>NC_059072.1:281797710-283103544 GCF_020497125.1 Mauremys mutica | reverse complement strand
GGAGGAATATATTTGAGCTATTAGTTGCTTCAATCTCCTGCCCACAAATAATTGATGAGTTTCTATTAAAGATTGACAAGCTAGCAGACTGCAAAGCATTTTTACTAGAAAATGTACCATGGATAGCAAATATGCATTATACCTTTTATGCTACTGCTATATATTAACAGTTTTAGAATTGAGCTTTTTGTTCCATATAGACTTATTGATTGGCATTTGGCTAGGAAGGCTAATTTGCATATTGCGTAAAAAAAAAAAAGAAACAACCCCCCCCACACACACATCACACCAAAACCCATCCCCAGTCATTTTTCATAATGTGTTCTCATTGACTGTTCCATGTTTGAGGATTCTATTTATCTCCTTACATCTGGTTCGGGTTTGGACTATCTACCGTACGTTAAAAATATATCTGAACTTGTTTACCCAACAATTAAAGTGCCAAGTAATGTTATCCAATCACTTGGAGCAGGCTTATGAGTGCGGTAGTTTCTCATCAGCATTGCATCTATGGAAGCAGATAGTTAAAACTCTCACTAATGAAAACTGTGATTCTGCTCTTGTAGAAGGTTATAGATTCTGAAAATAACAGCAGCTAAAACAGTTAAGTGTGAAACAGATATTGTCATTCATAAAGAAAAATATTGATCAGTAAAAAATAAGAGTTCAAAGTTTTATTCATCACATATTCCCCTATAATCCTATATACTTAGAAAGGTTTCTTACTAGTAATACCAAACCATCTCCAACCTACTAATTTGCTGGAAACTTATTTACTGTGTTAGTTTAGCCATTTTGCTTCCTTTTTACAGGTTGAAGAAGTAATGTACTTACATGTCACTCCCTGTTTTCTGTTGTTTTAAATGTAATTTTTCAGTACTGTCCTAATAGGCAATTGACGTGAAACAGCATTTCAGTGGAAAGAGAAAGAGACAGAGCTCGGTATTTTTAAATTTCAAATGTTCTTGAAAAGCTTGAGATTTTCCTAACCAAAATACAGTAAGTTCATCTGTTCATTTCTTCTTGGTGTATGATTTCACCTTCAAAACTTTGCAGATAGGCAATAAATTATAGTTAACTTAGAAACATACTTGATTAAATTTATCTGCAAGCAGCATAATTTTATAGCCTTTTATTATTTACAGTATATTATAGTGAAATGTTAATAATGTCCATAATTTTATGGTAGATGTATTATTTTAAAAACACTACAGTATGGTTAATTTTGTATCTAGGCATTTCTTTCAATGTGTATGCTCTGAGGTAATCCTATCCAACATACATTTAATGTGCTAGCCAATGTATAGAAGGACAAGTTCAATGGCATATATCCTTTCAAACTAACAGATTCTCTACACATAAATATCTATATACAACCCAAATCAAAAAGTTTCTGCATCTGAAAACTACAGCCTCTAGATAAACAGATGTGCACATATTTTTTGGCTCATGTTTTAAACCTCACAACATGTTGTGTACTAAGGTTTTGTTTACCCATATGGATTCAATATTTGTTACTGTCAATTTCTGAAAAACAAAATTAAAATGGCTCAGTTACATACTACTTACATAACAAATAAAAACATAAGCTAAAGGATTTTAGAAACGTCGAAAGTATATTATAAAAAAAACAATAGAATACCAACACTAGGGAATATCTTTGTTAGGTACAGTTTTACTGGCTACATATCTTAGCTTCATTTTGTATTTATGAATATATTTTCAGTAGAAGGATAAATAGGTGAAAATAGTTCACTACCATATGATTTGTTTTATCCTTAGGCATCGCCTGGGGTTACTGATACAGCCCTGGCTCTCAGTACCGAAAAGTGAAATGTGCAACAATGAAAATTTTATTAAAACGTATGTTAACCCATTACAGTATGTTCATTTTCAATTCTTTGTAAGAAAGCATGATGTATCATTTTGTGTGTGTCATTTTTTTTTTTAAAAAAGAGATGAGTCAAGTAGAGGAGCAAATTTAATGGGGGAATTTTATGGGAAACATTATACAAATGGCAGCGTGTGCAATTCCTATTATTAAAATAATTTGTCATTGTATGAAAAAATGGTATAAATTTCAAGAAAGAGTCTTCTTTAGTTATCTGCCCTTTTTTAATGACAGCGGCTTTTGTGCAGTAAAGACAGACATGATTTCAGGCAAAGCCCATTTCAGACCAGAATTTCTGAGAGCCCTATTAATGTTTCATGCTAATCAAGGAGAGTGGGAAATAGAGCTGACAGGTGCTTTCTACTCTGCTTATTCCTGTCTTACTACATTAGACATTACTAGCTAAAAAAGGACCTGTATCGTTCCTTTCCAGTGCATGTAGTGACAAGGGCAGGAATAAAATGGTTCTCGTCTTAAGTTTACAGTTGTTTTCCTTATTGGTTCAACTGATGACATCCATGGTTATATGGGTGCAATGATTATTAACAAAACTATTTTAGCTCAAACTATGACCTCAACAGGACACTGACATTTTTGCCCACCACACTCCAAGAGCAGTGGCAGTTTCAAGAGACAAGGCAAAGTCCAGTTGGGATGCTTGTCTTAACAGTACATACTGTTTATCTTTCATAAACAACAGATAAAAATATGTAAATCACTCTAGAATTACTTTTTAAAATTACTAATGACAAGAAAAAACAAAAAATAAAGGCTTCATGAGAGAGAGCAGAGTGTGTGTATGTTTTCTCAATTAAAGTGTACACCAACTTCTGAGAACAAAATGGCTGCTGAGCCCTGCAGACAGATTGCTTTTTGAACTTTTACAGGTCCAGTAGACATAGACACAAAATGTACCAGTTTCATAGCTACATACCACTAAGCTGCTTAAGAGTTGCTCTGTGATGGCAGCCATGGAAAAGGGGGTTGAATCCTCCATTGTAATTCATTGGTTATGCCTTGGGTACTGCAGCAAAGCAAATTAATTAAAGTCACCCTAGTTGTCCATAGCTTATACAGCAGCTATTTGTCATATTTAAATTGTAGTAAAAGTTTAAAATAAAAATAAAAAAGTTGGTGTATTAATAACTCAGAATAAAATTTGAAAACTTCTGCATCTCTTAAGCCTTGTCTCTAGGAGAAAAGTTGCACTGATTTAACTAAACTGATTTTAAATCAATCTTGCTAAACTGGTGAAAACCCCTAATGTAGATACACTTAAACGGATTTAACTCTCACTTAATTCGGTTTAGCTTGTTAGTAAATTACCAAATTAAGCTAAACCAAATAAAACATGGTTTAAACTAGTTTAAGTGCATCTACATTAAGGATTTGCACCAGTTGAGCTAGATTGATTTAATTTTCTATCATATAATAATACCTAGCTCTTATCTGGAACTTTGCATCAAAAGATCTCAAAGTGCTGTACGAAAAAGGCAAGTATTATAATCCTCATTTTACAGATGGGGAAGCTAAGGCCTAAATTTATTAAGAGGACTTGAACTGTAAGATTAAAATAGTTTCCCCATTATAACTGGTGGAACTATGGCCAATTTTGTGTAAAACGAAAAGTGAGGATGCCACCAAATTTTTCATTAAACAAATAACTCATATTTTTAGCTTTGTTTATTTTTTTTTAAATTACATTGATCTGTCTGCATGTAGAATGATAATCTATATTAACATATGCCACAGAGTGTGAAACCCTGCTCTCTTTACCCATGTAAATTGTCCCATTGGCTTAAAAGGGACTTCTTGGGTGAGTAAGGTGAGAAGGATGTGGCTCAAACACCAGAAACTTTGTAGCCTATTGTCATTTATGTTGTACTATCCATTCTATATTTAAAAATCATTCCTCATTATGGCTGCTTTTTGCACATCTTTTGCACATCTGCTGAAACTATCTTTTTTAAAATGCATGTAGAGATGCTGTAAAATGTTACCTTCAGCTTTGTGTACTGTGAAGCTGCCATTTTCTAACAGCATCTATGCACACGGTACCTGTAGGTGGCATATGGTGCCTTTGGGAGAGGACAAAGTATTATTATATTGCACTTTCATATAACAAGAGTTATATAACAAAAATTCCCCACTCAGAAGCGGAAGCCACAGAGCTATATACTGTACTACAAAGACGTAAAAACTATTAATTGTAACTGAAAATGAGAACTGAATCAGAGTTGGTTGCAAAAAAATTTCCATAGGGCCACTTTCTTTTCTATTCATCCATACAGGGCAGTGGCAACTCCACAAGATTCAACTCAGGAGCTTCCCTTTACATTCCTGCATCATGCAGAGGTGGGAAGGGGGTTTGCCACATTCACTCATTCACTCTCCAAACCCCCTGGACACTCTCAGATTACTGTTTGCCCTGTGGGCCCCTTCCTGCCCCAAACACCTTACTGCACTTGGGTGGCACAACTTTTGCAAGTGCTGTGCTGTCAGGAGCTCCCTCGACCTGCAGCTGCCTTGGAGCCTGCCCTGGAGGGTGGTTCCATGGGACAGAGGGCCAAGCTTGTTTAGTATATTGTTTGGTTTGGCCCACAAATTTGAGGGAGAGAGAATCCATCAGAGCTGGTATAACTCACCCTCCCCATTATATAACTCCCCTGGCCAGTTCATCTATTTTTGGCTTCCCTCCACTTGTGGAAGCAGAGGGTATCATGGGGCCCATAGACCTTACTCTCTAGAAAATGCTTATTATAATACACCATGAAAAAGTATATGCCGAGTATGGAAATCAACGGAAACTATATGTATTATAGATTAGCTTGTTTTAGTGTTGCAGGTACTCCAGCAGGTGGTTAACATGATCAAACAGCTTTTTCATAGTTCCCATGGCCTCTTTCTTTCCCTCAATGGAAAACAGTCTGAAGGAAGGGCCCCTTTATCTAGTGAACAGATCGAAACTCCAGAACTCACAGATGATTCCACTGCTGTAATTATTTTTTCCTTTATTTAACTAGTGGTGCTGAGAATCAAATTGTATTCTCTTTAAAGCACTGATATACTGTCTTAGAACTAAACATTACAAAAAAAATCTGATTCACCCTAACATATTAGCTCTTAAAAATTTTTAAGGATGAAGCAGTAATTATGAAAAGTAATTCTATCTTTATTTCTGGATTTTTGTTATGTTCTGAACTTAGCTTTGTAAGACTTCATTCAAATCTTGGTGTCCATGCTAAGATAATAAATACCCATATTTCTTTCTTTCTTTCTTTCTTTCTTTCTTTCTTTCTAGAAAGAATGTGTATGTGTGCGTGTGTTTTGAGAGGTATTTGTTTTCCTGGCATGGACACCGAGACTTGAATGAACGAATTCTTATAAAGCTCAACCCAGAGTATGCCAAAAAACACAAAAGGACTAAAGACCAAAAAACTAAAGATATAACTACTTTTCATTTAGAGACTTCAGGTCATATCCTGTAAGGTGTTGTGTAACAACTAGGATGTGATAAGTGCCCTGAACGTCCATCTAGAAGTAACAGTTATTGCTTCCATCACAACAAAATGAAACGTAAGTTCCATCAACTTTTACCAATAGAAGGAATGTTTCCATCAAGTGTGCTAACTCCATATTCTGCAGTTCACAGCTATGAAAACTGGACATCATATTCCAAAACTAAATAGCTGCAAGCCTCATATTTTAGATTACGCCAAATCATGGAGTCGGTGCACAGCCTGAAGGTCAGATTCTGATTTCAGTTACACCAGTGTAAATTGGGAGCAATACCATTGATTTACTCCAGATTTACATCAATACATCTGAGAGAAGAATCTGGGCTAGGGGAAATAGGTTTTGCATGGGGGGTTCCATCTGGGTTGGAGGGGAAGGCATAAGTCTGTGGAATGCTGAGACAACCATTCCATAGACGCTACTTCAGCCACAGAATTGTGTTCCAAGCTGCTCTGTAGGGAGAGATCTCTTGTGCAGGATCCCTGTCATTTGACACCCAACCCACAGCAGAACTACATTTCTACTACATTCTTTGTCCATTATTATAATTTATTTTTCTACTCCAGTATTGCCTAGAGGCCTCATCCAAGATTGGAGGCCCATTGTGTTAAGTGCTATACCTATAGTAAGACATAGGGTCTGCCTGAAGAGCTTGTGATCTAAACAGACAAAGGGTGAGATGGAAAACAGAGATACAGAGAAGTGAAACAACTTGCCAAGTTCATACAGCTGGTCAGTGTCAGGGCTGGAAATAAAACACCCCTTCTGAGTCCCATTCTTCTGCCCTATCTACAATAGCAGATGGCCATAGAGAAACAGGCTAGTGTCATATTAAACCAAGCAAGAAGCTAAGGAATTCTATCTATGGCAGTGAACTCTGTGTAACACTTTAAATTTAAATTAACAGGACCAAACTCTCCTCTCATTTATACCAGTGAAGCTCTATTGACTTCAGTGGAGCTAGCTTTGCTGTAACTGAGAGAAGAATTTGGCCCAGCATCTGTAATAAATCATTAATGAGCATGTAGTAAGATAAGTTTTAATGATTAATTAACAACGTATTTTTTGGCAAAAAGTATTCTTAACATGCCCTAATGTATCAAGTGATAATTACAATATTAAAAGTCCACTGATTAAAGCAATTAATTATATGCTTAATTTATTTACTAATTAAGCTTTAATATATGTATAGTTAAGTAATCACTAATGAGTATTTTACATTGGCTAAACAGGACTGGCATAAATTACATGGGAAACACTATAAAATGATTCTTCCACTGATTATATGAAAAATTCAACCTTCTTTGTTGTTTTTAAAGTGCATTACTTGCCCCTACATTTTCTTCTATTCTTTGAACAGGATATTGATTACAAATGAAGTTTTCTAGACAGCATTAAAGGATGATTTTTTCAAATGATATAACACAATATGGTCTCCAATATTTGCAGTCATGTTTGCATAAAAGCAACGGTCCTCCTGCACTTTAAGCTAAATTCTGCAGTTCTTACTCAGTTTATATTCAGATCCTACACAGGCAGAACTCCCACTGATGTCAATGGGAGTTGGCCTGAGAAAGGACCTTGGGTTTTGGTTCTTTATTTGCAGCTGGCACTTTTGGCTACCCATTGGGGCTGTGTTGTAATATCATATCCTTCTCTTAGTTCAAATATCTCTTTCAGATGGGCAATAATGTTTTGATGAGTGTGACAGGGATGGATATTTCATTAGTAAATGAGATGTAGAGTCCTTGAATTACAGAAGGTTTTATTGACTGGTCATGGCCTTGAGCGTGTTATCTCCTTATATGGACAAAACTCCAGTTAATGGGAGTTTTGCCAGAGTGGGGCACAGAGGATTAGGACCACCTTTTTTGGCATACATGGCTCACATAGGCCCAAATCCGGAAGTCCTTATTCAGGAAAACTCCTATTGATTTTTGATAGTTTGCCTGAATAACGACTGAGCTCCCTGACATCCCTGACTCTGGCATGGAGTGTGCCAAGGTGAAGAACACAAGATTCTAGGACAAGCACAGTCCTTCCTTTTCTAGCCCTCTCACAACCCCTTTGAGTCTCATATTACTCTAACGGGGAAGGAGTAAGTGGGGCCATAATCCAGTCCCCACCCCAGTTCATCTGAGCAGGCCTGTTGCACCACTGGGAACAGCTTGCATTATTCTATTACATTGTACATCTTAGGGTTTGTTTTGGCCTCCCTCACGCTCTCTTGGTATTTATATGGAATATAAACATGGAATTTTTATGAAGACTCTGAGCAGCTCCCAAACACCTAAAAACAAAAATAGCAATAACATACTGCAAATCATTTGTGAGAGGAAGCTCCGTACTGTAAGGAGGGTTATGTGCATGTTTACTCCTCTCTCCTCCTCCTCCAAACCATTAAGGAGCAAGTGAGCAAGCTGCCTCATGCACTGCTTTTTGTAGATACCGCTGACACCTGTGAGGGTCCCAGGACTAGCTAGCCAGTCCAAACTTTTTGGAGACTAGAAGTAAGGAGATAAAGTGAGAACTGAGTGGGAAGGTCTCTCTCCTATTTTACCTTATTTTTTGCTCATCAGTCCCAAGTCTGGGTGTATCTCCAGGGCATCCCAGGGTTGAAACCTCAGGACCTGCCCCCTTAACTTTCCCCACACCTGTGGCTGTATCATCTGACCTCTCTACTTTCTATCTCTAGTGTGTATGTATGGAATTAAATGAATGCACTGAGGTAGCCTAATTAAATGGGTCATCAGGGGTTTGGGATACATGTAAACTGGCCAAAGTGCACTCTTCCTGTGCATTGGAGAAATGGGAGATGGAATGGTCTTGATGAAGAACAAGCTCTTCATGAACTGTCTGTGCTCTATGTAGCAAGCTGCCACTAGATCCAGAACTGAGAGTAATGGCAAATGAACACAAGGGCTCAAACTCAAACAGTGTATAACCCTGTCATATATGGATTGTATCTATTTCTGACTGATACATGAGGGGTCTGACTTTTCATTGTACATTAGTAACAATTCTGTAGCTTCTCATGCTGCTGCAATTGATGCAGCGGGTGTTGATTTAGCAGGTCTAGTGAAGACCCACTAAATCAAAGACAGAACACTCTCTGGTTGACTCTGGTACTCCACCTCTACAAAAAGAGTAAGGTAAGTCAATGGGAGAGTGTCTCCCATCGACGCACCATGATGTAGACACCGCAGTAAGTCAACCTAAGCTACATCGACATTACTCACATAACTGGAGTAGTGTAACTTAGGTTGACTTACTGCGGTAGTGTAGACAAGGCCTAAGAGTGAGATAAAGTACACAGTTGTTATTTTAACATGCAGTTAGCCAAATATCCCCACAAAGGAATTGATCCAATGATAAGCTGAATGGCTTCAACTCCTATTGAAGTTAGCAGGAATTGTGGGCACTCAGCACTGCCAGAGATTGAAGCTTGAGATACTGAATAATGTCAGGAGACTTCTCAGAACTAGAGATGGGTCCAGATCAGCATGTCAGATATGAAAAATCCTGATTTTTGGAGTATTTGAAATCCAGATGCAGATCCAGATCTGAATTTTGTAGCTTGAACCCATGTCTACTTAGAATAATGGGATAAAATACTATTATTTTATTGCTCTTTCTGAACACTGAAGGTGCAATCCCACAAAGGCCTAGTGAGCACCCTCAACTACCATTGACTACTAAAGGAGTCTGGCTTGATTAAAGTGTGCAAGACTGCAGGGTTGAATCCTAGCTGAGATACCACATTTTCCCCAGAGTTATAGAAGGAAATGACTGTAGTCCCGACTGACCCTTCTTGTGGTAAAACCTGTTGAAGGACGGTAAGAGGGGGAAAATTCCATAAGGAAAATTTCTCCCTAATTGCTCCATCCAGGGACAGAGGCCTCTTCCCTCCCTGCATAATGGGCTGAGGGTTCAATCCACAAAGCTAGAGCATATCAGGGATCTGTGAGGATTCTGGGTATGAATGAGCTAAGCTCCTAATCCTCCCCTCAAGAGCATGCAAAGACTCTAAGTTAGTGCCTAAACTCACCCCCTTTCTGGGGTTTGGCTTGATTCGTAACTCAAAAACAAAAACAAACAAACAAACAAAAACCACAACATGCTGCAAAAACCTCAGCCTGATATTCCTCCTTGAGCTTGTCTGCCCCTTGCTCCCTAATTTCCTCTTCCCAGGGAGCCACTCCCACCCCCCAGGGGAATTGACAAGCTCTACCTACCTCAATGAGTCTGTGGAACTTCTGCAGCTTCATACAGGGCTTTTCCATCTGCTAACAGGATGGGGGAACATAAGAGACCCACTACAAGGAAAATCCCCAAGAAGCCCCATGCTGAGGTCCTCGGTCTCAATCTTCTCATCCCATTCCTAGATAGCATGGATCCCGTGGTGGTTCCACACTTCAGAGCATCTCAGTGGAACAGGTCAGTCAGCCCTCAGGTGATGTGTTACCTTTTCCAGATAAACTTTGCTGGATTGGCAGTGGTATAACTGTTGGGAATTTAAAAAAAACAACAAACCTTACATTAGAGAACACAGAAGCAGTGACTAGTATGTACGGTAAACGTTACTCTCGATCATTTTTTTAAAAAATTGAATTTTCAGTGCAGACCATTTAAAACACACAGTGCTCAAACTGAAACTGGGTGCCGGTGAGAAAAATTATACTGAACAAAATATGTTAAAAATATTGAGCCAAATCTTGAAGTCTCTACTTAATTTTTTCACTCAGACAAGCCTCCTTTTGACTTCAGAGTGAGATTTTCCTCAGTAAGGAGTGAGTAAGTGCTAAGTAAGGACTATAGGATTTGGCGCATAGAAAACTGAAGGTTAAACTACAGGCACCTTCCAAAGGCTGTTGAGCCTATCAGGCCCAAAGAACTTCTGGTTCTTTCATCCTGCCGCCCCACAAGGAGAACTAAGTGTAATGTTGCTGGCAACATTTTGCTCTCTGACCTGCACAGCCTATTAAGCTGTTGTGAATTCTCAGTGATAGTGGGAGTCCTGTGCATAGGATGAATTGCAGTGTGGATAAGGGGCCAAACTTTGGTGGCCAAGTATGCATTGACATATACCAACAAACCTGCAGGAAGACCATAGGATGGAAGTTTCCTCCCTGATTCTGGATACCAACTGAATACCCACAGGGTATTCTTCCAATGACTTCCACAACAGAAGTCATGGAGTGGCATTGTATTTTAGAGTGGGTTCTAGGGCTCAGAATGTAGTTCACACATTTGTGCTCCCTGACCTCACAACAGGAACTACTCACCAGTCATGTAGAGAATAATGCACAACCAATAGGAATGATCAATGTAGGGACAGGCTGTTGACATTCAGAAGATGGGCATATAGTAACACTGCTTTATCTGGGTATGTGTGTGCCTGTTTCGGAGACCGTTATTCAGAGAGATAATATCTGGCCAAAGAAATCTGCAGTGGGGGTAGGAAATAAAGTTTGTTTGAATTATTTGCTTCATTTTCACAACTGATCTTTTATGGTACAAAAGATCAGTTTTATTATTATTCCCCTTTTTGCTATGTGTTCTGCAAACATATAGCACAAACTCCTGGCCTCATTGAAATCCATGGCAAAATTCCCATTGACTTCAATGGGGCCAGGACTTCAGTCATACTATGAGAAAGTCCTTGTCCAACAGAGCTTACAATTGAAATAGGAAAGACAAAGAAATGGGGTACAAGGGGAAACAGAGGCACAAGACAGTGAAGTGACATGCTAAAGTCAGTGGCAGAGCCAGAAATAAAACCCAGGGCCTTTGACTCCCAGACCAGTGCCCTCTCCTCTAGGACACACTGCATTCTAACATTACTTCTATGAACTCTGAGCCAAAAAAAATCAACCCTAGAGATAACTGCATTGTCTTCAAGTAAGTTATGGTTCACCTGGGATGAAGCTGGCCCTAGCATGCTTATTATTTAACTGTGCTATAAATGCTTTAAAATACATTGCCCCCAAAGTATCAGAACAACTGCATGTTGATATTGGAAGTCATCACTAATGCTCAGATAGCAACATTATTTCATTCATTTCCTGAAAACAGACGTTTGTTGATATGTTACTGTAGACTCTTTTAGTTTGTCTCATCCTGAAGATACTCAGGGAGCATGGGTCAGTCATTCCGTTTATAATCCAAATAGATGTGTCTTTCCTAAACAGCTCTATTGTCTTTCTGCCTTCTATTTTGGTAACTAAGTAGCATCATAAATATTGGATTATGAAAGCCAGAGATCTTGAAGACCAGAAGCTACACTTAACATGTTATTTCCACATCATTTTTTTCTCTAGTTTTAACTGCAGCTGTCAGTAGTTCATAAGGGAATGTTTTAATGTTTAAGTTTTCACTGATTTAATAATTTTATTTATTAGCTGCTAATGGAAGAATTTAAAGGCTTTATGTTCATATCCAGCATTTTTATTGCCAGGTTGATTTAAATACATTAGCTAAACAGCCTCTTGTTTACTTCTTATATAAAAAGGCAACATTGTAAGCAACCAAATATTTTACTTATATTGACTGATTTACCAGCTGTTATTGGCTTCAGAAAGGGTCAGTGCCAGCACTCTTTTCCCAAAGGCAAGACAGTCGTTCTCTCTTTCAGCAGAGGCAGACTTTTTTTTTTTCCCTGCCAATTTCCCCACTGATCTTGTGCAGTAAAGCGTGCTTGTCAACGAAAATGTCAACCAAGTTTAAAAAGAATAGTCTGAGTAAAACTAAAAAGTAAATTATTTAAGTAGAGTTGTAGTTGAAACTTGAAAGAATTCTGTTTGGTGGTTTTCTTTACATCATTCTGCCAATGGAGGAAGAACTCTGAATTTCTAACTAGTGAGGCTCTGTCATAACTAGGGCTGACAGTTCACATTGAAAATTCTGTTTTCTTCTTTCCCAGGAAAGCAAGTCAAAGTTAAACCAACAAACTATTGTTGGCAAGTACCTTACCTTTGTTTTCTGCTCTTTTATAAATTGGCCATTTGGGTTTTTTAGGTTGCTTGTAAATGGGTTTCTAGAATTTAGGACTTCAGTTTAGCACTCTGTATTATGTCATTTTAAAAACAGTAGGTGTCCTTTACAGAGTCGCTGGGTTTGAAGCAAGTAGGATTCTGAGCCAAATGCTTACAGACAATGATAAATAGAGGGAAAAACACTGTAGTTTATTGATCAGTAAATGTAGACTTCAGAAACCTAAATAACCGGACCCCCTAATGCTTAGGTATGAGCTGACCCAAGATGATTATATTAACACTCCTCTGCTCTGTTGGGTCTATGGCCTTGCAACACACTGAATTTCATGTAATTTGCTTATTGGCATTTTTGCATGCAGGATTTCACTGAAATTCATTAGAAATCCAGACCCTTGCAAACTAGAGTTATAATGTATCAAAAGAGTACTAATTTACTGTATCACTATTTATTATAGCATTCTGTGTATGCAGAGCTACATGTCCATACATCTTTTTTTACATATCTATATATACATAACCCCTATTCTCCTACTAATTGACTTATCAGTATATACTACAGGATATGCATGACCAGTTCATTAAGGTTAATTTGTTCAAAAATATTAGAAGCATTAATTTCTGGCTCATAGCTAATGGCTGCTCCAAGCCAGTGTCTTGTTTCATCATTAGTGTCAGCTAGATTATAATTCACACCCAACTGTTTTTACACTATCTAATAGAATCAATTGATGCAATGGTTGACAAGATGCTGTTTTGCATTTTGTCATCTCACTAATGCACATGGCTTAAAGGCATTGGCATCCATAATGTGGGGCAGTTTTCGTATGAGGCACGGAATAGGCTGAAGCTGCAAGGGCCATTTTCATAAAATATTAATGAAATTGAAAAATACACTGGGGTTGAAGGCTTGTCTGCTAAATGTAAGGTAAAATCTATTCTGTTCTGCTTTCTGATGACTGTAATTAGCAGCACTAATTAAAAATTCAAACCTTGTGTATATTTGAAAGCATGAATCTTAGCTCTCATAGTGTTTATTTCCTTTACAAAGTATTTTATTTTACAGCACTAATTGAACAGGATCCTTCCTAGTCTGACAGCCACAGCTGGCTAGAGCCAGTTTATGTATCCAGTCTCTCTAGACTACTTCCTTTTGTAAGCAATAAAACATCTTTAAAAACATGTATATGCTCTCTATGAGCCATTAACTCTGTGTCATCCAGTGCAAGGCTGGCCAGCCACACATGCATTGTTGTTTCCTTCACTTAAAAGTGACCTCTTTGAAAAGGCAGCTTTTTTCCCCCCCAGATCGTCAATATTTAATGTGGATTTACTTACATTAAATGACCACCTTTCTTAAGAAGACTTGGCCCAATGCTGCCATTATTTATGAACAGCATATGCTGTGCAAAAAAACGGAAAGACTCATCCGTGAACACCCATTAGTTCTGGTAGAAAAATCTACTTTTTATCATCACTTTGTGCAGTTATTCTGAAATTTGTGGTCAAGACGCTGGAGCCTCGCTAGGGAATGCGTGACGGCAACCCAAGTCCAAATTGATTGTAATCACATTACTTTGTGAAAGCCAAAGCGCAGTATAAGATACAGGCCACCAGAGTATAATACAACAATTGTAATGTGAATGGGTTAAGTTTTACTGCTGTAGTTCCTATTTTCATTGTTGCCACGAGAAAGGATCTGCACTATATCATTTACTGTTTTCCTTTCCATCTTTGTGCAAGAAGAAGATACTGGAATTTTAATACCCAGTTTAATCTCCAAAAATGAGGGCTACTTCAGCCTAGTTTCCCCCCGCAATATCCTCCACTTTTTGATTGGGTGATCCTTCTACCTCTTCATCACAGATTGCTCAGGCCATAACGAGTGGGGAGAAGGTGAATTGAAAATGAAGAGAGTTAGAGAACATTTTGAAGCAACATAGCTTGGTAATTTCTTTCATGGTTTGCATGAAAAAAATTAAATTCTGATGACACTGCCTGCTTGTGACAAAGGGTCTGATCTTGCAATTCTTGCTCAGAACTGACTTCAGTGAGAGTTTGGCCAGAGTGAAGAGCGCTGGATCAGGTTCAAAGACTGTACCAAGAACAGGAAACGGTGAAAATGTAAAATATCCTCATTGCAATCCCAACATTATAATCCTGTGACCCTCCTTAGATATTAAGACTGAGGCTCTAAAATTCACATGCCAGGAGATGAAGTTTGGCACTAATTTGTAATGAAGGAGTATAATTGCTCATTAACCCAAGTGTTTTAAAATAACTGAAACATTGCTATAGGATATGCCATAATAATAAATAAACAGCAATAGTCTAAGAGAAGTTTTACTAGGGTCTGATCCTACATGGGGCAGAGCATCCTCTTACTACATCCTTACATTGACTTCAGTGCCCTGCAGGTGGTATATGCATTATGTGCATTATGTGGGAGGGATTTTTAAAGTGCACTAACATTGCACATTAATTGGACTGTATAGACCGTTCTGGAGTGTACTAAAGGTTCCCTAATATGCTTTAATATAGAACTATTTGAAACAGCACTACTTGGAAGTAAATTAAAGTAAACTGAATTAAAGTCACTTTAATTCTGAATCAGAATATCTACACAGGGCTTAATATAGTTTACCTAATCCACTTTAAATTCATGCCTTTAGTTAATTCAGATCAACATTCCTGAGTGTCCCTGTGTAGACAAGCCCTCAGATCAATTCACATAATTTTTTTTGTTCACCCCAGTTCCCTACCTCCAGTCTGTGTCTGTACCATGTCTAATTTAGATAAGAAACATACCTAATGCTTGGCATTTATGTCAAGCTTTTCCATTCATGGATGTCAAAGTACTTTACAAAGGAGGATAAGTACCATTAGCCCCGTTATACAGATGGAGAAACTAAGGTTCAAAGAAATTGAGTGGCTTATCCAAGATTGCAAAGAATAATCACAACAGAAAAAGACTCACCATGTCTACGTAAAGCATGGTAGTAATAATCACAGTTGGAGATGATTAGAGGGCAGGAAGAGTGAACTCTTCCCCATATCTGGTTAATACCCTAGACAGCTTTCCCCCAACAAGGGAAGTTCTATCCCTTTCAGGGCCACGCTCCTGATGTGCACTAGGCATGAGAACAAACTAAACCTCTTACCCCCACCGCAGTCGTATATACTTCTTAGCACTCAGGAAATGACAGCAACCTTTCAAAAACCCAGTCATTCAATGTGTCATTCAACGATGCACACCCAGAACTCCGTAATAGAAATTAATTTATACTTTAACAAAAGGTAAAGTTGTGGTAAACAGCAAGCAAAAATTAAACCTATAGGGCCAAATTCTGCTCCTAATCCCTGGAGTAAGGGAGAGCAGTCGTCTTTCATATGGCGGTAGTGGAAAAATGAGAGCAATGGCGTGACTACTGTTGGATTTTAAGGTCTCTTATCCAGTCCAAAGCAGAGGGAGTAGCCATATGCATGGCTGCAATGCCTCTAGGATAAGCATGGATTGGGCAATTGTCCCTGATGTGTCCGACAGTTTGCACCAGGTCACAGATGCAGTTTGGTGATTCTCTCTCTTTCCAGCTATGGTGAAAATATGCCCATCTTCCATGTTGGGTGCGGACACGGTTTGCTATGGTGAGGAGAAGCCTGGCACTTGGGTCATTGATTAGATTTTTATTTGGTACATTGGCAGCCGCTCAGGCTTCAGACCATCTTCTGTGAATGTCCTTCAGAGAGATCGGTATTGGCCCCATACGGTAAATGAGTGTTACAAAATGAACTATTGCTCCCCTCTGCACTGTAGCACCTGAAAGCCCAAACAAAATAAACAATCCCAAACTAGGGAGCATCACTAGACCAGCAACTTGAAAGGACCTTGAGGGGGAAATTTTCAAAAGCTTCTTCTAGGGGACTTAGGCACCCAACTCCCATCGACTTTCAATAGGAATAGAGCACTTACATCTGTTGGGCTCTTCTGAAAATGTTACCCTAAATGAAGAATGCCTCAAAATATCACAGTGGACAGTTTGGCTAACACTCAACTCTCATATTTCATATTCAGCATGCAGAGGTAAAGTCCCATCCCAACTATAACATTCAGGGACTTTACTTTTTAATTAATTGATTGTATTATGGTAGTATCTAGGTGCTCCAGTCCATGATCCAGGATCCCTTTGTGCTTGGCTTTGTATAAATACAGAACAAAAAGACAGTTCCTGCCTCAAAGAGCTTACAATCTATAAACCTGTTTAAACATATTTACTAATTGTTGGAACAACTTTGTTTAGCAGAGGGATTATCTTCCTCTGCAGAATTCCACTACAATTGCTTTTTACATTTTATTGCCAAGTGATAGTGATACATCTATTTTATCATTTAGTTTAAAGCTTAATTTGATGTTCTTTATTATAGTGATTTGAGAATATAAATATTCAGGGAAAAACAACAGATATCCTACAGATAATCCTTTTGGACCACATTTTCAATACAGAAGGTTAATTGTAAATACCGTAATAAGCACAGAGCAAACTATTTCTCAATTAAAGTCAAAATGAGGGGCATAGTGAAACCCACTATGCAAGCTCTAGACAAAGTGGTTTAAATTTAAAATGCCGTGGTTCAAAATGATAAAGTTTAATATTTCTCGAACATTTTCTCTCGCGTCTTAGAATTTCTGATGCAGACAATTGGCAATGGAGTGAACTAACTCCTGCATTCATGGACTCTGCATAATTGTAGATTTAAAAGGGGTGGCATAGCTGGCTATGAGGAAAAATAGAGCAGAAGACTAGGAAGAGACAGTGGTTTTTAAATTATCGTTCAAAGAGTAAAGCAACCACTCTACAGTTAAAGAGTCAGAAATGGATGTGGTTTTGTATTCCTTTATTTATTTCCTTCCCTCCCCTCAAGCAGTCAGATCCCAGGCATTTCCCTTCCACAACAGTTATACTATCCCCACCTGCTGCTCCTCCTCCTCTCTCCCAGCAGTTCTATTATCCCCAGATAGATTCAGAGCTAAGGTCGGGAGAGGCATTGAGTGGTATTAGCAGTCCACCATTACCCTCACCATTTCCCTTACTAATGGGACTATGACCATTAATGTTTTTGTTTTAGTGCCTGTCTGCCTCCAACAGGCTACCACAGTTAACTCCTTTTACATGTGTCTGGCCCACAACACAGTTGGCGAAGAATGCTAGTCGCAGGCCCAGGGAACTTGTGATGGAATCAGGGCTGAATTGACGTCCTACCTAACACAATGGGGAGCAATGGCAGCAATTCAGTGCTGATCCCCTCCCCACCGCACATTTCAAGATGTTGCTTCTGGAATGTTTGGAACTTATGACCAACATATGGGAGTGGGTGAGAGAAGATCCATGAGATATCCCAATGCTGTCTTGTAATATGCTGGGGGCAGAAGGTGAAAAATACATTCCTCCCCTCTCTGTGATCCATGTGGCAATGGCAAAGAAGGGTCTGGATAACTTCCTCCTCCTATCCAGACTGCATGGGTGGGAAGTGGTGGGACTGGAAAAAAATCTTTATATCACAACACTGCAGCCATGCATTTCTCTCTCACACATATATTTTCACACTGAGATGGGTACATTCACCACAGAAAACTCCCACAAAAGCTAGACTATTTGAAAGCAGGAATTTTCTGGCTTTCTAAAACTTTCACATTTCCTTACCTAGCACTGATGGTTTGCAAGTTATGAGGCCTTAAACTAGTAACTGTCTGGGGACTGAATATTGCCTGGGTTGGCCTTGAGGCCTGTGTCATTTGGGGAGACGGGGCAGGAGGGGTATTTTCATGTTTTGGAGGTGGGCAGAGGAGAAAGAAACATTTGTTTAGTATATTTTAAAAAAAATGGTGGCTGTTTGAAGCCACTCAGAAGTTAGCAATATTACTTAGAATAAATCACAGTCAGTGTGGATTAGTGGACAGAGCACAGGTTCAAAAAGCATAGTGTTTGCATGTGGAGAGATAGATGCTGTCTCAGTGGTGATAATACACAAAGCCATGTAATAAGTTATATTTGTCACATGTCTTTAGCTGCCTTCCCTGCACTCTTTTCTCAGACCACCTCTGCTTGGTCTAACATTCTCAATCTCTGAGCAGCTTCACTTGCTGCCCAAATGTTTCATTCTTTTCTCCTCACATCAAGAAGCTCCCCATCCCTCAAATTACACCACCCTGAGGAAGTGATCCCCTCCAGGCTGGACATGGAACCTGTGTACTATTGGAAAAGGAAAATCCCTAGCTTTCAAATGGGACCTGGAGCACTTGTTGGAAGTACTGGGAAGTCTCAAGATAGCAGGCCTATTACCAGACATGGAAAAGCTATTTTGGTCATTTTTGGTGGTTTCTAAAACTGAATAGTTATAATTCTCTCTCTTATACCTGTATTGCTGAATACAAGGGCCCAGCAGCAGGAGTGCTGTGCTGCACTGCTGATTAATTCTGCCCTAAAACCAACACAGCCAGCCCTGGGAAGATCACCCTGGTGACGCAGAAGATCCTTCTCAAGAAGTGCATATCCAGAAGAGCATTCCCATGCCAAGCCCTGCCCTGCTGCCTGCATAGAGGGCATGACTCGAGTAAATGGGGCATTGGCTGGAGCTTTCCTGTGCCCCAGTGATCCCTCTCCCTATCAGTCCCTTGGGGACCATGGTAACCTGTGTAACTGTGAGCAGCCCTGCAAACAGCTAGCTTAGGACCTAGAGACAGCTGAGGCCATTTTTATACCACCCCTCCTGAGTTGTTTTGTGTGCTCCCAGCGAAGCCACAGAACCAAACGAAGCCCAACTTCACGTGGAGGGCTATGAAACATAGTGTTTTTAAAACTCTCTAAAACATTGCTAACATTGTTTTCTGAGATATGGAGTTTCTGATGGCGTGGCATGGAATAAGAGTTCCACCGCCACTTGCATTGACTGCAGAACTCACTGTTGGCTTTGCTACCTTAGGACTCATGACAATCAAACATTATTATCCTCCTTCCTTCTCCTCTTCCCCATAATTATCCCCAAACTTTCCCCTTCTTCCAGTAGTTTTACTACTCACAAACTTCATACCCTGTATAAGGATATACCAGGGGTCGGCAATCGCTGGCATGCAGCTCGCCAGGGTAAACACCCTGGCGGGCTGGGCCAGTTTGTTTACCTGCTGCGTTGGCAGGTTCGGCGGACTCCCTCTGGCCGCAGTTCACCATCCCAGGCCAATGGGGGTGGTGGGAAGCATGTGGGTGAGGGATGTGCTGGCCGTGGCTTCCTGCCACCCCCATTGGCCTGGGACAGTGAACCGCGGCCAGTGGGAGCTGCAATTGGCCAAACCTGCTGACGCAGCAGGTAAACAAACTGGCCCAGCCCGCCAGGGTGCTTACCCTGGCGAGCCACGTGCCAGAGGTTGCCGACCCCTGCCCTATACTGTATAACTACACCAAAAAATCTATACTAAAAGAATATTAAAGTTGCAAAGTCAAGCCCTTAAAAGTGAGGAAATTCCAGAATTAATTTAGCCCTCTTTTGTATATACATTATTCATAGATTCCAGGGCCCGAAGGGACCATTGTGATCATCTAGTCCGACCTCTAGCATAACACAGGTCATAGAACTTTCCCAAAATGATTCCTAGACCTTATCTTTTAGAAAAACATCCAATCTTGATTTAAAAATTGCCAGTGATGGAGAATCCACCACAACACCTGATAAATGGTTACAATGGTTAACAACTCTCACTGTTAAAAATGTTTGCCTTATTTCAAGTCTGAATCTGTCTAGCTTCAACTTCCAGCCATTGGCACATATGATACCTTTCTCTGCTAGGTTGAAGAGATCATTATTAAATATTTGTTCCCTATATAGGTATTTATAGACTGTGATGAAGTCACCCCTTAACCTTCTCTTTGTTAAGTTAATTGATTGAGCTCCTTGGGTCTATCACTATAGGGCAGGTTTTCTAGTCCTTTTAAAAAGAATCCGCAAAAAGAACAGGAGTATTTGTGGCACCTTAGAGACTAACAAATTGCCACAAGTACTCCTGTTCTTTTTGCAGATTCTTTTTGCGGATACAGACTAACATGGCTGCTACTCTGAAACTAGTCCTTTTAATCATTCTTATGGTTCTTCTCTGAACCCTCTCCACTTTTTCAACATCCATCTTGAATTGTGAACATGAGAACGGAATTCAGCATGCTTGCAGCAGTTGCACCAATGCCAAATATAAAAATAAAATAAACTTTCTACACCTATACAAGATTCTCCGGTTTATGCTTATTGCCCTATTAGCCAGAGCTTTACACTGGGAGCTCATGTTCAGTTGATTATCCACTATAACTCCCAAATCACAGTCACTGCTTCCAGGATGAGGTCCCCCACTGTGTAAGTGTGGCCTACATTCTTTCTTCCTAGATATATATTTTTACATTAAGCTGTTTTAAAACACACATTTTTAGACCACACCTAGTTGACCAAGAGATTCAGGTCACTCTGTATTAGTGATCTGTCTGCTTCATTATTTACCACTTCCCCTATTTCTGTGTCATCTTCAAACTTTAGCAGTGATGGTTTTATGTTTTCTTCCAGGTCATTGATAAAAATGTTAAATAGCATGGGGCCAATAAACTATACCTGCAGGACCCACTGGCAACACACCCTGCTTGATGATTCCCTTTTCGCAATTACACTTCGAGACCTATCGACTTGCCATCTTTTAATCTATTTAATGTGTGGCATGTTAATTTTATATCATTCTAGTTTTTTAATCAAAATGTTGGGCGGTTCCCAGTTAAATGCCTTACTGAAGTCTAAGTATGTTACATCAGCGCTATTACCTTTCCCACCAAAACTTGTAATCTCATCAAAAAAAGATCTCAAGTTAGTTTGACAGGATCTATTTTCCATAAGCTCATGTTGACTGGCATTAAATTATCCTCCTTATCGTCCTCATCAATTCATGTATCAGTTGCTCCAGTATGTTGCCAAGGGTTAAAGTCAGATCTGGTAGGTCTGATGGGTCTATAATTACCCAGGTCATCCTATTTACCCTTTTTAATACTGGCACAACATTAGCTTTCTTCTAGTCTTCTGGAACTTCCCGAGTGTTCCAAGACAACATCAATGGTCCAGTGAGCTCCTCAGACAGCTCTTTTAAAACTCTTGAATACAAATTATCTGGGCCTGTTGATTTTAAAATGTTTAAAATTTTAAAACTTTAGTAGCTGCTGTTTAGCATCCTCCTGAAACACGAGTGGAATGGAAAGAGTGTTATCAGCATCATATGATGACACTACATCATCTGTTTTTTTTTCCCAAATACAGAACTGAAATATTTATTGAAGACTTCTGCCTTTTCTGAATTATTATTGATAATTCTACAATTTCCATCTAGTAATGGACTAGATCTAGCCATTGTCAGGCTTCTTTTTGTTCCTAATATGTTTAAAATTCCTTCTTATTGTGCTTAATGCTGCCGGTCCTATATGTCTCCTCATGTCCCTTTGCTTTCCTTATCGATTTTCTACAGTTGATAGACTCATAGAATTAGAAGGGACCGCAAGGGTCATCTAGTCTCACCCCATGCCAAGATGCAGGATTTGTTGTGTTTAAATAATCCAAGACAGATGGCCATCCAGCCTCCTTTTGAAAATCTCCAGTGAAGAAGCTTCCACAGCCTCCCCAGGCAGTCTGTGTCAGTGTCCTACTGTTCTTACAGTTAGTAAATTTTTCCTGAGATTTAATATAATCTGCTATACTGTAGTTTGAACCCATTGCCTTTTGTCCTGCCCTCAGTGGCAAAAGAAAACAATTTTTCTGCATCTTTTTTATGGCAGCCTTTCAAGTATTTGAAGATTGCTATCATATCCCCCATTAATCTCCTCTTTTCCAAATTAAACATACCCAGTTCCTTTATCCTTTGCTTATATGACTTGTGTTCCATCCCTCTGGTCATCTTTGTCACATATACATCCTTTCTATATATTGGTGACCAAAATTGGACACAGTACTCCAGCTGAGGCCTAATCAGTGCTGAGTAGAGGCACTCTGTTAATGAGACCTAAAATTGCATTTGCTTTTTTTGCAACAGCACCTCATTGCTGACTCATGTTGCGGTTGTGATCCACCACAGCTGCTGGATCCTGCTAAGCCTGTTTTCCCCCATTCTGCATTTGTGCATTTGGTCATTCTTCCCTAAGTGTAGCACCTTACAATTGTCTTTGTTGAATTTCATTTTGTTGTCTATAGCCCAGTTCACCAATTTATCAAGATTCCTCTAAATTTTAAGCTCTATCCTCCAAAGTGATGGCACCCCCCCGTCCCCCCGAGCTTTGTGTCATCTGCAAATCTGATCAGTATGCTCGCGATACCTACATCCAGGTCATTAATAAAAATCTTAAGCAACACTGGACCCAGAACAGATCCCTGTGAAACCCCAACTTGAGATCTCCCTCCAATCCAACATCATTCCATTAATAGTTACTCCTTTGCAGTTGTTAACCAATTATGTATCCACTTCATGATAGTTGCGTCAAGCCTGCATTTCTCCAGGTTAGGTATCAGAACGTCATATGGGACTGTGTCAAAAGTTTTGCTGAAATCAAAGTATACTATGTCCACTGCATTTCCCCTATCCACCAAATCAGTTATCCTGTCAAAGAAGGAAATCAAGCTGCTTTATGATGATTTGCTCTTGGTAAATCCATGATAGCTGCTAGTGATTACCCTTTCATTCTCTAGGTATTCACAAACTGAATGTTTTATACATTGCTATAGTATCTTCCCAGGTATCTAAGTCAGGCTGAATGGTCTATAGTTCCCTGGCTCCTTGTTTTCCCCCTTTTTAAAGATGGGCACTATGTTAGTACTTCTCCAGTCGTCCAGGACCTCTCCTGTCATCCATGAGTTTGTAAAGATTGTTGACAGTGGCGCTGAGATTTTTTCAGCTAATTCTTTCAGTACCCTCGTGTGAATAGCATCTGGCCCCACTGATTTGAATTCATTCAAATTGGTCAGATGATCTCTGACATGTTCTTTACTTATCCCAATCTGCATCCCTCCCCCTTTATTGTCTATAGTAACTTCACTAGTCATTCAGTCATGTTATTTTTTGTGAGATGACTGAAGCAAAGTAGGCACTGAACAGCTCTGTCTTCCTAGCCTCTTCTGTTACCAGCTCACCTTCTTCACTGAGTATCGGACCCACACCGTCCTTGATCTTTCTTTTTTGTCTGACATATTTGAAGAACCCCGTCTTGTTGTTTCTAAAATTTCTTGACAGCTGTAACTCATTCTTTGCCTGGTCTCTCCTGATTTTGTCCTTACATGCTCGTGCTATTCTCATGTATGCTTCCTTGGTGACACTCTCCTCCTTCCATTTCCTGTATGTATCCCTTTTGGTTTATAGATAGCTAAAATGTTCCTTGTACAGCCATATTGGCCTCTTGTGTCTCTTCTTATCTTTCTTCTGCATCGGAATAGCTTGATGTTGAGCCTCTAGTATTACATGTTTTCAGAACTGCCAGCCCCCTTCAATTCCTTTTCTTCCTAAATGGTCTTTTCATGGGGCCTTGCTTGTTCCTAGCTTCTGATTTATATTCATTACAATCAGCTTCCTCTTTCTTCCACTTTTTAAATATTACGTTTTAATTTTTATAGCTGCCTTTACTTCTCTCTAAACCAGGCCATTTTTTTCAATCTGTCTGAGGGGGATTTAATAAAGTTTTCTTAAACAATTATCAGTCATCATTCACATTTTTCTGGTCAAATTCTTCCTCCCAGCTGATTTGGCTCATAATTGTTTTCAGTGTTGTGACATCTGTGAAATGGATACAGTCTTTAAATTGCAAGATCCTGCCCCTGTCCTCCCCCCTGCTTCTGCCCCATTCTGCCTCCCATCATCTTTATTGTTGTGCTCCACTCTCCTTCTGCTCCTGCTGCTGTCCTCCCTCCTGGTTTCTGCTTATAACCCTCTTCCCCCCCCAGACTCCTATTCTAGTTCCCCCGAACTGCTATCCCTATCCTCCACACAGCATCACTTACTCCTGTTTGTCATGCTCCTGCATTTGAGTCAGGTTACCTCTTCTTTTCCCTCCACACTGCCTTGGTTCCAACAAGGGGAGCAACGAGAGCATAAGAGACAGTCACCCTGCTCTCAGTTCTGATGCAGAATCTCTCCCTCCCTCAGCACTGACAGAGTCTATCATCCTTTCCATTGGTTGTTCTAGTCATTCTCTTTTTCTTTAAAAAATGAAGGCAAAAAGACCAAACATATATGTAGTGTAACATTTTCCCTAAGAATCTGACCAATTTGGAGGAGTTTAAGGAAAAGACACTTGATCTTCTTGCTTTTAATAAAATATAAAAATAAAGTCCGTCATGTACACTAGGTTCACAAGCCCAGGGTTAGGTGAACTAAAAGGAAGAGCAAAGTAAAGCACCAGAAAATAGAGTTTTGGGGTTCATGAAGCTTGAAAAAATAAAAAGAACTAACATGTAAAGTAACCTAGTTGCATAGGGTTCCAGATAGCATATTAGCTGACGTGCTTTTTTGAAGAACATAGGACTTATTGTTCTCTCTATATATCCTTCCCTCTCTTTCCCCCATGTTTTCATTCTCTCCTTTGCACTCCCCATCACCCTTCCCCTCCACCCCCACACCTCCTTTTGTCTTTTATGGATTTTGATTGATAAGAATTTTAATGGCACACAGCCAACCTTAACATACCAGCTGGGGTTTGAATCACTTGGTACTTGGATGTATATGGATATCTTAAAATGCATCATTTTGTGATAGATCAGCTTTCCAGTTGCTTAGTGTATTATGTGACTTGATTGTATTGTTTGTCTGTTCAGACTGTATGCTCCATGGGCTAAGATTGTGTCTTATTTTCTTTTGTGCCATGCTCACTGCTGGTTTCCAAAGTGTCTGCATATCTGTTACTTGAGCATGCACACGCAAATAAACATTTCTCCGTGTTCCGCCTTACACTTTGGCTCCAGACCTGTGAGAGTCCTTCTTATGGGCACAGAGGGCTGTCTGTGAGGAGCAGCTTGCAGCATCTGAATTCTTTTGAGCAGCTAGTGTATTAAATGAATCCAGGGACCCTATTCTCCTGCTGTAAGTGATGAATAACTCTCATTGAAGTCAATAGGAGTTACTCATATCCTGTGAGGAGAAAACAGGGCCAAAGCTCTCTAAATTGATCAGAAAGAGTCTTGTAAATTTAAGTACACTGTCTGCTTACAAATAAGGAGCAGATAAGCACAGCAGGGGGAAACATTATTGTACATGTGCACCCAGGCTGATAAAAATGGAGCACTGATTTGTTGTTGCAAGGTCATAACAACCACTACACAGTTTGTTCATTTTAAAAAAAAAAGTTTTCAATTATTGTTTTGTTCTTAAGAAGCCAACACCAATCTCAGAGATCCTGTTCTTATCAGCAAGAATTCTTGGACTGATTACTCTGAGGCAGCTCAAATAATATCATCTTAAGCTAAATAAAATAAAAAAATATAGTAATAATAATAATAGTAATAAATAATAAAGTTAGTACATTTCAAATAACTAGTGATATTTTATGGCTGCTTTTTCCATTAACCCACCCCCCAAAATATGTAAATATATACGAGCTAAAATATTTTAAATAATACACTAGGAAGGGTTACATAATGCCCTCAATCCATGTACACAATAACCTGATTAATAACTCGGCTCCCCCTCTGAAACTTAATAACCTGATTGTCATCAATGGAAATTCTGCATGTGGATCAAGTATATGATGCCTCCTCAACATATTATTAGACAACTTTCATACCCCAGTCCATATGTATTTTCCCACCTGTAGTTTGTAGGTTCTTGTTACAGACAGATACCTAGAAATGATGCATTCATACAGGGAACACTAATAGCACCTGGGTACATGGCACAAGGAAGAAGATATTTGAAAAGTACTGGCATGATAACTGCATTGGGTCAAGTTCTCTTTCCAGTTACACATGTGTAATCCCATTGGCATCTGTGTCCCATTGTATTTCTGCAGTCCAGCAGGCTTAAAATTCTACCTGTCTTGAAAGAAGGGAACCTTTTTCACAGGAATCACTATGAGTGAAATCCTGGCCCAGCTACCAGTGGCAAAATGCCCACTGATGTCAGTCATTTCCAGTGCAATTGACCCTGGGAGAGAGGTAGAATTTTAAGGGTCTGGGAGTATAGGGGTGAAATCCTGGTCCCACTGAAGTCAATGGGGTTTTGCCAGGATTTCACTCTCAGTGAATATACTGTACCCAGGTATATATTGTAAATTGTTGCCACTATATTTCAACAAACCAAACTAAGGAGAGGTATGTTTTCACTTCTCTGTGTAAAGTGCAGGAGGACACTCCAAAGGTTTGTGACATCATCACAAACAACTGCCAGATTCACTAAACAGAGAGTCAGTTTTTACATGGCTGGGGAGAACCAAGAAAAAAAGAAAATTTCTTTTCCTTCATGGAAATAAAATGGAGCTTATTGAAAACCCACTACAAATAACATATTAACTGTGCAAATTTCAGTTTTATAATCAACACGCAGCTTGAGAGCCAGATTCACTCGCGTACTTTGGCTCTTGGCACAACTTTGGTGATGCAGAGCAGTTGTCAACTTGACCAAACTGGGGTCTTTGCGGTTGGTTCCCCATCAGGTGTACAGGGATACCTAGGAGTGTAAAGCACCTTATTACTTCCCTACCTCCAGTAAGAGGGAGACTTGCTTATGCTTAACTGGATGTCAGCATCACCAACTCCACTGGGTGTCAGCACCACTTTAAGTCACCCAAAACTATCTCCTGTGAGCTATCTCAGCCTTTACTTTGCCTTGCCGGTTAACAATAGGTGTACTCAAGCTCCTTTGAACTATTCCCCTGTAGCATCCAGCCCTTTATCCGCTGAACACTCAGAGAAATACAAGATCTGCTGTCACCAAGGGAACAGTGCACACACCAGCTTGAATGATTCAACTCAGGATCAGCTCCTTGCTTAACACCACAGCACTGAGATAGCTTTATAGTGAAAACAACAATAACTTTATCAAAGATTCAAAGTTCAAGAGATGAGTAAGAATAATGGAAACTAAATGTTACATATAAAACCAAATCATAACACGCTTTTTAGAGATTAAACTTAACATAACAGGCTAACCTTCTGTCTTAAACAGTTTATCGCATACAAATGTCTTTTGCAGTGTTTCAACCAGGACAGGTTGTGATCCTGTTTTCATGAATGTAATTACACTGCCTGATTACTTCCTAGATGCAGGATAATGAGGCAACTTCCTAATCTTCTCCTTATATCCCTGAAAGTGTGTTGTTTGTACCCAGAGCCAAATAACCCCCTGTATCTTAGTCTTCAGTGTGACACCTCCCTGATGACTTCACATCCCCCATATTGACTTTGAATGGGGCTTCCATTGTGTTGGCTTACAATGCTTAATTTACATGTTGCCAGAGAGACAGGTGACTACACAGCTTTTCTCCAATAGAAAAACCTGTTTGTCAGCTTTGCCTTGATACAGACTTTAGGAACATACTTTTAGAATACATACCTAACTCCTTACATAGTTTCTGTACACCCATTTCACAATGGTATTAATTACCAGCAAGACCCTGGCTTTGAGAATACACATGGCATTCTTTGGTGAACCAAATGTATGTCTCAGGATCAGGATATTCTTGATGGCATTGAGGGGTTCTTAGAGTCACAAGCTGCACTGCATCACCAGGGCAGCTCAAAGCAGCCAGAGAGCACTGATGAATCTGGCCCACTCTGACAGGTGTAAATGACTATATAATATGCAGGACAGTGGAGAATTAGACTCAACTGGGTGTAAAAATCCTGATTCCTTGCCTGAAGCCAGTAATTATAAATTGGAGGAGAAATTATTTTGTCATGTGCTGAACCCAAGTGGTATTTTAGGGAGGGTAAAGTGAAGAAAGACTGTAAGTAAAACTTCCACATAGTATTTGTCCAGTTGCAGATATGATCATAGACATGTATTCCTGTAACTTGCTACATCATCTGCTGCCATGATATGTGACTGGTCAAAAGTAAAAAACAAACGAGAAAAACAGTAAAGGTTTTAGTCAGAATTAGCAGCAATGCACTTTGGTGGAATTACATTTAACTCTGACTGTAGGTTAACATTTGAAGACACTGCCTGAGCAACTTTAATATTCCCGTTCCTAATGTTCCTAATTATGTGACTATATGTTACATGAATGGAAACATATAGTAGAGGTTAGCAGCATCACAAATGTAAGAGCAGTTGACAGAAATAGAGAGGGGGTGAGTGTGGGGAATCACATGCCATTGCATAGCAGAGGATTTACATCAGGAGTCGGCAACCTCTGGCACATGGCTCGCCAGGGGAAGCACCCTGGCAGGCCGGGCCAGTTTGTTTACCTGCCACGTCGGCTGAGGGATGTGCTGGCCATGGCTTCCCGCCTCCTGCATTGGCCTGGGACGGCGAACCGCAGCCAGTGGGAGCTGTGGTCCGCCGAACCTGCCGATGTGGCAGGTAAACAAACTGGCCCGGCCCGCCAGGGTGCTTACCCTGGCGAGCCGCATGCCAGAGGTTGCCGACCCCTGATTTACATTTTAGTACCATGCATTCTCAATGTTTTAGCAGTGTGCGATGTGTTTACATTGCTTTTCAAGTTAACTGTGGATACACATTTCCAGACCCCTGTTCAAGTTAACTGTGGATATATATTTCCTGATGGGGCGGGGAAGGGGGGGGGGAAGGAGCAATTGCCCAGGCAATTTAAAAGGGCTGGAAGCCCTGGACCCTTTTAAATCACCTGAGTGGGCCACAGGACCCGCTCTCCAGAATCAGCAGGCTGAGGAAGTCAGTGGCTGCCCCACATCACCCCTGCAAGGAAATGCCTCCTGTCTGCTGCGGGCACCAGCGCCAGGCAAGTAGGGCTGGGTGGGGTCCTGGGGGATGGGACTGCTCTGTGCTCCCACACTTCAGCTGTTCTGCCTCCTAGGACTGTGCTGGGAAGGGGGATCCCTGTCTGTGATGGCTCAGCAGGGCTGGTGAGTGCAGCTGGGGGCAGGGCACAGGGGAGTGGGTCTCTGGGGGGGGTTCTGGAGGGGTGTTGGGCTGTGAGGGGGTGGGGGCACTGGGCAGAGGGGCAGTTTGTGTGTTTTGGAGTGCTAGACAGTGTGGGGGGTTGTTGGGGGGTGCTGGGCAGTGGGGACAGCCAGTGTGTGTTGGGGTGTTGGTCAGTGGGGGTGGTCTGTGTGTGTTGGGGTGTTGGACAGTGGGGGCAGCCTCTGTGTGTTGGGGTGCTGGACAGTGGCAGGGCTGTGTGGAGTGCTGTGTAGTTGTAGTGGTGGAGCTGTGGGGAAGGGCATTTGGTAGTGCAGGGTGGGGGAGCTCTGTGTATGTTGGGGCACTGGATAGTGGGGCTGTCTGTGCGGGCTGCTGGGTAATTGTGGGGAGGCTCTGGGCGGGGGGATGCTGGGAAGGGATGATGGTGTGCAGGGCGCTCGGCAGTTGTGGTGGGGTTGTGGGTGAGGGGTACTTGGCATAGTGGGTCCAAGGGAGACTGGCCATAGGGAGTTGCGGGGTGTTGGGTGGGGTTGGCTATGTGGCACAGCATGGGCCCACCCCCGAGGGGAAGGGGCACCCTGGCAGCACATGGCTGGGCAGGCCAGTGTGTGTCTGGCGGCTGCCAGTTTATAAACAGTGCTCTCATACTGGGATGGGCAAAGCGGGGACACCCCCTCCATGCTATGCCCCATTGCCCCTGGCTGACCCCTGGCCCCGGGGACTGACCTCCCCACACCATTCTCCATTGTCCCATGGGGGCCCACAAATATGTTTGGCACCAGGCCCACAAAAGGTTAACCCGGCCCTGGCTCCTAGGAGTCCACAGAGTGGTACCGGCGGTGGCAAAGGCAGCCGGGTGGGCACATCCCTTTCTAGGGGGCCCATTGACTGTACTGCCTTGGGGCCCAGAATTGCTGTCCACAGGCCTGCATGTATCAGGGTGTGATCTACTACACCTTTGGTTTCTTTTTATGATTGGTAAGTCTTACTTTATTTGTTGATAATGGCCTTAACAAAGAGGCAACTCTCTTGATGCAGACATTACGTGACTCTTAATTACCATGTTTACTAGATAATAGATGTCATCTCAAGCACACATATTTCAGTGTTTCGCTAGAGTGCATTCCCTAGCAATGAACACAAAGTGTCACTGTGACCACATACTAATATTCAAAGAAATCTACAAACTTCTCACTAATTTGGAATTTATTTACTTGTCCTGTGTGTGTGTTCATTTGGAACTTTTAGCATTCATTATCTTTGGTTCAAGTTGGGCCAGTCTGGAATTCTAATTATCTTCATTTTTACAACACTTATATCAAAGGGCTTAAAGTATTTTGGAGTTGTACTCTGGGCTGTACATAATAAAGGCAGAACACAAGTATGGTGGCAACAATGTAATCTGAATGCTTTGTTGGATGTGCCACCTTCACAGAATAATGAATACCAGAGAAACAAATTGGTCTGTCAGAGTCGATAACAACTCAATGGCCAGAGTTGCTAGTCACTAATGCTTCCTGTGCTTAATCAATGTGCTGGAGGAGCTGTTCTGTTCAAAACAGTTAAGGGATGAGCAGCAGCAGCAGATGTGGCAGCAGGGGTGGGAGAGACAGTGAGAGGATTCACAGGGTTGGGATTTTGTTGTTGAAAGGAAGGGAAGGAGAAGAAAGAAAAAACATCCCCCTTTAAAAAAATCCCAAACAAAAGGATAGAGCCCATTTAAATATATGGAGATATACCTATCTCATAGAACTGGAAAGGACCCTGAAAGGTCATTGAGTCCAGCCTGCTGCCTTCACTAGGCAGGACCAAGTACTGATTTTGCCCCAGCTCCTGAAGTGGCCCCCTCACAGAATGAACTCATAACCCTGGGTTTAGCAAGCCATTGCTCAAACCACTGAACTATCCCTCCCTCCCCCATTTGAGCCTGTGCATGCAGAAGAAGGGAAACCAGTTCTGTTCCCCCCTTCATCTCATCCTGCAGTTATCTGGATTAAGCAAAAAGCTAATACTTGCAGGATGGCAGGGCAGAAGCAAAGAGAGATTCTAGATGCCTTCAATGGAATTAGATCCACTAGAGCAACCAAAATGAAAATTAAAAGGAACCCTGATTCTGGAGGCTCAGGCCACCAGCTTCCTTTCACACCTTCTCTGGACTGTCTGGCATCAGACTCCAAAGAGGAAAGTGAGGAGCAGACTGTTCCCAAAGCAAGTCATGCTGGCGCTGAAGTTTCAAGGGAGAAAGTAGTCATTATAAACAAAATTACAAATAATGCAAAACAAACTGGACGGCTCTTGGGATCACACAAAATCAACCTTTAAAACGAATCCATGAACCTACAGAACCATGCTTGAGCAAGAAAGGAGATTAAATAGTATAAAGACAAGATGGACAATATAGGTCTTACTGCAATAATATGAGACTATTGGAGCTTACCTGAGGGTACCAAATCAGGAAACATAGAAGATTTCCTCTAAGGATGTGTTTGAGGCTCTATGCTTCTTCACTGAAAATGTTAGTGCTCACTGGGCTACAGAAAAATACTTCAGGACAAAGTATAAGGACAGTTATTTTCCATTGTGTTCTATACCAGAATAGGATTGTGAGGGCTGTCAGAGCTCTTGGCAAAATAACTTATTTAAGTATCTACATTGACATCTTCCTGCAAGAGGGAAACTTGGACTAAGCTATATTTTATATTCCTAAATTGAAATTGGATTTTGCCAGAAAAAAGTTATTTTCACAAATGAAGAGGTAATCTATTTGGCTGGAATCATATTAATAACAAATCTGGATGGAATATAATAGGCTTTAAAATCTCATGTGAATTCATAGAGAATTTCACAAAGACACTTAGTTAACATCTGAATATTCAAGGAAGCCCTCTTTGTCTTCTTGTTCTTGGTTTACTTTTATTCAGAGTTGTTGATTTCTTTTTGTTGGAGGGATTTCCTTTATGTGGATGACTTTTGATGATAATCTCCGGAGTACAAAGATCAAGTGCTTTGCAGGGCTTTTTCCTCTTCCTAAGAAAAGAAGAGAATGAGTCTTGTATAAATATCATCTCTAGTCCTTAGCATGAAGGCATTTGTATAAGTTGTAAACAATTTGTATATGAATGGTCTGTTCTGTTGAGATATTTTGGATTATAGATTTTTCATAGAAATATAGAATTATAGAACTGGAAGGGACCGCAAGAGGTCTTCTAGTCCAGTCCCCTGCACTTAAGTATTATCTAGACCATCCCTGACAGGTGTTTGTCTAACCTGCTCTTTAAAATCTCCAATTACAGAGATTCTACAACCTCCCTAGGCAATTTATTCCTAGGTGGTTAAGCACCCTGACAATTAGGAAGTTTTTCCTTATGTCCAACCTAAATCACCCTTGCTGCAATTTAAGACCATTACTTGTTGCCCTATCCTCAGAGGTTAACTAGAACAAATTTTCTCCCTCCTCCTTGTAACAACCTTTGGGAAACTGTTATAATGTTCTTTCCACACCCCCCCACCCCCATCTTCTCTTCTCCAGACTAAACAAACCCAATTTTTTCAATCTTCCCTCATAGGTCATGTTTTCTAGACCTGCAATCATTTTTGTAGCTCTTCTCTGAACTTTCTCCAATTTGTGCACACCTTTCCTGAAATGTGGCGCCCAGAACTGAACACAATACTCCAGTTGAGGTCATATCAGCATGGAGTAGAGTGGAATAATTACTTCTTGTGTCTTGCTCACAACACTCCTGCAAATACATCCCAGAATGGCATTTGCTTTTTTTGGAACAGTGTTACACTATTCACTCATATTTACTTTGTGATCCACTATGGCCCCCAAATCCCTTTCTGCAGTACTCCTTCCTATGAAAATATTTCCCATTTTGTATGTGTGCAACTGATTGTTCTTTCCTAAGTGGAGTACTTTGCATTTGTGCTAATTGAATTTCATCCTATTTACTTCAGATCATTTCTCCTGATCATTATGAATTTTAATCCTATCCTCCAAAGCACTTGCAACCCCTCCCAACTTGGAATCGTCCACAAACTTTATAAGTGTATTCTCCATGCACTTATCCAAATCACTGATGATGATATTGAACAGAACTGGACCCCACTTGATATGCCCTTCCAGCTTGACTGGGAATCACTGGTAACTACTCTCTGGGAACAGTTTTCCAATCACTTATACACCCACCTTATAGTAGCTCCATCTAGGCTGTATTTCCCTTTTTTGTTTATGAGACGGTCACGTGGGATAGTATCAAAAGCCTTACTAAAGTCAAGATATACCACATCTACCACTTTCCTCCTATCCACAAGGCTTGTTACCCTGTTAAAGAAAGCTATTAGGTATTTTGGCTGAAGAAGACTGTATTAATGAGGATGTGCAAGGATGTGTAAAGAGTCTGGGTATTTGTGGCATCAGGATATAGTTTTACACCTGAAATATTACATGTGTGTGCATATATGTGTATGGTTCCCCTCTCCCTTTCCTCTTATTTTGTATTTATTTTTGGGTTTGTCAACAGAAAGCTCCACAGGGCAGGTTGGGTGGGTGAGCCAATGTAATACAGGGGCTAGACACCTGTTTTGACTTGATTCCCTGAAGCATTCCCACTGAATGGTTATTCATCTTATATTTTTTTTAAAGCAGAGATAAGAAAAGGTACTAAATTTACTCATGTCTTTAAATGAGTGTTCAGGACAAGCTAGCCAATGCATAGTCTCAAGGAGTTAAATTAGAAATCTGAGGATTTAAGACTGAGCTCAATCTTAGTCTTTTGCAAAAACTTGAAAGGGAATTTCCATATTTTGAACAGCATATTCATAAAACAAGCTGCTTGCTAGCCTGGATGATAAATAAATAACAGTGATCCAAACTAACCCTGCAAATGTGGACTCTTAGGAGGCCAAATTTGTCCTCACTCTGGACAGAATTGAATCAGAATTATTCAACCACTATTATGCCAATTTACATACCTCTGAACAAACATTAAAACCCAATTCCTTCATCAGATTTGTAATATCAGCAGATACGACTGACACAAAAGCATAAAGAACTGTTGCAGATTCCCATGGTAGAGAATGAAATTATGGAAACAGTATTTGCGTTAGAAAGCGGGAAAAACTGAAGCCCCCAATGGATTCACTATAGAATTTTTAAATACATTTGAATCTGAAATCACATATGTCACCAAGCTTTTGAGAGAGGATCACTCCCAGATTCCTGTAGGGAGGCAACAATCTTTTTGCTTCTCAAACCAGATTATTATCCTCAGGAGAGGATATCCTTTCCATAATTAAAGTTACAACCACAGTCTCATTCCAAGGCTGATTTTGATCCTCTTATGAAACCAGGTTTACAACCACTTTCTTTCAATAAGGTGATGCAAAGCAGCAAGAGTATACCAGTGAATCTGGTGTTATATAAATATACACTAATAACACATATTTATCAGCCTCAAATGCAAAACCACATATATGTACATTTTTATCTCAAATTGGTTATACATTCATTTCCCATTACACTACCTAGAAAACATTATTCTTAAGAAATATCAATTATAAGTACTTTACAAAAGATTATTGTATTGACTGATAACATTTCCCATTTAACAAAGTCCCTTAAAATATTTAGAAATGAAAATCAAAATACCAAAAATAACATATTAAAAAAACCACAGCAGTACAAGGCTCACAGTTAAGGTAGCTTTGCTGGGCTGACAATATATTTGTTCATTATGTCATTTAAACAGTGTTTGTTTTAGATGTGTCTTAGTAACCTTAGTAGTTTTTTGAAAAAAATGGCCAGATTCACAGGTACCCTTTGGCTGCTTCAACACCACAGAGCAGTTAGAACATACTGGTAAATCTGCCTCTCCTAGTATCTAATTGGAGTTAGTTGAGCTCTAGATACCAGGGGTGAGATCCTCCAGGGGTGAGAAATTTCCATTGACTTCGATAGAGTTACATCAATGCACACCAACTGAAGATCTCATCCCTGGAGTTTAGAACTCACCTAACTTCTAGTAAATAAATATCACAGAGACATCTGGTCAATTTTGAGGCTTGTGAATTAACTAGAAAACATCCATAACTTATCCTCTTAAGCCCAGATCCTTGAAAAAAGCTCTAGATAAGCAGATACCTGTGGCTTTACAGAGTCCCATCAAAGTAAAAAAGAATAAAGAAAAACACTGTTATGGTTGTTAGAAATCATATATCACTGATAAATTTAACCATTTGGGTATATGGTTCTCTGGTAGAATACTTGACCTAATCCTTTAGGGGTTGTATACCTCTTTAACTATACCCATAGTATAGTTAACCAGTATAGTGTACTGGTATAGACAAAGCAGTACAACATCCCTCCCTCCCCTACAAGTGTGCATGAATCTGTCCCAGTGTAAAGGTGCTCAGATTGATATCCTTATTCCCATAAGGGAAGGGGAATAAACTGTATTGGTTTAACACGCCTTAATATTGGCATAACTGCTTCCACACTAGGAGTTGTACCAGTATAACTATTTCTGTAAAAATTCATTCCCCTAACCCAAATAGTTAGACCAGTACAAAATCAGTGTGTAGACCAGGCTTTAGATACTTCCCCACTAACTAAAGAAATGAAAACAAAGAAAAGAGAGCATTTGCTTTCTTATCAGTTATAGCCTGAATTAACTTTGGTAAAATGAATATTATGCAAAAAGGGATGATTTTCAACCTTTGCCCTCTCATATCTATTTCAAATACTAAACAGAGCAATACATCCATTTACCCGGCCTCAAAACTACTGTCCTTCCATATAAGAGAGAAGGCTTAGCAATACCACCAAATGATTCTGGGCTACATATGGAGCAGATCCTTAACTGGTGGAAGTTGTTACAATGGAGCTGTGACAACATACAGCAGCTGAGGATCTGCTCCCTAGTTTCAGTGACTGGGACATGGGAGTATAGGGACTCATCTTTACCTATCAAAAGATGATCTATCATTTGACAAAATTTGCTACCACCATAAGAAGACAGAAGTGTTCTTTCAGTACTGAATAGAAATGCTCTTAGGGAATTTACCAAGGATTATGCCACTAACACATGGCATATTATCCTTAAGCAATTTAAAACTGTCCAGAGAATATCTCCTATTTGTCCACTTATTGAACAACTCTTGATTCCCTGAGGCCCTTGGGGGCAACCTCTATTAATTTTGGGATTAATTTGGCATTATAATTCTCAAGGATATTTATGATAAATGAATACTTATATCCTTTGATAGATTAATGAGGTACATGCCATACTCCAAAACAACACTTCTATGGGTATTTACAAATAAGACATTATCTATGGGAGGTAAATCATTTGCGAATGTTTGTACTCTTGTGTTCAATCCTTTAGAATATCAGCTTTTAATTATGAATAAAGACCGCAGAAAGAACCTCCAGTTGATATCATTTTAGGCTGAATAAATGCAGGGAAGAAGAAAGCGAAGATCAAGTGCAAAAAGAATCTGAATAAAAAATTCTGTGATGAAGAATGGATTGAGATATATAAACAAACAAAAACAATCTCCATCAGTGTAAAACACCAAATGCTTACATTTAATGTTATTCATAGAATATGGATGACTCCAGAAAGTATGAACAAAATAACTAGTAGCAGTGATGATATACATATAAAATGTAATATTGAAATTGAGTCTTGGCATATGTTATGGAACTTTTATGGCGCTCACTAATTCTGGGCCAGGGTTGCAGAATTTATCAGGGATGTTCTGCAAATTCATAATTTATGTTAACCTCAGATTTTCTTGGTTCACTGTCTATTTGCCTTGTCTATGGAGAGATATATTACACTGTCTGCTGCTAGGACTCTTTTGACATACTGACAAAACACCACTGACCAGTCAGTAGGAGAATGATTAGAGTCGGTGCATATGTGTCATCTCTGAAAAAAATAAAAATAAAAAAACTATTGAACAAGGTGAGAGGATCTCTGAAATGTATTTAAAAATTATGGAACTCTGTAACACTGAACTGCACAATTAAAACAGAGAAGCTTTTTGTGATGGGAAAGGCCAGTTATCAAACCATAAATGTTTTTAATAAAAGGGAACACTAAAATAACAGCAAAATAAATGTGGGTGTCTGTGTGTGTGTGTGTGTGTGTGTGTGTGTGTTTGTACAAATGCTCCAATCACAAGCCAAAGGGAAATGATTGTGTGTGTGCGTAGCTATATCTGGATATTTTCATAATGAAACAAGCTTAAAAGCAGAGATTATATATATAATATATCATTTTCCTTTGGCTTGTGGTTAAATAACTTGTTCCAGGAGCTCCCATAAGGCAGATAGATAGATAGATAGATAGATAGATAGATAGATAGATAGATAATCTGTTTTTAAATTTGCTTCATTGTAAAAATATCCTTTTAAAGACTGTAGCTCAATACACAAAACTCGATTTTAAAGCCAGTATAAGTTCCAAAAGAGGCAATATTAACATATATTTCTTTATTCCAGTATATTTGAGATCAGTCAGGAAGAGAACAGAAGTGAACAACACTAATGACTTTAGGAAAAAGATCAGTAACCCAAGATCCAAAATAGTATGAAATGAGAAAAAAATCACAGGAATTTCTAGAGCAGTTCATAATCCCCAGTAGGGGTTCTTCTGGAACAAGTTATTTAACTACAACCCAAAGGAAAATGATTCCACATGTCACTGATAAACTGTCCAATGCAAGACTGTCTGAAAACTAACTTGCAACTGGTTGTATAGGACCCTGAAACTCAAGTTCTGTGCAGTGAAACATTGATAAGCACAGTCAAGACCATTTTCTGTGTTTGCACTAACAGATCTTGGCTCTTATCTTGCTCCCATTGAAGTTAATCAGAGATTAACCATTCATTAAACTCAATGGGGATTAAAAACAGGGGGCAAAGCTTAATGAAGCTTGGAGAAAACAAACATACTGTTACCTAACTTGCTGTGCACATTTAATGCATTCTCTCTCCATAACCCAAATTTATAATAGCAAACTGATATGTGGTACGCTCTGCTGAGATGCTAGAAATCGTGTACATATAGGTTCCATCTAGTGCTGCCCTCTGAACCAGATTTCTGAGCTACGGAAAACAAAAAGACACAAGCTGGCTCAACAAGGACCTTATTCAAAACTCATTGAAATCAGTGGGAGACTTTCCATTGGCTTTAGTGAACTTTGGATCAAATCCCAAATGGATATTTGACATAGACTAACAACTTGTGAGGAAAGCTATCAGATATTCTTCAGTGAGGTTTGGTTTCATTTTCCCAGAAAGGAGAGATGATCTACTTCTTCTTGTGAGATCTTTAGATCACTTAGCCGAATGGAAATTAATGCTGGCTTGGAATCTGCCAACACACAAAATATGCCTAAAAATGCTGTACTCATCTTTCAAAAATATCATGGAGCTGGGAAATATTTAGGGGCTGCAAGTATCTTCTATTTATGCTGGAGATGCCCACAGCATTCATAATGTACGATAAATAAAAGCAGTCGTTCCAAAACATTATAATAAAATGTTCACACCTTAAAAGTAAATACTACTCAAAATGAGCTGCCGCATTATTACTCCCAAACAAGGCTTTTCATAATTGGTACCATAATGAAAAAAGTCTTTATTAAATATAGAATGGCTTTTAATAAACTGACCCATGAAACACAAAGTGTTTGTAGTGATCTACTTGAATTGTTTTGCTGGGGAAAAGGTGGTGAATACTCACTTAGAAAGGATGATAAATGAGATGCAGCTATTTTTTCTGTTTTAAACTTCGCTTAATTTCTGGTTCATAAGCTAACTAGATAAAGCTACCAACAGCTGCTACCACAAAACACTTAACAATTATCTGATAAAATGTTGCTGAAAACATTGTAATATCTTCAACACAAGGCTGTAGAAATATGTGCATGTGCCAATGACAATTTTCCCTCTAAATCATCTTCTTCACTAATATTTATAGTCATGAAATCTTAAAGAACCTTTAATGTGCCTATAATCCTGCCCATTTGACAGCTTTTACATAATTTTCGAGGGTGAGGTGACCCAATCATCCCATGCTGTTGACAGTGCAGCTGAAATGACCCTCCAATAAATGAAGCAGGATTATCCAGACACTACGGCAAACAGCAGCTCATAATATGCATCAAGAAATTTCCATAGCACATTGGATCTTTGCCTTCAGTGACACATGGAGCATGCCTGAATTTCAAGCACACATTTCCCCAGACACTCGATAAGTTTTAACGCACAAGTATAGTATGGAGGCTTCTGTCAAACAGGGTTTGTTTTCCACATTTGGAAGGAAATTGCTTTGCATTCACAAAACCACAGGCACAGCTTTAAACTGAATTATGTTGTTAACTTGTGCTTGGTTTAGTTGTTCCCTGACACTTGCAATGCATTTATGAGTTTACCCACTTAAAATTATAAAACATTACAGGAAATAAATTTTTGCCACAATAAAATCCACTATTGACAATAAACAAGTACTGGTGAATTGTATAGGGAATGATAAAATTGTGCAGAAGTTTTGCTGCATTTCTTATATCTCTCTGTAAAAATATCTCATACAAAATGCTAGCTAAATGCCCGCTAGGTTTACATGATAATGTCAAGCAAAGGTTTTGATGCTTGTTGCCAATTCATATCACATATGTTGTGTGCTGTAAATTTAGTTTATATTGGAATAATTAGCAGTGACATGGCCAGATTGTATTAATACTCCTGTTCTTATTGCTTAGGCTAGGTGCTGAACAATTTGAATGTCACAAAATATCAATACAGATGCTTTATGGCATCATGCCAGAGCCGCCTCAGGACAAGATGGGTTGGGAGTGGTGACAGTTTTTTTAAAGACTGTGGAGTTTGTTTGGTCTCATAAGACATTTATGAGGTCAATTGGATGTCATTTAAAATACCAGTAGAGACACATATTTAAACTATACACAGTTTCACACTTACAAAACTGAACTCTGGGAGCAAATATTAAATACAGTTTGCGTGCTGCATTTCTGAGTTGCACAGCTAGAAAGAAAGTTGCCTCCCTTTTTGCGTGTGGCAAAAAGGGAGGCATTCCTAGAACTATAGTTGCCCATTTGTCGCCCCTGCATGAAGAATTTAGAAAAAAATTGAAACATTTAAAAGGAACAAAACCAAATGCTTGTCTACATTATAAACAAAGCATTACCTTTACTAGCTAACCATTTAGATACTTATATAAGGCTCAACTGGAGTCTGTATCTTTATGAAGCACGTACTAAAAATGAGCAGTCCCTTCTTTCTACCCTGCTCCATAATACGAGAAAAGAGATGTCCCTCAAATAAATGTATGGTAAGTAAATGTAAAAACAAGCAAACATACTACTTACTTATTGGGAGGCAGTGTGGCTAGTGAATAGCACATCAGACTGGTAACTGGGAGATGTGAGAGCTATTCCTGGTTTTGACACTGATGTGCTATTTGACCCTGGACAAGCCACTTCACTTCTCTGTGCCTCAGTTTCCTTGTCTCCCCAAAATAGGAATAAAGATACTTACCTTCATTGTTCTTTCAGACTCTTTGGATGACTAAAGACTATACAAGAGGTAAACATTACCATTTGCATAACACAATAGGCATGTAGTATTCACTGTTACTGGAGATCAGTGAGTCAAACGCAATTGTTGCCTTTTAAAAATGCTTAATAACTTTTTAGTTACACATGTTAACAGAGGTAATCATATCTCATGATTCAAGACACAAGCCAGTTGCCACAGAATCAAGAAGGAACTGTTCTCCCATTGCACATTTGTTCAGGTGAATTATGTGAGGTTTTCACCTTTCTCTGGTGCATCAAGTATTGATCGTTGCTGGAGGCAGGATATCAGGTTTAATGGACTAATAGTCTCTACTGGTATGGAAAACCCCATGTTCTTGGATCTCAGTAATAATACAGGGCTCTTTTCTTATCTGAGATCTGCTGGCATGCATCTTGGTGAATCTAAACAACACACATACACAGTGAAAGACAACTATGTGTTATTCTATAATACTTTACAACAGGATGCATGCCCATGCAGCTGGAGTTAGTAGTAACTCTTTAGGTTTGCTAACTATGCGGTTAAGCACGTGAGAAATATTCAGATGTGCTAAATTCATGTGGGTAGAAAATAATCCAAAGTCTAACACCCGCAAAAATATTCATAGGAATATACATATACGGCATAATGGGATCATTACATGTATCACTGAAACACAGCCATGATCATTTAACAGTGGACAGCAATACTGCACACCAGTACAGAAAAGAAAGAAAATTACTTCACAAAATTTAATAATAAAATACAATTTAATTTTGGACTCCTGGTGTAATGCTTCAGGCATTCCAACAAGATGATGGGTCAGTAGAGTCATATCTTACACTGAGGTCATGGAGCATATAGCTAGTTACAGAAGTCATGACCAGCAGAGAGGAGGAGGTCAATGCCCATACTTAGGAGAGCAATTTAAATGCTACTCAGGGGGCATGGAAGTCAGATTGGATGGTTCAAGGATGCTGGGACTGACAATGTGGTCAGAGAGATAAGTGTAACCCCCTTTCTTCCCAGGGTTCCCGGGAGCAGGCAACACTCACCTATGTGTCCAGGTGGCCTGATGCTGTCGACAGTAAAGGAGTTCCTGAGTATCCCCGTAGTGAAGTTGGATAGGGGAAATCCTCTATCCCAGGGATCGGCAACCTCTGGCACGCGGCTCACCAGGGTAAGCACCCTGGCAGGCCGGGCCAGTTTGTTTATCTGCCACATCGGCAGGTTTGGCGGATTGTGGATCCCACTGGCCGCAGTTCGCCATCCCAGACCAACAGGGGTGGCAGGAAGCGCTGCAGCTAGCACATCCCTCGGCCCGTGATCAACCTAACCTGCCAACGCGTCAGGTAAACAAACTGGCCCGACTCACCAGGGTGCTTACCCTGGCGAACCGCATGCCAGAGGTTGCCGACCCCTAGTCTATCCACTCGTCTGCTGCAGTCCTTTTACTTGTAAAGGAAATGAAAATTGGCGGTGCCTCCACCTGGCTGGGCCCTGTACACACTCACTGGTGTGTCTTGAGAGCCTCCAGGAATAAACCTGAACTAATCTAGGCAATGGGTCAAACTCAAAAATACCATTATAAACAATATACGCTCCGATTAGAATTAATGCACTGTTAGTTAACAATTTAAGAAAACATGGTATAACAGACTGAGATTAAGTGTCACAACTAATTTAAATCAGCAGGGGGCAGTTCGATAAATCAATTAACAAATACAATTTACAGTAAGAAATGAAACTTACCTAACTTGTATTTACACTGTCACCAATTACGCCACCCCGGAGTGCACACTCCTCTGAATTTCAGAGTTCTAAACACTTGCTTGCAGGGGCACATTTGGAGATCCTGAAGCTGAGAACAGCACTCTGTTGGTCCAGTAAATCAAGGCAACAAGGGGCAGAACAATTCTAATCGGGGATCATTCCAAGCGGCACACTCCCTCTGAAGACTGGAGTTGTTTTAACCAGATGTCAGCAACCCTGGGAACTCTGGGTTCTAGTTAGATAACAAGACTACTCCACCTCTTCTCAGACTCAGACAATCTCTTAAATTCTTTTTCTGTCCCCCTTCCCTTGCAAACACTTCCCCAAACAAGGGTGAGGGTTACTCACACTGCCTTCACTGCAGGCCCACCTCAGTCAGCTCTGGGCACAGTAACACTCTGTCCTGGCCAGTGAAGCCACCGACAGACTCTGAGGCTCCCTGCTCAAAGTCCCAGCAGACTCTCAGCAGCAGCTTCTGCCCTTTTAGCAGCAGCTTGGCAGCAACTCCTGGTTTGGACAGACCTCCATAAAGCAATCCCAGCTCCTCTCCAAAAATGGAGCCCACTGCATGCTCCTGCATGCCCTGGAAGTCTCTCTGTCTCTTACCCTAGGCATCATGGGAGGTGAATTCTTCAAGGCTGGATTGCAGCACTAAGGATCTTCCCAACTGGAATACTCCCAATGAAGTTCAGAGGCCCCTCTAGTAAAAGGTGCCTACATAAGACAAGATAATTTTCTCTAAAACTTGTCAGAGTAAGGGTAACTTGGATAAAAGATGGTTGTATGTAAACTCTTTGGGCCAGGGTCATCTTTTTGTTTTGTTTGTACAGCCTCTAGCACAGTGGCATACTGGTCTGCGAGTGGGACAGCTAAGCACTACCACAATAAACAATAAATGTATTGTAAGCATTTGGGGTAGGGAGCCACCTTTTTATTGTGTGCACGTACAGTGACTAGCACAATGGGGCCCTGATCCCTGATTCTTCCTGTCATCCATAGATGCTGCCACAATATAAATATATAACTATAACAGTTGTGAAGGTGTTGGGGTCAAACATTGTTTTCGGGGAAGTGATGTAATGGACCGTGAAATGTTCTTGACTGCATTAATAAAGCAAACTTTATCAACTGGGAAATGTTGGTAGGGAAGAATGGATTTTTAACAAAACTCAAGGGCTAAGTCTCCTACTCTTGAAAAAAAAAGTGACCTCACATATTTATTTAATACCCACAAGTTACATCCCATAATTTCAGAAGCAGTACTATGAAACTAACAGGTTGGAAAAGACATCCTAGGTACAGAAATAATTACAATTATGAAACAATAAATATAACAATTTCTATATTAATTTCTTGTTCCTTCATTTTGGTAATATTTTATCATAATGTTTGCAGGCCCCATTTGCATTCCAAGCGTTCTTATTAAACTAGCACCATTTATTCAACAATAGATACAAAACTTTCTATTTTTAAAATTCTTTTTCCAGGCATGATCTTGGCATATAAAGTCAAATCCCAAGAGTGACTCTTTTTTATATATTTTTAAACCAAACTAGTAAAAATAAAATCCGTCTGAACAGTTTTAGGTTACTTGAGGGGAAAACAAATAGAAGATAGTAGTTTCATCTGCTTTCCCCTTTCTCCAACTTCTGCAACACAAGGTCTGCATCAATTTTAAGAAAAGGAAACAAAAGTTGTTTTTTTCCCATATTATTTTTGGAAGTTTTATTTATATTTATAAAACAATGAATAGGGAGAAGATTCAGTTTCCCCAGAATGTAATAGTTGCTTTCCCTGTGCACAGTTCATGTACATTTGCAGCATGGCATTGACTTGATATATTATAATGGCTCCAATTAAACCACTATATCTATTGTATGAAATATCCACACACCAGGAGGAATTTGTATCCACTAGAATTTAAAGGGGATGGCCTTTTGTAGCACTAATGAACATTACAAAGTAAATACCATATTTACTGCACGTGAGCTGCATTTCACAAAAGCTGCAAATTTGTATTTAAATGATAGATCATAATACTTCCATTTGAAATGGAGTTAAAGTCTTCTTACAATGCAGTGTCATTTCACCGTAAGTAGGTTACATTGTGCTAATCTCCTTGGAATATAGTAATTGTCAGCCACCTGACATTCCAACCCGTGCAGAGGAGGCAGGGCAGATGAAGAGAAATTGCCACTATTCATATCATGAGAAGTAAGGAAGAATCACAGAGTATCCACACTGATGCAGTTGTTTCCATTAGGTAGTGTAGATTAGAGGAGCTAGAACTTGCTACAACTGTTCCCCTTTTATAGTCGGGCAAGCACATGTCCAGGTGCCAGTTTCCACAGCAACTGCAGAGCATGAGAATAGCTAGATACTCATATGGCCAACATCACTGCAATATCTAAACACCACACAAACACGTGTTATCCTCATTTTTATAGATGGGGAACTGAGGCAAAAGAGGTCACGTCACAAATGGACTTAGGTGCTGCAGCGCATAGCTTTTAAATGTCTGGAACAGGGGTGGGAAAACTATGGCCCGGAGGCCGCATCCGGCGCTCCAGAAGTTTTAATCCAGCCCTCTAGCTCCCTCCGAGGAGTGGGGTCCAGAGCTTTCCCTGCTCTGGTGCTCCACCTGGGGAGTGGGGATGGGGGCTTGCCCCACTCTATGTGGCTCCTGGAAGCAGCAGCATGTCCCCCCTCTGACTCCTATGCGTAGAAACAGTCAGGGGGCTCTGCGGCCAATGGGAGCTTCAAGGGCAGCATCTGTGGACAGGGCAGCACGCAGAGCTGCCTGGCCACGCCTCTGCGTAGGAGCCAGAGGGGGGACATGCCGCTGCTTCTGGGAGCTGCTTGAGGTAAGCGCCGTCCAGAGCCTGCACCCCTGACCGCCTCCCGTGCCCCAACCTCCTACCCCAGCCCTGATCCCCCTCCTGCCCTCCAAACCCCTCGGTCCCAGCCCAGAGTATCCTCCTGCACTCCCAACCCATCATCCCGAGCCCCACCCCAGAGCCCGCACCCCCAACTGGAGCCCTCACCCCCACCTGCACGCCAACCCGCTTTCTGTGAGCATTCATGGCCTGTCATACAATTTCCATACCCAAATGTGGCCCTTGGGCCAAAATGTTTGCCCATCCCTGATCTAGAAAGATCACTGGAATCCACAAACCCCATGTTTGGTGCCCAGGCTCTCAATATAATCAATGAGCACCTAGAGAGTGGGATAAACTAAAGCCAGCACACAGAGAATTGGCTAAACTAGCTAATGGGAGATGCTGAGGAGAAAGTGTGGCCAAAGCCCTGCCCTCTTTCAGAGATAAGCACCTACATCTGGACTGCAGGGAGGTTCTTATCTCTGTTCATGGTCCACAGCCAGGAGCCCCTTTCCTGGAGTCAAGCAGCTTAGGCCCCTATGCTATTTCTTGTGAGAAATGCTGGTGGAGACAGTGATGGTGTAGCTTCCTCTATAACTTTTAGAGCACTCACAGGGATGTGGGTGACCCCGATTCAATTGCCTGCTCTGCCTGAAGGGGAGAAAAAAATTAAACAGGGGCTCTCCCACGTCTTGGGCGGTGGCTCCAACCACTGGGCCATGCAACATCTCTTGTGGGGTGCACTCAGTCTATCCTTCTGAAGCTATTACACTTCGGACTAAAGAATTGCATTGGAGCAGTGGGACTGGCACCTAATTCTCCCAGGTAGCTGCCCTAACCGCTAGACTACAGAGCCATTTTCAGCTGCATGCTCTCTCTGGCCCAATGATTATTTAGGCATTTATCCGCAGTAGAACAGCTTCTTCTGGAGAGTTTGAGGGAGCCCTCACATCAGAATATGCCATAGCTCACTTGTTAGGGCAATCAGTTTAGGAGACTCCTGCTCAAATTATTTTTCCCTAGGAAGCAAATTGGGGAACTGAACCTGGGTTTTCCACGTCACAGGTGAGTGCTCTAGCCACTGGGTTAAAAGTTATAAGATGGGCATCACCATATCCTCCTCCTCCTGCTAGACTTTGAATGGACCTGATTCAGTAGGTGTGTTTGGGGCATGCCTACCAGATCAGACTTCACCAGCAAGTGGGCCTACCTGCACTTGATTTGACGATCCCATTAGGGTTTGTGTGAGATAGGTTCCCAGCCATGTAGAGTGAGGCTTTGTGCATGCATCCAGAGACAGAAACTTAGGCACCTAGGGAACTTTTCCTAGGGAAATTTAGACTCTGAGTGAGTTTAGGTGCCAACAGGATTAGACGACAGCAGACTGGGAATTTTGTGAATCGCGGTGGCAACTAAATCTGGGATTTACGCACAGATTCCCATTGTGGATCTGGGGCAGAGAGATTAAGAGTCTGAACATCCTTGGCTTTCACTGACTTCAACATCTCTGCAAATTAGTCTCTAACACATAACTTGCCCCAGGTCAGAGAAGAAGTCTGGAAAGACCCTGAAATGGAACCCAGATCTCCTTAATCTCAGTCCAGTGATCTAATTACAAGATCACTTTGTCACCACACCCAGGAGAAAGAAAGGGTTTCTTTTTCCAGGTAAGGCCTATTCTTTATAGTGAAACTCCACATACAATGGAGGGTTTGGGTGGAAAAAAGCCGTTTCAATATTAGATGATTCCTCTATAAATATTCATCGTACGGATGCTTAAAGGATTGAACTCATTGGCATTTATATATCACATTTTTGTTTATATATTGAGACAAGTAATGTGGGCCAAATTATGTGCTTAGAAACATACTTGAAAGTAGCATTGACTTCAATGGGAGTTGTGCCTATGCCTCTAGGTGCAGAATTTGGTCCCTATGAATGTAATATATCCTATTATCAACATAAAAATGGTTTCATCTATAAGTGCTATTTTAGGTTGTTGTTGTTTTTTAATTTAAGGGGTTTCTTTATAAATGAAATTAAACCTACTTTATTTCATGTTCAGTTTATAATTTAAATCTAAATTTACAACATTTAAAATACATCTGTAAGAAACTGTCCTTTTGAATGAGCACAAGCTCAGATGAAAATTAAATTCAAATGTCAGTCTACAGTGATTCATAGAATCATAGAATATCAGGGTTGGAAGGGACCTCAGGAGGTCATCTAGTCCAACCCCCTGCTCAAAGCAGGATCAACACCAACTAAATCATCCCAGCCAGGGCTTTGTCAAACTGGGCCTTAAAAATCTCTAAGTATGAAGATTCTACCACCTCCCTAGGTAACCCATTCCAGTGCTTCACCACCCTCCTAGTGAAAAAGTTTTTCCTAATATCCAACCTAAACCTCCCTCACTGCAACTTGAGACCATTACTCCTTGTTCTGTCATCTGGTACCACTGAGAACAGTCTAGATCCATCCTCTTTGGAGCCCCCTTTCAGATAGTTGAAAGCAGCTATCAAATTTCTGCAGACTAAACAATCCCAATTCCCTCAGCCTCTCCTCATAAGTCATGTGCTCCAGCCCCCTAATCATTTTTGTTGCCCTCCGCTGGACTCTTTCCAGTTTTTCCACATCCTTCTTGTAGTGTGGGGCCCAAAACTGGACACAGTACTCCAGATGAGGCCTCACCAATGTCAAATAGAGGGGAATGATCACGTCCCTTGATCTGCTGGCAATGCCCCTACTTATACAGCCCAAAATGCCATTAGCCTTCTTGGCAACAAGGACACAGTGTCGACTCATATCCAGTTTCTCGTCCACTGTAACCTCTAGGTCCTTTTCTGCAGAACTGCTGCCTAGCCATTCGGTCCCTAGTCTGTAGCAGTGCATGGGATTCTTCCATCCTAAGTTCAGGACTCATTAATGAAGATACTGAACAAAACCATCCCCAGGACCAACCCTTGGGGCACTCCGCTTGATACTGGCTGCCAACTAGACATGGAGCCATTGATCACTACCTGATGAGCCCGATGATCTAGCCAGCTTTCTATCCACCTTATTGTCCATTCATCCAGCCCATACTTCTTTAACTTGCTGGCAAGAATACTGTGGGAGACCGTATCAAAAGCTTTGCTAAAGTCAAGGAATAACACATCCACTGCTTTCTCCTCATCCACAGAACCAGTTATCTCATCACAGAAGGCAATTAGGTTAGTCGGGCATGACTTTCCCTTGATGAATCCATGCTGACTGTTCCAGATCACTTTCCTCTAAGTGCTTCAGAATTGATTCCTTGAGGACCTGCTCCATGATTTTTCCAGGGACTGAGGTGAGGCTGACTGGTCTGTAGTTCCCTGGAACCTTCTTCTTCCCTTTTTTAAAGATGGGCACTACATTAGCCTTTTTCCAGTGATCCAGGACCTCCCCAGATTGCCATGAGTTTTCAAAGATAATGGCCAATGGCTCTGCAATCACATCCGCCAATTCTTTTAGCACCCTTGGATGCAGCGCATCCGGCTCCATGGATCTGTGCTCGTCCAGCTTTTCTAAATAGTCCTGAATCACTTCTTTCTCCACAGAGGGCTGGTCACCTCCTCCCCATGCTGTGCTGCCCAGTGCAGCAGTCTGGGAGCTGACCTTGTTTGTGAAGATAGAGGCAAAAAAAGCATTGAGTACATTAGCTTTTTCCACATCCTTTGTCACTAGGTTGCCTCCCTCATTCAGTAAGGGGACCACACTTTCCTTGACTTTCTTCTTGTTGCTACCATACCTGAAGAAACCCTTTTTGTTACTCTTAACATCCCTTGCTAAATGCAACTCCAAGTGTGATTTGGCCTTCCTGATTTCACTCCTGCATGCCTGAGTGTAAGCGTGTGGACTCACCCCTGCAGCACCTTCTGCTGGTCTCTGTCGGGAATTAGCTCATCCAGCTTCCAGAGTGCCCTCTGCAGGCCGGTGATCTGCCTTACCGCTGGACCTCATGTCCCTCCCAGGATCCCAGTGCCCCTTTCTCTGGGGTGCTGCCCCTCTGGCAGTAACCCCTCAGTCTCAGGGTCTCCCCACCCTGGGGAACCCCCACCCACTATCCCCACCTTGCCTCAGTGTAAGGCTACTGCCAGTCACCAACTAGCCCCCGTTCCCTGGGGCAGACTGCAGTGTATGCCACTCATCACTGGCAAGGGAGGTTTGGACCTGCTGCCTTCCTCTGCCACCCAGTACCTTTTTAGGCCTTAAACCAGGCCTTGCAGCCTGGGGAGTTGCCAGCCAGGAGCTCCCCTGCTCCTCTGGCTTTTCCCAGCCCTGCTTCACTCCTAGTACCTTTTCTGCTAGGCAGCCAGGCCCTGCTCCCTCTCAGACCAGAGAGAGAGAGAGACTGTTGAGCTCCTGGCTCCCAGCCTCTTATATAGGGGCCAGCAGGGCTCTGTTTGGGGCATGGCCGCAGCGCCGTCTGCTTCCCCCAATCAGCCCAGTGGCTGTTTGCCCACAGGAGCAGGTGACCACCCCGCTACACTGAGCAATATTTTTATACTCTTCCTTGGTCATTTGTCAAATCTTCCACTTCTTGTAAGCTTCTTTTTTGTGTTTAAGGTCAGCAAGGATTTCACTGTTAAGCCTAGCTGGTCACCTGCCATATTTTCTTTCTACAAATAAGGATGGTTTGTTCCTGCAACCTCAATAAGGATTCTTTAAAATACAGCCAGCTCTCCTGGACTCCTTTCCCGCTCATGTTATTTTCCCAGGGGATCCTGCCCATCAGTTCCCCGAGGGAGTCAAAGTCTGCTTTTCTGAAGAACAGGGTTAATATTCTGCTGCTCTCCTTTCTTCCTTGTGTCAGGATCCTGAACTTGACTATCTCATGGTCATTGCCTCCTAGGTTCACATTCATTTTTGCTTCCCCTACTAATTCTTCCCAGTTTGTAAGCAGCAGGTCAAGAAGAGCTCTGCCCCTAGTTGGTTTCTGCAGCACTTGTACCAGGAAATTGTCCCCTACATTTTCTAAAAACTTCCTGGATTGTCTGTGCACTGCTGTATTGCTCTCCCAGCAGATATCAGGGTGATTGAAGTCTCCCATGAGAACCAGGGCCTGCGATCTAGTAACTTCTGCTAGTTGCCGGAAGAAAGCCTCGTCCACCTCATCTCCCTGGTCTGGTGGTCTATAGCAGACTTCCACCACGACATCACCCTTGTTGCTCACACTTCTAAACTTAATCCAGAGAGTCTCAGGTTTTTCTGCAGTTTCGTACCAGAGCTCTGAGCAGTCATACTGCTCTCTTACATACAATGCAACTCCCCCACCTTTTCTGCCCTGCCTGTCCTTCCTGAACAGTTTATATCCATCCATGACAATACTCCAGTCATGTGAGCTATCCCACCAAGTCTCTGTTATTCCAATCACATCATAGTTCCTTGACTGTGCCAGGACTTTCAGTTCTCCCTGCTTGTTTCCTAGGCTTCTTGCATTTGTGTATAGGCACTTAAGATAACTCGATGATCGTCCCACTTTCTCAGTATGAGACAGGAGTCCTCCCCTCTTGCGCTTTCCTGCTCGTGCTTCCTCCTGGTATCCCATTTCCCCACTTGCCTCAAGACTTTGGTCTCCTTCCCCCAGTGAACCTAGTTTAAAGCCCTCCTCACTAGGTTAGCCAGCCTGCTTGCGAAGACGCTCTTCCCTCTCTTCGTTAGGTGGATCTCGTCTCTGCCTAGCACTCCTCCTTCTTGGAACACCATCCCATGGTCAAAGAATCCCAAGCCTTCTCTCCGACACCACCTGTGTAGCTATTCGTTGACTGCCACAATTCAACGGTCTCTATCCGGGCCTTTTCCTTCCACAGGGAGGATGGACGAGAACACCACTGGCACCTCAAACTCCTTTATCCTTCTTCCCAGAGCCACATAGTCCAGGGCCAGTGCAACCATTTAGGCAAACTAGGCAGCCGCCTAGAGCGCCTAGTGGTTGGGGGTGCCTAAAAGCCCGCTCAGGTGAGGAGGTGGAGTGGAGGTGAGCTGGGGCGGGGGCGGCGGGGGGAGGGCCACCTGCAGTAACGGGGGGGTGTGCACAGGGGAACCGCTCCCCACCCCAGATCACCTCCACTCTGCCTCCTCCGCTGAGCACACAGCCCAGCTCTAAGTGTCCTCCAATCGGTGACGCAAGCCTGGGAGAGGAGGAGAATTAGAGCAGCACCGGGGTGCTCAGCAGAAGAGATGGAGCCGAGGTGAGCTGGGGTGGGCTCCCCGGGTGGGGTTAGCTGCTGCGGGGGGGGAGTCTCCCCAGGTGGGATTAGCTGCCGTGGCGGGGGAGGGAAAGTCTCCCTGGGTGGGGTTAGCTGCCGCGGGGGGTCTCCCTGGGCGGGGTTAGCTGCCGTGGGGGGGAGTATCCCCAGGTGGGGTTAGCTGCCATGGCGGTGGGGGGGCTACCGGGCAGGGTTAGCTGCTGCAGAAGGGGGAGGGACGACTCTCCGGGTGGGGTTAGCTGCTGCGGCGGGGGGCGGGGAGTCTCCCTGGGCAGGGTTAGCTGCCACAGGGGGGTAAGGGGGAGTCTCCCCGGGCGGGGTTAGCTTCCGCGGGGGGGGGAGAGGGAGTCTCCCCAGGCGGGGTTAGCTGCCGCGGGAGAGGAGTAGCTGCTGTGGGGGGGGGCAGGCTCCCCGGGTGGGGGGCTGGGTTATCTGCCACGGGGGGGGGGCGGGGTTAGCTGGGTGACGGGGAAGGTGGAAGTTTCGCGCCCTGATGTAGTCTGCAGTGATCTGCTCAAGGTCATTCTTGGCAATATCATTGGTGCCCACACGGAGAAGCAGGAAGGGGTAGCGATCCGAGGGCTTGATGAGTCTTGGCAGTCTCTCTGTGACATCATGAATCCTAGCTCCTGGCAAGGATCCTAGCTCATGAATCCTAGCTCTTGGTTTTCCCGGTTGGGGTGGCAGACAGATGACTCAGTCTCCTTGAGGAGGGAGTCCCTGACCACCACCGCCCGCCTCCTTCTCTTGGGAGTGGTGGTCATGGAACCCTCATCCTTAGAACAGTGCATCTCATGCCTTCCAGTCAGCGGAGTCTCTTTCTGCTCCCTTCCCTCAGATGTATCATCTAGTCCACTCTCTGCATTAGTACCCCATTAGATTTATGAGGTGCAAGTTTTCCCTGTTTCTGTTAGTAATATTTGTATTCACAATTAAGCACACATTCATTTTAATTTAAAAGCTAGTGTCTGTTGGCCCCATGTAGTGCAGTTACTGCACCTTTTTGTTTTATCCCTAGCATTGCACTTTTCCTGAAAAAACCACAAACTCTTTCACAGGAGAAAGGCTCAGCTAAAAACAAAGCCTACCTAGCAATTAGCAATTGCATTGTTTGGCACTTGGTGTTTTAAAATACCCAGATGCATTTGTTAAGTTATGGGGAAGTCGGAATACTTGTTTGAGCACAAGCTCATTTAAAACAAAATAAATCAATAGTGGTTTGTATACTACTTGTGCTTTTCAACCACATATTTTTCAATGAAGCCAATAACATTGTTCTCTCCCAGATATAGTCCCAAGGCACTGAAACAGGTGGAGTGTACATTTTTTGTTTTTACTTTCTTCTTGCCTTGTTACAAGCATGTACAAGAACCAGAACCTGAATCTTGAAAGTGACCTGCAGGTTACCAAGACTACCAGTTGGGAGGCTTGTACTGAGTAAATGCTAGGGCAGCCTGCTATAATGTGTTTCTGAGCAGGTAAACTACATCAAAGGAAGCAGAGGGGTACATATGGGATTAGAAGTTGCACAAAAATAGATGATGCAGAACTCTGCACTCACAGCTATTCGCATCACCTGTAAAGCACTTTCACATCAGAATAGACCACTGCAAGCCAAGGAATAACTGGCCAAAGTGTATGATGTGGTCATATTCTCCATGATAGGTAATTTACTTAAGTCATGGCATTTTGGACAGGCTGATGTTTTTTAACAGATTTCAGAGAGAAACAGTACATGAGAAAATGAACTATGGTACAGGAAAGGTTAAAAAAATGCAAGAACAATGGCACCATTGGTGCAGTAGTATAACAACATATAAGCAAATACTGTATGAAGAAATAGAAGCAATCACCTAGAAGTTCTGAGCAACCAAAAGACAAGTGGAATTAAACTGGAGTGTATCGTTATACTTGGTTCTTATTTTAAGTAGCATTTTCCATCTTCAAAGTGCTTTGCAAACTTAAATGAATTCTCACAACACTGCTGTAAGGTAGATACTATCACACCAGTTTATAAATAGGAAAATCTAGGCAGAGAAATTAAATGATTTACCTCAAGACTACAAATAAAATTAGCATAGAGCAGAGATTAAAAATCAGAAGCTCCTGGCTTCCAGTCCTGTCCTTAAGCCACTACACTCCATCTCTCTACTTTGAATTCTTTTTCACATGTTATGTATTCCTTTCATGTGGCTGGTGAAGCCAGAGAGCAGTCCCATTGTGAAATTTATACACTTGGTTTCTGAAAAGTGAATGTTTAATCAAGGGGTTGGCAACCTCTGGTACACGGCTCGCCAGGGTAAGTACCCTGGCGGCCCAGGCCAGTATGTTTACCTGCCGCGTCGGCAGGTTCGGCCGATCGCGATTCCCACTGGCCATGGTTCGCCGTTCCAGGCCAATGGGGGCTGCAGGAAGCAGCGCGGGCTTCCCACCGCCCCCATTGGCCTGGGACAGCGAACTGCGGCCAGTGGGAGCCGCGGTCGGCCAAACCTGCCAACACGGCAGGTAAACAAACTGGCCCGGCCTGCCAGGTGCTTACCCTGGTGAGCTGCGTGCCAGAGGTTGCCAACCCCTGGTGTAATCTGTACTTTTTCTCAACCTGTGCTGCTAAGTGAAAGGGCATTTAAAAAGGCTACTGGTGTATAAAGGCTCAGCTAACAGTAAATGTAGCCAAAGTTTCCAAATCACGAGAATGTTGTAAATTCTATATTTAGCCAGAGATGATTTTCATTTACCTCCATGGGATGGACTGTGAGACTGATTCTAAAGACCATGAAAATGAGTCATGGCGCTATTGTACTTGTATTTGGGCTAAATTTTCTGCTAACGTCAATAGAGTTATGCCAACAGAAAAGTTAGCTCTACCTGTTCTTCATTAGCCTTAGAATGAAGGTGGAAAGCCTCCTGGGATAGCACCTGGGGGAAAAAACCCATATCCATAAGTCAAGTGGTATAAGACGGACTGTTACTCTTAGGGAACACCTGAGAACATCACATTAGGGATCCCTTCATCTCTTTCTTCCACTCCTAATTTATAGCTTTTTCACACAGCCTTTTACCCTGTACTCATGTCCCTTTTCCTACATAACAAGCTACAACCTCCTCCTCCTTCAGATCCCTCCTAAAAGCCAGCCACTTCCACTGAGGATCTGAACATTTATTTGCTCTCCACTCCTGTCCATCCCTTCCTCACACCTAATCTGTTTCTTCCTATTTGTCTGCGTTAAATTGTAAACTTCTGAGGGTACTGAGTGTGTTTTTAAAACTCCACACCCAGTGCACCTACAGCACCATCAGACCTATGGTTTTAAGACACACACAGTTGAAAATAAGTTTTTAAATAAGGCCCAGCATTTGAAGTTAGCTTTAAAGAAATATAGAGAAGCAGTTCTGGCTCCAAGGAAATCAAGAGGAGTTTTGTTATTTACATAATTTGGGAGCAGGATTGGGCTCCTACACAAATAGTAAGTGCAGTGTAATAAATGTTGTGATGTTGAAAATTGTTTGGGAAGTGGGAAGGGAGCATAAAGGCAGGCTCTAACAAGCTCTCCTATTCACTGGGATTCTGGTAGTAAGAGACTTCAGAGGGGAATAAATATTTTATACAATTGAAGGTGGGGAAAAAAACCTATGAAACAGCCATTTCTGTTTTTAAATATGAGCTATGCTATGGCTAAAGACAAGCAGCAAAATCAGAATAAATACAATGAGCTGGAAACCTTATATAAATAATAAAAAGAATAATGCATTACTGTGGGGAGGAAAAGCAGTAATTGCCTTAGAAGTGTACTGCTATTGAAGCAGGAATTAAACTGGGTGGAAATGATGATGCATTTGTTGGCCACTAGCTCCTGCAGATGGAGATTTTCAATTGTGAATGTTATTAAAGCTAGAGAAAAAGTTAACTAAGTCAGTGGTTCTCAAAGCTGGTGCACCACTTGTTCAGGGAAAGCCCCTGGCGAGCCGGGCAAGTTTGTTTACCTGCCACATCCGCAGGTTCGGCTGATTGCAGCTCCCATTGGCTGTGGTTCGCCGCTCCAGGCCAATGGGGGCTGCGGGAAGGGCGGCCAGCACATCCCTCGGCCCGTACCACTTCCTGCAGCTCCCATTGGCCTGGAGTGGTGAACCGCGGCCAGTGGGAGCCGCAATCAGCTGAACCTGCAGACATGGCATGTAAACAAACTGGCCTGGCCCGCCAGGGGCTTTCCCTGAACAAGCAGCGCACCGGCTTTGAGAACCACTGAACTAAGTAGAATGGCTGGTCTGTCAAATCGCACGGTTAGAATGTATTTGTTATATGAGTAAATCTCACCGATGTGACACTTCCATAACCTTAATGAGTGCTTGACATGACCTCATATAAGATATAAGAAAGCACTTAAGAACATGCTTAACTCCCAGCCATGTGCTTAAGTGTTCTCTTGAATAAAGATGCTTTCCTGAGTCAAGGCCACAAGCAGAGCTATTTCTGACAATGTTATAGCAGGAAAAAATAATTCTGTTTTCCAAATTCAAACTAAACCTTGTATTAATGGCTAAGGTATTGTTTAGGGAATTTGTCGTTACATATTGTGAGTACATTTTCTTCATTTTAATCGGGCTCAGCCCTTTATTTATGGCTGCTAAGCATTTGGTTAAAGGGGAGAGAAATCAGATTCACAGTTAGTGCATCAGGAGCCGTAAGCCATTTTATGTGCAGATTTCCAGTTTCAATTAGAAGGAATTTTCGGTCATTGGATGATGTGAAAAATTATCTAATTTCCATTACATGAAACCAAACCACTAAGATGTTCCTGATGAGGGAACCAGTGGCCTCATATTTCCTGTGGTGTGCCATCTCTATTAGACTTTGTAAACTGCGGCAGTTTGAAATCTTTAACCAGCCATTACTAATAAGCATATGTTAATTGTAGCAGAGATCATAAGCAGGTCAATTAGGAGGCAAAGACTGGAACAGAATGAAACATTCAGCTGGAGGGAAAATTCAGGGCAGGTGTGGGCCAGCATGCACTGCCCTGGCAGGAACTCTAAGCATCTTGGGTAGAGCTCATTTAATGTTTTGATTTGCTGAATTTGCATTTCAGATTTTCATTCCTAATAGACAATATAGTCAGTCTTTGTTAATGAGGACTCTGATTACATGTGCCATTATAATTGGGAATTAGCAGGCTAGCCTTGTTTTGGAGATTAAATCCAAAGTAAATTGGATTAAAGACAATGCTGCTAAAGTCCCTTTCTTTTTTGTTTTCTCAAGTCAAAGATGAGGAAGACTCCATTTGTTTTGTACATATGGCTCTTACCTTGATTAGCATGTTTCAAGGTTTGTTTATACTTTCGAATATAGCATCTATTAGCAGTTCCTATATATGAAATTTCAATGTTTACTTAAATGATCCTGATAAGTTGAACACTTTTATTATTATGGGTTGGTTGTTATTAAATCTTAATAGCTGGGAATTAAATACATTCTATAACATTTTTTTTAGTATAAACAAAAGAAGTATCTTTGAACTGAGATTTATACTCCCGTCCTACAATTTGCTATACAGTACATATTCTTGAATTAAAAATGAACTTTTCTTTGAGATATTTGAGCCTTTGCTACTGTTTCTTACATGACTCCATTGACATCAATGGAGTTACTCCGGATTTACAAGGGTTTACATGAGAATAGACTCTGATTTATAGCCTATCACTAGGCAGATATTTAAACATATTTTCAGTTCAGTCTCAAACAGTCAGAGTGAGAATTTTTTCTCCTTATTTGATCTCAGGTATAAGTATGAGGTAAAGCTTTTGCCCAAAGATAAGTTTGGTCATTGGCTGTAGTAGTTTTACTATAGGTCTTTTTGTAATTACAGCAGCATCTATTGAAGGGCACTTTTCATGCATCTCATATTGCAGCATTATCCCTTACATCAAATATAGCTCAGGTTCTTTTAAAATTCCCATGGGGCATTTAATATTATAATACAGTTATACTCCAACAATTTCATTATTAAGTTCACAGAACAACTCTTCACAAGTTATCACCGGGTTTGAATTGCAGGGGGAACAGTTTAGCAAATGAAGGACCGTATATCCCATGTCATAGCATCTTCTGTTTGTTTGAGTGCAAAAAAGAGAAAAAACCTCTTCACTTATAGTCCATAAGAAAAAAAATCTCCAAATCTTCCATTAGCAAAAGAACCATAAAAATAAGCCAAACAAATCAGTTAAGTTCCTGCAGTCTCAGTAACTAAGGAATGTAAACACGCTTTTGGTTCTTTATGATAGAAGATTTCTTTGCTAACTTCATTCATTTCTTAAAATGTCTCTCTTTGTGGCTGCTCACATTGTTTCTTTTGGACCAGCTCCTTATTGGTGTAAATCAGGTGCTTTCTTTGCCATGGTAGTACAATAAATATTAGAACACAAGAGTGTGGGATCTAAGATGAATTATTCTGTGGAAAACCTTCTAGGGATATCAGTGTCCTTCTGCTACTTCCCTGGACTGAGAACCAGGCACATTAATACAAAATGCAAAATGCTAGTTGATGTTATTTGCTTTTCAGCTCAGAGGAGAATACAGCACATCAGTTACAAAAAAAGAAGAAGAAAAACTGATTTGTTGAAATCTGAATGCAAGAGGCATTTTCATACTGTTGCACTGAAACCCTTGACACAAACAGGAAGTTGTTTTTCTTCAGTTTAAGCTTCAGAGCAGATCAAAACATTAGAGTTGAAATGTCTCCAACCCAAGCTATTTACATCAGTTGTTTAGAACAGATAATGTTATTTATTCTAAAATAAGACATGGTGAGTCATAGAGATGCGCAAGTAATCAGGTTCTGTGTGTGTTTGACACTCTGAACATTTTCATTTGGCATGTATCTTACATGGTGGATAACCTCTCTTACTGTTACAACTTTGTCTGATATTTATGTATAGTATTAGGGTTTTTATGGAGACACATATTTCTTTCTTCATCGCTTACATTTATTTCAGAGAGAAAGAGAGAGAAGCCTGTGCCTGCACAAAGAAAATCGTCTCAGGAAGTAAATGTGATCAGAGTAGTGTTAGGATGTTAGTGTTCAGTGCTAGCATCTTGGTACTAATGCACCTGCACCTCCAACATCCTTCCACCTCCCAGGTGCTTCCAACACTTTATCTTGCTACTACCATAAAAATAGATGTAGCCTTTGACTAATGAAGAGCAGAGGAATGGAAAAGTGTAGGGTGTGTGAGGAACAGACAAAGCAGGCAATGAAAAGGGCTCGAGACTTTATTTTTAAATAAAGGCCTAGAACATGTAGAGCAGAGTTTGTAATATTTGCAAGAACTCCCACAGCGGTAATAACACACATGGACATCACTTTTTATAACTAAAAAATGGCACTGTGGTAAAAGTAGCCTATGCACTAGTTCTCTTTGAAAATTATGGTACAGGACTCATTTTTAAGAACAAGCCAATTGTGAATTAGGACTGGACAAAAAGCTATACAATATTTTTCAAACAGTAAAAAGCCACCACTGTTGCAAAGCCTGCTAGCGGCGCTATTTATTAATTATTATTATTACTTAGTAAGTGAATTACCAAGCAAAATAAAATAGAACACGCAAATCTATGTCTAAGAACACTGAATACAGATAAAAGCTCACCCTCAGCTGAATTCCAATAAGCTTCCTTTTACAGACTAGTCTCCTTCTAGTCTGGGTCCAGAAATCACTCCCGTAGTTACTCTCCTTTGTTCCAGTTTCTTTCAGGTATCCTTGGGGATGAAGGCAGCTGAAGACAAAATGGAAGCGTCTCCCATGGGCTTAAATAGACTTTCTCTTGTGGGTGGAGACCCCCTCCTCTCTTCTATGCAAAGTCCAGCTCCAAGATGGAGTTTTGGAGTCAGATGGGCAAGTCACATGTCCATGCATAACTCAATTTTTACAGGCAGCAGACATTGCTTACCTGCTACCTTGAACGTCCTCATGTAGACTTCTTATGCGAATTGGAGCCTTCCAAGATCCATTGTCCCTTAAGGGCTTCTTAATTGGGCATTCCTTTCTCAAGAAGCTGATCAAATACTTTACAAAGGCTATTTAAAAATCAAGCAAGGACACAGCCAATATTCATAACTTTGAATACAACAATGATACATGCATACAAACAGGATTAATAGATTCAGTAGATCATAACCTTTACAGAGATATGTTACATGGCATATGTAGCATAAAACATATTCTAGTTATGTCATATATACATTCATAAGCATATTTCCAAAAAAGCCTTATGGGGGGCACCATCACAGGAGGCACACAGAATCACATCATAAAACAGGGTGACAGTAAGGGATGGGTTTACTATAAATACCACACAAAAAGATCCTGTGTTGAAGGACTCATGATATTTACTTGCATTTGTACAATATAAGCCTCAATCTTAGGGCTTCTCTTTGAACCAAGTGAACTAAATGTAAATACCATTCCAAGGGCAGCCACTGGGATACTCACAAACAGCAGGTGTCCTCTCTTTTGGCAAGTCAGACAAAGTTTTCATAGACTGGAATTCTGGATCTGCAGGCAGTGTGTGCTGAAGGGAGTTGGCTGTGGAACGCTATCTATTCTTTCCCTTTTGGTGGAAGTAAGTGTCTAAACTGACTGGTGTTCCAGGAGATTGACTAAAGCTCCAGGATGAAGACGAAGGTTGAAAACTCCTCTAGCACAATGGAGCTTTCTGTGCAAGAGTCATGGCTTTCTCTGGGGCCATCCCAGCACAAGAAAGAACTCACATAGGAAACAGGGACAATCACAAACATGACCACCTTCTGCTACAAGTGCAAGGTGAATTTCTTTGACCTTCTGTAACATAAGCTTATAGAAATGTGTGTGTGTGTGTATGTGTTATACAAAAAAATTCAAAACAAAACACTGCACACACTTATCCCGCAGGGGAGAGGATGAGACAACAAACACATGATAGATGTTAGTCACATTTCTTAATGCACTATTGGATGTCACTCATGCTACTGTGATGAACACAGAATAAACCTCTATATAGAATAGAATAGAAAGTAAGTGGGTGGGCAGTGAAGATCTGAGGCCCAGATTCTCAAAGATGTTAAAGTGCCTAACTTCTGTTGACAAATCTTTGAGGCTCGTGGCCTGGGAGCCCAATCTATGCTCTTATCCCCCACCTTTTTTGGGGCAGACTTGCCCTTTGACTCTTCTCTCTTCATCCTGTTCCAGATGGGTGGAGCCAGAGAGGAGGAGTTTGTGGAATTGATTTTTCCCTAGACCTACCTCTGTTTGCATCATATTGCTATTACTAAACAAGACATCATTTTATTAAATTAAAAAAAAATCAAAATATCAGGTGTGATCTGAGTACGCCTCCCATACAATATGTGCAGTTGGTAGCCATGTCATAAACTACATGTTAAGTTACAGAGCTATTTCACACCTTTAATTTATTACACATCTTGAATACCTCGCCTGCACTCTGCCCAATAATCCTTAACCACATGGACTTATTCCAACCCCCTCAATAGTCTATCAAACCAATATGCCAGCTAAATCTTTTCATCTCTCCCATGAATGGAATTCTTCTTTTCTTTCATGTTTTGACCTACCTCCAAAATTATATTGGTCTGTGGTTACGATGGATAGTCTGGCCGAGCTAGAAATGTGGGTTTCATACCAACGGAAAGGAGAGATTTCCAGCTTCCCAAGTGGACATAACTGTGTGGTATAAAAGTTTTACATGTATGAGTTTAGACGACCTGCATGGCTTCATTACTTGTGTGTAATGTGGACTTACCACACAGTACACTCATGTATTTTTTATTTAAAAAAAAAAATATATATATATACATGTATATATCTATGCCTACTTATATAAATATTCCTATATCTCTAAGAAGGAGCGTAAGCATTTATGTTTACACTGAAATACACATTTTAATGTTTCAATATTCCCTTTTATCCCATTGTCATTCCTCTCAAAAATAAAATAAAAGAACTCACAGCAAACACCTGCAGGTGGGTACTGACAAGCAGCAGCACCAAAGGGCTTCCCACAGCAGTCTACTGTAATATAAACCACTTGCAGAGGCAGAAGATGTGTACAAGGATCAGTTACTTAAGGTCTCTAATGTTATTATCCTTCATTCCCTCTGTCTGCTTTGCTTAGGAGAGTAAAACTCAATGTTCAGGTCAGATCATTGGTAATATCTAAGTACGGCAGCTGTGCCAGGAATCAAAATCTTCCCATCAAAAGCAGCAGGCTTCATATGTTTTCCTCTAGCTTGATGACACCCCTTGCCAATTCCTCTGCAAAAAGAATTTAAACATCAGAAGGGATATATCTTTAAATGGTGGTCAAACAGCTAAGACTGAGGAAAGCTTAAAGAATAGCTACATAATGAGAAGCATGTCTACTGCAGTTCAGTTTCTGATAAGACTGCTATGGAAAGCACAGAGCTTTATGTGCATTGGGCAGCACAGCATTCACTATACTGTATTCAAAACAGTCATCTAATTTCTTACTTATTAAAGTATTTTAATAAAAAAAGGATCAAGCTGGCAATTATGTCAAAGGGATGAATACATATATAACAACATTAAAATAAGAGAAACTTTAACTGAGGAAAACAGTTCTAGTGTTTGTGTGTAGTGGGAACAGAGGCTATGACATAGCATATGAAGTCAATAGTGTAGTTGTTATTATTTATACATGAGTAAAGATTACAAATGCAGGCAATAGCTCAGATCTCTCACCCCCTGGATCTGTGAAACCTGTCACTCAGTCTCCTGCGGTGTGTCTTCCTGTCTCCGAGCCATTGGACCACCTGCTGCCATGACTCTCATCTATTGCATCGCCCGAAGGCCTCGATGATAACAGCATTGATTCCAATGTACATCTAATTACTTCTCATAATCTATTCATTTCACAATAGTGTAGTGAAACATCTGTCACATCATAAACTCTTTAGTATCCTTATCAAACCACCAACACACACTCTGCTGCCAATTGGCAGCCACCTCGCTTTTCCTCTTATTAATATGATGCAAACATATCTATGGTTTTGAGTTGCTTTCGATAAATTTCCCTGATGACCAGTGAAAAAGAATTGGGCAAACTGCAATTGTAATGTCTATACACTACTTAGTGAGGTACCATTATTGGTGTCATACAAATATCAGCTAAAATTACTTTGTTTCTTAAGAGACAAGGGCTCTAAATAGGATCCTTAACATTTACAGAACAGTACGAGATGGCTCCCTTCCTTGGCTCAGTGTGACAGATTCATTTACTAAAATAAGCATCTCAGGGATTATTGCATTTGAATGGTATAGTGCATGGAAAAGCCTTTTACTTTTATAGTTTTTACTTTACCTACAGGTAAATAATGCCCACTCTCCCTCTCTCCCTTCATGTGAGAAATTAAGAGCAATGAGACCCATTAGCACATATTTTTTATTATCAAACTATAGAGAATCTATCTAGCCTAACAGGATAGTGAAAATACAGTCACATCTAATAAAAAAGACTGATTAATCCACTGAAAGGAAACTGAGATATTCAGGCAGCATCATGGAAAATAAACTCAGAAAAGCTAGGCGATGGTTTATGGCCACATTCTAAATTATTAGGAACAATAAATCCTATGCCATAGAAATGATAAACTGACTGTACATTCTTCCTCATGGCCTTTGTTAGCACAGGCTGTTTTTTTTTGTTTTGTTTTTTTTAATATAATCACATTTTAAAAGAACTTACTGTTAATCTGATAGCACTAGAAAAAATTTTGTTTATCCACAAAACAGGTACAACACAAGCAGCTAGCCTCGGAGCGTCCCCACCATGTATCTCGGTCCTCTTTGTGACCAGATCACCTCTTCATGGCATTTGAGTAGCTAAGTCTTGAAGCCCATTTGGCTTTTCCGATGAGACTAGAATTCAGGGCTAGTTGTGATAATTGATTTTAGTATTTGACCACCTGGCCAATAGAAACTGAACAGAGATCACCAACTCATAGAGGCCACATTTCAGTTGCTATTAACACAAACTGGACTCACACCAATGACCTAGATGTGAAAGGCTTCATGTCTCGTTTCCAATCTCCTATGACATCCAGCTCCATTTTGTCAATATAAAATGCAACCCAAATGTGTATCTGCTTCTGTTTTCATTGCTTGTGTTTTTGTTGTCTGCATAGCATACAGCTTGGAGCCATTTACTTCAAGTATATGTTTTTACATACAAAATATGCTATTTGATTATACTGAGAGGCCAATAAGATTTCAGTGTTACCCCCACATCTTCCAGTATATGAAGTTGTATCAAATATATTTTAAAAGTGGTGTATAAGAATTTAACTAGACATTTCCCATTAAAGGCAGATGGCATCACGTGGCAAAATCCTCATACATTGCTTAGGAAATATATTGTACTCCTATGTATCAGATAAATCAAATGAAAGCTGTGAACTTTAGTGTACAGCTGCTACTCTTCCTGTATTTTCTCCTGTTGTACTAAGGTATCACAGCTTATAAAGGGTGTCCAGTACAGTGACTCAGAATACTGGGTTCACCTGCATATGCCAATGTTACTCTCTGGTGCTCTTGTTTACCAAAGGCCACGTTACCCGCTGTAAAGGGAATGCCAATTATGGCAAGAAATCCATGGTGGGGGAAGAACAGTGGACCAGTTGCATTCCCCCTTATATTTCAACTACCAAAGAGTCCCTCCACATAGTAGGGGCTCTGATTTTGGAAGGGAATGGGAGAAAAAGAGGAGACAGGGAACAGCTATTGGATACATTAGAAATGTGCCAAAAAGTGAATCATACCAACATAGCAGCTTGTTTCTAATGGGAGCTGTGCTGCCATGGGAAACCAGAGAGGGAGGAGAGGTGCTCAGACACAACAGTGAGTGATGAGCACAGTATAAGAACCTATACAAAACAGAACAGTATGGAGAACCCAGCTGAGGCACTGAGTCTCCATGGAGAAGCATCAGTACCTTCACAGTTTTAAAAGGCAGTTCTTTGAGGAAGGTGTTTCATTAGTGTAAGTGATGCAGTAGGCAGGCAGAGCTGTAGGAGAGAGATCTTTATTAAGCATGCTGAGAGACCAGTGTTACATGCTGAGGCTCTAGAGTCTGTGTGTTCGTTTGGATAGGCTTGCATTTCTGAGTGTAGGGTGTCAGACCAAACAAGGTCCCTCCTGAAACTTCATTCTCTTTCTCCAGTTTCAATCATCATATTACAATGGAGAAATTTCACCTCCTAATGGAATGATTCAGAGGAAACTCCCGATGTGGAAATTGGAGAGTTTCCTAGACTTGACAGAAGAAAACCCCAAACAGGCTAACAGTGTGGCCCCAGGCTATAAAATCTAAGTTAATTTTTTACCTTTAATGTTATTTGTTAGTTCCTTTGCTTTTATACATCTAAGTCAAACTCCTGAAATGGAGTTTTGTGTGTGAAGTTCTTTTGCATTTTTTCAGTGTTTATAAGACAAAGAAAATTTAAGTTTATTTCCTAAATATTCACATGGTGTGGGCACAATCTTAAAGAAACAACCTCTATGAATAATGATGCCTTTAACCCTCTAGAGTCTGGTATATAAATAAATGTATGTATCAGTTCATATCACTTATATGCCAATGGTGGTGATAGCATTTTATAAACTACAAGGCTGTTGACTGCCTCACTTAGGTCCCTGCAGGTTTGATGCCCATCCAGAGCACAAAGCCGTGGTCAGCCTCTACACGCATAGAGTGGGTGAGTGTGGATTTCATCCACCAATTGTAGTGGCCTCTTTAGATCTTATACTTGCCTTGTGTATCCCAACCAAGGGCCACATATGGTCCTTGATGTGCATGCTACTCCCTTAGAATTTCCACCATAGATGGAGGTTGGCGTATGGACTGACTGTAGAATGTAAACTTAAGAGCAGCCTATCACTGCTTTCTCAATTACATTACATCTGCCCTGGGAAACTGATTGCTATGCTACCTGGCTATATATTTGCCAAATGGGCACTAATAATTATGTAGAAAGAGGTTTAATCTGCAGGAAAAAGCAAATTATAAACACTCATGTGGTTTTCCATGATCCTGTACCTGTGGATTTTCACACGCCCATGACAACATAATCTGATCATCCACAGAGCAATTAGATGGGAAGAATTAAATTCAAATGGACTATGTCTTTCCGTGAGTTAGAATGGGAGAGGGAAGAAAAACTTTCAATTATCAAGATCTGCATTAAAACCGTGTCCCTTCATATCTACTCAAACTCCTCCTTCCTCAAACAGTAGGCATCACCCCCATACCTTTAAAAGGTGTTTGTTGTACTGAATTTAGACTTAGGAAGCATCTATTGATAATTGCTGATGACAGTTTATACATGTGGCATAACTGGGCAACTACCCTCAGCTTTTATTACAATTTCTGAAATTTCCTAGAAGAGAAAAGCCTCCCTGTTCACATTGTTGCCAACCTCAAGGGCTCAAAAATTATGACACTGGCTTAAAGGTCATGAGTTTTTCTAATAATGATACATTTGAGGGGGCTTGTCTCTCTTCTGTTTTTTGGATCTTTAGGGTACAGCCTGGTCACATTTTCAAGTTTTTCTTCACAATCATAATGGCGACAAACTTACTTTTTTCAAATGAAAGTTGAGATTCCCCCATAATTATGTGAAACCAGAACCTGTGGCTTTAAGAACACTACCAAATATCATGAGACTCACAGTAACATTGTGAGAGCCAGCAATATACTGTCTCTATGATATTTTTTCCTCATGCTGCAGGATAAGTTATGTACTGGAATTAATATTCAAAGTCTAGAATGCCATATAGAGTCCTGTGATCCATCAATCTGTATGGAAAATATGAAGCAGGAGTTTGGGAATGTACTATCACCTAAAAAAAGAAAAAAAATTAAACCAGTCAGCCAAACAGATTGAGATGGAAAACTCTGAGATTCTAACACCTTTCAATTAGGTCATATTTGGGACATAATTACTTGCCACCAACCCCTTAATATTTATGGACTTTATTCTTCCCATGTGGATATGCAGTATACATCATCGTATATTTTGGAGAATTAGCTCTAGGACTGATATTCCTAGTTATGCAGGGATGGAACTGGAAACATAGATAAGAAGGAAGGATCCATCTCTCAGTACCTAAGAGTTTCATCATACCATGTCATAGTAATGTTTCCACATAGAACTGATTGTGCAGGATATCCTTTACTGATCCTAATGGATGGTCTTTGCTCAGTGTTACAAAGGTATGTGAAAACTTGTTATTTTCCCAACCTTTTGGCCCCATCTCCTGCTGCTCCCATTTTACTCAACCAATTGCACCTGTAGGTATTTTAACATCCCCTCACCACTGTCTAATACTGATTTATCCTCATTTTCCCTCCACAACCCCCTTGTTGATGTTGTTCTACGCATCATCTCCGTTCCCCTAGTGTATGGCAGGCTAGTATATTATGTGAAATTTCAGGAAGGAGAGACTCAGCAACACCAGGATGTAGGAGCTAACTTGTTCCTTGCCCAGAGGTCTCAAGTGACCTAGCAGTCAAGTATTACCCACTAAGTAAGTTAAGAGAGGTTGTACAGTGCCATCTCAGATAGTGTTAGGATGGAACTCAGGTCTGTAATATGGCAGACCTACAGGTTAGTCACTCAGAAACACTGCTATTCAGATTGAATAGACCAAACCTATGTGCTTTGGTTAGCCTCTCTCTAAACACTGTTCCACATTCTACTCACAAATCAGGGGTAGAGCCCAAATTTCCTGATCCCCAATATTTTATTGCTGTCTAACAAATACTTTGTAACACATTGGCAAAGTTTATGCTAAGTCCCCCAGTAGTGACTGTTCCACATAAAGGCTAGTAATTACTCTCTATAGCTCAAGTGATAGTAATCAAAGCTAGGGATCTGAAAGGCCCAAACTGAAAGTTTGCTGATGACTCATGTGGGGAGCCCTTAGGGTAGCATATAATAGAATTTGTATTTCCAATTTTCTTTCTTAAAATTTTTTTGTTTAATGTGCACAGTTAGAAAATATCCTTTAAAATAGGGTTTCAGTTAAAAAATTGGAATCCATCAGTTATGGTGAAGCATGAAACGAAATATAGGTTGCCACATTTTGGTCATTTGTCGTACATTTTGAATGCTGATGTCACACACTTATAGGTCTGAAGGTCAGGGGCGGGTCTATGTTTTTTGCCGCCCCAAGCAAGGCAGTCAGGCGGCCTTTGGTGGCACCTGCTGGTCACGCAGATTTGGCGGCATTTCTGCGGCTGATCTGCCAGTCCCGCACTTTTGGCGTACCTGCCACCGAACTGCCGCCAAAGCCGCAGGACCAGCGGACCTCCTGCAGGCATGCCGCCGAAGCCTGCCTGACTGCCACCCCTGCGGCTTGCTGCCCCAGGCACGTGCTTGCTGCTCTGGTGCCTGCAGCCGCCTCTGCTGAAGGTTGAGAAAGGGAAGGCCCCAACCCTCCTGGAGCCAGGAATCTGGGGATTCTGAGATGCACTATTGACTGGGGGAACATGAGGGGAAAAGAGGGGCAACTGAGTATGAGGGTTAGGTAATGGACAGGGTCCCAGGGCACACTCACAGGCTCAGACTCTACTGGCATTAGAGTGTGGACTTCAATGGACTTTCTGTCCTCTGTCATCTGCAAAGACCTATCCCTGCCTCAATAAACCAAGTGGGAGAATCTTTGGCTGCCTACCCTATATGTAGAAGGCACCCCACGAGTAAGAGGCTTGTGCACAGGAAGGGAACCCATCATCTGCAGATGCTTTGGGAATAGTTTATATTTTAAAAAAATGCCACACAACTAAGTGTTTTTGTAGTCGTGCTGGTCCCAGGACATTAGAGAGACAAGGTGGGTGAGGTAATATCTTTTATTGAACCCACTTCTGTTGGTGAGAGGGACAAGCTTTCAATACACACAGAACTCTTCTTCAGGTGACCTGAAGCACCCAGAAGCCTTGAGCAGGACTGAGGCTTACCATCTAAGTACATGTACAAATGTCCCCTTTTCTTATTTTGATTCAGCTAAGGATCCTATTGAACTTCTTTGCCATGATTGATCAATGTGGGCTCATCTTCATGTACCAGTTTTTTTGCATTTCAAGGTGCCAGATTTTCCTGAAGATGATCTTAGGTCAAAATATTCCCTGTATGGATGTCAGCAACAAACTTTGCCACCTTGCTCTAGGCCAGTAATGAACATGTTGAAAACCTACAGAAAAGCAAAGTTAGCAATGCAATATTTTTGTACCTTTCACAGAAGGGAAAAACGCCTAACTCTTATTGTATTTTTGCAATTTCCTCTTCTCATTTACATTACTTACTCCTCCTTTGTTGTCTTTTGATCGATTGTGGCACTTTCTCATAGTCAAACCTCAGTTCCATTCTTTGGGCTCCTCTTGTAACCAAACCTATGGGAGTTAATGCAATGAAGTGACGCCGGGATCAGGGATGTGATTCTCTCCCTCAGCCCGATCCAGACAAAATATCTCTAAAACCTTTCCATACATGTGCACTGTGTATTACATTCTCACTGCCAGCATGCTGAGATTCACTTTCTTACCTGCTTTTTGAACTTACAGCCTTGTCAGCATTTAGGTTGAACACACGAAGGCTTTGATGCATACAGCACTGACTGTATCAAATGGACTGCTGGGGTGTCACTATAGAGATATTTGCACAGTACATTAATTTAGGTAGTAAAAGGTTTTGGTGCTACATGCCCAGGTTCAACAGCAGTTCCCACTTTATCCAAATAAAGTCCTTCTGTGTTATTAACACACTCATTTACAACCGCAAATGCTTCACCCAGTTTTTAAGAGTGGCCATGAACTGTCAGGGTCTATTATATTGAATGAAGTCTGACAGCTCCAAGCTTCAGGAAAATACATTTTATTGTTTAAAAGCATTTCCCTCTTCCCTTCCCATTCCCTAGACTGGAATGATTTTTGCAATGAAAATTCAGAAGGGACTTGACAGTTATTAAATAGCTATCTATGTCTTTACAAATTCACAAAGGTGGATTTTTCTTTTCCAAAGGTGCAACAAAGGAAGATGAACATAGCTGAAATACATACAAATATATGTATTTATATCCCAGTATTTGTACTTGGATGATTATATTTGAATTAATTCAAGATTATGTGTGTGTAGCATAGGAAGCAAATACTTCTGTTCTGGAATATTTTGCAGACTTCTACTCCCTCTGTAATACACTCACCATAGAGGAGAATTACTGAGTTGGTGATAACAATTCTTTTCAGAGGCTCACACTGTCTTGTGTGCCACAGTGGAAAATATATCAAGATAATTCCCTCATCACCGCCCTCCCACCCACTCCCTGTAGTCTGAGATGAACTGTCTAGTCACACATTCTAATGCTGCTTCTAGTATATGTTTGAAATTTTTTCAGAGAAAAGATCTTCTGGAGCCTATATTTATTTTGACATTCCTTTTTTTTTTGGTATGTACACATCACCTATGAAAGGTTCTTTGTATATTGTCATTGCTGATATCATAGGGAACTCGAAATTTAAAGCAGATGTGGGGGGGGTATTTTTTTTTTCAGAAGTTCATTGGTACTTTCTTCTTACCTCAATGTCACCATGATTTAAAAGAAACATAAGTGTGTAGGTTGTATGCTATGGGAAAGGACGCCAGGGGAAAAAATTAACTAACAAATGAAAATCTTTTGTTCTTAATGACAGAATATAATGGAAGTCTCATCTCCCATTGTATATTATCACCGGGCAAATTAGTTACACATATAATAAGGTTTTGCTGTATAAATTATAAATGAAATAAACAATTCTGTCACCATGGTGTGCAATGAATACACCACATGTTATATGTAAATATATTAGTCATTTGCCTTTTGTTTATCTGTCACAGAAATCCATTTTCTTCATGGTGTATTTTCTATTCCCTAGAGGTTTTTACTAAAGTCATTTCAACCCTTCATGAACCAACTTTTTAAAGTGGAATGACTATGCTGTTATTGTCCTTTTTCTGCCAGATTTTAATAATGCCTCTTTTATGCCAATTTCATTTAGTGCTGCAAATTGTAATCTCTCTGAGAGAGAGATGGAGAAAAAATAAGTCTAGGAGCAAGGGCCTTCATGATATATCAACACAAATTTAAAAAATATTGAAACTTTTTTTCATTTTAGGATTTTTTCCTCAAAAATTAAAATATGCTCCACAGAGGAATAATGCATATTTTCCTCCCACCAAACCTTTCTTTCTTTAACAAGAAATGCATAATTCAGTCTTTTCTTTCAAGTAGTGGCATTTTTATTTTACACAAAATACGATACATGCAGGAATGATGCAAATGTGGGGTCTTCTGTTGGGCACAGTGCACCATAACATGAAAGCAGCTTGAATGGATGTTGACAAAAGCATTGATTACTCACAGCAAATGATGGCTTTGACAGCCAGATTCCAATCAATAATCTAAGATTTTAAATTCAATTGCATTCAGTTCAAGCTGACCAATGATGATTTTTTGGACCCCTGGAGGCATTTTCTTTCCACCACAGAGACTTCAGAGTTAAGCTATAATGCATTATGTTTTGGGTGGGAATGTAATGGAAGAGGCAACACTTAGCAAGTAACCAGTCTAAACTTTCCTAAGAAGGGCCAGAAAAAAATGGATATTTGTCACTGCTGTCTTCATTTCTCTAGCTGTATCGTTCAACATTTTCTGCAAGCTGAATGATTCTACCTTGACATTGTTTACAAAGCCTGTTATTTTGAAAGCTATTCCAAAGACAATTAGAGGGTGTGTGTCCACCCCCCTTCTTCCCCCCCCCCCCGTCATTCCTGTTGTATTTCTGTAGGGGACAGAGGAAAGCAAGGGGGTTTCTTTTCCTGTTTACTTGCAGCTATATCTCAGTATAGAACTATTTATTTATTTATTTATTTATTAACTAGAGCAGAGACAGTGGTTAGCAATGGAATACAAAAAAGCAATCTCACTGCCTCATAAGCCACAAAGTGGACTATGGAATTAACGTATGAGATGTTATTTCTAATTTATTTATCAGCTCTCTCTGTGTAGTACAAGTACTCTCAAAAGCACTTACATATTTGAAGTCTGGTATAGACACAACAGTTAATGGGAAATGGTTTGCTGTGAGAAGTGATCTACTTGAGTGCATAGAAGAGGCCTTCTTCTATCAAATATTTCACTGGTAATGTTTTACTGTTTCTCTTAGATGGCATCACATAGAGTATAATAAATTTCAGTTTGTTTATATTCTGATCTGTATTTGCACTTTGGTGATTATATTTGAATTCATGCAAGATCCTTGTTTTTAAAAAAGAACTTGAGCATAATCTTCTCATTAATCCTGTCCTGTTTGTCTGTTATTAATAGGCCACTGTACAATGTATTCTGCTGCAAAACTCCACCAGGCATGACTAATTCAGATAATTAATTTGCTAGAACATTAACACCATCAAATGAGCCTGCTAAACCGGTAAATTTAAAGTAAATTAAACTTAATTTGCAGGTTATTGCAATTAAGTCTGCCTTGTCTTTCTGAGGGATTTCAACATCCTCAGTATTTAAGAGGCAATCATAATGCATGCAAGTGGGCGGGCTTTTGGCTAATTAACACGAGAGTCTAATCTGCTTTTCAATTAGGGTGGATGTTTATAATGTGCTGGTGACAGTGTTGCAATTCAGTACAGCATAACAGGAGTGCATGGCATAATTATAGCTGAAAAGAAAAGCTCATGCAGGGCCTGTTTAGGGGTTAATGAGACATTGGCAGCTTCCAGCTGAGGAGATCGAGCCAGTTTAGTGCGGCTTCAAGAGGAAACCACCCATAGGGGTTTCCTTTGAAGTGTCAAAAGGTCCCCTTGTTCTGGGTGGCTTATGTTTCATTTGTCTGAGTGGCATATCAAAAATTGATGAGCTGCCAGCAGCAGTCCTCATGACATTAATTCACCAATTGTGTTTCTAATAGTTTCATCTTTAAATACATTTGGGTGATGATAATGCTAAGAAAAATCAAGGTTTTGAAAACAATGAGTAGGACTGTACAGTTCCAAGAAATGTATACTGACTAGGCAAATGCATCAGCTGCAAATGTTAATGATGCAGATGACCTACACTGTGTGTTATTAGCAGGAGGAAGACAAAGATGTATTGTGCATCCCTCCTCTGAATAGCATTCAAGTTGAAATAGTGACAAAGATGTGGCATTTCTGGTTTTTTAGGTTCCTGAAAAGCATAATGGGCGAAATTCATCCCTGAAATAACTTCATCGTCTTCAGTGAAGTTACATCAGGGATGAATTTGGCCTATTATGACTAATAGTAAAGGAAAGAAACGAAAGAGTAGAATTATAAAGAATGCTAAGCTTTTGTCAGAGAGAGATGGTTTCTTCAGTCCATTTTAACTGACCATGTGCACTATTTTTATCTATTTTTCATAGCAGGGGCTATCAAACTTTTGCCCGAGTGCAGACTATATGCTACTAGAATCCCTTCTCATTTGTGATCAGATAACTTCCCTGGGGCAACAACAGGTTACATGGAAAACTAAAAGTACTAAGGTTTTTTAATAAATTTAGCTGCTGGAAACCAGGAGGAGGAGCCAGCACTATGTAACCAGCCTGCTGGCTTAGAGTTTGAGAACCACAGATTCACAGGCATTTCTGTTACACTCCTGGCCATAATATGTTGGCATCATGGACTAGAGCAAACTGTTTTAAATGTAGTGGTATGAGTTTCAGCTTGTAACAGAACAAGTGAATGATGTGTCAACCTTTCGCCTTTTAGTCAGGAAGTTGTATAATGTGGAACATAATCTGGTATAGGAGAATCAGTTTAAAAGGGTTCTGGAACTTTCTATTCCTTGCACCTCAGAAACTTTCATCTGAACCCAACTGAATCTTTTGTGAGGCTCTGAAATGTATGATTAGGGGATTTACATACCAATCCAAAATGGAGATGAGAAGGTTCAAACAGGGACTGTACACTCTCTCTCTCTCTTTCTCTCTCTCCCACTTTTTACCTGTTGTGGCAACTCTTCTGGCGTAGACTGAAAGGCCTATCACATCCTTCTAGTCCAATGCCCCTTATCCTCTTATGTCTCAAGGAGATAGCTGGGAAAGCCCAACATTCTTTAATTCAGTGAGGCCTAGGTGCAGGGTCGATGTAAGATACGCAACTTCAGCTACGTGAATAGCGTAGCTGAAGTCGAAGTATCTTATTTCGACTTACCTCCCATCCTCACGGCGCGGGATCGACGGCCGTGGCTCCCCCTGTCGACTCTGCTACCGCCGCTCGCTCTGGTGGAGTTCCGGAGTCGACGGGAGTGCGTTCGGGGATCGATATATCGATCTGGTGGGAAATGCAGACATACCCTTAGGTACCATCTACCTTATTTTGGAAGATCAGGATACAGCAATAGCTCTTCTGGGTCAAGCTGATTTGTCCTTTTTAAGGTTAAAAAGCTTTCTGGAGAATTTATGGTTGTCATGGGAATAAAGGGGGGGGGGATCTCATGTATCTCCCCCTTCCTTTTTCTTGAGATATTTCAAATGACTAGATAAGATGGTAAGAAAATATTTGACTGATAAATGCAAATAGTGCTTCCAATAACAGGTGGCTCAGCATATTTACCATAGTCCCGCCTGCATGCTTTGTGGTTGGCCTAGTAAGAAGCTCTTGATGAGGGCTTCTGTTCTGCAGTGTTCCTGCCTATGACTTGTAGTGTTACCAGTAAGTATGGTTTATCTGAAGCAGCAAATACCACAACTGGTGGCAGGCAGTGGCTTCAAATAGACTAAAGCACTCTTGACGGAGAAGCAATTTACTATCTGTGCAGATGGTTATGGAATTCAGGAGGATTTAACAGACTTGAAACTTAACCTCTGTGAATAACTGATCAGATGAGAAGGCAGGGAAGTACCTATGTCAGAAAGGTGCTCTCCTAACATTTATTTGTATGCTTTACAAAGACTATCTGGCACACCTTTTCCTGCACCACTTCAAATACGTCACTTCATCAGTGCAGAAAGGTGCCCGGGTCCAATAGTAAGCAATAGAGGAATACCATGTAAAAAGTTAGTGTATAAATGGCTTAATGTGCAAAGTTCATTATCTTTTGCTGAAGGAAAATAATATACTGAATAAACCTAAGACTCAAAATACTCCATGGTTTTGACTGTGGAAACAGAGTCTGCTTTAAATTTGATGTGGAGATCACTCAGTGCTGACAGGGAAAATAACAATTTATACAGGAATTTATATTAGTAATTATTAATCATCAGCCCTTGCAAACCGCAGAGTATGTACAACTTCCACTAAACATGGAATCTCTGCATACTAAACAGACCCTGTTGTAGTGTCAAACATTTCTTAGGTGAGGGGTAGACTTTATCAGATTGCACTACATGATTTCCTGTGGAATTTTCTAAAACCATGTTTGCTAGATGTTGTTTGGTGGAAGTGAATATCAAGCAGAAAGGAAAAACCTTCAGCCCTGAGAGGCAGTTCTGCCATGCCACCATCTTGACAGAGAACTCCATTCTCTGGTGGCTTGGAGTAAAATGGACATTAAGCTGTGTCATCATGCTCTACTGTCTCCAAACACAAAATGTGGCAGCAGTTGATCTGTGGAGGTGTTTGAAGTAAAGCTGATTGGGATTTCCCCCCCCACCACCCATGTTTTAAAATATTTGTATTGGAAAATGTTGATTCATCCAAACCAAAACTTTTCATGGGAACATACCAGTTTCAAAAAGACTCTCCTCAGGTCTGGGATGGAATTTCCTGTCAGAGAGAGAGAGAGAGAGAGAGAGAGAGAGAGAGAGCCACCTCAGAATAGCCCAGTGGTTAGAGCACTCTCGTGGGATGTGGGCGACTCAGGCCCAAGTCCCTGTTCCAATGAATATTTAATTATTTATTCAGTGTCTTCAGCAGGAGACACTGAAAGAGACCCACCCCAGAATAGCCAATAACCCAAGAGTCAGAGCACTCACCTGTCAAGTATTAGAGGGGTAGCTGTGTTAGTCTGGATCTGTTAGCCTGCATCCGATGAAGTGGGTATTCACCCACGAAAGCTCATGCTCCAAAACGTCTGTTAGTCTATAAGGTGCCACAGGACTCTTTGCTGCCAGCACTCACCTGGGAGGTCAGAGAATGGCAGGGCAGGGACTTGAAGCTGAGTCTCTCATAGCCATGTGAGTGCCCTAATCAGCAGGTTATTATGGGTGCTTCGCATTCACACTTCTACTCTCACACACACTTATCAAAAGATCTCGGCTCCATCCTGGTGCAGAAGGGGGAAAAATTTGAAACTTAAAAAAGTTTTGTGGACTGGCAAACCATTTCCCTCTCAGCTGTAGTTTGAAGCTATGAATATGCAGTCATGAGACCTGTTTCAATCAGGAGCAAAGGGAATGTGTTCCAGGTGAGAATAATCAGTATGACTGACAAGGATGCTAAGATGGTGAGCAATCAGGACATGGGGACAATCGTTATACACAGATGCTTTCCTACAGCTTCTTATGGAGCCCAAAGCTCTAATTAATACCCTTAAGTGAAGGGCTTAGAGATAGACTTGATAGAACAGTCAGTAAAAGAGGGCAAGGATATCAACTAGAAAAGTTGAGTCTGCACTATGCCACAGTGTTGACAAGGAGTATTAAAGAGCCAGATATGATCAGATATAGTATTAGATTGTTTGTAATTATTGTGGCTGCCCAGTACACCAAACCCTGAGGGTGACAAATGCACCGTAACTCAGGCAAGTACCGTAGCTGCTTTAACAGCTAGACCTTATGTGGGCCCAAAAACAACTCAGGCACATGACTAAGTGAAAGGGCTGGCAGGAAAGGGAAAGGCTGCAGATCTCCTAGGTACAGAGGCTTAATCAGTTACAGTTCAACCTGAGTAGTAGTGGTTCTTGTTTCAAGCAAATAGGCAATTCCTGGCATGGATACAACATTTGTATCCACATCCGATCCGCGAGCCACAAAAAATGACCCACTGATATAAAGCGGATATCTGCAGATTTTCAGGGCTTTAAATATAAAATTTGGATCCGCATCCATCCACAATCCACAAAAATGGGTCCACAGATATCCTCATCCATGGATGCAGGTAGCTACGGATATAAAGTGGATATCCATGGATTTTGCTGGGATCTACAAATAGGAGCTTGTGGGTTTCCCAGCTAAACTCACTTAGTCTCTCTCATTGAAGCCCCTTTGCAGTGGTTCCCTGCTCAGCAGCTGCTGCTCCCCTATAGGTCCCACACAGACCTGCACCCGGCTATATCTCCAGCAGTCAACTTGTTCCACACAGGGCTCTGCCCTCAGTTCCTGGGGCTTCTCTCCAGCTCCCTGCTGCCATACAGCACCCACTCCCAAACAGAGCCCAGCCACTTCCTGCTTCAGGGGAAAGGGAGGTGCAGAGGGCAATGGGCCAATAGGACTTGTGCTCCCCTGCTTTGCAGATCCATCATATACTCTTAAACCAGAGATTATCCCAGTAGTGCAGTAGTCACATCTGAATCTGCTGCCATTGCTGATAACAGTAAAATAAAGACTGATAACAGTATTCCACTTAAAATATATTAGGCATTTCCAATCATAATTGTCAGAATCTAATGCAGAGTCATGGATATGTGTTGATTACAGGGGACTTAATTGTAAGACAGCCCATGACAGCCAACCACTTCCTAATAAAACTGGCACGCTGTATAAAATTACAATAGCTTTAATTTGGTATCTGGATACCATCAGATTGATATAGTAAAAGAAACTCCAATAATACCCAAACCCAACAACCTTCTTTGTGGTGCCCTATAGAGTGTCTCAGTTACAGAAAACACCTTTTGGACTGATAATCACTCTCGTGATATTTCATGGTGGAACTGTAATTATCTAAGCCAAGTCTTGAGAACTGAAGATTTCGTCATGTAGTCAGATTGCTTCATTTGTTTCCCTTAATACACTGATGTAACATCTGAGCAGATCCTTCTGTGTGGATAGAGGCAAAGAAGTTAAGAATTACATTAAAAAAACAGGGGCACCCACAGATATTTTTGCCTGGTATGCACAGCCACCCCCCCAACACATTTCTGTGCCCCACCAAGGCTCCCCAGCATCCCTTTCCCAGCCAGCTTCCTCATGCAGGCACACACCACAGCTGCTGGTCTTGAAGCCATCACTGAGTGAGGCCTGTGGGCAGAGCAGAGGGGACATGGGCTGCTGGAAGTGGGGTGAAGCTGTGCAAGCCCCTGGAGGGAGGCCTAATACAGGAGCCTGCCCCACAGCAGCAGCAAGAAGAAACAATACTGGCCACTACCCTGCCCATGAAGGCCCAACAGTATCTCTCTGAAGCCCAAACCTGAGTGGTGCTGCAATCCCCATGTGTCATGTCACAATGCCACTGACTCCGTTTTGGTCCCTCTCCTTTCCCTGTCATGATGGAGGTCTGTGGGGCCAAACCCTGAATGAGTAGTGGGGTTGCCAGCGCTGCTTCTTTTTACTGCTGGTGTGGGACAAGTTCCTGCATCAGGGCTCCCCACTGAGGGCCTGGGGAGCCTCATCCCACTGCCAGTAGCCCAAGCCTTGGTCACTCCTGCCAATGGCATCCACCAGGCACAACATACATACGGCTGCAGGCACCACTGACTCCATGTGCACTTATCTCTATATGTCAAAAGAAAATAGCTCCAGCAAGAAAGAGAAAAGCTCCCTTCAGCCCAGCAAAGCCTGGAGCTCATAAAGATTGACTTGAAAGACCTTTACTGGAAAAACCATGTGCAGTGTGGCATCTGCTGGTGGTGTATGGTACCTTCTCAAAGTACAGTGTCACAAGCTCTGAAAGTTAAAAGAACTGAAACAGTGACAAAGGCATTAATGAAACATGTGGCATTTTAATTTGGCTAAGAAAGCTGCATCAGGGAAAGAAACTTGAATCAAAGCTACTGTAACAATTTACCCAAAACTATATATAACCAATGATGAGGACACATATTACCTGTCCTGCTAGTGATAACAATGTGAACTCTGAAGAAAGTACACCGCACCATCCGTGCCCAGAGTGAGTCATTACGTCTAATGGTAGGTGACGTTTCTCCCCTTTTAAATTAATTTTGGTCTGTCTACACAAATGGCGGAGCAAATAGGAAGACAGGGGGTGACTTCCCCCTCTCAGTGGAATTTCTTAAACAACAGTTACCAAGAGCAGGTCAGGAAAGAGGGCCTGCAGCTGTGCCTGTCCAGTCACCAGGCAGCCAATGAGCACAGCTGGGCCACAGCAGAACCATGTGATTGGCTAAGGCAGTCAGGTGGCTTGCTATTAAACCCAGCAGCTTCAGAGGATCAGTGGCTGCTCAACGCACACACCTCTGGATTTTCTGCCTCCTTGTGCTTGCCTCACTGCCAGCCCTGCTCCTGCCTTAGAACCAGCCCTGCTCCTTGGCTTCCTTGACTCCAGATAATCAGCTCTGATACCTTGCTCCAACACTGTCTCGACCCTTGGCTCTGGCATTTGGAATCTGACTTTGGTTCTGACCTTCAGCTCTGATCGCTGACTCAGACTCTGCCTTGACCTTGGGCTCTGTCATTTGGATGCCAACCAGTGCTCTCTGACCACTAGGCATGATCACCTACAGCCTGCTCTCCTGACTGCATTAGGGGAGTTTCCAAATAATCTGATACACTGTTATCCAAATCTAAGAATCACTTCATATTAAAGATCTTTTTGCCCCATTTTATTTATTTTTTAAAAACAGATTTATATATTTAAACAAGGTGGCGAAACATTACACTTCAAAAAAGAGGGAACTTGGATAGAAGGAGCAGCTAGAGTGTAGGCGTTTATGTGCAAATTGCTTTCATGGAGCTTTTTTCTTGCAGCAAATTGACAGGGACGAACATTCTTGAGGAATGAATAACTGCACAAACTTAAGACCTTGGTTACATGATTAGTCAAGTGTGGGCAGAACAGGAGCATTTTTGTAATCTTCCCATTGCAGTCCTGTACTAAACAACCTGCTTAAAAAGCAACTGATGCCTTCTAGAAACTTTGAAAAATATTCTAGTTAGAAACATGTTGTCTATGTGTCATGTAGCTTCTGATTTTTTATTCTACCATTTTTATTGTTAGGGACATTAAATATTATATTTGCATGAAAATATTATTTGCTTCTTAAGAATTCAGCTGCCCCTTACCTAAAGTCATAATCCTCTCTTTGTGGCATCATCATAATTTCCATAGCAACCACCTCTGATATCACAAGCACAGGATTTCAATTGTAGATGGGAGATAAGACAGAAGGAGCAAATGAATATATAAAACAAAGGAATTTGTTTATATCCAAAGGTGCCTAAAATAGGACAAAAAAGATTGTGCAATGGTTAATGTGGTAACCTTGAATGTGGGAGATCTGAGTTCTGTGCAAGTTCAAGGATCAATATGTCTCCCTCGTCTGCATCTGTAAAATGGGGCTAATGGTAATGCTCTGCCTCACAGAACCTTTGTAAGGCTGAATATAGTGAGATGGTCAGATGCTGTGGTAATGCAGGTTGTATAAGATAGATGAAGAACTGCCTCAAAATTTTTTTTTGTCATCAGTGAATCTCTAAATGTGGTTCATTGGGTGGTATATGTGGATGTACTATATAGAGATATGTACAGTCTTGACTTATTTTTATACTAAAGAAAGGCATCTATCCAAAGCTCTAGGCAATCTGACACAAACATTCAGCACAAAATTACTAAATACAAATAGGGGGACGTGTAACACATGCCTCCCAGTGGATTCTATGTGTGTTGGTGTAGATACATTAGTGGCTTTAACCTGTGTACATCCACAGTGTTGGTAATGCCCAAGTATCTAGTAGCTGATATTATTCTGATAGCAATTAACTAAAGCTCTTCAATGCTGCCACGGTGTTTGGACTTCTCCATGGTTGGAGACCCTACAGTAACTAGTTCAAATAAAACTTCAATAGAATATGAAACTAAAAGTTTTTTTTATCGTAGGTGAAACAAGGTACCTGCTTGTATGGGGATGACACATACAAACACATACACTCAGCCATACATACGTATTCAAATAGGGCTTAATCCAGCTGCCATTAAAGTCAATGGGCAAATCGCCATTGATTTCAGTGGGAGTTGAATGAGGTCTGTACTCATATAAGGTAACTACTCACATGAAACACATATACACTGTGATGTGAAAGGTGTGTCCACAGATCATTCTCTTATAAGAGCTAAGGATTACCGTGTTATGAACTAATTAATAGCAGTTCTACTAATTGTTTTCTTAGATTAGCATCTGAATATGTGCCAGGCAATGCTTTTAAACTGAAATCTGTCCTGAAGAATCAAAGTACTAGACATCTGCATACAGTGCAGAACATCATAGCTTTTAAATTGGAGCAACTTCTCTTGTACTAAGCATTTTATTAGTAATATAATAATAAATTGGGTAATATTCCTTTCCCTCACAACCATGTTGCAGGGTGACCAAATGGCAACAGGGCTTACTCATGTGCTCATCTTTCCTTAGCTGATTTTCTTTCACCTCATCTGCTGTCACCATTGCTTTGCTGCATGTGTCAGGGAAGATTGAGCACCAGAAGGTTTATTCTAATATATGTAATTGTTCTCAATAACTAATAATTAAAAAACAACAACAAAAAACCCCACAAGGATGAAATCCAGGCCCTACTGAAATCAATGGGAGTTTTTCCATTGAGTTCAATAGGACCAGGATTTCACCGCACGACTTCTGCATTATAGATTCATTCAAACATTAAATTCCTTTAAATATACCAAAATAAACATAAGGTAAAATTCACCCCTCACAGAACAAAGCCTGAGTAATTAAATTTTGTTCAGGGAATTAAATGTAAATCCTATGGGCGGGGAATAGCATATGAAATATCTCAGAGACTAGCTCAGACCAACACCCTAGATCCAAACATCCTAATTGATGGAGAAGTTAAGGTCTGGTTTTGAATCCAAACTTCACAGTTCAGGCCCATCATATATTTTATATACACAGCTATATACACACATTGGTATATAATAATCTATATTACCCATAAAAACTATAGAGATAGATATAACAAAATGACAGAGCATATTCATGTTACCTCTGTCTAACAGGGCTTATATGTGCACAAATTGTGAACCTGCAAGTGGTGTTTATATACAGTATATCCCCTAGGGATGACCTATAGGCATTCAAGCCTTCCACAGCAGACAGACTACCTTCCTTGCATGCTGATTGTTTCAGATCCTTTAAGAAAATATAATACTGGTTCTAAATTTACATCTAATTTAATCTAATCTTAACTCTCTATCAAGATATTGAGGTGTTTCCAGCTTTCAACAGACTCTTTAAATCTACCCCTATTTTTTTAGAAGAAACATTGGGTACTTTTTAAATTAATTAGAACTTCTTTGGAAATTCAGGATAAAATATGAACATCAGAAAATATGCGGAATAGAAAATATATTCCTGTTACAAAGAGAATTCACAGAATTAGAGAAATCTTAAATCTAATTAAGAAGTAGCCAAATGTTTTATCACTGAAACTTTACAACAAAAAATACACATCAGCTAGGACCTGCAAATTGCCAGATTTGTACATAAAAGAAGCAGCATATTTTAAAGTTAGAACTCAGTAAATTACAGAATCTGTATGTCTTACATTGTCCCATTGTGAAGAAGAAAATTCTGTCAAAACCTTTCAGTAGTAACATCTGTAAACAAGTTTCACTGTTAGCAGTTTCTCTTTAGTGGTTTAAATAAATATTGCATAAATAACAAAGACATTCTTTTGCTTTCAGTAATCAGAATTTGAAATTAAGATTGGCTGCTAAAAGTGATTTTACACAGGAATGTCTGGGAAGTTAGAAAATGTGGATTCAGAAAGCCCATTTAAGATACTACACTCATGTAATAGCTAGGGGCCAAATTCAACAATGTACTTAAGCATGTACATATTTTTTTGACTAATCACATGCTTAAAAGTCATGCAGATGCTTAAGCATCTTGCTGAATCAGGGTCTGACTGAATTGCAGACCATGGGCCAGATACTCAGTATATATTGGGTAGCTCCATTGACATCCTTACTGTTGAAATCAATAGAGTTACCCTGATTTACACCAGCTGAGGATCTAAGCCCACAATTTTAAAGGTATTTAGGCTTTGCTCTGCTTAGCATTGCAAAGCTTAAGTGATTAGACAGCTAAGTCCCATTTTTAAAATCAACTTAGGCACCTGGAAGTGTCGGCCTTTGTCTCCTAAATGCCTATGTCACATTTGAAAATGGGACTTAGCCATATGAATTACTTAGTCCCTGGTCCTCAAAGATATTTAGGTGCCTAACTCCCACTGAAATCAATGGGGGGCTAAGTGCCTAAATACCTTTGAGAATCTGGGCCTTAGATTTTGCAATGCTGAGTAAAATTGATGCCTAAATGCCTTTAAAAATCTGGGCCCTGGTGCATTAATTCCAGTTAAGACATGGCCCAGTCCTGCCAAAGTAGGCCAAACTCCCATTAATGTCAGTGGAAATTTTGCCTGTGTAAAGACTGCAGAGTCAGACTGGTAATTTCGTGTGATGGAAAAAAATATTCAATTTAACAGAAACCTGTTCAATTTTGTCTCAGAAAATGGGTCTCCATATGTACAGGAACTGAATTATTAAGTGGACAGATTATTTGCCTGAGGACTTCTTTATCTTGCCTAGAAAAAATGTGTGGGTTGTGTTGTATTAAATGAGTCCTGATAAGCACCATGTTCTTCCTACTCTTTCCTTTTGGCCTATATTTTGTTGTTTATTATTCTAAACAAATGAATTCAGGAAGACATCTTAGATACACATGGCTCTAACAGAAGGGCCAGCCTAATGTCATTTCCTTACAGGCAAATGTCATATGACTCAGCAACAAATGCCAGCGCTACAGAGAGGGACCTTCCTGATCCTAATTGTTCTTGGGAAATCTTGCAGAGCTGTTACTGAGTCTGTGTCCTAAGTGGTTCAGGACTATCCCCAGGCACTCATCCTGGGCATAGGGAACACTGCTAATCCTTGAAACACATCTCAGAACATTTTCAATTTGCCCAGGACCTGACAAGCCAATTAACAGGAAACTATCCTGGAGGTGAACCCCTGACTGACTCTTAGTCCGTGCTTTGTGTCATCCCACAATACAAAAAGAAGGGGTGAGAAAAAACTTGTCAAAATCAAAAATGTATATATATTAAGGGCTTTAGAACCAGGGATATCCCCTAAAGCCTAGAAGAGTTTCACAGCAGACCACTTCACTGAAGACACTTCAGTCTGTGTCACTCTGTCTCCAATGCTCTTGAAAATGACATAGTTTTAGAGTAACTTTATCAAAAGCCATTTTTGTTATTAAAGCTGAGCTTTAAAGACTTCAGTACTCTGATTTTTTTTAAGTTTAAACAGCAGCTTTTCTGCTAAGATCATATCCGTGCTAAACTTGATGATTTCTAGCATCCTATTAGCAGAGTCAGAGTGACTTCAGGTAAAAAGTACAACAAACTACAAACTACTAATAGGCAGAGGGACCTGAGAAATCATAATGTAACAAATATCTTTGACATATATTTCTCTCCTTATGTAACATACTAAATGTAATACAGAATCATAGGGCTAAAGCACTAGACAATGAAAGCTTCTAGCCCTTCTTGAGTCTGTCATCCTTTGCATATGATTAGTTTTCTGTCATCATACAGTGTCCTACTTACAAACACTAGCTCATCTCGCTGCAGAGGTGGTAGAGTGGAATTCAGAGTCACTGAGCACTCTGGACTGATCAAATGCTTCAGGATTATGGAAATAGCCACGCCTTAAAAACTATGGGCTAAATCAGGGGTCGGCAACCTCTGACATGCAGCTCGCCAGGGTAAGCACCCTGGTAGGCCGGGCCAGTTTGTTTATCTGCAGCGTCGGCAGGTTCGGCTGATTGCGACTCCCACTGGCCGCAGTTTGCCGTCCCAGGCCAATGCAGGAGGCAGGAAACCGTGGCCAGCACATCCCTCGGCCCGCAGAGCTTCCCGCTGCCCCCATTGGCCTGGGACGGCAAACAGCGGCCAGTGGGAGCTGCGGTCCGCCGAACCTGCCGACTCGGCAGATAAACAAACTGGCCCGGCCCGCCAGGGTGCTTACCCTGGCGAGCCTCGTGCCAGACATTGCCGACCCCTGGGCTAAATCTTGAGTTGACTTATGCAGGTGTGTGTTAGGTTCTATCAGCAGTGAATTTCCAATGCTTTGTGTGTGTTTGTATAGTCTAGGTAGCAGAGACATGTGCAGGGGGACCGTACAACTCCATACCATCTGTAGTGTGAAGGAGATCTCTGCAGGAGATATTTGCCAGGCATCACTGGGGATGGGGGGGAAGGGGATGTTCTGAGGGTTTGTGGCTGGCGAGTCCATACACTACACGAATCCATGTGTGCCAAACCTAACAAAGAAGGGGAGCAGTCAGCCAGGTGTGCTACTTCCCTCCACACCAGCCGTAGCCAGAAATCACCTGGCTGCATAGGAGCCCTGGGTTTAATTCTATTCTGGGTTGTGGTTTCTACCTGTCAGTTTTCTTGACGTCACATGCAAGGAAAGGCCTTTTACTCAGAGATTGTTCATTTATTCAAGATTGGGACCTTTGTGCATTATCACAAAACATTCAATAGCATTTTAAAAAAAATCCCTTTCTTATCTCTATTGGGGAGGGGAAGTGATTGAACATTGGGGTACATTATAAACATGTAGGGAAAGGGGTTCAAGGCCTCTTAAAGAGCATTTTGATTTTTTGTTCTGCCTGCAAGGCACACCTATGCTTCTTCGGTTATGAGTGTAAAAAAGAAAAGGCACATGAAAGCAACAGACTTTTTTGTCAAGCTGTGACAGAAATCAAATGCAAATAGAGCTCAGTTCAAGACTGTTTGTTAAGTGTCACGTCAGTGAGTATTAAATACAGCACATGTAGTTTTACAATGAGCATACTGTATGTGAATTTTATTGATTTTTTTCAAAGAGGATACACAGAATAATGTAACCTTACCAGTTCCAACGTGCAAGTTGTATCTTCATATTTGTATAGACACATTCAGTAGGCTTCTAAACTGTGTGGCCTTCTTCTATCACATTTTGTCATGTGGAACCTGTGATTCAGTATATAAAAGAAAAGTACATAAATGGCTCTGCCCCCTAAAGAATCTCTGGGTCAGTGGTTCTCAACCAGGGGTACGTGGCCCCCTAGGGGTATGCAAAGGACTTCCAGGGGGTACCCAACTCACCTAAATCAGTGTTTCTCAACCTAAGGATTGCGACCCCTAGGGGGGTTGTGGGATGGGTTTAGGGGGTCACAAGTGCAGGGTTGGCATTAGGGGGTGACAAACAAGGTAGTTGCCCAGGGCCCCATGCCACAGGGGACCCAGCAAAGCTAAGTCACATGCTTAAGCCCTGGGCAGTGGAACTCAGGCTTCAGACAAGGCTCAAGTACCATACTGAAATGTAAGTACAATATTTATATTCCAATCGATTAATGTTATAATTATATGGTAAAAATGAGAAAGTAAGCAATTTGGCAGTATGTGCTGTGACATTTTTGTATTTTTATGTCTGATTTTGTAAGCAAGAAGCTTTTAAGTGAGGTGAAACTTGGGGTCCGCAAGTCAAATCAGACTCCTGAAAGGGGTACAGTAGTTTGGAAAGGTTGAGACCCACTGCTCTAATTGATAGGAGAGACAACACTGAAGATCACAGTGTGAAAAGCAGTCAATGTCAGCTTTGCAAAATTAGTGAAAAAAACATACTTGTGCACATTGTTAATCTATCAGACGTGCTAGAATTGGATTCAAACTTGGTTTGTTGCACGAGTAAAATGAGTTTTGTAGTTTAATTTCATTTCACTATCAAAGAACATTAAAAATCTAAAAAATATACAGAAATTAGCAGACCAATACGGTTATGTAGATATAATATAAATAGATATAGTCGTATATACACACACATACATGATCTTTCTATTATTCATGTGAAAACAATGTCAGAGTTTTCCATAGCCATTGAAATTACATATTTCTTTGGCTACATTTAGAAAAGCTTGCCCTGAGATAAAATAAATGTGATTAGGAAGATGCGCTGTAATATATCTCATAAATTGTAAAGTGCCCTGAGATCTGTGCATAAAAAGTGCTATATGAGAGCTGGGTATTATTATTATTAACCAAATTAAAAGTAGGAGAGAAGTCTTTCGTGTAAACAATTTTTATTTGAACTGTAAAGTCAATATTGTCCCTTCACATGTATGGTGCGTAGCAAAAAGGGACCAATGGAAGAAAAGAGCAAGATACAAGAGTGAACATTTTAAAGCTGATAAAGGCAGCAATAAAGTGCTCATTTTCATCTCTATACACAAGGACACAACCGTTAGCAATGCAGCAGTGGGATCACTACTCCTTGGGAGATGCTGTCTACCTGTGTTCATTGCATTCACTAAGTACTGTCGTCATACTGACAATTGCGTCAGCATTTGAACTTGTTTGCTTCTGAATATGTGCTGTCCTTCCAGTGTTCATTTAGAGTATGTCTACACAGCAAAGGAAAAACAATAGCTGGCCTGTGCCAGCTGACTCAGGCTCATGGAGTTCAGGCTTCAGGACTGTTCCATTGCTGTGTAGACTTCTGGGCTTAGGCTGGGACCCCCCCACACCCTGCAGGGTCCTAGAGCCTGGGCTCCAGCATGAGCCCAGATGTCTACACAACAGTGAAACAGCCCGCAGCCTGAGCCCCATGAGCCCAAGTTGGCTGGCACGGGCCAGCTATCAGTTTTTCTTTGCTGTGTAGACATATCTTGGCTGTATGGGCTTTTCTGAGGCCTCAGTTCAGAAAAGTGCTTACGTATATACTTAACTTTAGGCATGTGCTTCAGGGCCGCCCGGGGGGGGGGCAAGAGGGGCAATTTGCCCCAGGCCCCGGGCCCCACAGGGGCCCCCATGAGAGTTTTTCGGGGCCCCTGGAGCGGGGTCCTTCACTCGCTCCGGGGGGGCCGGAAAACTCTTGCGGGGCCGGGCCCAGGAGCTTCTTCCGCTCCCGGTCTTCACCGGCGGGGGGGTCCTTCCACTCCGGGGCGGAAGGACCCCCCCACTGGCGAATTACCGCCGAAGCGGGATCCGCCGCCGAAGTTCAGCTCGGTCTTCGGCGGTAATTCGGCGGCAGGGGGCCCTTCCGTTCCGGGACCTGCCGCCGAAGTGCCCCGAAGACCCGCGGTGGGGGCCCCCCCGCTGCCGAATTACCGCGGCGGGTCCCACTTTGCCGGTAATTCAGCGGCGGGGCAGCCCCCGCCACGGGTCTTCGGGGCACTTCGGCGGCGGGTCCCGGAACGGAACGGAATCCTCTGGGCGGCCCTGATGTGCATAAGTCCCATTGACATCAATTAAAGTTAAGAATATCTTTAAAAATAATCATGTGCTTAAGAGCTTTGGAGCCTTAATCTGTACTATGTCTCATACATATTTGTTCCTTAGCTGTAGTCTGTGATGATTGACATTCAGACTCTTCTCCTGGTTCTATGGCACCATGTGCAAAAGCACCTTTCACATTCCAGTTTAAACATGATTCTATCTCTTGGCTTGTTCCACCCCTTCCACAGCAATTCTTCAACAAAAAAACTTCAAAAACAGACTCCAACGTGAAGCTGCAGAACTGGAATTAATGTGCAAACTGGACACCATCAGATTAAGCCTGAAAAAAGACTGGGAGTGATTGGGTCATTACAAAACCTAAATTTAATTTCCCAATACTAATTTCTCCCTACTGTTACTCATACCTTCTTGTCAACTGTCTGTAATGGGCCACTCTCTTACCACTTCAAAAGTTATTTTTCCTCCCTTGGCATCCTGCTGTTAATTGATTTATCTTGTTAGACTGACCTCATACTTGGTAAAGCAACCCCCCATCCTTTCATGTATTTATACCTGCTCCTGTATTTTTCACTTCAAATGTCTGATGAAGTGGGTTCTAGCCCACAAAAGCTTATGCCAAAATAAATTTGTTAGTCTCTAAGGTGCCACAAGGACTCCTCGGTTGTTGTTTTTTTGCTGATACAGACTAACACGGCTACCACTGAAACCTGTCACATTTAATATGTGTTTGGTGATCCTTTCCTCTTGATGAGGAGCTGGGCATACTGTTTTACACATACCAACCTTCCACATTTGGACTATATGCATCCTGAGTTGGTGTTATCTGTTGCTTTACTGCCTAGAGAGCAACAGGGATTTCTTACCCCATAGCTGATTGCTATTAGTATGTGAAATCTGCAGCTAGATTTCCAGGTTGCTGCTCACTGAAACCACACCACCTAGTTGCCAGGCCATATTAAGGCATAAGCACTATAAGCCCCAGATCCTGGAATCAGGTGATGAGGGCAGAATCTCAGCTTCCATTAACAAACACACAAAAACAAAAACAGGTTCCTAGACCTTGTAGTTGGGGAAAATGTGATCTGAGCTTAATTGATTCAGGGACATTTGCCTGAAATAGTAGCTCTGAGAGGAGTAAACTTTCCTATGCCTCTACTAGTGTTAACTTCAAGACCCACTGCTCTGGGTGGTATTGCCAACACTGCCTCAGCAGAAAATGTGTGTGTGTCAGGAAGATGGGAGTGCAGCAAGCCCGTCCCACTCACTCAAGGAGATATACCCCATTGCTGCAGTAAGTATTATGGGCCCCCCATGCTGCCAACCCTTTCTCTCTGGGGGGAGCAAAGGTTTCCCTTTTTGCTCCCAAAGGGACAGGGTCCCCTGCTGCCATCCCTGCAGGAACAGAAGAGGTAGAAGGATCCCATGCCACTGCCACTTCCTCTCTGGGAGAAGAGAGGCCCACTGACACTCCAGGTGGAGAGGTAGGGTTGCAAGGGACCTCCATTACCTTAATCTTGCACTGACAAATTTGCATTGCGAATTCAACTAGTAATGATGGGACAGTAAGGTGGTTGGCTTGTTTTGTGTTTTGTTTGTTTATTTTTCTTAACTGTGGGTGTTGGTAGACATTTTCTTTCTTTGTGCCCTAAGAATGCAGCCCAACAGCAATTATTTCTTTCGCGTAACAGAAAATCCCAGTGAACGTAAGAACAGTGCCAACTCAGGGGACATATTTCTCTAAACTAATAGGAGTATTGCAGACTATTCTTTTATTTTTGCTTTGTGGATTCTTATCAGGAGAGCTGGTCAACACATGGGAAAACAATTTTGCTAACAAATTGAAATTTCCCTGTTTCTACTTTACTGAAGATCTGTCTTCCATAATGTTTATTATTGATATTTGTACTGAAAATTTTGTATCAATTAAAAAAAAATAGCCATATATTCAACTGAAAGTGGTGTGCTTTTTTAACTGAGAATTGGGTTTTTAGTCAACAAAAATTTAAATAATGATTTCAAAAACAATTTTCATACAAATTTCTATAACATTTGAATGAAAATATTGATTAAAATATCAAACAGAAATTTCTGAGACAAGTAAAAATCATTCCAGAATGCTGACATTTAAAAAAAAATTGACAAAATACTTTACATGCAATTTTTTTTCAACCAGCTCCACTGTTCATTCAAATGAGGAGCAAAGTTTTATACAAATGTGTTTCTTCTCCCTCCCCTTTCTTCATAAGATGCTCAATCCTCTCTGTTTTTGAAACTTCAAAATATTTTTAGCATTTCTCTTTGCACCTTCCTCTCTCTTTACATTTCTTCTATTACAAATCTTTTCTCATGTGTGTCCTTTATGGTATGTTATTATTTGTCTGTTCTCTTAGTTCTCCTTTTCCTGTCAATCAATTTCCTTCCTGAGCGCTCTCACCCCATCCTAAAGCTTAAGCTATCTCCTCCTTTACTTCTGACACTCTCCATTTTTTAAATCTTTCTTGCATTGTTTGTCTTATTTTTACTTGCAGCTGTTCCCCATAGACCAAGCTCATTCTCATGTGTTCTCAGTAATGTAGCCTGTCTGTAATGAAAGGGAACACTTGGGAGTGCCACATTAAGAAAATGCAGCTACTGTTCCAGAACTAGATTATTAAATGATTGCAGGCTAAATGTAAAAGACCGGGGAAACAATAGAAAGTAGAAGCTTCATTCAACAGTGTAGTGGTACTAATAGGCAAGATATTCGCAAGAAGCTGAAAGAAGGGCGATTAAGAGGCATATTTTTATATGCACATGTTAAGGGATGGGAGAATATAGGCTGTCTGTCTCTCTGTAAACCAGGGCCTGGATACTGTGGTGAGTAGTGCTCTATAAATACTTGATAGATAGACCTAGACAGATAGCTAGAATCTCACTCCATCCTAAAACCCACACCTTGCACATAGTGTACGGTGACTTTCACATTGATTTTCTTTGTGAATATACATCAGGAAATAATCTTTTAATCTGCAAGGAGGATACATTTTTGACAACCTTTTCATCTTCACTTGTTGATAAGAACTGTACTAAACCAGCAAGTCATTAATCCTGGCTCTTACCAGAGTATCATAAAGAGATTTTACTTGGCTGAAAAGTTACTGAAAAAAAATTGCTGCTGTAAAAATCCCATTAAAAAGGAAAAATTAACAGATATTGCAATCCCCTTTGCAGGGTTACGTACGTATATTGGTCACATTGTGCTGTGGCAGTAGACTAAATGTATGCCAGACAAAAACAGTGATCTGTTGGCTGATGCATTTTAAAACTTAAGATCTCTGATATTATCCCTTAGAAGTTTTATGGTTCCTGAAGGTGCAAAATGCCTCCAAACTCCTAGTGCTAACTGTAAGGGTCCGGTAAGGGGGGTCATCCTTCTCAGGCGCGGCGGGGAGCCAGGGCGCCTCACTACAGGCAGCAATCCGTCTCGGGCTTAGACCCCTCAGCAGGGGCGGAGCAAACCAATAGTCTCTAAACAAGGCAGAGTCCTGGCCCTTTAGCAGGGCCCAAGTAAACCCAGTGTCTATAAGCCTGGCCCTGGAGCAGGGCAGGGCAACAAGCAGTTCCAGCTCAGGCCCTTCAGCAGGGCTGAGCAAACACAGAGTCTATAAGCCCGGCCCTGGAGCAGGGCGGGGGCAAGAAGCAGTTCAGGCTCAGGCCTTTCAGCAGGGCTGAGCAAACACAGTATCTAAGGCCTCCTCAGGCCAAGGGGAAGGAGAGTCTGCCACCCTTGAAGGGGTGGCAGGGGGAACGCAGGCCCTCCCACTCCACTGCGTTCCAGCCCAGGGCCCTAGCAGCGGCAAAGACTCGCTGTAGTCAGTGGGGATCCTGGCTGCAACACACTGACATTGGCTCGGGGTCCCCTGGAGCCAGACTGGGGTCGGCTACCCCCGGGCCACTTCCAATCTCCCCCTCCCTAGGTACCTGTCTCTCGCCGGTGTCATCCGGTGGGTCCCAGACCATGGGCTCCTCAGGATACAGGGCAGAGGGGAGCTCAGGCGACTCCTCTGGATACCGGGCGGAGGGGAGCTCAGGCGACTCCTCTGGATACCGGGTGTAGGGGAGTTCCAGCAGCTCCTCCGGATACCAGGCGTGGGGATGCTCGGGCAGCTCCTCTGGATACCGGGCACGGGGAAGCTCAGGCCAGCGCTCCTCTGGATACCGGGCACGGGGAAGGCTGGGCCCAGCGGGAGCTCGAGCACCAGCATCTGTCCTCTCCGGCAGCCTCCGTCTAACTGAGCGCTGGGGCCTGGTTTTTATACTTCCTGTCACGCCCCTTGACTTCTGGGGGGCGGGGACAGGCGGTGGTGGCTCCGCCCACTCCGGCGCCTGGTCTGGCTCGTCCTTCTCAGGCCGGCGGGGAGCCAGGGCGCCTCACTACACTAACCTTTCTAATTAACAGGATTTCACAACTAAAAGTTTCCCAGGTGCTGCTGATTTAGATAGACCAGAAATCTTTGTGCATATATGCTTTGAAATGTTAGTTTTATTATTTATTTGTGTAATAGCAGGACCTAGAAATCCTAACTCAGAACAGGGTCCAATTGTACTAGACACATAACAAATACATATTAAAGACAGTCCCTGCCCTAAAGAGGTTACATCTAAATAGACAAGCCAGACAAAGTGTGGGAGAAAAGAAGCATTATCCTCTCTCTAATATGAGCCCCAATAGCTCAAATCTATTGAGCCAGGCTTGGAGGCTTGCTGCTATGGGCTTCAAAATGCTGTGGAGATACACCCAGACAGTCTTTGGCAGACAGGGAAATGGACCTAGATCTCCTGAGTCCCAAACCAATGCCATGTCTACAAGACCATCCATTCTCTTTCTGGCATATGGTTATAGCTGAAATCAATAGTATGTGGAGCATATTCAAGGTCAACCCTTAATCTGGGGGACCATGATATAGTATCTACTTGTAAAGTTTGGTCCTGCTCCTGTGGAAATCAATGAACGTTTTGTTGTTACTTTCGGTGATGCTGGACTGTGGTTGGAGTTCCTGGAATTCTCTTCAACAAATCCTTTGTTCACAGTAGGGTAAACAGTAACCTGATTGCCTTCTTGGATACAGAAGCCTCCAAATGCACCCACAAGGGGGGAGTGCGCAGGCCACAGATGGACCAAGTGAGAGGATTTTGCATGGTGTAGGGTGGCTTGGGTATGGGTAAGTCGAGGGGTGTGGTCCATGAGTCTGCAAATGTGCAGCTCCACTGAGCAAAACCCATGTTAGAGGACAACAGTGACTGTAAAATGTCTGTACTGCAATTTGTTAAAAGTTTTGGGTGAAATTAGTAGTTGTGAGAGCTGCTGGATTAGCAGCCTTGGAGAGTGAAGTCCTCTATATACAGAACAGAGACAACACAAGCAGTTGGTGTGCAATGTGCCTCAGGTGGCCCTGACAAGGTGCCTGAACACTGACTTAGAGGGACTACTTTTAGGGATGAAAGGGCTAGTTCAGTTTTCATGATCATTCAGTCCTTGCCTTCTCTGCCAAGTCTGTGGACAGGTTTCTAATCAGTGTACATGACACTGGTTTACTGAGGCATCAACATCCTTATTCTTAACAATATCAACCATATCAGATACAAATTGGTTCTGAACTCTAATCATGTCCAGAAAACTGATAGGTGGAGACATAGGGGACAGACCTGAATTGTGAGTGTGGAGGAACAATTCCACAGTACAAGCCTCAGAAGGAATCCTGGCTGCCTTGGTTAGAATTCCAATTTGGACTCTCGGGCTGTATACATTGCAGCAGCAGTGTTTGCTCCGCACCTTTGCCCTGGGTCAACTCTGCTGGTTTGTCTGCCTTTGACGCTGCACCTTCGGGGAAGTTGGCATCAGTGGCTGGAACAATGGCTCTTCTCTCTCTCCATCAACTTGTGTAATTAGGGCTTTGGATCAGGCCTTTGAAGTCTATTGACCTACTTATATGTTTAACAAAGTTAATTAGATTCTGAAGAATTTTGAGGGATTGGGAGCCTTATGTCTGTCAATCTAGGCTATAGTGGGATTATTGAGATAGAAATGTATTAAATAGTTATCAATCAGGGATACAATGAACTCATACATATATTATATATCCAGCATTATACATGTGCACGGCCCTTACACACAGCTAAAAATTATGTTTAATGCCATAACACAGCAAGAGATGGAAACAATCAAGGGGAAGAGAGGGAGAGTTTAATGGAAATATGATATTTAAAAAAGACATGGCTATAAAATGAACAGAATTGTGTGTTTTCTTCAGTGTATTAACGGCAAAAGTCTTAAACAGCAGATGTTCTATGTATGATTATGGATGAAATAAATTGTTTTAATATGCTAATATTGGGTTGGTTTCTGCTAATCTTACTCAGAACTGAGTAGAACCTTACTCTGTAAAATAGTTCCCTTGATTTTGCTGGAACTGATCACCGAGTAAGGAGCTATCCAATGTGAGTGAAACAGGAAGAATCTAGTTCATTGCCTGGGTTTCATTTTTTGAAAATGTTTTATTCCTGAAAATAGCATTTCATGTTTTAAAACAAACACCACACTATGCATTATTGGATAGAAATGGTTTTTAATGTCTCTTATATTCAAAATCAATTAGGGCCCTTAACCATGGAAACATGATTTATGCACTATGTACTTAACTTAAATGTATACTCCAAATTAAAAAACATAGAAAGAGAACCAAAAAAGAACCACTGTGGCTAAACAATAAAGTAAAAGAAACAGTGAGAGGCAAAAAGGCATCCTTTAAAAAGTAGAAGTTAAATCCTAGTGAGGAAAATAGGAAGGAGCATAAACACTGGCAAATGAAGTGTAAAAATACAATTAGAAAGGCCAAAAGAGAATTTGAGGAACAGTTAGCCGAAGACTCGAAAAGTAATAGCAATTTTTTTTAAAATACATCAAATGCAGGAAGCCTGCTAAACAACCAATGAGGCCGCTGGACGAACAAGGTGCTAAAGGAGCACTCAAGGACGATAAGGCCATTGTGGAGAAACTAAATTAATTCTTTGCATCAGTCTTCATGGCTGGGGATGTGAGGGAGAGTCCCAAACCTGAGCCATTCTTTTTAGGTGACAGATCTGAGGAACTGTCCCAGATTGAGGTATCATTAGAGGAGGTTTTGGAACAAATTGATAAATTAAACAGCAGTAAGTCACTAGGACCAGGTGGTATTCACCCAAGAGTTCTGAAGGAACTCAGATGTGAAATTGCAGAACTACTAACTGTAGTCTGTAACCTATCATTTAAATCAGCTTCTATACCAGATGACTAGAGGATAGCTAATGTGATGTCAATTTTTAAAAAAGGCACCAGAGGTGATCCCGGCAATTACAGGCCTGTAAGCCTGACTTTAGTACCAGACAAACTGGTTGAAACTATAATAAAGAACAATATTATCAGACATATAGATGAGCATAATTTGTTGAGGAAGAGTCAACATGGTTTTAGTAAAGGGAAATCATGCCTCACCAATCTACTAGAATTATTCGAGGGGGTCAACAAGCCTGTGAACCAAGGGGATCCAGTGGATATAGTGTACTTAGATTTTCAGAAAGCCTTTGACAAGTTCCCTCACCAAAAGCTCTTACGCAAAGTAAGCTGCCACGGGATAAGAGGAAAGGTGGATTGGTAACTGATTAAAAGATAGGAAACAAAGGGTAGGTATAAATGGTCAGTTCTCAGAATGGAGAGAGGTAAATAGTGGTGTCCCCTTGGGTCTGTTCTGGGTCCAGTCCTATTCAACATATTCATAAATTATCTGGAAAAAGGGGTAGACAGTGAGGTGGCAAAATTTGCAGATGATACAAAATTACTAAAGATAGTTAAGACCCCAGGCAAATTGCAAAGAGCTACAAAAGGATCTCTCAAAACTGGGTGGCTGGGCAACAAAATGGTAGATGAAATTTAATGTTGATAAATGCAAAGTAATGAACATTGGAAAGCATAATCCCAACTATACGTATAAAATGATGGGGTCTAAATTAGCTGTTATCACTCAAGAAAGAGATCTTGGAGTCATTGTGGATAGTTCTCTGAAATCATCCACTCAATATGCAACGGCAGTCAAAAAAGCAAACAGAATGCTGGGAATAATTCAGAAAGGGATAGATAATAGGACAGAAAATATCATGTTGCCTCTCTGTAAATCCATGGTACACCCACATCAAGAATACTGTGTGCAGATGTGGTCGCCTCATCTCAAAAAAGATATACTGGAATTGGAAAAGTTTCAGAAAAGGGCAATGAAAATGACTAGGGGTGTGGAACGGCTTCCGTATGAGGAGAGATTAATAAGACTAGAACTTTTCAGCTTGGAAAAGAGACTGCTAAGGGGAGATATGATTGAGGTCTATAAAATCATGACTGGTGTTGAGAAAGTAGATAAGGAAGTGTTGTTTACTACTTCTCATGACACAAGAACTACGGGTCACCAAATGAAATTAATAGGCAGCAGGTTTAAAACAAATAAAAGGAAGTATTTCTTCACACAATGCACAGTCAACCTGTGGAACTCCTTGCCAGAGGATGTTGTGAAGACAAGACCATAACAGGGTTCAAAAAGAACTAAATTCATGGAGGATAGGTCTATCAATGACTATTAGTTAGGCTGGGCAGGGATGGTGTCCCTAGCCTCTGTTTGTCAGAAGCTGTGAATGAGCGACAGTGGATGGATCACTTGGTGATTACCTGTTCTGTTCATTCCCTCTGGGGCACCTGGCACTGGCCACTCGCAGAAGACTGGATACTGGGCTAAGTGGACCTTTGGTCTGATCCAGTATGGCCGTTCTTATGTTCTTACCAAAGTCAAAGCACTTCCTGGTCTAAGAGGTGTAACAATAAATTTGACTTTTTATTAATATAAATACAAAGTATTTAAATAGGTCTTGATATAATAAATTCAGTTTTTATGCATTGTGTAGTGTTGAGGAAGCTGTAATATTTCAATATTGTATAGTGCTGAAGCCTGACTGTATTTTTTATTGGATCAGTCCCTGAGAGAGAGATGTGCATACTGTACTTATCAAGAGGGCTCCAACCTTTTTTTCAGAAACCTCTTTGAGTGAACGCATATTCTTCCCCTTATGTCACTAGTGTGGTTGGTGAGATTTATCCTTCGACTGAGTGATTTCCCATCTCATTGACACTTGCAATCAGTGAAGCCAACAGAAATTATGTGTCTCCAAAGTGGCATAAATTTTCACAGAAGAGACAACTTTCCTAAACATTTTACTGAGTCATGTAGAACTTCATCTTTATGAATGTCATAATTTTCAGTGCTCATTCAAAATATACCTCCCCCACAATTTACTGTCTAAAATAACCCAAAAGGTCAGATTATCAAAAGTGTTCAGCACCCACAACTGGGGCCAGTTTTTCAAGAGTTCATTTCCCAATAGCTGCCATTGAGAACAAGGAGAATTTACTAAGAACAGTGGAAACAGCTGGGTGCTGAAACCTTTTGAAAAATTTTATTTAAGGCACCTAATTGGAAGCTGAATTCTTCTGTAAAACTAGCCCATCACGTAAAGGCTCTGTTCTAAAGAGCCAGGTAGTCTCACAGTTCATAGCAGCTCAATAGAAAATGTTGATTTAATGTAATATTTAGGGTTAAAACTTCATTTTTATCAATTGAAAAAAGAAATAAGATGATCCATTTCTCCATTGAGCTGCCTGCCTGGTCCTCCCTTCCCCCCTTTTTCTGTTTTAACATTTATGTGAAAACAATGCAACAGCCAACTGGAAAATTATCTAATTCCTATACTGGGACAGAATCTGCCATTCTTACTCATGCTGAATAGATACTCGGTGAGTTGTCCCATTCATTTCAATAGGCGTATTCATGAAGTAACTAACATTATTCAGGTTTCAGAGTAGCAGCCGTGTTAGTCTGTATCTGCAAAAAGAACAGGAGTACTTGTGGCACCTTAGAGACTAACAAATTTATTTGAGCATAAGCTTTCATGGGCTACAGCCCACTTCATCGGATGCATGCAGTGGAAAATACAGTAGGAAGATATATATATACACAGAGAACATGAAACAATGGGTGTTACCATACACACTCTAAGGAGAGTGACCAGTTAAGGTGAGCTATTACCAGCAGGAGAGAAAAAAACTTTTTGTAGTGGTAATCAAAACGGTCCATTTGCTGCAATTGACAAGAAGTTGTGAGGAACAGTAGTGGGGGAATAAACATGGGGAAATAGTTTTACTTTGTGTAATGACCCATCCACTCCCAGTCTTTATTTAAGCCTAATTAATGGTGTCCATTTTGCAAATTAATTCCAATTCAGCAGTTTCTCATTGGAGTCTGTTTTTGAAGTTTTTTTGTTGTAATATTGTGACTTTTAGGTCTGTAATCGAGTGACCAGGGAGATTGAAGTGTTATCCGACGGGTTTTTGAATGTTATAATTCTTGACGTCTGATTTGTGTCCATTCAGTCTCTACTTAAAAGAATAAATGGACACAAATCAGCCCATAGAAAGGAAGATTTCTAGATTAAGGAGAGCTACTCTTTGTTGTTGTTGTTGTTGTTCTTTAAGTGCTGGCAGCCAGCTTTAAATTATGAATCTTTCTGCATTTGAAATCATAACTACAAATGTAACTACATTACAGAGGATCAAAAATTCACATGCCAGGTAGGTCCCAGGCCTTCAACCCCTTATTCAAGAAAATGGGACTACTTAAAGGAATAAAACTACCCAATAAAAGCCTCTCAACCTGCCATGGCCTATTTCTGGGGCACAGACTATTACAAGAATCCACAAGAATGGAAACCAATAAATTATACAGGCAGAAAACATGAATTCTGTGGTGCTCATTCCTTTAATGTTAATCACTGTTTCCATAACTTCAGCTTCATGATTCTTTATTTCTGATTTAAAATTTCAACAATAAAAGTGAGGGGCTACAAATTTGTGGGCAATGTGGGGAACTCGGGCTAAAATGAGTGATTTCTCTCAAAATGAGAACCAAATAAGAGGCGTAAGTGTGGCTAAAGAATTCCTGGATTGGCATGAAATATGATGGTCTGTCAATGAATTTCTAGTATAGAAAGATTAGCAGTCAATTTTTCTATTTTTAAAATTTCCTAAATGTAGGTTATTTTAAAAAATTCTAATCAAGAATATTATATTAAAATTAGACAATTTTGAGACCCCAAGTGTTATAATGCTATTGTCTTAAAAAACAATACTGCATGATTTGATTGTGATATAAAAAGGATGTCAACAAGAAATGAAGAATTTAAGAAACACATCGCTAATATTGCTGTCTTACATCAGATACACCCACTGCTCTTGCTTTTGTTCAGAAAACTTCCTTGATGTTTATTTATTATTTTTTGGGTTTTTTTGGTTTCTATGTCATCACCCTCTCTTGGTATGAAAATATCCATATCTGAAAAAGTCCATTTGAAAATGCATGTTCTTATAAATAACCAGTGAAGTTAAAATTGTTATGATTGATTTGAAATAATTGATAACAGTGTGACAACTTTCTCTTAATTATAAAATACAATTACAGTTATGTGCTTTCCTACCTGAGCTTTACAAAAGCTGGGAGAACTATTTCTGTTCTACCTCTGATTAGATCAGCAACACCACTTCTTCAGGTCTTATCAGATTGGTTTTGATAATAATTACTTGGGAAGTGTTTGATCTCAATGATGAATACATGATTAGTTTTTCATGAAATCAGTCAACCACACCACTCAGCACTACTCATGTGAGACCTTGTTGATTTAGCTGTTCGAAAGAACGCATTCTTCTTCACTGCAGTTATGGGATGTCAGTCTTTGGGGAAAAGAGGGTGGAAAAAGGGCAAGTTTATGGGTAATGATATTGCAGCTGCAGATATTTAAGGTTTGCTAATTCTCTTCTCAATTATGTTCATTCCTTACCTCGCCGCACTGCCTGCTACATGGCTACAGAATCAATCTTAGCAGTGGAATATATTTCTCCCTTTTCAAAAAAGGTTTCATGACACCATTGTCATCTTTGAAACCCTTAGAGGGTTTTGCCCTGATGAATAATATTTCATATGTGGAATGTTTATGTGATTTTCACGGAGCGATAACCTCGCTACCACCTAACTTTGATGCATTGAGATTGCTGCTTTTCCCTACTAAAGTGCTTTTACACACCACCTCCTGCAAATTGACTTAAGAGTCAGAAATGGAAGATTCAACACAACTTGGACTCTCCATGGAAAAAGGGTTTTAGAAAGGATTTTATCTACTAGACAAAATCTATCTATTTTACTTATTTTAGCAGCAGCTTCTGTAGAAAAAAAGTTGTGGGTTTCTTTGCTTTTATGGAGCTAGGATATTTTGTGGGGGTCGGTTTGTTTTTTTTTAAAGCAGCTCATGGTTTTGCATTTTTAAAAATAGCTATATTTTTCTAGTATTGGGATTTAAGGCCCAATCCTGCAAACCTGTACTCACTGAAGTCAAAGGCACTGCTCACCTGGATAAGGATTATTCATATGAGTAGAGAATTGAAGGATTAGTTCCTAAACACTGAAAAAAATATAGCTAGTATAATTCTTCATATTTAAAGGGGCTACTGTACTCTATGATAAAGATTTGCAGGATTGGGCCCTTAATTATTAACCGTAAACCCCAGCAATGCACTTTTATTAAAAGAGACACTTGTATCATATCAGTTAAGAAAAGAATGGGAAAAAAGCTACCAAGGATGTGATATATTTTATCTAATGTTTTCCCCTTTAATATTTTACTAATAGAATTATGTCAGTTTTAACACTCAGAAAGAACAGTGCATTCCTGTTTTCCTTCTTTAATTATAACTTGCCCTGATCCTTAGAACTTAATGTTTCACTAATAAACTGAGATCCCTTTGATTTATTTAAAATATAAACTATTATTTTGGTGGTAATACATTTTCTCTTTGAAAATGCAGTTTAAGAAGTTTCTCCTCTCAAAGAATCAGAGTGTTTAAAAATATATATAACGCTGTGGTGCACTTGCTGTTTTGATTATCATGTCATATTCATATTCTGTTGGCATAAATGAACAGCTGGATGTTGCATTATTTTAATACAAGTCTAAAAAGAAAAGTAGACCAGGTAGGTAGCTCAAGGGAGAAACAGATTAACTTTTTTAAATGTTGGAGAGCCAGGTTTGAATATGGTTAATGTAATATGTGACATGAAATCAGCCAATTCTTTTTAGCTGCTACTAACTGTCAAAACAGCAGTTGCCTGAGAATAGTGCCTTTATGTGATAGTTGTTGGCTGGAATTTCAGAAGGACTCAACTTCCAGCAGGGGACTAAATGAAGTGACCGGATTTTCAAAAAGATTAATCATCTAACGGCTCCCATTAAAAACGAAGGTTGCTTCTGGATGCTGACTGCTTTTGAAAGTCTGGCTTCTTCATTTATCTGTCTAAATGGGAGCAGAGGTTGGGAATTTTAAAGAAACCTAAGGGAGTCAGATACCCAGCTGCCAAGAATTCCTATGGAAGTGGAGTGTCTAATTCAACTCTTTTGAAAATTCCAGCCTCAGCTCTTTTGAAAATCTGGCATTGTAAAAACAGGTTAAAGAGATGAAGTTAAGAATGGACTCAGACTTGTGAGGGACATTAACTCACACCCAGAGGTTGCTCTGGCCTTTGATATTGGGTCCCAATTAAAACGGGTCATTTGAGTGCAAAAAAACCAAAATAAAACATAAAGAGAGACAATTAATTCTTATATTTCCAATGAAATCAACTTGTATCAAATTTAAATTTTTAGGCAATGTTAAAGGCACATGCACCAATTACCTTCAAAACCTACGAATAGTCACATTGCCTTTACATTGTTATACATATCACAAAACAGGGAAAAGAAGCTCAAACTCTGCTATAATACAGTCATTGCCATCACATTGCAATAAAATCCTCATTGACTTTTCATTTAACTCTTATCTCATTATTTCCTTCCAAAGGATGTAGAGATTCAGGACAACAATACAAAAAATCTATAGCACAGTACTATTTCTGTCATTTGTAGCTAATGAATGCTTTTTCGTATTGAATAGCAACTGGCCTAATAATGACAATGACTCCACTGATTTAGTGCAATAAACTTAAAGACATGGCAGGCCTATATTAGTATAATAAGCTCAAACATTCATTTCACATTAAGAAAATAGACTGCAGACACTTGAATATGTAAGAGTCTCATGTTTCTTCCCTTCAGGAGCACCATATTACCTTAAAACACCATCCCACAATTACTATAGATGTATTATATTTGCTTCGTCAAATCATTGTGTAGATAATTTCTTCACAAGAAAAACCAAACAAAATAAAAAACAAACTTGGAAATAACTGTGTGCCAGAGAAATTGCAAGGGATAACTAGGTAGTTTGAAGTCATCGGGGTTGTAAACTTCCGTCAGAAGCAAAGTTACTAACAGCAAACCTTCTGAAGGGTTTTTTTCTTTTCCTGCAGCTGAAACCTGGTTTTAAGCTACAGAAAAGCCATTCCCACCAGAGACCATGGCAGTGGACTGTTAGGCCCTACAGACTTGGCAGAGCTCAAATGATGCTAAGCAGTAATTGGCAAATTTCAGGCTCCTAATGTGTACTGTATAAATAGTGGCACAATGGTTCTTGCCTTCTTTTGCTGTAGTCAAATCCATGTCAGGAGGATTCAGTGTTAACTCCTATAGAACTGTTTGGATTAAATACTTTCCTCAGAGTCCTAATGAAGGCACTTTGCTGAAATGTTTGTCTCCACAATTTTGTTTCTTTTGTTTGATTTATGTTTGCAACTGACTTTGAGGGAGTAAAGGATTATTCAGCACTGCATACCAGGTAGCAGTAGCACGCAGCTCAATGGCTGGAGGGGCTGGGCAGCAGCTGCTTTCACCGAGTGATTCTTTCTTTCCTTCAGGTACTGTAGACGACTGTTGTAGAAGTAACTGCCATGGGTAGTGGGAAAATGTGGCTAATGCCAGAGTTCCCATGACAGTTTGCATACAAATTTGTGACTGGAGGTGGATTCATTAATAGAGTCAATAAGGAGTTTATGTCAGCTTCACCAAATCAGATAGCCATAGGAGAATCTGTCTAATTTAGTAGCTCATCTGATGTATTTAATGTACTAATTTATTTAATTAGAATAAATGTATTTATTATGTTTGAAAATGGAAAATGTTATCTGGGTGTGAAGTATTAGACTGGAAGAGAAATGGGACAACTGCTACTGTAATGAAAAGGCAAGACAAGGACTTGGGAGTTCTGAGGTGACTATGGGTAGGTCTACACTGCATGCTAAATCTAGATCTGTAGGATTGGAAAACATGTCTATAGTGTTAGACTCAAAAAGCTCAATCTATTTAGCTTCCCAAAGAGAAGGTTAAGGGGTGACTTGATCACCATCTATAAATACCTACATGGGGGGCAGTAATTGTATCAGAGGGGGCTCTGCCATCCATCAGACAAAGGTAAAACAAGAGCCAATGGTTGGAAGTTGAAGCTAGACAAATTCACACTGGAAATAAGATGAACATTTTTAACAATGTAGGAAACTTTTAAATCAAGATAAGATTTTTTTTCCTAAAAGATCTACTCTAGTTAAAATGGGAATCAATTCAGGGAAGTCCTATGGACTGGGTTATGCAGGAAGTCAGACTAGATGATCACAATAGTCCTTTCTTTCCTGATAATCTATGAATCCATGAATTTATTAAATTAACAAAGGACACTGCAGATGGCAAGGAAACAACTGTGAGCATAAATACTTAAGCACAGTTGCTTTAAACATGCAGCACAACCAAACCAAAGGAAGAAATGTCAATTACCAGTATAGGCAGAAGGCTGCCAAGAGAGGCAAATTAATTGAAAACAGATACAATGTTGCCCTTACTGAGATTTCCTCTAATAGGATGAAAAATTCACTCTTTCATCGTTGATGGCTTTGAAATTTATGGCAGATTTTAGTTGCATTGCAGAAGGGCTATGGGAACTTGGGTTCAGCAGTGAGGTGATGGCTTGCATAAAGTTATAAAAGGAGCTGGTATTAAAGAGAATAACTGCTCTGTATAGCCCAGTCAGTTTGATCAGGTGCCACTTGGACAGATTTATTTATAGGCATTTCCTACAGCTATAGTTCTCATCACTGTACTATATGAATGTCCCATGATGGTTTATCCTTTGGATATGTTTTCAAAGAGAGTTCTGAACAAGCACCATCATTTGTCTTATCCAGAGGGTCAGTAAATGTTTGTACTGCTCTGCTTTTATGTTGGGTTTCCTATGCACCATTGGCCAAGCAATCAACCTTGTTATCTCTTGTGGAACAAGACATATGCCTGATATTGAGGGACTGCTTCTCCCTTCTTAAAACCCTGTAAATAATGTTCAGAAATAGGGTAGCCATTCTTAAATATTACTGTTCTATCAGAGTGCTTCAATTCTAGGAAGCCTGCCTTCCTGTTTCATCTGTGTTTTCTTTCTTAACTACTGTAGCACATTTATTGTGGGCAATAAAAAGAAAATGTCATGTCCATCCATGTTTCCCTAAGTCCATTGTAAAATACTCCTATTTATTTATAAAGAATAAGATAGCACTCAGCATTCTTGTCTTTTTAATTCTCCTTCCAGGCTTTTTGAGCCATCAAGCAAAGGGGAGTTTACAGTGATTTTCAAAAGGTTGCAATGGGAAAATTTAGATTTGAAAATGAAGCAATCACAGTAGCTAATACACTTTCATTTTGAACTGGTAATATCTGTCTGTGAATATGCATTAAAACATTCACTGTGTTTCTGATTTGGAAAAAGTGATGATATTTAAGTGCTCATTAAGATGAGGGTCTAATACCATTAGCTGGAGACTGTCCTAGCAAAGACCATGTCTGTGCAAACCTCCTTGTATAGCTCTGTCTTTACTCCTCAATTAAAACTTGCTCTACTTGCTGTTTCTGGGTTGATTCTGCCAGATGCTGAGAGCTGATGATGCTCAGCACCTCTCGGGAGCATGATAGGAACCCTTCACTTAGACCAGTTCTGAGTGGAGAATGTTGGTTGTTCAGTTGCTCCAAACTGTACAGTTATTGCATGATGCAGAGAAAAGGCCACTGGAGAGTAGGCAGGGATACACCAAAAATATTTTCACTTGTGACCTGAGCCAAATTTAGATTCCAGAGTTGAGAAATGATTGTATTGACCTACTGTGCCATCTAGCTCCATTAAATATTAACTCCCTTCTGATAACATCCGGTTAACAGGCAACTGTTTAGAATGATCACATCTTTTTTTCTCCTTTGACAAGTGTATTCAGTTTTGTGCTTTTCCTATAGCCCCTCCTTTATTGTGACATCTCAAAGTCCTTGCCTTCAACAGGGGGATGCATCATTTGTACTGTAGCCCATTATCTGAGCAACAGAGTCCACAATACATGCTGTGTTCTCCCCTGCTTAATGGTGCACAGTGATAAAACTATACAGAAAGCTGAAGAGTCTTCCTGCCATTATAAGCAGCTTCAGGTATAGGCTGAATGAGGCAGACACAGTCTTTGTGCTGTGCTGTAAAATCTACTGGTTTTGTGTGTGCTGTGCTCACCAGTGAAGTCTCTATGTGGAATGTAAGCCCATGTGTTCATTCATATGTGAAATCCTGGACCATGTACACATTCAGGCAATCCCTTCTCAGGGCTGCTGCGAGGTGATAAATTTGAAATGTTGGTTTTACAGGCAGCTGGTGCCTATGTCCTGAAGAATAAAGCAGGAGTGTTGTGAGGTGTGGGAAATTCCAGTGCATAAGACTAGAAACAGCAAGAAAGCATAATCTCTGGGCTAGGGCACAAGGCTGGGAGTTAGGAGACCTTCATCTATTCTTGACTCTGCCACAGACCTATTGTGTGAAGTTGGGCAAGCCCAAAGTTCACCGGTTTGTGCCTGTTTCTCTTCCCAGCTTTTGTCTTGTCTATTTACATGTAAGTTCTTTAAGGCACAAGGTCTTCTCAAATGGGGCCCCAGTCATGACTAAGGACTCTTGGAACTACTTTACAAACAAAAATATTAAACCTATAACTGATACAGAGTGAGCTGAGATTTTGTATCTGAGCCATCAGACACGGATGAGATGATAATTCTATAACTCTTAGGATATAAAGTTTATTACATTAAGTAAAGTATGTCACTTCAGTGTCATGCACACTAGGCACTCAACAAATAAAATAAAAAAATTAAAATAAGCAATATACATCACTTCCTTTTGGAGACCACCCAGTGTTGAATGGGTCTAAGGAAGCCGACAAAATCTGGCCCACATTGAATTTTGCCGTCAAGCTAAGATTCAGAATCTTTGACTTAAACTGCAAAATATGTTGCAAATGATAGTTTAATCTAATGGACTATTGCAACATTTGTAACGGCTTGTTTTTGCTGCTGCTGCTATTTCATGAGCAGAGTGAAGCAGACTAGATTTTAATAAAGAGAGTGACTTAAAAACACGTTCTTGATCATTTCCTTTGCTCTGAAACCTATACTGCCCCTTCCTTGGAATGTTTGCCCCCCTTTGCCTCCCCACCAGCCATGACAACAGGATGCACAATGAAAACTCGTGTTTACAAATCTTGCATGCAAATGATTATGGAACAACCATGATATGCAGCAATTTAAATTTGTTGACAGAGTTGCTAAGAAACAAACCTTTTGATTCTGTGAAACTCTTTTTGATACAGCTCTGTGCTCTGACAGCTGAAGTTATTGAACAAGAGTGAGGACTCTTTAAAAGAAAAATTTCTGACATTTGCTATGTTTTCAGAGCCGGTAACATAACATTGAATATTCCTTCATTGTCAGTTTTACTCAGTATTGGAGAGCCTGATACCATATACTGGTATATTTAAACTACCCTATATTTCAATAAAATGGTTAAGTATTTAAATAGTACTCTCTCACACAATTGTTTTGCGAGGAGATTATGATCTTCACACAGTCCCCTGCCATATATCTTGTAAGCTTCAATATTTTCCCTATCCATTCCTTAAACATTCTTTCTCCAGCACATTTTCATTGGATTCCTCATGGGATGCCACTCAGTGCTCTAGAATGGACATCATTATTTTGACATTCCAATATTATGGTGATCGTAGAATTATAGGACTGGAAGGGACCTCGAGAGATCATCTAGTCCAGTCCCCTGCACTCATGGCAGGACTAAGTGTTATCTAGACCATGAAGGGTGATGGATGCCGTTATAAGAACCTACATTGGTACTGTAGATACTTAGACCAATAAACATGAAAGTATGGCTGGGGACATTAATTGTCCAAAGCTTTATTTTTCTTGGCTGTATGGACATTTATAATTATGATCCAAGACCTGGATCAACTTTAGCAGGACACAACTCGTACTCCATCACTTAAACACACACACACACACACACATTCACACACACACCTTTGCTCATCGTGTCCAATGGAAGGGGAAAAGATAATGTGGAATGGATAAATAAAGGTTAGACACCCAGCAGGGTTGGGAGGTGAAGGGAGCTAATAGTGGGGAAGAAGCAGGAATGGGGGATTAACTGAGAGGGTGTGATAGTTTTCCACTCCAAAGACCCAAATTGCTCTTTCATCATCAATTCATGACACTTTTCAGACATTCTTAATCCACTTACTACTGTGAAAGATACACTGGCAGCTGTTCTATATTTCAAATGATTTTTTATAAACAAAAGTAAGGTAGAAGTGGCTGCCTGCCCATAAACAGCTACTGAAAAGGAAGCTGGATTTCTGGGGGACAGGGAGAGGGGCTAAAGGTTCAATACAGTCTAGGGAACCATAAGAACAGCAAGAAAAGATGAGAAATAATTAGCTACCATCAGATACATTCAAAAGAATCAAATATGTTTTTTAATAGCTTTGTCTACTATTTTTTAATCTATTTTTATAGGGACTACTTTTCATAGTGGAAAGATACATTTCTTAAGCCTGTGAAAAAGTGCCTTTAAAAGGGTTTTTAAAAATGTAAAATAAATGTAAAAGGAATGTAAAAAAATATGAGTCATAGATTCTGAAACGGGCACTGCAGCATGTGCATTAGAAGGCAACTGGAGCACTCTCAGCAGGCACTAATAGCTTACTAATGCACAGCCTTTGGAGCCATAGTGCTGCAACAGATATTTACCACGACGAATACTTTGCAGCAAAAAATATTTTGGGTTCCATTATGCTTTTACAAGCTTGAGCCATGCTGGGAAGGGGCAGGATGTGCCATACCTGAGCAGTAGCATTTGAAGGCCATTAGGAGTAACCAGCAGAGTGAGAGGAGCCCATAAACTTGCTGTATTTGTTTGAAAGGTGAAGGAAGTGTTTTACTCTCAGTGAAGCTCCCCATCCATTAATCGGTGTGCAGAAGGGAAAGGGACAACCTCGAGCCCATCCAGGCATGCCTCTACTAGAGTGGAAAGCATTGCTGGTAGGCACCACACGCCACCTCATCCAAGCCCCTATATCCCTACTTCTGAATACCAGAGTATTAGAAGCAAAATTATGGAGGTTTGTTTCACAGGCTCCCTGCCCCCTTTCGTCCAGGTTTGGATGAAGCCAAAAAGCTCCTCTTTTCTCCCTCTGCTTCTTCCAAACATCTCAATGTCTCTCTGTGTGTGTGTTTGCATGTATATAAAATATCTATGAGGAGTTACACAAAATAATTGTGGAAGTGCCCAGCAACTGCAAAAATTAGCATCTGATGGCCAAATATATACATGGATGTCATTGCTGCTTCATCTGCAGTGTGAACTGCATACTCATTTCTTTACTCAGAGTACAAGAAGATTCAACATTCTAGAGAAGCAAAATTAAGAAAATTATTGCCTTTTCACTGATTTTCCCCCTTCTTCTTCATCTCATCTTTCTGTGTTTGTTTTTGGATTCTCCTTCACACAATGGCAGTGGTACTGAATGCCAATGAGAAAAACCACCACCATCCCAGCTATTCATGAAAGGGTGATTAATTCATGGTTTGTAAGCCTGATATAAAATTTTCTGGCTTATTTATGGAATGAATAACTTCTCAGAAGCAAATAATGTTTTGAGTGAAAAGCAAGTAGAGGGTATTTTTAATTGTAGTGCATTTATAAAATCCTAATTTAAATACCCAATATACTAATACAGAACTTTCTCTAACTGACCCACAAATATCCAGAAATGGGCAGTTCAGCATGGTTATATTTGTGTTTTGGCTAGTGAAATAGTGATATATTATTGAACAAATAATTATTAGCTCTCTCCAATCATCTCCCCAGTCTACTAGGTACCAGTGAATCCAGGAGATAGGCATAGATTTAAACTACAGTCCCGCAGCTATAGTACTTTTGCTGTTGCTGCACATCATGGCATTGCGGCTTAGAGTTATTAACTGTAATACAGGAAGCAAGATGTGGTGTTAATTATATGCCACCTCCACTTGGACATAATGTTTGGTAACCATGCTTCCAAACTCTGACTTACTGAAGTAGTCCCATTGACGGTAATCCCCAAATGATGAACAATGAGAATACTTACAGACCAAATTCTGCCACTCTTTCTCACAATGAGCAGTACTCCATACTGTCAGCATGATGTACTTCTCTATGTCAGCCCTCTGTGAATTAGAGTTTGAAGGGTTGGTCACTTAATTCATTTGTATTTAAAAATAAAAAAAGCAAGTGAAATCTGTTGAAAGCCAAAGCATATGTATGAGTAAGCTTAGCTACTGTACCTTCTCTTTAGGAAGAAAACTGTCTGCATGGGGTATATTGTTTTCTGACCTGCTTTATATGTGATCTGAATAAAGGGAGGCTTTCAAATGATGCAATGTAAGGCGTGTATTGAGCTGTGTAGGTCCTAATGTTTGGAAAACCAACACATTTTAAGGCTGGCTATAGTTTGTTTTCTGTTAAAGTGGGTGATTGAATCAGTGAGACTCCCAGTGAAAATGACAAGGCAGTCTACTTGAAGCATAGTGTTATTAACAATCGTCTTTTCTAGTTTTCTGTGCATGTCGAGTGATCTGGGATGAAAAAACTAACAAGCACCTGTCAAATCTGAGCCGTCAGCTTTTTTGACAGAGGACCCACTGGACTTTCCTATCAAGAGAGCCTTTACGAGTAAACCGAGGAAATCTCTCTCAGACAAAAAGGAAACAGAGCTCATCAGAATTTGCAGACCCTTGACTTAGAGGGCAGGCTATCTCCCATGAAAGCCTTTTGATCACAATGCTTTTTTATTCAGATTTGACTTCACATTATGGCTAATCAATACCTTGCAACCATCCAAGTCCCCTGTTAGATGCACATCGCACAATCAGGCAGGGAGGCCTACTAATTGAAGAAAAGCCAGAGACCCAGGTATCATTGCCCCCAGGCCATAGACCTGCCTCAGCTCACTCTCTGCCATATCCCCCCCTCTCTCTTTTTCATAGAATCCTAGAAATGGTGGAAATAAAATGTAGAGGCATGACAGGCGTGGAAAAAAAGGATCAATTCCTGTCACTTGCCACCACTGTTTACTGCCTTTCCTGAGTCTTCAGAGGGTGTTTTTCTTTCATGGCTTAGGGGAACTTAACCTTTTATAAATGGGAAGATGGTGCCTTCATGCATGTTAAATTGTTTTATTTTCCATGCCCAGGACTAGTTAGGTTTCCCCCAAATGACTTAATTTTTAAAGTCTGGCGTGGTCATTCCCAGCTACAGTATACATTGGAAGGCTGGCATACATTTTTGTCACATCTACAATATATTTTGCTACCTTCCCACTCCAAAAATTGCTGTCCCTTGCCTCTATCATTCTAACGCCCCGCAATGCATTAATGTGAATGAACAACTCAAACTCAGATTATAAAAATAAGCAGGGCAACTGTGTGCCCCATAAAACTGGCAACATCCTTGTTTTCAGGGCATGTCCTTATTGGCTTGACAGAAAACAACTATTTGTCCTGGGTTTTTTTACTCCAGCAAACTGACCACCAGAAGGAGTTGCTACTCAGCTGAGCGGCTGAAACTGACAGCAGGCTGGGTAGGGACATGTGCACCTCAGGGACCACCGCCAAGTCTGTCCTAAAATCATGTTATTGGTTTGTTCTTCTGGAAGTCTCCCATTAGGAACTACGAGAAGCTGTGAACCCAGAGTCAGCATTCTTGCATACCACCATATGCAGTAGCTGCAGAACCAGTCTGGAAGCAGTTGTCCAAACTGGTGGTCTCCTCCCCGCCGTCACAGGAAGCAGTATACTGAGGAAGGGAAAGCAAGGGGGCAGATAAAACACTCAGAGCAGATGTGACAGAAAGGGGATGAATAAGTAAGACCGAGGCAAAGAAAGAGTGAAGACTATGGAGGAGATATTAAAGGAGGAAAGGGGAGAAGACTAAAGTAGGGGAAAGAAAGGGGAGAAAACAGAAAAAAGGAAAGGAAGAGGAAAACAAAAAGAATCCAAACTATATGAGGGAGGAATAAGCAGCCTTTTCTCTTTTCCCCTTTCTCCCAGCTGACAAATCTTCCTGTTCACAGCTCCCTGACCTCCACTAATACTGTTCACACGCCCAGGAACCATTCTGCCCTAGAAGAAGCCCTTCAGGGTCTCACCTTGAAAGCCCGATAGTCCTGCAGATAAAACAGTTTTAAAAACTACTTTCACTAACTGTTAAATTATTGTCCTGTTTTTTTTTCAAACTATTGAAAATCTTTCAATCAAAAACAAAGGCTGAAAATGTTTTGATTAAATTGAAATGTTTCACTGAAACCTGTTGAATACTTCCAAATTTCCCCTGTTTTTGGCAAAATTTCAATTTTTTTTAATAATTAGGAAAGGAAAAATTCTACTTTTTCTCACTTTTTTCCTCCCCATCTTTCATTTTTCCCCAGTGGAAAAAAGTTAAAAAGTAAAGAGAATATTTTTTCACCACCAAAAGAAAATGTTATTTTTGGGGGGAAAAAAGCCCAAAAATGTTCAATGAAAAATTAAAAAAAAAAATCAACCAGAAAAAAAGTACTGATTTCAAAGTTGCGGGTTGTTTGTTGTTGTTGGTTTTTGTTTGTTTGTTTATGAAAGATCCCTTTCCCCAACCAGCTCTAACTGTGAACATTGGTAGCAACTCAAACTGAGAATGTTCAAAGTTTCAGAGAGACCATTCTGATTTTCTGTGCATGAATTCAACTGTTGTACATTAGTCTTTGACCACTTCATGTTCTACTGATATCACAAATCCTGAGAGAGTTCCTTGATTCACTTAAGGCCTCAAGTAGGTTTTGATCAGTTTATGTTTCAAACAACTATTCTGCATAAGCTGCAGTAATGGGCATAGTCAAGAAAAAATGTAATAAAGCACAGGTGTCTGGGTGTCTCCTGCAGTCTACTCTTCACAATAAAATTTAAATTTTCTCATGATCATGACTGTTATGTCCAACATTTTCAAGTGAGGGTGTCTGATTTAACCTCTGCATTTAGGTGCCTATCTCTAGCTACCCACATTTGAAAATGTTGGCCCATGTGACCTGACAAAGGCCACAGAGGAGTCAAGTTCAGGAGTGATATTAGCGGCTTGCTTACTTTGCTAGACCATACTCCCTTTCATGCTATAGAGCTGCCTCATCTTCTGGCCAGAGATTATGCTGGCCACTCAGATACAGGCAGACACCTAGTAGGGATGGCAATCAAGTGCCATCAATGGTAGTCTGGAGAGCATTGCTACCTAAAAGTATGAACTTGATCTGGGATCTTCTTAAAAGAGTTCTATAGCCATGTCTTTTCTGGACCTAAAGCTTAGGTAGCTGTGAGGGGACTGAGTAATCTGTAAACTTCAGGAAAAATCAGTGAAGTTTTCAACCATATTGATGATTGCATATTGGTTTACATGTCCAAGGATACCGTCATACAGAAAAGGGTGGAAACTTGCTTTAAAAAACAAGCCGTGGTTTTAATTTATGTTTCTTGGTTCCCCAAATTAGTATGGACCTTCTGTTACAGGCTCTGAGGGACCACAAAGGCAAACCCTGTCAGCGTGGGGAAACTAAGTGATATATAATGTTTTTTAAAATAGTCTAGTAAAGTCACATCAGAGTAGGAATAGCAGACTTTCAACTATAAGGCAGTCCATTTATCCCTTCCGAATGAAAATGCATGTATTCAAGAATTCAAAGACAAACCATGGACTATCATATTCTTTAATTCTTTCCATTATTTTTTTTTGTCAGCTGGAGAGAATTGACAGGATGTTAAGCGTCTACAGTACAGTCAAAAAGGCTGAATTAGACCAAAATCTTCCCAAATGATCTTTTGTTTTTCTATACTGGTCCCACTTTTTGTTGACTGCATCATCCAGTTGTGCTATTTTATACCTGCATCTTTTCAATAAGACCACATTAATTACATTCAGTTCTTTCCACTTTGATATCTCATTAAAATCTTATAAATGATCATGCAGTGACCTTGAAGGACATGCATAATACATGAAAGTAAACCTGCAGTAAAATGTATTCTTTCACTCCTGACTGGCTACATCCCACATTTCTTTCTCCCATCCCCAATGACCCCAATATGGGGAGTTATGCCAGCTAAGCCAAGGTATGCAGTAGTGTGCAAATCCACTAACTCCATTAGCTTTCCCTACTGATGACAGCTGCAATATGTTAATGGCTTATGTTTGGATGTGATGGCCCTGCTACCACTTAGGGCACTATGCTAATTACCATAAGGAGGTGACAACAGGTGCAAGTGTCACTTCACATCATCGTCATGTGTATGAGAAAAATAGCTAGCAGCACCAAAAGCAACTCAAGAAAATGTAAACTTTAGTCAGCAGCCTGCGATTCTCTGAAGAACTATTCTTTAATGCTTATGATTAAAGGATTTACAGAAGGATATTGTTGCCTTTTTCTGCAAGTACAGTAATTTTGAATTCATAGGGATGTCTTCATAAGCTATTTAAAGTTATGTTTCAACAACATGCATTTATGTGGCAGTTCAAGCAAAATGCAGACGGGCTGAATTTATGAATGTTTCTTATTGAATAAAAGTTTTCCAATGCTACATTTATTGCAGGGAGTAGGCATTGGAATGGACATGATTTCCTACTTAAGGAAATCTTTGTGTCAGCCTGGCCTGGTGCTCTTATCTAGGTTCTTCTGTATTGTCAGATTTACTTTATTTTTTTAAGTGTTTGTTTTGCTCCCTTTGTCAGGTTTCAGGGCTCTCCATTTTTAGAAAGCTAATAACTCACAGAACACCAACATAGGCCCATCAGGAGGGTAAGCCTACAAGATGGACATAATTTTATCCTTTACAAAGTCTTATTATCATTAGAGTAATTTAATGGAGGGCATGTGGGCACATCTGCTACGATTCTTAGAAACAAAGGACTGTCTGTAATATGCCTCAGAAAAGAGAAGACTGCATTATAATAAGTAGCTAATAACTATTCTATTCCTTTAAATACGATTCGGGCAAAATGTTATTCATGATTCATTCTTTTGGTACTTATTAAGACCATAAGAATTCTATGCTGTTATTGGACTAATCATGCCAAAGGCTATGCTCTCACCCAAAAGGTAGTGCTACCATCAGATTTCTCAATAAGATGACTGCTTCAGAATAAAAGACTGACAACAGCAGCAGCACTTAGATACAACCAGGGTGGGTACTGTAAAAAAGTGGATCATAGTTTCTTCCTTCGGAGGTTAAATTGTGCAAATGTACAGGAAAATAATAGCTTTCTGCAGAAAATTTCAGTTTTTCATTGGACAACTGAATGGCTAAAAATGGATACGTTTTAGTTTTTCCACCAAAAACCAAAACATTGCCAAAAACTGAAATTTTAAATTTGGATATGCCACCATAGTGCTTCATGGGAGTTGTTGTTCAGATGCCTCATGTCCAAATTCTTTTTTATAGGCTGGGCTCGCCAGTCAGACTTCATCTCCCATGACACACTGTGATGTACCACATCTTCCCCATGATGTAACCATCTTCCCCTCACCAAGAGGGAAGACTGTAGTGCCTTATGGGAGATATGGTCTGACCAAGAAGCCAGGCCTACAGAGAATGGGAGCATGAGCCATGCAAACTACAATTCCTATGCCATTGTGAATCAAAATATTTCAGTTATTGATTTTTCACTGAGAAGACAATTTCCATTTTTGTCTAATATTCTGCAGAAAAAAAAATCTGCCCAGCTCTAGTTAACATCTTTGTCTTCAGACAAGCACCATAGGAACTTATGCCCACAAACAGTCATGGTTTTATGTCTCAGCTGAAAGATCACACCTTCTTAGGCACAGTGCCCACTAACAGCCTGTTATATAATTTGTTTTGTATTGACACAGAGAGAAAATATGAAGCATCCAGTATGCTAATAGAAAAGGGATAGTGATGGTGTACAATTCTGGAAGTGAACACAATGAGAGGGTCTCTTTAAAAACAAACGTGCATGTTCCTTATTCAAAGATTTTTAAGGCTCTAATAAGTTATTATGATCATCCACTTTGACCTCCTGCATAACACAGGGCATACAATTTCACCCAGAAATGCCTATGAATTTAGGTGCCCAGTTGCATATGCAATATTTCAGTTGATTCAGTCTTACGAAACTATTGCTAATGAGTTATATAAGAAATAGCAACTAAATAACTATCCATTTAAAAGGTAACCTTTAGAAGTAGAGTACTGAATCAGAAAACAAAAGAAGCAGCATCAGATTCTTGGAACAGCACTACCTCATAATGCTCTAGTAGTTGTGACACAGAGAATAAAACTTAAATATATCTTGCTGCACCCTGCAGCTTCTCAGGGCTATAATATTCTCTATATGAAAATGTGTCCAAAACTGAATTCAGTAGTCGGAATTAGACCTAACTTGGGCCATGTACAACAATAATATTGCTTCTTTCGGCTTGCACTTGCATTCTCTCTTTCATTGACTGGATCACATTTTCTTTGCTATCTTTAAATCTGCTTCACACTTGACTATTTCTGGCTACATCTCTAGTTTGGGAGTGTCAACAAAAGCTAGATATCTTACCTTTGAGATTCTCATTTTATTCCTCTCTCTCTCTCTCTCTCTCTAATATATATACAAAAGACCTCTCCTTCAGTCATCCCCTAGTGTACTCCATAGATAACATCTTTCTAGCTCAAGAAATTATGGGGAATTTTCTTTAAGAGGCTGGAGAATTTCTCTCTTAGATGCAATTTGTTCTCTTGAAATTTGTAGACTCTCCCCACCAAATAAATGGCCAGCACCAACCAGGGGATTTGTTTTTCTCACATGCTGATATGCATCTGCAATCAGGCACTAGTCAGAGATCCAAGAATCAAGATCCAAGGTTTGTGTTCATAATTCAGAGAAGGATTCAACAATGCAAGTAGAAAAGAAGGACTTCCTTTAGAAAATTTGACTTGCAGTATATAAGGGGCACATATGCACAGCCATGTGGGAATCTGTTTCCTGTCACACTCCTTCTTGCAAGGATGGCTATTTCTAGTCAGGTCACTTCTGCATTTTCTGGTTTTACTCCTAATACTGTGTTATTGTGGGTGTTGTCACTTTGCAGAACCCTGTTAAGAAATCTGTATTCAAACTATGGGTTTGATCATGCAAACCATTATTCACTCAAGTAAAGCCACTGAGAAGAATGCAACTACTTCAGTGGGAAATGCATGATCGGGCCCTATGTATGCTATTCTCCTCACCTGCAGTTTCAAATAATTATGTTAGGAGTCTGGTTTGAAAGCTCTAATACAAACATTGCAAAATAGAATTTAATTGCTGCACAGAAGGTTAAATGGTGTTCTCATTGCAGTGCCCAGGAGTTCTGAGAGGCATTGTGCCTCCCAGCACTCCCCAAAGAGCACTGAAACTCAGTACCTCACTACTCTGGATTGTATCATAGTATCTGATGTTGGTTTCTACTGCTTAACTATGAGTCAAACCCTGATTGACTTACTTCCAGTGAAATCAGTGGTACCACTTGCATGTGTAAGGCAAGCAGGACATTGGGCCAATCTCAATCTCATTGAAATCACTGGCAAAACTCCTATTGACTTCAATGGATGCAGAATCAGACTTAATCTTAAAATAACTCTCCAATGTATTCCACCTCTGTAAAGACAGAAGAAAGAACAGTAAAGGGAAGCTACCACTTTCAGATTTTCTCACTTTAAATTCTCATTTTCTAATTGTGTCTTTAATATCCACTATCGGTTTTAGTGATCAGTTTTCTTTCACGGTCTGTCTGCTGCAAATATATTGTATGTGAGGAAACTCTTTATTCTTACTTGAAATATTTTCTGTAATTTGACAGCCAGTATTTCTTTTTTGTTCCTCTAATTATCTTGTTAACTTCTGCTGGTTTTTAATATTATATTTAAAAATCTTCCCACTTCCCAAAACAGACATTTAAAAAATGTTGTTATTGTCATTCTATTTAACCACATTGGTCTCTATTACATTCCCCCTGTTGAGACTTAGCCTGAATGAATTGTAACTGCAGCATGTCCAGCTGTTTCTTAAATAATTCCCATTTTTCTGCACTAGGTTTCCCACACAGTCATGAGAGCTCATGTCATTTCTCAGTGGTTTGTTTTACCACAAGCTATTGTTTCTACTGGAGTTGAAGATGCTAGTAATTCATATTGTGACAGGATAATGACAGAGTGTTTATTTTCCAGTCAAAGCCTCACTAATTTATGTAATGTGACTTTCTTCAAAATTTCTTACAGCATTTTGCACTTCCACAAAACTTTCACAGATGCAGACCCATTTATACTGCTTCCTTCTTGTTTTTGTTTATGGTTATATTGCTAATTTGTGATCCCTAGGTCAACTCAATTTTATTTAACAAGATAGGCTAATTTCCTAGCTGTAGGTGGAAAAAAGCCTCTGATCATGAAGTTCAGTCAATAAACTGACTTAAGTAAGCAATTATGCACTGCCTCTGGAAACATGTTCCCCACCTCACAGATTTTGCATACTTGTTATCCCAGTAAGTATCTGAGAAATTAAAATCCTTCATGATCAAAGTTTCTGTTTTCTTATAAATATCTCTTAGCTGTAAACATGTTGCTTGTTACCGTTACTCTAAACACAGTTTACAAGCTAAAATGTCTACAGAATCACTACTGTTTATTACATCACTTTCTGTAACTATGAAACCTTAGTTCTTTTAACCAAGCATTCATGCATCAGGATTGTAAAATACTAATTTGCATACATGAGATTAAAAATAATATGCATATAAACAGTGTTATTTTGTCTGAGTTATCTCTTTATTACATTAAAATATTAAAATGATACAACGCATGCTCTGACCTATATACAGGAAGAGATTACATTACTCACATTACTTACTTAGACATCAGCTATCCTGCCATTCAAAGTGATCTTACTAAGGATGGACAAAGTATTTTATAAGTCTCTCAAATATGAAACACAGTGCAATAATTTCTACAATAGTCAAATTAATCTGGTGCTTGATAGCATCTCTTAGAATGACAAAATCCAGTGTTAGAAATGTGAACAGTCACATCACCAAGTATACACTGTTTGTACTTGCAGAAGCTAAAAGGAAATTCATACACAAGATTTCACTAGCATAGAAAGTTGTTAAATACAACATGGAAAATTCTTATCATAGTCACATACCTCTCAGTCATGTTCGATCTCGATTGATTGGTAAGGCAGGTACAAGCAAACAATATGCATTTTAATATGGCTAACTGTAAATGTATACATCTAGGAACAAAGAATGCAGGCTTTACCTATATGATGGGGGACTCTATCCTGAGAAGCAGAGACTCTGAAAATTGGGGTTTGCAGTGGATAATCAGCTGAACATGAGCTCCCAGTGCAATGCTGTGGCCAAAAGAGCTAATGCAATACAGGGATGCACAGGGGCGGCTCTATGTTTTTTGCCGCCCCAAGCACGGCAGTCACGCGGATTTGGCGGCACGCCTGTGGGAGATCCGCTGGTCAAGTGGATTCGGCAGTTTGCCTGCGGGAGGTCCTCCAGTGCCGTGCCATCGGAGTCCCTGCTGCCGAATTGCCGCCGATGCTGCGGGACCGGCAGACCTCCTGCAGGCATGCCACCAAAAGCCGCCTGCCTGCTGCCCTCACAGCAACCAGCAGGCTGCCTGCCACGGCTTGCTGCCTCAGCCACGCTCTTGCTGCGCTGGTGTCTGGAGACGCCCCTGGGGATGCATAAACAGGGGAATCTCAACTCACAGAGGTTATTTTACTCTATATTTGGCACTGGTTTGACCACTGCTGGAATACTGTGTCCAGTTCTGGTGTCTCATTTCCAGAAGGATGTTGATAAATTGGAGAGGGTTCAGAGAATATCCACAAGAATGAATAAAGGATTAGAAAATGTGCCTCATAGCAATAGACCCAAAGAGATCAATGTATTTTACTTAACAAAGAGAAGGTTAAGGTGTGATTTGATTACAGTCTATAAATATGTACCTGGGGAACAAATATTTGATAATGTTTCTTCAATCGATCAGAAAAAGGTACTGTATAACATGATCCCGTGGCTGGAAGCTGAAGTTAGACAAATTCAGACTGAAAATAAGGCATACATTTTTAACAGTTAGGGTAATTAACCACTGGAACAATTTACCAAGTGTCATGGGAGATTCTCCATCACTGACCGTTTTTAAATGAAGATCAGATGTTTTCTAAGCAATATACCCAGGAATTATTTTTGGGAAGTTCTATGGCCAGTGCTATATAGGAGGCCCGACTAGATGATCACAATGGTCCCTTCTGGCCTTGGAGTCTATGAATCTAAGAATTTCAAGAGACATACTCATTTTAATCCCAGTTACATTCCAAAAGAAGTTGGTGTCTCTGTACTTTTCGTTACTTCAGAAATTCAGAATTATGACTGTGAGATTACACAGAAAGGTCTGAATCCTAGAGCATTTTAAGTTTGCTGCCTGAATTATTTTTCAATATTTTTCACATACTGTGTCCCATGTTTGGGCCTTGATAGGTTGTGAGGCATGCCTAACTCACATATGCTAACTTCTACTAGGTTGATCAGAACAGAATACAAATGAAATAAAAACAGCCAATAATGAGAATTACTTATCATGCCATGTTGCACCACAGACCAATATCATTCTGGGGTGTATTAACAGGACTATCACTTGGAAGACATGGGAGGTAATTATTCCACTTTACTCAGCACTGGTCAGGCCTCAGCTGGAGTACTGTGTCTAATTCTGGGCACCACATGTTAGGAAAGATGTGGACAAATTTGAGATTCCAGAGGAGAGTAACAAAAATGATCAAAGGTTTAGAAAATCTGACCAATGAGGAAAGGTCAGAAAAAAAACTGGGTATGTTTAGTCTTGAGAAAAGAAGCCTCGGAGGGGACCTAGTAATAGTTTTCAAATGTGTTAAGGGCTGTTAAGAAGTGGACATTGCTCAATTGTTCTCCATGTCCATTGAAGGAAGAACAAGAGGTAATGGGCTTAATCTTCAGCAAGGGAGATTTATTTAGATATTAGGAAAAACTTTTTAAAACTATATGTTGTTTGCAGTATTGTTGCTGCTGTGTTGGTCCCAGGATATTAGCTGGTCCAATAAAAGCCATTACTTCACCCAACTTCTCTCTTTAAAACTATAAGGGTAGAACAGGTTGGACAAACACCTGTCAGGGATGGTCTAGGTCAGGGTCGGCAACCTCTGGCACGCGGCTCGCCAGGGTAAGCACCCTGATGGGCTGGGCCAGTTTGTTTACCTGCCACGTCGGCAGGTTTGGCGGACCATGGCTCCCACTGGCCGTGCTTTGCTGTCCCAGGCCAATGGGGGCTGCAGGAAGCGGTGCGGGCCGAAGGATGTGCTGGCCGCAGCTTCCCACCACCCCCATTGGCCTGGGACGGTGAACCGTGGCCAGTGGGAGCCGCGGTCCACCGAACCTGCCGACACAGCAGGTAAACAAACTGGCCCGGCCGCCAGGGTGCTTACCCTGGCGAGCCGCGTGCCAGAGGTTGCCAACCCCTGGTCTAGGTTTACTTGGTCCTGCCTCAGTACAGGGGTCTTGACTTGACCTGTCAATGTCCCTTCCAGCAGTACATTTCTATAATTCTATGTTTAAGTCCACAGACAGACAGACAGGTTAAGACTTGTAACATTACATACATACACACAGTAGTTTCACACTCGTAAGCCTTTCACATTCTCAGCACAACACTGAAAACACACTCATAACAAAACTAGGCTAAACACAAAACTTAGGCCTAAATAAAATCTTTCCTTTTCTCAACTGCCATCCTTCTGTCACTCAGTTCTTCAGGGCTACAGAATCCCAGCTGATCAATCACATTCACCCTAATGTCACTACATCACTCAAAACTCTCTCAGTTGTAAAGGGGTAGGACACACTGATCTAAAGGACTGGAAAGTACATTTTTCCTGTGCCCAACCCTACAATTTACTGAACTCCTTTAACTGACTTCATTTGAGGTCATTCATCATCATATTGGTTTGCATCTCATGTTAGCAGCCATTTTCTTTGTTAGCATACAGGTAAATTGCAGCCAATGACGTGGCGCACCATTCTGCATTTCTCTTTCTGTCCCCTAAATATATGTAGTTTAATAATAGCAATAATCCCCGTTTGTCTTTCCATGCCAAATTTTCAGACCTGGACAAACTAGCTAGCCACTAAATTAAACCCAATCTTTCTGTTGGCAAACTCATCGTTTTCAACAGCAACTGGTAACACTGCTGAACTGTTAAATGTATTATAAGAGTTGTGTTATTGCAAGAAATTGTGTCTGCTGGAAAGAATATCCTGGCTATAATTCCTGGTAATGATGGTAAGGACACATTAAGTCAGTCCACTCTCCCTGTTACACTCCCATCTCTCACATGCCTTTTGAACCACTTGCTGTACATGTCACCACAGCTTCAGAAAATAAAATTGTGTATCTTCTTGTATCAGTTCCTCAGCAAGCTGTCTCAGCTACTGTTTTAAGTACCCTGACTGTCTTCCTCTTATCATTTTTTTCTAAAACAGGCTCTTTGCCAATTCTCTTGATTAACTTGTCAGCCCTCTCAATATCATTCTTAACCTTTGACCCAGGAGACAAATCACTATCTTGTTAGCTCAGTTCTTTTTAGAGAAGTAGCTATTCAAAGAACACATAGTCAGGTCTCCAGCTACTAGTATGTCTCTATTTTTATTTCACTCCTCTGCTCTCTCCCTCATTTTCCTGTGGTGTACAATTCCACCCTCATATTCACGTTCAGGCTCCAACACCTGAAACCTGTTGACTACTGCTATTTTAATTAACCATTTCCTGCACCTCTTCCTTCCTTTATTGTTCCATTTAAAGATAGGGATGGAGATATCAATTTACCTATCCTTCACTCTAAACTTGAACCTTTTCGAAGGTTTAGAAAGTTTGGCTAAGAGTCTTCCCACCACTTACCCAACAACCAGTGTTTCTTATTGTGGTAGCAATTCCTCTGGGGCAGAATTAGGCAGTCAGCTACCCAGTTTACATGGTGGTGATTGTGGTTGTGGAGGAAAGCCTCTGCTTGGACTTACCACTCTTGTTTGCCCACCCCCCTAGCAACTCTGGTAGTAAGTATCTTCTTCAGACAATTTGCTCTTCCATTTTTTTCCAATATCTGTGACAACTGCAAATGCTCATAAAACAATGTGAGACATTGTCTGTATTTTGTACTCAGTATGTCCCCACACTCAGATACTTTTGAAGAAATGGAAAGTAGATGAAGGCTGGTGTGAATGAGGTCATTAAAAGACCTTTAACTTTTAAAATCAATCAATTTTCCTGGATAAAAGAACCTTCTAGAACAGTGGTCCCTGACCTGTAGGCTCCAAAGAGCATCTCGATGGTGAAGAATAACAAATTCAGGGGAAAAGATGGTCTTGTCATCCTAGAACATTGAAAATGTGTCTATCTGCAAGCATCACTCCTTATATTACTCTCCATGGCCCATGTGACACAGAACCTACTCTGCTTAATACCTCTCTTCTTTGTATAGTGTTTCTGCACTGTAAATTCAGGCGTGAGCTAATTTATCATTGACCCCCAAAATGTCTACAGCAGAAAATACCCAGAAGGAAATAACCAATTTGAAAGTAACCTGGAGAGATTAGCAGAGTGGACTTCAGGAAACAAGGGAAGATTTAGTGCTATTAAATGTGAAGTCCTACACTAAGGGAGAGGAAATAAACAACAAAATGTAGGATGTAAGCAAATAGCCACCACATTAAAGCAAGTTTATCTCTATTTCGTCTTTTTAATATTGTCCTAATAATACTTTATTCGGAAACCAAGCAGTATAGTTGTCACGGAGAAGAGTAGGCTCAAGGATAGGGAGAGGAAGTACCCATGAGAAAACTTCTAACATGGGAAGGGTTCCCATAATGCAAAAAAATTTTAGAGCTACTGCTGTAGAGGATAGCTCAGGAGTTAGCTTAGTTTGTGAGAAACAGCTCTTACTTGTTTCCTCCTTAAGATTAAAATAGGAAAAAGCTATTTTCTATTCTTCCAGAACACAAGGCCTCTGGAAAGCTGAACGACTTGCTTCCAGCATCTGATGGTCAATGGTGAGCCATGGCAAACCTGAAACCACTTTGGCACATTCATATTACGGCACATTCACAGTATATTTGGTGCCATATTAAAGAAGGAATGCATCTGCTGCATTATAGATAGTTGCCATCCTGGAGCAACCAGCAGTGATACTAAAAAAACAGTGATTAATCTTTACACTGCAAGATTTCCACAGTGAGAGCTAAGCTAAAGGCTGAAGAAGTATGGAGGGTTTTTTGTTTGCTTTTTAACATTGTTTTGCTTTGCATTACAGGAAGGTTCTTCTGAGCTCTTACATCTCCACTTACATATGTTACTTGAGGCTTCAAAAAACTAGAATAAATCAAGTTTGTTTTGTGAATATTTTATCCTGCTCCATTAACCTTCCACTTTTAATTTCTTCTCCTCCCTTTCCCTCTCTGATCGCTATGGGGAGAAGAAACATTTGAATATACCATTTGGAGGCTCCCTTGTATGGTCCATCCTCTCTGGCAGTGCAACACCCAGTGGCCTCAGCACGGATTAGGCTCTGGGCCATTGTGTGCAATCTACATGCAGAATGGACATGCTACATGGAAAGTACAGTCAAGTCATAGTCTGCAGGTACTGTTTTTGTAATACTGAAATTTTTGAATAGATAATTCTCAGTTTATTGACATTAACTAAGATAGGTCCTTTCCCCAAAGAGATTACAATATAAATTGGACAAAGTACAGACACATGTAAGGGGAAGAGAATAAAAGTAAAGTGATTTGAGACCCAATCCTGCAAGATGCTGAGCACCCTTAACTCCCATTGATGCCAATGAGAATGCTTAGCAACTTGCAGGAAATCAGCTGCAACTTCTCCTTTCTGGGTGATCAGCACTACCCAAGAAGTGGGCGTTGTTGTCTGGAACGGAAGCATTCCCACACTGGTTGAGGGGGCATGCACCAGTGTATCTGGCAGAAGCTCCAGCAGAGGGTAGAACTGACAACACCGGATATGCCTTCCTTCAGAGTGAAGGGCAGGAAGATTAGCTGGTGCAGGAAGCTGTAAATTACGTATGCCTGTGCTAGCTTTGGTGTCTCTACGTATTCTGTCCCCCATTGTTTTCCCTTTTTACCACCAATCTGCAGAGCAATAATACTCACCCACTTACACAAAGGATTCATTGGCTGGACTGGTAGGACTTGTAAATACTTTGGTCCTTATTATGCTCTCACTCACACCAGTGTAAATCTGGATTAAGTCCACTGAAGTTAATGGAGTTAGAGTGGTGTAAAATCAGCATAAGTGTACTCAGAATTAAGCCTTTCACTGAAAACTTCAGTCACACTCTTGGCTCAGCCAGTGAGAATACCTAGATTTTATTAACAGTAAGAGACAGAGTCTGCCATCTTTACTAACGTTGAAAATTTCTTTAGTCTTCATGTACTCCACGGATTCCAGTGGGAATCAGAGAGACTTCTTAATGTGAGAAAAGGCAGAATTGGGCCCTAAACAAACTTGTTTTTCTTACCTTGATTCTCATCTCTCACTGGCTTTACCCAAGGATAACTATGGAGATCAGTGCATGCATGCCCCTGTATATCATAGATCAGAAGCAGACCCCACTACCTTCAACAGTAAAACAAAAAGAAAAAGCATAGACAGTGAAATAGCTGAAGGCTAAATTCTCTTCTGTGTGCACACACTGAAATCAGTAGGAGCTGCTTGTGAGCCTCTGAGAGAAGAATCTGGCCTTTAGTTTAGTGTGACCAGTGGTATAACACAAGACAGAAATCATTTCACCCTTGAGCTTTACATCACTTACATTTTGTCAGTGATGAACTTTATAATGATAACCACTTAAACTTTTATGGACCCTGTTATGAAATCTTACTATATGGAGGTCTCTGAAAATGCTTTACAATAATAATAAAAGCTAATCTCTCTGACTAAAAATACATCATCTCTCTGTGGAGCAAGGAGTTAGGTGTTTGAACTCAACATGAAAATGTTAATCTGCATAAGTGGCAGGAAGAAGTATTAGATATAGCCTCCCAAGCATTTATGTGGAAACAGAGGCTCACTTGTATTTAAAAAAAAAAAAAGTAAAATGCTATGGCCAGAGATTTCAGACTTCCATGAAGCAGCCCAATATGATTATCTGATCAAAATCCACAGTAGGAGTACAAACCTATGAGATACAAGGAGACCAGTGCCTCTGGCAGGTCAGTGGAATTTGAGGGCACTCATCATATCTTGAAAGACTCTCAGCATCCCATAAAAGCAGGACCCAAACGTGTACATATACTTACTTAGTGCCTGCTCTGGAAATATCCAGGACTAAGCAGACGTGGAGACTGAACTTCCAGTCAGCTTTAGAGAGAGGTCCTTTCAGATCAGTGTTGGGGTCATTGATAGGGCAATGTGAGAGGGCCGTCTTTCAGAATCTTAATTCTTTCTGGCCTTTAGAGAGGAAAAGAGCACCTTGCTGTTCATTTCATCGTGATCATGCATATTCATTAAAATAAATTAATGTATGTAAACAACTACTGAAAGAGATCTATACATATACAACATTGGGAACAGAATTTCAAACTAAATATTTTATTTACAAAAAGTGTTTTACTGTAAATGAATGCTAATCTTTATCAAAGAAAATTTGACATGGATGTCTGCCAGGCAAATATAGGGCCATGTCTCCAGAGTGGATAGCATGTGACTGTTACTCTGTGTATAGGAGCAACATTTAAGGGCATTCAAAATCCAAAATTTCCTGCAGGACAAATCCAGCCTTTATTTTCATTGCATGAATACTGAAGTTAATGTGCATGTGTACATTGGCAGTAATATGATATAATTCCCCCATTTACACTTTTATCATGAATATCTTTCAAAAACCAAGATTATATTATGTATAGTCAGAGAGAGAGAGAGAGAGAGAGGCACTTTACCTCAGTAAAGTGCCAAAGTGATTTCCAAACAAGCTGATTGGCAAACTTTCAGTCCAATCTTGCAGTCCTTATGCAGGCAAAATTCCCATTGACAAACAGAAGTAAATCAATTCACTGAAAACCAGTAACTTCTCTGAGGAAAAACAGCAAGCATTAAATAGAAAGAAGCTGGACAGGGAAAAGGACAAATATTAGAAAAGTAACTAAGGAAATAGCAGCAAGACTTGGACATAGCAAGACTTGGATATACAGAGCAAGGGAGAGGGAGGAGTCAAAGGTGGCTTTCAAACTATGGGTTTAAGTGACAGGGAGGATGGTTGTGTAGTCATTAGTGATAGAAACTGGAGGAAATGGTGAAGGTTTGTTTAGTTCCATTTGGGCCAAGTTAAATTTAATGTCAAGACCCACAGGCCTTGAACGAAGGTTCATAGGGGCAGCCATGCTTCAACCCTCTACTTGTAACCTGCTGACAGCTGCTTACCCAGGACCCATGAAGGCCAGATCAAGTTTGAGGCTCTGCCCCTGACATCCCATTGGCAGAGTCGCAGAGCATCTGACTGGCCCACGGTCCTACTTAAGCCAGCAACAGGAATAGGAAGCTGTCTGAACAACTGGGATCCACTCTGCTCTGGACTGTGTGCCTCTTGCTTCTGCTCCCCTGGCTTGACTTCTTGATGTCCTGACCTGGCTTAGCTCCTGGCCCTGACCCTCTGGTATCTTTACCTAGCCCGACTCTGGTTATTCACTTGCGCTTCTGATTTCCAGTTTGTCTCTTGCTTCTGATCTTCCAATATCCTGACCCGGCTGACTCTTGAGTCCTGACTGTGGTCTCTGACTTTGACCACTAGGTATGGCTGCCCACGACCCAGCCTTGACAGCTTGGTTGGACCACAAGAAGGATGGACTTTCCCATTATAAGCATTGGACTCACCTGATTGGGCCCTCTGCCTCCATGTGGAAAATCAAGCCCTGCAGGCCCAAGTCGTGCAGCTGATCGGGCAGCACTGAGAACATCATGCTGAGAGCACTGCCTTCAGTGCCTTTCCCAGAACACAGAGGCCTGTGATACCCTTGCATGAAAGGTTTGACAGGAGCTACCAGTGGTTCTGGGAGTTCATAAACCAATGCCGCCTTCTGTTCCTGATGCACCCCAGAATCTATGTCTCTGACCAGTCCAAGGTGGCCTTGGTAATCAGTCTGATGACAGGAGATGCCTAGGACTGGGTCTCTTGCCTGCTAGAAGGCCATAGCCCAGTGCTGTTGAACTGGAATGCCTTTCTCCATTTGAAATCAATCATCTTTGATTACTCGCACCAAGCTCAAATGGCCAAGGCCATCCTGAGGAGACTCTAGCAGGGACCAGGGATAGTGCCTCCTATGTGGCACCCCCACCACCTTACCGCCGCTACTGAGTGGAATGAAGCAGTGCAGCGGTATCAGTTCCAGCAGGGCTTGCAAGAAGAGATCATGATTGGCTATGAGAACAAGATAGGGGAAAAGAGGTTCCCTCCAGTCCCTCTACCTGTGTACTGGAACCTCACCTTCTGTATCACCTGCTGAACCCACACAACCCAATCTGACTCATTGACGGCTCACCCTGAAGAAAAAGAACGGTGCCATCATCACCACCTGCACTTCTACTGCAGCAAACCTGGCCAGGCCATCTCAACCTGTCCAGTACAAACACTGAGGTGCTTATAGAAACAAGCCAGTTCAAACATGTGGGGGAACTGGTCTGGTCCTTGAGAGAAGAGAATTTCCCTGTACCCTAGTCCCTACTAAGTCCTTACTAAGATGGCCACCCCAACCCCCATCAGGGGGCTTCCCATTTGCAGGTGCAATCCATTCCCCTCATTTTCCTCGATCCTTGGTATCTTCTGGCTAACTCTTCACAACTCCCTAACTCAGTGGTGAGAATGAAAGGCCACTTTCCCATCAGAATTCTGCATTCAGCATGGCGAGGGACCAATGAGTGTTGCATCCAGGCCCAAGAAGGTCCAAGTAGGTTTAGTTGCCCGCATCGAAACACTTACTGAGGAAACTATGGAACTTTCTCCAAAGTACTGTGACTATGTTGACATCTTCAAAAAGAAGAATGCAGGAAGCCTTTCTTCCCCATATTGGGACTATGATAATCCCTGGCTGGAGTTCTATGGGGTAAAGATACCATTTGAGTGGATTTACACAATGTCTGAGTCTGAAGTGGTAGCTTTGTGAGAATACCTCCGAGAGACCAAAGTATCAGAGGGGTAGCCGTGTTAGTCTGGATCTGTAAAAGCAGCAAAGAGTCCTGTGGCACCTTATAGACTAACAGACGTATTGAAGCATGAGCTTTCATGAGTGAATACCCACTTCATCGGATGCATGTAGTGGAAATTTCCAGAAGCAGGTATATATATGCAAGCAAGAATCAGGCTGGAGATAACGAGGTTAGTTCAATCAGGGAGGATGAGGCCCTCACTGGACAGTCCCTACATAAAAGGATAAATGGTCTGTCTTTATTTCCCGCAAAGAACAAAATGCTGAGGAAGAATGTTCCCTGTTCCATGGAACGCGCAACCTAGACAGACAACTTACAATTCAAACAAATGTATTTATCTGGTTAAAGACTGTGCCAACCAAGCAACATACAGTGGTTTGAGCATTGGCCTGCTAAACCCAGGGTTGTGAGTTCAATCCTTGAGGGAGCCATTTGAGGACTGGTCCTGCTTTGAGCAGGGGGTTGGACTAGATGATCTCTTGAGGTCCCTTCCAACCCTAATAATCTATGATTCTATGACACAAATCAGATATTAGGAATGGCAATATACAAAAACCTGTAGGAGAACACTTCAATCTCCCTGGACACACAACAGCAGATTTAAAGGTAGCCATCCCTACAGCAAAAAAACTTCAGGACCAGACTTCAAAGAGAAACTGCTGAGCTCCAGTTCATCTGCAAATTTGACACCATCAGCTCAGGATTAAACAAAGACTGTGAATGGCTAGCCAACTACAAAAGCAGTTTCTCCTCCCTTGGTGTTCACACCTCAACTGCTAGAAGAGGGCCTCATCCTCCCTGATTGAACTAACCTCGTTATCTCCAGCCTGATTCTTGCTTGCATATATATACCTGCCTCTGGAAATTTCCACTACATGCATCCGACGAAGTGGGTATTCACCCACGAAAGCTCATGCTCCAATACGTCTGTTAGTCTATAAGGTGCCACAGGACTCTTTCCAAGAGACCAGTGGTTCATCCACCAGTCAACCTCACCAGATGATGTCTCAAAATCTTTTAATAAAATATAAAGATAGCACCCTCTGTCTTTGTATCAATTACTGAGCCCTAAATCAGGTAACAATTTGGAACCCTTACACACTACCCCTAATCCCTGAATTGTTGCCCTCTCCAGTAGAAGTACAAGGTCAGAAGGGATATCATACACAAAGTCCTTAATTCCAAGGTCAGGCAAGGTAAATTGTAGTCCCTGATTGACTGGGAAGGCTACGGCCCAGAAGAATGCCCTGGGGAGCCAGCAGAGAATGGTCATGCTCCCACCTTGATTTGGGCCTTCCATAGAAGTCACCTCAAGAATCCTGGACCCAGGTCACCCAGAGGGCACCCTTAAGGGAGGGGGTGATGTCATGACCCATGGGCCTAGAAAATTGGTCCATGGGGTTCACATAAGCAGCCATGCTTCAACTCTCCACTTGGCACCCTGCTGACAACTGCTAACCCAGGACTCATGAAGTCCAGACCCAGTTTGAGACTCTTCCCCTGACATCCCATTGGCAGAGTCCCAGAGCACTGATTGACCCACAGGCCCTACTGAAGCCAGCAACAGGAAGCTGTCCAAACAAGAGATTTGTGGTTCTGATATCTGGTTGGTCTCCTGCCTTTGACCTGGCCTGACTCAATAACCATCGTGTGGTTCAGATCTCCAGTTTGTCTCCTGCATCTAATCTCCCGATATCCTGACCCAGCTGACTTTTGACTTCTGAGTATGGACTCTGGCTCTGACCACTAGATCCGGCTGCCCATGACCTGGTCTTGGCATTTGACAGTGAGATAGTCAGGAGAAGATGTCAGAGAAACCAGCTGAACAGTGGGATTGGATGGAGGGAGGCAAGTCAGAAATGGAAAGGTAGATCTGTCAGTCATCAGCATAAATATGGTAGCTGAAGCTATTGCGCTGATTCAGTACTGCATAAAAGGAAAAGGTCAACTACACAATCACCATCACTGCTTACTTTGGGATTTTGAATGTCTCCCATCCAGATACTGACCTTCTTTAACCCAATTTATTTATCTTGTGGGATCTGTTGGGATGACAGCACCGTTTTGCAGGCTACACAACAATTACTTGCATTTAAACAAATATTTTGTGAGCAGGACAACCATAGTCCATTTTGGATTGGTACTCTCATCTAGTTCTGGTTCTTGTCTTAACAGCTTTTCTCACTTAACTTCACACTTGAACCATCTGCAAATGCTTGCCAGCTTTATAACACTGGAGCTGGAGCCAGAGGCAGGACCAGAAGGAACTGAGGCTGCGGGGAAGTGGACCAGGGAATAGAGACAGTGGGCTGGAAGGAAGAGGCAGCAGGAAACTGCTGTTTGCAGGGGTTTGCCCAGAGTAGTGGGCAGGCCTGGCCCTGCCCCCATTAGCCTGGCTGTACACTGGCAAGGAGTGGCCTGGCTGTAGACTGCCAAGCTGCTGTGAGAAGCGGCTGGACTCTTATTGGAGGAGTCCCCTGGAAGGGGGAGAAACTGGATGGTGACATGGCTGGAGGGCTGTGCCACAAAGCAAACACCAAGAGAAAGGAGTCGTAACAGATCTGCAGGTGGAGGCGAGGCCAGGAGAGCCGCCAACACCTGAGGGCACACCCACTGGGACTGAGCTAATTCCCAAAACACCCAGCAGCAGATGCCAGTGTGGTGAGTGACCCCATGACAGACCCTAAAAGTGAGTGTTGGGCAGAATAGTCCCTCCTCTCATTATTTGGCTACCAACAGGCCTAATTTCCAACACACCTGTTTTGGTTCATTGATTTCCAGACCTCTGTTCCTCTGATTTACCAGTTAGAATCTCAACACAGTCCTTGATTGTTAACAGTATAACATTTTCTGTTTGAATTAATTTAGTCTTTCTGTCTTCAATCTTACATCTTTTCTTAAACAATTCTATATAATGCATCGTTACAATTTATGGACTTTCAGTCACTTTTTACAGTTGAGTTTACAGTCAGGATATATTTGTAGGCCCAATTATCCCAACTCCCTGCTGTACTCTCCCGATAAACTCAACTGGGGTCAAAACCTTCACCTTTTCCTTGGTTCCCACTTAAAACATTTCAAGTAGGTCTAGAACTGATGATCTAAAATTACTATTACGCAACTAATTAAAAAAAATACTGTATCCATTTGCTCAGCACAGAAGTCTTACAGTTTTAAAGCTAAGAAACACTTCTCAGCATGAATAAACTCTGAAAAGTATTTGAAAACTAAGCTTTTAATTAAAATTAGCATTAAAACTTTTTTCTCCCAAAATGCATTCCAGAGTCTATATATACTGAACAAGATATATACAGTTTTCCAATAAAGAACTTGAAAAATATTGGAGCATGGTTCCTTCTGACACAGAAGAAAATACTATATTTATATCACATTGTAATCCATTCATTACTTTATGGACCTTTGGTTCTCTCCTGGGAGCATCCCTAATTCACATGATCTCCCCAAGTGCAGGATTTTGCATTTGAATCTCTGATCTAGCTGAAAGATGTATAAAAGACCCATGTAGCCAGACAGCTCCCTATTGACTACACATCTAAGGAGGCTCAGGAGCGCAAGTTATTCCAGCAAGGACATGGAATAAATTATGCTTAATAATTTGCCCCTAAATCAGCCTTTTTCACACAGTAGAATCATTTATTTATTTGGACAAACCAAACCCCTCTTTTGAGATCTTGTTATCACAAATGCAGAGGATATGAACTTTTAGCAAGATAGCAAAATACTAGTTGATCAAATATTTGGCATGGAGGCTGTTTTCACAGCATCTCAAACACAACTTATTCCAGTTTGCAGAGACGGGCGGCATGGATCAGAAAATTCAGCTCTTTGTATGCATGTGTGACAGTCACATTTGGATTAATAATGGTTTTGAAGAAACCTCTAAGGAGACTTTGACATTACAGGCCATAAGAGCCAAGATGGTGATAGTTATTTCAAATTTCAGGTACTAATCTGTGATGGGAGAACCTCAAAAAGTTTGGCAGTTATCAGAATTTCACAACATTATTCAGCCTCCCACTTCTCACAATCCTATGTGGAAGCAGGGAAAGCTTCAATAAGGATTTGAAGTGGATTTTAATGCGTGTCAGTCAGTTAGCAAGAGTCAGGCCATACTGTAACCCTAATGACGTGAGACTTGTAGGAGCAAAGATAGTGCGAGGCGACAGGACAAGAACTGTGTACAAAGTTATTACGACCTTGCAATCACTAACCAAAATGCAGGCTTGCTTTTCTTAAGAGAGAGACAAATAAGATAAGCCTTTCTGCTATGTATAAACAAAATGTATTTGTTGCTTTTTACTGTCTCCATGATTGCTAGAAATTGTCTGTAACAAAGGTATAAAGGCTTGATGTAATTGTTTACCAGTTGAGAGACCTGTCCAGGACTGGGGCGACCCTGTGTCCTATGGCACTCTCTCCCTCCATTGTAATTACTGGAGAAATAATAAAGTATTTGATTTTGCTGCACCCAAACAAAAAGCGAGAACTGAGTTTTTCTTCGACAATTTGGGGGCTCGTCCGGGATGGCAACGCCCACGGACCCACAGACGGCTACTACGGATCATTCCCCTTCGAACCCCATGGCGCCACATGAGAGGTATGAGACCTTTTGAAATCTCTATTGGGGTATCGGAGGAGGACTTTCCGTGAGGACGTCTGTCTCTGTTGGGCTCACGCCATCTGAACTTATTGACTGTGCAGCAGGATCAGATGCAAAGTGGTATTGGGGAGAGGCCCCAATAAGGTTAGTTTATAGCAGTACTGGGAACTGCTGAGTTGGCCAAGGAAATGCATAAGGTAATGCATAAAGTAATGCATAGGTAAATGCATTAGAATGCACCGGTGCTGAGGGGTTTTTACCGCCTCAAGAGGGGTTGTCATACCGCCTCATGGTATTGGTCCGGACCAGGTAAAGATGCATCGTGGTTAAAAAAAAAAAAAAAAAAATTTAAAAAGAGATAAAAAGGTTAAAAAAGGGTTAAAAAGGAAGAAAAGAGGCCTTGGTGTGTGTGTGTGTGTACACCAGTGTGAGTGATCGTTATCGGAAGACGCCCAGAGTACCCTGTGAAGCGGAAGCTAATGATCAGGACTGCTCTAACGCAAGCCCGGTAACTAGTGGATCTTTAGGAGATCCGACCCACGGTGGGCTGACTCAGCCTGGCATAGTCCGGCGAGGAAGCTGCCTGGGTCTAGGAGTGTGTGAACCCATCTTCCCTCCCCTTTCCCTTCTGTGTGGGCTACTGACAATCTGTTCGTCTCACTGGATGCAATTAGAGTACGCGGCGCCGTCTCCCAGAGACTAGCCGACGCTCTTTGCTGAAGGGAGGTGTAGGAGAGTCGTAGTCTTCCTTGTGAGTCTCTCCTGTGTGAGTGCCCTGTAGGGAAAGATCCTTAGTTTCTGAGCTGCTAGCGCGGACAGGGCACCCTCTCTCTGTGTGTAAGGGGAAAATGGAAAAGGGACTGTCTAAACATTCCACCTTACCCCCTAAGGGTACCCCAGCATATTACATGTACGTACATTATGGTCCTAAAACCTGCAGGTATTTAGCGAATTGGAATCTTCACACGCATGAAAATTCATTTAAACAATGCCCATTAGAAGGTACCTTCAATCTAGATAAGATCATATATCTCAGAGGAGCTTTTAATCACCAGAGAAAAGCCTCTGACACAGTGTGAGCAATTTGTCTAGGAACGGGTTAATTTGAAATTCGGCTTCGCCCAGAGATAGGAGAAGTTGCTGCTTGAATGGTACATCCTATTCTTTACAGACAAGTCCATTATAGGGATGAGAGGATGTCCCAGTTTTCCACTGCTCACAGTCCAGAGTGCAAACATTTTTTTCTAGAACCCCAGAGAGTACAAGATTTAATAGGCTCCAGCACTACTGAAATTCCCACTGAGCTCTGGAGCTCAAGGAACAAGGTGACTCTACGGTGATGGTTAAACTGAGAAGAGCCATTACTGCAGGGTCCAACAGAGAGGTTAAAGGCTTCTGCTGTTACGGTATGTTGGCATCCTGACCTCCTCCCCAAAAGAGGATCTTCCATTGCAACACACCCAATGAGGACTCACTACTGGAGAAGAAGTCAAAGTCTGCCCATAAAGGAAAAAGGGCAGTGAGGTCATAGGAAGACTCCCTGAACCTTTCTCATACCTCCAAAAAGATCCACATTCCATCTGTAGGATGAGTGAAAATTCATGTTTCTTATTTTTCCCAAAGTGGTTTGCCCATCTGGAGTACCAATATGGAGAATCAAGAAGCCTTTGACAAAATAAACTGTTATATATCCTGTGGACAATTGTGGCAATAATCTGTTCAAGAAGACTGGAATAGGAATGAGTAAACTAGTCCACTTAAAGCCTCATAGAACCTTTCCCATTTCTCCAGTCAAACCTTTCTGATCCTTCAGAATGTTCAGCTCTCTAATGCCTGCATTTCCTGGTTTTATCCATAAAATGTCAAAATATTGCCACAAATGCTGTTTTCAGAGTATTTCTGACAGAGTCCAAATCACAAGGTGCTCAAAACCTTATGAGAAAGCTGCTCACAAGACATCAGCATACCCAACCTCCCACAGGCCTTCTCTCACCATATGTGCACATCACTCCTATTGACATCATTGGGAACTACACCTGGCATGGCGAAAATAAACCCATAAAAATTAAGGTGCCTTTATAGAACATTTATCTTCAGTGTGTGACACAAGGAGTTAGCTTTTCACTCCATACAAGAAATATGTATATATTACAGGAAAAAACAAACTAGCTGCAGCCTACCTTTAAGAAAAGAGGAAGGGAGTGCCTCTAGCACTCATTTTTGGAGAGTGTTGGATTCCATTTTTAATTATCATGTGTGGGCCTGGGCAGAAATTTAGAACCCCATGCTGCCCTCCCATCATGGTGGATGGGAGGTTTCCACAAAGTGGAGGCTATTAGTTATCTAATAACTAAACATTGAGTTATCATCATCATCATCATCATCATCATTTATGAAAGTTACAGTCAGCCACGCTCAGTGAAAAGATATGCTGACCTTTAGGACCAGCACTATTTCTACTCTGTGTTTTTCTCCATCCTTCTTTTTCTGTTTCTGTTACTCTGCAGCCATTTTTATTATTTATTTAATGAAACTGAGGCCTGATTGATATACAGAAATTGCACTGATTAAACTAAATCAGTTTTTAAATCCATGTAGTTAAATGGATGAAATTCCTTTATGTAGACATATATTTTACAAAATTCATTTAGAAACTGATTTAAGAATGTCCACCCAAGGGGATTTCACCAATTCAGCTAGAAACTGGTTTCTGAGGGTATGTCTACACTACAAAATTAGGTTGAATTTCTAGAAGTTGATTTTTTAGGAAGCGATTTTATACAGTCAACTGTGTGTCCCCCCCACTAAGCGCATTAAGTCGGTGGAATGTGTCCACAGTACCGTGGCTAGCGTCGACTTTCGAAGCATTGCACTGTAGGTAGCTATCCCATAGTTCCCGCAGTCTCCATTGCCCATTGGAATTCTGGGTTGAGCTCCCAATGCCTGATGGGGCAAAAACATTGTCGCTTGTGGTTCTGGGTACATGTCATCAGTCACCTCTCCCTCCATGAAAGCAACGGCAGACAATCGTTTCTGCCTTTTTTCCATGAGGGCTCCATACTGCTTTCAGCAGACGTCATTGAATGACCGCTTCCATTGACACTCTGCTCTCCGGCTCTCCTGGTGCCATGAATCCACCTCGCAGGTCCTCTTGTCATGCTGAATAAATATCTATTCTCGTGGCATCCGCTGCAACTCTGCTCTCCTGCTCTTGTCTCACCATACCATGGCAAGCGTGCAGCCTGCTCAGCTCAGCTAAGGGACACCGCTGCTGTTGTGCAGTAAGTTGGCAAAACTGGCCATCCAAACACCGTTTCCACAGCGACTCTGCTTTCCTGGTGCCATGAATCCACCTCTCAGGTCCTCTATATGACTGTCGTCATCCACCACTTCCACTGCAACTCTGCTCTCCTGCTCTTGTCTCGATGGATAGCGAATTTCTCCATGTTGCTGTCATGGGCTGCCGCTTCCACTGCAACTCTGCTTTCCTGCTCTCATGAAGCCACCTCGCAGGTTCTCTCATCGTTCTCTATAAATGTCTATTCTCATGGTATCTCTCTATAAATATCTATTCCATCATCCACCGCTTCCACTGCAACTCTGCTCTCCTGCAGATGCCATACCACGGCAAGCATGGATCCCGCTCAGATCACAGTTTTGAGCATTGTAAACACCTCGCGCATTATCCTGCAGTATGTGCAGAACCAGAACCTGCAAAAGCAGGCGAGGAGGCAATGGCAGTGCGGTGACGAGAGTGATGAGGACATGGACACAGACTTCTCTCAAAGTACAGGCTCCAGAAATTTGGACATCCTAGTGGCAATGGGGCAGGCTCATGCCATGGAATGCTGAATCTGGGCCCGGAAAACAAGCACAGACTGGTGGGATCACATAGTGTTGCAGGTCCGGGATGATTCCCAGTGGCTGCGAAACTTTCGCCTGCGTAAGGGCACTTTCATGGAACTTTGTGACTTGTTTTCCCCTGCCCTGAAGAGCAGGAATACCAAGATGAGAGCAGCTCTCACAGTTCACAAGCGAGTGGCGATAGCCCTCTGGAAGCTTGCAACGCCAGACAGCTACCGGTCAGTCAGGATTCAATTTGGAGTGGGCAAATCTACTGTGGGCTGCTGTGATGCAAGTAGCCAACACAATAACTGAGCTGCTGCTATCAAGGGTAGTGACTCTGGGAAATGTGAAGGTCATAGTGGATGGCTTTGCTGCAATGGGATTCCCTAACTGTGATGGGGTGATAGACGGAACGCATATCCCTCTCTTGGGACCGGACCACCTTGGCAGCCAGTACATAAACCGAAAGAGGTACTTTTCAATGGTGCTGCAAGCACTGGTGGATCACAAGGGATGTTTCACCAACATCAGTGTGGGATGTCCAGGAAAGGAACACGATGCTTGCATCTTCAGGAACTCTGGTCTGTCTGAACAGCTGCAGCAAGGGACTTACTTTCCAGACCAGAAAATAACCCTTGTGGATGTTGAAATGCCTATAGTATCCTTGGGGACCCAGCCTACCCCTTAATGCCATGGCTCATGAAGCCATACACAGGCACTCTGGACAGTAGACAGGAGCTGTTCAAATATAGGCTGAGCAAGTGCAGAATGGTGGTAAAATGTGCATTTGGACATTTAAAAGTGCGCTGGCAAAGTTTACTGACTTGCTTAGACCTCAGCAAAACCAATATCCCCATTGTTATTACTGATTGCTGTGTGCTCCACAATATCTGTTAGAGTAAGGAGGAGATGTTTATGGAGGGGTGGGAGGTTGAGGCAAATCACCTGGCTGCTGATTACACGCAGCCAGACACCAGGGTGGTTAGAAGAGCACAGCAGGGTGCGCTGCATGTCAGAGAAGCTTTGAAAACCAGTTTCATGACTGGCCAGGCTACAGTGTGAAAGTTCTGTTTGTTTCTCCTTGATGAAAGCCCGCCACCTTGGTTCACTCCACTTCCCTGTAAGCCAGCCGAGACCTCCTCCTTTCGATCCACTTGCAGAGGCAATAAAGTCATTGTTGCGTCACATTCATGCATTCTTTATTAATTCATCACACAGATAGGGGGATAACTGCCAAGGTAGCCTGGGAGGAGGGAATCACCGGGTGGGGTGGGGGAGGAGGGAAGGACAAGGCCACAATGCACTTCAAAACTTATTGAATGCCAGCCTTCTGTTGCTTGGGCAGTCCTCTGGGGTGGAGTGGTTGGGTGCCCGGAACCCCCCTATGTTCTTGGACATCTGGGTCAGGAGGCTATGGAACTTGGGGAGGAGGGCGGTTGGTTACACAGAGGCTGCAGCAGCGGTCTGTGCTCCTGCTGCCTTTCCTGCAGCTCAACCATATGCCAGGGCATATCAGTTTGATCCTCCAGTAGCCTCAGCACTGCATCCTGCCTCCTCATCACGCTGCTGCCACCTATCATCTTGCTCCCGCCACCTCTCCTCTTGCTCCCTGTCACTTGTCCTCTCACGTGTCCCTCCTCTCCTCACGTTCATTTTGTGCTTTCCTGGATTCTGACATTGTCTGCCTCCACGCATTTTTCTGAGCTTTTTCAGTGCAGAAGGACTGCATGAGCTCAGAGAACATTTCATCACGAGTGCGGTTTTTTTCACCTTCTTATCTGTGCTAGCCTCTGAGATGGAGATGGTAGAGAGAGTGTTGAAAAATTTGCAGCTGTGGGATGAAAAAAGGGAGAGTAGTATTTAAAAAGACACATTTTTTAGAGAACAATGGGTAGACTCTTTCACGGTGAATCAAGCTCTTAACATTACATAGCACATGTGCTTTCGGTACAAGGTCGCATTTTGCCTCTGAATGTCCCCTTAATAAAATTCCCCTATTTCAACCAGGTGACCATGAATGATATCACTCTCCTGAGGATAACTCAGAGAGATAAAGAATGGATGTTGCTTGAATGCATTCCAATAGCTGTACTGGCCGCGAATGCATCCCAAGTCTTCAAGGCAAATTAATCATTAAACACACTTGCTTTTAGGCCATGTATTATATTTACAAAGATACACTCACCAGAGGTGCCTTCTCCGCCTTCAAGGTCCAGGAGCCCGCCTTGGGAGGACTGGGAGGGTATTGTCTCCGGGGTGATATACAATTCCTGGCTGTCGGGGAGAATGCTTTCTCCGCTTGCCTGCTGTGCGCTACCCTCCTCCTCCTCCTCATCATCTTCTTTGTCCCCAAAATCCTATCATCCCTGTTGTGTGAGACTCCCCCCCTTGCAGGAGTCCATGAATAGAGGTGGAGTAGTGATGGGGGCACCCCCTAGAATTGCATGCAGCTCATCATAGAGGCAGCATTGATAGGCTTGCCTGAGCTCCTTAAGTTTCATGCAGCACTGCTATGGGTCCCTGTTATAGCCTCTGTCCTTCATGCCCTTGGAGATTTTTTTCAAATATTTTGGCATTTCATCTTTTGGAATGGAGTTCTGATAGCACGGATTCATGTCCCCATACAGCAATCAGATCCAGTACCTCCCATTCAGTCCATGCTGGAGCTCTTTTGCGATTCTGGGACTCCATGGTCACCTCTGCTGATGAGCTCTGCACGGTCACCTGTGCTGATCAGCTTGCCACACTGGCCAAACAGAAAATGAAATTCAAAAGTTCATGGTTTTTTTTCCTGTCTACCTGGCCAGTGCATCTGAGTTGAGAGTGCTGTCCAGAGCGGTCACAATGGAGCACTCTGGCATAGCTCCTGGAGGCCAATACCGTCATATTGTGTCCACACTACCCCAAATTCGACCCGGCAATGTCGATTTCAGTGCTAATCCCCTTGTTGGGGAGGAGTACAGAAATCGATTTTAAGAGCCCTTTAAGTCGACAAAAATGGCTTCGTCGTGTGGACGGGTGCAGAGTTAAATCGATCTAACACTGTTAAATTAGACCTAAACTCATAGTGTAGACCAGGGCAGTATGTACAAGTTTAACTAAACTGTTTTACAAACTTTGTACACACAAATTTCTGTGTGTACAAGTTTAGCTAAACTGGTTCAGTTAAGCTGGTGTAATTTCTGTGTACAAGTCCTTAGATTCAGTACAATCTGAATATGTTATGCAAGCCATTTATAAACACCAAGGTGGCCAGATGTAGCCAAGGCATGTCTGCTCCAGTGGTTAGTGCAGACTGTAGATGAGATATGGGTTCTCCTCCTGGTTCTACCACATGCACCATCTCACTCTTGGCAACTCATGTGACTTTTCTCCATCTTTAATGTGGGTCTTATAGTAAAATAAAAGGGTACTGCATGAATGTTAATTAACTTGTTTTCAAAATACTTGGAAAACTTTTACTGAAAAGCACAATGTAGAAGCAAAGTATTAGTATTCTAGAATTATTGTAAAACAACTTCATGATAAAATAAAGGAAACAAAATGTGCAGCTTTGTTCTTCATTGTGATCCACTTCTTGTCAGTATGACTAGTTTATTTTTCTGTATTTTGCAAGGCAGAAACACAGAATAGATATATGTGATCCTGACAAGAATAAGATACATTTTGGGCACTTTTAAAGAAAGCTAATTAAACAATTAAAAAATCTGTCACTAAAATGAATCACCAAATTAGAAGCTATTCCAGTTCACCTTGTTCAGACCCCTTTATGATATTGCTGTAAATTCTTATGACCAGTGTTTTGTTCATAGAAGATTAGGGTTGGAAGGGACCTTGAAAGGTCATCTAGTTTAATCCCCAGGCAGATTTTTACCCCAGTTCCCTAAATGGTCCCCTGAAGGATTGAACTCACAACTCTGGGTTTAGTAGGCCAATGCTCAAACCACTGCTATCCCTCCCCCACAAAAGCAAATTTTAGGCCCACCAGTGGATTACCTTGTTGGGCCAAGTGCGGCCTACGGGCCACAGGTTGCCCACCACTGCTCTAACAATAAATTAGAGAGGGAGAGATAGCTCAGTGGTTTGAGCATTAGCCTGCTAAACTCAGGGTTGTAAGTTCAATCTTTGAGAGGGCCACTTAGGGATGTGGGGCAAAAATCAGTACTTGGTCCTGCTAGTGAAGGCAGGGGGCTAGACTCCATAACCTTTTGAGGTCCCTTCCAGTTCTAGGAGATAGGTATATCTCCAATTATTATTATTTTAATTATAAATTCCAAGTATGCATTATGATACAGTCTTGAATGACATGATCACAGACTATTTTTTCCACAAGACCCCTGCCTCATTGTGCACAGAACAAACAATGCTCACTCAACAAGCAGCTATTCAGTATTCTGTTTTCTCCTCATTATTCAATGTGTGGCTGTGTGATGGTGTCTGTCGGACCTTCCTGCCCTGTGCTGGAGGCATCAGCACCCGGACACTCTTCACCCAAGGAAAATCCATTCACACTGGGTGACCAAAAAGACAGTCCTCCAGAGACCTAGAAAGGTCAGGAGGAAATACTGACCAATCAAGAAGCAGCTGGCCAGTTAAGAAGGCTTGCCTGCTTTTGTTCATGGACCGAGCTAAGTGGGGCAGAGGAAGAACTCCTCATAGTTAACTCAGAACCCAGGGCCTTGCCCTTGCTCTTGCTCTAAGTGCTGCAACTAAGTACTTACATTTGAAGATTTTTCTCTTTGTTTAAAGGTGCAGACAGCCAAATCCTGAGCAGTATTTTGTTGCTTGGTTGTTTAGAGACTGACGCCTAGCTTACAACATAGCCTACCCCAAACAGGAGGCCAAGCCTTTCAGACTTGAGTGTCTGCAGTACCATGAATGGACCTGAAAGGGGCACTGCAGAGCAGTCCCACCTCCCATAGGTTCATAGTTCAATGTGTGACTATTATCAAATTTCTGTTCCCCTGGTAGGTACTTATAGACTGTGCTCAAGCCACCTCTTTAACTATCTGTAACCCTTCTTTCAGGTGATGTCGGCAGCAACAAGGGCCAGGTTCAATATCTAGAAATTCCTCTTAACAATACAAAACAGAACCAGCTCAAGCCCCCATCCAGTAATCTGGGAAAACTCAACACCACCCTGGGTGCCTCTAAGAGACAATGCTTCCCCACTCACAGGCTGTGTATAACAAAAGTTATATTAAAAGGGAAAGGGAACCCAGCATTAATTTGTGAAAACATCACAACCAGGCTTCCAAATCATGTAAACATAAGCAAACACCCATCCCATAGTACATTGGGCAGCATCCTTTGCCTCAGTTTCCCACCATGTAGTGTGAAAATCCAACAAATGAATGTCTAACACCCAACTCCCCCTTCCCTCTGCTGCACCCCACTCACAGTTGGTTGTCCTTAGTGAAGATCCAGAGTTCACATGGGTTCACCTCCCACTCCGAAAGAGATGGGGGTTTCAAGCAACATCTCCGCTGCTGCTGCGTGCCCCTGAAACTAGCTTGTTGCTGCTCCTGTTATGATTAGGTGAATTTTAGGGCATAATTTGCCTAGAGTCTAAAGTGTAAATTGTTCAAATGGCTGAGATAGCTCTTAGTTTAAAATATAAGGAGATGGGCTGCTCCTTAGATTTGAATTATACTTACAATTTACCCAAAGAAAACAGGTTTTTTTGTGTCAATGAGACAATTATTTAAACTATTCTGTTACCACTCTCAATAGTTTAATATGATTTTTTCAGGCAACTTCTGTATTAGAAGTAACACGGGGACCACAAAATTATTGAATTTATTAAATGTTTTACTTACAAGAGTATATGGCCTCTTCCCCACAGCTCTATCTCTGACTCATGTACTCTGCTAGATATTCAGCATCAGTGATGTTGGGACTACAGAAGTGGAATTTAGCCAAATGAAGAAATGAAGTATTGTATCTCCAAAAAGGATTAAGAATATTCCTTTATTTTGAATTTAGAAGGTAACAAAAGAAATTTGCACTCTTCAGTGTTCAACACACTTTGGGATGAGCCTGAAAATGTCACTTTTTTATGTAGATTTTTCTTCTTTACACATATTTCCTCTCAGAAGTAAAGATGTGTCACCGAAACACAAGAGAAGAGAAGCTATCCATATATGGTCATAGTGGCAGTGCCTTGAAGATCACAAGAGTGATGGAATGGGGCCTCTCTTTACCACTAGGTAAAATGATTATTTGTAAACTGTAGTTATTAATATGTGGAATTGGATATAATTTAATGTATTCCCTCTGTCATAGGTAGTTACGGAGGATTCATAGTGTAAGACAACTGTTGCACCCAGTTGATAGAGTATTTAGAGAAAAACAAGAGGTTAGAAAGATCAGAATGTAAGAGTGGCCACACACCAAGGTGTACATAGATTACAGTGTTGAACATGAATAGGAAATATTTTTTAAAACTTTGTTAGCTCCTAGAGCTAATAGGCCCTGTGGCCTAGAGGCTAGGGAATTAGATGGGGAGTCAGAAGACCTGGTTTCTATTTCCAGCTCTGTTACTGGCCTGCTGGTGACTTTGAGCAAGTTACTTCACCTCGGTGTGCCTCACTTCCCCCATCTCTCAAAAGGGGATGGTGCCCTTTATTGGGCACTTTGAGATCTACTTATGAAAAGTGCTATATAAGAGCTATGTGTTATGATTAACTAATGGGTGGCATTTTCAAAAGTGCTCAGTGTTGGTCTAACTTTTATATTAATGCCAATTAGAGTCTTATCTTTGACATCAATGGGAGAAGAGGTACACCAACTCTGAGTGTTTTTGAATATCCAATGCATTTTAATTTAAACACAATTCAGTTCTTTCGTTTATTTCTTAAGAAACTCTTGAGTCAGTGTTCCCAGGGTTATGCTGAAATCACTATTTTTTGTTATTATTTCTATTACAGTAGATCCCTAAAGGCCCAACTAGAATTGGGGACCCATTGTTGTAGGCACAAATTTTTATTGGAGGCAGTGCCCAGATCATGACCAGTCAAACCAACCGACGCAGACCTAAACCACTGGCAGCTCACCCCTAAAGAGAGAGTGAGATAGAGTGCTGGTGATGCCTTAACTTGTGCTAGTACTCTGGTGAGCCAGACTATACTATCTCCAGTTTCCTCACAAGGAACCCAGTCCAGAAGGAATCTAAGAAACAAGTCAACCCAGGCTCGGTGAAGTGGGCTAGCCGGGGCGTTCTGACAGAGTATGCCCTGAAGCTCCAACTGAGGGACACGTGCTGGCTCCCATCAATCAGCAATGCACCTACAAGTCCCAACTGAGTTGCAAATCCTGGGGCTTTCCCAACCACTCCCTCTGCAGCAGGCCCTCATTGACTTGGCTTGGCAGACAATTTCATTGATGCAAAGGTGACCCAGGCACTACAGATTTTCCTGCAGTCCAACCCTGTTCCGGATCTGGTAGAGGCAATCGATGAGTCCCTCTTATCATCAACTTCCACTTGAAGTAATGATCCAGGGGCATTGAGACACCCCATGGTTTAGTGCCATCTGTTCCCTGCACTTCCCTCTGATCCTGGGTCTCTCATGGCTGGTCATCCACAACCCCCTTTTCTGCTGGTGTGAACTAAAAGTTGAATTCCATTCAGAATTCTGCCAGCAGCACTGCTTTACCTCAGGAATTGGGCAGCATGCAGTAGGTCCCCAATGGTCGCACGCTGGGATAGCGGGCCAGCAGAGCCACCTATCAACTCTGGCCTTCAACTTCCATCCAAATACAGTGACAACAAAGAAGAATGCTGACACCCTGCCCCTATACAGGGACTACAACTGCCCGTCTGAGCTGCAAGCAGGGGCAAACATTCTGTTTAGGGGTATATATGATATGTCAAGCCTGAACTAACTGTGCTGCACACATTCCTTCAGGAAAACCTAAACAAGTGCTTTATTCATAAATCCATGTTGCCTGTCAGGGCACCAGTCCTCTTTGTTAAAAAGAAGGATGGGAGCTCTATGTGTTGCCTATTGGATCCTAAATCAGATCACCATTAGAAACTGGTACATGTTGCCAGCAATCCCCGAGCTAATGGACTGTGTGAGTACTGCCCAGGTGTATACAAAGTTAAACCTCCAGGGGGCCTACAATCTTGTGCATGTTAGAGCTTGGGACGAATGGAAGACCATCTTTCAAATAGGTTGTGGCCACTTTTAGAGTATTTTGTGATGCCCTTTGGGTTGACAATGCACCCACGATGATCCAGCATTTTACTAATTATTCAGGACCGACATGTGGTACCTGGTTATTTCCTTGGGCAATGCTGAACAGCATGCTATGCACATCTGTTCCATCCTGTGCCAACATGGCCTCTATATCAAATTAGAAAAATGTGCTTTCGATCAGTCCTACATAGAATTCCTAGGATTCATCCTCTTTCCTGCTGGTATCATAATGGACCCATGCAAGGTAAAGGCAGTCCTCAAGTGAGCAGTGCCATAGAATGTTTGTGAAATACAACTCTTCTTGGGGTTCACGAACTTCTATGGTAGGCTCATACTGAAATTCTAGGAATGAATTGACCCTCTCACAGCCCTGCTCTGCAAAAACACCACGTTTCTCTGGTCTCCCGAGGCCCAACAGGACTTAGAACAATTAAAATTTGACTTTACCACCACTCCCATATTGGTCCACCCCAACACCGTTTAAGCCATCAACCTCAAAGCAGGTGCTTCCAACTTAGCAATCAGAATCTTGCTATCCAAAAGTCACAGTCATCAGCAACTGCTACATCCATTCTCCTTCTATTCCAGAAAACTGCCCCCAAAGTTCCCAACTGGGGGGAACATCCATGTCTGGCTGCTACTATGGAGCCCTCCTGCATACCTGACTCCTGAGCCCTGCGTTCTTGTCCTCCTAGCCCAGACTTCTGTCTACTCCCAGATCCTGCTCTCCTACACTACTCCAGGTCCCTGCTCTTCTGTCTTACCCCTGGCTCTAACCCCCAGACTGGCACCTGACACCATCTCTGGCTCTTCAGCTTGGTAACTGATGCTGTCTTCGGTTTTGACCCTTGGCTCTGACCACTAGGCCTGACTGCCCACACTCCGGTCATTGCAAAGTCAGGGGGCCAACTTGGCACAAATTAGCCCCAGAATCAGGGAAGAATAAAAGTGGCTTAAAGCCACATTTTCCCACCCTTTGCCTAAAAGCTGTGCCAGACTCACTTAGGAAGGGGAAAAGGTGCTGGCCATTGATGCTAAAACATGATTTCCATTCTAAAGAGATAAGCATGTCAAACTCCTAGATGAGTAAGCAAACCAAGTGTTTGTTCATCTAAATATCACTAGCTAGATTTTGAACTGGTGACTAGCAGCAAATGGTTCAATATCTGATTACAAATTTCTGAAGCCATTTGTCTGCACTACTAGTCTAGGATCTAAAACGGATGTTTTTAAAGCTTTGTCAAATTGCAGTTATAGTTATTGATCATTGTTCAGCGTATAAAACAATGCAATATGTAAAAAAGGTGAGAATATAATACACAAAAATGTAAACTAATAAACCACTGCCATGGTATCAGTGAAGATACAAAATGTTCCCGGTCTAGTTTCCAGCAAACAGATCTCCACATCACAAAAATGCTGCACCACACAGACCAAAGACTGACAGGACACAAAACACCCTCACCTTTAGAGACAGACCCTTTAGGTTGTGTTTGAGACACTTTGGTGGGGTAGCTTTCATTGCCCACATTGTTATCAATTCTGTGGATAAACATGGGATTTCAGTCTCCATTGCTGTCACACCAGCTCCTTTCACAAGCACTTTAAAGTCACAAAGATACAAGCTGTAAGAGAAACATAGCCTGTTTTTTCAGCAGTAATATGTTCACCTCATGGAATTGGAAACTAAACTACAGAACTGGCCTACATCAATATTAGAGAAAGGTTTAAAGATACATTAGGAGTAAACATTTTTCTATTACTTCTATCATATTATTTCTTGTGAAGGAGAGGAGAATGCAGAAAAGGAGGAGGAGATGGGGTATACAGGCCATATCATTCCATCCCCCAGCCCCACATCTACAGAGGACCAGTTCTATAGGAGCAAAAGAGGGAGAAACCCCACTGCCCAGCACTGATGTCTCCAAAAAAGGTACTTAAAAAAAACATCTTAGAAATGAAAGAGGATAATAGATTTCTGACTGTCCCAATATTGTATGAATATTTGGGGCTAGACACAGGCATTATAATATATTTCTCCAAATAAATCCAGATATTTGATTGTTTAAAAATTGCTGCTTCCTGGAATGATAAAGGGATTAGAGAAAGATTAGTTTTTAATGTGGCATGTAAAAGTTTATCTTTTAATAGGAAAGAACATTCATTGTGTATTTCTCTTTAGAAATTTTTATATGCAAAACAATTTCCTTACGAAAAATATTTGCCCCTCCATTGTAAATGGACTTTTGTGTGTCACTACAGGATTGTTTTGCTAAAAACTTTTGCGAAAAAAGGTAAAAAACAATACATAGCAGAAGTTAAAAATACTTACCAGCTGGAAGCCAGGAAGATGGAGCAAGCAGGAGCCAGTTTCAAAATGGTCACTTTAGGGCTGGAGCTCTTTGGCAATGCCACATTTAAAGAGCCACCCACAGAAAGGCATGCTGAGAAAAACATTCTGATAACAGGGCATCTCTGTATTGGGAAGGGTTAGTGTGGATTAGCTGGCCATAAGGGAAGGTGCTCCACTGTCTGTTACGTACCACTGTTGTAGAAGCATTTTATGAAACTATTACTGAGGAGTAACAAAGGAGTTGCAAAGAGTTACTAGGACATTAAAAACAAAACAGTAATAGGCCGTCCTACTAACTCTGCCAGTGTCCTCTTAAAGTGCCAAATTTTTCCTGTCCCTGGATCCCCACTGACAAAATACACTAGAAAAACAGTGCGTGTTAAAATAAGTGAAAGCGATAGATAAGAAGAAGCATTAAAAAAAGAATAAATATGTTGTAAACATTCTAAGCATTAAACAAAAATTATATTAATTAGTATTATGTATTATTTGTATTATACTAGTGCTCACTGGCTCCCATCAGCATCCGGAACTCAAATTTTAGTTGTATCCCCTGGAATATTTTCCTTTTAAAAAATAGGTTTTGGAGAAACCATTCATTATATCAATAACATAAGAACGGCCGTACCAGGTCAGACCAAAGGTCCATCTAGCCCAGTATCTGTCTATCGACAGTGGCCAATGCCAGGTGCCCCAGAGGGAGTGAACCTAACAGGCAATGATCAAGTGATCTCTCTCCTGCCATCCATCTCCATCCTCTGACAAACAGAGGCTAGAGACACCATTCTTACCCATCCTAGCTAATAGCCATTTATGGACTTAGCCACCATGAATTTATCCAGTCCCCTTTTAAACATTGTTATAGTCCTAGCCTTCACAACCTCCTCAGGTAAGGAGTTCCACAAGTTGACTGTGCGCTGCGTGAAGAAGAACTTCCTTTTATTTGTTTTAAACCTGCTGCCTATTAATTTCATTTGGTGACCCCTAGTTCTTGTATTATGGGAATAAGTAAATAACTTTTCCTTATCCACTTTCTCGACATCACTCATGATTTTATATACCTCTATCATATCCCCCCTTAGTCTTCTCTTTTCCAAGCTGAAGAGTCCTAGCCTCTTTAATCTTTCCTCGTATGGGACCCTCTCCAAACCCTTAATCATTTTAGTTGCCCTTTTCTGAACCTTTTCTAGTGCTAGAATATCTTTTTTGAGGTGAGGAGACCACATCTGTACACAGTATTCGAGATGTGGGCGTACCATGGATTTATATAAGGGCAATAATATATTCTCAGTCTTATTTTCTATCCCCTTTTTAATGATTCCTAACATCTTGTTTGCTTTTTTGACCGCCTCTGCACACTGTGTGGACATCTTCAGAGAACTATCCACGATGACTCCAAGATCTTTTTCCTGACTCGTTGTAGCTAAATTAGCCCCCATCATGTTGTATGTATAGTTGGGGTTATTTTTTCCAATGTGCATTACTTTACATTTATCCACATTAAATTTCATTTGCCATTTTGTTGCCCAATCACTTAGTTTTGTGAGATCTTTTTGAAGTTCTTCACAATCTGCTTTGGTCTTAACTATCTTGAGCAGTTTAGTATCATCTGCGAACTTTGCCACCTCACTGTTTACCCCTTTCTCCAGATCATTTATGAATAAATTGAATAGGATTGGTCCTAGGACTGACCCCGGGGAACACCACTAATTACCCCTCTCCATTCTGAGAATTTACCATTAATTCCTACCCTTTGTTCCCTGTCCTTTAACCAGTTCTCAATCCATGAAAGGACCTTCCCTTTTATCCTATGACAGCTTAATTTATGTAAGAGCCTTTGGTGAGGGACCTTGTCAAAGGCTTTCTGGAAATCTAAGTACACTATGTCCACCGGATCCCCCTTGTCCACATGTTTGTTGACCCCTTCAAAGAACTCTAATAGATTAGTAAGACACGATTTCCCTTTACAGAAACCATGTTGACTATTGCTCAAGAGTTTATGTTTTTCTATGTGTCTGACAATTTTATTCTTTACTATTGTTTCAACTAATTTGCCTGGTACCGACGTTAGACTTACCGGTCTGTAATTGCCGGGATCACCCCTAGAGCCCTTTTTAAATATTGGCGTTACATTAGCTAACTTCCAGTCATTGGGTACCGAAGCCGATTTAAAGGACAGGTTGATCTTTATCTTCACTTAAAAAGCAAATTTGTGAAGTATGTAACAAGCTAACACCACTAGATTGTTTGTGTTTTTCCAGCATAAAAATGATTCATAATCAATTAGAAATTATATCTGTTTTTCCTTTAATGGTTTCCATGAAATAATCATCACCTTCATTAGAGTGATCACTAGACAATTCACTTCCTCATCCCATCATCTCTAGTTAGCTCTCAATTCTGTTGCCTCTGAATGGTGGAAAGAGGCAAAGCACTTAAGCATATGCTTAACTTCAGGTGTGTAAACAATCCCATCCCTATTCAGAAAGTATTTATGCAAATACTTAACTTCTAACATGGGGTTGAGGCCCACTTGCTTTAGTGCTTTGCTGAATTACCCGTACACTTAAAGTTAAGCCTGTGCGTAAGTGTTTTTCTGAACTGAGGCAGAGGAAATGTCAGCGCATGAAGTAGAAAAAGCAAAGTATGGCAGCAGAGCAAAGACTCCACTCAACATCTCATCAGTGTAACTAAAGAGTTTGCTTTTGTTTTACATATCATAATATATACTACAGAAACAGTTGTTTTATAATTCCTACAGTGGGCAAACAGGAGAAGACAAAATTTGTTAAATAAATTGTTTATATAAATGACTCACTCGTCTCTAATGATAACCTGTCTAGTGCTGGTTGGAACATGATAATTTTTTCTACAAAAAATTCCATGGCTGCCCCTGCCCCGGCACCAGAGCTTGGGTGGTACAAAGGTGGCAGAAGGCCACTTTAGTCTCCTCTTCCTCCTAGGTTGCTGCTTGTGTGCTGTATTTCAGGAGACTAAATTCAGGTTTCATGTGTCATTAGGCTTCTGTGCAAAGGGCTCACAGAGATCTAGTGGTCAGGTCATTTCTGGCTAGGTTGCCTCTCTTTGTGTCATTTCTTGTTTGATAATTATCACTGAATATGTTGTTATTGCTTGTTAACTGTGTGTTGCTCAGTCAATGAGAAGTATAGAGACATTAGATAGTAGATAAGGAATCGCTGTGTTTGGAAACTGAAGAGAATTAGGATGCCTTATTGGTCACAGAGTTTAGCTTTAAAGAGAAATACCCAAGAGAACTATTCTTAATTCTAATTGTCTTGGTTTTGACGTGATAATTGTGAGTTTGATGGAGAGGGTCAAGGGAGCTCATGAGGAGGATAAAGACAAATCTCCTCCCACTGAAAGCCACCTAAGAAGGGAAAAGTTGCTCAGAAAACTCAGAGGAGATGAGCTCCAGGAAGCTTCCTCTGAGGAGACTGCACAAGTGGGAGGGAATGGTGCCTGGAAAGCCTGTGGAGCCTTAGGTTCTGAAAGGACACCAGACTTTTGCACACCCTGTGTGCAGTGTTTCTCTAGCTCTGCTCTTCCTGGCAGCATAGCTCTCTTGGAGCCTGTGGAGCCTGAAACCGCAGCAACAGGAGTGGAGGGGGGAGGGAAAACAACTGAAAGAAAATGGTACTGTCTCTCCCTTCTTACTTTTTTTTAATCACACTTCCCCAGTGGAAAAAGGGGAGAGGGAGAGGAAGAAAACAAAACAACCTACAACTTTTTGAAACAAAATGAAAATGTTCATGCCATTTTGCAAGTTCTTAGCTAATAAAACAATTCTGCTCTTCTCTGCTCCCCACAACAGGCTTTTCCTGACCTATTCTGTTCCCTTCTCCCAAAGTATCTAGGGTTGGGATGCATACATGCAAATATATTTTTGGTTGTGAGAGTGAGACGTCTAAGGAGATTGTTCAGAGCTGATGTATAAACATCTAACTATATCATGTATAAGTGATGGAGACACCCATTAAAACTTACCAAGTAAAATAAATGGTGTATTGAACCAATGAATGACTGAAGTTGCCTTTACTATAGAAGCCTGGATTTATAAAGTGGAAAGGTACTGCTGTAATAGCTAACTTTAAATGTTGTCTCAGGGAAAAGTAAGGCCCTGATACTGCAAATGCTTATGTCCTAAGGGACTTCTCACTGTATTAAAGTTAAGCACACACTTAGGTGCTTGCAGGATATGGGCCTAAATGGGAACTGGTACTAAAATTCTTTACCAAGAAAGATTTACTTACCTTATTCACATGTGCACCCATCCTTTCTTCTTTCCTCCTCATTTGTTATGGTGCAGAATCTGGTTTGTAAAGTATTTTATTAATCATTTGCATCAGCAATAAAAAAGGTCTGTTATTATAGAAATCTGCCCAAGGGCACCTTTAGCTAGCAACCGAAATATTCTGAAATGTATTTTTAAATATAAATAAATATCTTTACTGAGAGGATCAAATACGTTGGACATATAAAAGGCACTGAGGTACCATGGCACTGGATACAGTAGAAGAAGATAGATAGAAAAAATATATAGCTACAGACATGTAATATGTTAAGACAAAACCTGCTTAAATATGCATGTGCAAAAGATCTTGAAAGAGGTCCAAAGAAGCCATGATAAATCATAGACAGTACATTTTACAACCTCCTGTAAAAGAGATTTTAATAATCCCCAGGAAAGGAAATAAAAAGGGTTTCAGTTACTGTTAAGTTTGTGACACAAAGCAAGCAAAGCAATAAAAATTCAAAATTAATGCTGGTATTCTGGAGTATATACTGTTGTTCATCTGCACATAACTCCCATTGACATCAGTGGGAAATCTGTGTTTTGGCTGAGGGCGATATATGTACAGCAGTAGGTGAACTCATATCACCTGAAGGGATTGACAGGAATCAAGTTTGTTCATCTGTACTTGCCCCAGGTTGGGAAATTTGGGTTTTGAAGGCTGGGATGTCAAAATCCACTAGCTCCCCAACCCAGGACAAGGCTGTGGGTCTGCAGCCCAGTCCCTCTGTGTCCCTCAGCTTATGGGATGGAATAGCTGCCACAGGCCTGGCCCTCTGCATTCCCTGAGCAGGGATTTTGAGTCACTGGATCTGAGTAATCATGGAACCAATTGCCTTGACCCCAACCCATCTACGACTCCGCCCCCTGTACCAGTTTGATTTGAGACATGTGCAGGGGATGAGGACACCCCTATACATACTCCATTCAGTTCATGTCTTCCCCCTCCTTCAGAAGACAAATACTGGGCTGAAGTGGTGCTGAAGACTTTGAATGGGTAAATTTCATGACAGGTAAACTGAACCCTCTGTCAGTGGTTCCAACAGTGGTTGATTTGTTCCGGTGTTAGTGTAGGGAGTGTCCTGAGTAGGAGGCCGCCAGACAACTCTCCAATACCAAATTTTACAGGCTACTTCCCTCAGATCCCACTGAGGAATACACTAAGAAACTGCACCATCTACTCAGGACACTCCCTACACTAACACCGGAACAAATCAACATACCCTTAGAACCCCGACCAGGGTTATTCTATCTACTACCCAAGATCCACAAACCCGGAAATCCTGGACGCCCCATCATCTCTGGCATTGGAACTCTCACTGAAGGACTGTCTGGATATGTGGACTCTCTACTCAGACCCTATGTTACCAGCACTCCCAGCTATCTCTGTGACACCACTGATTTCCTGAGGAAACTACAATGCATTGGTGACCTTCCAGAAAACACCATCCTAGCCACCATGGATGTAGAGGCTCTCTACACAAACATCCCACATACTGATGGAATACAAGCTGTCAGGAACAGTATCCCTGATGATGCCACAGCACAACTGGTTGCTGAGCTCTGTGCCTTTATCCTCACACACAACTATTTCAAATTTAATGACAATATATATCTCCAGATCGTGGCACCGCTATGGGCACCCGCATGGCTCCACAATATGCCAATATTTTTATGGCCGACCTGGAACAACGCTTCCTCAGCTCCTGTCCACTCACGCCCCTTCTCTACCTACGCTACATTGATGTCATCTTCATCATCTGGACCCATGGGAAGGAGACTCTGGAAAAATTCCACCATGATTTCAACAGCTTCCACCCCTCCATCAACCTCAGCCTGGACCTATCTACACGGGAGGTCCACTTCCTAGACACCACGGTGCAAATAAGTGGTGGTCACATTAACACCACCCTATACCGAAAACCTACCGACCGCTATGCCAACCTTCATGCCTCCAGCTTCCATCCCGGGCACACCACAAGATCCATTGTCTACAGCCAAGCACTGAGGTACAACCGTATCTGCTCTAACCCCGCAGACAGAGACCAACACCTAGAAAATCTCCACCAAGCATTCTCAAGACTACAGTACCCACACGAGGAAATAAGGAAACAGATCAACAGAGCCAGATGTGTACCCAGAAGCCTCCTACTGCAAGACAAACCCAAGAAAGAAACCAACAGGACTCCACTGGCCATCACATACAGTCCCCAGCTCAAACCCCTCCAACGCATCATCAGGGATCTACAACCCATCCTGGACAATGATCCCACACTTTCACAGGCCTTGGGTGGCAGGCCAGTCCTCGCCCACAGACAACCTGCCAACCTGAAGCATCTTCTCACCAACAACTGCACACCGCACCATAGTAACTCTAGCTCAGGAACCAACCCATGCAACAAACCTCGATGCCAACTCTGCCCACATATCTACACCAGCAACACCATCACAGGACCTAACCAGATCAGCCACACCATCACCGGTTCATTCACCTGCACGTCCACCAATGTAATATATGCCATCATATGCCAGCAATGCCCCTCTGCTATGTACATCGGCCAAACTGGACAGTCTCTAAGGAAAAGGATAAATGGACACAAATCAGACATTAGGAATGGCAATATACAAAAACCTGTAGGAGAACACTTCAACCTCCCTGGCCACACAATAGCAGATTTTAAGGTGGCCATCCTACAGCAAAAAAACTTTAGGACCAGACTTCAAAGAGAAACTGCTGAGCTCCAGTTCATCTGCAAATTTAACACCATCAGCTTAGGACTAAACAAAGACTGTGAATGGCTTGCCAATTACAGAACCAGTTTCTCCTCCCTTGGTTTTCACACCTCAGCTGCTGGAACAGGGCCTCATCCTCCCTGATTGATCTAACCTCGTTATCTCCAGCTTGCTTCTTGCTTGCTTATATATACACACCTGCCCCTGGACATTTCCACTGCTTGCATCCGAAGAAGTGGGTATTCACCCACGAAAGCTCATGCTGCAAAACGTCTGTTAGTCTATAAGGTGCCACAGGATTCTTTGCTGCTTCAAGCAGTACCTGTGAACACCTGACCAGAGGACCAATCAGGGACAAGATATTTTCAAATCCCTGTGGAGGGAAGTTTTTTTTCCTGTTCTTTGTGTTAGAGAGTCTCTCTTGGGAGTTAAGGGAGTCCAGACATCTTAATCAAGTCCTCCCCGTTTCTGCAATAAATTCTTCTATTCAAGCTAGTGAGTATTAGCAAGAAACTAGTATTCTTATACTTTTATTTCTGTATTTGCGATTCTGTGTTTTGCTATAGAATTTCTTTAATTCTGTAGTGTTATTGCTTTTGCTGAGAAAGAAAGGAGGGGGGATTCTCTCCAGAGATTAATAAGTTTAGACCCTGTGTATTGTTCCATCTTGGTATTACAGAGACAGTTACTTTCTTTTTATTCTTTAATAAATCTTTTCTGTTAAGGACTTGGTTGATCTTTCCTTGGGTGAATTCTCAGGGAAAGGAGAGGAGGGAGGAGGAAGGCGTCTCTCTGTAGTTGGATCCCGGTATCTCTCCTAGGAAAAGGGAGGGGGGAGGAAGCAGGGGGGAATGGTTTATTTCTCCTGGGTGTAAGAACTCCATGGATTTGGGGCTCTTGGGATCCCCAAGGATTTTGGGGAAGGAGTGTGTCCCAATACACATACATTATTGGGTGGTGGCAGCTTTTACCAGATCTAAACTAGGATTTTAGTTTAGAGGAGCTCATGCAGGTCCCCATATTGGAACCTAACAGCTCTAAGTGGGGGTGAGACCTATGACGCCCAGTGTTCCAAGATTTATTGAAAATCAACATTAATGGTCCAGCAAGCTCCTCAGTTAGCTCTTTTAAAACTCTTGGCATGGGGCTCTTGAGCTTTTCCTCTCCTATATCCATGGCTTCCAACCCTCCATCTTCCTCCTTCACACTCTTTCTCCTCTTCTGAACAGCTCTGAATCTGACTATTGTCTCTTCTCCCCCTCCATGTGGCTGTCATCTACCATTCACACAACTCCTTCCCATCCGCCTGTCTCTCCAATTTGGACTCCTGGCTCTTTCTCTTCCTCTCCTCACAGTCTCCCACATTCAGTCTTGGTAACTTCCACCTCCATTCCAATGACCCAACTGACTTCTTAGCTGCATGTTTCCACATCCTCACCCTTTTATATGGCCTATAGCCCATGTTCAACTCTCTCAGTCATCAAAAGGGACATTTACTGGAATTAGTCTTCATCAAGCACTGCTCTCTCTCTCCTGATCTTTCTGTTGCTTAGTTCCCTGCTTCAGCCATCTCCTGGTCTCTTTCTGCATTGCCCTTCATCCTCATCTTCACCCCTGGTCACTCAGTCTTTCTGTGACTTCCAGTCCATCAGTGTTGATGACTTCCCATCTGCTCTCAGTTTTTTCCTCTTTTCCCTTAATTCTACTGATATATTTATTGATTCTCTCCATTCCTCACTGTCCTCCGCCCTTGACTATTTTGCCCCTCTCTCCCATCACGAAGTCCCTCTTGCAATCCCCAGCCCTGACTCACTCCCAAAATCTACTTCCTCCAGGCCTGCTCTTGCACTGCAGAGCATCTGTGGTGGAAATCCCATGACCATGCTGACTTCCTCCACTACAGATGTGTTCTTTCCTCTTCCTAGTAAAACAAGTCTATTTCTCCAGCTCAGCTGAATCCCAAGCATGTAATCCCAGGTGACTTCTCCCCACCTTTGACTCACTTCTCAAACCCTCCTCTCTTCCTGCCTCCACTTTTCTCCACACAAGATCTCAACAATTTCTTTCAAGAGAAATTTGATAAAGTATAACATGACTATTACTTTCCTTTCCCTCCTTCTCCTTCTTCCCTGTGACAGACGTGGAAGTTTCTTGTATGGTCTCCTCTTCTAGCCCCTCAATTTGCCCCACTGGCCCCATCACATCCAGCTCCTGATTTCCTGATCTGCCTCACTCCCACTCTCATCTCCTCCCTTTCTCCTCCTCTTAACCTCTCACTTTCCTCTGGCTTTTTACCTTCACAATACAAACATGTTTTAGGGTCTCTCATCTTAAAAAAGTCACTCATGACCCCGTTTTCCTCTCCAGTTATTGTCCCATCTGCCTTCTCCCTTTTATCTCTAAGCTCATGGAATGCACTGTTGACAATCACTATTTGGAGTTCCTCCCCTCTAGTTCCATCCTAGATCCTCTCCATTCCAGCTTCGCCCCTTGCACTCCACTCAAACAGCTCCGGTCAAAGTCTCTAAAGACCTCTTCTTAACTAAAAGTCAGAATCAATATATTATCTTCATCTTCCTTTGACACTGTTGACCATGCTCTTCTTCTTGAAATCTTGTCCTCCTTTGGCTTCTATGATTCTGCTCTCTCCTGGGTCTTCTTCCTTTCTAAATGTTCCATCAGCATGTCCTTCTCAAGATCCTCCTCATTCCCTCTCCAACTTTCTGTGAGGATTCCACGGGGCTCTGTCCTTGGTCACCTTCTCTTCTTCTACACCTTACCTCTGGATAATCTCATCTGAAAACAAATTCAACTACCACTTCTATGCTGACGACTCAAAGATCTTCCTCACTGTTACAGATATGTTTCCTTCTGACCAAACTAAAATCTCAGCCTGTCTTTCTGGCAGCCCCTTGTGGATGTCTAGCCATCAACTCAAGCTTAACATGGCTAAAACAGAGCTCTTAGTCTTCCCTTCAAGCCCTTCCCACTACCTCCTTTCAGATCACTGTAAACTACATCATCAACCTGCCTGTCACTAAGGCCTGTAACCTGCACACCATCTTGGACCTCTCTCTTGGACCTCATATCCAGGCCATGTCCTGATCTACACTTAACACATAAGTCAACATAGCTATGGTGCTCAGGGATGTGAAAAATCCACACTCCTGAGAGCCATAGCTATGCTACCCTAACCTGCAGTGTAGACACAAATAGGTTGATGGAAGAATGCTTCCATTCACATAGCTACCATTGTTTGGAGAGGAGGCATTCCTACAATAATGGAAAATCATCTTCTGTCACTGTAGACTGTGTCTGCTCTATGGGGTTATGCTGGCATAGCTATGGCACCATAACTATACTTTTATAGTCCCTGGTGGGCTGAGTCCACTGTCTATTGTGCTAACCAATATTGTCTCACTGTTTCCTTGTACTTCCCCATCCATCTTTATCAATCTGCTGCATCTTTATCAATGTGCTGTCTCTTAGAATCATAGAACTGGAAGGGACCTTGAGAGGTCATCTAGTCCAGTCCTCTGCACTCGTGGCAGTACTAAGTATTCATAGAATACTTAATTCATAGAATTAATAGGGACCTCAGGAGGTCATCTAGTCCAACCGCTTACTCAAAGCAGGACCAATCCACTAATAAATCATCCCAGCCAGGGCTTTGTCAAGCCTGACCGTAAAAACTTCTAAGGAAGGAGATTCTACCACCTCCCTACATAACCCATTCCAGTGTTTCACCACCCTCCTAGTGAAAAAGTTTTTCCTAATATCCAACCTAAACCTCCCCCACTGCAACTTGAGACCATTACTCCTTGTTCTGACATCAGGTACCACTGAGAACATCTAGATCCATCCTCTTTGGAACCCCCTTTCAGGTAGTTGAAAGCAGCTATCAAATCCCCCCTCATTCTTCTCTTCTGCAGACTGAACAATCCCAGTTCCCTCAGCTTCTCCTCATAAGTCATGTGGTCCAGCCCCCTAATCATTTTTGTTGCCCTCCGCTGGACTCTTTCCAATTTTTCACATCCTTCTTGTAGTGTGAGGCCCAAAACTGGACACAGTACTCCAGATGTGGCCTCACCAATGTCAAATAGAGGGGAATGATCATGTCCCTTGATCTGCTGGAAATTCCCCTACTTATGCAGCCCAAAATTCCGTTAGCCTTCTTGGCAACAAGGGAACACTGTTGACTCATATCCAGCTTCTCATCCACTGTAACCCCTAGGTCCTTTTCTGCAGAACTGCTGCCTAGCCATTCGGTCCCTGGTCTGTAACAGTGCATGGGATTCTTCCGTCCTAAGTGCAGGACTCTGCACTTCTCCTTGTTGAACCTCATCAGATTTCTTTTGGCCCAATCCTCTAATTTGTCTAGGTCCCTCTGTATCCTATCTCCACCCTCCCGTGTATCTACCACTCCTCCGAATTTAGTGCCATTTGCAAACTTGCTGAGGGTGCAGTCCACGCCATCCTCCAGATCATTAATGAAGATATAGAACAAAACTGGTCCCAGGACCGACTTTTGGGGCACTCTGCTTGATACTGGCTGCCAACTAGACATGGAGCCATTGATCGCTACCTGTTAAGCCCGACGATCTAGCCAACTTTCTATCTACCTTATAGTCCATTCATCCAGCCCATATTATCTAGACCATTCCTGACAGGTGTTTGTCTAACCTGCTCTTAAAAATCTCCAATGATGGAGACTCCACAACCACCCTAGTCAATTTATTCCAGTGCTTAACCACCCTGACAGTTAGGAAGTTTTTCCTAATATCCAACCTAAACCTCCTTTGCTGCAATTTAAGCCCATTGCTTCTTGCCCTATCCTCAGAGGTTAAGAAAAACAATTTTTCTTCCTCCTTGTAACAACCTTTTACATACTTGAAAACTGTTATCATGTCCCCTCTCAGTCTTCTCTTTTCCAGACTAAACAAACCCAATTTTTTCTATCTTCCCTCAGAGATCATGTTTTCTAGACCTTTAATCATTTTTGTTACTCTTCTCTAGATTCTCTCCAATTTCTCCACATCGTTCCTGAAATGTGGTGCCCAGAACTAGACACAGTACTCCAGTTGAGGCCTAATCAGCGTGGAGTAGAGCGGAAGAATCACTTCTTGTGTCTTGTTTACAACACTCCTGCTAATACATCCCAGAATGATATTCGCCTTTTTTGCAACAGCATTATACTGTTGACTCATATTTAGCTTGTGGTCCACTATGACCCCCAGAGCCCTTTCCGCACTACTCCTTTCTAGGCAGTCATTTCCCATTTTGTATGTGTGCAACTGACTGTTCCTTCCTAAGTGGAGTACTTTGCATTTGTCCTTATTGAATTTCATCCTATTTACTTCAGACCATTTCTCCAGTTTGTCCAGATCATTTTGAATTTTAATCCTATCCTCCAAAGCACTTGCAACATCTCCCAGCTTTGTATCATCTGCAAACTTTATAAGTGTACTCTGTATGTCATTATCTAAATAATCAATGAAGATATTGAACAGAACTGATCTCTGCAGGACTCCACTCATTATGCCCTTCCAGCATGACTGTGAACCACTGATAACTACTTTCTGGGAACGGTTTTCCAACCAGTTTTGCACCCACCTCATAGTAGCTCCATCTAGGCTGCATTTCCTTGTTTGTTTATGAGAAGGTCATGCAAGACAGTATCAAAAGCTTTACTAAAGTCCAGATATAACACATCTATCACTTCCCCCCAACCACAAGGCTTGTTACCCTGTCAAAGAAAGCTATCAGGTTGGTTTAGGGTGACCAGATCACCCAGGTCAAATATCGGGACGTGGGGGGGGGGGGGGCGGGCCGGGGGCAGAGGGGAAAAAAATGGCGGCAGAGCAAAAAAAACAAAAAAAACCCCACCCCCGATTCCTCCTCCCTCCGCAAGCGCTGGAGGGAGGCCCGGAAGACTCAGGGGAGCACGGCCGGGGTGAGTGTGAGTCCGGCCTGGCCCCAAGCAGGCAGGACTCGGGCGCGGTACCTGGAGGGAGAGTAGGGGGTGGCTTGCGGGGCCAGGCAGCGGCTGTTCTCCCCACCTGGGCAGCAGGACTCGGGAGCAGCCGCTGCTTCAGCTCCCACTGCTGCGGGGGGAGGAAGCGGCCACTGGCCAAGCTCGGCGGCTGCGGCTCTGGCGCCCACGAACCTCTCGAACCTGGGCCTGCTGCGGGGACCCAGCGCGCATGCTGCGCATGCCCAGCCCCTGGCCAGTCACGTCTGGGCTGGCTGCCCAGCTGGTGCAATCCCTCGGGTGGCCCCGGAGTGGGGGCAGCAGGCCCCAGCCCCCCCATCCCGCTCGGGTCCCACAGGGGAAAGAACGGGGCTGGGCTGCCGATGCCTCCGCCGCAGGATTGCACCAGCTGGGCAGCCAGCCCAGACACGACTGGCCAGGGGCTGGGCGCAGCGTGCACGCTGCTGGGTCTTCGCAGCAGGCCCGGGCTCGGGGGGTTCGGGCCCAGGCGCCAAAGCCGCAGCCGCTGAGTGCCACATGCTTGGCCGCTTCCTCCCCGCGCGGCTGTGGGAGCTGCAGCAGTGGCTGCTGCCGAGTCCCGCTGCCCAGGTGGGGAGAACAGCCGCCGCCTGGCCTCGCGGGCCGCCCCTCTACTCTCCCTCCAGGTACCGCGCCCAAGTCCTGCCTGCTCGGGGCCAGGCTGTACTCACACTCACCCCGGCCCCACGCTCCCCTGCGTCTCCTGGGCATGGCGTGCTTGGCAAGAGGCGGGGATTTGGGGAGGGAGCCAATGGGGCAGTGAGGGGGCGGGGATGGGGGCAGGGATTTGGGGAGGGATCCAATGGGGGAAGGAGGGGGCAGAGTCGGGGCGGGGGAGGGCGCAAGCTCTTCCGGGCTGGCCTTTGCTTGTTTGTCCAGTGTCCCGACCTAACATTGGTCGGGACGTGGGACAAACAAGCAAATATCGGGACAGTCCTGATAAAATTGGGACAGCTGGTCACCCTAGGTTGGTTTGACAGGATTTGTTTTTGACAAATCCATGCTGACTGTTACTTATCACCTTATTATCTTTTAGATGTTTGCAAATTGATTGATTATTTGTTCCATTATCTTTCCGGGTACAGAAGTTGAGCTGACTGATCTGTAATTCCCTGGGTTGTCCTTATTTCCCTTTTTATAGATTGGCACTATATTTGCCCTTTTCCAGTCTTCTGGAATCTCTCCCGTCTTCTATGACTTTTCAAAGATAATCGCTAATGGCTCAGATATCTCCTCAGTCAGCTCTTTGAGTATTCTAGGATGCATTTCATGCCCTGTGACTTGAAGACATCTGATTTGTCCAAGTAATTTTTAACTTGTTCTTTCCCTATTTTAGCCTCTTCTGGCTTCTTCTCTTTAGCCTACCTCATTTTCACTGACATTCACTATGTTAGACATCCAATCACCAATCTTCTTGGTGAAAACCGAAACAAATAAGTCATTAAGAACCTCTGCCATTTCCACATTTTCTGTTATTATTCTCTCTCCCCTCTCACCCCACATTGAGTAACGGGCCTACCCTGTCCTTGGTCTTCCTCTTACTTCTAATGTATTTGTAGAATGTTTTCTTGTTACCCTTTATGTCTCTAGCTTGTTTAATCTCATTTTGTGCATTGACCTTTCTAATTTTGTTCCTACATACTTGTGTTATTTGTTTATATTCATCCTTTGTAGTTTGACCTAGTTTCCATTTTTTGTAGGATTCTTTTTTTATTTTTAGATCACTGAAGATCTCCTGGTTATGCCAGGGTGGTCTCTAGCCATACTTCCTATCTTTCCTATGCAGTGGGATAGTTTGCTCTTGTGCCTTCTTGTGTTCTTTGAAAAACTGCCAACTGTCTTCTATTGTTTTTCCCCTTAGATTTGCTTCCCGTGGATCTTACCTACCAACTCCCTGAGTTTGCTAAAGTGTGCCTTCTTGAAATCCATTGTCTTTATTTTGCTGTTCTCCCTCCTACCATTCCTTAGAATCATTAATTCTATCATTTCATGATCACTTTCACCCAAGCTGCCTTCCACTTTCAAATTCTCAACCAGGTCCTCTGTATTTGTCAGAATCAAATCTAGAACAGTCTCTCCCTTAGTAGCTTTTTCCACCTTCTGAAATAAAAAAATGTCTCCAATACATTCCAAGAACTTATTGGATAATCTGTGCCCTGCTGTGTTATTTTCCCAACAGATGTCTGGGTAGTTGAAGTGCCCCATCTCCACCAAGTCCTATGCTTTGGATGATTTTGTTAGGTGTTTAAAAATAGCGTCATCCACCTCATCTTCCTGGTTAGATGGTCTGTAGTAGACCCCTACCATGACATCACCCTTGTTTTTTGCTCCTTTTATGCTTACCAAGAGACTTGCAACAAGACTGTCTCCTATTTCCATCTTTTGTCTTATACTTAGCTCTCTGAGGCAGGGGCTGTCTTTTTGTTGTGTGTTTGTACAGCACCCAGCATCCTGGGGTCCTGGTCCATGACCTTCTAGGTGCTATGGTAATACCAATCATAATAACAATAATCTCTACTGTTCCTTTTATAGAGCTCACTCACTGAGCTGACAACCTAAATGCAACTTAAAGTGATTAATAATGCAACCTCCTACTGACTTTCTTACATTTTATTATTCCTTTCACCTACCAGTCCCTACTCTAGAACTCAGTCCCAAAAGATTACAGAATTTTATCAAGGGAGTTACCAAAACAACCCTTGGATATCATCTTTGGAATCTCAGTGGGCTGCAAATTCCAGCTTTATTGCTGTGCTAATTAATGTAGATTGTTATGCGGACATTTGTCCACTAGAAACTAGACTGAGAGACTGTCAACCCATTTCACGCAGGCCACTGAACAGTCAGCAGATGATAATGAATTTTGGTTACTACCAACCTGGGCCAGATTTGAAGCAGTGACCCAGAGGTGAAAAACTCTACATCTCATTACCAATCCCCTGAGCAATCCAGCCCCTGACTCATATTATGAAAAGTGGAGGAAAAAAACCAAACCTCAGCAGTGTGAGTTAAAGGGTCAGTGTTAACTTCAAATGTTCAAGCTTTTGTCCTCTATGCATCGCTAACATAATTATATGTAAATACCCTGTAAAGTAGACAATTATATCCGAGAAACCAACTGGTCACAATAAAAAGACAAATACAGTTTCTCAAATAGTAGGAGGGCAGTTGTTCCTCTGCTTCCCCCTGCTTTCATCCCCCACCATTTCCCATTGTTATAACAAGGCTGATGGGGGAGCTCTGATTAAATTTATTGCCTACAATTCTGCTTACTTGACAGCACACCTATCGAGCTTTCAAAAACAAGCATCATGACTATGTATGCACAAGAGGCTCAAAAACATACATGACCTCTTTGGTGTTATATTTGGTTTTACTGATTTTTGTTTTCATAGTTGGAAGTTATATAGCTGAGGAAATTGTCAGCGTAGTGAACGACCCACTCCAGTCCCCCATTCACAAGCTTTCATGTAACCATTTGCAGGATCTTAAGCCCAACTTAACCATCTTTTAGTGGAGGACTGATGGAGATGATATGACCAGATTGTAATGAATACATGCATGTTTCAGCTTTCACTAAATGGATTCTAGGAATATAAGCAGTAAAAGGATTGCAAACTGGTGTCACAGGAATCACAGCTAAAGAATAAACATCATACAATAGAATTCATTTCCACTTTACATTACACCTTTTGCTGTAATTCTTTATATAAAAATCTCTTTTTTTCTTGACCGTTAATACCGATAATTATATCTGTATTTCTTAAGAATATTATGAGTTGCCATTTCTGCATAGTAGCAGATTGAATTTATTCACCTTACGGATATATTATTATCACAGATAATAACTGCAGCATGATAATTATCATTAATTATTCATTTGGATTAAGAGGCAAATAGGCTTGCATTCAAGGGTCTTCCAGAGCACTGTTCATTGTTCCAGAGCCCTGTGTGCCAGTGTGACTAATTCATACTCTTTTCAGCGCCACTGTTGACATCTGACTGGTCCCATATGTATTTATTTGAAAATATTATAAAAGGAATAAGTGCATCATTTCAGGACATAACCACTAAAATAGACATATGATATCTTTTCTGCCTTTGAGTGAGGATATGCAATTTTCTATTAAGGACTGTGTTCACAGAGCATCATTTCAATAGATCTGTATGTATGTCCTATCTTTGCATTCCTGTGTCATATTATTTAAGCTTATATAAGCCAATGTATTTACATAATAGCTTTTAGCACAAATAGTATTGTGTGAAGCTGTACCATTTGTCATTCACTGAATATAATGTTAGCAGAATTGTTTTTAATCCACTTTGAAGCAGATCTAAGTTTAATGTGCAAGGATCTTCTCAGTGTAAGGTTAGAAAAATCCAAGAGAGGGGGAAAAATCAAAAAGAAGGGGGGATGGGAGGATGAAAACAGAACAATAAATAATATAAATGCTAATTCCTTTATGTGGCTTTCATCCTATACTTATTAATGAGCCACACTCTCTCTTGATAATCTTTGCTTCATATCTAACAAAATGTCTCGAAGATAGAAACATGATCATTTGAGGACCACCATGACAGATCCAATATGCACTGTGTAATAAATTTCACTCTGGTTTTTATAGCTCTGAGAATGCACTTACATATGACCACAGTGATTTACTATTTCTGCTTCCAATTATGATACATTTTCATTGTTAATATTTTTGCAAGGTTTCAATGACATTTGATATGACTCCTTCTATAACAGTCTGGAGCATTTCTTCTCTAGCTCCAGTTTTGCTTGTTCGACTGTTCCTAGGCTTTTCTGGGAGGTCTCACCTATGGAGCCAGTGAAGTTATCCTGAAGATTCCGTTTTGAGTCTAATGGTCTTTACTGGATGTCAGCAGGGGGCGAGAAAAGAAGACCAGACAGATAAAGAGACTGCAAAGGAAAATGAGCCATAAAGCTATTAAATGGAAAAATATTATGTATAAATGCCATTTAAAGGTAGCAAATTTCAACATAAAAATATTCCCCCAAAACAGGAAATGTAAAAGCTAAGTTTCTCATTGCAATATCCATTTGCTCATGTTGCAGATTTATAGCATTGTCAACATCTAGCTAGGCTGTTAAATGATTGCCCTTCACCAGAAGAGATGGCAGGGAAAACATTTGCTCAATAGAAGCAATCAAACTACTTGCTCAATAGAAGCAATCAAACTCCCCCAGACCAGTGCAGCGACAGACAGATGTCTAGCAAGAAAGGGGATGGGATATAAGGGCAATTATATATTGACGCAATAGCTGCGAAACCTCCAATAAACAAGGATGAAACCAGCAAACCTCGCTCGATATTGATACCTAGTAAAGGGTGTCTTGTAGGATTCAAGAAGAAGAATATTTAATGGAACCGAAGCTGAATGGGAATGATACTGTGTTGATGAATATCCTATAAATATTAGAGATAGAAAGAATAGTTAAATTAAGCAGGAAAGAACAGGGCAGAGCAGAGACACTGGATGAACCAACCAGCCTACAGTATTATTATTATTATTTATAAGTTGTATTGCTGTAGCATCTAGAGGCCAGTGGTCCATTGTGATAGGCACTGTACAAACATATAACTACGAGATAGTCTCCTGAAGAGTTTAGAATCTACAGTCATACAAGTGGACCACCTCATGTGTGCCCATCTTCAAGAATTAGAAAAAAAGAGGAAAAATAACACCTCAGGACATGAATGCAGTGAGCCACTGCCTGACCAAATTCCTTTCACGTCTTGTGTCAAACTGAGTGCAGTGTCAAGCTAGGCACGTACCATGGTGTTACAGCATGGAAGTCACCCCACTGCACCCCATTGCAGTCCAGCATGATTCCACAGGTGAGTCCGGCCTCAATTTCCCCTCATCCAAAGTATAAATAAGTCCAAGCAGGCCTTTCCGGTACTTAAGAGCACCCTATTGGAAGGTCTCATTTATTTAACAGAAAAGGGCAACACAAAACATAAGCGAAGCCTTCAGTCACCTACTCTGCCGGAAGCCCCTCCACATCTGCAAAATGTTCTTCTGGCACTTTTCCCCCTGACAGTTAATTGTTCTTTGCTGAGTAAATCCCTAGTGGCTCCCCAGAATGTCCCACACCCAGTTCATTCTCCTCACCTATTTCTATCACTTCCCTAAGGAGTGCTTTCTCTCTGGGACTGCTCCTCTCTCCACAAGCCTCTTCTCTCCAGAAGCCCCTTCTTCCGGGAGTAGCTTCTAACCAGCTCTCCTGAGGAGTCTGTCTCCTCAGGAGCTTCCTCTGTTCCTCATGTTCCTTAACTAATTAACTGCCTCCCCACCACCTAGGCAATTAAGTAATTACAGTGTGTATATGTTGGCTCATTCTCCCAAGTCAGGGGTCCCCAACGTGGTGCCCGCAGGCGCCAGGGGGCATCTAAATGCGCCCACGTCCTGGCCAGCGGTGGAGCATCCGCTGAAATGCCGCTGAATTTCTGCGGCGTTTCGGTGGCGACGCCTCTTGATAACGCCGCTTGCTGCTGACAAGCAGCGTCATCGAGAGGCATCGCCCCCAAATTTCTGCGGCATTTCGGCGGCAACACCTCTCAATGATGCGGCTTGCCGCCGACAAGTCACGTAATCGAGAGGCGTTGCTGCCAAAATGCCACAGAAATTCGGCGGCATTTCGGCGGATGCTCCACCGCCGCCACGGTCCTTTGTCTGGCACCCGCCAGACAAAAAGGTTGGGGACCACTGTCCTAAGTGGAGCCTGTCACAGGTAGTCTGGGTGTCTGACCTCCTAAGAGGGCCAGCTACCCTGTAACATATTCTCCCCACACACACACACACACACCTATTTTTCCAGGCCAAGATTCAGTATCTGCCCTTGACTATATGGATTCAACCTGAGTGGCCCTATTCATCACCTTCTCTAGAACTGCAAGCCTATTTACCTCTCGTGATCATTTCTTCGAGCCAGGGGAGCACTTCTTGCTGGGCTGACTCAAGGAAGTCTGCAAGCCCTTTAACCATTTTTCTATTCTCATCAGTGAAATACAATGATACTAGAAGTCATATTCCTTAAACTCCTATGTCAGTTGTGTGGTGAATGACCTTTCCCATAGTCTTTGGTACATCAAAATTCAAAACAAATTGCACATCTCCTAAGTCTAGTCCTCTAACCACATCAGAGGTAATCAACAGTACTGTGCTCTCACCATTGGCAAACTTGCATAAGGCTGCTTCTTAGTCTTCTTGGCCTTCCAGCCTTCCAGGATACATTTGCGGGCACACTCTTCGGAGTAAGGGTCGTCCTTCATCCAGCTTTACTCCCCATTTGGATTTCTAATTATTACCCATCACATCTTTTTTTCTATGGCCTTCTGTAAAGAGCTTATAAGAGCCCATTTCTGATCCTCTTGAGCCCACATCATGTTATCCATTGGAAAATCACTTTTATTCTCCTCCCCTGAGAGGTTCATCTTTACTTTTAGGCTGAACTTCATTTAGCTTCCCTTTAATTAAGGTCTTGTACAGTTGTTTCCAAATCTTTGGTCAGAGAGAGGAGCCTCGGCCCTTTCTTTTGTACTTCAGCTCCTTCTTGGCATGCTTTTCTTCCTCTCTCACTCTCACTCTCATATGCAAATGTCAGAGCTTGATATCCAGGTTCCATAACCAGAGAATGGCATCTAATTTTCTCCCTGACTTGCAGGATGAATCCTCAGTTGCTAATCATTTGTTGGATGAACCAAACCAATGACTTGCAGAAGTATGTATATGCTGATGATATCTGTATTGCTGACACTGGAGATGACTTCCACAGGGTTGAAGGGAATGTTAGCCAAGACATGGATACTTTGACTACTTACTTCCTAGCAATGGAGACTAATTCTCAATGAAAATAAGATAGTATTTCCTCTAGCCCTTGTAAAGCCACCTTCAGCCTTTTGATCCTGTAGAGCATCACATTGTGCCATGATTACTGCTTTGACCCTGTCAGCTGCAGCGACCTTATCTTCAGCGGGATGGTATACCTTGCTGCCCATCTGATCTTTTATCTGAAGGAGCCTTTCCTTTTCTTTCTGATGTAATTCCAGCTTTTTCTGCAAGGCAGTCCCCTCAGCCTCTAGGTCTTCAGAGGGCAGCTACCCCGTGATAGGTGAGCATTGACACCTGTGCTCTGCTTTGATCACTGTCCATTCAGAAGGTAGAGATTCAGAAGGAAGGGTGATTCCTTATATTTATAAGTTCTTTCAGGCGGGGAACATCTTTTGTTCTGTGTTTTTACAACAGCTAGCTCAATGTGGCCTGGTCCATGACTACAGCCCCACTGGGAGCTACAGTAATACATGTATTAAGTAAAATAAATAAATAAATAAATAATATGGCCTTTAAGAACCTTCCAGAGGAGCAGGAGGAGAATGGTGGCAGGTCTAGTTCTAGGTTTTTCAGTGCATTTTGTGAAATCAGATGTGTGGGTCCTTGCACTACTGGGAAGAGTTTCTTCTTGAGGTCCCTTTTTCTATGCATTAGACCACTATGAGCAAGGATCTTTTCACACCATAGTACTGCACAGCATTGCATAACTTAATTGTAGGAAAAGTAATAGTAATTTCTGCTGCATAAGTATAGTGTTTGCAGGTAGTATAGGATATGGGCCTGACTCTGTTCCCTTCACCTTTGTGTAGTCATTTCCACTACTGTGAATTCAGAGCAATGTGCGTGTAAATCCTACCAAATCAGAAGGGTAACGTTTTATATCCATTTTGCATTTATGAAATAAAAAGGGAAGCTCAGAAACTGGAGAGAGAAGGGGCAGAAATAATGAAAGGAAGGAGAATAGACAATAAGGAATGTGTGGAAATATAAGGCCAAATTATACTCTTAGGGTACGTCTATACTACCCGCCAGATCGGCGAGTGTTCGATCTATCAAGGATCGATTTATTGCGTCTCATCTGGACACAATAAATTGATCCTCTAATCGATGCCCCTACTCCACCTCGGCAGGAGTAGTAAGCGTAGTCAACGGGGGGAGCCGCGGCAGTCGACTTGCTGCCCTGAGGACAGCTGGGTAAGTCGAACTCAGGGCTTGGCTACACTTACAAGTTGCAGCGCTGGTGGAGGCTTTCCAGCGCTGCAACAACACCCCGTCCACACTTGCAGGGCACAACCAGCGCTGCAACTCCCTGGTTGCAGCGCTGGCTGAAAACCCATCCCGGCAGGGGTATAAGGAGTGCAGCGCTGGTGATCCAGCGCTGCCCAGCAGGTGTGGACACTCACCAGCGCTTTACCTGTCCTCCAGGGAATAAGTAGTTATCCCAGAATTCCTGTTCAGCCACTCTGCACATCAGTTTGCACTCTACTGCTCTTGCCTCAGGTGACCCGCCCTGTAAATGCCCCGGGAAATTTAAAAATCTCCTTCCTGTTTGCTGCAGCCAGGTGTGGAGTGCAATCAGTTTTAATCAGTTACAGGTGACCATGCCTCCACGCGGCAAACGAGCCCCAGCATGGAGCACTGGTGAATTGCAGGACCTCATCAGTGTTTGGGGTGAGGCATCTGTTCAGGCACAGCTGCGCTCCGGCCGTAGGAATTACGATATCTTTGAGCAGATATCAAGGGCCATGCTGGATCGGGGCCATGATCGGGACGCAGTACAATGCAGGGTGAAAATTAAAGAGCTGCGGAGTGCCTATTACAAAGCCCGAGAGGGGAATCGACGATCCGGAGCTGCTCCCACGACCTGCCGTTTTTACAGGGAGATGGATGAGATACTTGGGGGTGACCCCACTGCCAATCCCAGGATAACGATGGACACTTCTGAGCAGGCTGGGGGACAGGAGGAGGAGGCGGAGGAGGCGGCGGAGGCGGAGGCGTGGGGGGGGAGGAAACCGCGAGTGAAGCTCCTGGCATGGGGGAAGAAACCGCAGATTCCCTGGAGGCATGCAGCCAGGAGCTCTTCTCAAGCCAGGAGGAAAGCACCGCAATCGCAACAGCCAGCAGTTGCAGAAGGACAAGCAGAGGAGCGTGTTACCGGTAAGCGGCTTTTATTTTCTGGGTGAAATGTTTCTGGAGAGGAGGGGGGGTTATGGATGCATGCATGCCAGCCTCTAGATGTGGAATAGCCCGTTGATGTGGTCTATCACGTCGCGGTAATCTGCCTCAGTTATCTCAGCAAAAGCTTCATCCAGAGCGTGGGCAATATGCCTGCGCAGGTTTATAGGCAGAGCCACTGTGTCCCTTGTCCCAGTGACGGTGACGCGTCCGCGCCACTCTTCTGCCAGTGGTGGGGGGACCATTTCTGAACACAGGCAAGCCGCATAGGGTCCCGGGCGGAATCCACATTGCTCTAAAAGAGCCCCCCGCTGTTCCCTAGTGACTCGCAGTAGGGAAACATCTTCCAGGATTAAGTCCTGTGAAAAATGTTGGGAGACTCTTTAGTGAAGAGATAGGGAGATAAGATCACCCCTGCATCTGCATCTTCATTTCACTCAACCCCTCTAGCACTCCAGATTACCCGAAGCAACCAGCTCCCCTCTTACACCCAAGCCCCACTTCTCCCCATATAAGCACTGCTCACTCACCATGTCGTGGCTTCTGTAGTGTTATGCGTGTGGGTAAAAGAATGCTTAAATAAGAACTCACTCCCTCAGTGTAACAATTCATGTCTGGAGATAGTGGATACAATGCTGCCCGTGTTAAATGTTGTCATTTCTGTTTCTACAGTGACCTTGACTACTGGACTGCCCAGATGTTCAACATCACAGAGGCTTCAAAATTTGAGAAAAAATCCCCGAAAGAGCAAAGAAGACATGCTGAAAACTGTTCTTAATCAGTCTGCTCGAGAGAGTAAGGACTTGAAGGATTGGCGAGAGAAAGAAAGCAGGACACGCAAGAGAAATGCAGTGGCCAAGAGGAAAACCACGGAGCGGCTGCTAAGCATCCTGGAGCGCCAAGCGGAGTCTATAGAGTCACTCGTTGCCATGCAAGCAGAGCACTACCGTGCTACTCCCCCACCCGCCCCGTCCTTTGTGCCTTGTGCCCCAATGTCAGCTCAAACCACCTTTCCCCAGCATCCAGGTTCTTACCACCACCAGCTGCCTCCAACACCTGTATGTTCCCCAACCAGCCCTGATACCTACCACCACCCTTACCCTCTGCATTCAACCCCCATCACCATGCAGTATATGAACCCTGAAGTGCAGGATTCATTAAACAGCAATCCAGACAGGGCATATGCAAACTTGTGACTGTACAGTTCACCAACCCACACCCCTGCCCTCTTGTGTTCATGAAATGTTGTGTGTCTGTCTGTCTGTCAAGGAAGTTTTTTTCTTTTCAATAAAACAATTCTTGGCTTTGAAAACAGTCTTTATTATAGCAGATAGTGAAAGATACCTTAGCCCAGTAAAGAAAGAGGCACTACAAATCATATTATTATTATGGATAATAGAATAACAGTGTAAGCAGTGCAATTCACTCCCATGCAAGGCAGCAAACATTATTGTTGGCTTTCAGCCTCAAATTCTTCCCTCAAGGCATCCCTAATCCTTGTAGCCCTGTGCTGGGCCTCTCTATTAGCCCTGCTCTCTGGCTGTGCATATTCAGCCTCCAGGACTTGAACCTCGGTGGTCCATGCCTCACTGAATGTTTCACCCTTCCCTTCACAAATATTATGGAGGGTACAGCAAGCGCATATAACCGCGGGGATGCTGCTTTCCCCCAAGTCTAGCTTCCCATACAAGCAACGCCAGCGGGCTTTTAAACGCCCAAAAGCACACTCCACAGTCATTCTGCACCGGCTCAGCCTGTAGTTGAACCGGTCCTTGCTCCTGTCAAGCTTCCCTGTATAGGGTTTCATGAGCCAAGGCAGTAACGGGTACGCGGGGTCTCCAAGGATCACAGTGGGCATTTCGACATCCCCTACTGTGATCTTCCTGTCTGGGAAAAAAGTCCCTGCCTGCATCTTCCTGAACAGGCCACTGTTCCGAAAGATGCGTGCATCATGCACCTTTCCAGGCCAGCCTGTGTAAATGTCAATGAAACGCCCGCGTTGATCCACAAGCGCCTGGAGAACCATAGAGAAATACCCCTTCCGATTAACGTACTCTGATGCCAGGTGGGGGGGGGGCCAGAATAGGAATATGCGTCCCATCTATCGCCCCTCCACAGTTAGGGAAACCCATGTGTGCAAAGCCATCCACAATGTCCTGCACGCTCCCCAGAGTCACGGTCTTTCTTAGCAGGATGCGATTAATTGCCTTGCAAACTTGCATCAAAACGATTCCCACGGTCGACTTTCCCACACCAAACTGGTTCCCGACCGACCGGTAGCTGTCTGGAGTTGCCAGCTTCCAGATTGCAATAGCCACTCGCTTTTCCACCGTCAGGGCAGCTCTCAATCTTGTGTCCTTGCGCCGCAGAGTGGGGGCGAGCTCAGCACACAGTCCCATGAAAGTGGCTTTTCTCATACGAAAGTTCTGCAGCCACTGCTCGTCATCCCAGACTTCCATGACGATGTGATCCCACCACTCAGTGCTTGTTTCCCGAGCCCAAAAGCGGCGTTCAACGGTGCTGAGCATTTCCGTAAATGCCGCAAGCACTTTAGTGTCACACGCGGCAGGCAAATCCATATTGATATCATCGTCGGAATCCTCACTGTCACTTTGGAGCTGAAGGAATAGCTGGACTGCCAAACGTGTTGTGCTGGTGACACTCATCAGCAGAGTCCTCAGCAGATCGGGCTCCATTTGCCACAGAAATCGCGATTCACACAGAGAGTAACAGAAAGACACTCACAATGGCGCCAAACGCTGCTGGAAAGAGTGAATGCTGGGATGTGAAGCGATGCACCACGGGGCGCTGGCAAACAGGAAGCGGAATGACCCGCACACTTCCTTCCCCTTCCCACAATACTCAGCGCCAAAACGGCGCCAAAACGGGACGAGGTGCTCTGTGGGATAGCTGCCCACAATGCACCTCTCAATACAGCGCTGGAAAGTGCTGCAAGTGTGGCCACACTGCAGCGCTGGTAGCTGTCAGTGTGGCCACACTCCAGCGCTGGCCCTTCCACAGCTGCATGACCAGCGCTGTAACTCCCAGCGCTGCAACTTGTAAGTGTAGCCAAGCCCTAAGATGCTTCGACTTCAGCTACACCATAGGTTGCCTACTCCTGGTCTACTGAGTTGAGTGGGGCATGGGCTCAAGCTAAAGTGTTGTGCTGAATAGGAACAGGTTTAAGCATATGCTTTCAGCTGATCCTGAGCTTACATGCTTTCCTGAATTGAGGTCTGTATGAGAACAAAGTGGTACTACATATAGTACATTAAAAGGCAAAAGTTGGTTCATTTCATACTACCTGTGTTGGGCTGCTTCTTTGGGGAAAGTACTTTGGTGGAGTTCTTCCACATAACAAACATTGCTGTGATGATGTATGGCTGGAAACAAGAGTCTATTACATGAATGTCAAACAGTGACTGAGCATGTCTGGACTCTGAATTTTCCATAAGTATAAAGCAGATAGCAAAGGAAAGTATTCCAAAGCTGTACATTTTCCACATTCACAAGCGCTTACTTTTTGAGAACCAGTTTGCATATCGCTAGTTTTCTATCTCCCTCCGCCCCCCCTCCCCCCCGCCCCACCAGTATCTTCAAATCAAACTTATTAGGAAAGGTTTTTTTAATTTATTTATTGGAAGATATATTTACAGGATAATTCAGTGAAGCTTGACAGCTTTTTTGCAACAGGACCCCGAAGACACATTACGCTGTGCACAACAATATAATATACATCTGAGATGCACATGTATACTCATAACATTTGTTAGTCATCTGAAGTGCACAGTGATCAGGTTTTCAGTATGCTCTAATTCTCTATTTAAATATTATGAACATAGATTGTCGTACTTTAGTAGAGCAAGAATGGCACATTACCAGAACCACCACTTCCTTAAATGGTCATTATGATTTGATTGGAACAGTTTAAACTTCTTCATAAAGTAAGTAAGATCAACTTTATGTCTACATTAATACAAGCCTTTTGCCAGGTGGGTCTTCATATTGCATGTAAGCCATTTTAATTTAGGTTATTGAGTCTGAGCTCTTTTCTTTGCAGCTAAGAACAGTTGTTACTATCTTCGACCAAAATTACCCTCCTGGACCACATGCAAATCTAAATTCCAATATTCTGGTCTCTGACTGGAAACTCAGTACAGATCTGCAAATAGAATTTTAGACTTATAATTTATATTAAATTAAGTTCTCCTTTAAAAATCTATAGATATTGTTATCTTCTTTTAAATGGCTATGTTTAAAGACTGCCTTGTGCTTTTACAGGTAAATTATTAATCTGCTGCAATGCTCAGGGTATTAACACTGGGAAGCTCTAACACACACATTCAGGAGCAGATCCAGAATGCATTAACTCTTCACTTCTGTTAGCTGCTGCAGTAGCATGCAGCTGTGAGGGTTCATTGGAAAGTTGGTACAGTACTTCCAAAGGAATGGCCCACTCCCTAGTAAATGGAGCTGCAGTGGAAGTGCATTTTTCTCCATATATCTGGTATATTAAGCATCTCTGAAGTAGTTAAAAAAGTCATAACAAAAAAGGGAATAGGCCAAGGACTGATGATGATGGGAGTTTAAATAAAGTTAAACAAACAGAATATCCTACAGCTGCAGTGTATATGGAGAGGGAGAGAGAGAGAAGGTCAATCTGACCTGCCATTGTAGATTTCATTCCATTCCCAAAATTAGTGAAACCTACATTCCCCTTTCATTTTAATTAGGAGAAGAATACCTTCCCTAATCTTTTGTGGTGTGTTACCGGTATTATAATACCCATTTCCTTTCACCCTGAGAGGTGACTGAAATGCAGTGACGATGAAGTGAAATGATTCCTATAGCGATAGAGTTTGTAGATCTGGGTGCATTGTGCCAAACTTCTTTAGATGATCAGTCATGTTTTGCAGTGTCTTCCGTCTTTTGGGTCCATTTTCCACCACCATTTAAGGAATAAACAGTCCCATTGGCAAGCTACATTCATGAGTAACCATGGGAAAAGAACTTTGCATTAGTACGCCTGAATACTGATGAGCTTGCATAATCATCCAATCCAGGAAGAAAATACCAAGTGACTTATGACGAATTACAACTAACTTAGGCCACAGTTCAGAAAGGTACTTAAAAACATGACTAACTTTATGTATTTGAGTAGTCACTGATTTCAGTGGCACTGCTCATGTGCTTAACTTTAGTAACATGCTTAAGCACCTTGTTAAATCAGGACCCCAGAGAAGCTGGCTAAGAATGTTCACGGAGCAGTTTGTGATCAATTCAGAGCATTACAAAGTTCACTAAAAAATTCATTGAATATTTAAAGCAATAGTGATCTCTTTGTGGCTGAGCAGAGAGGTTAAATTCATTGAATAAGTTACTCATTGTGAATTATTCACTCAGCTTTGCTAAAGAAAAGTCCTGTATAAATCAATCCATAGTATTGATATGTAGGATTTCATCATGGGAGATTTTTTTCTCCTTTGTGATCTGATTTTTTCTCCTTTGTGATCTGATTTTCAGTAAATTGTGCCACCTTGACACTAACCACCCTGGTGTGTTCCTTCTTCTAGTCACTGCTGCTCCAACCAGTCCATCACAGTGCTACAGCTATGGCATGCAGACATTAGACCTCATTCTCTCTCACGCTGATTTACACCATTGACCACAATGGAATTGCTTGATTAGACCTTTCGCATCCGCTTTATAAATCCAAAATATCTAAGTAATGAACATGAATAACTACAATGTTACCTACAATCAAATCCCAGTTATACCCTCAGTAAATTAGGAGCATATATTATTCATGCTGATAGGACATAAATGTGTACTAGGTTCTTTTCAATCGTAAAATAAGGACTCCAAAGTGCTTATAGTCTAAGGCCCTGATAATGCAAACACTTAGGCACAACTTAGCTTTATGCATATGACTTGTCCCATAGATCCCCCTTTTCCTTTCTCCCCTTCTTCCCAGCCCTTGTTAATTCACTCAGGGACTTATCCTGCATCCATCAAAACTCTGATTGATTTATATGGGCATTAAACCAAGCCCTCATTGCTTCCTATCATAGTTCAATCACCTCAAACCCAATTATTCCCCATTCGTCCTCTTCCTCCTCCCTCCACAGTGCAATACCTAGTCTCCTCCCTACACCTCCCTTTCAGCAGTCAATACTATGTACACAAGGGAGCACTGAAGCAGTATTGCTGTCATTTGTGAGGCCTCCAATGCTGTGAAGTTACACTCCTGTAACTTCTTCTGCCATAGCTGACAAAACCCTTCCTTGGGCCTTTGTACTGGTTGCCCCAAGGAGGTGGGCTGGGCTTCCTGTCCCGTGTTGGGGTGGCGGGTCTGGTGCTTCTTTTGTCTGCTTCCACTGGAAAACTAAAAGGCCTAATTTTCCTTGCCCCTGCTGCTGCCAGTCCCATCTCATGTCCCTTTTATCTAATTAAAGAAGCTTGACATTCTATAATGAGATTCTATTTTTAACTTCCAGCGAGTGCTTGTTTTTCAGTTTTACATGCAGGTACCAAGTTATGCTGACCTACTTCTCTATTCTTCTGCTAATTTCTTTTCTTTCTAACTCATTAATTTCAAGCTCTCTTTTTTTTTTCTGCATGGGACCTCACAACTCATGGATGAACCGCCACAAAATGTTTGAAGATTGGCTTTGTTTTGGATTAGATGCTTGCCCAAATTTTTTTGAACTGGAAACCTCACGAGTTCATGCTCTCTTTAAATATTTCTGCTGCTATACAGGCACGTCACCAAGAACAGTTTTGCTTAGTGTATTGCGAATCTGGCCCCGCACAAAAACAGAAAGCTCTGATGCAAGTTAAAAGTTAACAAAAATCATCCAGATTCCTCAAACCCCAAAAGAGATTCAAACTTGCTTATGGTTTTGGGCATGATTCAGGAAAAATTAATTCTGTTTATACTAAAGCTATGTCTACACTACAGACTATGTCGGCAAAACTTATGTCACTCCAGGGTGTGAATATTCTACCCCCATGAGAGACACAAATTACACCCACATAAGTGCTCGTGTGCATACAGCTTATGCCACTCGCGGAGCAAGGGTTTTTTATGCCGACAAGAGCAGGGCCCATATCACCTCCACTCTGCCTCCTCCGCTGAGCACACAGCCCCGCTCTAAGTCTCCTCCAATCGGCACCGCAAACCTGGGAGGGGAGGAGAATTAGAGCAGTGCTGACGTGCTCAGCGGAGGAGGGCTGGGGCGGGCTCCCCAGGCGGGGTTAGCTGCCGCGGTGGGTGGGGGGGGGGAGGGTTAGCTGGGTGGGGGAGTGGCACATGGTGGAAGTTTTGCCTAGGGCGCGAAACTTCCTTGCACTGGCCCTGGACAAGAGAGCTCTCTCTTATCGGCATAGAGCATCTTCACCAGACGCGCTGCAGCAGCGCAGCTATATCAGTACAGCTGCACTGCTGCAGCACTGTATGTATAGTCATGGCCTAAGTAGTAATCTCTGTTAAGAAGCAGAATTACCAGTTAACTAACAAATCTTATTCATGGTACAGCACTGATATTGTGAATGACAGATTTAGACTGACAGCTAAGGAGATGTGTCTTTGATATATTGTACAGGGCCAACCACATGTTGATACTCAGATAATAATAGATTATCCAGTGGTTTAAGCAACGGGGCAGTTCATGCAAAGCCTTATATGGGCATTCCTTACTCTTGTACACTGAAGGTAATAGAGTTAATCGAACAATTTGCCAAGGGTCGTGGTGAATTCTTCATCACTGACAATTTTTAAATCAAGATTGGATGTTTGTTCTAAAAATATACTCTTGGAATTATTGCAAAGAAGCTCTATGGCCTGTGTTATACGGGAGGTCAGACTAGATGATCACAATGGTCCCTTCTGACCTTGGAATCGATGAATTTATGAATCTATGAAATAAGAAAGATTTGCTCACATGAGAAAGGCTTGGCAGAATCTGATCAACAATGATAATATTTATCTCTTATACAGCAAAGCTTTATAAAAGTGCTAAGTATTATTATTTTTTTATTATTATTTATTTTATTACTAACGATGATGTTTGAGAAACAAAGAAGAAACCCCATTCCTGTGTTGATCCCAGAAGAACCATGGAATAAAACAACAACAGGATTTGCTAAAAGAAAAGGAAAAACACACTAGGGAAAGCAAAGTTATTTTAAAGCTTTTAAGGCAGGACTACAAATATAGCTCCCAATTCTGCCCTCATTAATCTCAAGTAGTAGCTTACTCTGTGAGTAGGACCATCAGTTTATCAGTGGAACTCAACACAGAGTAAGGTACTCCTCCTTGTGATAAAGAACCGTATAGTCTGGATCAAAGGCCAGTAGAAAACAAAATTAAAACTATAAAAATATCCTTTAAGCAATGCTTACTCAAAATCACTTTTATGTATATGACCCAGAGCTGCTAAAATGCCCTTAACATGGTACATGATGGGTTTTCATAACTTCATTCATTTGCCTAGCCTAAACACTAATTCCTTTTTTAAACTCTGAACAGGACTATGAAACCATCATTTAAAATATATATATAAGTTAATTACCCATAAACAACTTTGGAGACAAGCTTTTGTTTTGTTTTGTTTTGTTTCTTTTTTTTTAAAGGCTAGCAAGAGACAAAAGAATATACTTTGTTGGGATCAATTATACCAGTGTTTCTCAAACTGTGATTGCCACTTATGTAGGGAAAGCCCCTGGAGGGCCCGGCCAGTTTGTTTACCTGCCCTGCCACAAGTCCAGCTGATCGCAGCTCCCACTGGCCGCGGTTCACCGCTCCAGGCCAATGGGAGCTGCTGGAAGCGGCGCAGGCCAAGGGACATACTGGCCGCCGCTTCCAGCAGCTCCCATTGGCCTGGAGTGGCGAACTGCGGCCAGTGGGAGCCGTGACTGGCCGGACCTGCGAACGGGGCAGGTAAACAAACTGGCCCGGATCATCAGGGGCTTTCCCTACACAAGCGGCAACCCCAGTTTGAGAAACACTGAATTATACTCTATATAGACCCTCTATGTCCTCCTAAAGTAAGTATAATCAGAAAAATATGGATAACATAAAAATCCTACCAAGTTCAAGGGTCAGTCAGTTTCTTCAGTCATCCCTGCACCTTCAAGAGACAATGTCCATGAAAATCCTAGGTTGCACAAGACATTTCTTCAGCATTAGTGCCACCAACTTGAAACAAGAAAGAATATCAGCAGTTTCATTAGAAGCACCAAACATGTGTGTATCCCTTGCTAATTGGAACAGTTCCACTGCTCAGGACTTTGTGGCACCTCTGAGAGAGGTGAAGGACCCTTTCCCTCTTGCACAGCAGTAGTATAGGGCCACAGCTGGCTCCCAGCCTGGTCACTAGACAACCCAACAAGCCCAGCTAGACCCAATGAGCCCCCCAAAATGATGGTGCTTCCTGATTGCGTAAGGGAGCCAGTGGTCTGCTACTTGGGCCCTGCAGCAGCACAGCAGCTGCTAAATGTTTAACCGACAGCTATGCTTACCCTGCTCTCATTTCCACTTCCTGGTCTTGCCTTGATCCAGCCCCAGCCTGTCCTTGCTTCAATCCCAGTCACAACCTCCCTATCTGTTCTGGTTTCTGTCTCCTGGCTCTGACCCCCTGGTTACATCTCTGACTACCCCTCTGGCTTAGGTTTCTGACTCCAGTTTTGACTTCAGCTTGGCCCATCAACCCTGACTCTGGAGTCACCGTTGGACCAATGTCTGATCCCTGGATCTTCGTTTGTCTTTACCTGAACTGCCAGCACAACCACCAGCAAGGTCCTGCTCCACCCACTAGGTAGGACACCCTTGCCCCAGCAGCTTACAAGTAGAATCAGACTTCAAAAATTCTTTATGTTATAGCTGGTCCAATTTGGAATGAAGCTACTGCCAGTAGTGCTCTAGCCATGTTCTCATTTCTTCTGATGCAGACCATCTGTGCATCATTATCATCATCATCATCCGATGATGATGATGATGATGATGATGATGAAAACCTGTAAAGACAAAGCCAAGGAAGAGGACATTTAAGAACCACACTGTCAAAGTAAATATAAGCGCAGAAGAAAATATGTATAATAGAAATACAAAGAAGAAGGGTGAATTTAGAGAAAATTAAATTAATTAAAAATTGGCTGGAGGGCACAGATCCCTTTGGTATGTCTACACTGCAATTAAACACCTGTGCTAGGCCAGTGTCAGCTGACTTGGGCTTGCGGGGCTGAAAGGGGACAGGGTCCCAGAGCCCTGGCTTCAGGCCCAGCCCAAGCCCAAATGTCTACACTGCAATTTTACAGCCCTACAAGCCCAAGTCAGTTGACACAGGCCAGCTGTGGGTGTTTAATTGCAATGTTGATGTCTCCTGAATGGAATCTCACAGTCCTGAAACCCCACAGCCCATTTGTGCCCCTTAGAGGATCCCTCCTTTAGGCTAAAATCTGTCATAAGATGGGGTGGTTGGGTTAGAACACAGCATTGTCTCCCTCCCCTCTAACCCGAAGAATCCCCATCAGATGAATTGTGCATGTTTGGAATTCCATGGGATTTTGGACTGTGGTAGCACCATGAAACTGCTGGGATTTTCCTACATTAAAGTAAACTTCATCAGAAGGTTTACTCCAGGATGAAAAACAGCTGTCTCAGTCGAACCCTGGGCAAGACCAAGGTGATACTGGTCAGAAGGGGAAACAGGTTGAAGATTTAGCCTACATATTGTCCTCCCCTTCCACTGAAAGAATCCAGCCCCCAGTTAGTCAAAGACATGTGATGCCTCAGTGTCCCATTTGACTCATAACTAAGTCCAGATGATCAGGTAGCATCAATGGCAAAATACAAAGAAAAAATTCTTCCACTTTTAGCATGATATAGCACTGCACCCCTCTTTCCAGAAAAAACATCTTTCCAACAGGAATTCATCACCTCCACACTGAATGGCTGCAATTCACAGAATCTTCAGCTGAATGTGGAAGCAATGAGGACTCTTCAGCTTGTGCAGAACGTGTGTCCCCAACTTCTCAACAGAATGAGCTGCCATGAGCACATCGCTCTTGTGCTCTAATCTTCCTGCTAAATCCCTTCTGTTTATCCTTACATTGCTCATTCTAAGACTTAGTTCTAAACTTCCGCACAATCACCAGATCAGAACCTAGTTACATCAGTGACTACACTTACATGCATGCCTGGCTTAGACAACTGCACATCCCTGGGACAATTTAGCTCACAAAGCTCAGGATGAAGTGTCAGAGCCAAAGATAAAGCATTTTTGGTCGAGGGTGCTCAGTTATGGAACTGAATCTAGGGGATACTAGACTGATCCAGAGTCAAAGCACCTTCAAGGTATGCAGCAAGGACCTCCTCTTTGACAGAACTATTCCATGAGAACTAGCATGGTAATGGTGGGAGAGGGAGGATTATTCCTCAAGCAAAATCTCCTTTAATCAGGAAATAGAGAAAAACAACAAAATCCATGATGTCTAAGAGCGAGCTCACACAGCAGATCTAATTTACCTTGGATGTCCCTGCCTACTATTATTATAAGTTCTATAGAAAATACTTAGAGATAGATATATGTCACCATCAGCTCATAGAATCATAAAATCATAGGACTGGAAGGGACCTCAAGAGGTCATCTGGTCCAGTCCCCTGCACTCGTGGCAGGACTAAGTATTATTAGTCTGCAGAAGAAAAGATTAGTCTGCAGAAGAGAAGAATGAGGGGGGATTTGATAGCTGCTTTCAACTACCTGAAAGAGGGTTCCAAAGAGGATGGATCTAGACTGTTCTCAGTGGTACCAGATGACAGAACAAGGAGTAATGGTCTCAAATTGCAGTAGGAGAGGTCTAGGTTGAATATTAGGAAAAACTTTTTCACTAGGAGGGTGGTGAAGCACTGGAATGGGTTACCTAGGGAGGTGGTGGAATCTCCTTCCTTAGAGGTTTTTAAGGTCAGGCTTGACAAAGCCCTGGCTGGGATGATTTAGTAGGGGATTGGTCCTGCTTTGAGCAGGGGGTTGGACTAGATGACCTCCTGAGATCCCTTCCAACCCTGATATTCTATTTTTCCATTATTCTAGACCATCCCTGACAGGCGTTTGTCTAACCTGCTCTTAAAAATCTCCAGTGAGGGAGATTCCACAACTCCCCACGGCAATTTATTAACCACCCTGACAGTTAGGAAGTTTTCCGTAATGTCCAACTGAAACCTCTCTTGCTGCTATTTAAGCCCATTCCTTCTTGCCCTATCGTCAGTGGTTAAGAAGAACAATTTTTCTCCCTCTCCCTTGTAACAACCTTTTATGTACTTGAAAACTGTTATCATATCTTCTCTCAGTCTTCTCTTCCCCAGACTAAACAAGCCCATTTTTTCAATCTTCCCTCATTAGTCATCCTTTCTATACCTTTAATCATTTTTCTTGCTCTTCTCTGGACTTTCTCCAATTTGTCCACATCTTTCCTGAAATGTGGCACCCAGAACTGGGCCTAATCAGTGCAGAGTAGAGCGGAAGAATTACTTCTCATGTGTTGCTTACAAAACTCCTGCTAATACATCCGAGAATGATGTTTTCTTTTTTTGCAACATTGTTACACTGTTGACTCATATTTAGCTTCTGATCCACTATGACCCCCAGATCTGCTTCTGCAGTACTCCTTCCTAGGCAGTCATTTCCCATTTTGTATGTGTGCAAGTGACTGTTCCTTCCTAAGTGGAGTACTTTGCATTTGTCCTTATTGAATTTCATCCTATTTACTTCAGACCATTTCCCCAGTTTGTCCAGATCATTTTAAATTTTAATCCTCTCCTCCAAAGCACTTGCAACCCCTCCCAGCTTGGTATCATCCACAGACTTTATAAGTGTACTCTGTATGTCATTATCTAAATAATTGATGAAGATATTGAACAGAACCGGACCCAGAACCGAGCCTTGTGGGACCCCACTCAATATGCCCTTCCAGTGAACCACTGATTACTACTCTCTGGGAACAGTTTTCAAATGAGTTCTGCACCCACCTTATAGTAGCTCCATCTGGGTTGTATTCCCTAGTTTGTTTATGCGTAGGTCATGTGAGACAGTATTCAAAGCCTTTCTAAAGCCTTACTCATGTGCACTCCTACTCTGCAACTTCAGACTCTCACACCCATCCCAAAAGGAGGGCTGGTCAGTTTCATGCAGGGTGATGACCTGTGTTGCTTTCATGGTCCAGATCCACAGAGATACTGAGGCACCCAAGTCTAACATTTAGGCTCCACCATACTGGTCAAGTCTCCTGGTATGTCAGGGAGACTCTTGTTTACAAACCAAACTCTCCTGACACCTGATTTAATAATGTTGTCTCCTGCACACAAAAAATCCATTTATACCAAATTCAAAAATTCACCTCCATTATTCAGAATCATAAGTGTCAGCCACATGTGAGCATCAGCATAGGCCATCGAGCTGGAAGTGGGGTGGTAGGTGAGGGAAGCTGGGCCATGGTCTAACCACTTTTTGGCCAGGCCAAACCTGAGCAGTTATGACCCCCATTCACCAGGTCACAATGCCACTCTCTCAAATTTGGAGGGCAAACTTGTAGAGGGGCAAAAGTGCTACGTTCACTGTACTTCAGCAAGACCATTAATAAGGTAAATACTTGTTTCTATGGTTTATGTAGCAAAGTAATATAAGGGAACTTATACTGCATCTATTCAGATAGGTTTTAGTAGCAAATTAAGTACCACCTCCAATGACCCTGAAATTAACATGAAAATGTTGGTCACTTTGGACACCACTGATATTTCCCAAAACCAGCACTCGGTGTGAAAGAGGGGAGCAGGGATCCTGTGGAAAAATAGTATGTGATCATGTAATTGAAGATTGTATCATAATGCATTGCCCAAGCAACCTGAATATTAACGTTGCCAAAATTGTGAGTGCTTGACTTTGTGACCTTAAAAATGTTATTTCAACATTGATTACTTTCAGTATGTCTACACTGCACACAATTTTTGCCAGCTTGTAAAGAACATACACTATATGTGCCCTTTAGCATGGGTATAAATGCCAGTGTAGATGGTGAGGCACTGCTTATGTGGGTAAAGACATGTCTGCGCCCTGTGCGTGTGTACCCTACACAGCTCTCTACACGTCCAAGCAGTGCCACCCCCATTTACACTGCTATTTTATAGCAATTGGGAAAGGTTTCACCTCAGAGAGTGGCCAGAGCCTTTTCCCGCCACAGGGAAAGGCTCCAGCAGAGAGTAGGCAGCGGGAAAAGACTGCAGCCCTTCCTTGACATGTGTAGCTACACACCACTGTGAACACTGCCTTTCACTGTGGTATGTAGCTATACATACCCTACAGACTGCTACCAGTAGTGTGCCGTGTAGTCATAGGCTTTGTGTGTAATATAAGAACATAAGAACAGTCATACTGGGTGAGACCAAAGATCCATCTAGCCCAGTATCCTGTCTTCTGACAGTGGCCAATGCCAGGTGCCCCAGAGGGAATGAACAGAACAGGTAATCATCGAGTGATCCATCCCCTGTCGCCCATTCCCAGCTTCTGGCAAATAGAGGCTAGCGACACCATCCCAGCACATCTTGGCTAATAGCCATTGATGGACCTATCCTCCATGAATTTGTCTAGTTCTTTTTTGAACCCTGTTATAGTCTTTATCTTTATATTATATATATCTTTATGTTACTGACAGGGGATCTTAACTCACTCTCTAAAGTTATATTTTAAAAGCTTTGTACTGTAGATGTGCACCTTAACAGAAAATAAGCAAAGAAGCAATCAGATACTACTGTAACTCAGCAACCTATCAAACAACGTGATAGCAGACACATCATATTTTTAAAATGCATTTAACAGAGAGATTATTCAGAGAGATGTATCTTTAGTGGGGGAACAAATATGACCCCAGAGAGTCTGAGTTTAGCCTCTTAAGTGTTCCTCCTACTGAAATTTGAGAATACTACTGTGCAAAGGAGTTCATCTTATACTTCTGCTTTTCTTGTATTATATATAGTTTTAATACCCCAAGAAATAAAAGTGCTGAACCATGTCTGATATTTTATTGTACTCCTAAACTATTATGAGTTAAGTATGACAAATACCCCACTGCTTGAACTAAGGAAGTTTTTCTTCTAACTCAATCAGAGAGCATTTCCATTAAAAGCTGAAGACCTCCGTTCTAACCCCAGCAGTACCTTCTCTGCATGATTAATTATTTTTATGCGCGCTGTAGTCCATTAGGGAAGTGTCTGATGGCCTCAGGACACGGATATCTGGCCTTTATATGCATTATTTTGCCAACCTCTGTCTCTCTCTTCTATCTTTATCCAGTGAAATACAAAACATCATGTTACTAGTACCTTTATCTTTTGATTGTTTTGGGGTGGGGTTGTCTCTAAAAGGTTTTCCTTATAAGTTATCAACATAATCTTGAGGCAGTTTTTTCAATGTTTGTGTCACTTAACCAGTTTAACATTTTTTAAAAGATACATTGGAAATATGGGCCAACATCAGTTTTTTATGGAAAGAAATCTTACACAAAAATTCAGGAGTCTTACAGCACACCACTGATTTTGGAAAAAATGTGTAAAATAAATAGAGGCCACAGAAGAATTTGTTAGATCTGTTAAGAATACTAGACCAATTTTGGTCTCAGTAATGATGTGTAAAATTAGAGAAACTCAAATTACTTCAGTGGAGTTACCCCAGTTTTACAGCAGTGTAATAGAGAAATGAATTGTTCCCCTAGTCTCTGTTGATAACCTTAATATGATCCGTTGTCTGCTATTTCAGTAGTATTAGTGGGAAGAGAAATATACTTAAATATCCTTATCTTATTGTGATAAAGAGCTAACTCTGGCCTGCAAAATACATTCATGATTTTTCATCACTGTTTATGCCTTATACATAAAATAATAATAATAATAATAATAATAAAACCCTGCTAGTTAAGCTGGTTCTGAAGTATAAGGAAAAATAAATTAATAAATATTTCCTAAATCGTTCTTTCAGATATGCTGCCAAAGATCTATTAAAGAGTTCTGATGTACATATACTCAGAGAAAAGAATGAACAGTACATCAGAGAAAACTGGGAAAATCCTCACCGCATTGCACTCAATTGTAAAATCCCACTGACTTCAGTGGGGCAAGAATTTCACCCAACGTGGGGAAACAAAAGGCTTTTTTTATTTTTTTTAAATTCTATTAGATTTTCTCAAGTATAAAAAAAATACCTTCATTATATTTCAGGCATAAAATATGTGCAACACCTATCAGCTTCAATGAGAGCTGAGTGTACTCTGAAAATTGGGCCTAAACATGGTTCTAAATTTTGGTACCCAAGTTTGAATTTTTTAGCCACTGTACCCTAAGTAATAGTGCCCTTGATTACATTGAAATAAACGGTGAAGCTCCCATTGAATTCAGTGACAATAGGGTTAGGCTATGTATCTATTATCATAGCACTGCTAAATAGCACAGTACTAGCACAAATGATGCCAACTGACAAAGCATCCCTCCATACTAAAGGGACAACAAACTGAGGAATGCCATCCCCACCCTCCAAAAATATCAGTGGGAAACTTAGATCTGATCCAGGACTATTTCTTCCCGACAGCAACATGATTACATCCCTTCTTTTTACCCGGGCTATATAGGCATTAAAAGCTTCCTTGTAGCTGGATGGCACGTGAGAGCATTTAATGTTTCTTAGATACCTCTCTGTTGTTTTCTCCATCTGCGGTAAGGAACCCCACTCATGGTGGGAGTGTTATCACAGCATTGCCTTTACCATGACAAACAGTGGTCTTTTCTTCCCATTTCAGTTTCCAGACACGTACCTATATGGGGGCATGCTTAGAGATAAGTATCTCATCTACATCTGCAAACAGTTCTATTTTACATATTCCCAACTCCCCTAGATATCAAACATCCATTTATTTTGGGGTTTACTCCCAGGTTTTCTATGTGTTGGATGATATATCTTTTTCAAAACAAATTTACGTAAATACAGTAAACACATAGGCCCATATCCACAAAGATACTTAGTACTTGAGATACTCAGCATCACAGTGCCTAACTTTTAGATGCCTAGAAAAATCACTGTGATAACACAGTGATCCACAAAACCTGAGTTAGGAGCCTGGGCTCCCGGTACAATGAATGGGTAGAGATAGGCGCCTTAGACTGGGAGCCACAAAAGCCAGCACGTTAGGTGGGGAGCCACCAAAACTAGCCAACAGAAGATGCTGAGAAGAGGGGTGTTTGCTAAAAGAAAGCATTTGTCACAAGTATTATCATAGTGATCTTTTTCTTTTCTTTCCAGTTTCTAGACACATACCTGTATGGAAACATGGTTAGAGATAAGTCTCTTGTGTGCATTTTGGCACCTAAATCTGGGCTGGATGGAGGCATCTATCTCCACTAGCTATTCACAAACTGAGGGAAAATAGGCAGTCCTCCATCTAAGTGGTGTGCAGGGTCCAATCCTGCACAGAGGACACAGGTGTACTCAGAAGTGATTAGGGATTCTCATGATGCACCACAGTGATTCAGGAAGAGGAAAGACCATGGTGCACCATGGTAGATGTAGTCTAGCCAAGGAGTCTGGCTTACAGGGCATATTGGGCACATGAGCCACCTGAACTTCAATTTCCATGAGGTATGGTGGCAGCATTTCCAAATCAAAATGTTGAGTTTTCAGCTGAAAGCATTTTGGCCCCCCAAAAAAGTAGTTTTTTGGCCTAAACGTTTTTTTTTTTATTTTTTCAGAGAAAAACTTCCAACCAGTTCTACTAGGGTATCATAAAACCATGCAAGTTCAACCTGCTTGGAAGACTCACAGTGAACCAAAACAGCCCCATATGAAGTAGCTCCATTCAGCACCTATATCTTTGTTTAGGCCTCTTCGTTCCTTTCTTCTCACCAATCCCTGCTATCTTGAGTCCAATATTACATAGATCTTTTAAGGATTCCAGTATGTGGCCTGGCTGATCCAGCACAGAATTCTCTGCTGGGTATACAAACCTCTGGAAGCCAGCTAGGGTGACCAGATGTCCCGACTTTATAGGGACAGTCCTGATTTGGGTTTTTTTTTCTTATATAGGCTCCTATTACCCCCTACCCCCGTCCCGATTTTTCACACTTGCTGTCTGGTCACCCTAAGGCCAGTGATACAGGCTGAAACACTTTTGAATGAAAAGCAGTCTGCTGAGGAAGCCAAAAAACAAGTCTCAAGAGACTTGTAGAAGTGAGTCAGGGAACTCACTGACAATAGGAAGTTCATGCAACTGAATTCCACATCTCCATGCCCTTTAACTCTGATTTCTCAAGCTTTGCCAACCCAGCTCAGAGGATATACTGCAGCTCTGTATGCCCCTCTGCCGGTCTGAGGGACTTGACGCACTGGGTTCGGACCCTTCGTAACTCCCTGTAGGAGGCATTTAATTCAGGACATATTTAACTATAGCATTCAAATACACCCCTGGAGAAAATAATGATATTTTTCCTCCTCACCTGATCAGGGAACAGATTTCAGAAAGTTTTTTACTTAATGCTTCCTATTTAAGGTACACAATCAACGTTGTGAAAAAGAAGAAACTGATCACCAGGAAAACCCCATTTTACCTATTGTTAAAAATTCCATTCTAAATCAAAGGTTTTAAGTTTTAAGATAAAAAGTAGTATTTGAAGTCCTGAAAGTTACCCATTGGCCACTTTTAGATCTCATCTGTAATTCCCCAATGTCCTTCCTGAAGTAATCTCAATAATTTAATTTAAAAAAATTAAGGAGAAGGTAGTAGTTTTGTTCTTGATTGTACAATAAGTACTATAAAGTATTCTTTGGATAGTATTCTAGTCCATTGCAGGGCAAGATTATGCTCTGTGGTCTGGAGGAGGTTGAGTAGGGTCTGTGCTAAGGCCCGAGGCCCTAGAAGGAATTCCTTTGAAGGTCTTTGTGGTATGCGTATCAGAATGGTAGTTTAGCTCACCTTGTGGCTGGGTAGAAGGTAACTATGTTCTCACGTAGCCAGACCTGAGTAGCTCTTAATGAGCACAGACCTTAAAAATGGATGCCATTTCCCCCATCTTGTGGAGGTTATTGCAGGGTTTGCAGGGTGGGTCCCCTATGACCTCAAGCCAGCCTTGCTTACACTCACCATTTTAAACTCTCAAATTTTCTCCTCGGGCAAATTTTCCCTATTGCCAAGTGATCTCTGTCCTGTCCTCCCTTTTATCCTCCCCTTTTTTTTGTTCCTCCCACCTTCAGAAGCCTGCTTAGTTACATACAAATCTGAATGGAGAACTTGGACCTTTCTTGTATACACAATTTTCAAACCCCCAGATATGGGCTGTAGTGGGAATAGACTGTTTGTGCTTACTAAAATTTAAAAAGTGCTTAAAATAGCCACTCTTCATATTGCAGAGTTTAACGGCTTGATTTTTAAAGGTATTGAGCACCTGTAGCTGGTACTGACTTCAATAGGAGTTGTGTGTGCTCCTCCCCTCTGCAAATCAGACCATAAATGTTTCATTCTAAATATATACAATCTCTGGGGCTGGTCAAGTGGTTAACTCAGTGCCTGACCCATTTGGAGGTATTCATGACTCCAGTACATCTGGTTCATAATATGCTCAAATTCCACCTGAAGCTATTAATTCATACATTTTAGGGAGTATTTACTCCGTTTATCTAGATGCATTGCAAATGATCTTCCTTTTCATCTCGAATGTTGTTCATCCTCTGAACACCTGCACTGGGTTTTCACATAGAAATCCTGCAATTATTTCCCTCCTTCTCTTTCTATCGCAACCAGGTGGGCAAATTATTCATTTATTTAAATTTCAGAGGGGTTTTTTGTTTAGTTTTTGTTTGTTATTTTTTTAAATCACAGTTCTATAGGGAATATGTAGCTAATTTAAAATACTTCACAAAATTGCACTGTAAGATGCTCCATAAAAGAATGACACTACAACTTACATCAAACAAGCAAACATTTGTTATGGGGACAGTAAAATTTACTTTTCACAAAAGGAGCCTACAGTAATAATGCATTCAATTCTATTTCCCAGAATGCTTCTTAAGTATGTTAATAAAGTCTTTATTGTGTCTGCTTATAAAAGTTGCCACCATTTCCCATTAGAAAGTCTCTGTTTATTCATCAAACATTTACTGACAGTGACTGCTGGGAGCAGGCTCAGATTTCCACTCCATTACACGTTTGTGGCATAAAACACATTAATTATAGATATATTACAATATTCAACTCATTGAGGAAAAATTAGATGATCAAGGCTCATTTTCCTTGACAATAAGCAAGTTAATGAAAATACTAATTACCTGATGATGAAGTGGAGCCTTCAGGATTGAATGCTTAGCATCTGTAGAAGAGCTCCGTGAATCTAGCACAGAATATTAAAGCCAGAAGCACTGGAAGTCTAAAGGGTGGTTCACGAGGTCATCAAATGCCCTTTAATCACAGGACAGAGAGTTGTTAGTTTATGATATAAACTTTCATATGCAGCTTTGATGGAAGTCATGAAAAGTCACACAAGCATAATATTCATGTAAAGCTAATTCTCACCATGAACTGATCTCCTCCATTTATTCTTTGAATTAGTAGTTAAGTTACCCTACTGGCTCAGTAATCCTACCGTATGGCTCAGGATTAAAAGAACACTACATAATCTAAAGGGTACTAACATCAGAACAAGAAATATGTGGCTCTTAGGAACATAGTAGGATAAAGCATGTTCACAAGAATTACTGTATCAGTTCTGAGTTCAGTTAAGTCATCAAAACTACTAACATATGAAGTTAAGCTATAATCTTCTTCAGAAGGAATTTTTTTAATTGCAACTGCCTCTGCACTTGTATATTTCTTATTGCCAGTTCTACTTAATGCTGTAAATCAGAATGACTAAACTGCTGAGCCCATCTTTTGGTTTCTGGCCAAGATCAATTTTTACTTCCCATCTGTTTTTGACATTCTACCAATAGCTCTATTTAGCTGTTCTTTCTTTTCTGGACATTATGTATTGAAAAGTCTTCCAACACACTGTGCATGCTGGTGATAAAAGCAAAGCTTTGATTTATGTTTATTCATTTTAGCTCTTTTTCCCCCCCCAATCCATATGTCTGACATTAACTTTTTAGCATACATGGGTGAACATCATTTTAAATATGCTAATATTTTACCTCACAGTTTAGTACTCTTCCAAACTGTTAAATGGTAAACAATAATCTACTAATCACACAATATCTTTGTCATGTATGATTCAACAAACCTGCTACTTAGATTTTCTGTGATCGTAAATGCTGCTGCATCTCATGAGAACAGTGTGCGTTCTCTCTACCTGGTTCATTCATTTCTAGACATCTGAGTTCAAATTGCATTATAGTGAGAAATGAAAATGGATTTGATGTGAGTTGTTGGGTCGACACCCATTTGTTAAACTCCTGTTTCCTATTTATAGATGTATAAAGCTACTGGGTAGTTGGCAGCCTCATTCCCAGGTACACAATAGTAGGGAATATGTAGAACAGGATTGATCGCATAGGAAAATCTGTCTCTATTGTGACCGCTAGAGCGTTACAACATAGTTGATTTGAAAGTGAACAGCACTCCAAATCAGACCTTTTTTTATTAAAGTTGCAGTGTTTTTAAAGCTTTTTTTTTGTATCTCCAAAACTTTTATTAAAATTGTACAGAAGTGGCCTGGTTTTTCTATCCAGCACCTCTGAAAACAAGCTACAAATGTTTGGACCGTCTAGATGGCAGCAAGGATTTTGAGGGCATTAACCACAGAGCATTTCACATGTCAAATTTTGAGCTTGGATTAGTCACATGACATGGTCTCTCTTCACTTTCACTGAATGGCCAAGCCTACCTCATGTGCTCAGGAAGGTCAGAGAAGACATTTTGAATACAGAGGGAGAGGCTACGTTTATTGTGCTAACTCCCCTCTTTTCCCCCTGCCCCGCCATTCTTGTGGCTACTACTAACACACCAGCTTTATGTTCTTATAGTTCAACCAGTTTGCAGGAAAAGTGGCTCAGTTGCAGCGCTTTCATAACCCCCTAGTGCAGGGTTTGGCAACTTCTGACACGCAGCTCACCAGGGTAAGCACCCTGGTGGGCCTGGCCAGTTTGTTTACCTGCCGCGTCAGCATGTTCAGCGGACCGCGGCTCCCACTGGCCGCAGTTCGCCATCCCAGGCCAATGGAGGTGGCGGGAAGCTGTGGCCAGCATATCCCTCGCCTGCGCCGCTTCCTGCCACTGCCCTTGGCCTGGGACGGCGAACTGTGGCCAGTGGGAGCCGCGATCTGCCAAACCTGCTGGTGCGGCAGGTAAACAAACTGGCCCAGCCCACCAGGGTGCTTACCCTGGCGAGCCGCGTGCCAGACGTTGCCGACCCCTGTACTAGTGTCTGTGTCTGTGCATTCCTGGCCTGGCAGAGAGAGGCCTAGGCTACTGTACTCCTCTAGGCCAGAACCAGCAGTGCCAATTTCTGGAATTCTCTGAGGTATTATTACTATTGCTAGGAAATGATCAATTTTTAGTTTCTGAGATTTCTGAAATTCACATTAACAGACTTTTAGTGCTAGCTCCCCAGGTAGGCCTGAGTTTTGCTTGGAGTACCAAAAGAAGGACAGGCCAGTCTTCTGCCATTCTTTCCTGGTCCCGAGAGCAGCTGGAAACCAGGTACAACAGCTTCAGCTATACTTTCGCCTCCTATGCCTGGCTTGCCCCTGTAACACCCACTATGTCAGAGGGCCAGAAGCTGGCTACACTTACTGACACCACTCAGGGATTCTCCTAAAGAAGGAATGCTTAGAGGGCCACTGCATTAGCCAGGATCACTGGAGCACATCCTGCCCTGCTATGCCCTTTTCTTGTCTTCATGCCTCTCATGCCAGCTGGCCAGAAGGATCTTTAAGTCCTTTGTGCCAATGGACTAGTGCAAAGCTGAATTATGAGGGACCAAGGATCTGGGGCCATCTGTTTATTGTGGCCTGCACTTACCTATGCTACTGCCTTTTTATATTCTTTCACGTTGAATTTATTTTTTCCAGTGTTCAAAATTCCAAATAAATATCACTGTATCATTATTCATTATTATTTATCTTATTATCTTATTATTATTTGTCAGTTCCCTGACAAAGATCAAATATTGGGAAAAGGGGACTGTGCCCAGGCTATATAAATGGGGAATATCTATCTGTAACATAGGAGATGCAGGCATTAATATATAAACACTAGTGCTTTGACGCAAAAGGAGACCAGAACTATGACCACAATCAGGGAATTATAAAATAGTATGGCAATAATATTGTGATGCGTATATAGAATCTAGAATTCAAACAAACCCTCCCTTTATGAGCAAAAGTGGATTTACATAGAAAACACGAACATTTCACCTTTACCTCATCATCTTTGTCTCTTTCAAGGAAAAAATAATTTCCATAATTTCAAATTGTGTAAAACATCATCACATGAAGTTTTGCATAACAATTTTCACCAGGTTTATAAAGCTCTAGAAAACTTGTCATATTTTACCCTGGTTCAGCAGACAGAGTTCTCATTTACATCAACACGAGTTCTATGTAATTCCCTACCATTGGGTCAAGTCAGTACTATGTGATATTTCTCTTTAAGTTGCATGGACATACAGTTTAGTCACAATTTAAAAGGAACAGGGGGAATGACTGGCAGAGTGGTAAACAGAGACCTATTTTTGAGTGCATGTTAAACACAGTAGCATAAATTTTGGAAACAATTTGTCACAGAGATGCCATAGTGTAGCATGACACTTGATTACATTTCTGACAAAGAAATAAGCAACAAAGGCAACCTCAAGCAATGGCCCGAAGAGGAAACTGAGAGCCACACATTACCGGTATGGAAGGCCCTTTTCGACAGCCTCTGTCCAAACTCTCTTGAACTCTGGATAAACTATGATTAGAGATGGTCCTGAGCCAAAACCCTGGATTCAAACACCCCAAATCTTTGGGGTTTTCAAACTCTGGAATTAAAATCTGCAGCCTACACCCATCTCTGCTGGGGATATTTCTGTCTGTTAAGGGAAATAAATTCACATATTGGCAACTGGAAATTATTATTATTTCAGTCTATACAAGCATACAAATCAAAGGCTCCTATCTAATATTCTAAGCACTGAGGGGCCAGTTTTTCAAAGGTATTTAAATGCCTAATGATGTAGATAGGCATCTAATGGGATATTCAAAAGGGCCTAAGCAGGTTAGGTGCCCAATTCCCATTGAAATCAATAGGAGTTAGGTACCTAAACTGCTTAGATACTTTTGATAATCCTACTAGGTGCCTATCTGCAGCTCTAGACCCTTACTACCTTGGAAAATCTGCCTCACATTGGGGTAAATCAGAACAAACAAATCAACTGACCCAGCAGCTAAGTCTACCCACATCCTCCAAGAGAAATTGACCTACAACAATAATCCTGCAAATTGCTCCCTTCCCAGCCAAACCTCAGCCCCCTTTACAAGCCATTCTGTTCCCAAAAGCCTGAGAAAAAAGATATGTCTTATTGAGTGTCATGAAGGTCAACAGACATGGGCTATTTTGGACCAAGAATGGGAACAGGTCCCAAAGATGAAAGCACTCTCTCTTTGAAATCAAAAGGACTCCAGGTGAGGAAGATCTATTCTCCACTGAGTGAAATTATTACAATAATGGGTCTCTGCATTTTCCTATTTTGTAAAGGGCCTGATTCTTCTGAAGGCATTTGTTTAACTTTGCTTTTATTTTGTAGAGTTATTGGGCGAGATTCTTTTCTCAGACACACTGGGGTAAATCAGGAGTAGCTCCAAAGAAGACAATAGAATTACACTGGCACAAAGCTATGTAAGGCAGTGCAGAATCAGATCCATTGTCTGTTAGTATCGGCAACATTTAGCTCAGGAATGACATTATCAGCTGTAGTCCGAATACTGTCATATACTCTGTCCATCATTTCAAGCTCAACTTTTGACACCACTTTCTATATCCACTAAGAAGTTCATTTTGTGCATAATATGACTCACCAGAAGAGAAAATACTAATCATATCAGATACTAGTAGCATGAATCCATGCTCAGCAAAGGATGGTGTGGTGATATGGAGTTCATTTCCTCTAGAGAGCTATCCCCACAAGGTTTGGTTCAAATCAGAATTTCAGAAGTAAAAAAGGTATATGACCCTGCCCCAACCCCCCTCCCCATCACTCACAGACACAAGGAAGCAGGCCCCCAACTCCCAGATTTTTAAAAGATGAACATGTTTGTGATTCAAGTTAGAAATTCTCCCACTGTTAAAATATTAGATCTTTCTGAAAGAGAAAGACACATTTTTCTTCACTAGTTTAATCTCTAACACTTTAAAATTCTTTAGAGGCTTAGTGCCTCGCTCTAGATATTTGTTAATGTGATTTTTCTGACCTGAACATTTTTCTATAATTTTATCCCTCCAGCATGGCATGTTACAGCTAAGTTAAAAAGACTGTGGGGATACAAAGAAGAAATTATTGTGCAAGAGTCTGAAGTTAAATTGCAGTGTTTACAAAGAACTGGTTGAAAAGAAACCCTTAATGTCTTAATTCATAGAGATATTTATTTGTGAAGAATTTTGACAGCTGAAAGAAAGAAAGAAAGAAAGAAAGAAAGAAAGAAAGAAAGAAAGAAAGAAAGAAAGAAAGAAAGAAAGAACATTTTTCTTTATCTCTAAAATGCTTTCTTCTTTGTATGTAGCAGGTGCCTCAAGCCACCTTATACTGCCTGCTTTAATTTGTCTTTAATATCAGATGTGCCTTATTGATTTCTACTGTGTATGTTTTCATTCTGAATAATTCAGAGGCACAATTTTTTTCCATTACGGTCAATAGCAGGAGAAAATTTTGAAGATAATCAATTGAGCCTTTCCTGACGATTACTAGTGTTGATATCCCCTGAAGTGAGGGAGTAAAAAAGGCAGGGGATAATATGACATAACAGTCAAGCACTGCAATCAGTAGATGTATCAACACTAATTTTATGATGGGAGTCAAGATCCATACCTCGGGTCCATAATGCCTGCTAATAGTTCTCACACTTGACTTTTCATCATATGGTATACCAGCTGTGCTGTGTAGATCTATGTTTAAAAAGCATTCCCCTTTTTTCTGTGTTTTTCTCAACCTGTTATAACCATGAAAACAATTTGTGTTACATTCTTGAACATGTGCATTCCCTAAACACAATATGCTAGATTTCTTTTATGTTATTTGAAAATATTCCTAGACTGTTACATCACATAAAAATGTACATTATGCCCCTTTGGTAATTGCCAATTGTTACTATTTTTTAAAATGATACTAGAATACTTTGACTTGGATACTGTCATATGCATACTTTCTCTAGTCCAAGATCATATAAGTTCACATACCATTTCTTATCACCTCCGCATAATCAGAGCACCTTGTGTTAAAAGTGAAAAATGATATGTGATTTTTTTAAAATGCAGCAGTGTAACAAAGCCACTAATGGTAACTAAAGATAACAATGCAAAACTGCAAGCTGCTACTGACTTAAGGCTTGATGCCACTACTACTCAAGCCAATGGCAAGAATCTTATTGACTTCCTTGGGATATGGATCCAATCCTGCAACACATATGTGAGTAAAGTTATTCACATGTGTAAATGGGTACGGTAGGTATGTGGCTTGCCGCATCTTAGATCCATAAAATAGCAACATATGGAATTAATTGCTAAATAGCTTATAACTAAATAGTTTAATGATAATCCAATGTGTACAAAGTAAAAGAGTAAATTGGCAGCACTAGCTGAGTTTCCCAGGGATAACTTATTTATAAATCTCCCTGTGATTTATTATTAATCTCCTTATGCAATAATCACTCATGCATATAAACATAGCTAAGCTTAAAAATTATATTCTGATTCATGTTTCTTTACAAAAGAGATGTTTTGACTATGGAACTCAATTCATCACTATTTTAAAGCTTTTGAAGACATTAAAGTCAGAAATTATGGAAAAATATAATTTTTGCTAGTGTCAGGTTTGTTTATTGTTCATTTTTTCATCAATATAGTCTGGTAGAAAGAACATGAGACTATTACCCTCACTTAAGCATATCAATAACTGAGGCTATTTGTTTTAATTACAATTAGTTTAATTAGAATTTAAGTAACTTAATTTTAAAATAGGAAGGTGATGCACCAAAGAACCCAAAATATTTATATAATTTATGTTAAAAGTAAAAGTTTTCTCATAAATATTAATCTTCTTTTTATGTTGCAAGCATATGTAATATGCTCTATATTATTTTCACAAAAATAGGCCACCGTGCATTTTACTCCTATTTTCCTTATTCCCTGGATCACAAAACATGACATGATGCTTGTTACACAGTCCTGGACATAACATCGTTACAAAAGGAGTTACTGTCTAGCACCAATATGGCACACAGAGTTGGGATGAAGTTGTTACAGTATAAATGATCATCTCTACTGCTATATCAGAGAGGTAGCTGTGTTAGTCTGGATCTGTAAAAAGCAAGAGAGAGACCTGTGATACCTTTAAGACTAACAGATGTATGGGAGCATAAGCTTTTGTGGGTGAATACCCACTTCATCGCATGCATCTGACGAAGTGGGTATTCACCCACGAAAGCTTACGCTCCCATACATCTGTTAGCCTTAAAGGTGCCACAGGACTCTCTGTTGCTTTCTACTGCTGTAGTATTCCAGGCAATACATATCTGCTGCAATTGATTAAAGACTGATGTGAAGCTGAGCCACTAAATCAATTGCAAAAGCCACTTATTGCAATAGAGGTTTTTACTGTTATTCAATGAGCTAAATATGAAACACAAGGAAATAAAAAAATGTAAATCTTTTCTGTAGGCTTAAAAGTGGCAAGCTGCCTTTGCAGTGGGCTTGTTTGTCAGGGAGGTTGACTTAAGTGTGTAGCTAAGGATCCAGTCCTAGAAGAATCTGGAAAGCCCTTCACTCCCATTAAAATTAATGGGAGTGAAGGAAATGCAACCCTTCTCAGAATCTGGCCTTCACTGAGCAGGGAAGAGTTAAGTTCCACTGGACTCAGTGAAGATAAGCATCTAATGTGAGTTTAGAGCCAGGGGTAGGCAACCTATGGCACACGTGCCGAAGGCAGCACGCAAGCTGATTTTAAGTGGCACTCACACTACCCGGGTCCTGTCCACCGGTCCAGGGAGCTCTGCATTTTAATTTAATTTTAAATGAAGTTTCTTAAACATTTTAAAAACCTTATTTACTTTACATACAACAATAGTTTAGTTATATATTATAGACTTATAGAAATGTTAAAAATGTTAAAATGTATTACTAGCACGCGAAACCTTAAATTAAAGTGAATAAATGAAGACTCGGCACAGCACTTCTGAAAGGTTGCTGACCCCTGGTTTAGAGAGTGGAGTGTGAGAAAAGGGAGTAATAGGAGGCGGGATATGGAGAGTTATTGAGGGTTTCAATGTTGTTTGCCAAGACAGGATGGATTTTTCTGGACTGTGATTGTCTGACAGGCTTCTCTTATTTTCATGCTGTCAACCCTGAGATGGGTGGGAGAGGTCCCTGATTTGCTTCTATTTTGTCCCTGTGGACTTGTCCCTCCACATAATGAACTTCCTAGAAGCAAGTCAGTCCCTAGGGACAACATAATATTTGTCTCTTCTTTTCTGGTTAGGTTCTTATATCACACTAATCAATGTGGTATCTGAGCACATGCGATAGTGTGGCAGAGCAGGACTGTAACCTCAGGACTTTTAAAAGCTATCATGTTTATCCCATTTTTATACCACCCCCTTACTTCCCAAATTCTCCAAGGACTCTTCCTACCCAAACATGATGCTGTTCTACATCTGCAACATGTTCTGAAGACCTAACCTGTGCTATTCACAGCCCCTATGTCACAACTCCAAGAGTCAGACCTTTTTCTCCTCCTATACAAGTAGTAGGAGATACTGCTTGAAGCAATGGTAGAAATTCCTCGTAGTAATGGAAAGCATTAGCACAATGATGCTCCCAGCCGCATGAACCCAAAAGCTAAGGTCCAAGTTCCCATCGATATCAGATCTTTAGTACCATAGCTAATTCAAGTTCTTAGTTTTTTTGAATTAAAATGAAAGTTGGTTCCAACAGATTTTTATGAAAAAAAATATATACTGCTTGTAGAGTTCACTGATTTTTTGATATTTGGTCCATGAGTATATTAAATGCATAGATAATATCATAACAGGCACCACCGTAATAATCTAGATACCTAGACAGATTTTTGTGAATCTGAAATAAACTCATGTTTAAAACTTAATTTTATCAGCTCTAAAAGCAGGAGAAGATACAATACTACTATACTATTTGCTGTTCAGACAGCTATGTTTCTTTATTTCAGCGGGAAGGGGAATATGATGCCTTGGCATTGTCTGTTTGTCAGAAAGGGCAAACCAAAGAGATTATTAGCTGGAGGTAATCTATTTGTTTATAGGTGTAATGTTAATGTGATTTCTATGGTCTACCTATGAAATGATCTGGAATAAAGAATTTTATTAGTCATAAATATTGTGAGAAAAACAAATATTTTATAAAAACCTACTAGTGTTTTTGAAGTACATTACCAGCAGTAAAGATTGCACTAGGGACATTAACTGAAGTTATAATTTAGTTATTTGATTATTAGGATTGATACAGTTAATTGAGAATGGAATACTAGTAGGGTTTGGTAGTTTCCATTTAAAATTGAATACTGATTAAATCCTTAAATAGGCTATATAGAAATACTTAATTATAGCTAACATCATACTGTAAAAAAAATCTATAGCATGCTTTCTACGTTAGCCACCTCTTGTTTTTACTATGTGAGATATCGCACTTATCTTGTGGGGAAATACCAGCCTATTAATACCAAATAAGAAAGACATTTAGGCCCATTCATAAATCATTTTAAAATGACCCTTATGAATAAAGTGTTACTATAATTTCTATTAGCATAAATTTGACAATCAAGTTCTATATAAAGAGGTTTATTCCATCTGAAGGCAGATATAAAAATCTATCATCTACCTTTATAGAATTAGGACTATAATGTTTTAGTTTATTTTTATATTGCTGTTTAAAACTATAACATTTATTCACACACACACACACACACGAGAGTGATAGATTACATATAAATCTAGTTATAAGCTGAAGCTTCATTAGAGGGCAAGATTAACAACAGTACAGGTAAACCTTGATTTCAAAAAAAGTCTCAGGGGGCACACAAAACTTCATATATATTTTCCTCCTTCAGTGCATACAAAATGCTGCTGCTCACTTTATTTTCTTTGCCTTTCAGTTTGATTCTCCCTCTTTTGAATCCCTCCACTGTGTTCCCATCGCAGACTGCATCAAACATGAGCCGTCATAACTCTCTTCCTCCCTACTTATCCTCCTTTATCAAGCTTTGCCATGGGTGCTCCCCCATAATCTCACTGCTCTGCCAATACAATCAAGTCCAGGCCTTCTTGCATGCAGCCCCCTCTGTGCACAGTCCGGTCTCATCCACAAGGCCTCTATTTCAGCCAGTCAAACAAGACCCAACTTCTGCCAGCGTGCCCATATGAATCAAACTGGCATATATATAAGTCACATAGAAGTTACCTATTGTTATTCTTTTCCCTCTTACCTCAGTCCTTAGTTTGTGAGCTCCTCAGAGCAAGGAATTTCCTTAAGTGTTTGGAAAGCATCTAGTACCAGTGGATGCTGGTGCAAGTAAATCAATCAATAAATTGCATCACAACAATGCAATGTTTGTAGCTCCCCCATCCACACATTTTTCTGTTTGCCTCATCTACAGTTGTTGCTCTCACTAGTTGTGCTGTGTCTACCATTAGAATGGAAGCTTTCTGGGGCAAAGACTGTGTCTGTGCACATTTTAAGTGCTCCTGCAATATGAACATTCATACTTCATTTAAGAAGCCCAATTGTGATGGTCTCTACAGGCTTTTAAAACATTATTTAGAAGCATGCAGTAATTTTAAAATGGATGAAATTCACTAACCAGCCCTGAGGAGGCCAGACTAGATGGTTTAAATGGTCTCTTCTGGCCTTAAAATCTATGAAAATTAGACATTGCCTCCAAATAACTCTTGGAATGGGAGCAAACATCCAACATCCTCAACACATAAACAGACCCATGTTAAACAACACAAACTAAAACAAAGTGTCCTGAAGGAGGCCACCAATATATTCTAGTGAATATTGAGAAGGAAGGGAAGAGCATTCCAATCTCCCAGGCTCTATCTAATATCCCAAAATTCTAACACAGGTCATCAATCTATGGACAATGTAATGTAATGACTGGCAAATGACTATGCAAAAAAGGTGATTTCTGCCCTGTCATATATATGCTCCCTTAAACTAAGGGAAGTTTTGCCCCAAGTTAGACTACACTCCTTACCAGCATCATCATACAAATAACAGAAAAGTCTCTGACCTTCATGGTACCCTAGGAATGATGGCCAGAGATTAAAGACAATCCTGAGTGTTGGCTCAGTCACTTTATCCTTTGAAATATAATTGCAAATAATACTTCACTTAAAAATAGCAATTCTTAAATCTGTGCCAAGATGAAAGAAGTAAAGAGAAATAAAGACTCAAAAAGCAGCTGTCATGCTTTCTGCACTGTAGCACATAATGCCCAAGAAACTCAATAATCCCAAAACCAACCTAAGTGGGTGAGATTATTGCTAAACTGGGCCCCCAAAAGAGGTTAGCCAACTAAATTTGACTGCCAAACAACCAACTGCCAGAAAATGCCATTAATAAGTATGAACAAGCTTCTTCCTGATTAAAAGAATTTGGAAGGGAAATTATTCTCCAGCTGCCCTCCACTACCCTTTGTGGACCAAAACAATGGTGCCACCAGGTCCCTAATGTAAGGGTATCCCACCTCAAATACCATGTGGGGCAGAAGCCCAACCACCAACCCCTGGAGAAAAACTACACAGGCCCCAGCTCCCCTGGGAGGAAGGACTCCCATCAACAGTAACTGGGATACAACTTCACACCCCAAAAACCCAGGGGGAGGGATAGGTCAGTGGTTTGAGCATTGGCCTGCTAAACCCAGGGTTGTGAGTTCAATTCTTGAGGAGGATCTAGGGCAAAAAATCAGTCCTGCTAGTGAAGGCAGGGGGCTGGACTCAATGACCTTTCCCTTCCAGCTCTATGAGATTGGTATATCTCCTATTTAAAAAAAAAAAAACCAGTGGTACCAGCCTCAGTGTGCTGTTTCTTTTGTGTAGAGGTAGGGAGTGTCTTTTGGCAAGAAGGGGTGGAGATGAGACCTGGAGGTACAAGGCCAGGAAGAAGCTGGCTGGGTGGGTGAGCAGGCAGAGGCTGATTGAACTAGGAAACAAGGTAGGGTAGCAGGCAGGAAACTGAACATAGGAACATAAGAATGGCCATACTGGGTAAGACCAAAGGTCCATCTAGCCCAGTATCCTGTTTTCCAACAGCGGCCAATGCTAACTGCTTCTGAAGAAATTAACAGAACAAGTAATCATCAAGTGATCAGCCCCCTGTTGCCAATTCCCAGCTTCTGGCAAACAGAGGTTAGGGACACCATTCCTGCCCATCCTGGCTAATAGCCATTGCTGGACCGATCCTCCATGAACTTAGCTAGTTGTTTTTTTAATCCTGTTATAGTCTTGGCCTTCACAACATCCTCTGGCAAAGAGTTCCACAGACTGCCTGTTCGTTGTGTGAAGAAATACTTTCTTTTGTTTGTTTTAAACCTACTGCCTATTAATTTCATTTGGTGACCCTAGTTCTTGTGTTATGAGAAGGAGTGAATAACACTCCTTATTTACTTTCTCCACACCAGTCATGATTTTATAGACCTCTATCATATCCCCTCTTAGTCATCTCTTTTCCAAGCTGAACAGTCCCAATTTTATTAATGTCTCCTCATATGGAAGCTGTTCCATACACCTAATCATTTTTGTTCTCCTTTTCTGTACATTTTCCAATTCCAATATATCTTTTTTGCGATGGGGCTACCAGATCTTCATGCATTATTAAAGATGTGGGCGTACCATGGATTTATATAGAGGCAATAGGATATTTTCTGTCTTATTATCGATCCCTTTCTTAATGATTCCCAACATGCTGTTTGCTTTTTTGACTGTCGCTGCACATTGTGGATGTCTTCAGAGAACTATCCACAATGACTCCAAGATCTCTTTCTTGAGTGACAACAGCTAATTTAGACCCCATCATTTTATATGTGTAGTGGGGATTATGTTTTCCAATGTGCGTTCCTTTCCATTTAAAAAAGTGTTAGTAAAGGGTTAAAGTCAAATGATTGGCAAGGGATGGAAGGGAGCAGCAGGTGAATATGTGAGATCCAGGGTGTCTGAGGATCTTTTTAGCACATTTTTGAGTGCTAAGCAAACAATAAATAAAATTGTATTAATAAAGTGTGTTTGATTTCACATTTAATATTACTCTACAGTGCTACACAATGTATTGAATTACTCCTGCATGCCAACCTTTCACTCATAAAGAAAATATTTAGGTTGTTTGCTCAGGTTACAGCTGCATTAAGTTCTTGACATAAACACTGAAGGATATTTCTGCTAAGAATCCGGATTTAAGACACGACTGTGCGCAGGTTTACAGGTGTGGAGGAGGATCCTGTCCCCTCAGAGTTTCCCCTGTCAAGAAGCAGACACTCCTATAGTCCTTGCACTCTCCTTAGTACTAGGACTCAATCTTCCTAGTGCACCTGGTGGTGCTAGCCCTCTTACAAGAGAGGAGGCAGGGGGAGGGAGGACCATTGGCTCTTCATGGGCCAGAAGAGCGGTCTGTGTATGGAGGGGAGCGTATGGTGCACCTTCTATCAATTGTAATATATTAGCTGCATTCCCCAGGAGCTCCAAGAGGGATTGTACACAATTCCTCCTGGAACTCCTGCTGAGGAAGTGCATCTCTGCACTACCCCCAATGTGGCGCCACGCCTTCAAGGCACAGTTGAGTCCTTAGTGTTTTGTCCAAGCTATTTCTTCAGAGCTTGAATTTATTACATGAACTGAGATAGCACAGCTCTTATCCAAAGTTAATCATCAAATATTTATGTACATTTTATACTACAGTTATTCATAGACAGAGATAAAAATACTGCTTTGTGGACAGGGCCACTTCATTTCTTGTATGGGTGCTGATATTATGAAGATTCCCAGCATCTTCAGCGCCCATGCCACAAAACTCCAAATGCCCCTTTCCCATAAGAAGAATCAAGTTCTTCCATAGACCTGCCTAATATTTGTACCCAATAATGAAATAAAAAATAAAATCAAACCTCTCTATTCAAAAAATAAACACATCATTCATAATAAATGAATTATTTTAGTGGAATTTATCTGAACATTGAGAGAATAAAAAGAGACAAGGTGGATGAGGCAATATATTTTATTGGTCCAATTTCTGTTGGTGAGATAAATACAAGGTGTCCCAAATTGTTTAGCATAAGCGATTAATGCATCTTTCAAGGGACATTAAAAGTGAAGTGGACCTGTTAACACCTCTTCAATCATGGAGGGAGAAAAGATAGGGCAATGGTTTAGGCCATGTCTACACTCCAGAGTTAAGTCGACTTAAGTTACGTTAACAATCAGAAGCCACTTTAATTACATCAGTTGTGCATGTGATGTGCATCCACAGTCAGTACTCTTGCATCAACAGCGAGAGTGTTGCATCATGGGTAGCTATCTGACTGTGCAACTCGCCACCCTCTGCCACCCTCTGCTGCTGGGGGCTCTGGGAATGGATTGTGGTACATCCTGGGGACATGCTCACTGTCCCATGATGCAACTCTTTCTGTCCCATCATTCCAGGGGCTTCCAAATTTGTTTTGTGCCATTTTCAACAGCCTTTGTTAGCTGTGCACCTGCCATCTCTGCCTGAAAGCATGGATCCTGGAACTGCTGACAAGTCTGGTAATGAACATTATGAACACATCATGGCTGGTCCTGCACTATTTCATGAGCTGTGAATCAGAAAGTGAATTGGTAGTGCCTGCCCTGCTGTGTGCCATGGAAAGAAATAATTCAAGATTGATGTTGGCATTCACAGAGCAGCTGCATACGGTGGACCGTCAGTACTGGGCTCGGGAAACAAACACTGAATGGTGGGATCGCATTGTGATGCCTGTATAGGATGAGGAGCAGTGGCTCTAGAACTTTCAGATGCGCAAATCTATCTTCCTGGAACTGTGTACAGAGTTCACCCCAACACTGCGTCACAAGGACTCCAGAATGAAAGCTGACCTCTCTGTGGAAAAGTGAGTGGCAATCGCTGTGTAGAAGCTGGCAACTCCAGACTGCTACCAGTCAGTCGTGAATCAGTTTGGAGTTGGAAATATGGTGTTATGGCCTAGAATCCAGGCTCCAAGCTGAGCCTGAGCATCTTCACTGCAATTAAACAGCCCTTAGCCCAAGCCCCACAAGCTCAAATCAGCTGGCATGAGCTGGCCAGAAGTTTTACATTGCAGTGTAGACATACTGTAAGATTTTAAGGGAAGTTGGCCCCAAAGGTGTTTAAGATACATTAGAACCCTTATTTTACAACATAACATAAAAAATTATTGTGATCCAGGCTGGTCTGCTCCCATTACAGAAACCATCAGAAAAAAAGAGTTAAAGCATCTGAACTGTAAAGAAAATTAAACTTCATTTTATCTCCTCTTTGTTTTCCCCTTGTAGAGAGTCTTTTCAAAGAGACAGTCCTGCTCTTGGTAGTCTCTTTGGGCTTGTTTGCATGCAGGAGTTTTGTCAGTATATGTTGTATTGATTTAGTTAAATTGATATGACTATTCTGGTTGAGTGTCTTTGCACTATTGCACATGCAGCACTGCAAGCACCATCACTTGTATTCACATAATGGCACTGATGTAAGTATGGTACAGTGCGGTTAAGTATTCCAGGGTCCTCTGCACTGTCGCCAGGTTTACTGCCTTCTGGGAAAGTTTTGCAGCCTATTGTGGGACATATCTGCTAGCATCCAAGGGAACTGTGGAAATAGGGGTGAAATACCCATCATCCCTTCTGCTGTAATCTAGAAATCAACTGGACACCTATTTCCAAACTTCTCATCATCAGCATGGATGAAGCACAGAGGAATGCAGAGTTCATATCCATTGTTATGACAAAACAGTAGATCCTGTTATACAGGAGACGGCCATGCTCCGATCCCAAGGTGCAAGCTAGATGAATCCACAGGCAGAGGGAGTAACCAAAGGAGAATACATACTTTGATGCCACTCAGGAATTCCTGTCTGATTTATTCTTGGAGGAATTTCACTGAGTGGAGCCAAGTTTTGGGTTACAGACAACAAGCCCTGAATGGTGGGTCCAGTTTATTTTGGATAGCTGAGATGATCAGCAGTGGCTCCAGAACTTCAGAAGTGGAAGGCCACATTCCTCCACTCAGCCTGGAGCTCGCAGCCCCGCCCCCTTACCACGCGGCTCTGAGAGGGGCGGAGCTCAGGCCCCGCTGGAGCCATGCTGCACCGCTGTTGAGCAAAGCTCCTGGATGCGCTGAGGCTCCGGGAGAGGGGCGGGGTCAGGTCAGGCTGGGGCCGGGGAGGGAGCCTCAGCCATTCTCGTGGGGGCCCCTGCGGAGCCCGGGGCCTGGGGAAAAATGCCCCACTTGCCCCCCCCCCCTCTGGCCGGCCCTGGAGTGAGGCACCTAAATCTGGACTGCAAGGAGGTGCCAATCTCTGCTAGTGATCCACAGCAGGAAATCCGTCTCCTGGAGTCAGGTGGTATAGGCGTCTAAGCCCTTTCTTGCAAGAAACAGCTTTGGGACCTGCCTGCCTATCACACAGAATTGCTGATGGGGGAGTTGGGGAGGAAAAAGAGTATCCCTGCACCCAGGAAGAAAGTTTTAAACCTGCACCCCTTTCCATGGCCAGGGACTGGGGAGTAGATTGGCCAATAGGAGGTCCCACAGCCTTCAAGATGACAATCAGATCTGGGAAGAGATATAGTAAGACTGCCCAAGCACTACCCACTCATGAGGATGATAGGGCAGGTTAGAGTGCCTCCTCCCATTCCACCCCAAACTGGCCAGGAACCAGAAGGGTGTCTGTTCTCTGCGACTCCAGCCAAACCTCCCACCCCCTGTCCCTCGCCCCCACAGCAATGGGACAGAGCTACAATTCCTGTGTTTCTCTCATACCAAAACAACAAAACTGTTATAAGTTAGCAGCCAATCCCTGGCTTCAGGATAGTGAGTAATTTCCTAAGTCCCTGGCAAGTTCATCATTTAGCTGAACTTGTGCACATGGGAAAAAGTTGAGAGAGGTATAATGTATTGAAGGGCCGAATGTAACAAATCCAGTTGCTGTATTTCAGGCCATCATGTTCCTGGAGCATATATATCCCACAGGAGGCTTCTCAAGTGGCAGAGGAGGGTTGTCTTTGAGAAGCCTAGAGGCCATCCAAGGAGATGTACTAAAAACTGTCTTCCAGGACAATCCTGCACCCCAAAACGTGGCATTAAAGTTATCCTATCAGGGTGTGGAGGACACATCTGCAATGCTCCATAGGCAAAAATAAAGTATTACTGGATCCAAAATTTCTCTGAAATAGGGCCAGCAGACTCGAGGAAAGGCCGTGTCAAAATCAACAGGCTTCTACAGCTGCAAGCCATAGCCCTCAGAATGTACTTGCTACAGAGCCAGTGCGATTGCTTGCTGTGAATGAAAAACGTGTGTGAGGCATTTATTCAAATCGCTGAATGCTCTTGTACCAAAGTGTCCTGCCTTTCCGTTGGAGAACTGTGATTTACATTGTTAGCTCTGCTAGACTGAGCGCTGCACGATGCTGCGCCTGAAACATGCAATACTGTAGATGTTTTCATTAAAGCTGTTGCTGCATGCTGTTGTATCCAGAAGCATTTCCTTCCTCCTTTGCTTGGCATGTACACGGGGTTAGCAACTGATTTATTGCATGCTATTAAAGATATCAGAGTGTGCTGTGTTCCAAGGGGTTGCACTGCAACTCTGCTTTTCCAATGCCTAAGTCCAAATACTGGTTAAATGTGATTTTCTCATCAAATATATTTGTCTGTTTGCATACTGAAGTGACCTTTCCTAACCCCCTCCTCCCCATCCCAACCTCCACTCATCTACTATTTTGCCTCATGTTGCAGTTTGCATGCTGGGGTGGTGCTGAAGCAGATGTTTTTAAAGTGTGGGGGCAGGAAAAGTGATTTGCGTGGGGGAGCATCACCTGGCAGCCCAAGCCAGGAGAGTGGTGGGCATTGACAGAAAACTGCAAGGGGAAAAAGCAGGGTAAATAGTGGCTGGAGTTTGCTGCAGAGTTAAGTGGATGCTCCACGACATACCCTTCATTAGACTGATAGTCTGCCAACTTTTACTTCACCTGTGCTGCCTCCTTTGTCCTCTCCTGCTGTTCCACTAGACTCATCCCTGCTTTCTCCTCTGACTAGATGTGACGAACAGGTACAGATCACTGCCTATCAGGGCAGCCACTAAGCTATTCAACCACCCTGGATTTGATTGACATTAATCAGACAAGCAGCTTGCAAAAGAGCTTTGTTCAGATGGAGCAATAGTTTAACTAGCCCCCAAAAGGCATTCCTGTCAGCACAGAAGGTTCAGACTACCAACTCCTTTCCCACTGTGGCTGCTACTGCAGTCCCACCTTCCTTGCACCATATTATAGGACAGGGGTAGGCAACCTATGGCACGCATGCCGAAGGCTGCACATGAGCTGATTTTTAGTGGCACTCACACTGCCCGGGGTCCTGGCCACCAGTCCGGGGGACTCTGCATTTTAATTTAATTTTAAATGAAGCTTCTTAAACATTTTAAAAAAGTTATTTACTTTACATACAACAATAGTTTAGTTGTATATTACAGACTTATAGAAAGAGACCTTCTAAAAATGTTAAAATGTATTACTGGCACGCAAAACCTCAACCTAGAGTCAGGGCCGGCTCCAGGGTTTTTGCTGCCCCAAGCAGCAAAATAAAAAAAAGTCGCAATTGCAATCTGCAGCTCTACCACCGCCGCTTCAGTCTTCGGAGGCAATTTGGTGGCTGGTCCTTCCCTCCGAAAGGGAGTGAGGGACCCGCCACCGAATTGCCGCCAAAAACCCGGACATGCCGCCCCTGACCGTTGGCCGCCCCAAGCAGCTGCTTGCTGGGCTGGTGCCTGGACCCGGCCCTGCTTAGAGTAAATAAATGAAGACTCGGCATATCACTTCTGAAAGGTTGCCGACCCCTGTTATAGGAGGTATGTCATCTTGAGGATTGTCCATGCTGGAAAAGGAGTGAGTCAGAACAATGGTCCCTTTCAGCAACCATTTGTATCCCCACTCCAGTCTTTCTATCCAATCATATGAACTGGAGCTTTTTGAAATAATCAGAGCATAGCAAGACATGATTCCTCTGCATTTGACAAGAGAAAATTGTTCGTCAGGGAAAAAGGAAAAAGCATTTTTCTCTGTTCTTCTCAGATTTCTTCAGTCATTTTCCTTTGAATAATATGTTATTCAAAATCTTTGTAGAGTGCCACAAGAAAATACTCAATTGAATTATATGTTACAGAAAAACAATGGATTTAGACATTTGTGATACATGATACAGGGTGCAGACTGGAGGGTGGGGGGAATTAATTTTCTTTTTCCTTCAAAGTGGTAAACATAGTTACTTCTCTCAGGTGAGACATAACTATTAAGATTTCCACTTACTGCACATTTTTGTGTTTAAATGTATTTCAAAATTTTGAGACAAAGAAAAATCAACTTACTTGAATCAAGTACTTTAGGGAGATAAAGATAGAGAACAAGGGAACAAGAGGGAGGGAGAGGTTTACAAATATACAGGAAATATATATGTATTCTTTCTTAGCATAAATACTTAGGTTTATTTATTTATGTAATCAATTTATAAGATGTCTATCAATAATCATAAAAGCACTGCGCAGTAAAGACAAAACATCAATAATCTAAAGGAAAAAAAATCCAGTCAGATCTGATACACAGCCAAGTCACATCGAAACACACATCCCACTCACAAAATTTCCAACTAATCAGAGAAATAATGGAAAACAAAAGGCTAACAGAGGCAAAATCAAAGGAAGGGAATCCAATGAACAATCAAAAATAGGCCAGTTAAGCTATGTAGAACTTGTAATCCAAAAAAATTTGAATAGATGTTGTCATTGTGAGGTTGCTAAATGTAATATAATGATCTGCCTTGAGGAAACATTGAATTGATCTAGTCCATTTCCACTTTGACCTCTGCCATGTCATAAATGACTAGTTTCCAGTTGCCTCATTATTAGCTGTACAAGCATGAAAGTGAAAGAAATAAAACCCATAGGAAATAACACTGTAAAATATAAAGGAGCATGTTCTTATTAATTTCTTATTTTAAGTGATTCTTCTCAAATCACTCTCTTCATAAAATAGGTTTTATTGCATCTATTTAAATACTCATCAAATACAACGGTGTCCATTTGGAACGATCCTTGCATAGTTTCCTTGGATTTGTTGTCCTCCATTCATATATAAGCAAAAATAAGGGATTTGGGAGGCCTTTTTTCTTTGTTTTGTTTCTTATTTTTGTATATTTATCAAATGAATTGGTGGGCTGCATGGGCCTGTGAGTTAATAGATGAACTTTTCACCTCTTGGAGCCTTGGATCACAAGAAAAATTAGCTTAATAATTTCAGTTTGCCCCATGTTGTATGTTCAACTATATCCCAAACCTGCCACATAACATGGCACAGTTGATAGTGTTTCCTATATGAAAAGTCAGTAAAAGTGCTGTAGGTCAGGACTGTGATGCACTGGCAGAGCTGTGTGTGTGGAGGCTGCCCAGCCTCCGTCTACTCAGTATCTACCTCTGAGTATGTGTCACAGTTCCCAGTATGCGGCTGCAACTGAGAGAACCAATCTGAGGTCAGACTGTCAGAAAACAGGGTGGACACCTCAAACTGAGTGGTATGTTCTGTAATTAGATTTCAGCAAACCAGTAATAAATGGGCACTCCTGGACTACAGCATTACTCCAACCACGGAGCCACAGACAATCCCCTTAAGCTCTCCAGCCCCATTTTTACCACCCAGACAAACCGGACTTTATGATGAAAGGTTATTTAAACCAAAAACTATCACATATTCAGTTACTCCCAGCCCCAAAGGGCCAGTCACTTCCCCCAGGTCAAGATACACTTCAGATCTCACTACAGACAATGCTGATGCCAATTTCTTTAGTAAACTAAACTAAATATTTATTAACTAAGAGAAAGAAATGAGAGTTATTGAGAGGTTAAAGCAGGTAAAATACATAACAGGTGAGTCAAAGTTTATAAGTCCAAAATTATAGCAGAGATGATGTATCAGCTTAGTTCTCTCATGGTTTCCCAAAATGGCCTTGGGAGCCTCTTGGCCTCATTAGCACTACAAAAAGTAATTTTTCCTCTGTTGATATTCACCCCTTCTTGTCAACTGTTGGGAATGGGCCACATCCACCCTAACTGAATTGGCCTCGTTAGCACTGACCCCACACACACACTTGGTAAGGCAACTCCCATCTTTTCATGTGCTGTATATTTATACCTGCCCACTTTTTTTTCACTCTATGCATCTGATGAAGTGGGTTATAGCCCATGAAAGCTTATGCCCAAATAAATGTGTTAGTCTCTAAGGTGCCACAATGACTCCTCATTGTTTTTGCTGATACAGACCAACACAACTACCCCTCTGAAACCTGTCTTGTATCTGGATCTCCCCCTGACAGCATCCAAATAGATCAGGGATGCAGGATCATTCCCTTGAATCAGTATTTATAGATCCTGCTCACTCAAGGCAAGCTGACAAGCATCTTGACCCACGTGGGCGCTTCCTTTGATGATGAAGATTAGGAACTGCAGACTGGGACTGTGAAGCCCATTGAATAACACAATGGCCCTTGCTATGAAGTCAGAAACCTTCTTCATTTACATTTCCAAGGCTCCGCTCTCCAGTGGGTAAACAGAATATAAACACAGTGCAATAGCCAGAAACAATTCTTCATTAGTTTTCATGCAGTTTTACAGATCAAGTAAATTCACATCTAAACACTAACACACATGTCAATTTAAGGCTAATTAAGTGCAGGACAGCGGTCACAGGAAACAGATAGGTGAAGACAATAACATTATCGTGTCACTTGCTTTCATGCATTTAAAGCAAACGTAATTCCTGGGCACATGCCAAGTACAGGTAATGTGATAACATTCCCCTTTGTTCTATTCTAACAAGTCAATTGGCTTGAACACACTATGACCTTTTAGCATTTCTTTGATAGACACACACCAGTGAATTGTCCTGTTGCTCTAATTTGAGCTGGTCTGCCAGCGTCAGAGAGCTAGTAACCTTTTACACAGCATCACACCAGGTCTTTCGTTTTCACAAGCTCTAACATCCATCCCAGCTATTCCCCAGCTCTAGTTCCTCATCATCAAAAATAATTTCTGGATCTGTCATTCATGTTGATATTTTTCTCAAATATTATAGTGTACTGAGAACTCAGCTAAAGCACAGTTCAATGTATCAGGTTAGCTATAGGAGGATCCAATTCAGGAAAGCACATGCTTAAAGTTAAGTACATGATTAAGTGCTTTTCTGAATAGAGATGCTTTCCTGAATTAGGACCTAAGAGAATACATTAAGGAGGTAAAGAAATGTAAATCTTATATTTTGTTGGGCTCTCTTCATTCCTGTTCAAAAATTATTTGATCTATAAAGGAATGATTTACTGTGTACATTATTTAATCACATGTACATATTGTGTACATATATACAGTATAAATGTGTCTTTGTGTATTACTAATACACAGTGAGTAACAAAGCCCAATCCAGAATGGGATGATATGCTAGTATCTCTGAGAAGCTTAAATATAAAAAAAATGGTTTTACACATTTATAAAGATGTGTTAAACAACGTTAACATACTGATCAAGTTGAATATGTCAGGATGGCAATTTCCTTGTCATTGACTCCAAGGGTGAGAATACAGTATCTGAATGTGCTCGAAGGATGGTGGTAATGAAAGTGCAAAAAGCTGTCATTGACAGTAAGACAATCTGTAAGGGAACTGAATTTGCACATGGCTTCCGTTGTGGTTTGTAATATATGATAAGAAGCAAAAATGGGCCTCCAGAGGTCCTACTCAGAAGACTGTAGACAGATGTTCTGAATCTTGAAGTCCAGCACAAATGCATTTAGGTCAGAAAAGGAGGTTATGCATTTCAGTAGCAGGGGAACAGAGATAGGAAATAAAAATTGCTGTGTGACCTCTGTAGAAAGCTACACTGTGTAAATATATTTTCTAGAAGAAAATAAACTTAGGTTCTGAACTACAGTTAAAATAATATGAGACCTCTATAATTAATTGTGGTGTTAAGTTAAAAACAAAATCTATCATTCTGGAAGTTTTCATTCAATGATTACTATTTTTATTATTTGTTGAGTGCCAGTACTGAACAGAGGAAAGAAGTCAAATATCTTCAAACAGCCTATACTTCTCACTAGTGTGACTTGTCATAGCTTGATTAACTTGAATGGAGTTATGATGATTAACATCAGTTGAGGGTGTCCTTACCTAGACAAACAAAACAATAGGAGATAGTGTCCTGGGTGCTTGAGGATAGAAAGCTCACAGGACGAGGCAGAACAAGACAGGGTAATTATTTATTATTATTTATTTACTTCCTTATTCATTTTTAATGACACATGGACTTTAAGGTCAGAAGGAACCATCATGACCATCTAGCCGAGCCTCCTGCACATTGCAGGCCACAGAACCTCACCCACCACTCCTGTAATAGACCCCTAACCTCTGAGTGAGTTATTAAAGTCCTCAACTCATGATTTAAAGACTTTAAGTTACAGAGAATCCACCATATACACTTGTTTAAACCTGCATGGTAGAATGGAGTATTTTGTACAGTCTTCACAAGAGAAGGAGGAAAAGGCTGATGAACCAGATCAGTGGGAAGCTTCTGGTACAGCAGGCTCAATGAAAGAAAGCACAAAGACAAGAGTCAGAGAAGGAAATAAAGGGGCCTGGTAGCTTAGCAGCTTAGATGGTGTGCAGGAGGTGAGGGACAAGAGCAGAGATGAGCGCAGAGGCCAAACTGAACAGATCACTGAAAGAGAGGACAGGAAGCTTGGATTTAATGATGAAAGCAAGAGGAAGTCAGTGAAGGTGTCAGGAGAAAGGATGAACTATTGGACAGACCCTCACCTGGTGTAAATTGCACAGCTCTGTTGACTTCAATGGAACTACACCAGCTTACAATAGCTGAAGATCCAGACCAATACTTTCATATTTTCCAAAAACTGTGAAAACTAATGTCCTTTGTGGAATCCTTATTTCTCCCCCACCAAAAACATAATGGTCTGATATAATACCATCCACACATACCATAACATAGCACATTTTTAATCCCATTTGTTGCTTATTCATAATCTCTTCATGGATTCTTCTTCCCCAGCACTTATGAATTATGGGACCAGTCTTTAACTCTTAACATCAGTAAAAGCTGCACTATCTCATAAAGCATTATTATTGCTGTTGTGTATTAGCCCTGGTTAATACTTGGCTAGGCAAATTCCAAGAAAGTCTTGGATTGCTGCAGATAGAGGTTCAGTAGGTGGCACCAATTCCCAAATACAGTGTTCAGAGGTTCTGTGTTTGGGAAGAGCCATAGAACTTAGGTCCTCAGAATTTGTGGGGATTAAAAATCTCATTGCCCTTTTTGTGAGAGTAGAGATATCAGTTCCTCCTGCCCTAGCGATATCTGCCTAACTGCTTTAACCTGAGACTCAGTCTTGGGGGGATTTCTCAGTCTCTGACGACTGCCTCCGAAATGTCAGGACTTTTAAGAAAACACTTCTTAAGCCCTACTGTTGTCTTGTTACAGCAACATTTGGGTTATGTTATTTTTACTTACTTAAAAGGTGCTTAGACAGTGTGACAGTCACCTTCTAAATATCTAATGTACAGAGAAAAATTATTCAATGTCTATTTTTTTTTCAAATGGCACAGGCCAAATTCCAACTTGATTAGTTATATCCTCTGTACCAAAAATTCTCCTGTATTTTCGATTGGATGCTTCATGTGCTGACCTGAACTATTGAGAAGTATTGCTGGTCACTCTTTCACAGTTGCTGCTTTCCATCAACACTACTGGACTTAGGACCCTACAGGTTCTTACTAAGACTCCAACTATTGTATGACCTGGCATTCATCCCTGCATGTTTGTGCTGTCACTAGAAAAAACAATCTGGCATAGTTACAGTGGTTTTTGATTACAGCGTTTTTTGTAAAGTTCAACTTCTCCCTAGACCACATCAGTTTCAAGTAGCTTGCCAGCAAAATCAGAGCAGCTGGATTTTAAATAGCCACTAAACACCAGCTTAAAAATGCCAAAGGCTTTAAAGCTGAATAGCAAAACTAAAATAAAAAAGGAGTTAATTCCATAATTCTACTATATGGCTTAGTCCCACTAACCAGCTTGTTTGAGACATTCAACAACACAGAAATAAGTTTTGACCAACTCTAAGGAAATATATGTCCCCCTCTTTGTTAATTCTTTGGCTCCTCCTAGTTCACTGAAGATGCCCCAGAAGGCATAATTCTATTTGTCTAATCTAAACTCATCTAATTTATCTACATAACACTCATCACCATCAATCTGTGACATCAGAGACACCAAATGCCCCACACAGGTGGGTTAATGAGAGTCCTTGCTATAGGAATCTTGAATTCAGTCAAGTTTGCCGTTTAATCTTTCAGTGTTGCCAAGCCTAAGAATTCAAAAATTTTGTGGTAGTCAAAAGGGGGGTGGGAGAGGGAAGAGAGCTCAGAAAAAGCAATGAATTGCATTTTATTATTGTCTTCTGATGACTGAACTATTAAGGGAAAGTGTCCCCCATCCCACATTTTTTTCCAGCTGCAGAGCATGGTACTCTGCCTTTCCTCTCTGATCCTCTGAATGGCATCTATGCATTCTCCACTTCTCTGCTGTCCTGATATTCTGCAGTCTCCTGCTTACCCACTCCTGGTCTTTCTCCTCTGTCCCCAGCACCCTATTGCTCTCTTTCCTCCAACACTCTGCAGTCCCTGCCCTGGACCTTTTCCCTTACAAATGCTAAGTGCCTTCAGAGTCAGCCAGGAAGATTCACAGGGAGATATGTAGAAGCCCACTTGGCACAGACAGGAAGTAGCTGAAGTAGGCTACCATGCTGCTTCTCTGAAGGATGAAGATCTTGAAGATAAGGACTCTTGGGTTTCTTAATTCTCTCCATATACACCCCCTTCCTCTTTTAATCAGCATTAAAAGGAGGGTGGAATTTATACCTGTGGGAGTCCACCGGTACCAATCAGCTGCTTCTCAGTTGCTTTTTCTGTCTAGGGTAGACTGCTTTCTGCCCTGCAGAAACACAAAGCAGGGATTGAAGGAAATGCAAAGGACACCATAGCAGCACCTCTTGACTGGCAAACATGTCAGGAGCCTTTCATGACCACCAGCAGCAAAAGATCAGATCAACCTAAAATTTGTTAGTGGTCAGCAGCTGCTCACATAATTACAGGCATTCTGAAAGAATACCTCCACTGCAAGCCTCATGATAAAACTGCAAGAACTAGCAACTCAGAATTAGCCATCTGATAATTTCAAAGCTTGTGTAATGCAAGGTTCCTTGTGTTTACTGATAAGCAAAATAAAAGGCTAAGTGAGCTCTATGGGCTACAGTTGTATTTCAGACAAAATAAACAAGAAGAAAATCAAGTATCAGATACCAAATAAACTGTATGGACCTGATTCTCCTCTCACCTACACCACTTTAAGGTTAGTGTAGCCCATGGACCTCAGTGGATATTCCTGATTTATGCCAGTGTAAACGAGAGGAGAATCAAGCTATATTTGCCTAATCATGCTCTAATTACTATCAGAGTAAATCAGAAGTGATTTCATTGGAGTCACTGGAGTTATACCAATACAAAATTTGTGTAAGATTATAATCAAGACTTTGCCACACTGAATTTTATCTGTCATTCAGCTGCCTGACTGCCTAGCTTTGCTAGGCTCTTTTGAAGGCCTTCAAAATCTTCTGTCTTAATTAACCTAAATAATCTTGTGTCATCTGCAAAATTTGCCATCTCCTTGTTCAGCCTTTGTTTTGTTTTGTTTATAAATATATTAAACAAGACTGGTCCCAGGACAGAGCCTTAGTCTCCCACTACTAGCCATCTTCCATTAATCCATCTTTGTGTTTTCTACCTCTTAACCATTTTCCAATCCATAAGAGAATTTTGCCTCTAACCTATGAAAAATTAGGATTTTTTTATTTCAAATAAAATATGTATAATTTACAATATTTTATTGTATTCTACATACATTCTTACACAGTATTCATCATCATAGTATCTGAGCGCCTTCCAGCAGTGCATCAAGCAATGTGACTACACATCTGTCATGAGTTGTTTGTTTTAAGGCCACTTAAAGCCACTCTAGCAATGAAAGGGAGATTTAAAATGGACGTAAATGTAATGAGAATCAGGCCCTTTGTCTATTCCTGCTTCTTTGTTCCCTATTTTGTAAACTCACTCAAAGACATCTCATAGACTAGAGATAGATTTTTTTCCTTCAGGGAAGCCACACTGAAATTTCTTAGCAGACTCATAGGTGTTTTATAATACTAGCTATAATTATAGTTTCAGCCAATTTTCCTCATAGAGACAGTGGCAGATTAAAGTTTCCTGGGGCCCTGGGCCAGAGCAAGTGGAGGGGGGCCTCCCCACCCCTTCCACCTGCACTCTCACCCGCATTCTGCCCCTTCCACCTGCAGCCCTGCCACAGCCCCACCCCTTTCTGCCCCTTCCCCGGGACACGGCCCCTGTTCCACCCAAGGTCCCCTCCCATTCCACCCACCCCACAACCTGTTTGCTCCTTTCTTCCCGCCTCCCCACTGCAGCCCCAAGACTGGAGAAGCTCTGTCCCTGTGCCACAGCCCCGGGGCCATAGCGGGAAGTGAGAGCTCCTCCAGTCCCAGGGCTATAGGCACTTCTGCAGGGGACCAGGTTCAGGGAGCTGGGGCTTCTCCCACCCCACCTGGCACTTCTGCTGGAGAGCAGGGTCAGGGCCTCTGGGGAGTTTCCCCCTCCTAGGGGTTTCTGCTGGGGAGGGGCTCAGGGGTGTAACTGAGGGGGCTTCCCCCATCCCACAGCTTCTTCCAGGAGGGGGGCACTGCGAGGGGGCTTCCCCCATCCCACAGCTGCCCCATCCCATGGCTTCTGCCAGGGACGGGGTTAAGGGGATGCTGCCAGGAGGGCTTCCCCCATATGATATACTTACAGTTAGATCTTACTTCTTTTTGACGTTTTTCGGTATTTTTTTTCAAAGTCCATCTTAGCCCTCCTAAATTCCACCTTACAGCATACCTGCCATACCTTTTATTTATTTCTTTTGCCATCAAGTGGGCTCATTTCCACTTTTTGAATGACATCTTTTTGTCCTTACGTAGGCAAAGCTCTCACTGAAATCAACGGGACATGTTTCTTTGCAAGGACTGATTTGAAGTGGAGTAAGGGCTTCAGGGTTTGTCCATGTGTGTACTGATATATTTGTATTTTTTTTAATTATTATATACTCATTAAAAATGAATAGCAAATACATTGTTGGGCTGGTGACTTAGTAGTGGGGCTTTACACTGCCATATAGGAAGCCTGGCTTTGATTTCTTGATTTGGGGACCAGTCCAGCTTCCACTGCAGTCAGTGATTAACTTTTTATTGTAAGCTCTTTGGGTCAGGAACTGTCTCTTTTATAGTGCATTAGGGCCTTGATCTAAGACTGAATCTCCTAAATGCTACCATCATACAGGTAATAAATAATAAAACTCCCATTGATTTCAGTGGTTCAGGGTAGGACCCCTGGTCTTCTATGGCCTGAAAGTTCTGTGAAGGCAGCCTGTTCAGAGTCAGGCAAAGGAGGAAGTCCCTCACAAAAACAACCCTTCCAACTGATTAAAGAGCAACACAAGAAGCATACTAAAGAATGGGTCCAAAAGAGAGTCCCATTCAGTCCTTTTTAGTGGATGCAACATAGGACCTGAAGGGTTGGCTGAAGGAAAATGGAAGACCATCAAAGCTCAACCAGGAATGCCGAAGACCCTCTTTAAAAATATGGTTCTATTCTCTTTTCACTCTCCTCTTGATGAGTAAAATTCTCCAGGTGTTGAGAGGACCCTTTGCACCACATAAGTGCTGGAGTGACACTGTGCAGGTGGAGTTGAAGGTGGAGTCACAACACAAGAAGGCCTCTGCCATCCCTATATGCTATCCAGGGGATGTTCACAATGGCCCCACATAGACCAATACAGAAGATGGCAGTGAGCCAAGGATTACATGAAGGGATTCCACAGACATTTTTTTTAAATCACAGTAGGCGGGAAAAAATAATTTAAACATAATGGAACCATCAAGTTCTGCACTTCACAAGCCTACCATGGGAGTTTAGTATGTTACCTCTGGCCACCTTCCCTCATTACCTGCTCCCAGTTGTTACACTCAATTGATTCACCTTGTCTAAAATTGAATTTTAAACTCTTCATTGCATGTTATGTCTTTGAACACTGGAATAATCATCATCCAATGGTCCTACCACCTGAGAGTGGTGCAGAGGGACTGTGGCTGCTTTTGGACTCTAGCCTCAGGACGTGGGGTAGTGTCCTCCTTCTTCAGTCTATTACACCCTTCTCAGACACTTGGGTTCCTAGTTAACATCATTCCCATATAAATTCCCTCGCTTTTTTGCTCTCTGCCACTCATCTCTGGGTTTCAGAGCTGCCCTTTGCAGACGGGGCAGTATCTTAGTTTCACTTTTAATTAAAAGCTACATATCAGAAACATTGAGCATCTCCCAATTTGGGGGTGGGGGGTTAGTAAAAATAAATCTGAGATGTCATGGCAAGGCTGAAACACTAAAGAAAAAATGCCAATAGTGTCTTCAGAGATACACTGCTCCTGTACTCTCCAGCACTCCCAACCTACTCCTGTGACCTGGCTTGCTTGCAGATTTCTCATTTCTTCCTTTCTTTTTTAAAGATAACTAAATTAGGAATTACTTAAAGCTTCTGCTATACTTTTTTTCTCAGTGTGGTATCAATGCTGAAAGCTGCAGCTAGGCCTGAGCTGCGGAAGGTCAGTGTTAGCAGCCGAGATGTGAATAAGACCGAAGGGAGAACTTCAGAATGTTTCTATCCCCTAGTCAATCATGCTGTCTCTCTGAAATGGGGAAAACACACACCAGCAACAGCTATAGTTAATGTTGCCTGAGTGTTTCATTCAAAGTCCCTTGTTTGACTTCAGTAGGCTTTGGATCAGGCCCTAGCTATGTTTCTAAGATCACTACGGTCTCGTGGTTAGTTGTAATTCAAAAATAACATTCAAGTGTTTCTATAGATAACAGCCAACAGAAATCTTCCCTTATCTCAAGTGCTAGAAGTTTGTGTTTTCTTACTCAGCAACCTTAAATGGTTTTTTAAAGAGTTTTCGGTTTGGGAATTATTACTATTAATTATTATAATTGTAGTTGTTAAATGTGGGTTTTTAAAAATACAGTCAAGTACACATACATTAAAGTTTATATCAAATCTTATAACTGTAACAGATTGTGATTTGTCTTCACCTCAAGAGTATATTTGGAATAGTAAATAAGTAACAGCTGTCCAATGAAATTAATAGCAAATTTAAAACAAACTTAAGGAAGTACGTCTTCACACAATGCACGGTCAACCTGTGGAATTTGTTGCCAGGGGACCTTGTGAAGGTCAAAAGTATAACAGAGTTTAAGAAAGAATGAGATAAGCTCATGGGGGATAGGTCCATCAATGGCTGTTAGCCAAGATGGTCAAGGACACAACCTCATTCTCTGAGTATCCCTAAGTGTCTGACTGCCAGAAGCTGAGATGGGACAACAGGGATGGATCACTCGATAATTGCCCTGTTCCGTTCATTTCTTCTGAAGTATCAGGCACAAGTCATGTTACAAGACCGTTTACTGGGATAGATGGACCATTGGTCTGACCCAGCATGGCTATTCTTATGTTCTTATCCTTCCTATCCCCTCAATTTCTCAAAAGCCTGGAGAAATAAATAGACCTTGCAGTTGCCCAGAAGGTCCATAGACTTAGCTGTGCTGGACCAATGACTCTTCACTGGAAAGTTCAAAGACTCTTCACTGAAAATTTCCTGGATATAGACCCTCTCAGTTAAACCTGGAAGCTGTCAGCTCAAGCCCCTCCTCTAAGCTCGCTGTCTGTTTCTAGGGCGGGAGGGTGGGTTACAGTGAAGTCAACGGGGTTCCACAAGGGCAAGTAAAGGTGGAATTTGACATGAGGCCTCTGTGGTAGACCACCAGGTCACTTAAGGAAATCTGACCCAAAGAGAACAATTGACTGCAGTATTAGGTTAAATGAAGGAAGGGGAGGAAATAACACTGATTTTTTTAAGCAGATCATTTGTATTTGTTTAGCCTGTTCTAGCCACTGCTCTATAGAACATGATAAACAAAATCACCTAAAAATACTGTACAACTTTTTCATATAGCCTGCATATCATTACTATTAGACATGGTCCCTGCAGTCACAGTATGTTCAGCACAATGCTGTGAATTTCCTGTCCATCCTCACTTAGAGGCATCACCTGCTGTACTAGCCTTTCATTCTTTCACGTCTTACTATGATCAAGACTAATTAATGCTTTATAAGATGGGTCATTTACCCAGTCTCTTGCTAGGTATACACTTGACATTTTTACCAGTATAACTATTTTGGTTGGGGATGTGATATACTTATAGCAATAAAAGCCCTCATGTAGATGCAGACATACCAGTATAAAAGTGTATATCAGTAAAGCTTATTCCCCTCCCTCTACAGCAATAGCTGTACTGGTATAAAGCACCTTTATATCAGTATACCTGCATCCACTCTAGTGGAATTAGCTATACTGGTAGTTAAAACAGTACAGCTTTCTAGTGTAGACAAGCCATCCAACTCAAAATCCATCCATAGCTGCTTTTTCTGCACCATCTGAGTGTTAAAAAGTGCCTACCACTCTGCTGCCTCAATGATTCACACACTCTTTTCAAAACATAGCTCAAAGCCAGAGAGGGGTCTGAATTTCAAAATGTGGCTCTGAATCAGGATTTCCAACAGTTATGGGTTGGTCAGATCCAGGAGGTTGGTTTAGTCCATTGTAGAGATACCACTTTGATTTGTATCCATGTTTGGATCTTAAACTCTCCCCATTTCAAAAGTGTAGCGTGTTGAGACCCAGTGTTTTATTTGGGCCTATATTTACTTTAAAAATGCCACTTCTTCTATTAACTGCCAATAAACTATTTCCCTCACTGCTGCTTTACCATTACAGGTAATCATCCTTCTTCCCGCTACTGTAGTTCCACTGTCATAACTGATGAGGGTTGAGAGGCAACTAAATGCACGTCAAGTCTTCCCAAATAATTTGTAATTGTAATAAATTTCAAATTATAATTATTAAATACATTTGTCACTGAACACAGCTGGTTCTATTCATCTTAATATGAGGCTTTTTTCAAGTGGACAATCCACTATCCTGAACATGGGAACCATCTACTTCAGGTCTTATTGCTCATTCTTATCATCATAATTTCACAGGCAAAGGCTATATATAGTATTGCACTCCTCTTACTACTGCCACCATGCCCTCTGGGCTCCCAACATGCTGGCATAATAGATATGAATATGAAGTCAGTTGCCTCAAGAATTCCATCAGATTTCAGTTTGGATGTTACATTACAGCACATACTTGGAGCAGCAACCATACAGATGTCTTATTATTATTAATCATGTTTATTATATTCTTATGTTCTTACTACTATAACAACGGCCATACTGGGTCAGACCAAAGGTCTATCCAACCCAATATCCTGTCTTCTGACAGTGGCCAATGCCAGGTGCTTCAGAGGGAATGAACAGAACAAGTAATCATCAAGTGCCTATGGAGTAATTGAGACCAGGGCCCCATTGTGTACCAACACCAGGGAGTAGAGTCCTTGACTCAAAGAATTTACAATCAAAGGGTTTGTCTATGCTGCGGCTGGGAGTGTGTTTCCCAGCACAGGTAGACAGGCGCTCACTAGCTCTGCTTGAGCTCAGATGCTAAAAATAGCACTGTGGCCATGGCAGCACAGGTGGTAGCTTTGGCTAGTCACCCAAATATAAACCTGTCCAAGACACTGGGTATGTTATTAGGTGGCTAGCCTGAGCCACCACCTGTGGCTGTTAGCCACACTTTTATTTTTAGCATGGTAGCCTAAGCAGACCTAGTGCATATCTGTCTACCTGCACTGGGAAGCACAATCCCAGGGCTTGGCTACACTTGAAAGTTGCAGCGCTGGGAGTTACAGCGCTGGTCGTGCAGCTGTGCAGGGCCAGCGCTGGTGTGTGGCCACACTCACAGCTACCAGCGCTGGTGTGTGGCCACATTTGCAGCATTTACAGCGCTGTTGGGAGTGCTGCATTATGGGCAGCTATCCCAGCATTCAAGTGGCAACAACGTGCTTTTCAAAAGAGGGGGGTGGAGGGTGGTGTACTGTGACAGGGAGCGGGGAAGATAGAGAGAGTGGATTTTTGGAGCCAACACTGTGTGTTAGCTTCCCTGGATTTAAAAATCACAAAATGTTCGCGAGCCCTTAGTCTTAACTCTTAATTGCAAACAGCCTGCCTCCAACATGGACTCCCCGCTGTTTCACTCACTCCCCGTGGTGTACTGTGACAGGGAGTGGGGAAGATAGAGAGAGTGGATTTTTGGAGCCAACACTGTGTGTTAGCTTCCCTGGATTGAAAAATCACAAAATGTTTGCAAACCCTTAGTCTTAATTGCAAACAGCCTGCATCCAACGCTGTTTCTCTGTCAAGCAAACTGCTTGCCTCTCATTTGATCGTTCACAGCCAGGTACAGATAGCTCCTGTTTGCTGTGATCAGTGTTTGTTTTTTAGATAAGCAGTTCAACGGAGCTCCGATCGGAGCTCACAACAAAACAAAGAGAGGCTGCATAACAAAACAAAGAGAGTAATTTAGTTAAAAGCATTCTGGGATATCTCCTTATTCCCTGGAGGCCAATAAAAGCGCTGGTGTGTGTCCACACTTGATGAGCAGCGCTGGATCACCAGCGCTGCAATCGCTACACCCCAACCTGGCCAGGTGTACAGCCAGCGCTGCAGCCAGGGAGTTGCAGCGCTGGATGTGCCTTGCAGGTGTGGACGGTTACTAATTGCAGCGCTGGAAAGCCTCTACCAGCGCTGCAACTTGCAAGTGTAGCCAAGCCCACAGCTGCAGTGTAGACATGTCCCCAATAAGCATAGGATAGGGGGAAATTGCTATAACGCACAAGCAGAGCAATCAACATGATGGCAACAAACACCATGTCAGTTTTACAATTGGGAGGGGTGTAGATTGGGTTAGGCAGGGATAAGATAACTAGAAAGACAAGGGAAGAAGGTGACGGGGTGGTGGACAGAGGAGGTGCGAAGAATGTTTCTCTATAACACATTTAGACCCTGTCACAGAAATACTTTTCTTGGGGTTGTTGGGTGTACCTAGTCATTACGTGCCTTGTCAGGTCTGAGCTGCTTTTAAACTGGATTCAGGGCAAAACTATAGTTCTGCGTTGATGATTATTGTGCACTAGAGATTGCGTGGAGACCACCAAACTCATTTCACTTGAGATTGCAGAGTGGACTAAAATTGGAGTCCCGAAGGTGAAAGGCTAGTTCTTTATCCACTAAGCTAAAGAAGTCATTCCTTTTTTTCTGTTAAACAATTGTGAAGGGAAAGACTGTGCAATGACTAGAAGTACACTGTAAATATCAGGGTTACCAAAAGTCACAGAGAAACCTTTAAAATAATTTAAAGTGGTGATAGAAGGAGTAATACACTGAATTTGTATTGATGCAGCAATCATTAACCGCAGACCTTCACTTTCACTTGTATTAAGAAAGGGAGGCTGTATTTTTGTTCTTGTCCTACCAAAACAATTTGACAGCTTGGCAAAGTGTGTGTGTGTGTGTGTGTGTGTGTGTGTGTGTGTGTGTGTGTTGGGAAGAATGTTTTATACTTAATGTTTCTTACATTGCCAAATACTCTAAAAATTGTTATGTTCTTGCAATCTTTTAGCTTTATATTATAAAAGACCATGCAATGTTATTGATAAAACATTTAAACTAATCATAAAGGGTCAGGTTCTTCTACTCTTATTTACACTGAATAGACCTTTTCCCCCAAGCAGGTGCATTTAATCAGTGGGACCATTCATGGAGTATCTCAGTATGAGTGAAGGTGGCAGAATCTGGCTCACGATGTTATCTCCAAGGATTGCGGTGATATATTGTTTGTGTTTTCAGTCTTGCGTGAAGCCTGTTGTCACTTCTGTTTCTTGTACATTGTGGGGCTTGTACCATTCTTTATAGATGAATCCTTATCAAACCAGACCGCTTGCTGGGATGTCTCATTCCATTAGCAATATAAACCAGTGAGTATTTACATCATTTTTCAAGGACAGTGACTGAAACACTATCCTAAAGTAACCATACAGCCAACTTTAAACTGAAGTCTGAGAGAAGCTATTTGGTACTGAAAATAAGTAAGCAGAAAGCAAGTAACTATGAATCATTAGGACTGTTAAGGAAAAAATAAATAGAAAACAAGTAACTGAAAAGCAAGGCTAAAATTAAACAGTAATGATGATTTATAGTAAGAGACTCTGAGACATGACAGAAGTCTCAGTACACCAAAAGGAAAATCTTGTTTGCTCAAATTATTTGTTTCTTCTGTCTAATGAATGTAATTCTAATATACAAGTGATAACACTGGCACTTCTTTGAAATGTTGATTCAGTTTAATTATGAAAATCACCAAGGTATTTTCTGGCTGCTGCATCACTCCCTGTACTAAGATTAATCACATCAACATCATTCATTTAATCTTCAAAGAGGAAGCAGTTGTCCACAAAAGCCTTCAAATAGCTTCATTAGTGCAATTTTTCAGACTCAAACACTTAGCTGGCAGCATATGATTGAGAGTAAGGAAGGTCATTATATTCATCTATTTCCTAATCCAATTTATTTTTTAATGTTTCTACATTTTCATGTAGATATGTATAAGCTCTGCATTCTTGCCCTTTCTTTGTTTGGCCTTCTGCATCATATGCAGTTCAAATACAGATAAATTCAGGGGTTCAATTAGACAAAATATTTGGTTGCTACAATTTCTGTACCTGGATTTTAGTGTAGTGGATTTGAACCAGGCTAGTTTCACCACATATGCCCTAGATCTCTTTAATATAGATACTTTTTGTCTCAAATCCCTAATACAAAAGAAGAAATATTTACTTAAACATTGTGATCGTTAAATAGGCGAGACCAGGGCAATGTGTGTAATATTTTCAATGCCAAACTGAGACCTATTAACAATGTTTTAAAGAATAAAAATAAGCACAACCCCTTCCCAATATTAATATTTATTTATAAAAGCAGCAAAGAGTCCTGTGGCACCTTATAGACTAACAGACGTTTTGGAGCATGAGCTTTCGTGGGTGAATACCCACTTCGTCGGATGCATGTGGGTATTCACAAAGTGGGTATTCACCCACGAAAGCTCATGCTCCAAAACGTCTGTTAGTCTATAAGGTGCCACAGGACTCTTTGCTGCTTTTACAGATCCAGACTAACATGGCTACCCCTCTGATATTTAATATTTATTTAGATGCTAAGATTGTCGTCTTCTTTAGTCTCCCCTGGCTGCTTAAGAGACCTTTTTGGATAAAAGAGGGTCTTCACTCTTACCTCTTCATAGTATTTACAATTTCTCTAACACAGTGCTGTACATTTATATTAAATCATCAGACATGATGCCCAATGAGTTGATAATGCAGTACAATCTGTGTATAGTTTTAATTTTCAAAAATAGTTAAGTTGCAATCAAACATATTCATACACAGAGCACTGCAGTTCGCCACCAGGATTGGTATGACAAGATGGTCAGACACAATTATCCTCTTTGAGTACTTCTAAAATGTGCCACCAATCAGAATGTACTTAGCCCTATTACCATGGAGCAAAACTGCCACTTTAATGTTGATGCTTTAAAAAACAAAGACTTTATTAAAGTTTCTGCTAACACATTTGCCAAAAATAATTACCTGGCAATATTCAGTAGCTGTGCAAATATAAGACAGGAAGGGGGAGCCATAATTTGATAGGCAGCTAATACAAAAATTTTGGAAAATAAACTGTTTAAAGGAGCTGGAGTTTGTTTGTTTGTTTGTTTGTTTGTTTGTTTGTTTGTTTGTGTTTGTTTGTTTGTGTTTGTTTGTTTGTTTGTTTGTGTTTGTTTGTTTGTTAGAAGCAAAAGTGACTTTGTGTTGGTCATAAAAAGCACTTGTTTAAGAGTTGTGAGCCCAGAGTAAAATTCAACTTTGTGCAGAGAGCCAACATGCAGCCTAAACACCACTTTAGTCCCACATTAGCCACTCAAAAGAGGGCTTACATGAGGTTTAGGTCGTGCTTAAGTGCCTTCTGTGCAGGGGTGAATTTCACCCCCACTGCACATTAAGCATGCGCTTATTTCTCAGGCAAAACTCCCATTAACTTCAGTGTGGGCCCAGGTTCTAAAACAGCCAGACACTTATATTCACCTTCCACAAATAAAATTAACCATATGCAAATATGTCTATATACAGGGCTCCTGCCCTTATTCAGGCAAATCAACTAAATTAAAAAGACAACGCCCATCCTTTGTGGGTTCTTTGACCACGGAAAAGCCATGCAGGAGATCCACGCTTCCTGCATGCTGTGGAGCAATGGCACATGGATATTCCCTCCTGTAGATGTGGTTTAGGTTAGGGCACAGGAGGGGGCATGGCAGTGAACCCACTGGCCAGATTCACGGACATGTAGGAGAGCCATGGTAGCTGTGGCTGATACTACTGCCTATGTGCTATAGTAGCCATTGCCATCTATCTGCGTCAGGTATTTTAAGGTGCCTTGGTATCTAAGCTGCATTGGTGCCCCAGGCTTGGTTTGGGTGATTGGAGACAACTGCTTTACCACCGAACCCAGAAGACATTCCCTGTGCAAGTCCAGGTTATGCTAGCTTTTTCGGGGTACAGAACTAAAGCTAGTGGGAGTTGGGCTGAACAAGGACTGCAGGTTCAGGCCCTATCACTTTTTAAATTATCATGAATGGATTTTAGAGATGAAACCTAAATTTGGGCTGTGGATATGAAATTATGGCACATCATCTAAAGCTGTGAATAACTCAACTCTGACCAAGCTGATGTTGCAATTTGTCCTACTTGCATTTGGAATATTCAGGAATGATTATGAAGTGAGCTGTAACATGAGCCCACTTCTATTTATACTTTCTCTCTATGGAATCTAAAGAACAACTGTTCTGTTGTGTACTTTTTACTGGGAGTTTATTAACAGTAGAAAAGTTACAAATCCCCCAGTGTCAATATCTCTGCAATCATTCACTGCCTCAGCCTTCCTGTATTTGCATTTCAAAACCATGATTACAATTTTCCTGGTCACATTATATTAGAAAAAGTTACACTTCTTTGCCAATACATAACAATTGTAAGGCCCAGACCTGCACTTTCAACACACTTCTTATACATACATCAATGCCACTGGAGGTAATCGGAGTGCTGAGGGTGCTCACCACTTTGTGGGCATTGATTGGGCCCTAAAAGAATGAACATTCTTAAACAAACTTGGTTATGATAAGGTTTGATTTTAAATACTATTATTTATTTCTGTTTAAACCAAATCTCTGTTTCCCTTATTGCATAATAACTCTTTGAAGACTCCAGCTACATGCTGATTCTAACAAAGACGTATGTCTGCATGATGCAAGAAATGCTTCCATTATTAGTCAAAGGCGTGAAAATAAAAGGAATCAAATGCGGGAGCATATTCAATTAATTCTCTGGCATAATCCTGTTAACATTCTAAAAATATATCCATTTATTTTTGTTGTCAGTTTAACAGTAAATCATCTTTTACTCCCAGTATGGGAATGCACTGAGTAACAGAGCACAACCTGAAGTATGAACGTAGACTCATGTACATGCACAGGTGAAGCTAAAAAGTAAGATAAATGCTTGGAGACAGCTCATCATTACACTCTAAAGGCTACAATGAATACAAATGTATTTAGATCTCAACTAAAAGCAAATTGGGGTTTGCTTTCCAAGGGTTAGGCTCAGTCTCTTTTATTAACAATGTGCAGAGTTTCAGTCAAAATTGGTAGCAAGTGAAAAACCTTCTTCACAGAGCACTAAGCAGTACAGATTCACCTTTCTGACCACCTTCTTTCCTGTCTTCTATATATCCTCATAAAATATTTACTGGTCTTCTGAATGACCACTCTGATTATCCTTAGACTCCTTTTCAGATTCCCTGATGATGTCATGGAAATGTTAAAGCCATTATGCTAAGTTAGGACCTCCATCTACTGTGACCTCTTGGCACAAGCTTCTAAGGACAGCATGATATTTTTACATAAAAGTTAGTCTTCATTCAAGTCCCCAATATATGATCCTATAACAATACTCCAGCACTTTAATCAACACTAATAAATACTTAACCAAGACCATGTAAAATAAAAATAGAAATCCATTATACATTTCCAATACAGTTGTTAAAATGTCTATTAAAAGGTACAATTATTTTCCCACACTTTCTATTGAAAAATAAGCATTTATATTCTTTTGCAGATTTATCCCACAGGTAATATATGACATTCCTTTTCATTAAATCTATTAGGGGAGTGATTAGTGACTGGCATCCTTCTCTAATTATCTTTAATGTAGTGTGTCAAACTGATCATGCATAATGCAATTAGAAATCATAATTAAATTAATTTATATTGATTTAAGCCTCTATACGTTGTTAATAACTACAGCTTAGTACATTCATTTCTACAGGCCAACATCAATATTTTCAATATGCTGAAATATTTCACCTTTCCTCCTCCCTTCATTGTATTAGGGGTCTGGTTAAATAGTTCACAACTGATACATGTCATTTGAAACTGAATGCCAGATTCAGATTGAGCTAGAATATGGTTTCTACTCTAGCTGTTATATTGATACAAGGCATCAGGTAAGGTGTTATTGACTCTCTTCAGTGACGTGGTGATAATCAATTACTTGTTTTAATATGAACATGCTGACTTTCTGCGCTTGGATTGAAAACAAGTTGGACTGTGTCTGTATTTATCCTAGGAACAACAGACTCTCCAGATCATTCACAAGTTGCTGAAGAGGAGAAGGCAGGAAAAAGTCACAAAAAAGATTCTAAAAAGAAAAGCAACTGGGAATGAGTGGCTTGTTGGCAATATGAAGCTATTATAAAAAAAAGAAAAAACCTGTATTCTGAGGCTGCCTATGCAAGTTTTGAGTTTCCCCCCTTTAAAGAAGATGGGACAACTATTCAGACACTTTGCTGTCAGTGGTGCTAAACGGAATGAATGACATGTTTACTTCTCTTTCCATCCTCTCAATTAGAGTTATCATTACCTGACTTGATAAACCTATCTGCAAGGGTGCCAGCATTCCACATCTGGGCGAGTGACTCTGGATTCCTGGCTAATTCCGGATTTCGAATATTAGTTACAAGTGGAAGACTAAAACCATTTTAAAACTGGAGTGAGCTAATAGACCAGAATGTAAAAGTAATCCCTGGTACCTGAGGAGCGTTCCAGCTCCCAGCAAGTGGGCTAGGTTTTCGTACATACACCTCAAAAGTGTACAGTTCAATATTATGCCAGTGCAGGACCAAGATAGGTCCGCACCTGCTAAGAACTTCCTTGTATTGGTAGGTTATTACTCCCCATCCCCGATCTCGCAGCGGGGCATAAATAAGTTTCTGCAGAAACACTTGACCAAAATATTCTTATTTGCTAGTGATCGATGTCATTCTTCTGAAGTAAAGTGAATCCACCTCCAGAGATCATTGCAGCACAGTCATTATAGCTTTTGTGTGCAAAACTCCAAACCCTTTCTGCTAAGCATCCATCCCGTGCACATCCTCCTTACCCCTCCATGCAGCTGACTTCAGTGGGTCTAGTCTGGTGTGTTAGGGCGAGTCACGCGAGTCACAGGCTCGAGGCCACAGAGTTGCAACACAAGCAGCGGAGGACTGGGTTGTGGTACAGTGGCGTGGTGCGAATGAGCAGCTCTTTGATTCACGGGATTTGCAAAGCAGGTCTGAGCACGTTTTCAATCGTTTCCAGTTTGTTCGCCTCTGGAGCCGGCTCGCTCTCCCGCACCAGCTTGGGGGATCGTTGCCTATTGCAACCTGCAGCGAGGGTTCACCCCTGCCGAGGGCGGTCGAGAGAGCGGTTCGGTTGTAGACTTTCCCGGGGAACGTTTGCCTGCTCCGCCAGTCCCTTTTGGGAAGGCACTTTGCCAGCTGAGATCGGCTGCGGTGGCCGCTCCCTGGCTCCCCCTGAGGCGCGCGTTAAGGGAGAGAAGAGACAAACGTAGGGCGGCATTAGGCAGCATTAGTTTTCCAGACCTGTCCTTGGCCTACACACTGCAGCCCCCTGCACTGACACCGGGCAGGCGCCAAACAGCCCGGCCTGGGCCGGGATGCGCTGCACAAGGCGCTCTCGCCTGCCCTGGGCATCCCCGAGGAGCTGAGGTGTGCACCGCGAAGGAGCTGCTGTGCTGGCCCCTTAAGGCAAGACGTGAGAGGCTGGGTCTCTAACCCGCCAAGGGGCGAGATACGGCAGGGGTCGCGTGCTGGGAAGTCTTAACAAGACATTGCGCTCTCCTCCCGTTTGCACTAACGGGGTAACCTGAGCCACCGGGATCGGTGGGACACTAACCTGCCCCTGGGGTGGAAAGCCTTGCACCCCGGCTCTGAAAACACCTAGCGGTCCCAACGAACACGAGGGACAGGTAACTAGTCAGCTGCCTTTTCAGTCCTGTCTGATCCCTGAGGTTCCTTCCATGGCATCCCTGGGTTTGGGCAAGTACCAGCCTGCAAAGGAGGCTCCAGAGGAAGACTCAGAAGCCTAACACTGGAGGGTCTTTCCTATCGTTCTTGCACAAGGCTTTGTCCTTGAAACTCCTCTCCGCGAGGCTTATGCTAAACCCGTGCGGCCCCTTTCCAAGTCAAACAAGGGAAAGGTTGGTTGCCTTGAGAAGTAAAAAGGAAGGCAACGGGGCAACTTTAAAGCAGCTTGTCAGCCTGGTTCTCAGGGCGATCTTATCAACCCAACCCTGATCACTAGGCGGAAACCTCTCACCCCAGACTGGAATTTGAGCCAGCCGGCGTGTTGGAAAGCGTTCGGGTATCCCGCCTCTGCAGGGCTCAGTCCATGTAAACCCGCTGGGAGTCCGGCTTGTGTGGCTCGCTTCTCAGTCGGATTGGTGTCCTGAGGGAGGCCAGTTTGACCGAGGCCCCAGCAGTTGGTCACGAACGGGACACCCAACTTTAGAGCCGAGGGCGGCGTTTTGGGATGAAGGTTAATTACGAAAGTGGCTCTTAATGGGCCAATGGGTTCGCGGCCTTTCTTGTTCTTGATCACCATTTGCATTAAGCCTAACGGGGTAAATGAACACGTTATCGTTTAAAAAATATGCCCTCGAGAAACCAACACCAAATGAGCGCTGTATCTGATCAGTTCCCGCGAACTCATTAGCACTAAATCGGAGTGTAGGCGTCAGGATTCGGCCCTGTAAGGTGAAATCATTCATTCATCCGCACAGATCAGAGACTCGCCCTTTTAGGACAGTGATCTTGGTTTTGGCTATGAATGAAAGTACCATGGTAACAGTTATTTCCTTACACTCTAAACAAAGTTTTGCGGCATACCCCCCTTTTTAATAACTTTTCATTGAAATCAACGCAGTAACCTCCCTCCCCCAATGTAGACTATCACATAATAGTCAGCTATCTCATACAGAGGTACTTCTGTGTGTGTGGTGTGACACCCTTCAATCAGAAATATTCCAGGGTCAGAATAAGTTTTCCAGTGAAAAAGATCCGGCTTTAATAAAATCCTATCATTTGGGTTTAACAAATAATCATACACAACAACTTATGGTTAACTACAATGTTTTAAACCCGCAGGATTTTAAGTTGCAAATCAGGATTCCATTTGAAAGGCATGAATTCTATTATATGTACAATTTAATCACAAGGTATTTAAAATAGACATTTCCATCTAAAATCCAATCAGATATCAACACAGTACCTGGAGGCATTAGATGATCATCTCCATTTTGCATTTGTAAACTGGTAGAAATAAATGTGACTTGTGGATACCAAGAGGTCAAGTACGGCTGCTCAAATATTTTTCTTACAAAATGACGGATTTATTAGACAAATAAGTAGCCCGGCTGATGCAAAACCCCCAGTGATTGAATTTTGACGTTGAGTCAACAACAACTCGAACTACATCAGTGCTCCAAGATTTAGTTATGATGGTAGAGATTACTGAACAAATAGGAGGCAGAAATGAATACAGATTTCCTAGGATCTGCCCCTGACACCCTCTTCTTGACATTCTCCTCCATATGCTACCCCTATTCATACTGTATTCTAATTAAAGGACTGGGCTCTGTCTTATAATTTTACATGAACTTTTAAATAATTAGCCTCCTGTGCTTGTTAAAAGGGAGCGAGTCAGAGAGAAAGGGAAATAAATTCCTTTAGAATCCCTCTCTGGCTTTAAAATTACCCACACGCCTTATAGTGGGGGTGTACAATGCGCGTTGCTTTATTAGGACAACATTGCAAAAGATCTGAGCTCTAATCAACTGCTGTGGTGTGACACAGAATCTTGACACACACACGCCTTCTCTCCCCCTCCCCCATCCTTTGAGAACATGTTAAAGCTTTTGTCAGTGGGGTGGATTTGAGGGTTCAGCATACGGGGAAATTCTTTTCACAAGCCCAAATCGCCTCTGCAAGAATGATGTTCTCCCAGGCTGGGGGAGAGCGGAATTTTTTCACGCTCAAATTGCCTCCCTCCTTATTCACCTCCCCATCCCTTACCCCCTCCAGGTGTATGTATCGGAGAGGGTTCCCCTGTATGAGTGTTGTTAGCCGGCAGGGAGCTAGCCACGGTGCTGGAAAGCCTACGTGAGCTGTGGGAAAGCAATGTTATCCTTGCTTCATTTCTTCATCGCGTTGGAGCGTTACGTTTACTTGCTAATCACGAAGGGGCGCTTAAATAATTGAGAGTACGTTTAAGCGTAAAGCAGTCAGTTTCTAATCTTTTCAAGGGAAAAGGAACTAATCTCCACCTGCTGTGAGAGCCCTTTTTTATTTATTCTCTATATTACTTCCCCTCCATGCTGGACCCGATGGCTCCAATTACACTAGAGCTTTGTTGAGTCCAAACACCCCCCTTTCCTGGACTCTTTGTGCGTCCCTATTTTCTGTGGGTATAAACTTTGCCTTCACAGCAAGGTGGGAGCAGATGACTACCAGGTTTGGCTTGGCTGAGCCTGTAATTGCCGATGACTTTTGGAAAGAGGCGCTCTTAAAAACGCCCATAACTCTGCTTTCACTATATTGCTGCTGCTGTGTTGATTTTTAAAAGGTAAGACTCTGTCCAAGAAGTGGAACATATATTGGCCACCAAAACAATCTGGATTATTATTTTGGTCGGGAATATGTGGAGACGTGAATTATAAAGTACACACTCAGTGAGCACTGAGAAAATAAATGGTTTAATTAGCCCCTTTCTGGTTAATACATTATTTTAATTGAAGGGTGTTTTTATTCTGGATACAGAGGTAGGCCTGCTTATAGTTTCGACAAAGTTAATTCTAGATTAATATTTCTGTAACCTATTTAGGATGCAAAAAATCCTGTCAAATTAACGTGAATCCTCCTGTCTTGCCTGCTCCCAGCAAATAACTTGCAGCACCTAATAAATCCAGATGGAGTTCCTCATAGAGCCCGGTGCAGAAATAATTATTGTCCTGGCTTGTTTCATGTCAGAGGCCTCTTCGGCTCATCTGTCATGAAACCAATTTCACTTTATTTACATCCATTTGGTAGTTTAATTACTGTGCTGATGAATAGCCTGAAGGAATTAAGTTACGAGGCGCTGGAAACCTAAAGCGATAGATATATGGGTTACCTTTTAACTAGAGGGGAGGAAATGATGGTTGGTGTGTGAACCAAATTTTTAGGGTAATAAGTGCCTTTCCATGGCAAGGTAGTTTGAAATGCAGAATCATTGACTCTCAACCCATCTATTTATCTCCATCTTGATGTAATATATTGCTTGGCAATGCTTTAACATTTTTGCAGGCTATTACAGGTTAAATCAAATCTTTATTAAAGGAAACATTTTTCTTAAAGACGATCACCTCAGTAGCTTTATGTCTAAGCACAAGATGCACTAATCATTTTTCAGACCAAAGAGGAGAAATATCAGAAGTTAGCTCTGTCTTTTAAGCTTGATTTCAACACAATCTATTCAGCATACGGTACCCTATACTCAATATGCTCTCTGCACTATGCGTATACATCAGAAATAGTCCCAAATGCTTCCCCAAGCAAAGTTGTCTCTCCGTAATATACGATACTAATATATAGTATTTTAATGAGCTATATTATGGTGTGGTTTTGTGCAGTCGGATTATAACTATACTTTCTAGATGTTTTCCCTATCCTCACGTGTGTCTTAATTGGTAAATACACTAGACTTCTCTCTGGGTATTTTAGAACATATCCAACGTGTGTGTTTTGTACATTTTGTCTATGCACACACATTCCTAAAGAGGAAACCTAACCTTTCCGATTCTACTACATTATATGGCATATAGAGGAGATTTCGTCGTTTCCCTCCACCTAATAACTTGCTGTTTCTGGGATCCAGTGTTCTCCAACAACATATTTTGACTAAACTGGGTTTAAAAAACACTTTATGTAGAACAAGCAAGAGCAAAAGGTATGTGGCCTCTCACCCATCATCAGATAAAAGGAAAAGTGTAAGAGTAGCGGAATTATTATATGACTATTGATTGTGCCGTTAGGTACATGATATGAGTAAAATTTATGAGGAGCATGTGCGAGTTTGGGTGTGGATACATGGCCATGCAAACGTTTTCTAAAAACACACGTTCAAAGCATGCGTCATTTTTCCTCAGAAAAGGAGCTCCTCTATACTCTCGTGTACAAATCATTCAGGCTACATGCATGGATACATAGCTATTTTCCCCTCCCTGAATAATGGGCGTGTTTAGGGGAGCGCTGTTTTGTAGCATTAAGCAGCAACACGTACCAGAAATTCTCTCCTTTACATTTTGAAAGTTGTTTTCAATATTAAACGTATTTTCAATATTGAAAAGCATAGGGTGCTGTTTTTCTTCTCCTTTGGACCACGCTACATACTGAACTGGGAAGACTGACATACTTTTTCCCATGAGGACACAGCACTTTGGGACTCAACCATTGTATTCACCGTTGAGCTAATTTAAACTAAAGAAATAACGCGTTACAATGGAATATTTGGTATTTGAGGGACAGTGCGGAAGGCCGATCAGATGTATAACTGCCCGTTTATTTTTAAATAGGAAGTTATAGCGATGTTGCTATTAAAATACTTTCCTTCAGAAGCGGCTTCTCTAGGACATAACGTTTCTGTTGTGTGGGTGGATGTAGATCTTCTTTTTCGAAGAAGTTGAGCAGGAGTTTTAAGCTAAACCTTGCCGAAGTGAAGGTACCCCACTCTCCTTAACGCTAACTATAAATGGGTCTATAAAGGATTGGATCAAAAGAGAAATCCATCTTTCTCTTCTAGGTAGTTCTGTGCTTTATATTGGAGAAAATTAAAGGAGGAAGGATATAGTAAAATAGGGTGGAGTATTAAAAGCTCGCTCTCGCTCTCCCTTTGATTAATAGATCCATGTGGCTAACGGCCTGACATATGGTGTGCGAAGCAGCTTGAGATGGTACCTTAGGCATCCCCTACGGCCATTAACATATTAGAGGCTTCTGTGCAGTCAGACAGTCAGACTTCATCTAGAGCCCAGCGCAGAAAGGCTGCACCCCAGAGCTGTTTGATACAGTCTTTCAATAATGTATCACGCTGCAATTTTAAGGGAGCTGTTCCCGGTGCTGAAGCGCTAGGGCAGAGCACTAATGAACTTTAGCAACAAAGATCCACCACGTTCCTTATCTGAAATCCACCGTCTTAAATTCGTGTGTGTGTGTTGTTGTTGTTGTTTGTTATATACATAGATACATTTAAAGCTATATACATTCTCGGTGTGTGTGGATAGATAGATAGATATAAATGCACACACACACACACACACACTTGAATACTGCCCGTATCTAGTTCATGAGCACTATCCCATAGTTCAAAAAACAGATACATACATGAGTCGGAAGCCCTTTTATACAAGCAGTATTAACTGAGAGAGCTGTACTGCTCTCAGATGTGGACATTCTGAGAGACATCAAGATCAGCTCCACCCCTTAAAATATGGATTTTTTTACCAGAAAAAAGTAGTTGCTATAAATAAAACCGATACTACAGACAACACAGAAACGACTTTTTATGGAACAGGGCCACATTTAAAATGCAGTTACAGCTCGGAGACAAAAAAGCAGACAGCCTCCTGCAAAGAACCTACAAGTTGGGGAAACTCTCTTAAAACAGAATGCTTTGCAATGGGGGTGTGAGAGGAGCTAATTGCTGTATATTTCCAATCCGTTGTTTGGAGACGGGCAATCCACACTACAGTAGCAGAGAATGTAGCAAACAGAAGGTTTATTTAATCCATTTCAGCGTTTTGACAGAAACATAAATCACGCCTTGCACTTTCCCTTTCCCCTTAGTCCCCCGTAGATAACTGCCCCTGTCTCTTTTGAACTTTGTTTTGACTGTTTTGTTCGAAAATAAACGCTAACGCCAGATTAAACGTTCCAGCTAGCTTCGTCTTCTGATTTCAGGAAAATGGTGTTAATCGGGAGCTTTGATGTTGTTTTACTTTCAGACTGTATGCCTCAAGGCGGAAAAATGCAGAAAGGTAGCTGAGAAAGTAAATTCCCAGGAGCTAAGAACACCCTCCCTTTCAAAATATTGTAAGTACTCCTCTCCTGTACAGTACATCAACCTGTTCCTATGCAGAAAAGCACTAGTAGGTTTTCTCCTTTGGAAACATCGCTCATTTCAATGCACTTAATACTAGGTGTGTTATGTGCCAGTATGACCAGTTTGTAATGGGACTGAAGATAATAGGGGAACATGCAAATGATTATTGGAAACAGCCATTCATTTATGATCATACAAAATCCTAACTAACTGCAGATTTCCAGTGAGGAATAAATCCGGGGTTAGGCTTTAAGGATGTAGGTAAAGAATCGGAGATCTCCATACATTTATGTAGCCCTTAATACAAGTTCTGCATCCAGTACTTTGGGGATGTTGCCATTCATTCAGCCAGGATGTATGCTTGGTAAACCCTTAAGTGGACGGCATAGCAACCCAACACATTAAAATAACAGATTCCTTTAACACAATCAATACATTTTGCATCATACATATGAGAATTTTTTCTCTCTTAGGTAGCTGGGCTTTCTACATGGAGCACTTTGTATAGGAAATTAGATCTGAAGGTGCACAATCTCAAAAGAATGCCCTGTACCGTATCTGAATAATAGTCATAGACACTGCCTTCACCATGTCACAGTTTGTAGTGTAACCCATTAAAGCAACCTAATTCTTTTTTTAAAGCACGCGGTTCGGTTTCAGTTAGATACAGATTGCCTCTCCAGCTTTCCCTTTTCTTTTACAGCACGGCTTTAATAAAGTCACATAAGTGGTTGAAATTAACATAAATCATTATTAGTTATTAGGATTTGCTCTAAATTACTCTGTGAATATAACACCAAACCCCATCTGCCACTCCTGCTCTAGCAGCAATAGATTGCAGATAAAATAAATGTCCTTACCCCATTAGAATGTTCCTGTCTCTGTAGCCAAAAGCCAAACAAAAGCAATAAATACAGAGCTTTTTTCTCTCCACTATTCAGCTGTGACTGTTTTCATCAGCTCTTCCTCTAGAAAAGCTCGATAGCTGCCTGAAAATATTGCATTTTATATCACCAAAGGGCGATTAATATTGCATTAACTGTATTTAACATTTTTTAAGCGCGAGTAATCTGAATTGAGTAAGTTTCTGTTACTAAATACAGGGGATGTCAGAACTGGTGGAAACAGCTTAAAATATCTGTATAAACAGATTATTTGTTTCATACTTTGTATTTTTATAATGTTATGGTATAGTGTGCTCTGTTTGAAGTAGAAGAAGCCATGCTAATGGTCTATTTAAAGTATTCTGACACTGTCTGGAGACATCCAAGTCTCTGCCTTCATTAAATGTTTATTGTCAACACTTCAGTGAGAAAAAGTCTTGTGTAAGTGAATTTCCACTGCTGGGTGCTGTCAACACTTTGTTTTATTCTGATCCATGTGTATAAAAGTTTGTATACATTATGCTGAAGTGAAGAGAGGCAGAGATTGTGGGATAATTAGTTACCAAACAAACTTTTGTTAGTAATTCCGTTTACATAATGACCATAATCAAGGACTAAGTTATGCATCTAGGTGTCTTGTCTTCTTTAAGCAGCCTTGCACAAAATGTATTCATGTTGACAGGCTATCCTTTCCTTCGGAAACATCTTTTTAAAAATGAAGAAGAAGGGATCTTACACATTTTAGCTGTAGTTTACACCTTTTTGCTTGCTTTCATCCTGGGTAGGTACGTGTGTATACATCTACCCCACTCTTCATCTATAGATGTAGATATTTACAGTAGTATATCTCGTATCTGTACTTTAGTGCGTCTCAGCATTTCCATTATTAAGCCTTATTTTCAGGAGGATTATAACTCAATCTTAGTACCCAGCACCGGAAACTGCTCTATGCCAGAGCCTTTGTAGTCAGGGGTCGGTCAGCATTTCCCCTGTAAGAAGCTATTTTGAGAGTTTTATTACCTGATTGCAAAAAATCAGCTCTGAGTTACGGTCTAGCTGCAACGTATCAATATAGTCTTTTTATTTATCAGATTCGGTTTAAATCCATTTGGCCATTTGAATTTATAAAATGGTAAACGATAGACATTTTGTGGCATCGAGGTTTTTTATTATTATTATTATTATTTTAAGAATTTTGTACAAAACAAACAACAAGACCACGTTTATTTTAAAAGAAATTTCCTTTGCCCATAATCAGTGAAGCCTTTGGGTATTTAGATAAAGAAACTTTAAAGACTCATCATAATGTTGCAAGAGGGACTAGTATGCACAGCTACTATTTACCATAAGGATTTTGGACAGGAGATATAGTGCATAATTTGTGCAGCGTATTTTTGCATATGCAAATTTCTTGTTCACGTGCTCAGTCATTAAACTATCAGACAGGGATCTGCAGTTTAAATGTCAATAGACTGCGAGGAACTATTAAGGTCCATCATGCCCGTAATCCCTGGATTAAGATTCTCCAAAAGTCTGCGTTGCCTCAATAGACTGGAAAGGGCTCCTTCAGATCCGTTACCCCGGTGTCAATGATCTGAGAGCTTTAAAAGTGCCTCTTGTACGCTTCAAGTGAGCTGCTGTTTCTGTAGTTTCTTCCCACCCGTAAACAAAAATAAAGGAAATTAAAACTCAGGTCCGTGTTAAACCAAGGTTAAAGTCCTGTTTAAACTAGCAAAAGCGAATTGATGTCAGTTAAAGACAGGTATACAGCCATTAGTGGCCTGCTTGGGCCAAATGAATTCCTGGTGTAATTCCATCGCTTTCGCCTGAGTTACACCAAGATCAAAGCTGGCCCCGTTTGCCTCGGTATTGTTATCAGTGGAGCAACATTAGATCCCCTGCAGTGCCTAATCACAAAGGGCAAGTTGAGGTGGAGGTGGAATCTTAACGCTGACTTTCACTGACTTTGGAGGTGTATAAATCAAATGCTTCATACTACGCCCGGTTTATCCTGCAGCCCTTACTCAGACCAAAGTCTGGCGGGATGGAATGGTTGTGTACAAGATACACACTTACAACTTTCAGACCAGGCATATTACAGACCGTAACTGATAGGGGCTTGCCTGGTTAGGGACTGAAAGTTCCAGCCCTTTGTGTCAAAATCCTTTCTTTATCCGGATGGTGCAAAGCCAACAGTTCTCTGGTGACTAGCTGCAGGCGTGTAGAAACACTCTCTGCCCGCGTAGAAACACTTGCGTTGTGGTGGTGTCTGTTTGCTCAATCAAATATTAATCGGTGAGCTCCTCTTTTAGGTTAACTTTACACAGTGGAACTTTTTGATTTGTCGTGTTATAGATACCTGATTGCTATTTGTCAAACTCGAATCAGATTCCAGTAGAAATGATCTACAACCATATAAAAAATCAAAACGACTCTCCCTACAAACCAAGTCTGTTTCACATTTTAGGTTTTCAAAGAACAATGTTTTCCAAAAGCTGGGGGGGGGGGGGTTCTGCAGCACGCCTCCCATCAAGCTGTCTTGACAACAATTACTAAAGTTTTTAATTAGCCTCTTGTTATAATTCATTTTATTAATTTTCTAAATCTCAGCCCATGAATTATTAAAGGCGGCTCTGTAATTGTATTTGCAGCCATCCTTTTGTAGTGCACGTGATCGAAAACTGCTCTGCAGACCCATCGCTCTTCTGGCATAGGGCCCATTTATACTGAGGATGGAGAAGGGGCCTAGGCAGCAGTGAGCTCTAATATTTTATCAACTATTAAATAACATAATTACTGATAATAATATGCTTGTCTCGCAGGTGGAAATAGGTTCCCATGCGAATTGGAATTCTGCTGCGGATATTTTAAAGTCAATTAAGCTTTTCTCCTCTTTTTGACTCAGCAGGTAAATATAATAAAAGCTTAAAAAAGACATCGGCTGCAAAGCAAGACCTAAATAACTGGAGGGATTTAAAATCGTTTGGGAAAAGTCGGAATAACAAGAGGGCAGCCGCAGTAGTATCAGCTTTGTGCGATCAAGTCCGTCAGAGTTAAAATAATTATCTTTCGACAAATCTGTCTGTTTGGAGGGAAGAGCGAATGCGTGGGGGCGAAGGGGGGGGGGTATAGACCATAAAAACTGTGCTGTAGGACACTTCATTCTCCTTCTGGGGAGCCTTTTACTTGTTGAACCAGGACCGAATTAGTCTTAATATCACAGGAGAGTAAAAATCAATACTATCATGGCAGTGGATGTCTATTATTCATTTATGATGGTCTAATCTAAGTTGAAAGCAATTGGAGAACAAGTGTTAAACAGAAATTCCAGAAGTCAGTCTCGGTTTTAAGGAGGTGGCTGGGAAATCAGACCAGGAAATCGACAAGGTATAGCAAATGTGGAAAATATGAAACCAAAGTTTCCTCACCCTTCCACGGCAGGGGTCACAGGTTCTGAACTTGACAGAAGTTCTGAAGATATTAGGTTGTATATTCTAGAATAGATCCGCAACATTTTCCAGCCTGGAGAATAATTCTAACTTTTTAGCAACAAAGTTGAATTCCCCGCTCAGGCGATTATATATTTATTGACAATATATTGGAATGAATTTTCGCCCTCTTCAGCCTTTTTAAGAAGCAAAAGTTTAAACGATCCTTGTCACCTGTTTCCCTCCACCCCCGGGGCTATTTTCAGTGAGTTGATTAAAAAGGCCCCATTGGTACTTGGGTTTCTGTCGTGAAATTTTCAGATCCATTCAACAGAAAACAGAGCATTCTGGTTTTGCACAGTTTCCTACCATAAAATATAGGAAACTCTGCAAAGCTGTTCTTTTTTTTCTTTTCATTATCTGTTTTATTAACAGTATTTTCTTTGTACTCGATAAGGATTGTACTTAATACAAAACAAACTTCTTTACTTTTCAATACATACATTGGTCATTGTTGTATAATACAAACGTGTTGTCCTCTAACATTTCAGTTTTGGGGAAGATTTAAAAAAAGTTTGTAATTTATTTTATTTGTTCATTCCTGACTCTCCAAAAATGATATCCGGTAATACTTTTCTATAAAATAATATTTTTTACAAATGCATTTATTAAAAATTCTGATGACATTTCAAGTTAATAACACAGAAACAAGTCAATTTCCGGTGGAGGAGATCTATTTTTTTAAAAAATACCTTTAGTGCTTTTGTTTTTAACATCAACAGTTGCTTAAAATCACAGCTTTTTGAACGTTTTATTCTTTACTGAACATCACGTTAAGTGTCTTGATTCACAGATTTACCGGCAAAATTAAAAAGATTTGGCTAAAATATGTCTACAGAAGAAATAATCCCAGCTATTAAGTAACTTTTTACATTTGGCATATGATCTAGTCACAGGTCATCAGAAAAGAAAGAGGTTCTTTGATCACTTGAAGCAGTAGGTGGCATCCTATACGTTCCTAATGAACAATTGCATTTACAACGTCAGGAGAGATCAGTTTATGATTTTCATATTTATTAACACAAAATAAAAATAAAATATTTTGTTACATAATTAAGTGCAATTAGGCCAGTCAGAACAACATATAAACCTGAAAGCACCAAGCTTTTTTTTCTTTACACATATTTTGTCGGTGCATAATCCTTTCCAGTAAACTGAAAAGAAATACTTCAGAAGTCCTTTTTAATTTTACTTTGATTTATATTTTCTGCAGTTATAGAATAAACTTCAAGAAACACACGCAGCTAATATATAGTTAATTTTATTCAGAGCACCGATTTTCACATAAGAGCTATCTCAAAGTAATGATTTCTGAATTTAGCAGAAAAATACATCTCTCACTATTTTTATTTTTTGGTAGAATTAGTATTTGTCTAACGGCTATACCTTGAATTTATCAGCCGTGCCTCAGAAATAAACAAAAAAAAGATGCACCCAATAATAAACTATTCTGTTTTCATGTTTGTTTTATTTGTAAGTGTGCTGGGACTTATCTCCCTGTTGTATTTTGTGTTACAGAAATATTTCTGAAAGAAATAAAAGTAATATAGTAAAGACACAACCAAGGAGAAAGCTCAGCAAACATACATGGACAGGTAGATAATTCAGTGAGACATTTCAGGATCCACACGTGGTTGCAGTTTGTAACCATTTTTTGTGTATGTGTGTGTTGCATTAACGAAAATATTTACAATCATCTTCCTTTTTTTAAAAAAAATCTAAATACAAGAACGTGACAAGAATGTTTGTGTTTTCGGTGAAAACAGGCAGTAAACTGTGAAATTACACCATCCACAAAAGGTTCTACCAGAAGCTACTCTATTTTTAGTGCTCAGTTTCAAAATGCATAGAATGTTTGCGCTGCAAACAATGATACACAAAATAATTAAATAAATAATCAAATAAATAAATAAATAATAGCGAGACCTTATCACGGATCTTTCTGTGCCTTTTTTTAGGTCATGCATGATTTCAGTCTTTGTTTGTTTTAAACAGCAGGGCGTTTTCTTTTCAGAAATGCCTTGTTATTAAAGCCTTTCCAATAACACCAGACCCAGTGAATGTCTTTTGCACACAGCTGGTATTTTATCCAACGAGCTCTGGCCCCCCACCCCCATCCCCGAGATATAATGCACCTTTATCTTTAATAATACGGAATAATTGCTTTGCTTTCCAATTTGGGAGACTGTGATAGTGCAAATGTAACCATACAAAACAATTCCTCTACCTAACGTTTATTTACAATAAACGATTTTTAAACCCAAATGTTTCCCCCCTCAACATGCAGACCCCGCAGAAATAAATGTCGTTTCAAATCCTGCCTCTTTACATTGGTGATTTCGCTTACCTACTTATGTAAAATAAACCCTGTTACTAACAGGAAACCTTCTACCACCGCAATCCTCTAAACCTCTCCAACAGATTTAGAAGAGATGCCAGAGGGGAAGGACACATTTAACCCCGAGACTTAATGACTCAGAGCATGTTTTCTTCTAACGTTAACAGGGCAGCCAGGGCAGTATAACAGCCAACGTATGCATTGTATCTCTAGCTAGATGTATCTCTATAGAGATATGGATCTCTCGCTCTAGATATAAACACAAAGCACACACAGGGAGGAAAAGGAACAAAGGGGCAAGTAACTTTTTATATAGCTAGTTATAAAAATGGTTGGCTTCCCTAGCAGAGGGAGGGCAGAAGAAAGGGAAAATGTCTCGGAGTATAAAGCCTGTGACTGAGCATTCACTCTCTACTCTTAGCTACCTAGTGTTAATGAAACAAGGGTCAAAATCTCTCCCTCTCCCCGCTCACTCCCCAAGGCGTCCGAACCGAATTGGGAACTGCAAAAACAACCCTCTCCAAACCCCCAGTAACACAGAGAAGAACCGTCACGAAGCCTCATTAAAAACAGTTAAAACCAAAAGAACAAAAAAGAGACCCAAACAAAAACGATGAGCATCATCACCAATAGTTTCACCTTCTGGGTTGTGTTTTTTTTCTTTTAAAACTGGTGACTCAGGGGTTTTTTAATGTATTTATTTGTAAGTTTTGTGTGTGTCTCTGTGTGTTTACGCTTGAATTGTTCTCGCTCTCTCTTCCTGTAAAGGGGGCGATCAGCCTGCAGAAGTGCCCCCCATGGATTTCTAGAGCATTTACTTTTGCTTTTCTTCTGGTGGTTCTCGTTTCTTTTCCTTTAGAATTTTTTTTCTCTCCCCTACATTGTTCCTTGGTCCCCAGGAGATTTTGAGAGTGTCTCTGGTCAAACAAGAAGTCCACTGGCTCCTCCAGCCCCCTCGCCCTTTCCACAATCTCCCCTCCCACTCGCACCCCCCCCATCTCCCTCCCTTCACTCCCAGCCCCCCAACAGCCCCCCCTCGGTCCCCTCCCTTCGCCCACACTCCAGGGGATGGAAACTTGGCGCGTTGGTTTTGTTGGCTTGTTTAGTAGGTGGCGGAAAATTTCATCCTTTTTTGCTTCTGTCTCTGGTTGCAAAACCAAACCCGCACCACGTTCTTTTTCAGGTCCAATTTCTCGGCGATGGCGGCGATCTTCTCGGAGGAGGGCCGGGGCTGCACGGCGAAGTACGCCTCCAGGGAGCGCTTCTCCGGGGCGGCGATGGAAGTCCGCTTGCGCTTCTTCTCGCCCCCGTTGAAGAGCTCGGGCTTGTTCATTTTCTCGCGCTGGGCGCCCTCGGCCTCCTCCAGCCAGGCCTGCAGGATGGGCTTGAGCGCGATCATGTTGTTGTGGGACAGGGTGAGCGACTCGAAGCGGCAGATGGTGCTCTGGCTCAGCGAGCCCACGCCGGGGATCTTCAGGTTGGCCAGGGCCGAGCCCACGTCGGCCTGGGTCACGCCCAGCTTGATCCGCCGCTGCTTGAAGCGCTCGGCGAAGGCCTCCAGCTCCCGGGGGTCCGTGTCCGAGTCGCAGATGGAGGCCAGGCCGGCCGCCCCCACCACCGCCGAGGCCACCTGCCCCGCCGCGCCGTGGTGAGCGGCCACCAGCCCCGGGTGGGGCAGGCCCGAGGGCATGTTCATGGCGGCCGGGTGCGACAGGTGGCCCAGGCCGTGCATGTGCGAGTGGGGATGGGCCGAGGTGGAGATCAAGCCCCCCCCGCCGCCGCCGCCTCCGCCGCCTCCCCCTCCTCCTCCGCCGCCGCCGCCGCCTCCGCCGGCCCCTTCGTGCCCCCCGCCGCCGGCCATGAGCGCCAGCGACGGGGAGGTGATGTGGTCCAGCAGGTCCCCGGGCTCCAGCGCCTGGTGGTGATGGTGGTGGTGGTGGTGGTGGTGCGCCAGCGGCACGGTGGAGGTGGAGGTGCACGGCACGCTGTTCATGGTGTGGTAGGTGGCGTCCGGCTTGAAGGGGTGGCTCTTGCCCTGGGACACGGCGATGTCGACGGCCGCCAGAGCCTCGGCCCGGGCCAGCAGGGTCTCATCTAGGCTGGCGAAGATATTGCTCTGCAACTGCAATCGACACAAAAGGGGGGAGCACAGGGGGGCAGAAAGGAGAGTGGGGCGGGAGAGAGACGCGGGAGCGGGGTAATAAAAGGGCAAACGCCGAGGAGAGAGGGGAGGCGAATTGGGGCAGAGAGTAAAGTGGGGGTGGGGAAAGCAGGGGCAGATGGGGGGATATAGTGGGGGAGACAGGGCAGGAGGGAACAGAAAGGGGGGAGCAAGCCAGGGAGGGGGGGGGAGAAGAGAGAATCACAGGGGAGTCCAAGGAGAGGGGGAGTGAGGGAATGGGGGAGCCGAGAGAGGGGCGAATAAAAGGGAGAGAGCAGGGAGTGGAAGAGAAAATAAAGAGAGGAGGAAAGTGGGGAGAAAGAGAGGAGAAAGCAGGGCAAGGAGTGGAGGAGAGCAGCAAAGGAGGGAGCAGGGAGAGGAGGGAACCAGAAAGCGAAGGAAAGTGAAAGGGGGGGGGGCAAAGAAAAAGAAAAGAAAGGAGAAGGAGAAATGGATATGTAACTCTCAGCTGGGGAATCGTGTCAAACACCAGCGCGCATAAAGAACATTCCTTTCAGAGGCCGAGTCATAAAAATTAATACCGAAAGTGGAGGAAGTCGGAGACTCGTGTGAACACCGCTTTCAAAAAAGATCACAGGCGCTCAGATGATTGCAGAGGAGGACATGAAAAAAACATTAAGCGCCGCTTGTCAAAATGTGCCTCGCAGCGGTTTTTTTATTAATGCACATACATGCAGTATACAGGGGAGAGGGAGAGAGAGAGAAAGAGAGAGAGAGAGATGCAGCGGCTTGCCCCTTACCGGTGGAGTTGGTAGACAGGCTCTTCTTATTGCTTCCGAGCTGGAGTGCAGCGAGGGGTACTTGTGTTCAGGTAGGGTGGGATGCATGGCAAAATGCGGCTGTTTGCTGTTCATGGACATCATCTTGAAGGCTTGGCATGTAAATCCACAAACACTCCTGAAGTAAGGGGAAAAGTGCTCTCCGGGCGCTCTCCGGGATGAGGGTGCAGCGGCAGATCCCACTGCTGGTGCCGCTGTTTCTTGGCGCTCCCTTTGACCGCACCGTGAGACTCCCTCCAGCCCTCTCGGTCTCACTTATCTGTCTGCTCTATCCTAGCGCTGGGCTGAGATGCGCTCTGCTTACACCTGAGCCCCACATCTCGTGGCTACGGACCCGCAGACTCTCGCGAGAGCTTGGCGCTCCGGCTTTGATAGACATCAGCTGTCTCCCCCGGCCTCCGCCTCCCCGCCTCCCGCTCTCTCCCTCCCCGCGCCTTGTTGCATCTCCTTGCGCGTTTGCACGTCTAGCCGGTGCTGGAGTTTGAGAGCTGCTCTTATAATGACCACCAGAAAGGACAGTGCAGGTGCTACACCTGTAGCTGCAACACATGCGCATTGCTCGCCTTTCTAATCGGACACAGAGACACCAACGTGCGCATCTATGTATTATGTGCCTGCATGTCCACCTGCATATAATATACGTACATGTATACATGCCCAGATCTTACATGCAATACAATGCAGTGTGCATGTCTCTATAGCTGTCTCTGACTTTGTGCATGCTTAGGTGCTGGTACCTGTAATGTACAGATCTGATTTTATACCTGGTTTATACCTGGTGTCTAATTACATACAGATAATTACATTATCTTTATTTAAAATAATAACTAGATTCTAGCCAAAGAGATGTTAATTTCCTGTGCTCCTGTGTAGTCCTTCAGAGAGACTCTCAACACAGAAAGTGACAGTTTTCCAGCGTAAGCCTGTTACTTTTAAGAATTCTAAATAAGCTCCTTGAGAATAATCACTGTGACAGACATTGGTTTGAAGCAGTCAGGGTCTATTGATTTCCATATAATTTCATTTCTCCCCCATCTAGTTTTGTTGCAAATATTATTGTGTCAGGCACCGCTAGTGACAGCCACTTAGCTCACAAGGAGCATGTGCTTTCTACATGGGAAACACTGTTGAAATGAAATTGTGCATTTCCTTTTTTGCAGCCTGTAAAATTTCTCTTCTTTAATCGTGTGAAAACCCACGTCTCACTCCAGCATGACTTGAAGCATACAACAATCACAAAGCCTTTTTATTTTTAAAACTACGGGTAGTTTGGTTCTTTTTATGAAGAGAGAACACAGGGAAACTAGTCTGAATCGCCTTCATAGACACTACTGCAGAAAGGAAAAGGAGGAAGAGGCTGGAAAATAACATTGTTGGAATTCTTTTTTGTCTGTGTTTCTCCCCAGTTTTATTGTTGCATTTAAATGAAACGGTTAGGAAAAAAGAATAGAAAAATGATTCGCAAATATATTGATGACTAATATTTTGGGTTATGGCCCGATATTTTTTAGAGTGGAATTCTTAAGTTAACTATATGTAGTTAAAACTGGTGGCAGCCAAACCCTTTAATTAACCAACCTGTAAAATTGTCTCTCACGTTTATGATCAACAACTGGGATTAATTTGAATCCGAAGGGAACAACACAGGTGATGCCAGTCCATTGGGGCACTCTAATGATAACCCTGGGTGATAGCCCAGATGTTATCACGTCTGCTCCAGGAGTGATGAAGACAGGCACCAGGAAAAAGCAGCCGGGTGTTTGTTTGATGCAGTGATCTGATAACCGATCTGCCATGTGTCACCCTTAAAGAGTGCCGGGATAGCTGTATCTCTCATGCACTGAGATTCGTCTATGTACATATATACATATTCGTATACTATGCATATACATATACCCCTCTCAAACACACACAGAGACAGAGAACATAGTAAAATCCCAAGTAAAGTCCACATTTGTCATCATACGTCTTTCTCCAGTTTCTCATCCAGCCTGAGAAGAAAGAAAGAAAGAAAGAAAGAAAGAAAGAAAGATGTTCAATTACTTGTACGAGAGAAAGCCGGTCTCCATCCATTATTGTGTCCCCAGGGACTGCTGAATGCAACTTTATCTAGGAGGGGGGGGATGAACTAGAAAGTGGCAATTCTGGTTTTAAGGGGGAAAACCTGTATCGAAATCATTGTTTAAGAGGATCAGTATAATAACTAACATGCTTTTATTAACAATTCATGATTTACCCTAGCTTTTTGAGCTGCCTTGTTTTGTAAATTGAAGATCAGCAAATGGGGAAAGGGTGCATTTGATACACTGTTTTGAAGTGAGACGCGTATGGAAAATGCGTGCTGGAGCCTGATGCAAACCAACCCGCATTCCTTTGCTAATAGAATAGATATAACGGTAAACCAATCAGCCACACAAAGATAATGGGCTTCGCACCTGACGCTGAAGATGGAGACACTCAGAGCTGGACAAATTTATCTGGTTAGCCAGAACGCTGGCCAAGTACACTCACCAGTGTACATCGGTAGAGGGAACGCTCAGTGTAAATGAAGATTGTTCAAGTGATGATAAAAGGAGGAGAAAAAGACATGTTTTGTCTATGGATTATTCCATGGGCTTTCTTTTTCCCCTTCTCGCAAGCCAAGATATCATATAGCATGTTCTCCAGATAGCTCATTAGTGACAAACAGAACTAGATATGGTTGGCCCACACCTGTTTAGTAGTTCTATTTCTTATACTCATCAACTACAGTGGCTTTTTTAAGGGCGTACGGGAGAAAGGAGAGAACCTGTGCCTAGAGGAAGGTGGTGGTGGCCGTTAGGAACTCGCAAACCAGGAGAGAGTCCACTAAAAATAATGAAATCTGTACGTGAGCCAGAACCACGCACTCTTCTCTCTCTTTTCTCTCTGGCTACCAATTCTGAGGTTGCTCATCACACCACGGATTCTGGGCTCCTGATTGTAAACCCTTAACTTCTTACCTCTACAGCAGCCTTCCGTGAGCTTTCGACCATTAGTCAGAAGGCCCGTAGTGTCATTAATAACATCACCCTTCGGTTTTGGCTGGTTGGGAAATACTCATATGGTAGCGATTGCACCACTTCCAGATGGCTCCTGCATTGTAGACAGGCCAGCTTGGGTTGCCACAAACCAATACATTTATTCACAGTTATAAGTAGAGAATATAGCCGTGGGCATATCTGCCCTGGGTGAAAAGGCATACAGGAGACGTTGATTTGGGGCAGCTTTTGCTTTAAAGTTTACCAGGAGGACCAGCAACTCATGTTCCTTTTGGTCCATTTATTTCCCTTTACTTCGAAAAGCTCAGCCTTGACTCTTTCTTCCTGCAACTTCATCTCACTGATTTAGCCCCAGAGGAATATTATTAAGGGTTTTAATGTTAGGACTGGCTTTGGAACTACTGTTTCTACCAGCACACGTAACATCTGTTCGAAGCCAATGGTTTCTGCTCTTTCTGTTCCAGGTCTTCCTGGAGCGCTAACAACCTAGCGCAGGAACGGGGGAAATGGACAATATGTCTGGGAAGTATGTCAGCATAACGCCTGTTGGTTTACTCAGATTGGCAAGCACCAGTGGAAGTACAGCTTCTACCTGGCTGTAGATGCATTGCAGGCTACTTATAGTGCACTCTTTTGTTACAAATAGTTTTGGGCATAATTTTTGTGCAAAAATCCCATGCAGTAGGTGGGGAGTGTGTTATGATCGAAGATCTCGCAGGTACTTGACATGTTTTTCAGGAGCTTTTTTGTGCTGGACAGTTCCCCATTGATACGGGATCCCATGCTGCCTCATGCCCCATTCACTCAAGTTTGACAGTTCCAGAATCTGTAAAAGACAATTGCATTTAGGGCTTAACCCCCGGCCCTGTCTGCTAATGTACATTCGGTAACAGGGGTTTGGATAATGTTCTGTGGTGGCCAGCTTTTGTCCTGCCCTTCTTTTTATTATGTTGGAGTCTTCAGGCATTGAACGTAGTTTCAAAGTTTAAGCCTCAATCAACTCTTTCTTCTCTGATCTCTTCCTAACAGAGGCCAAGAGCGGGAGTGGAAGGTAGAGAGAGGCGAGACTTTCACATTTGTTTTAGTCTCAACAATTATTTGAGTCTCCGTGGCTCCTCGGGTATAATAATAAAACAAATGGCTGAATCAAAAGATAAACCAAGCCTCATTCGTAGTGCTTTGGGCACTTTTGTGAAGAGTGGGATGGGAGTGGAGGCAGGGGAGGAAGAGAAAACGTTTCAAAGGGATGTTTTAAACCACAATCCTCTTTCGGTCCCTCAGATACTTTTTAAAAGAGAAAGCCTAAAATGAGCCCGATCCTGCTTCCACTGAGATAAGTGGCAAAACTACCATTTTTTTCAATGGGCGCAGGATCCAGCCGATTGTGGTGTTGTGCACTTCAAATTTCACTCCTCTCTCCGCTGGCTTTGTGAGCAAATACGTCTAGGTTGAGTTGTTGCTCTGTCCTCAGTGCACCTCTTTCCCTTCTTCGTTTTCCAGTTTCTGTGACAGTCACCAACACAGCCCCAGGCTACACCTGCAAATACACATACCTATCCACACAGAAAGTCAGTCAGTCTCTCTCTCTCAGATCGCAGAGGTATGGACATCTCACGGGCCCGGCAATATATTTTATTTTATTTTAATATTCGCTGTTATTCCTATTCCTAGTGGGTACTTCCATTCTCATGAATACTGATGGTAATAAACTTGCAAGCTCCGAGCATGAGTTCACTGGAGATATGACCATGCTGTAGCTCCACTTTTATGGGCAAACATACTCGATAAAGGGACGCATATTTATCTATCTACCTATATATGCATTTACTTGTCTCCGGTACTTTTCTCCTGTTTCAAATGTAAGAAATAGGCAGATTTCCTTAATTGACTGCACTGCCTATCCCGAGAGCTAATAAAGTAAACCCCCTATTCCCACAGTAAAACGATGTATAAATTAATTACTGTAACCCATTGTATTTGATTTCCCTTTTTAGGATTCCCAAAAGATGAATATACTAAAGCTTGGGATATTAAGCTCTAACGTCTCCTCATACTTTGCTATATATTCTGACTTTAAAGAAAAAGTCATTTAGGGGTTTATAGAAGATCCTGCATTAATCTCTGGTGCAGTTTTATTTCAAGAATTAGATTGACTTTTTATTTGCTCTACCCTAACATTTCTCTGCGTGTTGGTGGTAGCACTAAAAGCAAGCCCAGGGTACCTGTGTTATTTGGTAAGGTTTACTGAAAGTCAATGTCCCATTTAGTATAAAAGCTATTCTCCCTTTAGATGATTAAACTAACCTACCTTGAAAAAAAAAGCCCTAAGGGTGAATGCACAAAAAGTATTTCCATGTCCTAATGAGGACTTTCCTTACATCAGCAAAGACCTGCTAATTACTGATGTACAAGCTGCAATAATTGCTTTTGCAGCCAAAGTGTAGAATGTTGTCATATTAAAAATTGAAACTCTTGATTGTGAGTTAGGTCCCAAGGTAATTCAGAACGTCCCTTTTCGGGAGAACAACGGGGCTGGAGGAGCTAGTTCTGGGTCCAATAGAAAATACTGCCGTTCTAGCTCTGTCTGGTAAAGTTTCTGGTTACTATTTTTAAGTGATACACGCTAATTAAAAGGCACACCGTGAAGGGCCTGCAGCATAAAAGTCTCCAGATCACATTACACTTCAGCATCATTTAAGCACCATCGGTAAATGTATTGCTGATTTTTAATATATAGATAATACAGACAATTGAACACACTCTGCTTCATCTCCCTTAGACTGCGCTCCCTTACAGCATCCCTACCGTGTCTATCCCGTAGCTACTGGTTTCCTTACATAAGAAACGACTCAGAGAGGGGCTTGTAGAGGGGTAGAAGGTCGATTAGAAGTTAAATCTAAAGGCGCTCTGAGATCTGTTCAATTGCCAAAATACAGAGCGATGCGCTCGCCTCCCAGTCTCTGCACAAATCAAAGCACGTTCCGAGGGGCTGGGAAATAGTTGCCTTGTCATGTAACACATTGCCCTGATTTATTATAAAATTTTAACGAAATCATGCATATTTTAACAGCCTTTAATCACTGCATGAAAATTTAATTCATGAACTGGAGCGCGTTTAAATAAATGAAGTGTTAATTCATTAGGATTAATTAATTTGTTAAAGGTTTGTGTGCAAGGTTAAGGTGGAAGAAAAACTCTTTGTTAGTTTCGTGTCTTAATCACCAGGTTTTGTTAGCAGTTTAAAAAAAAAAAAGGTTTCTGTGCTGCTCATGAGGCGGGGAAGGGATGGGGACCAGAGGCGAAAGAACTGAGGTCTCATTGAGTGGGTGAAAGCACCACACAGAGGGCAGTTTACTGCAAATACAAGGGGTGAAGAGTGTAACTTTCAGCCCAAACCTAGACATGGCGGGACTATAAGGTGTAGACAGCTGGGCCGGCTTTAGTGACATTGTTGATTTGGGGATGGGGATGGAGAAGGAGAAGAAAGGAACTCCTTCCTATTTGCCTGAGTGCTGATGAAAGAATCTACTCCAGACTAGCCCAAGGCTACACTAGCCCAGCTTTGCATAAACTGGGGGAGAACACACTAAGCAGAGAGATCCTACCGCATCTACAAATGGATATTTTCTTCCTTCTGTCCAAAGTTCCTGTTTTGAAGGGGGAAACTAAGTACCAGAGATAGTACACAAGAAAAGAGGGGAATAATAAAAAGACAGAGGGATATGGCCCTACTTCCACTCACCCTTGATCCGTGTTAGTTCTTTCAAAAGGAACACCCCTGTAATTTGGGGGGCACAGTTAAAAGGGCTTATTTAAAATTATGCTTTTACATAATTTAAGCTCATTAGAAAATATGACCAAAGCTTTTGGCTTTGCAGTTCTTAGGGAATTAAAAAAAAACTAAACTCATTTCTTGAGGGGCTGTAACCCAGACTGAAGCACTAAGATGTGTGTAAAAATGAAACTGACTAGAAATAAAAGTGAACCAGACTCCTCTCTCTTCATTCTAGCCCAGGTGTTATGCAAAAAAAGGGAAACACTGCCCTCACCGTAAGCTAATAGGAAGTTGTTACAACTGACATTTGATTGTCCTATATATATATATATATATATATAAATAAATAAATAAATAACATCTGCTGCTCTCCCTAAGCATTCTGGTAGTTGCTAGACAGCAGGCACACAAGCATGTGAAAGCAACCTGTTAAAGTAGGAGATACCAGAATCCTGAAAATAATTCTCACACTTGATTTGCTTTTCTGGGGTTGCTCTCTTCCAGCACCTCTCCCCCCCCCCCTCCTCCCTTTTCCATCCTACCCAACCCTCTCTCACACACAGGTCTTTCCTAGCTCTCTTTCTCCCCTCCCTTCCATTACTAAACCTCTTCATCTGAAGAGCTGTCTATAAAATGTATTCAACTGAAGGGCTTGATACAACCACCACAACAGCAGAGGGAAAACTAAAATTTATTAAACCAACTGTTTGAATTACATCACTTGTACTGTATATTGGTGTACTCACTCTTTTGCACAGGCCTATAGTAGTCTGTAGGCCAAGAGAAGGAGAGAGTTGGAACCTTGCCCGCAAAGTTGTTTTTTTTACATTGAAGTAACAGCCGTAGGTGAGTAGCCTAGGTCACCAAGTTTCTAAAACACCACACCCTCCAAGGCTTCACTAAGATCATCTGTGCAGGTGTTCTAAAGTGTTTCTGGAACATAGCAGATATTTGAGGGCTGCACTTTTGATCCTAATGTTAAGAAGCCAGTTGGGCAACTCTCATCCCTAGCCAACACCATCTTTCAATCTACTACTTTGACTGGTACAAATTCTTTTAAAGAATCTTATTTTATAAGCCAAACAGTTACAAAATTCAATAAAACAAAAAAAATGAAAAAACCTTGGAGAGCGCTTCCCCCGGTAGCAGGAACATAGTTCATTGCAGAAGTCAATGAACAGCTTTGATTTAGTGATAAGTAGCAGTAAAACCAGGTTCCTTTACAGTACAGGTGGCATTCACTTTTAAACAAAGAGGGAGGAAGTAGGTTTCTCCTTATGTTGACTAGAGAAAGGATTGGTGCTAATGATGCTCTCTGGCCACCTCTTCTCTGAAGACCATATTGCCATGTATGGTCTGTACATCAGAAGAGGAAAAGGGAATAGAGATATCTCCCTCACTGCCATTGAAAATTTGGAAATTACATATCTTGTGCAAGAAGCTAACCCACATAGTAAGTTACAAGTTAACTGCCTATTTACTGACCGCTATTGTACACAGCAGAATTAAAGATTTTAACAGAGCTTGTTTCAGCAGGACCTAGCCTGACTTAGGAAAAAAAACTTTGCAGAACTTGAGAAAGAATATTTTCTTAGACAGCCGGCCTGCAGCTTACTATTTCTTGTTATTAGATCAAAGCCCACAACAGTTTAATTTGTATCAGAGAGAGAGAGAGAGTGTGTGTGTCTACATGTTCTTACTTAACTATATGTAAGAACAGTTTAACAAAGATTCACAAATGTATTTAAATACATTTGTGAAAAACAACATTAAATATAGCCAAAGATTGGATGAGAGGAGCAATAAAAAGCCTGAAGAATACAAAACTTATAAACAATTAACACAGTTTATGGGTTTTTCAATTGTGTAAAAAAAATTGTTTCACTGTATGTGATTTAATGTATAGGCTGTACATGTCACCAATCCTTTCTGTAAACTTTAAATAAAAAAGGAGTTGCTTACATATTACTATTTATTGATATAGCACCCTTAAGTGTGTTAGGTGTTTTACAGAGACAAGGTGAAGTAATATCTTTTATAGGACCAACCTCTGTTGGTGAGAGAGACAAGCTGAGCCCAGGCTCCAGCCTGAGTCCAAACGTCTACATCACAGTTAAACAGGGGCCAGCAGTGGGAGTTTAATTGCAGTGCAGACATACCCTAGGACTACTAAGTGCATAAAAGTGAAGCATGTACTTCAGTTTGCAGAGTATTAAGGGGCTGAGGTGGACAAGACAGAAAGTGATACAAGTTTAAACCTTTGCCCATTTACCACTTTTTTTAAGTTCTTAACGTCTCTTCCATTTGCATGACTAAAACTAAACAATGTCTATCAAAAAATGCTGCTTAAAAATCAAATCACCAGGATTACCCACACAATAAATATTTTCTTATATTCTGACTTGAATTTAGATAAGACACCAGCAACCATTCATGTTGTTACTTAACCCTATCAACGAAAGTTAAAATGACATCGTGTAAAACAAACTCAAAGACCCAAGGGCTTGGTTAAAGAACTACAAAGAATCAAAATAAAAATTAACCCCAGCATTTGGCAATTGCATGTGTACTTGCATGATTTACTATCAGTGCAATGGTATTTTAAACAGAAGGTAATTATGGTCTCTGAAAAAAGCGCTAACACAAAGTAATCCTGTGATTTACCTAATTAACTAGGGACAGCCAGAATTAGTGTCCAGAACAGGATGGCCCCTTAATTTTTGAACTGTATAAATTAAGACTGTACATTGACAAACATTCCTTTTCTTGGAGGATTGATCCAGCATCAGCTACAGTCAGAGGTGCTATGGAATAGGCTGGTGTCTGGTACTGGGGCTTGTAGCTGCGGCTGAGATATTGTGTTTGTGGCATTGGTGACCATTTTGGAACAGATATTTGTACATAAGTAAAGCCACATTTGTTGCTGAACATGTTCATAGAAAATGCAAAATATATTCTAGGTCCAACTGTTGATAGAACTACAATATTTTTATTATAGTGTTAGTCCAAAGAGTTTCCAGCTGTATATCCCTCTAATCAGGTGGGCTAAAGACAGTTTATGGATTTCTTGTCCTCGATCCATCGATAGACATGATCTGCCCATTTGTAAGAAATGCCATCATGGGGTCCGTTTAGAATGACAATTCCATGTCTAAGATAAAAAGCATATTTAAATTTTAAACACAATAAAGTATATGGTAATGCAAAGAGACCAATCTTGCTTTGCTGCTTAATTGGTCTCCTTTCTGTAGCAGATCATCAGATTATGTTGACCTATTCAGTACTTAACGGAAAAAAGTCACCTCCAGAAAAGCTGAAACCAATTTCCACCAACTGCATTGACGCTGACACCAGAATGGCAATGCATCCAACAGGGAGGGGGAAGATGCGAATTTATTCCAAAATTGTAATCCCAGTCTTATAAAAGTTTTATACACAGTTTTCAAAATTATAAAAAAAGGAAACTTTTCCAGTTCTTCCTGTGCTAGTCCAATATCTGAGGCAACATCAAAGATTATAGTGCTTATGACATCTTTTATTCAATTCACATAGAAAAGCATGCAGTATTAATGTAAAACAGTACAGTATTAATGTAAAATGTTCAGTGCACATTAGGTAAACAAGTCATTAGCATACAAACCCATTTTTATGGTCTACACAGGCGTACTGAACATGTTCTGAACAACAATGCTTTGTGGAAACTAAATTAAAAATTGTGCTTAACTTAAAAAAAAAAAAGCCATGTTTTCAGTCTTAAGGAAGAGAGGTTTTCCAACTGAAATGCTGAAACAAGAGAGAGGCTGCTACATTATATACACACACTTTAAACTACAGTTTCAGTATAGAATAGTGCCATGCAAATAGGTCTAAGCAGCAGTAGCAGTTTCCTCTGGAAGTAAATTTTTACAACAAGAATTTACAGTGTTTTATGGCAAGTGAACAATTATTACCAGTAGCAGCGTTACAATTACCATTACCGTGTAGCATAGGAAATTAAACTTTTAAAAGCAAGTCCTTTCCCGTATAAAGGGCTGGTTTAACAAGAACATTTAAAATTGGGTCATATTCAAGGAGGACATAACTGCTGCTCAAAGAGAACTTCACATAACCTGACAGTTAAAAAAAAAAAATTTACAAAACAAAACCTATCAAAGAAGAAAGCTCTGAATGATTCTTCTCTAAGTGAAACAATTTGGGGTGCTGAGAGAACATTCTGCTTTCACTTGGTCAAAAGGGACAGAATCAGGTCACATGGAACTCACCAGAATCAAGTTCACTCGGGCATTTTTAAATGTTCCCATGTTGGCACTAAGACTATTAACTTCAATTCAACAAGAGAGTTAGTTTTTAGTAGTTTTTGAGGGACTAGCACTAGAAAGGCTGCTTTGAATTTTTCTTTTGGTCGACTGATTGACACTCTTATGTTTCTTTTCAGGAATAAAGGAAGAAGCCCAAGGAGACTGAAGTTGGTTGTGAAGATTATGAATCTCAGATGACACTTTAAAAATAGAGGAACCCAACTTTTGTTCTTCAAATAGCCTTTGTGAGTTACTGAAAAGAAAACTTTGGGAACACTCTCTTTGAAATAAACAGTTCTGAGGTTTGATTTCACTAGTTTCTGAATTTCGGCCTGAAAACAATGGGAAGTGTTCATTCATGTCTAGTCCAGATGGAGAGAGGATTGAAAATGTAGTAGGTTTCCAATCTACCAATTGCTCACTTGATTCAGGACATTTTACATTGTTTTGTTTGTTCCTTTCTTCCAGCTTCTTATCTGATTCATTCAGGAGTTCAGAACACTGTGTTGACTTTGAAAGATTCTCAAGCTCAGAGGACTTAAAGTTGTAGTAAGGACTCTTGCTATTGTCAGATTCTGACATCATGGAGTCCAGCTCAGAAATTTTGTCAAGGTAAGCGGCATCCATGGATGCTTCACTGGACGTTCTTGTGCGGTTCATTTCTGAAGAGCGGATAGTATGTAATCTTTTAGATAAAAGAAGTTCATGCTTATCGCTGGACTTTGCCAATGGCTCTCCTGAATGACTAGTAATTGCGTTTTGCTCTGAACCTTCAAAATCTAAGTTTTCAGCATAGTTTGTTGAGCAGCTATTCCAAAACACTGGCTTTGCTGAAGTAAAACAAGTCACCTTCTTCTGGCTGTTGCAGGGGCTTGCACTATGATCGGGAGAATCTTTGTTGCAATCATCTGAAGTGTCACAAAAATCATCAAACTCCAGTTTCCTTAGAAAGGCAGATGGCTTCCCCGTACTCTCTTGTTTTACGAGTGGACTCTCTTTGATATCAGGGGTGTTCAACTGGAGACAACTGAGAGACAAAGAAGGTGTACATGGTGCTGGAAGCTCATAAAGTTCTTCATCTTTATATGGTGCACAATCCTCACCTTTATCCCACTGTGGTTCTAAGCAGGCATCCATATTTGTAGCAGCTATATCCAGGAGAACTTCCTGACACCCTGAAAATAGTTCTTTGTTTGTCGGACGATTGTGCGTGACTGGCCCATTTGAACTGTCTTGACTAGCAGAGTTTGAGCAAGCACCATCACTATCTAAGAGTCCATTACCTGACAATTGCTCAAGACTGTCAGGACTTTGGCTGGTAGTTAAAGTCTTTTTCTCTAATCTTTCTACTTGGCTTTTCAATGATGCAATGTCTTCTTCACTGCTTTCACTTCCTGTATTATCTGTGAAAAGTGCTCTCTCACTAACAGTACTCACATTTTGGGTTTCTCCACTTGATCCTTTCAGCTGCGTAAGCTGACCCTCCAGTTCTTCTATGTACTTGTCACTTCTTTCCAGTGCTTTTTTCAGACGGTTCATTTCACGTTCACACTGCTCTACTTTGGACTGAAGCGCAGCTGCTGTAAACCTACCAAACCTGCAAGAAATGTGAAGAGAGAAAATGTTAAGTAGAAAGAATTGATTTGTGCTACGTTTTTTCAAACCTTGACGCAAATAAATTTCCTAATCTAGTTTCAAGAAGAGACAATACTGTCAACACACACCATGTTAATTTGAAAGTAAAAAATATAGTCCCATTCGGGATTGTAGTTACCGGCTAGTAATGAAAAAAATCATATTGTATAGGTGGGAGGTGAATACATGAAACACCTCTACCACTCAAAATTATAGTGAAGCAATAACAAGCAGAAGATTACCCTTCCAGGGGCTGGATCTATCAATTCAACTCAAATATGCATGAAGAATTATCCCCTAAAACAATGGCAAAGATTTATGGGAACATTTGAATGGTGGTCCACATCTTGAAATATTTACATTCAATCATTTTCCTACAGTAGAGCAGAGTTTTACAATACATTTCTTACACAATGTCACCTTGTCAAATATAAAATGCCAATATGAAATTCAGAAATTGCAACAATCCTTAGAGGTGGTTTTAAATACTTATTTGGACCATTTCAATTACATTCATCTTAGCCTCTCCTTGGGCTTCACATGTACTTTAACTTAGTTCAGTGCTACCTGGTTTTATAGGTTTCACCATTGTAATGTCAATCTAATTACACTTCCTGGATTCCAATATATAAAATTGGCATTTGTGATTGCAAGAGTGGCACATAATACTTTTGCACAATTTCTAGCTAAAGCATTTGCAAAGTTACAAAAGAAAGTTTAAATACCCCCAACCCACTCTTACTTTAGGGAAGGCCATCTATATGCCTACCCAATTCTAACCTGCCTCTGACAGGTAGGCATGAGGGAATCTCCTGCTCCATCTGAGACTTTTAATTTACAGAAAGAAAAATTCAGTTCGGATATTATGAGGAGGGAAAAACCTGCAGCCACTTTAAAAATCACATCATCTATTTATGCTGGGCTACTTGCTTTTCCCCCTATGCACAAGCACTGATTTGCATTCACTTACAAGAGACTATTACCAGGCACAGAGACTGTGCATATAAGGTCCTCTTTCCCAACCCCGAACTTTTGTTTCCCAGCCCTACATATCACAACCCTCAGGCCAATGAGGTCTGAATGCAGGTGCATCCCCAGTCTGTGAATATCATCTCTGAAACAGCCAGAGGCATTGCTACAGAGCAACATGTGTGTTGCCAGCAAAGGACTGAGTCAGATTTTGATTCTTAAGAACATAAGAAAGGCCGTACCAGGTCAGACCAAAGGTCCATCTAGCCCAGTATCTGTCTACCGACAGTGGCCAATGCCAGGTGCCCCAGAGGGAGTGAACCTAACAGGCAATGATCAAGTGATCTCTCTCCTGCCATCCATCTCCATCCTCTGACGAACAGAGGCTAGGGACACCATTCTTACCCATTCTGGCTAATAGCCATTTATGGACTTAGCCACCATGAATTTATCCAGTCCCCTTTTAAACATTGTTATAGTCCTAGCCTGCACAACCTCCTCAGGTAAGGAGTTCCACAAACTGACTGTGCGCTGCGTGAAGAAGAACTTCCTTTTATTTGTTTTAAACCTGCTGCCTATTAATTTCATTTGGTGACCCCTAGTTCTTGTATTATGGGAATAAGTAAATAACTTTTCCTTATCCACTTTCTCAACATCACTCATGATTTTATATACCTCTATCATGTCCCCCCTTAGTCTTCTCTTTTCCAAGCTGAAGAGTCCTAACCTCTTTAATCTTTCCTCATATGGGACCCTCTCCAAACCCCTAATCATTTTAGTTGCCCTTTTCTGAACCTTTTCTAGTGCTAGAATATCTTTTTTGAGGTGAGACCACCACATCTGTACACAGTATTCGAGATGTGGGCATACCATGGATTTATATAAGGGCAATAATATATTCTCAGTCTTATTCTCTATCCCCTTTTTAATGATTCCTAACATCCTGTTTGCTTTTTTGACCGCCTCTGCACACTGCATGGACATCTTCAGAGAACTATCCACGATGACGCCAAGATCTTTTTCCTGACTCGTTGTAGCCAAATTAGCCCCCATCATGTTGTATGTATAGTTGGGGTTATTTTTTCCAATGTGCATTACTTTACATTTATCCACATTAAATTTCATTTGCCATTTTGTTGCCCAATCACTTAGTTTTGTGAGATCTTTTTGAAGTTCTTCACAATCTGCTTTGGTCTTAACTATCTTGAGAAGTTTAGTATCATCTGCAAACTTGGCCACCTCACTGTTTACCCCTTTCTCCAGATCATTTATGAATAAATTGAATAGGGTTGGTCCTAGGACTGACTTCTGGGGAACACCACTAGTTACCCCTCTCCATTCTGAGAATTTACCATTAATTCCTACCCTTTGTTCCCTGTCCTTTAACCAGTTCTCAATCCATGAAAGGACCTTCCCTTTTATCCCATGACAGCTTAATTTACGTAAGAGCCTTTGGTGAGGGACCTTGTCAAAGGCTTTCTGGAAATCCAAGTACACTATGTCCACCGGATCCCCCTTGTCCACATGTTTGTTGACCCCTTCAAAGAACTCTAATAGATTAGTAAGACATGATTTCCCTTTACAGAAACCACGTTGACTATTGCTCAAGAGTTTATGTTTTTGAATTCTTGAATTCCAATCCCTGAACACCAGCTGAGTGATTTTCCAGAGGTGGTGTATGCTAACAATTACAGCCGAAGCCAATGGAAGCCTGGGGTGCTCAAAACTCCTGAAGAAGTTGGATACAGCATCAACCTCATTGGTGTTACTAGAGAGGGAGGAAACCGCAATTTACACCACCTACGGAATAGGCTACAAATCTCGTTTTCAGCTCAAAGTGGCAAACCAGTACAAGACAAGCTTTCCATATTTAGCCATGCATTGCTTGCTAAATAAGGAATAACTTTGCTATTACATATTTTTAAAGGGAGACATGACACAATATCTGAATTTGGTTTACTTCGTGTATAGTCAGTTTCACCATTTTCCCTGTATAGTTAGTAGGTTCTTCCCCATGGTGTGGGTCTTTCATATGTAGCAGAATGGGAGGGGAAAATGTTTTAAAAAAAAGAAACAACACTGATTGTAAATCCATATACGTTGGCAAGGGACTCAGACAGGTGGAGTACCCGATGCCACTTTTCACTCATTGTTTTTTTTAAACAGCCTAGATTTAAAGTTCACGATGTTCCATTAAATACAGTATGTTAACACATCTTGGCTTGTTTTTCCCCTTAATTTCAAAACTCAAATAGAGATAACTCACTATGGCATATTTGATTTATCTGAGCACTGCAAGGATCACGAAAGATTTTTCCCTGCTTCCCAGGCCAGGGGCACTGTGCTGTACTTATTTTTACTTCCTCTGAAGACGTTGGTATAGGCCACTGTATAAGCTAGCACAGTAGATGCAGTGTCTCATCTGATATGGCAACACACACACACACACACACACACTAAAGTCATGATTAGCTTAAAAGCTAAGTGTAATCACCAGAGAAAAATAAAAATTGCTTATGCAGAGTAAGCAAAATTTTCCAGAGATTGTTGTAACAGACACTTTAACATAGAAATGTTTAACATGTTTTACATTTATATGCATACCTGGCAATTTTTTTAATGGAAGAACTGTGTAATATGTTTATTTAATGCAAATAGCATTAGTGACAACCTCAGATTTGCTTACCAAGAGGAAGCAATGTAGTCTCAAGTGCAAGTTTTAGAACACGTGTCCTCAGGAAAAAATGAAGTTTGTCATTCAAAAACAAGCAGCATTGCTAATATGTTAATCGTTGTAGGGAGACGTGTCTGGGAATTTGTGTCCTAGAAAAAGGACCACCTACAAATAGTTACACCCGGAATGAAGCATCAAAAGTAGTAGAGCAACTTTCTATCCCAACTTTGAGGCTTGTGTGCATTTAAAACCCAAATTTTCAAGGCTTCCATACTATTTTTTCTCCCCAGCCAGCCATATTAGTTCAAATATTTAAGTAGATTACTCTATGGCCAGGAAAAGGTTATAGTGACTGTCCACACATTGGAGTGTCTTAATAAGAAAGTTGTGATCTGAAGATTTAAAAAAGTCTGACATCTGAGCTCCAAGTCAGAGTGCCAAGAACATAGATAGATTCGAACACTTTCAGGAGAATTACTTTCCAGCTTGTGGATATCATGAGAAGCCCACCAACAGAACTGCAGATATGCCATGTGAATGTTTTGGGGCAAGTACTTAATAATTTTGTTGAGAGACTCTGTCTCCAATATTTTCAATGTTAAAAAAACCCAACAGTAATATATAAAGGAAGCCTGTTTCTAGTCTATTCCTATATCTCAAGTTCATCCTTTCACCCCCAGCAAGTGTAGAAGGCTGCCAGCCTAATGGAGGTCCATACGCATGGTCCCAAACAACAGAAATATATAAAATCACTCCCTCTCTCAAGTTCTCTCTTCAGTTGAGTTTTAGCCACAAAAAATATTGCAAGTCAAAGCTGGCAATGAGAAGTTAAACAGCCAGTTCCTCATCTACCTCTGCAAAAAGTTACCAGCTGTAAGTATTTCTGTAGAGTAACAAGAACTGACATTCCTTTGCAGATATTACTGCAAGCTGTTCTTCAATAGCTCTGTCATATTTAAATCAAAGTGAGATTCAAAAGTGTGTTCTCACTCAGAAAAGTGACAATGTAAAACTAAAGGCAGTTCGGACTCATGTTTATTGTCTATCACTAACTCCAGATCAAGTCTGTTTAGTTTCAAGTCAATAAATTTATTCTTTTCTAACTACCAGCCCAGCAAACTCAGCTTAGATTCTTTCCTTCCCACATCACCTCAGTAATAATTGTTCTGCAAGCCAAATTATGCCCTCAGCTCTGTACGTGCATAGTTTAAACTTATACAACAGAGTAAGTATAATAAATTACTAAAGCAAACAAGCCCTTTGTATTTTAACCATATACAAAGCACTAAAATAACATGGAGGTTTTGATTTCAAGGGGACAAGACAGGAATTCAAGATCAAAACAGCAGCTAGTCTCACAGCCCTCTAGTATATATACCCATGAAACACAGGGATCTCCCACAGGGTGTGGAGTGAGGGAGGGGATGTGGTGCATGTTAACCCTGCAAAGCCCAAGACAATAGACTTAAACCACCCTGGAATTATCATCTTAGCAGCTGTTCAGGGGCTAGATATCAGGGCCTCTGAAGTCTGTGGGCTCCTAGATTTTGAGGGGGTCCATGGATTGATTCATGGGGGGGGATAAGAGGAGAAGAGGCTCAATTGGGCTGCTGTGAACTCTCTGCAGGTAGCTCCTCTGCTAAACTGTCCTCTAGTTACAGAGGGTGAGGGGCAGGAGAGAGGGGAAGAGCTGCTCTGTGGCAGGAATCAGGTATGGGGGTGGCGGGGGAGAGGGGACAGAGCACAAAGAGATACAACACTATCCTCCTCCTCTCAGCAGCAGCACCTCCTCCCCAAAGATAGAAGGCTACATCGCCACAGCTCTAGACAGCAGCAGCTCCTCTTCTGTCCCTGGAAGAGAGGAAGAGAAGGAAAAGGAGGGAGAAGTAAGCAGGGAGACACTGGGATCCAGGGCGAAGAAAAAAAATAGAATATGGGTGACAAAAGGGGCTAAACAACACAAAACCAACAGACGACAGGGTGTACCAGGAAGGGAGGGAGGGAGGCAGACAATGGAAAGTGGGATGAACATGAAAGATACAGAATGAGAGGAAAGGGGATGCTACCTTTGAAAGAATAAGACTCCTTAGAGCATCACAGGACCAAGTGGCATGGAGGCTAGTGAAAGCAAGGTTAGTGCTCTGCACCGACTAGTTCTTAATAGCTGTGTTGTGATGTTTTAATACATACATGTGAAAAATGGGCCATATGTTCTTCTTCAAAAGGTTAATTAGTCTAATTACTACCTGCTGAAACCACTCCTGCTGGTTACAGAGCGAGTCTCGTTCTTATAAGATTAAGCTACACCAGCTCTGGCTGAATGTTTTTGGGCACTGCTATAAGAGGACTGGGGAACGAGGACAGAGGAATTTCCCTTTCCCAGAGGAGAACCCAAGGTTTGAAGCTGAACAAAAACAAGAATGTTCACTTTTTAGGGAGGATCTTCAGTGTTGGGATTGAGCATATTAGAAGTGTATTAGCAAAATGAGAGTTTGAAGATAGGAAAGGAAGTGGTCTCATTTTCATGCACTGATATTCCATCAGTGTGGATGACTACTGGGAATCAGCAAGCAGGAGGGAGAAAAAATTAGAACTCGGGAAAGATAAGATAAGCAACGGCAGCGTACAGGTCCCAGTGACCAAAAGCAGCAATACATCCATGTTGTGAATGGCTGAAGCAAGGACCATACTTGGGAGTATCTCTCTGCCCACTGTGTTGATATGGATATTATAAAGTGATCCCTAATGATGTCCAGGAGAAATTTATTACAACTTCTGAGATTGCCATTCTGACCCTGTATGTAGGTACGAATGTTTCAGCAGGTATCATATTGTATGTAGCAGCACAACACCAGTTGTCAGAGAAACATTAAAGGACTCATTTAAAACAGGCAGAAAACAGGATTTTTTTTTTGTTTGTTTAAAAAGACGATTCAGCTTGAGGGGGGAAAAAAAAACCCATGTACATAGAACAAAGATATTCAGTGGACAGGAGGTACCTGGAAAGCAATGACACCAAATGACGCTTGCACTGGCTTTTTAATAATAGTGGACAGTAAATAAGAAATGCACACAGTGCAATAAGGAAACAAAAAAAAAAAAGCCAATGCAAGTCTGGGCTGCATACAGGGGTAGGCCACATCATGGAGCAGGGAGTTAGCAGTCTCTAGAGGACATAGATACAACCGTTTTTGGAACACAGTAAGATGTTGAGAAATTGGAGGGAGCTCTGGTAAGAACTATAACAAAATACTGCAGGCTAGAGGAACTGATATACAAGGAAAGATTTTAAAAGTGACATATGTAGCTTGGGTATGAATGACTAACTGATGAGAAGGAAACATGGTCACAGTCTATACGGAATTTAGACTTTTGCCACCCCTGACAGAGGGTTCCGAAAAGGAATTTCAACATCTAGGAGATTATATTTCCAACAGCCACCATTACAAGGAATGGATGAAGCTGCCAGGTGCCTGGACTCTTCTTAATGGTTCTCAAACATGAAGGTGCAGCTCTCCAGGAGGTCTGGAGTTTAGGCAAGCCCAATAACTAACTGGGCCTGAATAATCTGAAGAATTGAGAGATGGAAACTGTTGGTCTGGAGATGAACAGGGGAAATTAAACGTGGTACCTCTCCTCCAGCAGGTCTAGGCTGGTGGATTAGGAAAACAGCCCTGAAGTGAGGCAAAATTTGGTGTGGGAACCAGTGAAATTTTGTCCAGCTTCAACAAGCAACTGTGATGCTGAAACTTCAGCAACATCCTGCAAGTTTCCCAGACAGTCTTCTGGAAGGACAGAGCCCTGATGAGATCATCCAGGAAGTGATTCCCAAGTGGATCCCCTCCTTCTCCGGGTTGCTTAGCCCGGAGAAGACTACTAGGATCAAGGACAGGCCAAGAAAAAATAGCCATCAAGCATGTGGCTTTTTGAAATCTGAAGCAAGAGTAGCTGCACAGATGTTGGAACCTTGCCTCAGTGAGGAACATTTGGGGTAAAGCCTATCATTCATTGCTTTCCATTAACAGACACTGATGGTTCACAGCAGAAAGTCTGGAAGAGCAGTGTTCAAACTCTAGTCCATCTAACTTGGAACAGAAATACGTACTTATATATGTTTTACACACTGAACTTGAGCAAAAATCAACATATTGACATAACATTGGAAAGTATCCCCTTTCATCTTCTGCAGGCAACCACATAACATACACACACCTCTTCCCCACATGATCAATACCCAACACAAAAAAGAAGTGTCGGTCTCCTTTAGGCCACGAAGGATGGCTGAGCCCTATTTGTTGCATGAAATGGCATTGTTTATTTCTGAGTTGTAGAAGTAGGATGTGAACAGAATCCAGAAAGAAGCAAAAAAAAAAAAAAAAAGGGCTGCTTGCAGGATTCCAAGAACCACCTGAACTTCATTTGAAAAGAACCTCCTTTTTGGCCTAAGAGGGTTGGAGAGGCCAAACAACTGTATTCAAAGCCTCTCCAAAAAATTAAACAACAGTCAGTTTGCATCCAAGGATGGCGAGTATCACAAGGCAAGAAGGATGAGGTCTTCTGAGGCATCCGACAAAACTGACCATAAGGTTTGCAAGTCCTGACTTAGCTGCTGGAGATTAAAACTTTTGCACCTAGAGTGCTGAAATTTTCCTCAGAACTTTGTCCCACAACACAGAAGCTCAGGAGATAATTATACTGGATGTATCTGTTCTCAGGGCTGTTGAAGGGTGTCTTTCCTGGAAGCGGACAGCAATTGGTTTCAGAGTATTGCCCCAAGAGCACTCTTGCTGTAAAAGTCTGAGAGATGGGAGTCCAGTTTTGAAGCCACAGAAGAGAGATGTGTTCTCTACTGTATACATTGCACACTGCAACCTGTCATACTTCCTTTTACTAGGGGCCTTCCATTCATTCACAAGGCCACTTGGTTGTCCAGCAACTGAACTAGGAACACAGTGTCTCCTTTTCCAACTTTTTTGGGGGAGGGCGGGGAGAGGATGCTGCAGGGGTAGAGAATCTATTGCAATAAGGGACAATCTTGCCATATTTGAAGAAACTTCCTATCAGTTTTGAAAAAAAAAAAAAAAAAAAGTCCACTGCTGACACAAGTTTCTATCTTTACCCAAGTTAGCCGGAGCAAAGATCATTCTGAAGTTCTCAGTGAAATTTGTTCAGAGAAGTTGGAATGCTAATTCATATAACAATGAACAATTTTGATTTTTCTACAGGACATATCAAGACTCTTCCTGCCACATTACAGATGTAATTTCATGATTGCTCTGTGGGAAACCAATCGAATTCACCTTAGAAAGACTCAAAGCAGTTTTGGTTTTGTTTATAAATAATTAAAATATTTCCAGGTTTTGTTTATATATATATTTAGAAAATAGTGAACAAAATTTGTTTTAGAGTTAAACAAAATAGTATTTTTATGCAAAATTCAGAGATTACAATGCCCCAAATTTTAAAAATAAATGGCAAGATAAACCATGAGATTAAAATGGATGGAAAAAAAATATCAGCATTAATGCCACTATATTCTGAATGCTACCGAAAGCGTCTCAGACTGGAATTTTAACTGGCAGAAGAAGGAATTAAATATTCAGGGCTGAGGATACCTAATAAGTCGATATAGAGTTAGTTAAAACAAATCTGAATCTAACTAATCATAAAATACAGAATACTCTGGATAGATAGGCCAGCTCCATCTTTTACTTTGGGTAAAAAGTAAATACTATCAAGATGAATTTCCCCCAAGAATACTTTTAGATCCTTGGGGCTTCGCCAGTGGAGCTACCAGTTGACTCTTTTTAAGGCCATTAATAAGATTCCTCAGCAGGGCTTGTGAGTTGCAAAAAAGGAAGTTGTTAATATCACTACAAGAAATGCTTTATATTAACCAACAAAGAGGCAGGTTGTGTTTTCCCATAAAGTTACAAGCACAAAGTCAATATTATAAATGGATCTTGCAAAAAAGATCTTCAATGCAGCTGCCATCAATGTTTCAACGTGCTTAAGTTTTCAGCAAAGGAGATGACTTGCGGTGCAATATTTAGATAAACTCTCACTAGTGAGAGATACATAAGGTGACCTCTACTTTGGGATAATGCAACTATGAGTACTGACAAATCTTTTTGTAGGCAAATTAACGATAAGGGTATTTAACTGCATAAACTAATCATTTAAGTTCCATGCTCTGCTTCCATCAGCTCACTAAAAAGTGTGATTTAAAGAGAAACAACAGTAATACTGCTAGATTAGGAATAGATTCAAGCAAATGTTTATCTTAGATTGGAATAAAACACCTTTACAGACAACAATAGCTGGCTTCCCACATTCCTTACTGTTTTCTGAGGATTCCACATACAAAATTTATGTACACACAAAGTAATTGCTCAGATAAATCACTGTACTGAATACAAAAACAAAGAAAAGAACCCCTAATGTTGCATTGTGGGGTCCAGTGTTTCAATTATTTCGCCAGGATTTGCTCAGAAAACCATAGTTTTAATTCCAACTGTCAAGTATCAGAGGGGTAGCCGTGTTTGCTGCTTTTACAGATCCAGACTAAGAGTCCTGTGGCACCTTATAGACTAACAGATGTTTTGGAGCATGAGCTTTCGTGGGTGAATACCCACTTCGTCGGATGCAATCCGACGAAGTGGGTATTCACCCACGAAAGCTCATGCTCCAAAACATCTGTTAGTCTATAAGGTGCCACAGGACTCTTTGATGCTTTTAATTGAAACTACCTACCAACCCTGCAAACTCATCTTGAAATCTTCGGGCATAAGGAGGGGAGTGGCAGAAAGTGGGATCCCCCTCCCTAAAAATAAAAACCCACCACACAAACTGTTTTGTGTCCCACACATTATCAGACTTTTGGCCAAAATTCACCTTTGTGCATGCAGAAGTTCCATTCTCGGGCTTTAGTGACATATAGGCTTTGTGCTGGCTCTCCACCTAGAGGAAGATTTCATCCTGGTGAATAATTTAGTTGATGTGTGAGCCAGAATGGGAACCAGATCACTGTCCTGTAACACCACAAAGCCAGGAAGAAAAGAAAAAAGGTTGGGCCTGATTCTTAGTTACCCTGAATGTGAAATCAGGAATAGCTTCACTGTAGTCAATGGAGTTACACTGGTGTCAAACCTGTGAGAATCTGACTTATAGAATCAAAGAAATCAGAACTGGAAGAAACGCTTCCTGTAGTGGGTCCGTGATGAGCATGGGACAGACACATCAGCAGAGAAGCACAGTCAGCATGACAGTCTCTGCCTTTTGATGTCATTGTCCTCAAAGTTTTAAATTGTTTAAAACGGTAAATTTACAGTGGAAGTCTGTGACAAGTTGCTACTTAAGAGGCCTAATCCTGCAGTTTACTCACATAGAAAAAACTTTCATTGACTTGTAGAGTTTTGACTGAACAAGGAGCTCAGGCAAATGCTATAAAAACCAAGAGAAACTATCTGTTGCTGCAGGTCACTTGGTAATAATCCCACCCCCTCGGCCAAAGAGAGTCTGATACCAGCTTGAAAGAGAAGTGAAGTTTTTCCTACGGTACCGCCCAGGTAATGCAATGGTGATACTACAGAGATTGTACATTACATGTAGTTGCTAAGATTGAAGTGGACACCCAGGTCTGTGCACAGGGGAACGTCAAATTCATATTCAAGCCACATACACAACACTAAATACATCACTGTAATTTTAAGCTAAGGCTCCACAATAGTTAAAAATGGTCTATGAATAAAATAAATAGTCACTTTTAAAATGTTTACATACTTTTGAGGTGATCTACTATCAACTTCAGCCTTCAGTCGCAAATTCTCTCTCACAAGGCCACCATTTTCCAGTCTCAGTTTCTTATTTGCCTTAAAAAAAAGGGGGGGGGTTTAAAAATAATTAAGTATAGAGTAAAACAGAACTGGCTTATAATATTTATAAGACAAGCTGTTTGCGCTTTTTAAAGAGACAGCATTAGAAAACTACAGCTAGGAAACAGCCCTCAGACAGGGACACCACTTAAAAATTACCCTGGGAAATGGTTCGCAAAACTGAATAGAGAACAGACATTTTTTATTTATATCCCCAAAATACACTGCAAGGCTCCTATCTAGGGAAATAAACAGAGCTATGTTCGTTAGTAGAGAGAGTCATTAAGGGGATGTACTAATGGCAATTCCGTGTTTTTTTTCACATGACTAAATACTTTAAGTACATTAACATTACAATGTGCAGGTATCAGCAAAACTAATGTTGAACAGCTTTTCTTCCCTCCAAACTAGAGTAAGATTACTCTGATTCTAAAAAAAATAAAAGCTTAGTTATCCTATGGACGTAAATCCTTTATGACAAACTACTTGCTGTCTTCCTTCAGCATAGCTGCCATGATGTTAAGTTTAAGACTCTTGATTTACTGCCTCGCTCACTCTTTGAATTGAGGTCAATTTCTTCTTCTCAGTTCAGTGGACAGTCTTGTTAACAAGATACTTCATGTCAAGGGAAGTTTTCCTGCTGCAATGTTTTTTTTCTCCAAGTCTCCAGCTAATGCAAAGGCCTAAAAACAGGGAGAAGAAACTCCTTGCACTTTGAAAACTGCTCAATCTTAATAAATTGGAAAGAACGCTGAGGACCCAGCAGACTTATGACTCAACCTTAAATCACGGGTTCCCAAACTTGGTTCGTGGCTTGTTCAGTGTAAGCCCCTGGCAGGCCACAAGACACTTTGTTTACCTTTGTGTCTACAGGTACGGCTGCTCGCAGGTCCCATCGGCCGTGGTTTGCTGTCCCCAGCCAATAGGAGCTGCAGGAAGTGGTGCGGACCAAGCCACCGCTTCCCGCAGCTCCCATTGGCCAGGAACGGCGAACTGCGGCCACTGGGATCTGCAAGCGGCTGTACCTCCAGACGCTCAGGAAAACAGTGTCTCACGGCCTGCCAGGGGCTTACCCTGAACAAACCAAGTTTGGGAACCCCTGCCTTAAATGAAGGTATTTACACAGTTTATATAATCCTAAAATTGTGACGACAAAGCCTCAGTAAATAAATTAAAAAAAAAAAAAGTTCTGTGATCAAAGCCCTCCTTCCTCCCTGTTCCTTGTGTTATGCACCAGACTCTGAATAATCTGCTACTTTTTTGTTTGCTTTCAATGTTAATACTAAGCAATTATACCTTCTAAATACTGCAAAGACTCCAAAAGCCAAATTCTGCTGTTACACCAGTACAAATCCTGGACAGTTCCACTGCTGTTAATGGAGTTGTTCTGAATTTGCATCCGTGTAACTGAAAGCAGATGTGTCTCTGATTAAATATGCTTTCAATTACACTGATGCAAATCCAGAACAACTCCATCAACGGCAATGGAACTGTCCTGGATTTATACTGGTGTAACAGCAAAATTTGGCCCTCCGAGTCTTTGTAGCATTTAGACAGTATAAATCCTTAGTATTAATACTGTAAAAAATGATAATATGTCCTAAATATGCTAAAGCTTCAGTTTCCAGGAAGCAATCCAAGATTAAAAACAGAAGAAATAAAAAGGTAGCATCTTTAAAAATGCAGGTTAAGTTTCCTCAATTTGTCCTTCAAGTTAACTTTGAAATTTCGTTCTTATTCAAACTGTTTTAGGCAATTCTCTTTGCCCTAGAGAGTGTGTTTTGGAAGATTTCAATATTTAAGTTTGTTTTCATCTGTTTTTTAGTTTCTCTTCCCCTCCAAATCACAAGTTTTGCTTTACACTGTAGTCAAGAAACCTAAAAGCAACAATAAAATAGGTCCCAAATACTGCAGGGAGTGCAGAGTAAATTTACGAGTCTCCAGTATAGGATCTTTTGGTCCTAAACGTACTAATGCTGTCTATTTTAGGTCAAAGGGCCAATGTGGTTGAAGTCATAACTTTTATTGGACCAACTTCTGTCGGTGAATGAGACGAGCATTCACACTACACAGAGCTCTTTTTCAGGTGGGAGCCGCAGTCCGCCAAACATACCGACACAGCAGGTAAACAAACTGGCCCAGCCCGCCAGGGTGTTTACCCTGACAAACCGCGTTCCAGAGGTTGCCCACCTCTGGTTTAAGGCAATTGGGCTCTTTTTGGCAAAATAGATATATTCTATAATTTATTTCAAGCTGGAAGACTCTGGTCCTCAATACTGAAAACAAGTGCTAGTATAATCCAATTACTGAGCCATGGGATGACAGACAAGTTGAAAGTCACATGTAAGATTGACTGGAACAAGCAAAAGCATCAATAGTCACAATTTTCTCCCTCTTCCTTTTGGAGCTATGAAGTACTCAAAGGGTCAAACTGACCCTCACCCCATTTGAATAACATGAAACAGTTACACTGCTATGTGATTAGAGAAGCAGACATTTGTTACCTCCTTTAACTTTTCCACATCATCTTTCACTCTCTCATATAGATCATTAGCAGCTTTAAGTTTCTTGGTCCATTCTTCTACAGTTTCTGGGCCAGGTTGGCTCGCCTCATCTGTTGACCGATGACTTTCTTCATGTGTGTTACACAGACCCAAGGCCCCAGGATCCAGAACCGTTTTCAGCTGTGCTTCCAAGCCAAGGTTTTTACCTCTTAGCTCTTCCACTTCTTTCTGCAAGGATTCTATTTCATCCTGAAAGTGTTACAAACCCGGAAAGCACAAGAATGCAACAAACCAGACAAAAGATATAAAAATTAACAGCGATTACCTTGGGACTTAATTCTTTAAGTGCTTTATGTATAGAGATCCTCTGGACAGTAGGATGGGTGCCCTGCCTGCAAGGAATTCATTACAGCACTTTTCAAAGTGCACCGATGGATTGAACTCTGGGCAGGTTTTGGAAGGCTGCATTCTGGAGCGTAGCTTAGGATTTCAGCTATGGGCAGAGGAATTCCCTCTGACTATATATAGCAAGCGCATAAGACTATATGTGGACTGGACACTTTGCACTACTATGGATAATGCTTTTCTGTGTACATTTTAGGAGGCCAGCTTCTACACAGTGTGCTCACGTGGACAGTCAGCAGCAAATGAGGCAGCAGTTAAAGAATGAGAAATGGGGAAGAGATCTTACAAAAGACCAAGGTATAGAAAAAGGTCTTGAGCTGCACGTTTGGAGACAAGAATGTAGGGGGAAAAAAAATGCAGACTTCCATAAGCTGCCAAAACCAAACACTTGGAGGGGTGGGGGAAGGAAGAGGGTTATGGGAAAGCCTATTTGTGCCTGATACCTTGGCAATAACTGTTCATGTGCTCCCTATACTAAAGCCATGAAAGCATGTGTGTGGTCAAAACTGCTGTGGAAAGTAAGACTACAGGAGGATACGCACTTATAAAAACTTAGGTCTTGCCTTGATTCATAAATGAAAAAAAATTTAACTTAATCTTCTGCATTGGATCCTCCATGTTTTAGAGAGAGAAACTATTCATTGAGTTTTGGAGATTTATTCCCTTCAATTCTCAACTGTAGTGACATTTGGGGGTGATCTGACAGGCATATTTGGGATCTCTTGGCTAGAGGCCTCCTCGGGCCTAACTTTTAGGCCTGACCCAGGCCCAAGCCCACCCGACCCGAGAAGGTTACGTCATCTCCTGACCAAACTTGCCTCTGACTCTTCCCCCCAAACCTGAGTAGCTGCCTCTGCTTCCTGCCTGAGGTAAGTGCAGCAACAGCTGCATACCGTGCCCCTGCTGGCTGCCAGCCCCTGCTGTGCTGGGGAGCGAGATGCACTACAACTCTTCAGCATGCAGCCACCCCTGCACTGACCCCAGTGGCGGGGAGAAGGAGAGCTGACCGGACCCAAGGGGGTCCAGCTGATTTCCCACCTGACCTGGACCCAATGCTTGTAGTCAAGTGTCATCAGGTTGCAGGGCTCCACTGCTCAGAGCTCCCCTGGCAGGGCATTTCCGAAGACCTTGGGAGCAGCTGAAGCACATCTGTTTCTGCCTCCTCTTATTCCCTCACTAGGACAACACCACAAGTCTCAGGGAAGAGTTTAGAACTTGGAGCATTTATTTCTACACCGCTCCTACCAGGCTCACAAAATCTGAAGAGAAGGCAGCAGGCAACCATATGAACAGAGATGGGCAGAGAAAGCATGGACCCAGGCACACCTGCCGACTCTCCCCTGTTCACAGGAGGTCTTTTACACAGCAGGGGAGCAGAAAGATCTGCTGAGTGTTTTGTCATTTTAGAAGAACTTTGTACATTTAAAAAAAAATTAGTACATGTCAAAAAATGCAAGTTGACAGTGTTTCTCCACGAAACGATGTTCTTTCATAGTCCAGAGGGATTTCTTTAGAAGAAGCCCACTTTCTTGCGCTTCTTGGCACAGATATGCTTGTTTGGGTGCAGCAGCAGGAAGAGACAAGTTAACCATAATGCATTAAAAATACTGTGTCACATGAAGGTGTGTGCGTGTGTGTGTGGGGGGAAGGGACTAAAGTCTACGGGCAGGATTTTTTAAGTGCTTGGCCTCGGCCTAAACCCTGCTCTCACTAAGTTAATAATAAAGCTCCTATTGACTTCAGTGGGAGCAGGGTAAGCTCCGATGCCAAGTTCTTCTGAAACTCTCACCTTGAAATCTAGATTAGGAGATAAATCCACACAAACTCAAATTAAGATTAGGAGATAAATTTGAGTTTTAGTGTGTATTCAAAATGAAACTTTTCTTAAAAAGAAAGTGTAGAAATTAAAGAGAAGAGTTGTACGTAACAAGATAAGGTTAAAAGCTGTTCATCTGGAAGTTATCTTTGCTGTTACCTCATATTCTTTGTGGAGCAGTTCAAGTCTGGTTTTACGAAGATGTTTTCTGACTGTAGGACTAAATATGGGCTCACTTTCACTTGTTCCTCCTACAGCAATGCAAGATAAACAGTATTATTACTGGTTTCAGAGTAGCAGCCGTGTTAGTCTGTATCCGCAAAAAGAACAGGAGTACTTGTGGCACCTTAGAGACTAACAAATTTATTTGAGCAGAAGCTTTCGTGGGCTACAGCCCACTTCTTCGGATGCATAGAATGAAACATATATTGAGGAGATATTATACACACACACACACACACACAGAGCATGAAAAGGTGGGAGTTGTCTTACCAACTCTGAGAGGCCAATTAAGTAAGAGAAAGCTTATGCTCAAATAAATTTGTTAGTCTCTAAGGTGCCACTAGTATTATTACTGGGTTTGTTTTTCAATCCAAAATTAGTAAAATACATCATTTTTCTCCATGTGACTTTAGATTCCTATTTTTGTTTTAAAGAAAACTGTACCGCTAGATTCCACTGGGGAAGGGGAAATCAAACCTACAATTACCTAGAAAGATGGCTCATTTTGAGAGAGGGTTAGTAATCAAGCCTACTTTATTTATTAAGTACACTTGTTAAATATTTAAACATGTAGAGATGAGTCTCAACAAAAAACCCAGATGAGAATGTTACCAAACTCAGGGAAGTGCAGGTCCTTCCTTCAAATTTTGCAACTCACACTCAACTTCAGGAGAATTTTTCAGGGGAAAAAAAAAAAGTGTCTAGTCAGCCTCTGTATGGAACTAGTTGGCATTCCTCCTTGGGTTGGGGGTGGGGTCACAATACATAGGCAGGATGTACAATGGCTCTGTCCACATGCAACAATTACAGTCTCTGGCCAACACTTTCAAAGACAGTTATTGAAGCCCACTGAAGCACAATGAAGAGTCAGATCACCCGTTTAGTCATTGTGTTTTAAAATGTGTTGGCCCATATCTATAAATGATTATTCCAAACGTGCCTAAGAAACAATAGGGAAAACATTAGGGCATGTTTTCACCAAGGAAGAGTCTCATCTGTGAGCAAATACTGGAACATTATTTCAGTGGCTAACAGGCCCTTACCTATAATCTCCTTGCAGGGATTGTCAGGGGTGATAGGGATCCTGCAAGCCGGACACTGACTATTGTTCTTCAACCACACATCAATACAAATGGAGCAGAACACGTGGTTGTTGACACAGATGACCGGATGGCGGACCTTTTTCAAAAAAAGAGATTGTAAAATATTTTAAAGTTACTTTCAGTTTATTTGGTTTTAGTCTATTATATATTACTACTGTCATTCAGGAGATATTTGATCCATTTTTACTGTTAAATCCAAAGGGCATATTTCATGTACATCGTATGATATCTTTCATGCAAAGTGACTCCCAAAGAACTTCATAAACTAATATGCAGATAGCCCTACTGAAATGCAGCCACGTCTAGGTCAAGGATCACCTAGAGACAAGCAACAACGGATTCACACACTGAGGGAATAGGAAAGGTTTTTGGCACAAGTCAAACCCATGTTCTTGCAAGAACTGCCACTGAAGTATCTAGGATTAAGGTCTCACCTGCACAGTCTGTTTGGAAGAATGAGGAGCTAAATCTACCCATCTGGGATTTCAACTAGTGGGTCCAGGGATCACTAACCCATTACTCTTTCTAAAGGTGTGATACTGGTGTGCAATACACTGCAAAATAGCACAGGGTGGCTAACTGAAAGCTTATGCAACATGAACATTTACGTAAAAAAAAATCACTTAAATTCTTGGATCACAAATGCATCGAGTTCAACAAGATTTTTATGTTTTCCCATCCAAGGCAACAAAGTACCAGGTTTACAGTAATAAATGTTTAGAAAATATTACTAAAAAACAATATTTCACATTCTCTCTCTGATTAATTTAAATTCTGTTTGGAAACAAACAGGCATCAGGATTCAAAACCAACTATGCAAGGAAGATTCTGCACTTCACTACAATATTTACCTGTTACAGAAAGTGAGGCTATATTTCAGAAAATTAATTCATGCTCTCAAATCTCTTAAACCCAGCTCTGATTCCTATGCTTCTAAGATGACTTTCAACTCACGTAACAGTAAAAACACAAAAAAAACCAAAATAAAATCACCCTCTATCTCCATCCAAAATATCTACTTTGGAAATAGACAAATAACACTAGATATTGCTTTAGGTACTAAAATGCCTCAGGTAGGAAATAATTAAAACCAAAGTTCAAACAAAACAAGAAACATGGTACCTTTTTAAATAAAACTGTTAATTGTCACAATGTTTTCCTTGGCTGCATTAAGAAGGAAGTCATAACACAGATGGAAATGTGGGAGAGGGGAGAATGAAAAGAAAAGGAAGAGAAAATAAAAAGAGGATAGCCAGTAATTTATTTGAAAGCCAGACTGGATGTGTTTTGTAGTAATCATACCTATAAATTCAATCCTACACAAACTGAAAACAATGGACACAGATGGAATAGAATCAAGCCCCAATACTGTCAGTCCATCCACCAATTCACCTCACATGTCCCTGTTGTATTACAGGATTAATATTGTTTTAAGAACTTCCAAAATGACACTCCTGAAAACCTAATGACCTGTCTATGAACAAAGTGGAATTCAAATAATCAAATTATTTTAATTCACACCTTTAAAATGTAGACACTGATTTCAGATTAAGAGGGTCTTCTGCCATTTAAACTTAATTTATTTTCATTATTCAATTAAATTATTTTAAGCTGAATTATGTGATTGAAGTATCCATACACAAACTTGCACCAAAGAAATGTTAAACTGATGTATCCCATTGTTTGCAGTGTTGTCGGTCCCAGGATATTAGACAGTAATATTTTTCACTGGACCAATTTATTAGCCCAGGACTGAAGAAGAGCTCTGTGGAGCTTGAGAGCCTGCCTTTTTCACCAAAAGAAGCTGGTCCAATGAAAGATATCGCCTAACCCACCTTGTGTCTTAAAACTAATTTAGTTATTTTGGTTCCAGATTTTATTTAAACCAGCCCTATGAATCCTTGGTTACAATAAAAGTTCTAAAATCATGAATCTTAATTTTAAAAGTACTCTGGTTGCTTAGTACATCTCTTTACGAACAGTCTTACCTTATTTTCCCCACCAATTAGCCAGAAGAGTAGCTTCTTTTTTTGTTTTCATAGAATCACAGAACATAGGTCTGGCAAGGAGTGCGAGAGGACATCATCTCCAGCGCTCTGCACTGAGGCAGGACCAAATAAGCCTAGACCAGGGGTAGGCAACCTATGGCATGCATGCCGAAGGCGGCACACAAGCTGACTTTCAGTGGGAATCACGCTGCCTGGGTCCTGGCCACTGGTCCAGAGGGCTCTGCATTTTAATTAATTTTAAATGAAGCTTCTTAAACATTTTTAAAACCTTATGTACTTTACATACAATAGTTTAGTTATATATTATAGACTTATAGAAAAAGACCTTCTAAAAACGTTAAAATGTATTACTGGCACGCGAAACCTTAAATTAGAGTGAATAAATGAAGACTTGACACACCACTTCTGAAAGGTTGCCGACCCCTGGCCTAGACAAACCCTGACAGGTGTTTGTCCAACCTGTTCTTAAAAACCTCCTATAATGGGGATTCCCCAACCTGGAAGCCTATTCCAGATCTTAACTACCCTTACAGTTAGAAAGTTTTTCCTAATATCTAACCTAAAATTTTCTTTCCTGCATATTAAGCCCATTACTTCTTGTCCTATCTCCAGTGGTCAAGGAGAACAATTGATCAGTACCTTCTTTATAACAGCTCTTAACATATTTGAAGATTTAACAGGTTCCCCCCTCAACCTTCTTTTCTCAACACTACATATGCCCAGTTGGGTTTTTTTTTAATTAAACTTTCCTCATAGGTCAGATGTTCTAATCTAAGCCATTTTTTGTTGCTCTCATCTGGACTCTCTAATTTATCCACATCTCTCCTAAAGTGTGGTGCCCAGAACTGGACACAGTACTCCAGCTGAGGCCTCACCAGTGCCAAGTAGAGTGGGACAATTACCTCCTGTGTCTTAGATACAACACTCCTGTTAATACACCTCTATTCCTTCTCATCAGAAGCAGCCTTAGAATGGTTGCACAGCTATCAAAGACTGAAAACTAAAAACAGTAAAGCACAATAATAAAAAAATATTATACATGCACACACACACAAGCAAGATTCATTTCAAGACCTCAAGATATCAAAATCCTGAAGTGGGAGCACACTTAGAGTCAACATTCAGATCACAGTATCTTAAACAAAACATCAAGTTACATTTTAGTACCGTCTAGGGCACTGTGCTCCTGATTTAACTGTGCTTTCATTTCAGGGTTTTTTTAGAAGTACTTTGATATTGAAACAAAGTGATATGTGCAACAATAAAAGCTCTATTACAATATCAAGATCTGTTATCCAAAAACATTTTTTGTGTAACACTATTTGGCATTGCTAAAATGTATAATTCAAATACAACGTGTGGCTTAAACCTCATTGGGCAGAGGTCCAGTTCCTCAATCTGTTCAATAATTTTTGTTTTTTTAAATGTAGCTTATCTGGGTAGGATTGAGAGAGAGAGAGAGAGAGGTGACTTTGGGGCCTTAATTGCTACACTGGTTTCAAAGTGACATGAATGTGCACAGGATTAGAAACTTCCAGTTAGCTGTGCAAAAAGCCTGTCTAATAAGGTAATTAACAGACATTTTGCATGAAAGAATAGTACAGTGTTTCTCAAACTGGGGAGGCCGCTTGTGTAGGGAAAGCCCCTGGCGGACCAGGCCAGTTTGTTTACCTGCCATGTCCGCAGGTCCGGCCGACTGCGGCTCCCACTGGCCATGGTTCGCCTCTCCAGGCCAATGGGGACTGCTGGAAGCGGCGGCCAGTAAGACCCTCAGCCCACGCCGCTTCCTGCAGCTCCCATTGGCCTGGAGCGGTGAACTGCATCCAGTGGGAGCCGCGATCGGCCGGACCTGCGGACAGGGCAGATAAACAAACCAGCCTGGCCCACCAGGGGCTTTCCCTACACAAGCGGCGACCCCAGTTTGAGAAACACTGTACTATTCTTTCATGCAAAATGTCTGTTAATTACCTTATTAGACAGGCTTTTTGCACAGCTAACTGGAAGTTTCTAATCCTGTGCACATTCATGTCACTTTGAAACCAGTGTAGCAATTAAGGCCCCAAAGTCTGAGTCACCGTTATGAATTTTGCAGGCAACAGGGCTGTTTAGAAGAGACAGGACAGAGGGATCAGACAAAAAACTCCAGATCTAACAGGCATGATTTCTTCAGATAGCTTGAGGAAACTTAGAGTTGCTGCAGCTTTTCACAAGAACAACTGGTGAGACAAGGGGGGGAGGGAATTTTTTCCCCTGTCTTTAAATGAACAAAACATGAATACGAAACATTAAAATACATGATGTTTCCAGATGCAGTATTGAAAAACAGGGAACTTGATGGACTCTAATATTCTGATTTAAAAAAGTTACACACATAAAGGGAAGTCGACTATAAGTGATACAGGTTTGGGCAAAATATTGTAATCTTTAAGGACAGGGTTTATCTCATAAGCAATCCTATTAGGGAGAAATCATACTGATTTCTAAGCTTAGTGACAAAGTGAACAAGTAGGGCTAATGTCTGCACTCAAGCATGCTTAAACTACCAAGTTAGTGAAATATACCTGTGCTGAAAGAGGGAGCAAATAAAAAGGAACTGAAACCAAAAATTGTGTTTATAAGGACACTTGATCACAGAGTGGAATAACCAGAAAGGCAACTGTTTGATTAATAATGCACAGTGTCAACTCATTCATATAAAAGAGGCCCCATCATTGTTGTTAAAACAAGAACAGAAATGGAAAAGCTATACAGCTGTTCTGCCATGATTTTGCATTATGCAATGGACTGCTAAAACAAATTACGAGAGCAAAGAATATAGAGGCTCTTTGTATAACTATATGAACTTTAAACTGAACATTTTAGCAGCTAGCAGAACTCTGATGTAGAAACTGCAACTTGAGCCAGCATAACTGCAAAGGTGGCCAAACGATGCTCAGCAGGCAGAGGGGCCCATGGAAAGCAATTTACAGAGGTAAGTTGCTGACTGAAGCAATTTAGCTGGTGTTCACAGTATGTCCCAAGATGGTTGTAGCAACAGCTATGGCCTAACTTGTCTTACACAAGCTGGTGTGAGAAGGTGTGCTGGACAAAGAGACTGGAAAATTCCAGTCCTAGCTGCAAGACCTCAAAAGGTGATGACTATACAGGGAGAGAGGATACCTCTCATTTTGGTTGCCGAAGATTCAAAATGTCCAGAGGCCTGGATCAACATCTGATTGATCTACACCAGCATCTCCAAGAAGAGGAACCAAGCTGAAACACCCAGCAGAAATGGGAGAAAATGGCCATCTCCTGCAGCATACTGCTTCCCAAAAGCTGAAGACACCTGGAAGGGAGACGACTGAGATCCTGGGCTGGCCACCTGGGAGTCTTCTGGTGACATCAAGTAACTATGCTGGATATGTACCTTTAACTGTCTCTGTCTATTTTCCAGCAATTTGGGTTACCCGCTAGTATGCGAGGAAGACTATAGTTGTGTCTGTCCTTTGCTTCACCTGCATTTGCAGCATTAACTTCCGCTGTGAACAATAACTGAGCTGAAAGCTGCTGACGTTGGAGAAAAGATCTGGTGATAAGCGGCCCACAGATTTTCCCTTGGATTACGACCCAAATCAACTGACCACTTCCTGAAACTGGATATCTAATTAGTAGGAAGTATACATGTTTGCGTATGTACTTTAAAGGTTGTCACCAAGTTACGGTGTGTGTCCTTGTTTTGCAACAAGTTCCAATCAAGATTGTCCTACAGTAGCTTTGAAACTGAACAAGTTTGTTAACTGAGATTGCAGAACACTGCAGTACAAGTGTCTACCCTAGTTAATTGTTTCATACAGACATGAATACAGATCAAGCGTACAAGCCTTTTGAACTGCACGCAGTCTATACAGTCTGTCATAAATGTAGGAATATATGCTAGACCAGGGGTCTCAAACACATGGCCCGTGGGGCTATTTCCTGTGGCCCACCAAGCGCCCCATGCCCCCCCGGCCTACCTCCAGGCTAGGGGTGGGCAAACCACAGTAGATTGCCCCCCTCAAGCCCTGCGCCACTCCCTGAAGCGGCTGACATCACATCCCTGCGGCTGGGGGGGGGTGGGGGAGAGCACAGGGCTCCGTGTATTGCCCTGATTCCAGGCACCGCCCCCCCCCAGCAGCTTCCATTGGCCTGGAATGGGAAACCGCGGCCAATGGGAGCTTCGGGGGAGGTACCTGGAGGAGCAGCAAACAGCACATGGAGCCCTGCGTCCCTCCTCCCCCAGGGGCCGCAGGGACATGGTTCCAGCTGCTTGCTGGGGCCACCCCGGAGCTGCTCTAGGTACGGAGCCCTCCTGCACCCCGCCTCCCAACCCCCTGCCCTGAGCCCCCTGCTGCATCCCACACCCCTTCTGCACCCCAACCCCCTGTCCTGAGCCCCCTGCACCCCAACTCCCTGCCTTGAGTCCCCTGCCTGAACCCCAACCCCCTGCTGCACCCCAACTCCTTGCCCTGAGCCCCCTGCCTGAACCCCAACCCCCCGCCCTGAGCCCCCTGCCTGAACCCCACACCCCAACCCCCTGCTGCTTCCCACACCTTCTGCATCCTGAGCCCCCTGCCTGAACCCCAACCCATTGCCACACCCCGCATTCCCTCCTGCACCCTACAGCCCGACTCCCTGCCCTGAGCCCCCTGCTTCACCCTGCACACCTCCTGCACTCCCTGCCTTGAGCCTCCGCCACACCCCTCCTGCACCCTCTGGGGTCAGGGAGGGAGTGGAGTTGGGGTGGGTACTTCGGGGAAGGGGTCGGAATGGAGGCAGGGGAGGGGCCTCATGAAAGGGGTGGAGTGGGGGCAGGGCCGGGGGCAGCGAAGGGGTGTGTGTCAGTAATGCGGCCCTCGGGCCAATTAACTAGTCCTCATGTGGCCCTCGTGGTCATTTGAGTTTGAGACCTCTGTGCTATACAGTTAGGAGGATTAGTCACATTCTGGGGCTAATATAATTTGTGGGAAAGTAGGTTAGAATGGTTGACCACCATAGAGCCATCGGGAAGGAGATCTTGGTGAAATGGCATGAAAGCAACTGACCAAATTGCCTTGTGCTTTAGCTTTGGATCGTCCCCCCAGCATTCCCCTCTTGTGTTAGCAACACCAGAGTTGATAACCAATTGGCACAAGTGAGGCTCCAATCTGAGGAATTCAATCAAAAAATCTAAATAAAGTCATCGTCTCAAGCTAGTGATTGAGTACAAGTGTTATTTTCTATTGTGATTTGATCTTGAAAATGTGAATGGTTATATCCGCCAATTTTCTAGCTTTTGATGACAGTCACATTCCAATACAATTTTTTGTTTTCTTATATCCTATACTATTAGTTGCTGTTAAGAATATTTAACAAAACTCTACAAAGCTAAATGCAACTTGAGTTCTTTTCTTTAGTTAAGCAATCAAAATTAAAAAGAACCCTAAGAAACACGTATGGCTAATCAGTTAAGCAGTTGCTTAATTAAGGTTTGTTTAACACTCTGCTTTCTTACAGCAACAATGTGTTTGAACATTTATTTAGTTATTTATTTATGAACAAAAAATTAGCTGAGTAGCAAATGTACTGAGGCCATTGGTCATATCTTCAGAAGTTCAGGGCAAACTTATTAGAGACTTCAATGAGTACAGGATTGAGCCCAAGTAAGCTGTCAACCCTTCAGATAATAAAAATGGAAACCATGTTCTGGATGCCTTGTCAATACAGAAGAAATAAAACGGAAGGAATAATGCACAGTATTCTTTAAGAAGGGTGGTTAAGAAAACAGGATGAAGTCTTCAAGAGCTGAAGTAGGGCAGCTGGCAATACATTCAAGAACCATCAATACACAGTATAACTGTAGCACTTCAGAGCCTTAGTCCAAAGACCCCATTGTACTAGGCACTGTACAAACACAGAACAAAGAGACAGCCCATGACCCAGAGAGCTCTCAGTTAAAATAAAATAAAAAAACACTTAAATATACTATAACATTCAGATTAAAACAATATTAAGGTTGCAATGTCAGGTATTCAAAATTTACGAAATTCCAGAATTAAAGTCACTTGTACAATTTTAATTCATTTCTTACCCCACCCCCTGTGCATATATATGATTCAATCTTTAATTACTTGGTCACACGCTATTTATTCCCCACAGGACTTCTGCCTCACTCAGTGCACAGAACGGATGGTGTTCAGTTAATGAGTAGCTATTCATTCAGTATTTCTTTTTACCTTCACCACTGAATGTGTGGCTCCATGTCTTATTTATCACATACCATCCAAACCCTGCACAATTTTCATGGGACAGCAAAAGGCACCTCTCTGACTCCAGGGTGACTCCCCTGCCAAATTTCAAACACGTGCTCAAAAGCATGCAGGCACAAGAACTTTTCAACAAAAAACAACTGTAAGAATTTATACTACATTAGCAAAAGAACATATTTTCCCCTTAATCTTGTTCTTGGTTCTGAACGTGTTTTGTTGAAAAGTTTTCCAAAAAAAAAAAAAATCAGCTAAGAGCCAACATTTAGTATGGAAAATTTCACCCAGAAGGGCTAAAGTTTGGTAAAGTTACAAACAATTGAACATCCTCCACCACAGGAGTTACTACCAGGTCCATTTATAATGTCAACACATTTATCTTGATGTAAGATGTACTGAACTTAACATATTGTGGAAAGATTCTAAAGCAAAAGGTTTTCACACTGTGGTCCATGGACCACCAGTGGTCTGCGAGCTCCATTCAGGTGGTCCGCGGATAGTTCCCTCTAAGGTGAGCGCCTGGGCGGCCGCACACAAGAGAATGAAGGGCCATCCACCTAATTAGTGGAGCCACACAGGCATGTCTCCACTAATTAGGTGCCTGGACCCTGGAGAAGACATACATGTGAAGTGGTGGGGGGGGGGGTCGGGGAAAGAGTATAAGCGGTAGGTGGGAAGGAGCAGTGGGGTGAGAAGAGGAAGTGGGGGGAATTTGGGATATGCGGGGCTGTGGTGGCCAGAGAAAGAGGCAACTTTCCCCAGCTCCAGGGCTGCAGCTGCCAGGGAGAGACAGCCCTCCTTCCCAGCCTCAGCTCTGTGGCAGGTGAGAGACCTCCCTCCCCTCCTTCCCAGCTCCAGCTCGGGGGCTGCTGTGGAAGGGGAGAGAGGGAAAGACCCTCCCCCTTCCCAGCCCCAGCTCGGGGGCTGCCACGGCAGGGAAGAGAGGGCAAATCTGTCACATGAGAAAGGTAAGACTATCGATATTAAAATATGACTTGTGTGCTTTTATCTGTAGAACAAAAAAATTAAGTTTTTTTTTAATATAGCACTTTTATTCAAAGTGCTTTACAATAGTTAGCTAATGGTACAAACAATATTTGGAAAGATCATTAAGTGGTCCTCCGAAACTCTCAGCAATTTTCAAGTGGTCCATGGGAAAAAAAAAGTTTAAGAACCACTGTTCTAAAGAATAAAGCACAGATTTTGGAGAAAAGCCATTCTGTACCACAGCCTACAAATTTGTTTATGGTCTCCTCCAGTTAATTGCAAGCAGGTATCCACAGAATCAGAAGCAAGACCTTATTGAATCTCAGCAGAAAAAGCAAGAAATGAATAGCTAGCATAGATACTGAATGAACTACTCTCTTCTCCCTCCAGATCAGAATTGAGACACTTAACAAGTGTGAGCAGTTGGAGTATGGGCATCCCCTATGCCAGGAGTGTCCAAACTTACTGACTCTCCGAGCTGTATACAATAATTTTCAGACACACCTGCACCAAGGTGTGTGTGACACACACACACACACACCCCTCTACCTCTCTTTAGGCTCCCTTCCCTGCAGGGCAGAAGCACCTAGTCCCACATCTCACCACAGGGCAGAAGTTTGAAGCTCCCCCCACCCCTGGCTGCTAGGCAGAGAATGGGGAGGGGGTCTCCATGAGCCACACTTTAACTGTAAAAGAGCTGCATGCGGCTCAAGAACACGGCTGCTCTATGCTGTACCTACTTTGTGTGTCAGACATCTCCTCCTCCTCCTGACACCTTGCAAAAACATCATTGTCATTTAGAAAAGGGGACCCCCCGCACACACACACTAACCAACAAGCATCAGAGTTCTGAGCACAAAAACTATTTATTTCCTAGTGGTAGTCTCTCTTCATGAAGTCTTATTTATTTTGGGGTGGAGAAGAAGTAGAAAAAGTGAATTTGGAAAGCAATCAGTCATGAAAATGAGTTCTTGAAGAAATATGCCAACTTTCAGCAGTAACCCTCCCCAATCTTGAAGGTCAAGGAAAGAGATTCTGGCCCAAGAGAACTTCAATTAGGAAAATGGAACATTTTTCAGCTGCATGGACTAGAATTTGGCTCCACATTGTTTGATCTACTCTGTTCCACATCCAGCACCTGAAAACGTTTGTTCCAGTCATTCTTTAACATGCAGTTCCCAGCCTTAAAGAACACATTACTCGCCACTCTAAAGCGTGCTAATACCTCAACAGACACGCAAGAAAAAGCCTTTTTCTCCACATTCAGGGGGAGGGATAAACCGTGTCGGGGAGCCAGATACTCATCCAAAGGGCCATTTCCCCTCTCACTCTCTCTGTTAACTCGCAGCGCTGGAAATATTTCTTTTAACAAGCGCAGCGCACGTTTCCCATAATCCGAAAGGTGGCAATAAAAATTGCTAGCAACAAAACGCCACTAGTCACGATCCCGGCTCGGCAAACACCACACAGCGTGGGTGGGTCGGTCTCCCCCCCCCTTGGCATAACCACCCATCCCCAACTTTTTCCCTCCGTCTCTCTCCGGCGCCACTTTAGCAGCTGGAGCCTGTTTAAAGGGACAACACTAAATCCAGACACATGCCCAATCCCTGATCATGGCTGCACTTGTTGCCAGGCTCCTTAGAGCAGCACCTCCCCCCTCGCGGTGAACATCCCCCGCCCCAGCCCCCGAGCACATTCGGGGGAGGAGGTGCAAGCCGGCTCCCCCTGCCCCCGCTCGCTTTGCCCAGCGGCAGCAGCGGCAGCAGCTCCATTACCTTTCCCAGGCAAATGTGGCAGGTGATGGGCAGCGTCAGAGACAATGTCACATTCTGAACGTTCTGAGCCATTGTGGCGTTTCGAATCCCGCGAGCGCGGAAGTTCCACAGGCGGCGGCACCAGCCAGCAGCAAGACAGGCCCCCACGCTCTAGCCCGGAGTACGGCAAGCCAGCGAGTCCAACCCGCAACGCAACACGGGAAACCGGAATCGCGCTTTTGAAATGTTCCCCTGGAGGAGACGAGAGGCGGAATAGGGGGCTTGGGCCTCCTGGGTGTAGCGCGTACACAGCTGCATGCTGCTGCTGTCCCGAAGGTTAACCTGCCCCGCCTGCACCTTTAAACAAGGGCTGGTTTATTGGGCTATGAAACTGCTGGCTGTCCCCTCCTGTTAATGTACCAGCAGCATTCACTGTCTTCTAGGGAGGATTCATTTCTCCTCCATCTGTTGTTCCTTGTGGGGTCTGCCTGCGCAGGAGTCTCTCAGCATCTTGCCCCCCCCCCCCCCCCCGGCCCAGGCTTATATAGAAAGCCAGAGCATTAGACATGTTCAGCGAGTCAGCAGTTTCTTTCCAATCCCACAAAAGGGCAGTGAGGTGGGGAGGCTTCTACCCTCCCAAGTATAAATCGCATTCCTGGCCAGCTCTCAGGACTCCGCTGTGGTGGTATGGGGATTTATCTCTAAAATGTCTGGTCTCTAATATTCCTTGAGGGGAGTTGAAGAAGGAACCTTTGGAAAAAGTTAGTTACCCCACCTTTCCATAACTCTCAGAAGATGCAACAACTAAGATCAAGGAGAATGAAAATCATAGCCAATTAATTGGGTTTAAAATGGTATAGCAATGTAGTGTAGGACCCGTTTCACCCTATTATTATTTAATATATTATTATTACTATTATTAGTATAGTAGTATTATAAACAACTATTATTTTCTTTATTTTAATTTAGTTATTAATATTAGTTGCCCAGAGGGTGCTCAGCTCTGTACAAGGTACAAAAGAAGACATGATCCCTGCCCTGAAGGGTTTACAGTCTAAGGATCTGATCTGATAAACATCACCAAGAATAATCACTAGGATAATTTAGGGCTTATGTACACACAAAAATTTAGTTAAAGCAGTACAGCCCCTCTTCCCCCTCACCCATAATGTCTGCACAGTTATGTTAGTATACAGGTGCTTTACACCAGTATAGCTATTAAAGTGAAGGTGTTTTATACTGGTATAGCTGTTCCCATATGGGAAAGGGGAATAAATTCTACTGGAATATGGCACCTTTATAATTTCATCCACACTATAATTTGTACTGGTATAGCTATTTTGAAAAAAAGATCACCCCCTGCCTGTAATTCAAATAGTTACGCTGATACAAAAACTGTGTCTAGAGCAGGCTTTAGAATAGTAAACTGTTATGCCTAATAGTAAGTGTCTGCAGGACTAGACCTTAGAAAAATGAACAGGGCCAGATCTTTGATACCCCTGCCACCCCCATTCGTGGTTGATTTGCAATGCTCAGTGTAAATCTCCTAGAAACCTTTTTTAACTGGGAATTTTCCTGGCCAAAGGGAATCCCCAGGTGTCACAAAGTCAACACAGGTGGTTCTAACCCATCCATTTGTGGTCCCTACTCTAATATAAAAGGTGTGCTTTGAGGTGGGGCTGGCAATGTGGCTTGAGCTTCTTGTGATCCATGGCATCTGAAGGTATGTATGGGACTGTTAATGCCAGTATACTTCAGGGTGTAAATTAAGATGAGATAATCCCCCCGCCAGCCTCTGGATCAGAGGAGCAGAAGGGTGGTTTAGAGCCACATTCCTCCCCTACCAATTTCTACTCCAAGTGCAGCACAGCTGGATTCAAGGATGTGGCCCACAATCTCCAAACTACAGATTCCCTACCAGATTAAACTGTAGGAGCAACTCTGCAAAAAAGAGAAAACAGCCTACATCACAAAGTTCAGATCAAAATCTCAACTTTCCCCAGAAGTAGGGTTGCTTGGATTTGGGTTCTGGTTTTGGCCCATTACTAGAGGGATAGGCCCAAGCCATAAAATTTAGATCCAGATGTAAACTTTCTCTAGATTTTGGGAAGTCTGGTTTTCTAGACTAGGCAGGTTGCTGTCTTCTAGGAGAATACACTGCTGCTATCCCTGAAATGAACATCCAAGACCTGGAAGAAAATGAGAAAAGACTCTGATAATCATCACAGCACAGACTATATAAACCTAAGATTATTATTATAGTTAAACCAGCTTTAAATATAACAGCCTAAATAAGAGATGTTAAATTACTGAATTTACCATGCACCAAACAAAGTCACAGACTGGCAAAGAAACCCTTTTATGTATCTTTTTATTTTTATTTTTATTTTTTTAAATCAAAACAGTGTTAACAGATGACACAAAGAACAAAACACATGAAAGTGAAATCAAATATAAAGAAATGTCTTACAGCTGACACGTGCGACCTTTTAAAACAAATACCCGATAATGCAGTAAATCTTTCAAAGGAATAAAATTCCTCCATTTTCAAGAAGTATATGTAAGAGGAAACTGATCTGTTAAAGGAACATGTTAGTTTTAAGATGAATATCTTGTCTTTATACCAAAAGTAGCTCCTAAAACAAGCAAGCTATTCTTTCTGAATACCTTCTAAAAGGAATACATTTTCTGCGCACAGAGGTTAAACTTATTTGGTTAGCAGATTTCTGCTGTAGTTGGAAGCTTAGATAGTGAACAAATACTTTAAAAATTATTTGTGATCTAATAGTACCTGAGATTTAGTTGAAATGTATGGAATGATGTTACCAACTCTTCAGGGGCATGGAAAATATTTAATTCTGTAGTGTGAGAGAGTGAAAAGAAGAAGGAAGCTGGAGGGTTAGCAATCTGCCTTTGCTAAGGGGAGATGAGAAATGTAGCACTATTGCAGGAGGTAACAAGAATTTAAAGGGTCCAGGCCCAGATGAGTTGGTTAACATGGGTCAATGGGAGTTGAGTCAATGATTTGTCAATGAGCACAGGGTTGATGGGAAAGAAAAGGAAAGTTCTAGGAATGTTTGGAATGGCTGTTGAAATACTCCAGCATGAAGACTCTAGGTGGTGAACTGTGAAAGTTCATCTAATTTGGAGAGTGGCATTAATATACCCAGAGCTAAGAAATGGAGAAAGAGGGGTATCAAAAAGCAAGGATAAGCTTGCAGGAATGGGGCCTTACTTGTTAACTTTATCACTTAGTTTATTAAATGCAGTTGGAGTCCCAGAAACCTTTTTGTCATATTGCCCAAAAATATCAAAAATATTATTTATGACATGACTCCAAGGTCTTTTGTTGAAAGCTCTAAGAAAAGCCAGGATAGAACAAGAAATTCTGATCAGCCATTCAGGTGGAGACAACTAAATCTTTTCACATTTAGGTAATTGAGTAGGATAAGGGATATAGACACGTTCTGTTGGTAGAATTTGTAGCTCTTAAACAGCCACACCTTTCTTCAAGAATTTTTTAAAAATACTTTCTGGACTGCTTCTTGCTGTAGCAGCCACACACTTAAATTTCAGAAAATTGAAAAAGGGATCAAAACAGAAACACTTATTAAAATACTAAGCTGCTTAGGGTCACAGTCTAAGGGAGTGAATTCGAAAGATAGGGCTCCTGGAATGAGAGAACCTTGCTTCCAGACACAGAGGGCTGATTATCCACTACTCACCACCTGTGCAAAATGGGTGCAAGATGCTGATTTGTTACTGTGCACAGGTAGAAATGACTACATCAGGAATTGGCAACCTTTGGGGCGGCGGGAAGCAGAGCACATCCCTCATCCCGCACCACTTCCTGCAGCCCCCATTGGCCTGGAGTGGCAAACCGCAGCTAGTAGGAGCCGTGATCAGCTGAACTTGCAGATGCGGCAGGTTGGCCCGCCAGGGGCCTTAGCCTGGTGAGCCAAGTGTCAGAGGTTTCCGATCCCTGGACTACATTCTCTTCCTCATATGGCTGATGTAAAGGTAGAGCAACAGCTATAGTTTTACATTCAGATGGTTAAGCCAGTTAATTGCGTCTGGAGTAGCAGAGTGTATTGCTGTGATGCTTCCTTTGTATTTGTGAATCAGGCATTGAGTTCTTATATGTTCTGGGTGACCACAGTCACACACTGGGGAGTCTTTAATTTTCCATTTGTGCAGCAAGTATCTGCCATAGTTGTATGGATGTGGTTTAGGGTTGCCCAGGAGCTTCATGGGTGATTGAAGCCAGGGATCTCTGTGTCAGATCTTTTAGGAGATTTTTTTGTAACTTCTTGTAAACTCCATTTGGCTTTCATCAGGGTTGAAGCTGCATTGTTAAAGGTTAAACCTGCGGATCCCAAAGGGCTTATGTGACTTCAAGCAGTGGTGAGGGACATTATTAAGGTCCTGGTGGATGGGAATGTGTTCATTTTCCAGAATCCTCTGAAATTCCCGAAGGGTTGCAGCATTGCAGCAAATGGATGGGGAAGTAATGTGCGACAGCACCAGAAGCCAAGGCGTTGGGGTTGACTTGACGGTTCCAGTGATGCTCTGAATTGCACTGTTCAGTTGGACATCAACAAGTCGTGTATGGCAACTTCTGGTCCATACCAAAGCACAGTACTTGGCTACGGAGTACACAAGGGCCATCACTGATGTCCATAACATGTTGCTCATGCTCCCCAGCTTGTGCTTGCCAGTTTCTGGACCAGGCTGATCCTTGTCTTCATTCTTAGCAGCTACCTTCTTCAGATGGTCGTAGAAGGTTAGCATGTGATCCAGCTTCACTCTGAGACTACATTCGCTGCCAGGGAGTGAGGAATCAGGCTCAATGTATTCAAAGATAGGGTTGAGTTCCGCAACACTGTAGTTAATGTGAGTTTTTCCATTGACGTCAATAGGAACAAGATTGGGTCCTAGTCTTCTAACAAGTGCCTCCCAGATGAATTTATATGCCCTGACTAGGCACAGAGTGGTAGACCCATCTAAGTGCTGAATACATCAGAGAAAGCAACGGTAGTTTGGGCCAGATCCTGCTTAGCTTGTGTACCTAAACCTCTCACTGAAGTCAATGGGAGTTTCGAGTATGCCAGGTATGTAGGATTAAACCCCTTATATGAGAATAGAAGGAAAAGTATTTTGATACAAAGTGACAACAGGAGCTGTACCCAGCCTCTGTAGCATCATCTGCATTATTCGGCATTGTCAGGGGGCATTCTAAAAATCAGGCAGGGGAGAGTCTAAAATTTATAGCTGGTCAAAAGATGGGAAAGTGATTTCATGAAATAATGTAAGTTTTTGAAGTTGTTTCCATTTCACCAGGCTCAGAATGAACCCATTATCTGTTTGTTTCTTATGGATTTTTCACAACACCTTTTATCAAGATTGTTATGGGAATTTTCAAAAACATTATCAAAATCTCTCTCAAAATTTTTCATTTACTAAAAACTATATCTTTTAATTGAAAGCCAGGTTTTTGGCAAATGAAAATTTTCAAAATGATTTTGATAATTTTTTTTATAAAACCATCAATTAAAATGTTGTTGAACTCTTTGCAAAAACCAAAACATTCCACAAGTCTGCAATTTTTCACAAAAACTTTAAATGTTGAGTAAAGTCCATTTTTTTTCACACATAGACACAAAAAAACTTTTCATGCGTAAAGTTTCAACCAGCTTGACTAAAAATATAACCATTGGTCAGTACCTGAATCATTAAATAATTTATCCTCGATACAGCTCTGTGAAGTGGGGAGGGATTATTGACCCCATTTTACAGATGGGAAAATTGAGACACACAGAGGTTCTGTGACTTGCTCAAGGCCAGAGTGAGTCACTGATAAGGCTAGGATTAGACCTCAGCAATTTCAGGCTCCTACACTGCTGTTCTTTCCGCTAGTGCAGAGGTTGGCAACCTCTGGCACGCGGCTCGCCAGGATAAGCACCCTGGCGGGTTGGGCCAGTTTGTTTACCTGCCGCGTCGGCAGGTTCAGGTGATCGTGGCTCCCATTGGCTGCAGTTCGCTGTCCCAGGACAATGGGGGCTGCGGGAAGCTGCGGCCAGCACATCCCGCGCCACTTCCTCCCACCCCCATTGGCCTGGGACGGCGAACTGCAGCCAGTGGGAGCCGCAGTCCGCCGAACCTGCTGATGCGGCAGGTAAACAAACTGGCCAGGCCCGCCAGGGTGCTTATCCTGGTGAGCCGCGTGCCAGAGGATGCCAACCTCTGCACTAGTGCATGCTTTTTTTGAGTTATAAGTCCCACATTTTTGTTTAAAAGCTTTGCATTACACAAAACTAGATATTTAAGAATTATCAGTGTTCCATTGCCCATAGGAAATATCTTTCCAATAAAAATCAAGCTTTTAAACAGATAAAAGTGAGTTGATAACATTATCTCTTCAGGGGAGGATGGCAGGTGCCTCTATTTCAGCTAGCATTTGATTAAATGTTTTTATTTGGTTCTGGTTTGTGTTTTAATTTATTTTTATTTTATTTTATTTATTGCAATGAAAGTGCCTGAGCCACTGTGATAGGTGCAATAAGAAATTAGTGAAATAATGGCATGCTTGTATATAAGAATAATTATCATGATAAATATTCATACTATGAATCATTAATACTAAGTGATAATGCAAACATGCTAATCTTTAGCAGATATTAGGGTGGTTTGAGATGGAGAAGGAGGAATAGGAACACAGATTTTAGGGGAGGGAGAACTACAAGGAAACCATAGGGCAACTCATGTTCCATTTTTACTCTTCACTAAAACCAAACAAATGTTGCCCTCAGACAGAATTTGACTTGATTAAGTAGGGTTCCATTCTCTTTGCTCTTGTGCAGAGGAGTCACAGGAATTCTTCCATGGGTGGTGGTATTGGGAGGGTCCGTGTTCTCTACCCTATCCCCCACAGAAGAAGTAGGAAATTCTCTGCAGATCTCAAGTGGATTCATAAGAGATCAGGGCATAAGCTTTCATGGGTTAAAAAACCCACTTCTTCAGATGCTTGGAGTGAAAATTACAGGTACAGGCATAAATATATATTGGCACATGAAGAGAAGGGAGTTATCTTACAAATGGAGAACCAATGTTGAAGGCCAATTCAGTCAGGGTGGATGTGGTCCACTCCCAATAATTGATGAGGAGGTATCAAGAGAGAGAAAATTGCTTTTGTAGTGAGCTAGCCAGTCCCTATTCAAGCCCAAATTGATGGTGTTAAGTTTGCAAATGAATTCTAGCTCTGCAGCTTCTCTTTGAAGTCTATTTTTGAAGTTTTTTTTGTTGAAGAATGGCTACTTTTAAATCTGTTACTGAGTGCCCGATATTTGGCGCTTTGTCTTACATAGGTGCCTATTACTCCCCCCACCCCGTCCCGATTTTTCACACTTGCTATCTGGTCACCCTAGATGGGGGAAGCAGCACAGAGGGATAAAGCCTGGGGCTATATAAACATGACATGCATGATTTAGTAATTTGTGATAGTCTCTTCCACAGGTAATTTTTTTGGCAGGGGGAATTGGGAGGAGTCCAGCTGTCTCCCCAGCCCCAATTCCTTCTGTCCCCTCCTCTTCCAGGTCTGTGAAGGTGGAACTTCCTGTGTCCATGGAAGAGGGTACACAGGTGAGCAGAAAGCCCAAAGTCAGGACTTCAGAATTTGTCTTTGTCTTCATAAACATGTCATCTAGTGTTGCCAACTCTTGTGATTTGGTCAAGGGTTTCACACTCTTTGGTGTTTTTCTTAAAGACCTAGCTCCTGGGATCACGTTATTACCTGTGAGTATCAGCTTCCTTTAAAAAAAAAATACATTTCTAGCCTTTATGACTATGGAGAAAAGCTTGAAAATATGAACTCTAAATGTTGGCTCACCAACAGGCAAATAAAAAGACCCATGAGTGCATTACATTTTAAATCTTATAAATATAGTAGAAAGAGGGCCGGAGACATAAGGTCTTGTATCAAAGGTCTGGCATGAGGCCTGAGGCCTGGGCTAAAGTAAGGGCCAAAGCTTTGCTGCTATAAAGTAAAGTTTAGTTGTGAGCAAGAGGCAGGCCCTGCTCACAGAATCTGGCAAGAACAGGGCTGATATTGCAGAAACACATATTCCTAAATAGTGCTACATACAAGAATACATATGCAAACACATTCCAAAAAGGTGGTACCAGAACACCTCAATATTAGCACATTCCCCAAAGATAACAGGAACATGCAGAACCATCTTAAAGATAAGGTCAAGATGACAGCATGATGGATAGGGATGTTTTTATTAAACCAACAGGTACAAGGCAATGGGTGGCACCTAGATATGTCAGAGGGGCAATATGTTACTTGTTTGTATCAGTATTTAAAGAGGTATCTCAGACGGAGTGTCTTTGGCCACGTGAGGGGATAGAGGAAAGTCCCGCCACTAACTGAGCTGCGTCCATTGTCACAGGCACACATGCGTTGAGTGTACTTGTAGCAAGTACAAGGCACCAATACCATGCTTTGTCACCAATAAACCTAATCAAGTTCCTTCGCTATGAACCGAGTCTGTGATTATTGGGCAGTTTGATCAGATACTGCTGTATGAGCTATCTGACCAGACTCAGTACAGCACACAGAGAGAACACACTCGGCAAACATCTGACCACAATAAGAACATGTCATGATTTTGAGGGGCCTGACTCAGGAGTTTATAATGCTTGAGGTTGGCAACACTGTGTAAGTATTGGTGTGCTTCACCCGGTGCTGCAAGAAAAAGAAAAGGAAAAAAAAAGAATCCAAATTGGTTTACATTTTATGACCGTCTTTAGATATTTTGACTCTGTCCTTGTGATGTATTTTCATTTTTTTTGCTATACATGAGATTTTATCTTAAGAGGAATAAAAGGTAAAGGAGTATGAGTGAAGTCAGTGGGACTATGTATGGGTGTCAGAGCTCAATCTAGCCCTACAAGTGGAGGGGCAAGGAGTCAGTTCCCTTTATTCATACTTGGTTTTGTGTGTGTGTCAAAGCCTGCCCTAGAATGTAGATGTTATATTAAAAGGAGTGTTGTAAGATCCTTATTTATTTGGGGGAAAGGAAGTTCCAGAAATAATTACAAGTGATGGAGCAGGTTCTGCCATTATTTCACAGGCAAATAGTTCCACTGAAGAAAATGGATCTACTCATGGAATAGCGTGACCAGACATCCCAATTTTATCAGGACTGTCCCAATATTAGGGACTTTGTCTTCAACAGGACCCTCTTGCCCTCCCCTCCCATCCTGATTTTTGACCCTTGCTATCTGGTCACCCTATCATGGAATAAGGTAATACTCAGTGTGAGTCAGGGTGGCAAAATCTGCCCCTATTTTCTTCTTTTTCAGGTAGAGTATGATCTTGCTTATAGTTTTTCGTGGTGTAATAGGCAATACAACACAGAAGAGGGCCAGTTTGTGATACCTTTATTCATGCAGAATAATGCTTTAGGCCTTGATCCTACAAAGACTAACTTGACTTCAGTAAACTACTCACATGCTTGTGTATTGCAGGTTTGGAGCCTTACTCTGTAAGTAATACCATTATTGGACTATTGGTGGAGTAAGGTGCTGTTCACTGTATGAGCATCAGAATCCAGCCCAGAGAACATAGGGTTATCATGAAATAATCATACTCTTAGGGACAGCTCCTCAATTGGTGTAAACTGTCAGAGCTCCACTGAAGTCAATAAAGCTTTGACAATTTTCAGCTGCTGAAGGTCTGTCCTTGGGATTTACTGAGGAACAAGACAAAGCACCATGACACTCAAAAAAACTTCTGCAAAAGCTAGGAAGAACATGTGCATTTTTTCTGAGCTACAGGAAGGTGAAGTTAGCAGTACAGAATCTTAACAAGACAGTTGTGCCGCGCTGTGTGGTTCACCTCACTTATTTGGCAGGTCTCAAAAGTCTATCAGCCAATCAGAATGTTTCATCTAACCAAACAGATTTATAATGAAAAGCCAACCCTAATTGAATGTCTTCATTAAGAACACCATCAAACAGATACAGAACACCTTCTACCACCTTGTTTAAATTAGATTCATTTTTTGGATTAATTATTAAAAGGAAAGTTTAAAAAAATCATAAAATTTTAAGTGCTATTAAAAATTGATTAGGAATGCACTCTTTCATTGACCCAGTTTGTATTTTTTCAATTTTTTTTTCATCAAAGCTAATACATTTGAGTAGATGTCTCAGACAGAGGTTTGTAATCATTTGGTCATCAGTCAGTTAATCACAGCTTCATAAATATTGATCTCAGATTACATTTATTTTTCATTCCTGAAAGAGTTTTCTATTAATTTACACTCACTCACATACATTGTGGTTTATGCTGAAATTATTTTTTAAAAGTTCTATTAAAATTAATTTGAGTAGCTAGCCAGTGATGCAGTCACAGTGCCCTGTGCCACCTTATGGCAGATTTATGGCCCAATCCTTAGAGGTGCTTGCCCACCACTCCGATTGATCAGGTTCAGAAATCGAAGCCTATAACCTGGCTGATCCTGTTTCATGGGAAACTGCAGGCCGCTCTCATCACACAATTCTCAGGTGAAAGAAGTTATCAGAGAACACCTTTAGGGTCCCAGCCTGCAGCCCTGAGTCATGTGAATAATCCCTCTGCTTGCATATGTAATATTTGCAGTTGTAAGGAATACTCATGTAAGTAAGGGGTCGGGCCCTAAATTCACAGCTGGTAGGTGAGCTATTTTGTGATTTTATCCATAGATTATAATGAGAAGAGAGATTTTAGCATAAAGTGTGAAACTGCCAGCTGATTGCAGATCCTGCTGGTTCTTAGTGATAGTGCAACACAAGCAATTGTGTTTAAATCAGCTCACACATTGTTGATTAACCCTTTCTTCTCTTTTTTGATTTTCATTTAATTTAATAAACCTTAAAAGAAGCCAACTGAAGAACATAGCAGGGAACTGATCTGTGGTCTACACTCATCAGTGAGGATACAGCTACTGTCCCAGCCACAAACCTATGGGGGAGGATCTGAGACCCTATATTCAGTATGTTTGGCTCCTCTCTAGTTGGATGTCTTTCTAAAAGATCTGCTCTAGGAATTATTTTGGGGAAGTTCCATGACCTGTGTTATACAGAAGGTCAGACTAGATCAGGGGTTGGCAACCTCTGGCATGCGGCTTGCCAGGGTAAGCGCCCTGGTGGGCCAGGCCAGTTCGTTTACCTGCTGCATCGGCAGATTCGGCCGATCGTGGCTCCCACTGGCTGCGGTTCGCCATCCCAGGCCAACGGGGGAGGCGGGAAGTGGCATGGGCGAGGGATGTGCTGACCTGGGGCAGCTCTGTTTTTTGCTGCCCCAAACACGGCAGGCAAGCGGCTTACGGTGGCGCGCCTGCGGAATGTCCACTGGTGCCGCACCATCGGCATCCCCGCCGCCAAATTGCCACAGGACGAGTGGACCTCTCACAGGTGCACCATCAAAAGCTGCCTGCCTGCCACCCTCACAGCAACCGGCAGGCCGTCCCCCACGGCTTGCCGCCCCAGGCACGCGCTTGCTGCGCTGGTCCTGGAGCCGCCCCTGGTGCTGGCTGTGGCTTCCCGCCTCCCCCATTGGCCTGGGATGGTGAACCGTGGCCAGTGGGAGCCACGATCGGCTGAACCTGCCCATGCAGCAGATAAACAAACTGGCCCGGCCCGCCAGGGTGCTTACCCTGGCAAGCTGTGTGCCAGAGATTGCCGACCCCTGGACTAGATGATCACAATGATCCCTTCTTGCCTTCATTCCTATTAATCTATGTGAATCTAAAAGCATGTGATACTGCTAAATCATGATTCCATGAAACCTGACTTGAACAGTCAATTCATGGGTTGGGCAGTGACTATATCTTCTGCATCTCTGAAAAATCCCTAGGCTCACCTACGTTACCTGAAATAAAGATCAGTTACCCACTGTTTACATTAAGACATATTTATTCTGACACAAACCTCTGTCCAGAAAAACTAAGATACAGTTTCAAATTGTCTGCAACAATATGTCCTTGAGCCCCTCACACCTTAAATGTAAAGTGGAGTCATATAGACCCACAACAGCGTTTCATACTTTCACTGGGACTGGTGGGTGTAATACAGAGAATGAATACTTTTCTGATTAATATTTGTGTTTCTAAGATTGAAAAACACTGTTCCAGGTCCTTGGATCCAAATTAATTTTCAGAGTCTTAATCCCCAAACCAAATATCTGATTTACTTACCATAGATTTTACTCAAATGTTTCTGTGGAACTTCCTCGTCTCAGCATAACTGCAGTCCTGATTTTTTTAAAACAAAAAAGTGGAAGACCACTGCTATAGTGGAGCCCAGACTTGTTTGTTTCCTAAACACCACCGTGAGTACAGCTTAATCTCAAACAGCACTAGTCCCTCCATGCTGTCTCAAGAAAGGAGTCCTGTAACGGTTAGGTCTGATATATTAGAGACGGTATGTGCAGGGCGTATCACTGTGTGTGAGAGAGTGTGTGAAGCATCAGAGACAGTATACTCAGAGTATCAGTATTGCTTATATGGGAGAGTGTGGGGGTGGGAGGCAGGGGTGGGGAAGAATCAGAGATCAATTGAAAGCATCCCTCCTCCTACCAGGCAGACTTAGAATCGGATTCTGTGCCTTGGTTCCACCTAATCTGAGTGTGAGAAAAATCCCCTCCAAATAAGAAGGATACTAATGAGACCTGGTATGTGCATTGTGCTATTTATTGAGTTCATTGTGCCTGACTGAGAAAAGTGAACCAGCTGTCTGTCCACCCTGGGTTTCGATAGGAGTTAATTAAAAAAAAAGAAAAAAGCAGAGGTTTTTTCACTTTTGCTTTAAAATGAGTAACCTTGGCTGTGTACATAGATTTTCTGGCAGACAAAAGACTAAACAGAAAAGCTGTGCAGCAATGGAGAGACTTATTCAAACAATGCCTCCAATTCTCCTGGGCTTTCTGTTGCAGGCACCTGCAAAACAGCCCAACTGGAGTTTTCACATTGAAGTGTTGTGTCGATAACTCAGCCATTTCTGGAAGCTGACCGATGACCTTCTGGAGCTCTGAGAATTAAACCTTTAGTTGAATATTAAACTGTTAGTTTAGGTTATATGATGAAAGTTACACATTTGAAGGGTTACACTTATTTTAATTCACTGTACTTTATATGCTATATTATAAACTTTACTGCAGTAACTTTTAGCTACATAGAATGTATTCATTTTCTATTTTTGTACTTCATGAAGCAAATGTGTCTATGCCTTCTATGCCTGCACATGGATTGTATTGGCCTGATTTAATATCAATTTATGCGGCTTTCTGAAGGGTTTTATAGTTGATTTCATGTTAAAAATGTAAAAGAGTTTTGTCTGTATACTCCTCACCCTCAGCTCAGAGTCAGAAATCTCTGGAAAGCAGTGACCGTTGGGGCTGGCAGAACCAAGCCTTCGGCCTGAAGATATATAAGAAGCTATGGACCCAAATTAATTCCAGTTCCCATCGGCCTGTTGTGACACTGAGCTCTGCTACTTCAGACTCCCTTCACCCTCCTGTGTGGTACTGTTTAGCACAGGATTTTGTACTATGGTGTTTCTTCTTAATTGCTATGGTTAATATACTGGATTAAATAGATACAACCCTCTCTCATGCCTATAAGGAGTTTAATAGTTAATATGTAATGTTAGACTCCATGCTTATTGTGCATTAGTACTAGCTAGTTCTCTCATTTCTCCAGTTCCAGTTGGCTGTGTATCCTGTGTCATGGTGATGACAGGTTTGAAGAAGATGGGCTTTAAGAGGTGTGTTACTTGTGAAATAAAAAAAATCCATTACAGACTATTTTTTAACTCCTGTTTATGATGGTAGCACCGAAGGGCTAATCATTATAAGGACCCCATTGTGTTAGGCACTCTACAAACATAGAATAAGAAACAATCCCTGTCCCCAAAAGCTTATGCTCTGAACAGACAAGACAGACAAAATGATAGAAACATACAGATAAGTGGCTTGCAAACATCATGTTAGTTCCATGTTTTTGTTGTTTTTATTTAAATCTTTCCAGTGAGGTTAGGCTGAAAGGGAACTAGCTTGATGGAAAAACGAAGGACAAGAGGCTGGCGAAAAGAGCCAATCAGCAGAGGGGAGAGACAGTCCAGCCTGAAAACTGTAGAAGATACTATGCCTTGATCTACACTGTAAAGTTAGGTTGACATAAGTCACCTTGTGCCAACCTTGTGCATGTGTCTACACAAAAATTTGGCTCCAGCTAACATAAGTGCCCCGTTATGGTTACACAGTCAAACCACATCCCTGAACTGCATTGAGCCATGATTGACCTACAGAGGTGGTCCCAGCGGGAGTGTAGATGATGTGTGACCTATGTTGACCCTACCAGTCTACCAGCAGTTGTCCCTCAATGCCCCATTCCCCGCAACAGTGACTGTTCTGGTCACGGTTGTAAACTCCGCTGCCCAGGGATCATGGAGACTGGAAGCCACCGCCTACTTAAAACACCCTGCATATTTTTGAAATACCTCTTCCTGGTTGCCCACCTTGGTGAGCACACCTAGCAACTCTCCCTTGCTATGTGCTACTCCCCAACCAGTCATGCCAGTTCCATACACTAGATGGGTGCCTGCCAGGAATAGACTGGAGGTGATGGAACTCCTGGGCCTGCGAGGAGAAGAGGCTATGCAAGCAAAGCCATAGACATGTGAACCTCTCTGAAAACATTGCACAGGGGATGCAGGCAAAGGGGGACAAAGGGATCAGCAGCAGTGCTGCATGAAAATGAAGGAACTGCCTCAGGCATACCGTAACCTAAGGCCAACAATCAAATGAGTTCTGAACGACAGACCTGTCACTTTTACAATGAGCCGCATGCCATGCTTGGTGGAAACCCCACTAGCACGTTGCAGACCACCATGGTACCTTGGAGGACAGAGATTTCTGCCATGAACAGTGAGAAGGAGGAGGAAGAAGGCAGAGATGTGTGACAGGGTCCAGCTATTCCATGAGCCAGGACCTATTCAAGACTCCACTGCAGTGTAGCCGATCCTATCAACCGAGCACAGACAAGCATGATGAAAGAGAAGGAACCTCGAGTGTGTGCATGCATTTCCCCTTACAATGGTTAAATGTAAAGAGGCATCTTCCCCATCCCTAACTTAACAAGACACAGCTTCCTGTGGCACCTTATAGACTAACAGACATATTGGAGCATGAGCTTTCGTGGGTGAATACCCACTTCGTCAGATGCATGTAGTGGAAATTTCCAGAGGCAGGTATATATATGCAAGCAAGAATCAGGCTGGAGATAACGAGGTTAGTTCAATCAGGGAGGCTGAGGCCCTGTTCTAGCAGTTGAGGTGTGAACACCAAGGGAGGAGAAACTGCTTTTGTAGTTGGCTAGCCATTCACAGTCTTTGTTGAATCCTGAGGTGATGGTGTCAAATTTGCAGATGAACTGAAGCTCAGCAGTTTCTTTTTGAAGTCTGGTCCTTTATCCTCACACACAACTATTTCAAATTTGATGACAATATATACCTCCAGATCAGTGGCACCGCTATGGGCACCCACATGGCCCCACAATATGCCAACATTTTTATGGCTGACCTGGAACAATGCTTCCTCAACTCTTGTCCACTCACGCCCCTTCTCTACCTACGCTACATTGATGACAGGGATCCCAGAGGGACTGTCAGGGAATGGGGGGGGGCGAAGGGGAGTTGGATGGGGCAGGAGTCCCGGGGGGGGGGCAGATAGCAGGTGGGGGCTGGGCCACGACCCCCTCCCCTAACCGGCCCTCCATACAATTTATGAAACCTGATGTCGCCTTCAGGCCAAAAAGTTTGCCCACCCCTGATCTAAGTATTTATATGGTCCTTGACCCTGTAATGTCTGAGTGCCTCACACTCGTTAATGGATTTTATTCTTACAACTCCCCTTTGATGTATGTAAGTATTAGACTCACTTTATAGGTGGAAAGTAGGTAGATTAAGTGACTTGTCTATATTGTAAAAAGTGTGTGGCTGACCCCGGAATTGGACTCTGGTCTTCTGAGTCCAAGTCCAGTGTCCGGTCCACTAGACCTCCTTTCTCCCTTGCCTAGTTCATTTTTCAGGATTGGCACATAACTTTGAACCAGACCAAGTGATTGCGATGATATACACAGCATTTGATTTAAAGTCCATCATAGTCAAGGGGAGTCTTTCCATGGACTTCAATGGGCTTTGGATGAGGCCATTTATCAGTTGGGAAGAGAAGGACAAAGATGTGCATGTTACAACCCTTTCTAAAAGTGGCCAGGAACATGCTTATTCATAATTCTGCAGAGACTGAAATCCAGAAATGAGGCAAAAGGTGCTCTGCCACCCCACCCATAAGCATCACCTAATACATAGCATCTTTTAAAAGAAACACACATCAGATGGTAAAACAGCTTTTTGGAGTTTTTCCTCTATGTAAAGGCACTAAACGTTTTCCAAAAGGCAATATATTTTTTTAAAATTCAGATTTGTTGTGGTTTGTATTCCATGATTCCCCCCACCCCCTTTTCTTGCCATGCAACTTTTTTAAAAGAAAAGAGTCTCTGGCAGGCAAAGGGAGAATAACAGCAGCTGTTCTGTGTGCATATTGTTATGAGATTGGGTGTCAGGAAGCTGAAATAAGGGACACTTCTATGCTCAAATGCATGGATGATTCATCTTTGTAAATGTGATCAGTTCAGAGATCAGCAAAGAATGGGGGCATCTGTCAATTATGTTTGGCTTCTGCATGCATTAGCTTATCAAAACCTATTTGTACGCAGCTAACCAAGGGCCTTGATCTTGTCAGGTTCTCCTCAATAGAAGTCCAAGAATTTCCCTTGGAACTCAGAGTGCTCAGCATCTCACAGGAGGTGTTCTGCAGCTTGCAGAGTCAGTCCCATGGGACTTATTCAGCCCTCCATACTCAAACTTCTGCTGGTTTCAGTGGGAATTTTGCCTGAATATGGACAGTTGAATAGGGCGGAGACAAGGTTGGAGATTCAAATAAAATAATAACTGAATATGAACATTGTAGTTATGAATTTGCAGCTTGAGCCCTTCATAAAACTGCAGGGGAACCATACCTACATTGGTAACCAAACAGCATATCTCTTAAAATACTTCAACTCACCTATTGAGACCCACTAGACTGTCTGTTAATTTGACAAAATATCTATGTTCCCTGAACTTAGGGCTATAAAAATTGTTCATCTGCTCAGTCACAGACCATTTAATTTTGGATGCATCATTGCCAGTTGGTTACAGTAATTAGCATTCTCTGTGTTGTGGCAGCTTCCCTGAAGCTATGCTAAGCACGGTTGCACTTTTGCATGGAAATATAAGCAGCGTTGTGCAAATGAGCCTGGCCACCCATCTTACAGACAGAAGCCCTAGCTCCAGCTTCTTGGCTCAGGGTGCCTTATATGCCCACCTGCAGGTCTTATTTACTGATTATTAATGACAAAAACTGTAGGCAGCTGTGAAAAACACAGCATGGCAACGCGAAGCCTCGTCTCTAAACTATCCTCCATAGAACTGTAATTTCTTTGAGTGACATCTGACTTCATTTTCCTCTTTTTTTCTCTCTTAATAAAGTTTGCAGTATAGAAATTCGCTGTAAGAAGAGCATTGTATTTTGAGCATAGACACACAATTTGTTTGTGCAGTTCTTTGCCTCTCAGCTGATGGAGTTTCATAAAAAAAAATTGATCAATTGACCCTCCCATTATAAAAATAGTTTGCAGTTATTTTGGTGAAAATTTCCTTTTTTGGCTCATTGTCTAAGGTAATATCGAGTTTTCTTTTAAGAGATACACCATCTTTCAACACTGGGATATCTGATGTATTCCTTTATAAATTCAGGAATAAACAGTATAATAGGTCAATCCATAAATAAGTGAAATATAGATTAAAATTTTGCAAGTTGTTCTGCAGATTATGTTCAGCACTGATCTATGCTGAACATCTGCAAATCTTTTTTGTTTCCTGGGAAACAAGTGAGTGGTTGTGTACAGTGCAAGAAATACACAAAGAAATGTTTCTTTTTATTTAATCCATACTTCATATTTTACTCCTTAATATACTAGAAGGTAACTAATATTTAGTACAATGAAATGTATCTGTATATTTAATGATTAAATTAATCGGAGAAACCTTGCTTATAATTAAATATAGATAAGCTATAGCCTTTTTCTTGCATTGACTGATGCTACTGAGAATAAGGGTTAAGAATATACTATTATTCTGTTTGCTTTTTATTAGGACTCTGTAGTGTTTAGATGAGTAAAGTCCAGCATACAAACACACTTTTTGTAAGTGATGCATTCTGTAGTTTATGCATTCCATAAAAGTATAGCTATTTTATTTTAGCTACTAATTCTATAAGGATTTACGCACGTGCTTCACATTAAGCTCAGGAGTTATTCCATTAAAGTCAACCGGACTACTCACAAGCTCAGTGTTAAGGAAGTGCATAAGTACAGAGACTTGCAAAATGAGACCATGAAGTGTCTGGGTCCTTTAGCCACCACTCTAATGTAAAGAAAAAATAATAACTTTGTGAGTTTAATCACAGGCCTCTCTTGATTGTTACTTAAAGAAAGGATCTATACCATCATGTTGCAATTTGTGTTTATTTGTCTGAGTTTTGGCACAGACTTAAATAGATATATTATTAAAAAGAGGGGAATGGTCATTCGTAGAGTATGCAGATACTGTGCCTATATTGGCAAGTTAATAAAGTAAGGTAATGATGTACACACAAGCAGATTTAAATAGGGAAATTGGGATTTCCTACTTTTTCACTTCCTATAAATTGTTGAATATATTTATTTAATTATTTATATGGAGTCTCCAGCCATAGCAACTAGGTACTGTTTACAAAACTTAAAACAGAAATTACAAAGACAAAGGGTTGCACTAAATAACCACTGCTGGTGCCCTGGATACCATAAGTTAATAGACAGGTTGTGAGACCACATCTATCTTTATAAGTATAGATATGGATACTGTATTTTGCTAACATGCCAACATATGTACGGTACCTACATATTGTAAATGATACAATTCCTCTAGTTTTTTTTTTTTTAAATAAGTGTGGTTGCTGTATGTGCAACATCTACTATAGATAGGTGTTTGGAAAAAGATTACACACGGACTAATAGTTAGAATTAGTTTGTTTCCAAGAAGTAAAATCTTGACATTTTCATATACTCATTAAGTATGGGCTGGTAAGTACAGAAAAAAAAATCAGATTTAAAAATTTGACTTTTCGTCCGAGGCCACAAAATGTCATAAATTGTTTTTCAGTCATTCATATATTATTTCAATATATTCCATAGATTTAAAGATGCATATTTGTCTGTTTGTCCAGGTAAATATATGGCCCTTATCACCACAGTAGAAATTTACAATATTATACACAGTTCCTTTGTTAGTTGGTTATATTGGGCGATGAAGTGTCCAGTTTGGAGAATGTCCAAGAAACTGTCCATAAACTTGTTTTTAATTAAGTGATTACAAAAATTACATTAAATTTTAGTTTTACATGCCACTGTCATTGGCCCTGATCCAGCAAAGCCCTGATCCTGCAATGGGTCCTTGGGGAATAATCCAAAACTCACTGAATTTAATATAAAGATTTCCACTGAGCTTTGAAACTATGGATTTGCCATTTGACTTCAATGGGGTCTGGATTTCACTCTGATTTCCTCACAGGCAGTTATATGTTGCACTCCAGGCCAATGAGAGCTGCGGGAAGTGGCGTGGGCCCAGGGATGTGCTGGCTGCTGCTTCCCGCAGCCCCCATTAGCCTGGAAAGGCAAACCGCAGCAAATGGGAACTGCGATCAGCCGAACCTGCGGATGCTGCAGGTAAACAAACCATCCCAGCCCACCAGCAGATTTCTCTGATGAGCTGCCTGCCAAAGGTTGCCAATCCCTGCACTAGGGTGTGTTTGATAATAGGGAAATGTTAAAGTTAGTTGAAAAGCATCATGAGAAGGAAAGTGAATTCAGTCCGCACAATGTCAGTATAGCTCTTCCACAGCATTTAAACCAGCAGAAATTATACTATGTTCTGGTGATGTTAATGTGACCTGCCTATTAGCTATATAGTGTTTAAGGTCTGTTGCAATGACTTCATTGTGGTTTTACCATACATTGAAAAATAATAGGTTGTATTACTAGGAGCCTTAACATTTGCGTATTTATGTCTAAGAGATCAACTATTAAGATAAAAGCACCCCTTTGATAACATTGTCTTTCTTTGATTAAAATCATGAAACTATATAATGTTACAACATCAAAAAGTCAGATTGCTGATGGTAAGTGAACATGCCACAGGTACTGATGCTGATAGCTATGTCTGCTCACACTGCTGAGAGCTTCGATATATGCAGAATACGTGATGACGTGGTATAAAGGTTTATCAGTGTGCATTTAAAGTGGGCACATTACTAACAAGTGCTGAGGCCCCAAGCAAACTATGAAGGTCATCCCAAATAAGTGTTGACAAAACATTTGTACCACACAAGCCAATCATGTATTCTGTATGTGCCCCAGAGAAACTATTTTAGAAATGTTTTAAGAGTTGTAAACAATATTATTTGCAGTATTTTTAGAATTCCAGCACCGGTAAAGTCACTTAAGGTTGTTTTTCTAGGTGTAAAATTTCCTGAGATTAAATTTGTTGTTTCATGCCATTCCTGAGCTTAGAAGCATGAACCGTGCTTCCCGTTGGGAAGTTGGGAATCTCTGATAGTATAAAACTTTTGGTTTTAGTTGTACATGTCTAAAAGATTTTCAGACTTCAAAATCCTAACATCTTATGCACAGAAAACTGGTCACTGGTATGGGGCAGAATTTTACCCATGCTGTGCCTTACACAGGTGTCATGTGGGGAAAAATTCCACATTTGGGGGATAAAGAATAGACCTTTTTCTGGCAAGTTGATTTTAAATAAATAACAGCTGCTTAAAGCTGCTCAGGAGTTTGGAATATTTGATTAAATCCTGTGGGAGATGGATTGGGCACGAGTGAGTTAAAGATACACCTCTACCCCGATATAACGTGACCTGATATAACACAAATTCGGACATAACACAGTAAAGCAGTGCTTCAGGGGATCAAAGCAAGTTCAACATAACGCGGTTTTACCTATAACGCGGTAAGATTTTTTGGGTCCCGAGGACAGTGTTATATCAGGGTAGAGGTGTACAATGAAATCATTTATCACATAGCAGTAGCATTTAACACATTCACATATGTGGCATATTATATCTGTATGACATATTATACAGTGTCCTATTTAAGACCAAGAAAAGAGGCATCAGGAATAATGAAACAGATTCCTTGCTGGGAGAATTTCTCATGGATAAAGTTCAATAAGAAAATCATACATAAAAGTACCTCATAGAATAAGCAAAGCAGGAGTTGTGTACATAAGCTCTACTGGGTCAGACCAAAGGTCCATCTAGCCCAGTATTCTGTCTTCTGACAGTGGCCAGTGCCAGGTGCCACAGAGGGAATAACCAGAACAGGTAATCATCAAGTGATCCATCCCCTGTCCCTCATTCCTAGCCTCTGGCTGGAAGCGGCGCAGGCCAAGGGACGTACTGGCCGCTGCTTCCAGCAGCTCCCATTGGCCTGGAGCAGTGAACGCGGTGTGGCAAACCCAGGACAAATGGCTACAAAGGGAGGGGTAGTAATTAGTCCCAGAGGGGTTAAAAGGCCTCTCCCTATCCATTGAGGAGAGATAGCCATGGAGAAATAAGGTTCAGCTGGAACAGGGGTTACCAGGGAACTAATTAGGTTCAGCTGGCCCCAATTGCTGGAGACCTTTTTAAACCCTCCCTGGCATGGAAGTAGGGAGGAGAGTGAGAGAAGCTGCCAGCAAGTAGGTGCAGCAGGTCTCTGAACTCTTCCAGCAAGGAAGACTGCACTCTGTCCCCAGAAGGGGAGAAAGCCAGCACAAGAGATTGACTGAGGGAAGGATCAGCCAGACCCTGCATGACCTGGAAGGACTTTGCTTTGCCCAAGCCCATTTCAAAGGCAAAAAGTGACTGAGCCAGCTGAGGAGAAGCAGGTACTTTGCCACTGCGGCCACTGGGAGCTGCGATCAGCTGAACCTGCAGACGCGGCAGGTAAACAAACCAGCCTGACCCGCCAGGGGCTTTCCCTGCACAAGCAGCAGAACAAGTTTGGGAACCACTGGAATAGCTTTTAGTATCAGGATGGGAAATAAATGACCAAGCAGAATCTCAAGTTTGTTGTTATCTCCCACTGTCAAGTCATTTTACTTCATCATTCTGATAGAAATTCCAGTAATTTATGCAATGTTTTCTCCAATGTTTTTCCTAAATAAAACCCTCTCTAGAAACTACCAAATTTGTGAGGACAAAAGACCCTTCATCTCAATGGAAAACATTGAACAGAGGGGTCAGCCAACAGTCTGCAGCTCGCTTTCTCTTGTCCCAGTTGTTCTAACAACCTGAAGGATCATCTTCAGAGACAGATGGGACTAATGTCTCAAATTTGGTTTCTAGTTGTGGGCACCTCAAATTTAAACTTCACTTGGAGTCATAGTGTCTCTGCAAAACAGGGAGTAGGTGTCTCAAATTAGGCAACCAAAAAAGGAGGCACCCAAAATCACAAACCACTTTTTGAAAATGTTGGGCATGGTCAATAGAGCTCTCTTCAATGGTTCGATTTTCACAAGCTGACAAAAAAAATCAGATCCCGTCAATAGAAATGTTTTGTTTAAATAATTTTGAAATATTTCATTTTAATTTTGATCTTCCCCCCTTTTCTTTTACAAGAAATTAACCTAAATTTCAAAACAAGAAGTAATCTCAAACCAAAAAACAATGGAACCATGGTTCCTGAGTCAATTAACTGTGTAAGTTCTAAACTGAAGTTCCAAGACGGAGAAGGTTCAACATGTAGGATTTTATAATGGACATTTATAGACGCTGACCTGTACAACCCTACTTGTGTGTAATCCTAAATCACACAAGTAATGTCATTGACAACACCTGGCTATGGGATTTTAGGATCAGGCCCATAATTGTAGTATTTTAGGTACAGTTTTAGCAATAAAAGCCATGAAAGGAGCAGAGAAAATGACTAACCTTTTTTTAATCTAATAACAAAAAATAAATGTTCTCAGGATTCTCTGGAAAAATAAGCTTTACCCACCCACCCCTTTCTTCTGCCTCCCTTACTTCCTCCTTCCTCTCTTAAGTACAGCTTGTATTCCTTACCTGCTTTCTCTCTCACTTTCTTTCTTATTCCCTTTCCCTTCCTGTACCTCTTTATTCCTTGATCATTTGGTAAAAAAATTAGTGGTGGGGTGGAGGGATTATTGTATTGCAGGAAGGTGAAAAGAGACCAATATCTATATCTTGATGAAACAGAAGCAAAAGAGGGAACATAAGTCTACAAATATTTGAAGGATGTAAAAACCAAGGAGGGAGGGGAAATAATTAGGTCGATATGAGACAATAAAACTAAGAGTTAAGAGTAATTTGCTAGAATGAATAAAAATTACAGAATTAACATCAGGAAAAGCTGGGAGAACTGTTAGGCTGTGAAGTAGTCTCACAAGGGTGAAAGCCTGACTGCTAGCCATATCCACTAGAGAACAATACCATTTGGCAGGGAGCTGGAGTAGATGACCTAATAAATCTTTTTCCAGCTCTTTTTATATGACTCTGTGTTTCAGGGTAAGGTATTCTTTAGATGCATATGCAGCATGTGGTATATGTTACACTGAATAAATGATCCAATCATGCTAATTTTTTTTATCCTGGGATCTCAAAATGCTTTACACTGTACAACTGAGGTAAGATCTAATCACTGAAGTGCAGCCACCCTTGTTTCACAGCTGCTGGCATCAGTCTCACAGCCACACAATTTCTAATGTTTATGTATTAACCTATTTAGAGATACTTTACCTGTCAATAATTTCAGAGGGCTACAAAACCACATGCATTAGTCCAAAATAAATTACAAAAATGATTAAAAGGACCTCCCTCAAAGTGACTTCCCAGACCTAAAACAAAATAGCCACCCCACTACGCCTGCTATTCACTACAGGATATAAACATACCTACAACATGGCAAGAATAATGCACAAGAAACTTTCCCAGCTATAAAAGAATATAAATTCCTACCCAGCATAGCCTCCCCACCACCCTTGTCCCCATGAAAAACCTGGGAGAACAGGTGATTCTTGCAGCAAGGCTTGGAGGTGAGTAGGCAGCAGGGCTTAAAGTTTAAAAGGCTCTGGTGAACCAAAGAAGGAAGCAAGTTCCAGGGTCCCCTCACTGAGAACGTCTGGCCAAGCAGCCTTCTTTCTAGCCAGGCACGTGGGAAGGAGGGGGCTGCAGTGTTAGCATGAGCATCTTAGATTATTACCACTGTCACTGTGCGACACAGGGTGAGAGGCAGTCTGTCAGAGAGCCAGGACCTGGCCATTTAAAGTTGCAGAGATCAAGACTAACATTTTAAACTTCACCTGGAAATCAATTGGCGGCCAGTGTAGTGCAGTGCAGATCACGGAGCACAAGTGTCATGAGCTGTCTGCATGAAACACTGCTTAATAAGTGGGCTGCTGAATTCTGCACTGGCTGCTATTTCCTAATGTTTCAGAGGTGTAGCTCTTAACATTATGAGCCAGTTCTCTTAGTGATGGAAATCTAATCACTAGGACTACTTTCATGCTGTGAATTCTGGCTGCAGAGGCAAAAGACAAATATTTATACTACAATAGCAACAGTGCCTCTTCAGCAATATTCGTTCCATTTGTATACCCTGATTCTGCAAGTTGCTCCATAGAGCTGGAGCCCTGCACCTGCACAGTTCCCCCTGAAGTCAAAGAGGTATGGCAGGGAGGAGCAAATGAAGTTAATAGATTCTGCCTGGCCACAGTGCAGTCATTGCAGGATTGAAGCCTTCGAGTTTAAGGCTGGGCTCTTCAACGGCAGATTAGGCACCCAAATCCCAATGTTTCATAATATTTGCCTACATTCACTCTACTGCAGCCAGTTTCTTCCTGTTCTCTGTTAATTGTCCAGTGAGATTACGGTAATTGGTCTTTCACCTGGTCCACACACAGATGTACACCAGAATAACTATATTGGTTTTAATTCACACCTTTTGTTATATTAGTGCAAATCTGTGTGTGGATCAGCCTTTTGTGGACTAGGAAAATATGACAAAAAAAATGACTTGTCCAGAGAAAACCCAGATTTCAGCTATGGCTGTTCAACAAGATGTTGGGGTTGTCCCAGTTATTTTTTGTAGCGAAAATGAGTTCTTTCTGGCATTTTTAGGCATTGTACCTAAATTGTATTTTTGTTTCTTGCATACACTGTGTGATAGAGATGGCAATTTCCTGCAATATTCTTGACAAACCTTTTTGAGTAAAGTTCAAGTATCTTAGGAGTTTATTGTATTAAACATACAAATATTTATCTATTATTGTTGGCTTGCATGTAACATCTTCAGTGGGGAGACATGTCCACTGTTAACCCTGGGAAGTGTTATGAGCTTCAGTTTTAAACAATTTAAACTTATTTGAGTAGATTTCCTAGGAAATACTTGGGAGGAGGGAAATGCAAATTCTCACTTCCAGACCCAAACTTTTCAAGCTACACCCTGCGGAGAAACCCATTGTCTGCTGATTAGCTGTTCCCAAGGTCCCAAATTAAAGGACCAAATGGCATAAAGGAGCAACTCATAAATTTATGATCCGAAGAAGTGAGCTGTAGCCCACGAAAGCTTATGCTGAAATAAATTTGTTAGTCTCTAAGGTGCCACAAGTACTCCTGTTCTTTTTGCGGATACAGACTAACATGGCTGCGATTCTGAAATTTATGATGGTTCTTGTTCTGAGCAAAAGGCTGTATGAACTTGTAACTGCAGAAAAATCCCATTGTGGAGTTTGAAGGACTACCAGAACCCTTGTTGGAGTTGGGGTGAGTTCTGGTAAGCCAGGGGTTCTCAAACTGGGGGCAGGGGGTCACGAGGTTATTACACGGAGGGTCGCGAGCTGTCAGCCTCCACCCCAAACCCTGCTTTGCATCCAGTATTTACAATGGTGTTAAGTATATAAAAAAGTGTTTTTAATTTATAAAGGGGGTTGCACTCAGAGGCTTGCTATTTGAAAGGGGTCACCAGTACAAAAATTTGAGAACCACTATAGTAAGCTTATTAGCATGTGTGTAGGGTTTTTTTTAATATGTTTTTTCTCTAATGCTTTCATTTTAAGAATAAATGTGTTTGCTTAGAAAAACTGAGTGGTACTGTGGGCAATTGCTCTGTTTATAACCTCTAAGGCGAAGGCAAAGCAGGCCTACTTAGATAGTCTGACTTGCTGGGGAACTCCCAGTATAGGGAGGGGCCTGTGCAGCCTGGAGGGACTGAGATGTGTGTCTCCACCCAAGAGAGGTGATGGCTGGGAGCCTAGAGTGGGTATCCTTGCTGGACCATGAGGGTACATACATACAGGTACAGTTGCCCAGAAATTTGAGATACAAACCTTTGCTTTTATTTCTGAGCACAATTATTCATTTTTGGCCATCTAATGGACAAAATTTCTATCACTAACATTCTCCCTTTCTCACCCGTCCCCCCCTGTGATTCCACAGTAAGGTTACCGCTGCACTAGCTAATGGACATGGGTACTTACCCATGTATATGCTTGTGCATGTACCTCATCTCCATGCCAAGCATCCAATATGCCATGTTGGACACAGGCACAATGTGTATACACATGTATACCCACGTCCACACTGTCACTATTTGGTATGCACATTTGGCGTTAGCATTCGGGGCAGTACCCGAGTGTTCTGTGCATCATAGGAGACACTTTGGGAACCCCCTTGCAGCATTTTGTTGGGACTGTTCACCACCTTCATGCATTTGTTGATGGTTCCTGGTCACCCCTCTCTCTTGCTCAACTTGTTGAAAGACATGGAGCAAGAGACCGACAGACGTGTTTCTGCTTCTGTTCCTTCTTGTGGGACACATGTGTTTGCACTACAGTACATGTCTGGTGAGAATCTTTGTCAAAGAGCTGGCCAGGTGTTCTCCAGGGTTCCCAGAACCGAGCCTGAAGTGACTCACATCCCCCTCCTCAATGCCACTGATCTCATCTTCCCACTGGATGCCAATGAGGGCCAGGTTGAGGAGGCAGCAGGAACCATGGAGGAGGAGGCCTGGAAGATTCAGAGGAAGCAAGTTATCTTGCACCTCTTCTCAAAGGAGATGGCTCAGAAAGCCCCTCCCCAAAAGGCAAAGGAGGAACTGGACCTCAGGCTGGTAAGTTAACCTCCACTCTCCCCTGCCAACATTCTCTCTCTCTTTCTCCAGGGCTGAATGCAGGACTGGAATCCCCTCTTCCTGCGCCTCCTCCCCCAGATGTCTCCAATCAAGACATAACTGTAAATTCAACATTTATTGAATTACCACAAACCACTATAAAGCCTTTGGCAGAAGTTATAGAACAGTTTATTGCCCCTGGGTGTGTGAGTTTGTCAGCCATCAGGTTCACAGAAAGGGAGTGGGTGGAAAGATCTGATTTGGGGACAGGACATTTGTACAAGATTAATGGTTCTTCAAAGTTACAGCTGTTTTCATCTCCTTTCAGGATCAATTTTTTATTAAATTAACCGGTCCCTGTCACAAATGGGAACCACATGGAGGGCAGGGGTCGGTTTAGTATCAGGGCCAGTTATACTCCCAGTTATACTGGGACAGGGAATGTGCGCTTTTCTGAGGAATGTGACAGCTGTCTCCTGTCACAGTACAAATATTGTAAAGCATTTTGGGTGGCTGGTGTCAGGGGATCCCTGCTTGGCCAGGCTGCACTGTCCAGGAGGGATCTTCTCTGGTGGCTGTACAAACACAATGCGGTGTCCCTTTGCAGTGGGGAGGCAAGTGACTTGCAGTCTTGATCTGAAAGTTATGGAACATGAACAATTGCTGTGTGACTTTTTCTTTCTCTTCTGTTCATTGGATTTCCTGATGCTGCAGGGACTGGCTTGGGGACAGGTGGACATTTGCAGCAGTTTGCTTCTCCCCCTCCATGAGGGCTCCATGTGCTAGCTAAGAATTTAATCTGTTTCCATTTGGATCGCCTCTCAGTCTCCTAAGCATGTGCCCACACATTTCTGGTGCAACAGAAACTCCAGCTGGTTCTTAAGATTCCACAGCAGAGCAAATGTGCTTGGTCCATCTTCCTAGCTCACTGAAGCCCTCCATCAGGGATATGTAGAGAAGGGACTAGTGGCACAAACAGCTCTCTGACATAGATGGCTGGATCCCCACCTCAGGACTGGAAAGCCACCTCCCTTTTCCAGTCTGGTACTTACAAAACTATTCATGCTCTCCATCTGATGGCCAGCCTTAAAAGAAGACATTGGGAACCATTAACATTACCCCTGGAATAAATGCACCCCCCAACCCAATCACACCCTTTCAGACACTGAATATTTACAAACTATTAGGTCATGTTCCGTACGATTTTCAGCAGGTGCTCTTTCTCATGGGCTACAAAAGTTGCTTGAGAAAGAAGGATACTGAATGGCATTCCTGAAATGCTGAAAAGTATCTATATTGGAGCCTTCAGCAGCAAAGTTGTGTTATGAGGGGCGTTTCTTACCTGCTTTGAAAGGAAAGAAAAAATATATAAAGCTGCGCTTGTGATTGACTCGGCAGGACCTTTGGCTGAGGAGGGTGAACCAATTGTAACTGGTAGCTAGGAGCAGCAGCCCAGCGAGAATAGGGGCAGACAAAGAAGGACACTTGAGGACCTACTCGTTGGCATCGACAGACGGATCCAGGAGCAGTTCGACTTCATGAGGAACAGGCTGCTGAACATAAGAACAGCCACACTAGGTCAGACCAAAGGTTCATTTAGCCCAGTATCCTCTTGGCCAACAGTGATCAATGCCATGTGCTTCAGAGGGACTGAACTGAACAGGGCAATTATTGTGGGATCCATCCTCTGTTGTCCAGCTCCAGCATTTGGCAGCCAGAGACTTAGGGACACCCAGAGCATGGAGTTGTGTCTCTGACCATCATGGCTAATAGCCATTGATTGCTGTTGATTGTGAGGAATGTTTTTTCCAGAGGCAGGAGTCAGTATTTGTCTGGTTCCTGGAGCAGGATGCACAGTACAGGGAACAGGAACTTGCCCAGAGAGACCAGGAGCATGTCCTGTTGCAGTGCCGCATACAAGTGGTGGCAAAAAGGATTTGGGTCCTGCCTACCGCAATAGCCACTGCCAGTGCCTGGGAACTGGCACCTCCTCCTCCTGCTACTCCTCCTCCTGCACCTGCAGAGTGCTGCTGAGACAGAGGCCAACCCTCTCTACACCCCCAACACCCCATCATAGTGGGGAGGCTGCAGGACTCCAGGCACAACACCCTGCACTGGCACCTAAAATCTTGGCCAGGGGGAGCTCTGTGAATGCACAGGAGGGGAACGAGGAGCCTGAAACTGTGGGCATGGACTCATGTTCAGGCACCAGTCTAGATGTAGCCTTAGTTATTTAGGAGCCATGATAATTGTTCTGTTATGCATCTGTACAGTGCACAAAATGGGGCCTTGATTCCTGACAGGAGCCTTTAGGTATTACTGCAATACCAATAAAATAAATAGTAGTTAATAATAATTAATGTGTGTGTGACAGATGTACACACTCCATCCTGGACATGAAGGGAAGGGGCTAAGGAGGAAAATGAGCTGCTCTGTCAGTTTAAGGTAGTGTCACCCTTACTGTTGAACTCCACATGAGAGCTGAGCAATGGGAGAGGGTCCGATCCAAGTAGCAGGAAGCTGAGCTGTGCATCTGTGAGGATTTGCATCTGTGTTAACAGTTTGCCAAGGAAAACTGGCTCCTCCTGCATCAATCTGCATTATTATAGTCAGTTTCCCTTTTGCAACCAGTGCACTGCGTCATAATCTCATTTTTGAACATGAAGAGGTGAGCTGAGCCCAGCATGATGACAGAACCAGGGAGGCCGAGAGGAAGAGAAAATAAAATTGAGGACTGTTAGGCAATTTGGAAAGAGAAAAGGCTTTCTGGCCTGACACGACTTTCTTTTCATGCTTTTTATTAATTGCACCTTCCTGTTTTTTTTTAACACACCTCATCCTCCTCTTCCTCCAGAAACAAATCTGCGTGTCTTCTGGGTTTTTTTTATACTCTGCGTTTTAACCACCATCCCATGTAACTTGTGTTTATTAGCCCATTTGTGAAATGGTTTTGTCTGATAGTCCTACTTACCTCTAATTTCTTGACTTTTAAAAGTAATATCCCTAATTTTGAGCCCATTAACTAATTAATAAAAGACCTATCTTATTATTTATTGATCTTCATCATATTTTTTTTAAATTCTTTCTAACCTAACCTATCTGTAGGCATTTTCCACTGTGGTATTGTGAGTGGAATCATCCTTTTCCAGATATGTTGTTCTCACAGAAAAATTAATTCCTCTCTTAGGGCTTGATTCAAAGCTCTTTAAAATCAGGGGGAGTTTTTCTATTGACTTCAATGGGCTTTGGATCAGGCCCTTAACCTATCTCATAAATTAGATTATTTGGATTTATTTCCCCTTCCTCTCCTGCCTGTTAGTCTGCATCCTCTACAAGAGACCAGCTGACCACTTCTGCACACCATATTTCAGATGGGGCTTAACAAACATATTATAGTTGCATATCATCTCTTTTTCACTGATATTTTCCCATTCTGACATCACAGCATAGTATATGGTTTGCCTTTTTCACTGTTTGTTTCAATGATTCCACCACGGTATCCCTCGAACTTTTTCCTAATCTTTGTGCTGGATAATGGTGCCATTCATCATATATTCCCTTGATTGGTTTCTTGCTCCCTGAGTCTGAGATGAACATCAGAAGAGCGATTTACCGTGTTTTCAAAACCACCCAAGAGTTTGAATGAAGGAAATATGGTGACAGTGTAGAAATTGAGGCTTAATCAAGTACATTTAATTGCTTTTGTATATTAAAGCTGCTAAAAAACGGAGGACTCTTTCCAGTCCAAATTTACCTCCTAAACCACACAGCCACAGAGGCTGCTACCTCTTTCAAGGGATTACTCTGCAGCTATTGAAGCCTGCTCTCTTTCGGGGCAAACCTAAAGACTCCATCCAGCTGGGATGTGGCAACTGGATTTGTTGGACTTCATGGCTGACTTGAACTGGAGGAGCCCTCAGAGCCGGCTGAGCAGGGCAGTAGCTCCCCAAATCTTTTCCAGAGATGGACAGGGGAGACATTCACTCCTCAGGTGGATAATTTTTTACTTTGTTTTATTTGGCCAAAACCTCGGGTCTCTTTCTCTTCCTCAGGGGCAACACACAGAGGTTTCTTTAGCCCCGCTGCTCTTGTAACTCCTGTGGCCTGCATGACCCCACAGATATCCGAGAGGTAGCTGCACAGCAACCGACTTTCTTCATCCCGGAGTTGCTGGGCAGCTGCTGTCTGTGTGTATGTTTGAGGTTTCTTTTGTTATTGCTCTTATTCAGCAGGCTGCCTCTTTCCTGAAGGGATCGACCGGCTTCTCAGATACTTCAACAGCTTCAGTGGCTGGGGCTGTTGAGATAAGTTGTCCGCTGCCAAGAGCCATGAGAGAATGCAGAGCTCAAAAACAACACTTCTCACTTTGCTGAAAACACAAAGGTGTTCGGAATTTCACAAAGACTTTGGGCCAGATTTTTTATTGGGATTTAGGTTGTGAGCTCCCCCTTGGAGCTCCCCTTTGCATCCATGTGTAATGTTGCCAGTATCCTCTGGCCAAGTCACATAAAGTTCAGACCCCTTCCAGGGTATCACAGACAAGTCCAAATGAAAGTCCAAGCAAATCTGAATAATTCTTCTGCCCCGTTGGGCTACTGAAATCTTCTGTTTCTACTTGCAAACCCTACCTCATTATTTAATTCCTTGTAGAATCTGGCCCTAACAAAAGGGAAATTTAGCCCCTTATCCTACAAACATTTACTACTAATCCTAATGCTTATTAGCATGTGTAGTTGGATAGGACTATCTACAATAGTAAGAACCATGCTTGGTAGTGTTTGCAGGATTGGATCATTAGTCAGTTTTGTCTTATCTGAGGGATTTTTCACTGAGCTATTGTTGTTTCCTTAGCCCCAAAAGTTTCCAAGAAATTTTTCTCATGTAAATCACACTATACTGGCTCAGAGCAACGAAGAATCTATGGTACAGGGCTTGTGGCCCAGCCATTTCTCATTCACCTATATTCGACCCTGTGGGAACCCAGAGGAATGCAGGTGCTAGGCAATATACTGAACTCAGCCAAAAGTGACAGCAAGCCTGGCTCCCTGGTTACCGCACTGCAAGAGCTGTGCTTTGTCCCCTCCCTTTGGCAGGAATATCATGCTGTAAGTGGCCAAACACAGAGGTGGTTTTCATGTTTTACCAGCTGTTAAAGATGGCTAGATAGACCCTGCCCATGATTCCTTCCTCTGTCCACACTCCTACAGAGTGTCTCCTGAGCTGTTTAATCCAGACCTAGTACTTTTAATATATACCTGATTTTGTTTTCATTTTCTCCTCATTTTAAATTCTCTAGGTCAGGGGTTCTCAAACTTAATTGCTCTGCAACCCCCTTCTGACAATAAAAAGTTCTACAGGACCCCAGGAGTGGGGACCGAAGCCTGAGCCCACCCAAGCCCCACTGCCCTGTGTGGGGGGGTGGGGCAAAGCCAAAGCCCAAGGGCTTCAGCCCCAGGCAGGGGGTCTGTAACCTGAGCCCTGCAGTCCGGGCTGAAGCCCTCGGGCTTCAGCTTCAGCCCCGGGGCTGCAGGGCTCGGGCATTGGTTTCACCCCCAGACCATAACAAGTCTAACGCCAGGCCTAGCGACCTCATTAGAACAAGGTCGCTACTGACTTTGGGGTCCCGACCCACAGTTTGAGAACCACTACTCTAGTGTCTTCAATTAAGCTCCACTTGGCTCCTGAGCCTTGCAAACATAACGAATGAGCTTGCTTGTCTCCCAAACAAGGTCTCTCCCAAGTTCATCCATCTTAAGTAATCACTTCTACTTTTAAACAACAAATCACACTGTTTAACTTGCTACTGTACACATCCGTCACAAGCAGTTATCCAACTAAATATGTTGTCGCTCCTTTGCTGAAGAAGGGTGGCAAAGAAAAGGCAAATATGATAATGGGGAAGAAATTTGTTTGAAAAAGTGTTTTCCCACAGATGAAAAGCAGATTTGAAGTCAAGGTGTTTTAATTTGCCTAAATAATTGCATTTCTCAAAAACTCAGGAGAGTCAGATTGAAACCAATGGAAAAACTTCCATTGACTTCAGCGGGAGCAGGCCCAGCCTGTGTGCCTCATTCACACCAGTGCAAAGTAAGTGTAAACACCTCCTCTCTGATCTGCTTTCAATTTACACAAGTATAAATGACTATTCAAAGGGCAAGGCAATGGAGAATGAGGTCCTCAGAGTCTAGAAGAAAATTAACTTGTTTGGATGAAGTGATATCAGGGTCTCTTTGGTGGATATTATATCCTGAACTAATTCAGATCAGATTTTTTTGTTTTGAGAAAAATAAAATCATTATTTTGGGAAAAAGAGAATAATTGGTGTCCTTAAAAACAAATAACTAATTATTATGAGCCAGATTATGATCCGCTTACGTTGAACACCACCTTTCACAATGAACAGCCCCATTGAAATCCACAAGGTTACTTGTGGAGCAAAATAGTACTTATTGTGAGTAGGGGTAACACAATGTACATAGGGACTTTATATACATATATTTATAGAGAGAGACATAGAGAGAGATTTCAAACCTTGTTTGACTATTAAATGGGTTTAAAATTACAAAATAAATAAAAATAGTAATAAAAAAACAAAAATTGGCAAGTCAGCTTTTAAAGATACGGCACTCCTCCCCACACCCACCACATATACTTTTTTCTCCTTTTTTTTGTGTGCAAAATACCTTCATTCTTTCTATACATATGAACACATTGGACTAGAGTCCAATCTCCTTTATACTGGTGTAAAGGCCTGCTTTATATCTGCTTATATGCAATCAGACTAAGGCCCATGGCCTCTGACAGGAATTGAGTTTGAAACTTTGAGCAAATAGTATTTGGACATTTTTAGATGTGTCTGTTTTTTCTCCTTATGCTCTACCTTGGAGCTACATTGTTTTGTTTAACTGTTTGTTTGGGAAAGATTGCATACTCTGCACCATGGTGTGCAGATACTCCCCCAGTTAGTTCCATTGAACCCAATAAGACTACTTGTGGGAGTAACTGCTCATCACTGCAAGTAAATGCTTTACAATTGGGCCCTTTGCAATTAGCCACAACGTTGTAAAGGTTTCATCTTCCAACTATAATCTTGTAATGAGCAGTCTTTGGAAGAGGAGGTAAATAAAGCTGTCATGCATATTGACAGTAATATAATATCACTGCTCATTTTTTCCTCAGTGTTAGAATTGCAGAATTTACATGGCACTTGATGGTTGGGTTTTTCCTCCTCAGCTAAACACATACCAGCTGCAGTCTTTTTAAGTCTCCTAACGTTTTGTTAGCACAATGCTTGCCTCTGTGAGCAAAAAAACATGGAAACTGCATCCTACCACAGTTGACAAGATTTTTTATTTTCATGATTACTTCTCTGCCTTTTTTTTATTTTGCCTGCAGGCAAAGGTTGGCATACATGTCAAGAGAACATTCTCCAGCTGGGGCCTGCAGTATAGAGAATTGTATACTCCAGAGGGCTCATGGGACCTTAGGCAGATTATTATGGTAATATTGGAGACTGCTGTCCTTTCCCTCCCACAGCTGGGCTGCCTCTCTCATTGTAAGTATTGAAGCAATATGTTTTGCAAATTATACACAGGGAACAACAGGGACCCAGTAAAGTGAGGGAGAAAGAGAAACATTGCAAAATGTTGCCTTTAATATTATTTTTTTCTTGTTCATCAAGCAAAAATAAATTAAAGCTTTAATTTTTTTTAATTAAATGAAGATCATATATTGAAAAAAGAGCTATAATAGTAAAAACTTAATATCAGTTTCACTGAGTGAGTGTTTTAAGAAAATATGGTTTAGTTATAGGGAAATTTCACACTAACCTGATGCAAGAGAATCGGGGTAAGATTACATAATAGCCTTTATTACAGATTTCAAAAATCCTTTTGAGTCCAATGAAGCTGGATTAACAAAAACTGCACAAAAAATATCTTTTTAATTAGTGTTAATGTGATCTCGTCATGGTCCAGCTGTTTCATACAGGATGGAAATCTGTGCTACTTTATTAGCAATGCATCCTGGAAAATAATGTCACTTCTGATTTTTAACATTTCTTCTTGATGTATATGTTAATACAATAGCCCAAATATGTGGTGAATGCTGTCTTAGTGAAACTCAGTCTTTTTATAAAAACAGTGGAAGTATGGCTAAAACCTTTTCTAGTTGATAAAGAAATATTTCATTTATGTTGGCCTGCCTTATCAGAGACATACATATAAAAGTCTGATCAATAATTGTATTGTGACTTTTTTAAAAGGATTTCACATATAAAACTAAAAATCAAATAAATATTACTACAAATTAACAAGTTAAAATGATGACTTACACTGGGCAGTTATCTCTCTTTAAAGCTTTGACTAATGTGCGTTTTATGGATAGGCTTCAGCTCACGTGCTTCAATCAGTAGAGTACTGTTTCTTTTGCCAACAATAATTTTAAATTTAGATCTCTATCCATTTTTGACAGGAATGTTTCACAACTCAGTTCCATTTGGACCTAAACTTTAATTTCAATCTAGTTGAATTTAAAGTTACCGTAACTTACTACTTCATTTATACATGAAACCATAGTATATTGCCTTAGATACCTAGCAGAATTCAACATGAAAAATAAGAAAATGTAGAAAATCTCAGTGCTCAAAACTCAATTTTGTTCTCCGTTATTTTATATGCTTTAATACAGTTGAGACCCCTTGCATGTACCATTATAGTAAAGTACATTTATTTTTAATAACTTTATTCCTTTGCCCTGTATTCCTTAAAATATTTTATCATATATCATATTGGTGCCATGCTGATTTATTTGTTGGCTACCTAATTTAGCTGGGACCATGCTAATGTATTTCAGCATGTTGCCCACAGCTTTTTTTTTTTAATTGTATAGTTCTTCTATCAGACACTTAATTAGTAAGGTAGTTTTGCAGTAAATAAAATGTTTGTAAAAGGAGATAGCAAAAGGACAGTAATCTTTACAACTGAGTATTGTGCTGATGTTTAGGGTGCTCTGATACCGAGGTAGGTTAAAGATCATCTGAACTGTGTTTGGTTTGCCTTACTAGTTTGTTGTTCTGTAGTGTGTAAAGAACTAGCTCAAAAGCTGATTGATACAGCTACAGGTCTGACATTTCCCTCCAGTCTATAACCACAATACAGTGACCACCCTTCATGGAGCTGAAAGATAGCCAGGCACAGCAAATGAGAATGAGAGAGCTCCACATGTCTCCTTTAATCCAGAGATATGGGACTCCTGCTGTGGCATAAAGACTTCCATTCCACCTGAGTAGGTGCAGGCAGGTGTCAGGGCTAGGTGGTAAGGGGACATTGGGAATGTTATCCATATGCTTCTGGGCTGCAGCTGCAGATCTTGTCAGGCAGAAAGGAGTTGTGTAATGTATTTCCTTGTTTGCATCAGCTACTCTCCTGCAGGTCAAGAATCCCACAATCTCCGACACCTTCCCAACCTAAAATCCTTCCCAGTGCTCCTCCTTCCACCCATCATGCCTCCTGTTAGATCTCCCTGAGCTATGATAACCAACTATCCACTGCAAGTTTGCCTGATACTCACTTCAAGATGTGGCACCTTCTACTCCAACCTGCCACCATTATCAACTAATCTTGGGCCAACTCCTCCAGGCTTCTCAGCATTGCTAATGCCAGCACAGTCCCCACCCCATGTCTACGTTTTGCCATAGTGCTCACCTAATCACTCTGATCACCACAGAACTAAAAAGCAATGGTAGGCTTAGGTACAAGTGATCATGACTTGATCACATTTATAACGTGCAAGCAGAATAAAGTCCAGGCCAGTAATATATATACTGGGTGCTTTAAAAGGGCCAAATTTCACAAATAATTTTGAGCTAAAAATAATTATGAGCCAAATCAACTGGAAGCAAGAATTAAATCTTAAAAAATGTGAATGATAATTGGGAATTATTTAAGAACATGTTACTAGATGCCCCCAAAGCCACAATCACACAATCGAGAAAAAAAGGCCATATTGTTTAAAAAAACCCACTTGGTTTAGAGGAGGAGTGAAGGCAGCTATAAAATATATATATATATAACAAATAGAAGAAAGGGAAAGCTGATGATAATGAATATAATCAGAGGCTAAGAACTGTAGAAAATTGATAAGGGTAGCAAAGGAACACAAGAAGAACTCTATGGCCAGCAGAGTTAAGGACAATAAGAAGGAGTTTTTAAAGTATATTAGGAACAAAAAGAATTCTGCCATGGTATTGGTCCACTACTAGTTGGAAATGGTAGGATTCTCAATAATAATGCAGAAAAGGCAAAAGTGTTCAATAAATATTTCTGTTCTGTATTTGGGGAAAAATAGATGATATAATCTTATTATATTATGATAACACTCTTTCCATTCCTATTTCACTAAACATTAGCTACGTAAGATTGGAAAAAATGCTAATGTTGTGCCAATATTTTAAAAAGGGTAAGCAGGGATGACGTGGATAATTATAGGACTGTCATTCTGACAGTGATCCTGAGTAAGATAATGGATTGACTGATAAAGGACTACATTAATAAAGGATAATAATGTAATTAGTGACAATCAATGTGGGTCTATGGAAAATAGATCCAGTCCAACTTGATTTTTTTATGCGCTTATAAGTTTGATTGAAAAAGGCAGTAGTTTTGATGTAATACAAGGTGTTTGACTTGGTACTACATGACATTTTGATTAAAAAACTAAAATGATATAAAATCAACATGCACACATTACATGAATAACAGCTGGCTAAGTGGTAGGTCTTGAAATGCAGTTGTAATAAGGGAATTATCATCAAGTGGATGTGTTTTTAGTCAAATCATGCGGGGATCTGTTCTTGGCCCTATGCTATTTTACATTTTTATCGATGACATAAAAACCTCACTGATAAAATTTGCAGATGACACAGAAAATGGGGGAATGGTAAATATTGAAAAGGACAGGTAACTAATACAGAGCAATCTGGTTCACTTGGTAAATTGTGTGCAAGCAAACAAGATGTGTTTTAATATGGCTAAATATAAATATATACATCTAGGAACAAAGAATGTTGGCCATACTTACACAATGGGGGACTCTATCCTGGGAAGCAGTGACGCTGAAAAACATTTGCGGGTCATGGTAGATAATCAGCTGAAGGTGAGCTCCTAGTGGGATCTTGTAGCAAGATCAGTGGTATCTTGCATGCATAAACAAGGGAATTTCAAGTTGGAGTACAGAGATTATTTTACCTCTATTTGGCACCATGTGTGACTGCTGCTCAAATATTGTATCCAGTTCTGGTGTCCATAATTCAAGAAGGATGTTGAAAAATTTGAGAGGGTTCAGAGAAGAGCCATGAGAATGATTAAAAGATTGGAAAACCTGGCTTATAGTGACAGACTCAAGGAGCTCAGTCTATTTAGCTTAACAAATAAAAGGTTAAGAGATAACTTGATTATAGTCTGTAAGTGTCTATGTGGGGAACAAATATTTAATAATGTACTCTTCAATCTAGCAGAGAAAGGTGTAACACACTCCAATGTCTGTACATTGAAGCTAGACAAATTCACACTGGAGATACGGTGTACATTTTTGAACAGTGAGGGTAATTATCCACTGAAACAATTTACCAAGAGTTGCGGTAGATTCTCCATTACTGACAATTAAAAAAAAAAGGATTGGATGTTTTTCTAAAAGATATGCTCAGGAATTATTTTGGGGAAGTTCTATAGCCTGTGTTACCCAAGAGATTAGACTATAAGATCACAGTGATCCCTTCTGGCCTTGTAATCACTGAATCTAATACTAATCCACGTTCAATAATTCCTTTCTCACAGCGATGCCAAACTATCATACAGTGATTGATTGGCAGCTGAATCCCTAATGCCCCTGGAAATTTGGCACTCCCTGAAGTCTTCCTCCCATTGATACATGTGGGTACGGAGTCTTGCCCTCATATAGTTGGGCTCTCAGGTTTGCTCCAGTCTTCCATACAGATGGGAGTTCTGTATAGAGCGAAGATCACATGGAGGAATTCTGCATTTCATTTCTGGGGCTGGTTTCTGCTCCTCTGCCCCGTCTGCATGTGGAATCAGGACTGGAGGAACTTTTTGCCTGAACCATGGAAAATAGTCTATTTTTTATTGCACAAATTTCTTCTTCTTGTTGTAAGTTCAAAGGTATTTTTTTTCCATTTACAATCACTTAAAACATGGATTAAGACATTGTTTTATTTAAAAAACAATAAAAACATTTCATCCGCTTATGTTGTCTGCATGGTGAGGAATAATATTTGTATGTACACAGTGGTGGTCCTAGCTTAGAAATGCAGATGGGCTGGATTTCTATAACCTGAACTGCCCTATGCTCATTGAGAAGCACATTTGAAATTGCTCCAGTTCTCCTTGTTGTGATGCTGCTCACTTATGACTTGCTCCTGCTTTGGGGGGCCTGTAGTGGAATGTGAAAATATAGGTGATACAGTCTACAGCAATGACTTTCAGACTGTTTTGTAGTGTGGAAGAGAAGAGAGAAAGATTATGAGGTGCAGACCTTCCAATCATGATTGCATTCATGAAACCATACACTGTCTCTATAGCAATTATAGCACTGTTATGGCAGGTGTTATCTACTGTCACCATTAGACATAGCCTACCAGGTTCTTTTTCTTAGCATGTGAGCAAGTTTAGACTCTTCAGAAGATATGCTCTGTTGTTTTTAGTTTTGGGTTGTGCGATGTTTTTGTGTAGATTCAGCTTTGTGAGAGGAGAGCTGTACACACAGCAGGAAAATTTGTTTCCTACCTTGGGCTCTGATTAGAATAATTCTTAAGGCAGAGTTTCTTTCTGGAAACTGGGCATTGGTGTTGAGCCGAGATTCCTGGAGAAAAGACTTCCATGCATGCTGTTTGACTAGCTCATGTCAGATTGGTGTATGTGTGCAAATAAAGTCAGTTGCACTTAGAATATACCCAGACTCCACGTCACTGATCTCTCCTCCACAGGGGAAACCAATTTGCAAGATTCTAGACATTTGCTGCTATTTGACAGAGGGAGTGACAGTGGTATAAGAAGAAAGGGCAAAAGTATTTCTGTAAATCTGTGCATGGCTCTGCCCCTGAAGTTCCTAGATGAGACTGCTCCTAGCTCCATCTGTGTTGGCAACTTTGAATAGCTCCTATATCTTTTCCCACTAGTGTCTCTTTTCTTTCAGGCTTTTCTCCTTCCTTCTCTTTTGGAGGAAGCAGCAGCAGATCAGGGCTGCTGCTAGGTTTGCTCCTTCTTCTTTAAAACTGAAACAGGTCTCCTGGCTCAGATCAGCTGTAAAGGTAAAGGATCTACCACTAAATGATCAGTGAGCACCACAGAATACCAGAGAATGACTATTTATTTATTTTGAGAAAAACTCTTCAAGCTGATCTGCATGTATCCTTCATCTGGAAGAGCTATTCTCTGTCAAATCAACAGCTCTGAAGGGCACATAAAAGGAAATTGATTTTACTTTGATCTTATTTTTCTCCTTTTTGTCATGGTGGGGTGTTTCCCAAAGGCAGAGCTGCCACTCTGTGTATCTTTCCTGTTCATCATGCAAAAAAATCTAAAAGTCCTCACCATGAACTGGTTACGCCCGCTTTCTGATATGTACTGAAAAAAAAACCCAACAACTCAGAGCACTTCTTCGTAAATAATACAAACTGTCATTTATAAAGCTAAGTTATTTGACACATTAGAGGAGACTTTTCTACTACATTGTCGGGGGTTATACAGACAAAGTGAAGTGGGAATATTACCCCAGGAAAAAGTGGGACTAAAGTGTAATGCTGGCATATCCTGGTCATCGGCGGGTGGGATTGAATCTGGGACCTCTGGAGCTTAGCGCATGAGCATCTACTGCATGACCTGAAAGCCATGTGGCTGTTAGCTAAGGCTGTAGAGCAGACTCATTAATCTCTCTCTCTAAGTGGTCTCGGTGCCACTAGATGGGACAGAACACCTCACCCTGGAGGTGTGTGAATCACAAAAGCACTTACAGAAAGGAAGGAAACAATCTTTCCAATCAACCCATTGAAAGTTAGACCAATCCCCAGGACATACTCAGTAAATATTTAGGGTGTAACTCTTCACTGTGTGAAAATGTTGGGGCTTACAAATATACACAAAGAAAACCCTAGACATGACCTACCTCCGCATAATAGATTTAATGGGTCAAATGCTGATTCCATTGACATCAATGGGATCTTTGGCCCTATTGAAGCCAGTGGCAGAATTTCACCCTGGATTTGAGAGAAAGGTCAAGGAGAGATATGGGATAGTTCCCAGACAGTATAAGATGTGTATCTCTCTCTCTCTCTCTCTCTCTCTCTCTCTCTCTCTCTCTCTCTCGGCATGCCGTGTTTTTATACCACCCCCAGGCTTCAGATCTGGAGCAAGTAATAAAGGGGTGTTAGAAGGCTTTGTCTAACATGACCACCATGCAAAGTAAATGGCCTTGGTATTTGCAACACCCATTATCCACCTTCAACATACTGCCTTTAGAGGTGAGCTGACCCTGTAGAGCCTCGTACAGCATGAAGAAGAGTCACTGTTACCCAGCGTAGCCTATTTGTGCAGAGAAGAGATGCATAGGGAGGCTGTTACGAGGGATAGCTCAGATACAGTCTTTGTAACTCTGTAGCTCAGCTCCAGAAATGAGTGACAGATATGCCACACTTCTTGTTTTCTCCATCACCATCACATAGCCAGTCTCTGGTCTTCTTGCATGCTTACGTTCAAACATGCATTCCTTGCATACGAGGGTTATCCTTCCCACTCCTTAGGCTGACTTTTTTGTTGTATACCTTTAAGAAAACAACATTCTTCAGTTTCAGTTTCTGCCTGTTCCATTTGCACTATATATTCCAGGGCATTGATGGAGTGCAACATATATTTCATTACTGTGTCATTTTCTCCTTTGAAAGCTCCAGTGCCTTACAACAGCTCTGTGCCAGTGCCATTTTACATCAGCAGTTTCAACTTTCATCTCTCGTGAACTAAAATTTGAGCTACCTCTTATTATAGGGTGGCCAGCTTCATACCTAGAGCAAGTTTTATCCATAGCGGTTTTAAAAAATATCATGTGCTTTCTTTTTCTTTTGTATTCCACGCAGAAGCTTTGCAAAATCTGGCCTCTATTACTGTTGCATCCAATACTGTCTGCACCAGCATATACCAGAAAAAATACTAGATTTGCTAAAGAAATACCTATAAATTAGCCAAAAGTGTAATGTGCCAATGAATTGGTAAGAGGATCAACTGATAAAATGATCATTGCTGGGAGGAGGGAGAGGAGGAGGTTGGGAGAGAGGATCACAATTTTCAGTTGTTTCATATTTTTATATGTGTACTTATCTCAAAGGAAGTACCAGCATACCAGATCAGGTTAATGGTCCATCTAGTCCAGGAACCTGTCTGTACCAGATGCTTCAGAAGAAGATGCAAGAAACCTTATATTGGACAATTATGGCATAACCCACTGATGAGAGAGAGAGAGTTTCTTCCTAGCCCCCAACAGTTTAGTGACTGACTTATACCCTGAGGTTTATCCCCTGTGGCAAAAGAAGACCTTGGGAGATCATTAAGAGCTCTCACCTATGCACATCCATCACTGAGAGATTAGCACTTAGGTGGAGATCAATGTGTTTCAGACAGGAAAATCTTACCTTGCATGATCATTTTTTACATTCCCAGGGCACTATTCCTTCTGCAAAATCTGCCAGTTTGATAGCTTTTCCAGAAGAACACTGGACACCTTCTTCAGGGTTTATGTACAGTCTTATTCATTTCAACTGGTTTTTGGATAAGTTTCTCTGGTATTTTGAGGATAAGATGTTGGAGATATGGGTCGACATGAGCCCCACCATACAGTTAATGAGTTATTGTTTCTTTGTTACTCATTTCTTGATTTGCTGGAAAGATTTCAGGTTATTTTCAGATTCAAATTCTGGTCAGTTCAAATGCGATCTTTGTTTTTCTAACTGTGCTTGGATCCTTGCTTTGCAAAGTTTCATTTTGAACATTGGGAGCTGACGTACTTTGTGCAAGCACAGTCAAGTTGTTGACTGTGGAAAGAGGAAAATCTCCTGAGTTTAAAGAAATTATAGCTACAAAAAGACCTTCATTTGATGGGCTTTGGCATGTGTAGATTGGGTCCTATCTCTGCCACTTGTGTCCAAATTCTAAACAAAGATGGTGTTTCAGCTGCAGGAACCACTGAGTAATAATGACAGTTAGATGAATTCTAGTTGGGAAGCAGGTATGGAGGCAGCACTAAGATGACCCTCCTCATCATCATATTGGATGCTGAGGCCTATCCTTAGGTAATCTTTAGCAATTCAGATGGAGTGAAATTCACCTCTCTGCAAAGGGCCAGCACACTGCTATATGCACCATTTTAGTCCCACACATGTCTGACTTTGAGGATGCAAGTTTAAGTGTTGTATAGGCTGGTTCCATACACAGGTATGAATTTTACCCATTGAAAACACTCTTTTGATCTTAAGTAAAAGAAAATGCTTTGTTCTACTGAGAGATCAGAACTTTAGAAGGAAATTAATAAAAAAGGAATCAGAGTAGTGGGTTTGGAGAATCAAGTGGCTTTAGGGTTCTCCCTGGTTTATTCAAAATAATGCTGAGGACAAAATTTGGTCTGCTTATACCCAACATATGTGAATTCCAACATGTTTATCAACATGAGAACACCTAAGAATGCATGTAATAGACCCCAAAGTCAGAAGCTGCAGTCCTTTGTTATAAATGTAATGTTGTGTTAATTGAGTGTATGGCCGGAGTAAAGTGGAAATAGGAAAACATTTATTTTCTGGTAACTTTAGTTTTTTTCCCAAAATCAAATATACTACTCAAGATCAGGCATGCAATGTTATAGCTCTTAAATATGTATTTTCTTATTATAAAATTGTATGCCACAAAGCTTTAGATATTTTTGAAAGGAACAAAATTTCTGTTCTGCAATTTCTATAACTCAAACCAAACTTATGTCCTTTTTTCAATCCAGGAAATGATTCAGAATGGTCAGAAAGATGATTGACATTAAAATAATGTTTTTAAAATAGAAATTTGAATAGCTTATTATAGAAACCTCTCAGGGTTGGTACAGAAAAAGGCAAAGGACACTGATTATAAGGTTTAAAGGCCAGACATGCAAACTCTATTGAAATAACCTAACATAAATTGTTGACTGGTCATCAGTATTCCCAGTGGTCCTGATCAAACAGAGACAAGGCCTCATAGTCCAAGGTCTGACAGTTTGGTAATCTGTCCAATTTATGAATTCTGTGTGATTCAAAATTCCATTTTGAATGTGAACCCCTTTGCCTCCTCTACGGTTTGTTTGCCTCCACGTTGGGCTGAGATTCTGAAAGATATTTTTGCCTCTAGCTCACAACTACTTCATGTCCCACAAAGACTTAAACTGTAAACCAATAGCTTCATGCCGTTGGGGTGGAGTTCTGAGACAGGGTATATTCTGGGACAGCAACTGGGGTATGTTGGGGGTCACCACTGGTCCTGGGGACCTGGAGCAGGTGGGCTGAGGAGCTCCATTTCAGTGAAGGGGTCGCAGACTGAGAACTGTTGTCTAGACAATGTGCCATAGAGGTCAAGAGAGGAAACAGTGCTGCTGCAGCCTCCTGGGACCTAGGGAGGTTTAAATCACCTAGATATCCAGAGTGACAGAGGGTTGGATTCCCTGCCCAGCAATCCAGTGGGTGGCCAGCAAGGGGGCACTTAGCCAAATCTGTTACCCAAGGGTCCCAGGAGGTTACTATCCACAATTCCTCAACTTAATCTTTCCCGGTATACAATAAAACACATTATCTGCTGTGGTTCCCTCTACCCATATGTATGTGATAATAAGGTATTTCCCTGCATATTGTTCCCACACTGACATTAGCCCTATCCACTCCAAAATCTGCAGTCAGGTTTTTGGGAGAATGTGAGCAAATGCACTCCTGTATTCACAGCCCACACATTATTGTAATAATCGTTGCACAAAATATGCTTCGTGAGGTATCATTTGAAACCGAATAACTCACTGGTTAACAGTATCATGGTGAAATGTGTGTAGCAACATTATATGTAAAGTTATGATGTTGTTAGCACATGTTCAAACCCATGTAGCCCTGATTAGGCAGAAGCTGTTAAACAAATCTATCCTAAACAAAGGAATCTGTGTTTACCTTAATTTACATATAAGTACTAAACAGTGTCCTTTGGACAGCAAGAGGGGCGTAAACCAGTTACTCAAAGACAAAGAACAAGCTGATGGCTCTAGCCAGGTGTCATTAAAGTTGATTGGCAATCACTGGTCAAATGGCCATTCTTTACCAATGAAGGGGGGCAGGAAGAGATCAATTTGCATTTTAGCAAGCAACCTCTTTCACTACAAGACTCCATCTTTCTGTCCTCACACCAGGAAGAAACTTTATCTAGGGATAACTCTCAGGATAATGCATTTCAAAGGGTCACTGAACTATAAAAGTGAAGGTCAAAACATCCCAGGTGATCTTTATTTCTTTCCGTCCCTATCTCTCTCTCTGTCAACTAAGAAGACAAAGGAACCATACTTCTACGTATGGGGGGGATCCTGACATGAAAATTTGGTTAACAATGTTGCTGGGGACATGGGATAAGGATTTTACCTGGAACCAAGTCTAATTTGTTACGTTTTAGCCACTAGAAAGCATTTTATCTTTATTTCTCTTGTAACCATTTCTGACTTTAACACCTTACATGTGTACTCACTTAAAATGTATCTCTTTGTAGTTTAAAAAAACCCCTTGTTTTATTGTGTAACCAAACCAAATCCGGTGTTGTGTTTAAACCGAATGGTGTGGGTAACTCCAGTTAAAATAGCAGGCTGTTGGCTACTAACCCCTTACAGGGGCAACAGAGCTCTAATATCTGAACTGCCCAGGAGGAGCTGGACAGTGCAGAACACACATTTGGGGGGAAATTTGGGACTGGGAGTGTGTTGGGGGGGTCACCCTGCAGGTAGTAACCAAGACTGCTGGAAGCTGGAGTGTAGTTGCTGTGTTGTTGTGAGGCTACTGGGCTCCGAAGTGCTTGACCAAGACTACAGAAATCAACACTCAGGTTGTGACCTGCATGCTGTTTGGCTGTTTGTGAGTGGCCCAGGTTGGGAGCTACAACAGCAAAGTATTGTGAGGCACTCAAGGTTGCAGTGCAGGTGGTAACACAACCTCTTGCAGGTCTGGATAGCACCCCGGAATGTGACAGAGAGACTCTGACCTAAACAAGTTTGGCATAATTATCACAGCACTGTGCCACAGAAGCACCCTGACTTCACTAATATGGCTGTTAGTGAGGGTTGTGAGAAAGTTTGCTAAGAAACTGGAGCCCACCCAAAATCAGGGTAGGTTCAAGACTCTGCTGTGTCCTTATACAGCAGCCTAGCAGTGTGAAAGTTTGACCTGAGCTAGTGCAGCTTGCACAAGTAGCATCTCCTGCTCTTAGTCAGTCCACTAGGCCCTGGAACTCTGCTCTTATCTACTTATACTGTCATTGGGGGTGGGAAGTGACCTGAGGCCTGGTAGACCAGCTCCTTAGAAGGGAGATGGGAAGCATTCTTTCCCAATGCAGCTGCCAGCCCCAGTGGACAAGTCACAGATGATCCTTAGCATGGTAGTAATGTATTTATAGTTGCACCTTTCATAATCATAGAATATTAGGATTGGAAGAGACCTCAGGAGGTCATCTAGTGCAATCCTCCGCTCAAACCAGGACCAACGCCAACTAAATCATCCCAGGCAGGGCTTTGTCAAGCCGGGCCTTAAAAACCTCTAAGGATGGAGATTCCACCACCTTCCTTAGGTAATCCATTCCAGTGCTTCACCATCCTCCTGGTGAAATAGTGTTTCCTAATATCCCACCTAGACTCCTCCACTGCAACTTGAGAACATTGTTCAGTCATCTGCCACCACTGAGAACAGCCGAGCTCCCTCCTCTTTGGAACTCCTCTTCAGGTAGTTGAAGGCTGCTAATCTATCTAACTACCAGAAATAGTAGATATATGCAATGCTGGTACACTAATGTTGCCCTGAGAACTGTAACTTTTTCATTTCCTTATTTTTCTGTGTTTAAATTTGGAATCTTAATGTTCCCTTAATATAGCAGTTCATGATGGATGTTCCAACTGAAAAACAGAATGGAATGTGAAAAGGCTGTGCTTCTTGGTAGCAGACTAGGAATTAAGATCATGGTATTAATTATTCAAGCAGTAGAATGTCTTCATTGGCAGGTGGTTCTGTGGGAGGAGGGGGAGTCAGACATTAATTGGTATATTTTCATAGTGCAAAGACAGAAGGAATTATCAACCATCCAATACTGTAGTTATGCATGAAATATCCTAGGAAGCAGGGATTGGCAATAGAAAGTCAATTACTAACATAGTATGCTTGTTCTGTGCATAGGATAGTACGGAAATCTTAAGATTAGTATTAACATGGCTGAGGACAACGTACCAGGAAATTAAAAACAAAAACCCTAACACGTATCACTAGAGAGCATTTTAGAATGTAATAGAAAGAAGGGCTAGACATCACTGGAGAAGGCTGGAGTTCCACAGATAATCCTGACATCAGTTTAATCCTTTGAACACAGACCACCATAATCCTTCAAATAAAATAGAATAATGTCATGATAATTAATGATTCAAAATACCATCTGAAGTAATAGTGAAAACATATAACACATAATTCAGTGCTTAAGGTAATGTAACTTCTCTTCCTTTGTTTGGAAGGGTGTCCCTCTTTTGAAACAAAAGTGTTGAACAGAATTATGGATACGGGTGTACAAAAAAAAGAGTACAAAAATATTAGTAGTAAGAGTGCTACAGTATCATATACTATTAGCAATAAAAACAGTATGCTGTAATTGCTAATAGTAACGTTGTACTCTAGTACAGAAGTGATAACATTACAAAATGCTTTGAAAGAATTTGCACTTCTAGTGTTATCTAAGTGCTAATCCAACAGAATACATTTGTTTGAAATATTAACTATTTGTATTACAGTAGTATCTAGAGGCCCTAATCAAGACTGGGCCCCATCCAAAGACGCAGTAAAAGATACTCTCTACTCTGAAGAGCTTAAAATCTAAATAGACAAGAAAGAGAAAGAGCACAAGGGGAAACAACTTGTCCAAGATCACACAGCACATCTGTAGCAGAACCACAAACCAGGTCTCTTAAGTCACGGTCTGGTCCCCTACCCACTAGATCATGTTGCCTCCACAATTTAGACATTTGAGAGAGTCAGTTTTGGGTACACTGGTCTGCAAAGAATTGAACAAATTATTGTACCAAAAAGGAATTATAAATTTTCTAAGTGAAATGAGAGATAAGAGTTGGATGATCTACTAGGTCTCACCCTGCCCATCTTGAACTTTAAAAATTCCATGGCATGGTTGGGTCAAGCTGTTGACTTTTGACAAGATAGTTGTACAGTGACTTTTTATGGTATTTCACAATTCAGTGGTTTGTGTGTGTTGTGGTGGAAGAAGCTGGATGGGTTGTTTTGTTTTGCCAAAGCCATTCTCTCATATGTCACCACTACAGTTATTTTCCATGCATTGTATTGAGAGTTTGTATTCTCATTTGGGAAAATATAGTGAGCAAGATTTGGCCCTTGTTTATCCTCTCAGTAATACTCTCCTAGAAATAACCACCTACTAGAATTCAGTGACAGCTTTTGCTGGTTTATTCACTTATTGACAGGGGTTTTATCTATCTAGAATCTTCAAATATCTGAATGCAACAGCTGACTGGCAATCCTTTCAAGCTAGATTTAAAAAAACAACCCTCTTTTTTTAAATGTAGACAGGAATTTTACCTTCTCACAAAACTAGAATGTTATTTATTAACTATATACTAACTTGTGCTAGGACTAATTCATAATTACCAAACTACCTGCATAATTATTTCTTAGAATCTTTCTATATATCTTATTACTGAGAAAGGGAATGAAAACGGAGAAATTCAGAAGCATGAAATGGTTGATTTTGGGGTCAAGAACAGGGATTAATGAATTCACTTTTGCTGGCTTGGTTGGGTCCTGGACATCCTTTGTGTATATACACTAGATACCAAATACAGATCCAGAATCAACTTCCTCCCTCCCAGCTATTCTTCCCTACAAACTGAGTGTAACAAGTGCTACCTGGGTGCTATTTGCCTCGGGAGGGAGAGCAGGTTAGAGAGAGGGCACCACGATGGGTGGCAGTGATTCTAGTTTATTTAGGTTCTTATATTGTGCCCACCACCATGGTATCTGATGAGGTTAGGGAAGAGAGAAAACTTCTGTGTGAATGATTAATATCAGTAGTCGTTATGTGGTAAATCTTTATATACAGGCATCTTCTTTCTTTTCACTGCCCCCAACTTCTTCACAGCACTTTTACCACATTAAATCTTAGTACATATCTGATTCTTTTTATAATTGTGGCCCCTAGGCACTCTAGTCATGGGTCATGGTCCCATTGTGCTAGGCACTGAACAAAACGATGATTCCTGTCTCAAGAAACAACCTATGTACGAGACAAGAGACAATAGATGGATAAAGACAGTCAGAGGAGAGCAAGGAAATAATAAGACAATATTGGTCAGTTTAATGGGGTTGGCATCTGTCTCTCGTGAGCGCCCCCTCTCTGGCCAATACATGCCTGCAATCCTTCTGTTTTGAACAGGGTATTGCCCACCTCTTGTGGGCACCCCCTTTCTGGTTGGGTGTGAGCCTGCTTTTCTTTCAGTTCTTACAACAGGAGGGGGAGGACACCTGCCTCTATTGAGTGCCCCCCCCCAGCCAATGTTTATTTCGGCAGGTCTTCAGTGACTCAGCCCTCCAGCTGAGTCACACACACAGTTTCACTTTTTGGGGTATACAGTCTCTAGTTCTTTCTCCTGACCCTGCTATGGGGCCATAGCACCAATGGTTCCTTTCTGGAGACACTGCCTTCTTTAACAGCCCAACAGGGGCCCATCTTGGTACCATCAGTTGGTGTCCTTTTGGCAGCCCTCCCTGGGCTTAGTCTTCAACCAGATCAACAGGGCCCACCATGGTACCCTTTCCTGGTCTGGCTAGGTTCTGGGCTCAGTCCCCTGGGTTCAGTCTGTGCGCACTGACCTGTCCATGGTCCTGCTGCTCTTCCAGCCAGCCAGGAACCAGGTCTTCAGCAGCCTTCGGTGGGCTCAGTCCTGCCTTCAGGATTGCCTGCCTTTCCCAGAGTCCTGCTGCTCTTCCAGGCAGCTAGTCCTCCCTCTTCAAGCTCCAGGAAGCAACTGAATACTCTGCCTCCGCTGCTTCCTTTTATAAGGCCTTCTGATCCCTGATTCGTCATTCCAGCAGCCCCTCTGATTGGCCACTTTCTCTGCAGCCACTCTAGGGAACCTGGAGGGCTTCTCCTCTGCTCTTTTCTGGGGCCAGGTTAGACAGGGCCAATAGGTGTACTCACAGGGTGTGCCAGATGTGCCCAGGCACACCCTAATGCCCACAGGCCAGATCCGGCCCCTCAGGGCTTTGGATCTGGCCTGCGGGATTTGCCCGCCATGGTGCTGCAGGCCCTGCGCCGCTCTCAGAAGCATGGCACCATGTCCCTGGGGCCCTGGGGGGGGGCAGGCAGAGAGCTCTGTGCATTGCTCCAGGCACCGCCCCCCTAGCTCCCATTGGCCGGGAACGGGGAACTGCGGTCAATGGGAGCTTCGGGGGAGGTACCTGGAGGCATGGCAAGGGCAGCGTGCAGAGCCCTGTGCCCCCACCCCCCAGGGGTCATGCAGGGACATGGTGAGTGGCATGGTGTGGGGCCAGGGCAGGCAGGCAGGGAGCCCACCGCTGCAGGTAAGTGGTGCCGGGCTGGAGCCCGAACCCCTCCTTCACCCTGCCTCCCAACATCCTGCCCCCTGCCTGCACCTCGCACCCCTTCTGTACCCCAACTCCCTGTCCTGAGCCCCCTGCTGCACCCCTCCTGCACCCCAACTCCCTGCTCCAAGCCCCCTGCCTGCACCCCACCCCTCCTGCACCCAACTCCTTGCCCTGAGCCCCCTGATACACCTCACACCCAACCCCATCCTGCGCCCCCTTCTGCACCCCAACACCCTTCCCTGAGCCCCCTCATACACCCTGCACCCCTCCTCTGCCCCAATCCCTTGCCCTGAGCCCCTTCCTGCACACCACACCCCCTCCCACACTCCAAACTCCCTCCCGCTCTCCAACCTTTATGATGTTCACCTTTAAATAAATAAATCAATCAAATTCCCTTGGTGCACACCCTAATGAAATGTGCTGCGCACGCCTATGGCAGGGCCACAGGGCCTCCAGCAGGGGGCCTTCAGACTTAGTCCACCCTGTCTCAGTCAGCATGATAGGCAATGGCCTAATCATTGTCAATTTGTTTGGGGACTCACAGACAAGGAGAATTTTAAGAAACATAAACCTGATCTGGATACTTAAAATGATTGCCACCACATGACAGCAACCTTTTACAGAATGCAGCATCCTGCTGCCATCACAAACCCTTCTCGCTTTCCCATTTACTGCAGCTTTTCTCCTCATTATCTTCCCTTGCCTCCTACAACTCCTTGAGGCTTCCCATCAGTGACCTTGGGAAGGAAGTGCTCTCAGGGTTCAGGGATGGTAGTGGGGACAGGAATTGCAATATGTTGGAAAGGATGTGACAATACCTAGAGGCTTCAATAGGGAACCTACAGGCCATACTGTAGATGGATTACATGATGTGTCACAGGGTGGCAGCCATTTTAAGTTTCCAGATTAGGTTTACATTTCCTAAGCAGATTTGTACTAAAATGAATTGGGCAAAATTGCCAGATTTGTGTACAAATCAGTTAAGAATCAGGGATTTATCACATCTCTCATACAGGATGCAGTTTCAGTGCAAGGCCATTGAAACCAAATGCATATTTAGAAGTGCAATTGGCCTATGAAACAGTTACCCTATTATTCCCCAGCAAGAGACTTTTGTCCCAATTTTATAAAATCAGTGATATATGATAACTTTCAGATGAATTTAGACAAACTGTGAAATACAGTATAAATAAATTCCACATTTTTTCCCTTAAGATTTTCATGAAAACTCTCTTCTTTTGTGCACAGTTGTGTTTGTATTTCTCTGTCTACGTGTCTTCAGTGCACACACAAGCTAAAGAGAGGCGGCGTTATATATATTTGTACTAATTAAAATAATGACAGCCCTAAGCAATCCACACATTACCTATTCATACGTAAGTCAAAATTGCCTTCTGACCACTTGCTCAGAATTCCATTCGATAAAAAGTAGCTACTGCTATGCCACAGTGTACCATATATGGATGCCGCAGTAATCACTGTATTGCTGCATGTGCATCAAGTTTAAAAGGAAAGCCATATGGTAAAACAGAGCCCAAATGAACATGATAAATGCCTTTTTTCTTTTTTTACTGGATTTATTATTTTTTGCATAGCAGTACACTTGTTTATGTAGAGAACATTTTTTAATTGTTCATGCATAACATAAGCCACTTTCCAAAAGGCAAAGTAATAATTTCTTTTTCTATTTTGTCAGCATTGTAAGAAATCATACCATATTGCTTCATTTTGTGAATGAGAATTAAAAGCTTATTAGTCTTAGTCATACCAGTGTGCTAGCACGGCTTATGTTAAATAGAGGAGCGAAAAGGGGAAACATAAGAAAGCACACAGAGAAAAGGTTTAAATATTGTTTACTAAACTAATCCACTCTCATTATAAGAGATTTAGTAAGAAACTAGGAAACGGATGTGTAGAGACATATATACAGACATTTTATCAATTACTCAGAAGAGAAGAGAAAAAGAAGATAGCGTCCTTGAATGTCAGGAGGTCTTCACTATATAATGTGACACCAGATTAGTGACTAAACATACTTTTGGTATATATTTTGAGCACAAGGGCCTGATTCAGGACAACTCGTAGACCTATGCTTAAGCATCTTTAATGTGCTCAAGTGCTGTCCTGAATAAAGATTGTTTCCTAAACTGGGGACTTTGTACCACTAATTTAAAATACTCAGAATTAACTTTTGGGGCTTTGTCCAAAGCTCACTGAAGTCTGTGGCAAAGCTCTCATAGATTTTAAAGGTGCGGGATCAGGACCTAGATGTCTTAAAAAATCTGGCACAACTTTTTTAGTTTGCTGTGTAGAGAATATTATTTATAGCTATTTGTGTGCTTTACAAGCCTTCCACTGCAAAATTGATTTTCTTCCCAAGAAGGCTTCTATAATACTTGGACTCTTTTGTTCCTGTTCTTCATAAAAAATATATGAAAGGGGAACAGTGATGTACCCAATTCATAGTATTTGTGGACCTGCTATTATCATAAAACTGCAGCACTGGTACTAGCCCATTATATAGACAAAAATATGTGTGTAGGCCAAGAATCCACAGAAAATGGCAGTTAATATCAATTGCAATTGCCCCATATAAAGGATTTCTGGAAGAAGGGGATTTCAAAGAGGGATTTAGAATTTTGCTTGCCAGGTGACCATATCTGACCAGATACTAGTCTAAATAATTAGACAGAACAGGTAGAGAGACAGCATGCTAGCAAGTATGAACCTGAGAGTGGGAAGAAACAAGTTAGAATATGGCAGAAGGGCTGGAAAGAGTGTAGATTATGAGAAGAGGAAATATTAGCAGAAATGGAGAAGAGGACAAGATTATTTCAGGGACAGGATCTTGAATGATATGGGGTTAACAACAGGAGAGAGAGATGACTTTAGCAGTACAGTAGAGAGAAAAAGAGAGAGGCAGAAGATGTTTACAGTAATCAATATGAGAGATAACCAATGTGCAGATAAGGGTTTTAGGACCCGGGACAGTGATGAAAGGGTGAATTTGGTGATATTAAGGATGAAGAAGTGACTGGATTTATTGAGAGACAAACTGAGTATTGGAAGAAGGAGAGAGAAGAGGCCAAAAGTCAGCTGCTACCACAGGGAATGGGACTCCCTATAACTTAGAGAACTTGAATAAATGTACAGGGTATAAAGATTGATAAAAGAAGAACATAAAACAAGCAACATTTTCCACTAATTTTGGATTATGGAGCTATTGCATCATTTATGTGGCCCCACTTTCTGTTCTGTGGTATGCTGCTAATCATTTGGTACTTATGTTGGCAGAGAAAATGAAGCAGCTGCCAAAGAGGCATCTTTGCCTCCCTCGAGCTATCCCAGCAATGGTAGATAAGGGACTTACTCATGTGTAGCAGCTACTTAACCCAAGAACTCTGACATCAGTTGAACTCTGGATAACTGAGACTGAAAAATGTGAAGCAAGGCTGACACTGCTGGATTTGCTGGTGACTGTGGTAACTCTTTGGCTTCACTCTACCATTTCAGCATTGAAAATGAAAGTCACATTGCTGTCTCTGCCATCACACATGCAAGTGAAAAGAGTTTTCAGAGAGACACTGATCCAAAGCCTACTGAAGTCAATGAAAAGTTTCCCATTGCTATTTAAAGGCCCTTTGACTGCTACTTAGCTCTCTGAGGCTATGGCTACACTACACAGCTTTTAGAGACACAGCTGTATCACTACAGCCATGTCACTAAAAGGTGCGCAGGGTAGCCACTGTTTGTCGGCTCTCCTGCTGACAAAGAACTTCCATTATACATCAGCGCTTGTCGTCGGTAAAACTTGTCTTTTGCCATGTGTGTGTGGTTTTTTAACACCTGTGAAAGACAAAAGTTTTCTTGTTCAGTTTCCAGTGTAGACATAGCCTTAGATACACTAATGCAGTAACTGTGCAAGTCTTCTTTCCAGGAGGGAGAGATAGCTCAGTGGTTTGAGTATTGGGCTTTTAAACCCACAGTTGTGAGTTTGATTCTTAAGGGGGCCACTTAGGGATCTGGGGCAAAATCAGTACTTGGTCCTGCTAGTGAAGGCAGGGGGCTGCACTCAGTGACCTTTCAGGGCCCCTTCCAGTTTTATGAGATAGGTATATCTCCATATATTATTATTTATTATAAGTGGTGGAATAGGGCACCATTAAGACTACCTTATGTTGCACATGCTAGGTACTAGAAACATATAGGGTTTGGCATTCATGTGATTCACTCACAAACAGTTGTAGCCCCTGGTCTATATGATTTTGAATGGTTATGACTGTAGTAGACATGATGATGACCACACATTTGTGAACTGTGCATGTTTCAAGGGTGCTGGAACTTACTGGGCATTACCTGTCACAGTGAACTCTTATAAACAAAATGGCAAAGTCTTGGTTGCAGAAATTAAGATGCAGGGGTGTATCATTGGGGCAGATCTCAGGATATGGAACTACACTTCCTCCTATTTACATTGGCCACACATCAAAAGTTTCTTTCATTCGGAAAGATTCTAGCACATGCAGTCACTGCCACACCCTTACATGCCTGATGTTACTTATGTATTTCACTGCGCTGAAGATAACAATCATACCAAAATGTTGAAGAATACCAATTTTCTGTAAATAACATACAAGTAGCAGCAGCATTCTGCATGTGCGGTTTCTCTTTTACACATGGGTCCACTTATGTACAATACAGTGGCTTGATAAATTAGAAGCTTTTGAGAATTAAATCATAATTAATAGTGAAGTCTATATATTTAGCAGGAGATCTAAACTTAAACAAATTATTTTTGTCAGAATAATGTTTGATAAAGTACACCTGCTAAACAAATACAATTCTGTGTAGCTGACAGTGAAAAATAATTGTTTCTATAAACTAAATAAATCTGATCTTATGTCAAAGCTATAGAAGACAAATCTTTATACAAGTGTACCATAAAGCAATAAACCTGTTTAAGGAACAAATTTAATGTTTCCTAGGACCATATATTTCCAATAATTGTTTATATTTTTATTTTAGTAGCATTTTTACTAGAAATAAGTTTGTTCCTTAAAAATCTTGTTAATCTCAATAATGGATGAAAGATACTTCTCCTGAATTAGTCTGAGTGGATATTCTGTTTAAGAGTAGAGGAAAAAACAGAATTAACTTAAATGAAATTGGCATTAAAAAGTAAAAGAAAGAGAAGAACTGTTTTGATTGACTGAGGGAGTAATTACTAGAGGTAATAGGGCAAGCTCTTCCATTTTGTAGCTGTTGAGAGCATTTGGAAAATGAATTGTTGGTCAGGGTTGTCTTTTGGTTCCATGTTTGTACAGGGCCAAGTACAATTGGATCCTGGTCCATGACTGAGACTCCTAGGTGTCACCACAATAGAAATTAATAACAACAACAACAACAATTAATAAATAATAAGCCTAGGAGAAAAGTTTCAAAAGTGCCTAAGTCCCATTTTCTAAAGTGACTTAGGCACTTAAGAGCCTATATCTTATTGAACCTCTACTGAACTTAGACTCTTAAACCTGAATAAAGACTGGGAGTGGTTGGGTCATTACAAAACCTAAACTTAATTTCCCCAATACTAATTTCTCCCTACTGATACTCACACCTTCTTGTCAACTGTCTGTAATGGGCCACTCTCTTACCACTTCAAAAATTATTTTTCCTCCCTTGGTATCCTGCTGTTAATTGATTTATCTCATTAAACTGACCTCACACTTGGTAAAGCAACCCCCATCCTTTCATGTATTTATACCTGTTCCTGTATTTTTCACTTCATGCATCTGATGAAGTGGGTTCTAGCCCATGAAAGCTTATGCCCAAATAAATTTGTTAGTGTCTAAGATGCCACAAGGACTCCTTGTTGTTTAAGCACCAAAGTTACTTTTGAAAATGGGACTTCAGATCCTAAGTCAATTATGTGCTTTTGAAAATGTTTCCTTGCTCCCCATTTTTAGTGAGCAGCTATCTGTACCATCTAACTTTCCACCACAGTTGGCACTAATCAGGATTTTTGGCAACCTTAGGCCTTCTCTAAACTTTAAAGTTTTGCCACTTAACTAGCTATGTCAGCATAGTCTCCATAATGTAGACACAGCCTAGGACATTTTAATAGCATAACTGTGTCAGTAAAAATCATACTCCTAACCAAAACAGTCATACCAATAAAACTTAGATTTAGACCAGGCCTTAATGGGGAGGTCAAGGACTGAAGACCTGATCTAAAGCAAGTCAATAGCAAGACTCCCACTGACTTCAAAGGGCTTTAGAGCAGGTCCTGAATAAGCATGGAAATTTCATTATCCCTACTGGTGTTTCCTGTCATTCAGAGCGGATACATACTGGTTTCAGATATCTTCACTGGTAGTACTGTACTAATTTTGTCGATGAACAGAGGCCGTAATTCTCCTAGGCTGTCAGTCCAACAATTTCAATAAGCACTAACATTTATTTAGGTTTTTTTTAACTAATAGCAGTAGAATAACACTGTGATAATTTAGTTTTGGGGTCAGAGAATACTTTCTAACAATAAGTAACTTAATTGGGAAGTATTAGAATCACTATCAATGGAGATATTTCAACTTGGCTAGGCAAAGCCCAAAGGGAACATGCCTGTGTTGGTGGGGAAATAGTTTGGAGACTTCTTTTTGTGTTCTGCTTATCTCAGTGTAGTGCAGATATACTAAGATTACCAGCTTAACAGTGCACATTCTCATTTCACTTGAAGAATGCTTCTTTTTTCTTCTTGTCCTGGAGGTGAAATTATCAGAGACATGATTCCTCCTGCTGGCACCTAGAAAGAATTACAACATTCACACTAATATGCATGATGGTAGCAGTCTTGCTATCAACATTAAGAACTGAATGAAAGTTTGTAGGACAGTCCTGTTCAGAAGGGACAAACTTTATGGGTGAGTGAGTGAGTAGTTCAGTGTCCATGTCCATTCATCTATGGCTTCTCAGGCAGGCCTGCTACAAATTCATTCCAATCCCCCAAATGCTTAGCACAAGTAGCTCCCACTGAAGTCAACAGGAGCTCCATGTGCAAAACACTTAAAAGGTTGATCCCTGTATCATGGGGTTCAGGGTACAATTCAGACCAGTGAGGGCTTGTGTCACTGCCTGACCTGTAATTCTAGGTGCCTGAAATGCTCTGCTACTGTGGCTCACAACCTGCATGCCAGAAGCCAGCAGACAAGCATTCAGGTCAGACCCTGAATATCTGCCCTGATTCTTCAGCTCTGACTCCAGCAGCCTGTCTACAGTCCCCCCCAACCCCACTCTGGTTTCCACCAGCCTTGGTTACAACAAGCAAGGTGACCCCAATCCTGAAAATCCCCAAAGCTGTGTGCTCTGAAGTGGCAAGCCTGGTCCTGGACAGTTCAGAGAAATAATAATGTTCATTGCTCCTTTAAATAGACAAAAATACATTGCAGCTTATTAACTTGAATGGGATAAATACACCCTTCACTTCACACCGCATTGAGTTGGTTTATAGTAAAAAGAAAACAAGCGCATTAACAATAGGACATAGGGTAAGTGATTCCAAGTAAAAAAACTAAAAGTAGAAATGGTTACAAGCAAATAAAAGTGAAATCACACATTTAAAAGTCTAAAACTTAATCTAGCAAGGTACAGGCTTTGTTGAAGATGGTTTCGCTCGCCAATTTTCCTTCTTCTCAGCCATGGCTGACTTTCCCGTATTTTGGACTTTCCACAGAAGTACAAGAAGCTGTGTACAGTCAGTTGATTCAAATGCTTATTACTTGAAATACAGGTCCCTTGTCTTTATAGCCCAGATAAAGTTTCTCTTCTCTGCCTGAAGCTATCTTCTCCCCTGCTTATTAACCTGATAGCTTTGTTTATCTAATATGTAAATGGGCCTTCATTGTCTCTGCCTAATGACTGGGCCAATTCAGAGAAGCAAATACACATTTCTTTCTTTAGGGCAGACCTGTTTACCAGCTACCCTTGACATTTTAGTCATCATTCCAGCATATTTTCATGACATCATGTATGTACATCATGCAGAAACTTTAGTGATCAGTGAATTATTAGTTTTCCAAAGGCATATTACATGACACCTTTTCAGATACACATTGTAACCTAGTGGGCACATTGAATTGGTCAGGCCAGCTGAAGCTCATTACCTGATATACCACACCTCTCCCCTTACAAAGCTGCAGGAGGGTTAGTCACTGGCTGACCCAGAGGCAGCAGGTCTGAGCCCTCTTTCCTGGACAGAGCATCTGCCACCATATTTTCTTTCACGTTTATATAGAAGAAACCTGTTTTGTCATCTTTGTCTGTTTACAGTCTCCAGGACATAATATCGGAGAAGAGCCATAATTTCACCGGCAGAGTTCTTACAAACATTTTACAGTGACATTAATGACCAACGTATTATTAGATTTCAAATGATATATTATATGTCATCTTTTAAATAAATAGCATGATACCAGTGTGTGACATTTAGTATATCAGGCCTGACAGGAGTTGCTGACACTGAGTACTGAACCATAGATGGGCCTCTGTGTCACACCCCTGAAATAACAAATGCAGCAGTAAATGCGAGCCAATGAATTTTTATTCAAGCCAAGACATTATTCACTAATTAATGAGAAAAATATATTGCTTGTTTGGTGGCATTTTCATGCATAAAGCTTCAGCAACAATATTTTGAGTACTAGGCATCAGAAATGGGTATCTTTGATAGCATCATTATGCATCTACCGTAGCTTCAGAGAAATCAGCACATAAAGTACATGGATTACATGTTCCATAACATTAACTCAGTTAGGGAAATTGGATTTCATCTAAACATATTAAAATCAATGTTCAGTGTTTGGTTTAATTTCAAGTTTAAATACTGCTAAGGGTTTTCAAGATGAAGAAAATAGTTTCTAAGCAAAATGCAGCTTTCATAGCATGTGTCACTTGTCCATTATTTGAGTCAAAATGATATATAGTAATTGAGAAAGCTGTTAACAAACCACAAGTCACTCAATAAAGCAGCAAATAACAGTAAACGAGAATTTATTGCTGTCAATTCAAATTAAATCCAAAGCAGCATACTGTCTGTTTATTATTTTGAACAAAGTTATGAAACTGCATTTGGAATTTTGTTGACTCTTCTAGGAGTCAACAAAATTGACTCCTGTTTTTTTTTTCTTTTAAAATGTAAATTATTCTAAATCCAGCTTCCTGTCATATAAGTATCTATGCTTAACTACTACTTTTTCTGCATCAGCTTTTTAAAATTTAAACGCTTGGTATCTCTAATAATTATGACATATGTACAAAGTTGTTGACATCTATCCTGGATCCCCCTCACTTGGGCTTCTTACATCTCCACTCCAATGATATCACTCTCATCAAGATTTCTACTTACTACTTCCTGGACAAGTCTTGGGGCCTATATGCCCTTCTCATCCTTCTTGCTCCTTCTGTTGCTTTTGGCACTGATGCTCATCTGCTTCTGAGTCACATCCTGTTGGCTTTCTCAATACTATCCTCTCCTATTTATTCTCCTACCTCTCTAACTGCTCCTGCAGGTTACCACAATTAAATACACAATTGCATATTTAAATGTTGCCTATGTATAAATGTTTTATTACACAGACACACTCCTCACCTATTATATTTGTATTGACTCATATATTTATGAGCTTAATTGTGACATTTATGTGCTCAAACCACACGATGGATCCTGATGCTGGTACTCTGCTTTCCTACAGCACATGAGCAGAACTTCCATTGACACTGATAGCAGAGGGAGTTCTCCCCATATAAAAGAGCAAAATCTTGTGCTCTGCAGTGAGGGTTATAGTACAGAATGTTGCTGTTACATTTCAGATTTCTAATATTTAACCCTTTATAAAAGAACTTTTACATTTTAATGGAGCATTTTCTTTAAAATGTTTTCATTTTGAGAAGCCTTTGATGTCTTTGGCTGCTGCGACTTCAAAATTATTGATCGTCTTTGGTGTTAAAAATACTTCAAGCAAATGTCAGTTGAGTAGGTCATAACAAGTAGAACAAAACTACTATATGTATCAATTTAATATTTTATGTTGTGATAATGACTAGTTTAGTATTCATTAACAGAGCCTATTTAAGCACAGAGGAAATTTAACAGATGTTTCTAAGCTTTGATGTGATTTACATTTATTCTCTGTGTGAAGTTGTGGGACACTGATTTTCCAGCTCTAAAGTTTAAATCATGCAATTGCATTGGTCAATGCAAGTCCAGTTTCTGGGTTTGCTAAAGTTTTACATTAAGAATGTTTCAATATTTCTGAGACAAGGTGGGTGAGGTAATATCTTTTATTGGACTTGCTTCTTTTGGTGAGAGAGACAAGCTTTCAAGCTTACTTGTATAAGCTGAAAAGAAGTCGGTCCAATAAAATATATTACCTCACTCACCTTGTCTCTTTAATATCCTGGGACTGACACTGCTATAACAACACTCAATACTTTCTTTTAGTTATGTGTCTACATCTAATTGTATTTGACAGTTAGGTTCACTATACTGAAATATGTAACTGTGGTAACTGCTACATTTCTATTGCATGGAGTTTAGACAATAAAACCTAGAGCATAGTAGTAAATGAAACACAATGGTATAGCACAGGGTTTCTCAAACAGGGGTCGCTGCTTGTGTAGGGAAAGCCCCTGGTGGGCCGGGTCACTGTGTTTACCTGCCCCTTCCGCTGGTCCAGCCAATCGCAGCTCCCACTGGCCGCGGATCGCTGCTCCAGCAGCCCCCATCGGCCTGGTGGGCTATAATTGATTAGTCTCCTTAGAGTTAGTATGGCAACACCCATTTTTTCATGTTCTCTGTGTGTATATATCTTTTCCTACTGTATTTTCCACTGCATGCATCCGATGAAGTGGGTTTTAGCCCACAAAAGTTTATGCCCAAATAAATGTCTCTAAGGTGCCACAAGTACTCCTGTTCTTTTGTGTTTAAAGTGAAACTCAAAATGGCAGCTGCTTGACACTATCCCCTTCAGAAGGCAGGGAAACTCCTCTACACTTAAAAAATGCAATACATAAGAAATAGAATGACCTAATCTCTTTTCAGTGACATAGATTCATAGTCATAGGTTCATCCCATTTTTTGTCATCCTTCAGTCCCCTTTAGAATTGTTTCCCCCTTCCAAGCTTTACTAGCTAATTGCCTTGTTATGATACAGCTAATCCATGCTATTGGCTATACATTTTTAAGTTACTGAGGAAAAATGTGTTATAGAATCTTTTTTTCCTAAAAGTTTACTTGAAAATCATCATCTCACAGGGAAATATGTGGTTTGTGAATTCAACGTGATCAGTCAAGTCCAGCAAGAAATAATTTTGGTAAGATAACAAATGAGGAAAACAAGAAAAAAATCTAGATCCTAGTATTCTCAAGCCAATAAGAATTAGTGGAAGAACTAATTCTGAGTCCTTTAACTTATTAAATTATATTTCATGAAACTTCTGTGAGAACAAACCCAAACTGAATGTTTTGTCAATATTAATCTCCCCACTCATGGATCTGACAATAGTTCTCTTCTAGGGACAAGTCCAGCTCCTCAGGGAAGCAAACAGAGTCCATGATTTACTGATAAAGCCACCCAGTATATAGATCATCTGTGTCCCATACATCAGTGTCAGAGGCAACAGCTTGCTTTGCTAAGTGATTCTGCAATGTCTCTTTTGGACTTATTTGCCTTGTAGTCAGATCAAGCTACCAAACCCAAATACTTTTGTGTAAGTTAATGTGTCTTTAATATAACTATTATCATTGTGCATTTATGGATTGCTTACCACACAAAGATTTTGGATGAAATTATACCTCCAAAGATACCAATACTACTGGATCCCATCTATCTTAGGTTCTTATGTGGCCCACATTACCATTACCATTATTTAATCACCTCATAATCTTTAATGTGTTTATCCTCACAACACTCCTGTGAGGTAGTGAAGTGCTATTATGCCCATTTTACTGATGCGAAACTGAGACACAGACAATCTCAGGGTATGTCTACACAGCAAAGAAAAACCCATGGCTGGCCCATTCCAACCAACTCGGCCTTGCTCTGGCTGCAGGGCTGTTTCATTGTTTATAGATTTCCGGGCTTGGGTTAAGACCCAGTATCTAGAACCCCATGGGGTGGGAGGGTCTCAGAGTTCAGCCTGGAAGTCTACACAGCAATGAAACTGTCCTGCAGCCACAGCCTTGTGAGCCTGAGTTGGCTGGCATGGGCGAGCTGTGGGTTTTTCTTTGCTGAGTAAACATACTCTCAGTGAGTTGCCAAGGTCACACAGGAAATCTGTGGTGGAGCAAGCAGTTGAACCTGGATCTCTTGAGTCCCAGGGCACTATGCTAATCATTGGATCACTGTTTCTTTCTTAATGTTTTTGAAGTCCATGATTCTATGCAAGTCAAAACGGACACTCCCATACATTAAGTTGTGAACATATAAATCATGACAGATGCTTTTCATCCCTCATACAGATACTCTTTATATTCCAAAGTAAGTTCCTCTTCACCATGGTCAGTATAGGAGCTCCTTGGGACCATCATCCGGTTTGTAGATTGTCTCAGCAGGAAAACAAAACATGATCACAAATAGGCTACGATGATCAGTATTGGATTCATATGGGTGATTGAATAGTGCAGGGGTCGGCAACCTCTGGCACATGGCTCGCCAGGGTAAGCACCCTGGCGGGCCGCGCCAGTTTGTTTACCTGCCACGTTGGCAGGTTCGGCCGATCGCGGCTCCCACTGGCCCCGCACCATCGCAGGCCAATGGGGGTGGTGGGAAGCCGTGGCCACCACATCCCTCACCCGCGCCACTTCCCGCCTCTCCCATTGGCCTAGGACGGCAAATCGCAGCCAGTGGGAGCCGCGATCGGCCAGACCTGCTGATGCGGCAGGTAAACAAACTGTCCCAGACCGCCAGGTCCCAGCTTACCCTGGTGAGCCGCATGCCAGAGGTTGCCGACCCCTGGGATAGTAGATCAGTGAAGGACAGCAATAATAGATCAGTTCATCCTTCCATTGAACCATGAGTTACAGCTGTTGTTGTATGCAGTTTTGTTGTAGTTGTGTTGGTCCCAGGATATTAGAGAGACAAGCTGGGTGAGGTAATATTTTTTATCGGATCAACTTCTGCTGGTGAGAGATTGCAGCTTTTGTGCTTACACAGAACTCTTCTTTAATATTATTTACTTAGAACTTAAAAGTCCACTTCAGACTTATTGGTAGTTAGCACCAGGTTTAAGATCTGCCCTAATAAAGGACAAGATCTCCATACACTGGGGAAAGATGCTTACCTTCTAATCAATAGCTCTTGTAGCAAAACGCCTGACTAAGCTCAGGAGAGACTAACTTCCAGTTATAATAGGAGCACCATACTGTGCCAAACAGATAATGTTGTGAACCCTGTCAGGAATGACAGCAATTGATCTGATCAGGCTGAATGCTTGGACACATTTAATTGCATAGAACCAGAGAGAAAGCCCTCTCCCTGTTCATGTTATTTTGGAGGGTAGATCTCAAGAAGCATAGGCTAAGATCCTATGAAGACTTCTTGGTACAGCTAAGGAGCATGAGTGCAAACATATCTTTAAGCTCTTTAGGTTCCCCTTGTCTAGGGGCCAGTCACAACTCCACTGTAAATTAGAGCATGCTGAAGGCCTGACTAGAAACCCCTAACGGAGCACTACCCCTTTTATGATTGACTGACAGATGATGACAGAGCTTTCAGTCTCAGTTTAAAAAAAAAAAGACAGATTTTACTGAGTGGGTGTGTGTAGCTTGGCATCAGATGTAAGGTGATACTGGAAATGCCTTCAGAAGGACAAGCCAAAGGGCACATTTTCTTTTGAAATACAAAGAAGAGCAAAAGATTTTTTAATGATATTTTTAAACAAGCTCTTGAGGAGGGTTTTCAAATATTTGCATTTCGTGTTCACAAACTGTTAGTCTGAAGATGTGTTATTCTATGTGCATATCTTTCACTGAGGAATCCTACTTGCAGCTTATTTTTCTTTAAATGGTTTTGCATTTTTTCCAAAAAAGCTTATTAATTATTTGTAGCTACTTGTCATCATATTCTGACAATAGAGGCCTGGTCAAGGATAATAATTACCTTGGATCATGCATAAATATATATGTATATATACCATATATACACTATTCCTGGTACAATATTACCCAGAGCATCTCCTCTCTCCCTGTACACAGGACCAAAAGTGCAGGCACATCATTTATTGATAAGACAAAAAGAATGTAATGAAATTATCAATGTTCTTGAATTAATTATGAACATGATTAAGAAAGCTAAAATCTCAGGAGCCAGGATCTCATTACCCATTCAGTCTTAGGGATTGCTTTCATTCAGCAAGGCAAAAAGGCTTTGAGCAGTTCCACAATTGCCTTACTCTCATTTATTTGTGGTAGTATTAAGGTTTATTTGTTTTCTGGTTTGCACTTCTTCTGAAATTATTTCTCTTAGTTTATTCATTTAACAAAATGTTTCTTCCTGTATCATAGAAGAGAGCGCCTATAGGGCCTACATAGGGTCTTCAGTCGGCAAACATCCCTTTGAGAGCTTTCTTTCAATTTACTGGGCTGGAGCTCCTAAATATCTTTCAAGGTAAGTCTGAGAATGTACCCAAAAAAAGTTCTTTCAGATTTATGTCTGCAGCTGTACTATGGTACTGTCTGATTCTAATTGAGCTAGGAGCCTTAATGACATCATTATTACGCTGTCTCAACCAGATTTAACTTGGAGCCTGCACTGTATTGTTACTTATCTTCCTTACTATGTGGAAGTATTAATGTTACTTTGGTTTTTTTTTTTTTTAAATAACAGAGAGTGATGGATAAATGTTTTAGATAATAAACTTTCATAAGCGAGAGATACAAAGCAGCAGCATTAGCTATATGCAAGATGTCTGTTTGAAATTCATATCTGTGGTACAGAAGTAATAATTGGATTAGGTTTTCCCTTCACGTTTCTGCATAATGGTCTCAATGAGGAGGGTGGCACTGCACTGTCTTACTTAGAGTTTTAAAACAGTGTTTCACTTAACACTTTATACTTTTTCCTCTTTACAAGGCCCTTCTGAATTACTTGTTATTGCCATGTTTGGCCCAAAATGAACATCTGAATGATGTGGTATAATGAATAAAATCTGGCAATTACCCTGCTGAAATCAGGCAGTTAAGATTTTCTTTTAGTAAAATAAACTGTTGTTAGTTAGACTGAGAAGCAAAGTTCTAGAAGACTTAATAAATCATGTCAAATGGTTCATTTTTGTTCTCTCTATTAATGGAAACTTAATGTGACTATACTGTGTGTGTTAATTTAGTTTTGGCTTTTTAAAAAAAGATGGAAGGAATCTGTGCTCTCATATACAGAGCTAGCTATTTAGCATTATGGATCAAGGATTGTAAAGAACATATTTTAGATCATTAAACAAGTGCTGCCTGTGACACACTGGAAAGATTTATTCTGGTTGTTTTCTGTGTAGTGCTAAATAGATATAAAATGTAAGTTGTTTAGATTATTACATTACCTAAATAGGACTAACAGACTGGAGACATTATGGTAATGTCTTACTCCCTTTTTGTAACCTTAGAAATAACCTTGAAATGTGCAGTTACATATACAGCACGATGCAAAAAGTGTGCACAAAAAATGCTGTTAATCTGTCCCTATACATCTGTAGACAGACATGATGACAATAAGTTTAAAGAAATACATTTAGAAGAATGTGTGTGTCTAAGCTGAAATGTGAAAGCTATTTAAACTACTTGCATATCCATCCCAAGGCAATTAGAAAACCTTGTTCTTAGATTTTCATAAGATTCAGTGATACAATTTCTTTAAAATTACATCTAAATGAAAGATTTTACCCTTGGCAGAATTCTTTGCTGTCTGCTTCAGGTTTCTCATAGTTTGATTAACAAATCACTTTTGCAGATAACTCAAGATACTCTAAAAACAATATTGTTTAATCTTAGGCCTGGTCTTGCATAAGGATGGCAATTTTAATTTACAAGTGTTAACAACATATACAGTGTAAAAAGCAAAACTTCTATTTCTATATAAGACAGCAGCACATTTTTTTCTCTTTTTTGTGGGAGTTTTTTTAAAGGCGTTAAAAGTAAAGGTCTTCAGATTTTATCTCATTCTGCATAACTGAAAAATCTATGATATTTCTTTCCTACGTTATGAAAAGGAAAAACAGAGTTGTATATCACATGCTGTCTCTACAGGAAAGGAATTTACCAAATTATTGTGCAGTTTCCTCAAGAGGTTTAAATCTATTATAGCTTTTAGCTGGTCATCCTCACTGCAGCAAGTGGGCATTTTCTGATGTTCAGGTAAAATAATTTGGAGAGTTGTACGTGTACTATATCAAGAAATATGTAGCTACGAATACTGGGAGGAGTGAAGAGAGAGATTTTAATCTGCATTCTATGAAGCTGGGAAATGAAACAATTGCTTTCAACGATATCATAAGAATATACACTGCTGTGCTTTAGTAATGTTGCAATATGTTTCTATTATCAAATGCAGCCTGATTTGTTTATGTCAGAGTTCACTGTGTATAAAGTACTGTGGCAACTATTATTGGAACTAAACTATACTTTTTAATAGAAAAATAGTTACATGAATGAATTCATAAGTATGTAACCTTATAACTCAGTGAGAAATATCATCAAATTGTACTAATTAAAATCCCTTTGAACTGTGTAGGGGTTCTTGTTTGGTCTATAGACTGTATGTAGAAGTAAGCAGAAATGCTGTCTTTTTCAGCGTGTTTAATATATCCTACAGGTTTATGGTTTTTTGTCAAAGAATAAATTGGTATTAGACCAAGATGAGGAGACTTTGCACACCCCAAACTTTCAGTCAATGGGAGACCTGGGTGTACAAGGTTCAGGCTCTAAATATAATATGGAGATCAGAAAATATTCATTTTGAGATGTGAGATATGCTCGTTGTTGAGAAGAATATGACATGATAATTTGATGTGTTATTAAGAGGATTATTAAAGAAATCATTCAAAGACTAAAGAAAGATTTCACCAAAATGTGCCATGGGATAACACAAAGATTAGAGATCATCCAAATGTAATATGTTAATTAGACGTCAGTTTGATCCTGTACATTTTCTGATTTTACTCCAATTGAAATCAATGGCTCAACTCACATAGACTTCAGTGTAGGAACAGAATCAAGCCCATAATCGTTATGGGAATAGTTTCTGAAGGTGACCTACTAATGTGATTTTCTTGGCAATGAAAACTGCTGCTGTAAAAGTTAGCAGTAATCAAGTATCTTCAATGTATATAGTCTCTATATGAGCCTTGTTTATCTGATAGCTTGTTTTCCTGGAGGGTAATTGAATTTGGCATTTCCCATATCATATGGGCTTTGTCAATCTGGGAGTTTAATAGTTTATGTTGTATAGTTTATATAGTATTTCTAAACACTAACCAGAAAATAATACTTATAAACTCTTATACTCTAACTAATTATTGGTATAATATTTTTTTGTAATTCACAGTTCAATTGTCTGTCTGATTTCCCATTTCTGTGACCAAACCTAAGTAAAATGTATTTGGTATGTTATTGTATTTAAGTTTGGGGAGTCCCGTTACTATTTTAAAAGTCCAAATAGGTGGGACTTTAATTATCTCTGGCTTGCTAAGTGCTCACTGAAAAGTTACTGGTTTATTTTTACTTCTAGAGGTTGCAGTAATGTTGCTGTTTTAGTTCTTGCCCTGCGGGGAATAAAAAAATGCCCAGGACTGAAGTAAAATCTGAGGGTTGTGTTCCAGTAAATGTTTTCTTAAAATACATAAGTGAACAGTAATTATAGTTTTAGGTTTTTGAAAACAGTTATTTTTTCAAATTGATATCAGGCTAATTTTAAATAGACTTAGTAAATACTTTTCATATATTGTGTCATGGTTTGTCTTGAATCAATATTTGCAAGGAAATTATATTTCACTATTTCAAAGTATTCTCTCTTGCAGGATAGCAAACCTTTATTCAAAAGTGCAATATTATTGGTTTGCAGCATTGAAATGTTTCATCCTCACTTTTGCTACTGCTCAGATAGATTTGTATTGCATCCAATAATGCAGAAATAGTTCATGGTACTTATAGAGCAGATTACACTGCTGGAAGATCAGTTTTGTTCTGAACGGGTTAAATAGAACTACCTGCTTTAGACTGGTTTAAATCAGTAATGGATCTTCTCATAAAGCTGCTGTTACTAGATATTACATGCTATCTCAGTCCTTTGATAGCCCAGATAAGAAGTGCTTACCACAGAGGATGCTCCTAAAGGACAGATATTGTTTCCTGTACCTCAGGGAGTAAAAAGCCATACTGCTGGATCAGGAACTTTTACTAACAGCAAGTAAATTCAGGCCTTATCAAGTTACAGCACAAACTGCACTCATGTTTTATTATTCTCATTAGAGATTTAAGGACTAATTCCAGTTGTTAGTGCTTAGCAGTTTAATGTTTTCCATAGATAAGAATTAAGATTCTTCTGGGGGAATTTTTTATTTGCTAAAGCTTGCAAAATATAATGTGGTAATGCACTTACTTTGATGTAATACAATTGGATTTCCTAAATGTTTTTAAGGCATTGATTTTAAAAATTTACATCTAATAACTGAATTTTTCAGCCCTAAAATACTGTCATTCCAGTCAAATGGGGTTTATAGAGCTAAACAAAGCAGATTTCCCTTTGAAAAAGTATTATGCTAGTGTTGTTAGTACTTTTACTGTTCTGTGCATAAGTAATGGTTTTATCTATAAACAAACCAACAAAGGTAAGAATTTAAGGATGCAGAAAATTAGTGCTAATTAAACAAACTCATTAAAAGCCCTGTTTTGCAAATAATGCTGTTGGTACTTTCTTTTAATTAGAAAAATTAAAAACAGCAAATCTTGAATACTCTAATTCTAATGTCCAAAATGACATAGGGGGAGACAATAAATATTATGTTCCTCATATATGAATTTTGCAATAGATTTGTACATATTTTAAATTGAATTATGTAAAACAAAAATCGATATATTGGTGTTAGCGCCTTAAAAGCAATGATGCCAAAGGATGAATCAGTGTTTTAGCATGAACAGGTTATGTGAAACTGCTCAGGGCCAGTGCTTCAGTGACTTTAGCTTTCTGAAGTTAGTTGAACTTGTTTTGAGAAAGCGGAGTATTCAGGGTCTTGCAGGTAGGTCTTGGAATGTTGCTGCCATTAGAACTACTAGACCCAGAGCCTGCGGCTTCAATTCTTTTTGCTCCCAAAAACTCTTATACAGTCAGAAAGCTTTTGGTGTGCAAGAAATGCAAATTTGGCTCAATGACATGTTGGCTTTTGTTATGTCTAGAAGCTATTCCCTCAAATATTTTATCTTTACTAGGAATTATGTTGTATCAGAGGAAGTCCAGTTTAGATGATTCATTTTACTTGCCTTAATAATTACATGATTTATGAAGCTCCATTTGGATACATTATTCTTAATTTCCTGTTCTTACATGATATATAGTGTGGGTGGATGTTGTTACAGTTGCCCTGCTCTGCACCAGAGATGGGTGCATTTCAGTGATGGATGGAGTGATTCTTCTGTATGTGTTCTCTCACTCTCTCTCTCTCTCTCTCTCTCTCAGTAATTGGATCCATCCTAAATTGTTATTATTATTGGTAATATTACCTCAGAAAGGTTTCCTAAGAGCATCACAGCTAATCGATATCATTGTTATTATTAATGATTATTGATAGCTATGACATTGCTTTTGGAAGATATCCCCATTTTGAAGAAGCATTTCCAGGAATCACATAAACATGACTGCTTCCATTGACTCCGAAACCCAGAGCATATCAGGTATTTTGAGAATAGCAATTATTTCCCAAAAAGATCTTAATTACTTACATTTAATTTTTAAAAGTTGGGACAAACAACAGCTAGCTCTTCAAATAATTTATTCCTTTTGGATTGCTGTTTACCCTCTTCTTTTTGACTAAGGTTTTTTAGTGGGTGATATTTTACTTGCAACATTTAAGGTTACGTACTCTAGTTATATTATTGGGTGTAATCCTCCCCATATAGGAAATAAATTTATTATGAAGAACTCCCACTAGATATCTTGGAAAACTTACATATAGCTGTTCTGTGTCCAAAATGCTGTTCGGTAGGTTTTCCAAAGCACCCAGGTAACAGCTGGTGCAGGCCATGTGCCAGGCTTGACAGCCCATATGCTCTCTTTAGTGCTGTAATTATCTCAACACAAAACTCTGATAACCCAGTCTACAGGGTCCAGTTTCACTAGGTTAAATTGACTCAGTGGCTTTGTTAGTAAGTTCGTTTGGCACAGTAAGAACTTCATCAAGAGTTTAAGTATTTTGGTAAGCTTGGAAAACCAATATGACTGCTAGTTTCCAGACAGGTGTCTTATTAACCCTAGGAGATTGTAGGTTGCAGTTTGTTATAGTGGCACCCGTCAGCACCACTATAGTTAAAGGTCTGTCATTGTTTCCATTGTACACCTTCTTTTTTGTGAGGTTTACAATTCATCTGGTTAATTTGCTTTGGGCTATGTCTTGGCATATGAGTTCTTAGCCTGGAGGAGGTTTTTTTTTCTCTCTTCCACAAAAAAAAAAACAAAACAAAACAAAAAAAACCCCACAAACCCAAAATAGCCTATTTTTAATTAGGGAGTGACAAAAAAAAGAGCCCTTTACTTAGTTTTTTTATGCTATGAAAAAAAATAAAAATGACCTGTTGTAGGCCAGTTTGTGTAAGCCCTTTATGTAAGTAAATACAGTAAATTGTGTTACATTATGTTAAATAGCTCAAACCAACAACAGCAAGATAACTGACTGAAGGCTGATGCCTCAGTTCCTACCTTTACCCACACTATGCACATATGCTCACATATGGAAAGATCATGCAAGGTTCTTCTGACACCCTTGCAGTGCCTGGGCTCTAGTAGTCTGAATGATAGATAGAAGCAATTTTAATGAGAATTTTTTTTCACGGGTATCAGTCCAATTCTCAGTGAGCAGACATCCACTTCACAGTTGACCTTTTGGGTAGTTCCAGCATAGTGGCCAATGAATTTGGACCTAATCCAAAGCTCATTTGAGCAAATGGAAATGTTTCGATTGACTCCAGCTTTGGATCAGGCCCTTGATGAACACGAAGTACCTAGAGATGGTCTCCATAATTCAGGGTGCTGGGGAGGCAGTGTAGGAAAATTGTCACTGTTAGTATCTGTGTAATACACTTTCTAGGACAAATACTGTTTGCCTTACACATTCAGAGTTCCTGTTGACTCCACTGGGAGGCATTACCTATGTGAGGTGAGTATGGTTTACCCCATGGTTGACAATAGTTGGCTTCAATCTTCAGGGCTGGAAATTCTTTCCACTAGCAGTAAATAAACACATCTCAAAATTCAGAGCAGTATTTGCTGTTGTTTGCTGAAATGAGATGACTACTGAGATGATTAGTGCTACTGTTCCCATGAAGGGTCATTGATTTCATTTTGGCAAACAGAAAAGAGGCCATATTGCCATTTTGAGAAAAATGAACTTCAGGCTTTCTTGTGCATGAAAACTAACACAAGGACCCTTGTTATGTAGTTTCCCTCCACAGGTAGTTATACTTCTGAAGTCATTATTTATGAGAGTCATGAGTACTCACCAAATTTATTGACTTGTACATTATTCTTTGCAAATAAGTTCTAGCTGCTCTCTTCATATTATAATTAAAACGGCAAGGACTTTAATCATTTATGAAATTTTAAACTACATACTGAATATAAATGTATCATTCAATGTGATAGAATGAATTAAATTCATCACTGTCAAATAACTGTATGAAAGATGAAATATCTCTTATCCCACATCATTAGCCAATAAAAAGACCCGTTTTTCAAGTGGTAGAGTATGGAGTACAGTTTGTATCCTCTTTAGGGCACTTCTTGAGAACCAAAACTTTTTCAGTGGATATAAGGAACATTGTAAAAGAATCATGTTTTCAGATTGTCCCATTGAAACCCAGCCATGAAGGGAAGCCTCTGTATTTAAATCTCATCCTTTCTGCATGGAAGATGGTCATCTATCTCTACAGCTTTGTTGGTCCCCTCCACACCCCTCAGACCTCTGAAGAGGCTTTGCCTGGTCCTAGATTCTGCAAGTCCAAAAGGGGCAGACTGTGCTAGGGTGACCAGATAGCAAGTGTAAAGAACCAGGATGGGGGCGGGGGGTAATTGGCACCTATATAAGAAAAAGCCCCAAATATCGGGACAGTCCCTATAAAATCGGGACATCTGGTCACCCTTGACTGTGCATTGACACCCCACTTACTGTCTCACTGGAGAATCTACAGAAATGTTAATGTAGCAGTGGTTGGTGGGTGGAGGAGTGATCCTGGTGCTGTGGTTCCCAGGAAGTCACACTGCTGGCGCACTGTACAAGTGCTCTGTTAGCCAGTGAGCCTCAATAGGGACTCCATGTGAATGACCCTTTGCCTCTAGCAGATTCCCTTGAGATCCATATTTTCTGGAGGCAGAAGCCCCATCATTCTGTAGAAGTAGGAATGAATCTGGAGAAAGAAGCTGGTAGAAAATCTTGCAGATTTCTTATCCTTCCTCCCATCTTACCTCAGAAGAGGCTGACCCAATTGGCAAGTGGGACTTTATTCTGTTCTGCCATATTCTCTGAAGGAAATAAATTCTAGGGTTAAGCTGAAAACAAAACTAATAAGTACCGACTGAAGTCATAAAACCATAGCTGTTCTTTTTGTGACTATAATTTCCTGTCCTCTCTTTTTTGAGTCATTTTGTATTTCCCATCAACATTATCTATACTCTTCATTATTTTCCATCACTTTTTACAGGCCCAACTATCTTTCTGCATTCTGACTTTTAAGCATGCTATCTTCTCTAAACTCTGCTTTCCAGATATCTCTTCTTGATTTTCTTTTTGCTTGTAATGGTAATTTTTTAAAAATAGCAAATTTAGTTCTCATGAATTTTGCCTTATTGACAGTCTGGGGACTGAAGTCCTCTATTCACACAACTGGTACAAACAGCAAATGGCTATACAAAGCATCTTAGGCTTCCAAAGCAGTGTTCCTCAACCTTGAAGGGGAAGGGCCACTTCTAAGGGTGAGAGGACAGTTGTTCTTGGCCTCTATATAACAACTTCTAACAAATTTGTTAGTTCTTGTCGATTATTTGTGGGCCGTAGCTTTTGTGATATGGACACCCATTCTCAGGGAACTAACCTGAGCCTATAAATATACAGGTCATTGAACAGCTATCACATGACACTCTTTGGGAGCCTGATCCAGAACCATTTGATGTCAATAGGCTTTAGATCAGGTCTTGGGTAACTAATGATGTGGGTAGTATTCAAATCGACCTGCAACTTATTCTCAGTTGGCAAGTGCTTAAATGAATACGGCAATTGCCATGTTGGCTATCACTAACAAATAATATCTTTCACTAGGAAAATGAAGAAGAAAATAGTATCTGTATAAAGAATATATTTTAATGTCCCTCATTTGTGTTAGATTAATTATATTCTCTTTTCATTTATAGAATAAATTAGATTCATTACATTATATTTATTTGTACAATATGTGGCCATATTTCAATATGAAATACGGTGCCCTAATTAGCTTCTTCCAAGTAGCTACAATTACCTAAGAGTGGTGAGCAAGCAAATTAAAGCAAACCTGGTGTTAGTGTATCAGTTTGTTTGTAATCAGAGTGCCATGCAAAAAATATTTTCGAAAGCTTTCGTGTGGCTCAAGCCCACAAAAAATGCTGTAATTGTTTGAGACAGTTCATAGGGATCAGGCGGTTTGCTTGTTATGGTGGGGCATGTATCATGAAAGAAGACACTTGAGGTTTAATTATATCTTTCTAATAGCTTTATGATAGAACTGCTTTATACTGAAGGATTTTATTAGACCAGAAATATAATTTTCATGAAGTCACAAAAAGAGGGGAAGTAAAGTGCCTTTGCTAAAACCTTTACAATATTTTTTTTCCTGCTTCCCAGTATTTTTTCAAAGACTAGAAGGTGATGTTGTATTCCTTGGTGTGCTGTTTAAAGTCAGGAGCAGCAATATTTAGCACATGCTTGGGCAGCCGTGTTTGAAATCCATGCTTCCCCTCTCTGGTGTTCTGATGTGCCTTTAGGGGATGCTTGCCTGTTTGTAGTTTGTTTTCTTTTGTTTAAGGTTTCAGCTACTGCATTGACTAATGATTATATAGCAGTAAACTCTCGTCCCTGCTAAATTCAGAGGTAATGCCTCAAAAGCATTTTTCCCCTGTGTGACATAAAACAATAAAAGAACTAGACAAACCCCTTTTGAGAAAGAATAATCCTTTGTTTAAAGAAAAGAAAAGGCATCTTCTTGATGCTGGAGGGTGCAGAATTTCAAATCAAAGACTAAGCTAATTGATACAAATAAAACAAATGTCATGTAGTATAATCCCTTTTAGGCAGAGTTAATGTTCTTCATATTAACAAGTCTCCAATAATAATTGCATGTGATATTTTAGTATTACATTGCACTTTGCTTTGAACTATGCAATATCTATTTAGTACATTACAATAAGTTTATTAACATGTTCCTTATGGAAAATATTGGGTCTGAGTTTCATCTCACTTACATCAGTGTCAATTCAAAGCAATTCCATTTCAGTCAATAGTATTACCCCGATGCAAAACTGATGTAAATAAGCTTAGAATCACACTGTATCTAAATTATAAGCCTTTGATTTCAGCTCGTTAACATAATTTACCAGTAAAATGTTTGTTTCATATACTAAAAGTACAATATATTGATTTAATTCTTTGGAACAACTTCATGAATTAGTAAAGATCTGAAATAACACCTATGCCTTCTTAGTGAATGGCATGTTTACTTTTATTTTCAACATAATTGTGATAATATGATTATCCTTAGAATTTGCATAGAACATGTTCTAAATGTATCGATTAGCCACTTTTAAAATGGTGTTAGCATGCTGTTTAATTATGCAGTTCCTGAATAGTTTGAGTCTTTCCACTGTGTGTGTGATGATAAATTCAATGCTGCCAATTTATCACAGATGTTTTTCTAAAATTTCTAAAGCTAACTACAACCCAGAATTTACTTCTATTTTAAAGTAAAACTTACAACTAAACTGTTATAAAATGACAAGATTACAGTCAAGCACCATTCTCAGCCATCGTCTGAAAACCTTTGTGAGTCATAAAAGTACCCTATATGTATTATATTTTACTATAGATATTGTGTTTGTGTGGTGGCATTTTCAGGGCAAAATGTATTCACAGCTTCTATTTTATTTTAAAAATTCCAAAATGTATCATAGACAAATTTTGTCTGAACTTAAAGGGGAAAATTGTTCTCTTTTTTTGCCTGTACTTTTAGGTTGCTGTCAATTGTGGGAGTAAAATTGCAGTCTAAAACACTGATCCTTCAAACATTTATGCATTTATTTAACTTTATGCATATGAGGTGTACTTCATGGGTGTACTCACATGGTACAGTTAAACATTTGTATTTTTGCACATTGGGGCCTAAAGGCTTTGCACTCACAATTAATTATGTCCCAAATTGATTACAGACACAAAAACAAAGGCTAGGTTGAGTCCCGTTTTCAAAATTTGGCCCATCACATGAATCCAATATGTCAAAGTTAGCCCCAAAAGCAGATGTTCCCAGTTGGAGCATCGTTCTTGCCTTTGTCACAGAGAAACAAAATGAAGTACTTCAAACACAGGTGCGCTCACAAGGGAAGAACGATGTGTGCAGCCTGAAATGATGGGTTCTCCTGGCCATTTTCAACATGAAAACCCTATTGTCAATGGGAACACCAGTGTAGGGCCAATCAGGGAGTTAAGGTTGCACATTATAAACAACTAATGTTGTTTACTTGGTTAACAGCAGTTCCAAAATACATAAGTCTGCCTAGCAGTAAAGCTACTCATTAACAATTGTCTTATGTCCATTAGCCTAATGGTTTGTGGGAATACTGAAGACGACAGAAAATATTTATATTCAGAAAAATTAAGCATCAGAGTTGCCACTCCATTTTTGTCTGCAGGAAGGTTTTTAAGTTTTTTAATTTTGTCCTTTTGCATAACCACTTACTCCACAAAGGTATAATATACAGCACTTAGTGGTGATCATGAATTTACTCAAGTGCATTAGACAGTTCTTCCTTCTCCTCCTCCTCTTCCTGTTTTATTGGCAGCCAGAGATTCTAGATGCAAAGCTATGAAGATATTGTTTATAGGAAAAGCAGCAGGATCTGGCACCAGAGAAAACTCCACAGGCAGTTGTGTTGATGGTGCCTTTGTAGTTGCCTCTGTCCTGATGAAAGCTGGCCTCTGGCCTGATGTGGCTGGCTGGCTTGATGAAAGCTATGTGGGCAGTTATATGCTCTTGGAAACCTCCCTCTTTCCCAACCCCCCTCCCCCCTCCACTGACATTTTAAATGTTATGGTGTTTAACTGTAAACAAGGAATTTTAAATCCTGAACTGCAGTAACTCTCTACAGAGGCTGTAGTTGCTTACTCCATATGTCCACATTTATACCTTTTTGTCCCAAGCCCTGATCCTGCAAAGACTCATATATATGTTTATTTTTATACACATGCACAGAGCTGGATTAAGGCAATCTGGGGCCCTAGATACCCCAGGAGACGAGGGCCCCTCCATGGCTCTGGCCTGTGACCATGTCCCCCACTTGGAGTGGCAGTGGCATGGGGTTCCCTTATCTCCTCCCAAAGAGGCCTGGGTAGCGGTGTGGGGCCCCATTATTCCCTTCCAGAGAGGCAGGAGTGTCAGCAGGGGGCACCCAACACTTGCCGCAGGCAGCAGCTGGGTTGTATCTGTGTGAACTTTTGCACTCTTCTCTTCCTGGCACACACAGAGTGAGGATGGTAGGGTTCTCCAGAGTGGTGGATAGTTAACACCCCACTGATATGCATGGGACTTTTTATACCTCTTAGAGTTATGTCAGGCTTCCTGCAGACTCAGGCAAACATAACTCTGTCAGTTATGTTAGACTCACTTTTTTCCCAAACTTTTCTTCAGACCCATGAGGATGAGAATTTGTTTTTAAAGAACACTGAGAATCTGATGCAATCAGTAAATGGGACCAGGACCATGTCTTTTTGGTTGTGTTCACACACTGGGGTTCTGGACCATGACTTGAGCTCATAGGCACTAGGGTAATACAAATAAATAGTAATAATAATAATAGTCCAAATTTTTCCACATGCACTGGATTGAAGTTCACCTGCTCTATAGGTGTATATTTTAGAGGGGAAATGGTGTTAGTTTACCCATAGCAAGTGGATAGAGGAGTGAATGATCAAGGCTCTGCTTCAGAGCAATTTGTACAGGCATTTTCTTTGGTCAAACATACTTGTATTTAAATTGGTGATAAATTGTGTGATTTATGATCCAAAAGTCATCCCAAGTTTATTGAGCACTTAAATCCAGGGTAAAATGAACACTGTGGACCCTTTTGATAAAAGTGCTCTAAGGTTTGAGTTTGAAACAATGAAAATGAAACCAGGTGAGTTTAATGTGGTGTCTGGTTTCACTGAGTACATTTGAAAGCTCAGGTCCGATAAAGAAGATCTCTGTGGATGAGATTCTGTGTTTGGTAAATACAGTGGTGCTGTGGGTCTGGACATTGATGAAAAGGACTAATCCAGCAATTTAATTTATAAAGAAAATGTTATGATAAAAATTGGACAGAAAAGAGTAAAGAGTAAAGAGGGGGAGAGAAGTTTCATTTCTTTGCAAATGACATACAAATTAATGTTGCTTCATTTAAACCACTGAATGGAGTTGAAGATGCATTAATCAAATGTTTCAGCATAGATTGCAGTTTGTACTGGTTCTGAAAAATCCTGGAAAAATTATCTGTTTGCTCTATGCGGTAGATGGCAAGTATCCTGCATTTTTCCCGTGGACTTGCTGCTATCCTTCCATTTCACTAAATGCCATGGCTGCTTCACTTGCCATTACAAGAGATCTAAACTCTAAATTACATGGATGGAAAGAAGAGAGAGATACTCAGACACACACTGGGAGACAGCACAGTGAGAATCGAACACAGGAAGGGTTCATATAATTAGGTAGTCATTTGTTCATCCAAAGAATCAAATTTTGGTGAACCAATTCCCGGTAAAATTCCATGTAAACCAGCTTAACTGGGTTTAATAGTTCACAGCATATTAAATACTGATGTACAACTGGGAGATGAGGGAGAGTGGGGTGGATGGAGGTTTTCTCTGGGGCAAAATTAAAAAAAGGAGTACATTTTGATAAAAAGTAATTTACTTTGCTGGCAATTTTCCATTTTCCCTGATTGCCAATTATTAAATACATTTTCTTTTAATATGAGCTTCCTCTCAAAACATGCAGCTTCTCTTCCTCCTTAATCCTATCATGAAATCTTAATAGCAAGAGATCAAACAATGAAGTCCTTACTCAGTTTTACTTATGGCCTGAGCCAAAGTCCATTAAAGTCAATAGGCTTTGGATCAGGCCCTGAGTCTTTATTCAGGCAGAGCTCCTATTGATTCCAGTGGAAGTTCTATCAGAGTAAACACTTCAGGATTTGACTTCATTATTTAACAAACCATACATGCCTTGGAAATCATTTTGATATAAAAATTCAGGCTTTTGATTCCACTGAAAGATCAAATATGAGAAAATAATGAACTGTGCTAGAGAAATGCCAATTTGTCAAGATCAAAACATTCGGTGGGAATATGTGGATTGTGACAAAGTTTTGTTTTGAATGTTTTTACTCTGTTATAATTTAAAAATACTAGAAAATAAAAAAAAATTAAACATTTAAAAATCAAAACAAAATATTTAAATTGACTCAATGTTGGGTTTTTTTGGAAATTACATTTTATGGGAAAAATCAATTTTTTTTCTTTTCCTTCTGATTTGAAACATTTTCTTCTTCAAAATGTTAGGATTTCCTACGGGACCGAAATTCCTAATTTTGACCAATCCTGCTTTTTAACTATGATGTGGTATCAACCCAACTGACTGAAGAGGAGTCCAATGTGGGATACATTAGAGACTGAGATTTATGTGTGCCTGAGCACCCCTCTCAGTTGCACAATCCATGATGGAGGACACTGCATATCTACATTCTTCTTCACTTGTCACTTCCTCCTCTTCACTAGTACCATGATCTAAACCTGTATGTATGTACTTAATCAACTTCACTCTCCTAGGCCATCCTACTTTAGGAACCACCCAATCCACCACTTTAGTTTTCTTCCTTGAGCCTCCATATGGAAAAGTGGAGGTAGCCCACCTCTGAACTGTTGAAGTCTTTCCTGCCACCAAGTTGTCTGAAAAAGAATGGGGATCTCCCATATCTTTACCTACTCTGATAAATAAGATTCAAAAGTTTATTCCTTTGTGGCTTGCAAAAGTCTTTTGATAAGAGTCCTTTAAAATATACAGCTATAAAGCAGGTCAACTTCAATCTTGTGTATGTGGAAAACATTGGACTATTATCATTATTAATTATTTTATTATTATTATGTATTACCATAGTACAGGGATTGGCAACCTTTGGTACGCAGCTTGCCAGGGTAAGCACCCTGGCAGACCGGGCCAGTTTGTTTACCTGCCGCGTCTGCAGGTTTGGCCTATTGCAGCTCCCACTGGCCACGGTTCGCCGCTCCAGGCCAAAGGGGGCTGCGGGAAGCGGCGGCCAGCACATCCCTCTGCCTGCGCTGCTTCCCGCAGCCCCCATTGGACTGGGATGGCGAACCGCAGCCAGTGGGAGCTGCAATCGGCCGAACTTGTGTACGTGGCAAGTAAATAAACCAGCCTGGCCTGCCAGGGTGCTTACCCTGGCGAGCCACGTGCCAAAGGTTGCTGACCCCTGCCATAGCACCTACAAGCTCCAGTCATGGACCAGGACCCCATTCAAAGAGTCTTTTGATGAGTCTTTTGATAAGTCTTTTGTTGCATGCAGCCTTTTAACAATTCATGAAGGCCTGATCGTATACTTGGAATTTTGTTCCTGCTCAGATACCACAGTGTTTTAAACACCTAGCCAGACTCTCATTTATTGTATGCACTTAACTCTTGTTACTAGAAAGGTGAAAGTAAGCATCCAATTTTTTCTTTACTTTCAAGCAGAGAGTGACCTCAGAAAAGCTTACTTCCAAACCAAAAACATAAGGAAGATAAGATTGATTCTGTATTGTAGGTCTTAATTGGACACCTACTTCATTAGTAGTTAATATAGACCTGAAAATTTTTAAACTTTAAATTTTAGGGAGGTATTTTCAAAAGCGCTTAGCATTGGTCAAACTCTGCTCTCCCTGAAGTCAATGAGAATTTTACCAGGCACTGGGAAAAGCCCTGATTTGGGCCTCTTTACTCACTGTCCAGAATAGCTGTCCAGGTGCACAATGGAAAGTAAGCTGCTCCATGAAAGGAATAGAGACAATACTCCCAGGAGCAAAGAGGGAACAGAGGAAGAATTGTGACTAGAAAAAGGCTAACGTAGTGCCCATCTTAAAAAAAGGGAAGGCGGAGGATCTGGGGAACTACAGGCCAGTCAGCCTTACCTCAGTCCCTGGAAAAATCATGGAGCTGGTCCTCAAGGAATCAATTCTGAAGTACTTAGAGAAGAGGAAAATGATCAGGAACAGTCAGCATGGATTCACCAAGGGCAAGTCATGCCTGACTAACCTAATTGCCTTCTATGAGGAGATAACTGGGTCTGTGGATGAGGGGAAAGCAGTGGATGTGTTATTCCTTGACTTTAGCAAAGCTTTTGATACGGTCTTCCACAGTATTCTTGCCAGCAAGTTAAAGAAGTATGGGCTGGATGAATGGACTATAAGGTGGATAGAAAACTGGCTAGATCGTCGGGCTCAACGGGTAGTGATCAACGGCGCCATGTCTAGTTGGCAGCCGGTTTCAAGCGGAGTGCCCCAAGGATCGGTCCTGGGGCTGGTTTTGTTCAATATCTTCATTAATGATCTGGAGGATCGCGTGGACTGCACTCTCAGCAAGTTTGCAGATGACACTAAACTTGGAGGAGTGGTAGATACGCTGGAGGGTAGGGATAGGATACAGAGGGACCTAGGCAAATTAGAGGACTGGGCCAAAAGAAACCTGATGAGGTTCAACAAGGACAAGTGCAGAGTCCTGCACTTAGGACAGAATAATCTCATTCACTGTTACAGACTAGGGAACGAATGGCTAGGAAGCAGTTCTGCAGAAAAGAACCAGAGGTTACAGTGGATGAAAAGCTGGATATGAGTCAACAGTATGCCCTTGATGCCAAGAAGGCTAACGGCATTTTGGGATGTATAAGTAGGGGCATTGCCAGCAGATCGAGGGACGTGATCATTCCCCTCTATTCAACATTGGTGAGGCCTCATCTGGAGTACTGTGTCCAGTTTTGGGCCCCACACTACAAGAAGGATGTGGAAAAATTGGAGAGAGTCCAGCGGAGGGCAACAGAAATGATTAGGGGGCTGGAGCACACAACTTATGAGGAGAGGCTGAGGGAACTGGGATTGTTTAGTCTGCAGAAGAGAAGAATGAGGGAGGATTTGATAGCTGCTTTCAACTACCTGAAATGGGGTTCCAAAGAGGATGGATCTAGATGTTCTCAGTGGTACCTGATGTCAGAACAAGGAGTAATGGTCTCAAGTTGCAGTGAGGGAGGTTTAGGTTGGATATTAGGAAAAACTTTTTCACTAGGAGGGTAGTGAAGCACTGGAATGGTTTACCTAGGGAGGTGGTTGAATCTCCTTCCTTAGAGGTTTTTAAGGTCAGGCTTGACAAAGCCCTGGCTGGGATGATTTAGTTGGGAATTGGTCCTGCTTTGAGCAGGGGTTGGACTAGATGACCTCCTGAGGTCCCTTCCAACCCTAATATTCTATGATTCTATGACTCTGAATCACAATTCATTCTCTCTTCTGCTCTGGGGCAGTACAGCTATATGCTGTCCATCACTCACAGCAGAGTGTAAAGTTAATGTTTAACCCAGTACTTTTAAGGAAAAAATTGTATCATGTATGTAAATCTATAAATAACCCCACCTTTTTATATACAGGTATGTCTTTCTGTGAGAGTACACAGTTTCCAAGGACATGATATACAATAAAATATTAGGCTTTTTATCTAGTGATTAAAAGTACAGGACTGGGATTCAGGAGACTTGTTGCTTAACTTGGTGTGAGTCATTAGGAAAGTCACTTAACCCTAACGTGACTCAGTTTCCCCTATCTGTGAAATGTGGATGATAATGTCAACTATTGTAAGGTGCTTTAGAATCCTAAAATGAAAAAATGCACCATATAAATGCCACGTATTGTAATTCATGCTGTTATTTATATGATTACTAATATTATGATGAAATTGCTTGTCTATAGTTAGGGGTGAAGCTAGTTTCCTATTATAAGCCAATTAGTTATAAAGAGCCTGATTATGATCTCAATTTTATGCTGGTGTGACATCACTGAATTGAATGGAAAGACTTCTGATTTAAACCACCGTAAATGAGAGGAGAATCAGGCTCATCATTTAAAATAGCTTGCATCTTCAGATTGCAGTTAGTGATTGATTGCAAACATGATGAAAAACAAGTGCTATAAAATTATTTGTGTACTTGTTCAAATTATTCATGATAAATTACATTAGAAAAATGGAGCAACATGACTGGCTCTAACCACATGGCTCTGAATTTGTTTCCCTCATCACTAAATTGATATTCATATGCTTACCTAATGAAAATCAACAGCTGAAGGCAACTAGCCCTCATATTCAAAATAGAGTTTGCAGTTTAATAAAGATGAATACAGAGAGCTCATAATCTCACAGAGATGACATAAATTGTACAGATCTCCCAAATTGTCACATTAACCAAACTTTTTAAGCTGTGTGGCCAAATTCTGCTCAGTCACACTTCTGAATTCCACTGGCTTGGGGATTCCACTCGGCTGTGTAAATTGTTTTACACACACACACACACACACACACACACACACACACACACACACACACACTTCTCCTCCAACCTAGTCTCTGCCTGTGATATGTCACAAATAATTTTTGGACACGAACAGTTGTTATAATAGATCAAAATAGCAAATGGGAACTCACACATCTTGTGGTTGACAGCAAAGGACTTAGTGTTATGTGGGGAATGTGGTTTTGCATCACCTTGTGATGATAGGAAACAGCATGGGGAAGAGACCGGGAACTCTTTGTCTCTTTAGGTGTTTAACCGCACATATCCATCAGTGTGGTGTTTGAGCACCCTGCAAGACATGAGAAATGCATCCAACATGAGTGAAGGTCTCCAGGCAGCAAACCCATAGCTAGCCAAGCCAAAGTATATGTATTCATGTGCACAGCTGTGTACCATTGCCACCATCATTTCCAAAAATGCTACCATTTAGATTTGACTAGGTGTTCAGGGGAGAGGGGACCAAAGGGGAAGGGTTCTTTCATAGAAGATTTTTTAATACCTAATGTAATGTACTGAATTTTAGAAGATTTTAAAACATTTCAAAAGACGGGTTATGCAAAAGGTAGGCATTTTGCATTATTTGTCTTTCACTTTGGAGGGTAGGGACTTTTGAGTTGGGAGACCTCTTTCACATCAGCTGCTGCAGGCAGGCTGTAAACTTCAGAAACTTCTCAGCTAGGCTCTACCTCCTCTTGCTACTCCCGTTCTAGATGCCCTGATAAGTCCTTGCCTCCTCAGCCAAAGAGGGAAAGGTGAATTTCTTCAAGACCAGAACCAGGCTGCACTCCCCCATTTCCCCCCCTTAATTTAACCACTGGCCACACCATTGGCAGTGACCTGGCGGGGATTTTACCTTCCTCTACAGTGTGTGGGTGTGGATCACTTGCCATGATTATCTGGGTATCTCTCATTTAATCATTTCCCTGCTACTGCGGGGGCCATGGACACTGGTGCACCTTGGGCCCTCCTATTCTTTACCTGTGTCACATAATAGTCTACTCTCCTGTGGGCTGTAATATTGTTGTCTGTTTTCATTTGTTGGATTTAATGTGCATGTGCTAGGTGGTGTGGCTGGCCTGTAAGATACAGGTCAGACTGGATGTTCTTTTGTCCTTAAACTCTATGACACAAAGTACTCAACTATTTCCTTGATCTTGACTGCCCTTGACCCATCCTCCTCTCTCATCTTTAATCTCTCCCTAGCACTTTCTCCTCGGCATTTAAACACGTCAGGGATTCCCATATCTTCAAAATCTCTATTGGCCCTGTCTACCTTCAACGACCATGTTCTTTCCCTCCTTCCCTTTGCCTGTAAACTTCTCAAACATGCAGTCTACGCCTACTGCTTTAAATATTTCTTTATTCTTTCCTTGATTCTCTACAATCTGACTTCTGCCCCTTCTGAAACTACCCAGGAGCTCTTCTTGGCCATATCTCCATTCCCATTCTTTCTGCCCTTCCTGCTACCTTTGACACTATGTGATGTGTAAATTGAGGCATAAGGAAGTTAGGTGTCACAGATTCAGTTCCAGTCTGGAGTGGGCCTCCAGCCCTTTGCTTTACCCAGCTGAAAATATTCCGTTGCTGAAAATATTCCCTTGCTTTTTGGCACTGAAGCACATTACAAGGCAATAGTTTCCACCTAATTTAAGTTCCTGAATGGAAAATCCCAAAGTTAGGAAGCAAGAGAGTATACACGGCTTTAGGGCCCTGAGCCTGCAATGAGCATCATGGCAACATCATAGTCTGTGTGCATGGAACTCATGGCTTAGATCTGCCATGGAATTCATGCTGATGTCAGTGGGAATTGCATTGGCTGATTTGAGGCGTATATGTGAAGAAAATTTATTTGACGAGTGTACTGGCAGACTAATTTTAAAGCCAATGAATTGCAGCAGTATCGCTAAAATCCTCATATATGCTGAAAAATGCTAATAAAACCAAACAGAAATATGGAAGAAAGCATATTTAATTAAAATATACTAAAATGAAATCCATATATCCTAGCGTATCCTTTTACATGAAAACTGATAAAAAGTCGAAACAGATGCATAAAAAAAGATTGTCAGTTTAAACCTAATTGCTCTGTGATAATTTTTTTACCAGTAATACAGTTAAATTCTTACACCGTATGAATATATAGGTGATATATAGTTACAGCGGTACACTTGTCTTTGTGTATGGCCCTGCCGCTAAAAATGCCTTCGGCCTATAGATGGGGGACTGAGGAGATCAAAAATAGTTGGTGTCAACTGCTATAATCCCATGATTTAAGAAAATTGTTTCCCTTCTCTTCTCATTGTAAAAGACTTTACTCTATGCATACTATCTACTTTAGGTTTCTTGCAAGCCAGTAAAAATTTTACTCAACATTTACTTTTTAATTAAATGTGGTACCATTTAGGAAGATGTTTGCTAATCTGGGCCCCAAATCTGCAGCCCTCAGCTTTACAAGACACTGCTCCAGTGGAGGCTGTAAAGCTCTCGATAAGAGGGGTAAGGAGCAAGGTGCAAGTCCCTCAGCGATAACCTCCTGACTCCAACATTATAGGTCTTTCTGCTGGAATTGAGTTCTACATCTTACTCGATTGGTTATTGTCACAAATGAGTAATGGATGCACCCTGCCTGGGTCCCAGGGTACAAGAGCCAGTCCATCAGGCCATCAGGAGGCACAGCTGTGGGCCGCAGGGGCAGACAGATAAAGAGAAAGCTGTTAAAGGTACAGGGACCACCAGTGAGTGAATAGAGTACCTACAGCTTCACTGAATAGCTACGTGACTGTAAATGTTCCTTGTACCAGTTAGAATGTGCATTAATCAAACTGCTCCCTGGGCTAATGTAGGAATTCAGATAAAGCAGTAAAAACAAATCAAAACAAAGGAGGCTGTTACAAAGAGGACACCCTCTGCATTCTGGCAGTGTTTATGGGTATTTTTTAGGGTGATCTATTAAAAATTACTAATAAACACTGTTAATGTAGGGTAATTATTGCTATAAATAGAAGTTTTGTTCAGGCTTGCAAAATTGTCATGAAATCTTACCAGCTTAGGCACAAAATGCACTTTCTAGTCCTTTGCTATAATGATAGATGATGATGAAAAAGCTAATGGTATTTTACTAGCCTGTCAAAAAATTACTTGGTCGGGTGAGTAAATAAAACAAATGGCGCTAGCTGTTTGAGTTTATTATTATTAAACATTTCCTTGTGAAAGTGTTTTGGCTGGTGTTGCTCTTCCTAATATAGAGGAATATGAAGGTCCTACTAAATGAAAACATTCTGTATTAATACATGAAGTATATGTGATAAAGTGAGACTCCGTTTAACTTTTGTTTAACTTCTCCATTATATTTGAAGGCCAGCTTAGTTCCTGAATGGATTACTGATACAGACTTAAATAAATGATGCATGTTTCTAGCTGGTGGTAAACAAACAAACAAACCAAAAACCCAACCAACCAACCAAACAAAAACCCTCTTATGGTTAATTACCGGTTAGAAAATCCAGTTCTCCACACTGTACAGTCCCTCCAATTTAAGTCATTTCTCTAGAACTCTGGAATATTATTGCAAAGTTTTTAAGGGCTAGTTTTTCAAAAGAGCTAAACTAGTGCCCACAATTAGGGACAGATTTTCAAAAGAGCTCAGCTTTTATTTAAGCATCTAAATGATATACTTAGGTTTTCAAAACTGATTAGCCTCGAGCAGCTCCTGTTGAATCTGTTAGGGGGATCAATGGGCCCTGTTAGGTGTTGAGTACCTTTGAAAATCTGGCCCTAAAATGCTATAACCAAATTTCTTTGACTCTATACCTCTTTAGGACTTCTTGCATCCTGCCAGGTAATGCTAGAGCTTGGAACAAGGCATTGTACAGCATACTGTGGCATACAATAGGAAGACTTTATACCTGCAGTCAGGGCCGGTGCAAGGATGTTTCGTGCTCTAGGCAAAACTTCCTCCTTGCGCCCTCCCCCGTCCCCGAGCCCCCACCCTGAGGCACCCCCCCGCGGCAGCTCCCCACCCTCCGCCCTGAGGCGCCGCCCCGCGGCAGCTCACCCCTGCCCCGCCTCCACACCAAGCACGCTGTCGCTGCTTCACTTCTCCTGCCTCCCAGGCTTGCGGCGCCAATCAGCTTAGGCTGGAGAAGTGGGAGGCGGGAGAAGTGAAGCAGCCACAGTGTGCTCGGGGAGGAGTCGGGGCAGGGGTGAGCTGGGGCGGGGAGTTCCCCTGTGTGCCACGCCCCCCCCTTACTTGCTGCAGGCAGCTCTCCCCGTGCTCCCCTGCCCCAGCTCCCTCCGCCTAAATGCCGGCAGCGACCGGGGCGGCCGAAGATCCGGCTGCCATGGTCACTGCCGAAGAAAATGCTGCCCCCCAAATCCTAGTGTCCTCGGCGACCGCCTAGGTCGCCTAAATGGTTGCACTGGCCCTGCCTGCAGTATTGCAGTGAGACAAGAAGGTTCCAATACTATGGTGCAGAAAATACTTTATGTTTACCTCAAAACCAAAACTGCAAAAGAGTGTTACAGAATGTTTGAAGACAAATCCTCAAATTGGCAGTGTTTGGAAACTGCAGTGAGGCAATCACCCATCCAGCAGACTTAACTTGAAACTTTTGTCAATGAAAAATGGCCTTAAAAACAAAGAAGAATTTTTTCTTCCAAATTTTTTATCTTTGTAAAAAAAAGTCCCCAAAAGTGAAAGCTAGTTTAAAAACCATGCCTCTCTCTCTCTCTCTCTCTCTTACTTTCCATTTTACCCCTGATAGCGGGAGTAAAAAAATGGGAAGAGGAGAGAACCATAAACTGAAAAATCATAAACTGGAGGCAGGAGGGAGTTCAGTTTTGAAAACTGAAAAATGTTAAAAGATTTTATAATATGCACTTTTTTCCATTAGGATTTTGGAGTTGATTCCCACTCAGAGGTTGGGCTTTAGCTATTAATTCAAAGGAGCTGAGTGGGGGAAAAAGCCTTTAAAAAAACATATAGCTCCTTCATGGCACAGCAACTATGCGAATTACAGGCAGACCAAGAGGCATCACCTATAGTTAAATTGACTACCACTTTCTGTTTTCAGTTGCTTGCAACTTTGCCAAACTTTAACTGGGCTGAAATTTTCTATATTAGTTTTCGGCATGAGATTGAATTATTTTTCAAAAAGTCAACAAAAAACTGTTCAGCCACTTCTGAGAACAAATTTAGGAAAAATGTATTGTTTTGCAAATATTTAAAATTCTGACAACCATTTTGTTAAGAACCTCTCGCATCTCCGAGCTTTGGAGCAAGGACTGGAAATTTGGAAAGGGGGGTAAGCCTGAGGTCAGACATGTGCCTTTTGCTGTCCCTATGGAAAATCCATCCAAATTTGACAAAATTATAAGTACATGAAAATCACCAATTGTACATGCCCTGTGGAGGTTTGTTAGAGGCTTGCAGCATTATCCTACTAGTCTCATTATTCTCTTAGTCTGTACTGCTGATAACTCTCCACCCCCAAAGAGCAGAATCTGTGTGACCATCATGTCTTTTTAAGAGTCAGATCGCTACTCAGCTCTCTTGCTCTCTCTGGTTTCACTTTGGGTTTTTAGCAGCTCTCCCTTCTACTTAGACATGCTAGTACAGGGTGGCTGTTTACTTCAGCAGAGAATCATCTTTCTTATACACTGGCTTTAGACTCCTTCATCAGAACACTAGAAAGAACACAACATGGCAGCAGAAGTGGTGGGACATAAGTGGTTGGATCACATAGAGCAAACACTGAGGAAAAGAAAATGGAGCATCTAAGGGTTCCAGTGGAGGTGACGCTCTCCAGTCATGCAGCAGACCACTGGAGGAGATTCAAGCAGCAGATCATGCCTTTACACACAGGCAAGTGGCGCCACTGAGAAGCCAAGTGAGCAAAAGGAAGCTATCTTTCTAAATATAGTGAGGGCTGAGGCCCTGTCTGGATGTCTGTAATCGTCTGCAGTTGAGCCAAGCAGTGCAGGCTGAAGGTTGGAGGAGTTCTGCACTCCAAGAAAAAAAAAAAAAGACTTTTGAGAGAGAAGAATTTCACATGAAGTCACCAAAAGAGGGAGAATTGTTAGAGGAATTTGTAAAGGATGTCAGAGTGTGGAGTCAATAGTGATGGGGATCAGAGGCATGCAGCTCAAAAAAGATTGCTGAATGATCTTGATCTCAAGCTAGAGAAAGCAATCAGCTTCTGCTAAGCAACAGAGACTACCCGGACCAGGCTGGAACTTTTGGAGGGAAAGCAAGGTGCTGAAATAGTGGACAGAATAACAAATCTCCGAGAAAAGGTCAGAGAAAAAAGAGAAGTTCCAAGAAGAAGTCTACAAAATACAATCAGAAAGAGTCTGCAGAAGGCAGCATAAAGAGCTGTATATGCCATGGTAACAGAGACTGCGTCAGTGTCCCTCTTTGGACAACGTTGCAACAGGTGCAAGAAGTGACAAACGAGGAGTGCAGGCTCAGAAAGAAATAGTGCAAGCAACAGTGAAGAAGAAATTTTCATCTGAATTTTGCAAGAAGTAACAGCATCAAATCACTGGACTATTACACTGAAAACAACTGGAACCTCTGTGACTTTTTAACTGGACACTGGTGCACAAGCCAATGGTATACCAGCCTCCATTGTAAAAGACTTGGAAAAAAAAAACATAAGCATTCACAGCAAGCAGATAAAGCATAGAGCTTATGGTGGGGAGCTGATTCCTATTGTTAATGAATGTGAGCTGGAAGTAAAGGTAAAAAATAATAATGAAAAGATTAATTTTAGTGATAGTGATACGTTTAGTGATTACATGATAGTGCCAGGGAAGTGCGTACCTATACTAAGGTTAAAGATGTGTCAGGCATTAGACCTTATTCTGTTTGCCAGAAACTGGGAATGGACAACAAGGGATGGCTCACTTGATAATTATCTATTCCGTTCATTCCCTCTGAAGTACTTAACATTGGCCACAGATGGAAGACAGGATATTGGCTAGCTGGACCTTTAGTCTGATCCACTATGGCTGTTCTTATGTTCTTAGAGAATATATGCTATAAAGGGACAGTGGCAAATAAAAATTGAAGATAAATTTCAGGATGTCTTTGAAGGATTAGGAAACTGACCGTAGAGCAGTGGTGGGCAACCACGGCCAGCCCGCACCGTTTCCCACAGCTCCCATTGGCCGGCAACGGCAAACCACGGCCACTGGGAGCTGTGGGTAGCCATGCCTACGGACAGTCAATGTAAACACTATCTTATGGCCCACCAGTGGATTACCCTGATGGGCCGTGTGCGGCCCGTGGGCTGCAGGTTGCCCACCATTACCATAGAATATAAAATTGAGCTGTCAGAGTCCAATAATCCAATGATGAATGTTTCTCTGGTTCTACAGAAAAAAATGTGAGGAGGAGCTAGATAAATTAGTTGCTAGGCATTATGGAGAGACTGGAGAAACCCACAGAGTGGGCCCATTCTCTAGGTATCGTGCAAAAAAAAAAGATGGAATCCTTTGCCTATACCTAGACCCAAAGGAACTCAGTAAATAAATAAAAAGGGAACATTTCCCCATTCCCATAAGGGAAGACATTTTTGGAGAAATGACACAGGCATAACATTTCTTCACATTAGATGCATCAATTGGGTTTTGGCAGCTTCCACCAGAGAAAACTAGCATGTGTTTGTACATATTTAACACACTACAGGGGATTGTCTGCTTTTGCAGATTGCCTCTTGGATTATGCTCAGCACCCAAAGTGTTTCACGGAAATGTACAGTAAATATCTGGTACCAAATGAAAGTACTAAAGTGTACATTGATGATGTTTTGATAGGGGACTGTACAATGGAGGAACATGACCAGAGACTATGAAGAGCTCTGGAAAGGACTTGCTTAGCAGGGTTAAAATTAAATCAATAAAATTGTAAATTTAGAGTCAGGGAAATAATATATTTGGGTGACAAATTAACAAAGCAAGGGGTACAGATAGACCACAGCAGGGTACAGGCAATTACCAATAGTCCATACACCCAGCTTAAGTGATCGGTTAAACTAGGGCATGATACACTTTGTGGGGAAATTTGTATTTAATTGGCAGCTAAAACCAGCAACCTAAGAACATAATTACACAAAAATAATTAATAGACTTGGGAGGCACATCACAAGAAGGAGTCTGAGAAGCTGAAGCAGTTAATGAAAGAGGCTACACTATTTAGATTTTATGACAGCAAATGTCAGACCAAACTGTCAAGAGATGCCTCTAAGGAAGGTCTTGGGACAGCACTTCTTCAAAAGTGAGGTGGGCATTGGAGGCTCGTAGCATATGCTTCCAGAGCTTTAATTAAAACTCAGTTCTAAAACTGAGAAAGAGGCTGTGGCTCTGCTGCATGGGTACAAGAAGTTCCACATTTTCCTGTATGGGAGATCCATGTTTGCAGAAACAGATCACAAGCCATTAGTGACGATAAGAAAAAAAGTGTTATCTGACGCTCCTTCTTGATTAGAGATTATTTTTTCTGTTGCAGCTATATGATCTAAAATTAGAACACAAATCTGGAAAAGATTTAGTGATGGTAGACTGAGACACTGTGCATGTGAACCTGTTAAAAGAAAAATGCGACCAGTTGCTGATAAAAGTTGGACTGTACTAGCTGATGCCACAACACAAGATGAAACTTCACAAAAAGTGACATGGACCATTAATGCAGGAGGCCTCTAAGGGGCATGTGCAGTCCTTATCACCAGTTTGAATGAGAATTGTCAGTAATAGAGGAGATCTAGTTCAGGGACACCAGACATGTCTTTCCCAAAATGTTACCTCAGGATATATTACATAGGATACATGCAGGGCACATGGGTATTGAGAAATACAAAAAGAAGGGCTATGAATTTTTGTACTGGCCACAAATGAATACAGATTTAGGAAAAAAAAACATTAAGGCTAATGAAATTGTGCCAAAAATATAGAGACAGAGGAAAAAAACCAGCCTGTGATGGTGAAGAAAGTTTGTCGTCCTGATCCATTGTAGTCACAGTTCTGTTTAGTTATGCTGGCAAGAATTATACAGTGGTTCTGGATTATTATTCTCACATTCCATAAATAACAAGACTTGAGAATACTCCTGCAAAATCCGTTACTGCAAGTATCAAGTCTATCTTTGCCAGGCATGGCATACCGGAAGTGGTCGCATACTACAACTTGATGGCTATGAGTTCCAATGTTTTGAAAGAGAATATGATTTTAAACACATTACATCTACTTGTGGAAAATGGTGTTAAGATAAAGCAGAGGAATCTAACACAGACCCTTATCTGGCATTACTAAATTATAAGGCAGCTCCTTTGAAACATGTCTTTTCACCAGCAGAGCTTTTTTTCAACTGAAAGCTTGAAACCAGATTACGTAATTTTGTAACAACCGATAATAAACAGTGATGCGAATACTTACAGGATCAATGACAAATATAAACAAAACATTATTCTGATAAGGGGTCATGGATAGGGTTACCATATTTCAGGTTCCTAAAAAGAGAACACTGCACGGGGGAGGGATACAGGCAGGAGATGGAGAGGAGTACAGTTGGGTGTGTTGGAGGGAGTATTTGGGGGGTGCTGGAGAGATGTGTGTGTACTGGGAGCAGTACCTGTGGGTGCTGGAGGGGATACCTGTGAAGTGCAGGAGGGGTGTGAATATACTGGTAGGAGTATTTGGGGTACTGGAGGGGGTACCTGTGGCAGCGGTACTCACTGCAGATGGGGGGCAGTGTCACTCCCTGTCCCAGTGGCAGGGCGGCTGGCACAAGCCGAGGATGCAGCATTAGCAGCCAGCCAGTACCTCTCTGTGGGACCCCCTTCCCAGGGCTGGGAGCCAGTGCCAGGGTGGGTGGGATTCAGCAGCTGTGGCAGCGGGAGAATGGACCAATCAGCTGCAGATGCAGGGACAGACCAATCAGGAAGTGGACCAGTGAGAGCTCTTTCTGAGCTGCAACAACTACTCTGCAAAAATTCTGGCTACTACCTGTTATTTGTAAAATCCACCCAGACAGAAGACAGTGGATCAAAAAAGAGGCAATGTCTGGGAAAACCCTAGTCACAGAAGCTAGGACCTTTGCTATCACGTGAGAGGGCATGCTTGTGTGATGGTAAAACATGGATGCAAGAAGCAGTAGTCTCTTGTGAGATAGCTCCTAGGTCATATGAAGTGCTCACTAACGAAGGTCGGATTTAGAGGAGGAATAGGAAGCACCTTTAACTCATCACAGAAAGAAAGGAGAACAAGGAGACAACGTCCAGCTCTACAGGGTCTGAACCAGAGGTAGATACGGAAGAAAGAAAAAAACAGATTGAACAATACAATGCAGACACTAACGTGATGCTTCACAGCTCTGCAAGATGTCAGAGAGAACTGCAAAGATGAATTGGAGTTTGCCAAGGTTTTTCCCATTGTATATGTGCTGTTATTAGTCATTAAAAGTGGTTGATGATAAAGCTCTGTGTCATTACTTGGAAAGCAGAGATGTGATGATCACGTCTCTTTAAGAGCTAGCCTGCTACTCAGTTCTCTCTCTGGTTTCACTTTTGTGTTTTTAGCAGCTCTCTCTCCCTGGACATGCTGGTACAGGCTGGCTGTTTACTTTGATAAAGAATCATCTTTCTCATACACAAGCTTTGGACTCCTGCATCAGAACACTCAATGGAACACAACAGTCTGTGCCAGTCACTCACAACAAGCTTCGCCCTCACATTGCTCACTGAGCCTGTGCTCTGGTCTGGAGTTAAGCAGGACTTTTCTCTAACTTTTGTCCTTCTCGTGTGCTGGGAGTTGCTATGGTGCCAGGCACTAAAATTGAGAACAGGGAGACTCTTTCTCCTGTGCTCTCAATATTTCCCCCGCCCCATGCAAGCACCCAGTGAGCATGGCTGAGAAGAGAAAGCAGCCTGGTATGGATGAGGAGTGAGGAGCAGATGGGGATCAGGAACAGATTGTGGAGTTCAGGCTGAGGTAGGGGAGGGTGCATTGGGTTCAGTCACAGAGACCCCCTTGGGACTGTTATCTGATGTGCTGAAACTACCTCTGAGCCCATGTTCTTTGCCAGCTTGGGACTCCAGAACCCTGTCTTGTTGAGCCAGACACACTAGTCTATTGCAACGCAGACCCAGGATCTGAACCACGCCCCCAAAGCTGCAGACTTACCTGAAAACAGCTCAGCAAGAACTCCTGTCTTCAGCACCCAGACACCCAGCTCCCAATGGGATCCAAACCCCAAATAAATCCATTTTACTCTGTACAAAACTTATACAGTATAAACTCATAAATTGTCTGCCCTCTATAAGACTGATATAGAGATATGCACAGCTGTTTGCGCCCCCAAGTATTAATCACTTACTCTGGGTTAATTAATATACAAAAGTGATTTTAATAAGTACAAAAAGTAGGATTTAAGTGGTTTCAAGTAATAACAGACAGAACAAAGTGAGTTACCAAGCAAAATAAAACAAAACATGCAAATCTAAGCCTAATACATTAAGAAATTGATTACAGATCAAATCTCACCCTCAGAGATGTTCCAATAAGCTTCTTTCACAGACCAAACTCCTTCCTAGTCTGGGCCCAATCCTTTCCCCGGTACAGTTCTTGTTAGTTCTAGTTCAGGTTGTAACTAGGGGATTTCTCATGACTGTCAGCCTGCTTTGGTTTGTTCCACCCCCTTTTACAGCTTTGGCACAAGGTCTGAATCCTTTGTCTTTCTCTGGGTTCCCACCCTTCCTTCTAAATGGAAAAGCACCAGATTTAAGATGGATTCCAGTATCATGTGACATGTTCATATGTCCTGTGAGACTTCATTACCCACTGGCTGGCGCACAGGTATACAGGAAGGCTTGCAAGTAAACAGAGGAATTTACAACCAATTGTCCTGGTTAATGGGAGCCATCAAGATTCTAAGCCACCATTAATGGCTCACACTTTGCATAGTTACAATAGGATTTCAGAGTAATACTTCATATTTCTATCTTCAGATATAAGAATGATACATTCATACAAGTAGGATGAACACACTCAGTAGATTATAAGCTTTGTAATGATACCTTACAAGAGACCTTTTGCATAAAGCATATTCCAGGTACATTATATTTACACTCATAAGCATATTTCCATAAACATATGGAGTGCAGCATCACAGAGCGATATTAGAAGGGTGAACAGTGACAGGCTGGGGGATGCCAGGAATACAGAGGGAGAGATGCAAGTGTAACACTGATTGTGGTAAATGAAGGGGGGTAGCTCCCTTTTATGGACTCCCAGCCAGCCTGTTAGCTATAAAATCCCTCTTGGTAGCTGTTCTCTACTTGCTATACCTTTAAACAGGGCCGGCTCCAGGGTTTTTGCCACCCCAAGCAGCAGAACCTCCTCCCCCCCAACCCCGCGATCAGCGGCAACTCCACCACGCCGCTTTTTTCTTCTGTGGCAATTTGACGGCAGGTCCTTCCCTCTGAGAGGGACTGAGGGACCCACTGCCAAATTGCCGCTGAAGAGTGCAACGTGCCGCCCCTTCCCCTTGGCCGCCCCAAGCACCTGCTTGCTGAGCAGGTGCCTGGAGCCGGCCCTGCCTGTAAAGGCTTAAAAAGTCTCATGGCTATGCATAGGTAAAAGGAAGTGAGTGGGCGCCTGGCCAAAAGAGCCAATGGGAAGGCTAGAACTTTTAAAATTGAAACAAGACTCCCCTTTTGTCTGTCTGTGGTTGTTCTCCCAGAGAGGAGACACAGAGCAGCAATGCTGTAAGAAGCTTTAAGCCAGGTATGAAAAATCATCAGATCATACCTAGAAACTACTCATTTAAACCCCAGATATGTAAGTAGATCAGGAAATTTCTAGGAAGATGTGATTAGGTTTATCCCTTTTATTTCTTTATGGCTTGTGGACACCTCTGTGCTAACCCCAGGTGCTTTTGTTTTGCTTGTAACCTTTAATCTGGACCTCAAGAAAGTTATTTTTGATGCTTAATCCTTATAAGTGGTTCTTTTTAAAATCTAGCAATAGTCTGAGTTTTTAGATGTATTTTCTTTCTTTTTGTTTTTAATAAAATTTACCTTTTTTAAGAACAGGATTGGATTTTTGTGTCCTAAGAGGTTTGTGTTTTTTAATTAGCTGGTGGCAAAAGCTGATTTCCTTTGTTTTCTTTCTCAGCTCTTCCCGGGGGGGGGGAGAGGGAGGGGTGTGTGTGAAAGGGCTTGAGGGTATCCCACAGGGAAGAATTCCCAAGTGCACCTTCCTGGGTTCAAAGGGGTTTTATTTGTACTTGGGTGGGGGAAGCATCTACCCATCCAAGGTCAGAAAAAAGCTGTAACCTTGGGAGTTTAATATAAGCCTGGAGTGACCAGTATTAATTTTTAGAATCCTTGCAGGCCCCCACCTTCTGCACTTGAAGTGACAGAGTGGGGAATCAGCCTTGACACCAACAGACCCCGGTTGTCGGCAGGCAGGATCGAACCGGGGACCTCTGGAACTTAGTGCATGAGCCTCTACAGCATAAGATAAAAGCCCCCCCACCTCCCAGCCACTAGATGGGGCAGAGCACCATACCCATGAGGTGTGTGGGTTACACAAGCAGCATGGGTACAGAAGAAGACAGGCTGCAGGAGACATGAAGGGATAAGGTAAAAGCCAGAAGTACGGGAACCAGAGGGCCATGACTCCATCACGCAGGGGAAGAAACGGTACAAAGGCAGGGCCTCAGGGGGAAGGGGCAGGAGCTGGGGCCACTGGACACTGGTGGGACCCCCAGTTCTAGGGAGCTTCCATTGCTCCTGGCAGAAGCTCCCATTGACTTCACTGTAATTGTGCAGCATTTTAGCAAATCAGATCCCAAGTGTTTCAAGATGAGTGCTTATAAAATGAGGAACAAATAACGTGTGGCCACACCTGTGAAAAATATTGGTTTATATGACTTGCCCAGCATCACATAGGAACTCTGTGGCAGAAGCAGGGACAGAATTAAGTTCTTTAATGTGGCATCCAACTTCCTTAACCATGAGACCTTCCTTTCTCCTCCTGCTCTCCCCTGCCTCATTCAATAGACTCCTCCAACTTTTGCAACAAGTGAGGCAGGAGACTTGCAGACAACAGCCTCATTCATTACACAGCATTCCATGAGCACCATACATCTGTGTGCACTGAATGTGCTGGCTAACTGAACCACTTCAGCAATACAAAGCAGCCCAAAACCTGGGTTAGCCGATCACTTAAGCTGGGTGTATGGCTTCTTACCATCCTCAGAATGATGTAAAGCACTCAGAATGTGCCAGGGAATCTGGCCGTGTGTTTTCAAACCAATACCATTAGAGAACGCAATGCCTTCTCTGTTTGCGCTTGATCCTGCTCCCAGTGACACTGCGAGTTAATCAGGAGAATAATCAGGCTCTTGCTTTTAAATTCCAGAGAGCGAGTAAAAGAAGTAAAAGAAAGTTTATAAACCAGAAAGAGTTAATTATAAGGACACCTGGCATTCTGATAAAAAGAGTTACATGTAAATCTAAGAGAAAAATGTCTCACAGATGTGATTGATGGAAACCAGTATAAGTGGGAGAATAACACACATTGACTTGAGCCCATTTCTCTCCTTAGATACATATTCACAACTCCAGTTTATTTCACTGGATGTTGTGTGTTCATACTGGACCTGATCCAAAGCCCATTGATGTCACTGGGAGTTTTTCCATTGACTTCATGGGCTTTCGATCAGGACCTTGCTGACAAACAATCGTTTCCCTCTCAGAATAAATGTACGGCACCAGTTCTTACAGAAATCTTGAAAAATAGGACATAGACACTCCAACAAAACTCGGGATAATTTGCGATTTAGGATTCTAAGCAACAGTCAGTGGGACTTAGGCTTCTAAGTCTTTTGATTTTTTTACCCTTGTGAGCCCAAACACTCAGCAGCAACAGGAAAAAGCCATAAAATGTATCCACTGTCCAAAGGGTGCTGTCAATCACATCTTCCCTGTTAGCAGGGTATTAACAACTGACACATTAATTTCCACAAAAGGCTTTCACTGCATATTCTTAATACTAAATACTTTTTTTCCAGGCATACACAGATGTTATTCTGTGTATTTCCTCTTCCAAGTGTATTTATTTTTATATTTTGACATATGCAAATTTCAGCATTGTTTTTTATATTACGATCTTAAAATAATAACATTTAGCTGTAAAACAAATTCACTTGAGTTTGCCATTTCCTGAGTATTAACTTGAAGTGCTGCTGCAAAGAAACAAAGTTCCTGTAAGAATTTAAGATGCAAGGATCCATTTCTGCCTAACAATCTCATACTCATGCATTCCCTAAAGTGTATCCCATCTGCTTTTGGGAGCTCTCATTGCAATATGCAGTGATTGCAGGATAAGCACACCATTTTCCTGTCAATACTTTCCTATTAGCCTCCTGGATCCATACATCATCGTCTTGCTGGCCTGCAGTTTGCTTATCTTTGTCTCTGAGGCTGCCTTTGATTTATCTAACACCCAGGTTAATGAGGCATGGAGCCCAGGGTGGCTCCAAGGATAATGCACTCCTGTATAAAAATGCTTAAGGAAGGATCAAGTGATAATCCATTCCAGACTAAAAGGCCTAGCTCTTCAACAAATGTTGTATTTCTTAATCACTAAACTAAGACTATAATAGCTCCCCTTAAGCTGCTACCATCAGTAAAACTATACACACTAACTATATGAAATTTACAAAAAGACCTGAAAATTAGATTTTAATTTGAGCTTCAAAAAAAAAAGGCCAAAAAAAAGTTTGTATCTCAAGAACAGTTATCACCATTATTTGACGGTGTTCTTATGCAAAAATAAGTTAGCTTTAATATTTAATTTACAGTAATAGTTTTATATTCCCTCGCTGGGACCTATGTTTTTCTAAAGACAAAAATAACAGAAGCTAGAATGTTACTGTGGCAAGGATAAATCAAACTAGCTATTTCAATAATGGAGGTAATTACAAAGTGTATATATCTGAAATGTACTGAGTGGTTAGGGGTTGTTTAATTAACATAAAAATTTCAATATCATCAGCAAGTGTGTTGGTATCACAAAAGCATTGTTAAAAAAAGCATCTTAAAATAGTTATGGCTCTCTCTATTTCTAGCTAGTACATAAGGCTAATATACCTTAGCTTCCCAGTTCTACTAATTACTGTCTCATACAGAAACATTTTTAATGAAAGCTAAGTAATATGGTAAGTTTTCAGAGCTTTTTTTTAACACTCTCTATTGCATGTTACTCTGGTTTTGTTATGCTTTGTTTGACCTTCATCTTATGAACCTGCCACAAGCTCTTGAAATAGTCCTAGTGTATATGCATTTAGAAAATGACAACTCACCAAATACTGGGGTAATTCCCAAGGGAGGAGATGCTTATTTTGTGAAGTATCCACACAAGCAAAGCGTTCACCACTTGGTCAATTCCAGCCCCAGAGGACTTGACCCAGGTAATAACTCCCTTACTGGTCACTAACCTACATTATTGAGATCTAGTTTGGATTTTAATGACATGACATTGTTAGGGATTGTTATTGAGATGCAAATGATCTTCTCTTGGGTTATTTAAGACACATGAAGGACCCTAGTTTAGAATGAAAATTAGTTATTGATTATTCCAGCAATTAACAAAATAAATTTTAGCACCTTTTTGAAAGTCTTCAATTGTTATTGCCAAAAACTGATCAAAGTGCTTGAATAGATTGTTTTGTGTGTGCAACAGAGAAAATATCCAGTAATAAGCTATGAAAATATTCCTTTTAAAGTCTTGCTTTCACTTTACTGCAGTATATCCGAGCCTCTATGCTCTAAGTTCCCAATCTTCTGTTCGGTGCAAAATGTGAACCATGTCAGCATATGATGTAACTGTATAATCTTAATTACATGGATACAAGAACAGTTGGCTCCATATTTCCTTTAATATTTAAAAGAAGTGCTGAGCACATGTAAAAGTGAAATCTTTATCTTGTTTCTTTCTTCTCTTTTTTCTAAACTTCCATTGTTAGATTAACATCATTTATCATTTATAGAGCTCGTTTTCTCCAGTTGCGTTGCTTTCATTAGTACTTTGGATCTACTCCTTTCTAAACATCCTGAGATAGGAGGCAGTTATTATTTATAGAAGTCTTCTAATGTTACCAGCAGCACAAACTTTAATAAAATACCTTTCCCTATCCCATTGAATATGTAGCGGATGTTAATTTATGCCAAGGTATTTTGACTGGAAATGGTACTTCCTGTGGCTCACGATTATCTTTTCATGTGGAATGTTTTTTTTAAAAAATTACTGGAAACCTTTAGATATTCTAAATAGATTGCAGAACGTTGTCTTTTGTAGCCAAGCTGAAAATACAGCTTGACTTGTAGGATATATGGTATATATTTGATATCTGTCTCATCTTTGGCTCTTGTTTTCCTCTTTCTGTTACTAGAAACTCTAGTCAAACAAGACTTTAAGGAGTGATCATGGACTAATGTTTCTTACTTAAAGTTTCAGTGTTTAGATTCATAGATTGCCATTGTGATAATCTATTCTGACCTCCTGTATAACACCGGCCATAGAACTCCCACCCCACCCCCAAATCCCTAGCGTATATCTTTTAGGCCACAAAGACACTTTACACTATCAAGTATTTAGTTGGAAAAATAGCGCAAGCAGACAGACACCACTTTTGTGCTAGAACTTGTTATTTAGTGTGTCTTATGCACAGTACTGAACTCATTCAAAGAAATGCTATGAGCACGTATTGTACTTTGCATTCACATATCTTTTTAGCATCTCCAGAACTTTAGGCAAGATTCTATGGAAAACCAGGTGCATTGCTCTGGCAGGTTCAGGACTTTCAGAAAATCCTTCCATAAAGAGAGATTTCAATTAAAAGATCCTTTTTAAATTAGCAGGTAATGGAGTGCATGGAGGGGTGTCAACTTATTTTAATGTTTTCTTTCCCTGAACAGTGCCCCTTCACTGTGCCCCTTTGTAATAGAGCACACATAGTTGTCTTTCTACTATATCTATCCTGCAGTCTGCATGCAGGCAAACTGCCCATCAACTTCAGGGGAGTTAAGTGTTTTGTTTCCGGTTATTATGCTCAATGTCAGCACCATCAGGAGAGTTATTTAACTCTCGCTTTAAATGAATGCCAGACTGTGATGATTCAGACCTTTGAGGAGGATTCTACGCATGGATATTTGTATAGCTTCACATCAGTCTCTCCACTTGTCAGTCTAGTGACATCAACCTACTGTTTTACCCAGTAAGTGATAAATGGCTGCTTTTAGAGTATGGCGTTACATAGGCTTTCTGGATATGGCAAGCTAATTTTTAGTAACATTATTAGCTTTCAGAAATCCAGTGGAAATCTAATGGTACAGTCTGTTCATATCTGATATTCACCAAAATACAGCTATCCAAGCCTTGTGGTTTTAACTGGACTTTCAAGATTTTTTTTTTAAGATTATAGAACAAGAGGCACCTCAGAAACATTCACAAGTACAATAAATCAAAAAGCACCCCCATAACTTATAACACCAATAAACGACAAGGCAGCCTCCCCACTCCCAAAAAATCTAATCCTCTCCTTCCTCTATAAGTCACTTCTAACAACATTGACTTCTTCAGCAGCCTTGCTAAAAAGATGGGCCTTGCAGTGTGTCCTAAGTATTAACAGATTTGGACTCTTTCAGGCTATGGATGAGGAGAAGAGAGTAAAGGGAAGGGCCCTCATAGAGAATGCCCTGCCGTTAAGCCCCTCTCTTTTATATAGATGTGGGTCCATTTCAAATGCCTCTGTTGAGTGCAGCTGTGACAGTGTCCCACAGGAAAAAAATAACTCCATTGACAGGAGTGCTCAGGACCTGCCCCTCTTCCCCCCCGAGTAAAGATTTTTTAAACAATGTTTTGACATCTGTAATGGGTTTTCCACCCCTATGGGTCTCCATAGCCACTAGAGCCATACAGGGGAGCTGTAGAATAGATGCTATGATTTCAATGAACAAACAGAGTTGGAAGTTGAAATGTGTAGGAAGGGAGGGGTGATTTGTGCAAGTTCTCCTTCCTAAGGCAGTGATGCAGTTCCCTGACATAAATCCTTTCTCTTTTCTTTTTTTTTTAAGTTTTGTGGCTTCTATGGATGAGGACTTATTCCCTTCAATAAGTGTCTCTGGTACAGATCCTCTCTTGTTCATGACTGACTGCCAGTTGCGTGGGAGAAGGTTGCAGATGTGCTGCATAGGATCAGGTAGTTTTATTCCATCAGTTAGGGTTGACAGCATAACATACAAGTAGTGAAATTTCCTACACTTCAATGGGAATCCTGTATTCCCCACTATGGTGTGGGAGCCATAGGCAGGTAAGACCACAGCATCTAATTATATAACAGGAGCCAAAAGGGCAAGGGCTCATAATGGGCCAAATCTTGAAGTCTTTATTCAATGCCTTTTAAGGCGAAACTCCCACCACAAGTCATTGGGAGTTTGACTGATCTAGGATTTGAGGAAAACATCAGTTTGGGCCCAGTGTCATCCAGGTTGTTTCCTGCAAGGAAGAGAGAGAGAGAGAGAGAGTGTGTGTGTGTGTATAGATGTCATCAGTAAAACTGATTTATAAAAACAATGTCTAACCTGAAGTCTAACAATGTCTAACCTGAAGTGCATATCCCTTCGATGACAATGCAGACAGCTGGGTTTCAGCCAGTTTGGATATAAAAAAGCATGTAATAAGCTTTATTAATATAAGCATCTATTACAGTCAACAAACAACATACCTCAGTCTAGCATGATACATTGTATCTTAGTTAATTGTATAATTTGTTAGTCTCTAAGGTGCCACAAGTACTCCTGTTCTTTTTGCGAATACAGACTAACACGGCTGCTACTCTGAAATCGTGCATTACTGTTATTTATTAGAGCTGGTTGAAAATTTTCATTTGAAATCATTTTACAATGTAAAGAGCTTTTTTTCCAAACGAAAGAGAAATGAGCACAGTCAGCATTCTAAATGAAAATGATCTGTGAACATTTTCATTTTTTTCAAAATGTTCACGTTTCTTGACAAAAATCTGAATTTTTTCAATCTCCTCCCCCCCCCAATCTTTCCTTTTTATCTTCTTTCTCCCTTTATTACCATCAAAATGAAAAAACAAGAAAAAATGGCAGGATGTGTAGGGAAGAAAGGGAGAAAAAAACTGAACTATTTTTGGTTTTTCACTTTAAATTCCCCCCCCACACACACACACACGCACCCTGATTTTCCCTTGAAAACAATCTCCACTGTTGACCACATCTTTTATTTATTTATAGTGTGCTTTGGACATATAAGGAGGGTTACCTGTCCCAAAGACTTTACAGTTAAATAATCAAAGTGGTGAGAGGATGTGATGTGCACGCACACTCTTTTTTATTTTATTGCCTCTAGCTCACTGCTCTTGAGAGCTATCGAAATGCCTAAGAGAGATAAGGAGTCTCCTGGGCCTGTGAAAACATGCTGCTGTGCCTTGCTGCCACTCTGCCTCCAATCCTTCCTCTCAGACATCCGGCTGAGGTAGGTGAGGGGTTTCTGCCTTCAGCCCCATAATCCCATAGATTTGCAATTATGTGGTAACTGTGGTCTAGTAGTGAACTGAGCATGGAATGGACAGCTATTTCTTCCGTGAGGCATTACAACTACATCTGTGGGCCCCTTCCATTTCCCCAGGCTTCTGCTTTTATTATGAAACCACCCAAGCTCTTTGGAGTAAAACATTTGAGTAAAACAAAACTTTCTGACAGGGACTCTAATGAGGAAGGATGAACATTTTCAGTGACACAACTTGAATTTTTGATTTGTTCGTTTCCTTGATTTTTACACACCTTGTATGGTATTAGTGAACCTTGAATACAAGTCGGCAGGGCTTTTTTCCCCTTGATCTGTGCCAAGTCATTCTCATTCCTTGTTTCTTTGCTGTTTTTTAAAGAAATATTGTGTTTTGTTTTGTTCAGGGGCCTTTTAACAGTGTCCTGTTATTCTATCATTAGATCTTGAAAAAAACCACTATGATGAGCAGGAAAAAAGTTTGATGGGCTCTATCTATTTCTTAGTTTGTCCTAAATCATGTAATACTGTTTCTTGTAGTCAGAAATAGACTCAAGGGACAAAATTTGGATTTGGGAGATAGGCTTTGAATAGGAGGGATTTGGATCCAAAATTTGGATTTGGTCCATTGTAGAAATAAGCTGAAGCCACAGAATTTGTATCTGGATTCAGAACTCCCTGGGGTAACTGGAACTCTGGTTTGGAATTGGAACCACTATACAGAAATGCAAAAGTGTGCAGCAAACATAATGCAGTGCATGTTTTCTGCAGGTTTGGATTGCTGTAATACAAACTCCTGGTAATACTCCTCCATAATACTACTGGTTAAGATACATGGATGTTTATTCTGAAGATGAAGCTTTAACTCATAATGCCATATATACATTAAGAGGGAGAAATCTGAGAAGGCAATTGAACTGTGGCCGCATATGGTCTTGTACAGTCACTGGCCTCTTTAGAACTTACCTTTCAGCTAGGTTCTGTGTAAGATAAGAAATAGGGATGTCACATTTCCTCTAATCCTGCTTCTGGCAGGTGTGCGCGAGACACTGACTGCTAAATACTTTGTAATTAGTGTGCCTTGGAGCAGTCACTGTCATCTTACATCTGTAACTGGAGTGAGGGCACTGTTAGCATGATTGTGTTTTTTTCTCCAGCGTCCCAAAGCCCATAGACCTATACAAGGCTGCCTGAAGGATCAGTGTTTGATGCATGCACCATAGGCAGACCTCAGAAATGGATCTAATTATACTAGTATTTGACTGCACTGTTGTAGCAAGATGTATTATTCATAGCCAAAAACAAATTGCTATTCAAGGATAGAAAAATCTTACATATATTGCCAGTCTTAAAGTTCAGTGTCTACTTGCAGATTAAGCCTTTCAAGACTATCAATAGTTTAGATTTTTAGATTGAAATAGTTTAGATTTTTAAAATTATTACTATACTACACGAGCCATCTTAATACCTCTCTGTGTGCAATATAATATATGTCATTTTTCCAAGGGGGAGAGAAATAAAGGTAAGAGATCTTATGATCTCAAGTTAAATAAGTTATCTGAAACCTGCATTACGTAAAACCTTTGAATTCTTTACCAGATTAGGGTTTTGTGGTTCATGTTTTTCTCCTACTGCAAAACCTTAATTTTTAATCAGCGTCTGGCTGCTACTGAGAACTAATAGTAATTCCTGTTGAATGACTGGTATGTTTTGCTTTAATTTTCAGTACATATTTAAAAAGCACCAATCCTAGCTTCTAGCCACCTTTGCCATACATCACAAATACAATCGCATAAAGGAAATTAAACCAGTAGCTATTTCTCACCCCAAACCTAGAGAGCAAGGTAGAACACAGTCAATACCCCCTTGCCACAAATCTGAGCCCTTATGTGCCTGCTTCCCAAAAAGCCTCGGTAAAGGAATGGACTTTGCAGTGTGCCCTGAAATCTACCATGTCCAGCTTTTTCACGCCAACGAGGGAAGTAGGGTTCAAAGCTGAGGATCCCACTCTCTACTGCCAACTTCTATAAACTGAGGAGAATTTGTCTTGGAAACTTTCCTTCACAGTATAATAGGGAGAGACAGGCAGTGTCTCAAATAGGTCCTAAACCATTTAGACCTTCAGCTTTAATTTCCAATACTTTAATTTCTACCCAGGGCTGCAGACAGCCCTGAAAATTTGCTGTCCTGTGACCTGGCAAGATTCACAGTTTAATGTCAGTTGCCCACATTCTTCTTCTTTTCATAGCTTCATAGATCTTAAGGTCAGAAGGGACCTGTATGATCATCTAGTCTGATTTCCAGCATAACACAGGCCATAGAATTTCCCTCAGTAATTCCTGCATTAAGCCCATAACTTCTAGTTAAGATCAAGCATGTCTTTTAGAAAGATATATAGTCTTGATTTAAAGACTTCAGGTGATCCCTGGGCAAATTGTTTCAATGGGTAATAACCCTCACCGGTGAAAATTTGCATCTTATTTCTAATTATTTTCACCTTATTTCTGAATGTGTCTTGCTTCAACTCCCAGCAATTGGATCATGTTCTGCCTTTGTCTGCTTGATTGAGAGTGCCCTCCACTATCAGAAGTCTTTTTCCCATTTAGGCACTTATAGACCATGATCAAGTCACCTCTTAAGCGTTTTTTTGTTAAGGTAAACAGACAGAGCTGAGAGCGTCTTTATTCTCTCACTTTAAAGCATGTTTTCCAGACCTTAATTCACTCTTGTAGCTCTTTCCTCAACCCTTTCCAATTTGTCAACTTTTTAAATGATGGACAGCAGAATTGGACACAGTATTGCAGTAATTGGGTCATTAATGCCATTTACAGTGGTAATAACACCTTTCTGCTTGATATTCTCCTGTTTATACATCCAAGGACTGCACTAGCTGTTTTAGTCACTGTACTGCAAGCTCATGTTCAATTGGTCATCAACCACAACTCCTAATTCCCTTTCAGGGTCACTACTTTCCAAAATACAGTCTTCCATCTGTAAGTGTGACCTACATTCTTTGTTCCTAGATGTGTTACTTTGCATGTAGTTACAGCAAAATGCATGTATTTCAAGTGAGCCAAATTTACCAAGTGATCCAGATTGCCCTGTAAAGCTGATATGTCCTTATCATTATTTACCTCTCTACCAATTTTGTGTCATCTGTAAACTTTGTCAGTAATGGTTTTATATTTTCTTCCAGATAACTGATAAAAATCTGAATAGCATTGGGCTGAGTATAGATTCCAGCAGGAGCCTTTTAAAAATACTTCCATTGAAGAATGATTCACCATTCGTTATTTTTTTCAGATCTTTTAGCCCGTTTTTAGTCTATTTAATGTGGGCTACATTGATTTTGTATAGTGTTATTCTTTTCTGTCAGATTCTCATGAGGACTAAGTCAGGTGCCTTATAGAAGTACAAGTTTATTATGTCAACACAGTTACTTTTATAAACTAAATTTGGAGTCTCATCAAAAAATTATATCAAGTTTGTTTGACGATACTTATTTTCTATAAAACCATGTTGAGTTGTATTAGTTATTGTACCATCCTTTACATCTTTACTGATTGCATCCTGCATCAGCTTTTCTGTGATATTTTTCTGGGATTGATGTCAGACTAACAAGCCTATAGGTACCCAGGTCATCCTTTTTACCCTTTTAAATACTAGGACAGCATATGCTTGTTTCCAGTCCTCTGGAACTTCCTAAGCTGTTAAACATCAAGATCAATGTTTCAGAGTGCTCCTGGGTCAATTCTTTTTAAACTCTTGGAAGCAAATTGTCGGCTCAAGAAAATTTGAAAAATGTTTGAGTTTAGTAGCTGCATTTTAACATCCTACCTATTTACTGATGCAATAGAAAGTATTTCATTATCACTGTAAGAAGTGGATACATCAACCAACTTCTTTACAAATACAGATCAGAAGCCACTTCAGATTTAAGGTGTACCTGCTTCATATAGAACACACTGCAATAATTCAGTTTTGCTGGGGGAAAGGCCAGGAGTATGATAGCAACATCCTTGCCCCTAAAGAAATGGTCAAAATCTCTTGGTCAGATACAGGTGAAAAATTTTGCAGTATATTTACAAACATGAACATTGATTATTGGAAAAAATATAAAGTATAATCTAAGTTGTAAAATTATTTCTACTTTTAAAAATTGTTCAGTCAATTCAAAATATAAAGTAAATTAATGTTCCCATAAGTAGAGAAAGTCTACAAAAGATACTGATCAGATGATCCATAAGGAAATAAATCCAAATAGTACACATTTGCCTTTTGTAGTAAAACTGTATGATTCTCAATGTTATGATAAGTACGCTGTTAGCAATCCTTTTTTAGGGCTATATCCTGCAATGTGCTTAGGGCCTCCTGAGAAGATCTGAATGCCTTCAAAGTTCAGAGCTGAAGGAACTCTTCATCTCTCAGGAAGTACTCAGACACCTTTACCTGCCTCTTAGATGTTTCAGAACTCAGATCAATAGTCCCTCAAACTTGACATGGGAACTGGCTTCACTGCCTGGGAATTACAAGAAAGTTTTGCATTAAAAAGTCATTATTTATGTAAATGTGTATTCTGAGAAAATGTTGACCTGCAAATTGACTATGTCCTTAAACAAAATTGCAATGGGTTCAAGATACTTATTTTGAAGTTCCAAAACACAGCCTAGCAAACACAATTGTTGAGAATGCAGTTCAAAAAATCTACACATCCAATAAGTAGTATCCTACAAATTATATTTGATGATTGATCATGGCAAGTAGAGTATATGATCAAAAGAGACAGTATGGCAAGCCAAGGCAACTTCTACTGTGCTGTTGCTAAAGGATATTTGCTTGAGGGTGAGAGGGAATCACCCATCTACTTCATTCTGGGACTAGTTTGGTATTCAAAGGTGTGACTCTGCATGACCATTTGTATTATTCATTATGGCAGCTGTTGGATGATTTACATGCAACCAATGCAGAGAGCAGGGCCAGGTGCACCGTCTCATGGAGTGCTGGGAGAGAGCATGTGCCTCAAGCAGGCCCAATCTCTCCAGAGTTTCCCAGACACATGGAAAATGTCCATTCGGTACCATCCAATAGGAAGCATTGCAGAAGGAAAGGTGGGAACCAGCCCTGCCTCCTCCATGTTTCCTTTCAGGTGATTTGTTTGACAGGAGAAAGGGGAGAGAGCAGGGACTGCTATGAAGATTGGCCCATAGGTGAGCCATGCAAATGAGTGAGAGTCTTCTCTCTCCCCATTCAAGGGCCAATGAAAATCCGGTCTCCTGTGCATAGTGCTGGGTGCCTAATTTAGGTTGGGTGAGGTTGGTCTTTGGAGAGAATATAAAATCTCAAACTGGTGACCATCTGAATTCTGATTTATCTTTATCTGTTGTCATCTATTCTTCATAAGAGTGTCTGTCTAGGTCTGTTTAGATTTTAGTTTTAACTGTATTCTCATATAGATCAGTAATATAAATGTTAATATTGGATCAATGTGTGCAAGTCTTATCCATTGTGGTGAGAATTTATTCTGAGAGCACTGTTAGAGGGGAAAGGGTGCTCCCATGACAAGAGGACTAGCCTGGGATTTAGAAGACCTAAGTTCAATTCCTTGCTCTGCTACAAACTCTCTATGTGACCCTGGAAAAGTCTCTTTGTGCCTCAGTTCCCCATCTGTAAAATTGGGATAACAGCACCTCCCTACTTCACAGAGGTGTTATAAGAATAAATACATTAAAGATGTCAAAATGCTTTGATGCTATGTTAATGCAGCCTCTCTAAACCCTAAGACACAGTGTTTCCACTGGCTTCAATGAGACTATCTGTGTAAGTGCTTACCAATGTGAGTAAGGGATGCACAATGGTGGGCATCATTAGCAGAAGTAGAGTGAATGCTAGATTCTGGACTTGCTTGCACCCTGTACAACCCAGGCTAACCCTATGTATTCATTAAGTTACTGTGAAATTTGACCTCCTCTGTTGAGCCCAAGATATGACCTGCTCCTATAAAAAAGCAGTTATTTAAAGTGGTACCATTTAAAGCCAATGGGAGTTGCAGGTGCTCAGTAGCATCTCACAAGATGAGACCCATTGTTCTCCAGGGGAGATGCTTTGGAATGAGCGTAGTTTATGGTCCTAACTTTGTAGACTTGGCCCATGGATCATAATTAAGTAGGTAATGCATCCCTCTTCACAAAACAAATTTGACTCCACTCATATAAAGGGTGTCTAGCTGATCAAACATGGCCAATATAGATGGAGTTAATGAAGGAGCTTGGCATAACTGAAGGCTTTGAGATGATTGTGCATATTCTGAAAAATGTCAAAAGCATAAACTTTTTAATGCAATGATCAATTTTAATTTCACCACAGTGAAGTTTGTTATCCCTGGAATTTCCCCAATGAAAGGGCATCAGATTGGATTTTGTCCCCTGGATCTTGGTGCAGGAGAGATGGAGATCTCATCCTGCATAAAAGGGCATGCCATACTGTTCCCCCTGCCCCACACACACCTTATTTTGACCCCATAGAGAGCTCTCAGTCGGGTTGGGGATCCAGGACTGAGGAGGGTGTGAATTGGAGACAGAAGGAAGACCACAGGTGGGGCGTGCATATCATTGCCTTCCCCTTGCTGCCCTGTGTGGAATCCGTGAAAGTTAATATGAATTTGAAAATATTTACTGCTAGAAAAGTTTCCATGAGCTAAACCCTGCCAACACTGACTTCAGTGGGAGTTTTGCCAGATTACAATCTGCAGGATTTGGCCTTCTAACACATCCCAACGCAATAAACAAAATCCTTAGGTAAAATAAAATATTAGTAGCAAATAGTTGTGAAGCTGCGGCTGCTTCTCCATTTTGTGGACATCTTTCTTTTTTTAAACAGGCAAAATGTCTGATCTTATAATCAAATTTTGCAATTTAGTTGGCAAAGATTTCCTATAACAAGTGAAATATATAACTCCTTAAAGCAAAATATCCTACATTTTATTAAATGGTTTATTGATAACATCACTATTCACCCTTCTTGACTGACAATGTGATAGTCCTCTCCCCAGATAACATTTGCGTCTAAGAGATGAAGGATAACACAATATTTGGCTAAGTTCATATTTTTTTCCTTTCATTTCTTCCCTCTCTTGTTTCTTACTATTCCTTTCTTCTTTGCTTGCTTGTAGCTCCTGCTTTTAAACTGTCTTTAATTCCTTACACTTCATGCTCATGGGAGTCCCTGCACTTTGAGAATACTTGACATTCAGGAAAATACACTTTATATGTTAAAAATCAATGGTGACACAATATTTACAGCCCAAAGGCCAAACATTTGGCGTTTCTTTATAGAAAGTAAGTGCTTGGAGACCAGCTTTGTGCTGCTCAGCTGTAGACATCAAAGAATAATAATACCGCAGTTTGAAACTCAATGACTTGAGTGGGCTCCAACATGGTTAAAGAAGGGACTGAGCTGTTTTTTGTGGATCCCATCAATAGAGAGATGGAGATAAGCATCATGATTTTTGCAAAACTACCAAGCAGCCCTTTTTTTTGTATAAGATCATCTCTTTTGTATTCAAACATGTATATAGTGTCTAAAGTGCTGGAATATCTTACTCTTCTCATTAAAAACCTGAATTATCTTTAAAAACAGATTTTTTGTTCAAATTACAATGAATTCTTTGCAATAGGAAGGATTTAATGGGATAGCACTATATCTATGATACTTCAAGAAGACTGATTTTTAATTGGCATCTGAAATAAAACATGCTTTACACATTAAGCCCCTCTAGTCCAAGGAATGGTTTCCCATTTTAACTATATATATATATATATGCGTGTGTGTGTGTGAGCCCGAGAGAGAGATTTCTATTACATTCTAGGCAAGAACTCTTTAATAGGCTTAATTTGGGAGGGTGAGAGAAAAACACTGCAAGTCGTTTATTACATCACTACAAACGGCATTATATACCTTGGGAATGCAGTGTCATTTAGTTTGTATGTTTGACCCCTACTTGTTATTAGGTGCACTTTACTAAATCAGCAGAAAAAAGATAGGTCGGTAATGACTATTACCAAGCTAATAATAATTATAAGGGCAAAACATTGTTATTGATGTTTCAGACATCATTTCGTATGTGCTGTTCTTTAGACACTGATTTGTGATTTGCGTTATTAGGAATGAACTTTCTTTGACCCATCATTTATCATAAGTTAGACTGCTTAGCCTATTAGTTATGTAACAGAGCTTTTTAAATAGTGAAATGGATGTACATAAGCCATCAGCATCCAATGGTTTTGAATGGGACTTTCATTTCACTTAATTTTTAAAGGAAACTAAAAAGAGGGGAGCTCATGTAAGAAGTGAATATACAGACCACATTAGAAAAAGATACTAATGGATTCTAGGGGAGTGGCAACACATGATATAGTTAAGGATGAATGATGGTTTCCATTATTATCCTTTACCTTTTTTCAGTTGCTCATAACCGTTTGAGACTTTCACTTTTCAGTATAAGCAGCAAAGAGTCCTGTGGCACCTTATAGACTAACAGACGTTTTGGAGCATGAGCTTTCATGGGTGAATACCCACTTCGTCGGATGCATGTATTCACCCACGAAAGCTCATGCTCCAATACGTCTGTTAGTCTATAAGGTGCCACAGGACTCTTTGCTGCTTTTACAGATCCAGACTAACACGGCTACCCCTCTGATACTTGACTTTTCAGTATAACATTTTCCAGGTTTTGTCATTGCCCAAATATGAATAGGGGGTTTTTGAAACTTTGGGGGGGTGGGATAAAGATTTTTCAATTTTTGAGTTCAAGAGTGAAAAATATATACTTTTACGATGACAAAGAAAATAGATGAACATTTTTATTTGAACATTGCTACAGCCAAAGCAGCTTGGGGTAAGACAGCTAGAATTTGGACCAACTTCAAGCTTTTGAATATTTTGGTGAATATGGTTTCTGTTTGACCGTGTTCTGACACTTTGAAACTTGCATGATGTGCAAGTAAAGTAAACGTTACATGTTTATTGTAAACTCATACGGTAAGTCTGCACACTAAGCCTGGGACTGTGGGGCCAGCTGTCCATGTCACTTGAGAAACCACACTGCATTGGAAACCTGGGTTTATGATTGCTGGTCCTGGGTTTCACAGCCATGCGAGTGCATCCATACTGCACTATCCAGACCTTCTGACTTGGGTCTGTGGCTTGAGCTGTGGCCACACTCCATAATGACATAATGACAGGGCTTGGACCCCAGTCACAGCAGGACTCAGGACTCAGGCACTGACCCATCCCCCTAGCAGGGTCCTATGACCCAGGTTCTGAGTGCTTGCTGACCTAAGTCAGACTGATTTGTGTGTGGACTAATATGGTCTCAGGCTCAAACCTGAGTGAAAACTTGGGTTTAGTGTTCAGTGTAGACATACCCATAAAGGCCCCAATCCCTGTAAAGCACTTAATCACATGTTTAACTTTGAGCATGTGAGTAATCTCATTCACTTCAGTGGGACTACTTATGTATTTAATGTTAAGTACTCTGCTGGATTAGTGCCAAATTGAACAGCTAAAGATGGCTTTGCTATTCATGCCTGCCTGATTACTTAAACCAAAAAGCCCAATTGTGTACAGAAAGGGTTAGGCAGGGCTGCTTCACACATACTATGGTGAGTTGTTCCACTGGCTTCAGTGGGACTATTCCTGTGAATAGCCATGCACCAGTGGGAGTAAGGGTTCTGCCGTATGGACTTTTGTAGTAATCTTGAAGGAAAGAACCCCATCCTGATTCACCTAAATTGTACAGCAGATGGAGACCTCCCATAGTTAGTGGGACATCTAACCATATAGATCCAGGTTATGAAATTTACACACACCATTGCCAATCTATTACTAGACAGTAGAGCGCTGAAGTTCAGAAGAAGGAAGTTCCTTATTCCACCTTCCCCTCCCCACCGCTCATCTTTTTTCTTTTAAAATATCTAGAGAGAATATGCTATAAATGTCCATGTTGCAGAGTTAAGCATTCAAAATCAGGAAATGCCCCAGCTAATGCTGCATGTTCAACCTTAACTCTGCCCCCAGCACCCATGGTACCTATGGGATGGTAGTTTGAAGGCCAGACACTGAGGTATAGAATAGCTTTAGATACAAGAGGACTTTGGCTTCTGTATGCAGCATGGGAGTGTTTGCTAAATGGAACGTGCTTTGGCATGGCAAAGAGTAGCAACTGTTTCTGTTCCCAGGCCCTCCAATCTCTCCCTCCCACCCTCAATCCTGGCCCTCTAACCTGCACTCTTCAGTGACCTCTCACATTATGTCCCTAACTTTGGGGCCCAACTGCCTCAGTTGTGAACTCCAGAGCCCCTGCTTGTTTCCCTTCTCTCTGATTGGTGAGCACTTGGGTGCTGAATGGAGCCTGGAGTATTTCATAATTTAAATGCCCCATATATGGAAATACTGTTGAGTGACTGAAATTCACAAAAGCAAGGACACTGAAGGCCAACATTTCAGCTGCCCTGCCAGCCTCTAAATTTACAAGTGGAAAAAGGAATTTGTGTGTGAGGATCTGGTAGATGCAGAGTTACTCAAACCACATGTTCATGTCTGTTTAACATATTGTCTTATCAAACTGATTTTACATACTGTTGATTACAGTGCTGTTCTCCTTTAGCTTATATATAACCCTCTCTTTCAAACACACACACACATATACACATACATACATGTATTTTCTATAATAGAAAACTTAGCACTGTGTTTCTTAATGAGTGGGGCTGATGTGAAATGACCCCTGCTTTTCTAAACACACAGCAATCTAATTTGAACCTGTGTGCCAATTACAGGCCTCTGCGGAGCACTTTGCTGTGAAACAATCAAGCCACAATAGGATTAGAACATGTTGCAGGGAGACCACAAGGGAAAGCAAACACAGGCATAACTGCGGGTTTATTCCTTTAAATTGTCTGTAAACAGCATTGATAGCCACCTCAGTGCCACCTTGGTATTGTTTCTATAAATCCTCTGTAGGAACAATCTAAAATGAATAGACAATGAGTCAGTTATAGCATACTAACTCTCCACGCAGAGCTATTCTACTATTACGAATGCCTTTCATAGGAGTTTACCTAAGCATTCTCAGAAAGTAACAATATACATGGAGGGCAGAATTCTTTGATATTTAAAAAGCAGCATTTCATTGTTTCCTGAACTCACAGCAAACACCCATTTTTTTCCCCCACTAGGTGACTGCTATTTTTCTAAGAGCAGCCCAGTTTACAGCTATTTCTGCTCTAGCGGATCTACATGTTTGGATCTGGCTGTGGGCAGGGTATCTATTTTTACACCTCTGGTAAAGAGTATCCACATTCAACCCTTGATTCAGCCAGGTAATTAAACATGTGTCTAACTTTAAGCAGATGAACAGTCCCATGAACTTCATTTGAACTATTCACATGCTTAAAGTTATGCCTGTGCTTAACTACTTTGTGGAATCAGGACTTTTTTGGGGAGGGATAGCTCAGGCCTGGTCTACACTAGGACTTTAATTCGAATTTAGCAGCGTTAATTCGAACTAACCGCTCAACCGTCCACACCAGGAAGCCATTTAATTCAAACTAGAGGGCTCTTTAGTTCGAATTTGGTACTCCACCCCGGCAGGTGGAGTAACGCTAAATTCGACATGGCTAGCTCGAATTAGGCTAGGTGTGGATGCAAATCGAACTTAGTAGCTCCGGGAGCTATCCCACAGTGCACCACTCTGTTGATGCTCTGGACAGCAGTCGGAGCTTGGATTCTCTGACCAGCCACACAGGAAATGACCCGGGAAAATTTGAATTCATTTTCCTGTCTGGGCACTTTGAATCTGACGTCCTGGCTGGACATCGGGGCGAGCTCCGCAGCACCTGCAACGATGCAGAGCTCTCCAGCAGAGGAGTCCGGCCAATCCAAGAATAGAAAGAGGTCCCCAGCATGGACAGACCGGGAAGTCCTGGATCTGATCGGTGTGTGGGGCGAGGAGTCTGTGCTGTCGGAGCTGCGCTCCAGCAAGCGGAATGCAAAGACCTTCGAGAAGGTCTCCAAAGCAATGATAGAGAAAGGATACAGCCGGGATGCAATGCAGTGCCGCGTGAAAATCAAGGACCTGAGACAAGGCTACCAAAAAGTCAGAGCGGCAAACGGACGCTCCGGAGCCCAGCCCCAGACATGCCGCTTCTACGAGGCACTGCATGCCATTCTAGGTGGGTCTGCCACCACTGCCCCACCAGTGACCGTGGACTCAGTGGATGGCATAGTGAACCTGGACAGTTCCTCCTCGATGTTCGCCGATGTGGAAGATGAGGAAGGGTCTGTGGAGGACGGCGCAGGCGACAGCGAACACAATACCGCTTTCCCTGACAGCCAGGATCTCTTCATCACCCTCACAGAGATCCCCTACCAACCCTCCCCAGCCGTTAACCCGGACTCTGAATCAGGGGAAGGATCAGGCGGTAAGTGCTAGAAACATGTAAACATTTATTTTTTATAAAACAGGTATAAAAAATAGAAATACTATATATAAAATTTTCAATGAAAAACTATATGAAAAGTAGGTCCACACATATAGGGATTGAACAATAATCCTCCAGGGACAATTCAAGAAAGGTCTCATTTAGGTCCTCGAAAAGCCTCCGCAGGAGGTTCCTGGGGAGAGGTGCCTTGTTGGGTGCTCCGTGGAAGCACACTCTTCCGCGCCAGGACATCCTTATGTAGATGGGAATCATCGCCTCTACAAGCATGGCCGCATATGGTCCTGGTCTCTGCAGGGCTTCCCTTAGCATCCGCTCTTTGTGACTCCAAGGGACACGCATCAGGGTGATCTCGTTCATGAAATGCTGCATCTAATTAGGGCAATTAGTGTATTGTTACTGTTGTGAATGGTTGACTTTTACTTTGCATAACAATGACCCTCGCTTAACAGCCACGTGTTGTAGGCCACATAGGAAAAGCATACATTGATCTTTCCCATGCACTGGCGGGAGTGGCTGGAAAAGGGTCAGAGTATATGATTTCCAGATTGCCTTTAGCGGGAGGGCACAGCTATCCATTAACTGATAAGCAGAATGTACTGTAAGGCTTACCAGGACTGTCTGCTAGACGGATTCAGCTGTCTCTCCCCACTTATTCGCTCTCCTGTGCAATGCCGCAGCCAATGAGAGCGTATTCCGAAATCTCGAACTTGTCCCGAGATCTCGTGAGACTTGTTGCCCTGTATGGTCTTGTTCAGAGAAACTGACTAGACTGTGTTCACTGTTCGCAAACATGTATCTGTTCAAGGAAATCAGTTACTTTTCCCATCACACAGCTTCGGCTCTTTCCCGGACTGCCCCGGCATCCCCCTCGCAGAGGCTGGCGCAGATTAGGCGGCGAAAGAAAAAGACTAGGGACGAGATGTTCGCGGAACTGATGGCTTCCTCCAGAGCCGAGGCGGCAGAGCAGACACAGTGGAGGGAGACCCTATGTCAACAGCATCGCACACACATCGAACGGGAGGATAGGTGGCGGCAGGAAGACCAGCAGGCGACTCAAACGCTGCTTGGGCTAATGAGGGAGCAAACGGACACGCTCCGGCGCCTTGTTGATGTTCTGCAGGACCGCAGGCAGGAGGACAGAGCCCCCCTGCAGTGTATCTGCAACCGCCCTCCCCCGCCAAGAAGTCCTGCCCCCCCTCACCCAAAAGTACAAGACGGAGGGGCGGTAGGGGCCATGAGAACTGTCACTGCACCACTGCATAGCGCTAATGTACCACACACCTCTCACGCTATACATTTGTAGAAGTGCTTCCCTTACAGGCTCACCCAGTCCCAAATCCAAGTTTCAGCCCCCCACTGTGTATTAGATTATTAAAAGCTGTTTGCTGTTATTCACTGTTTCGGTCACGTCTTTCGTGTCAGAGGATTTCTTTGTGTATGGTGGGGGGAGGGGATTTATAATTGCACGATATAGCCTACATTACCAGGGTACAGACTTGGGGGCATGATCAACTGCAGGGCACACACACACTGCAGTCAGTAGGCACCAGGGTCACTCTGTGTGGTGTATGCTGCCCCGGGTCATTCTGTGATGTGTATGCTTGTCCAGGGTCCTAGCACCTGCCACCCCCTTAATGTTAAGGCACGCTGCCCTTACCATGCACTTCCACCGTAGCAACGAGCCTCTCCGCTGCCCTGAGCCCCAGCAAGAGCCCTCATCCACGGACAGATACTCACCCTTCCCCCACACCCCTCACCCCTTCCTACGCCCAAACCCGCAGCCCACTGCCATCATCCAAACCCCTATCCAAAGAAGGCACCACTCGCCCCTTCCTGCAAACCCACCCCTTCCTGCAATCCCTCCCCTTGATGCACAACCACTTGCAACCGTCCCCCACCCCAGAGACCTATGTAGGAGCAGGAGGATGTCATTCCTCTATGGAACAAGCGGTCTGTACATCAGTGCACACCGTGCCCAGCACAGTATGCGTCCATGTTTCAACAACTGAACAGAAATGCAAAGTAAAACAAAGATTTATTAATAATGAGTGTAACAATTAATTGTATTTAAAACGTGCTTTGGAAGTGGGGGAAACTTGGAGAACGGGGTATGTAACCGCAGATCGAAATCGACACATACAGACACAGGCCCAGGGTCAGTTTCTATTGAAAGCAAGTGGAGAGTCAAAGGTTACCCTGCTCTCCGAGGAAACTAGCTTTCAAAGCCTCCCGGATACACAGCGCTTCCCGCTGGGATATTCTCTCGGCACGGGTGTCTGGCTGAGCGTAAACTGCAGCCAGGCGATTTGCCTCAACCTCCCATCCGGACAAAAAGGTCTCGCCATTGCTCTCACAGAGATTGTGGAGCACACAGCAAGCAGCAATAACTACGGGGATATTCTTTTAGCTGATGTCCGAGCGAGTCAGTAAGCTCCACCATCTCCCCTTGAGACGTCCGAAAGCACACTCCACCACCATTCTGCACTTGCTCAGCCGGTAGTTGAAGAGTTCCTTCTCTCTGTCCAAGGCGTCTGTATAGGGCTTCATGAGCCAGGGCATTAGCGGGTAGGCCGGGTCCCCGAGGATCACTGTAGGCATCTGCACATCCCCAACCGTTACTTTGTGGTCCGGGAAGAAAGTTCCTGCCTGGAGGCGTCTAAACAGACCAGAGTTCCTGAACACACGCGCGTCATGAACCTTGCCCGCCCACCCAACGAAGATGTTGGTAAAACGTCCCCTATGGTCCACCAGTGCTTGCAGCACCATAGAAAAGTAGCCCTTTCGGTTAATGTACTCGCTGGCCTGGTGGGCCGGTGCCAGGATAGGGATGTGAGTCCCATCTATAGCCCCACCGCAGTTTGGGAATCCCATCGCGGCGAAGCCATCTATGATGTCCTGGACGTTTCCGAGAGTCACTACCTTTGAGAGCAGTTGCTCAACGATTGCGTGGGCTACTTCAATCACAGCAACCCCCACGGTAGATTTGCCCACGCCAAAGTGGTTCGCTACTGACCGGTAGCTGTCTGGCGTTGCAAGTTTCCAGAGGGCTATGGCCACTCGCTTCTGCACACTCAGGGCTGCTCGCATCCGGGTGTCCTGGCGCTTCAGGGCAGGGGACAGCAAGTCACAGAGTTCAAGGAAAGTGCCCTTACGCATCCTGAAGTTTCGCAGCCTCTGTGATTCATCCCAGACCTGCAGCACTATGCGGTCCCACCAGTCCGTGCTTGTTTCCCGGGCCCAGAATCGCCGTTCCACACCATGAACTTGACCCATTGCCACCATGATTTCCACGGCGCGGCGTACCCTGCTTTGTGAGAGGTCTGCGCCACTCTGTGAATTCCTGTCCTCACCGCGCTGCCGGAGCCTCCTCGCCCAATTTCTCAGCAGCTGACTGTGGAAGAGGTGGACGATAAGGCGCGAGGAGTTGACAACGGCCATAAGTGCAGCGATGATCGCAGCGGGCTCCATGCTCGCAGTGCTGTGGCGTCCGAGCTGTAACCGACCAGAGAAGGGTGCGAACAGATTTCCCGCCGGAGCTTTCAGGGAGGGAGGGCGTGATTGACGGTTCTATGATGACAGTTACCCAAAACCACCCTCAACACATTTTTCCCCCCAGCAGGCATTGGGGGCTCTACCCAGCATTCCAATGGGCAGCAGGGACTGCGGGAACTGTGGGATAGCTTCCCACAGTGCACCGCTTCCAAAGTCGACGCCAGCCCCGTTACTGTGGACTCAGAAATTCGAATTAGTGTATTTACGTGGATCCACAAATTCGACTTCATAAGGTCGAATCCACAAATTCGACTTAAGTAGATTCGAAATAGTCTTGTAGTGTAGACAAGGCCTCAGTGGTTTGAGCATTGACTTGCTAAACCCAGCGATGTGAGTTCAATCCCTGAGGGGGCCATTTGGGGGAACTGGGGTAAAAATCTGGGGCTTGGTCCTGCTTTGAGCAGGGGGTTAGACTAGATGACCTCCTGAGATCCCTTCTAATTCTATGATTCTTAATCCATATTCCCTTCCCTTGCCCCCCATAAAAGGGTTTCTACCTGTGTATGTTCTTTTACTTGTGTGTTTTGTCCTAGCTGTCCAATCCAGACCTTCTGTATCCCTATAGACAAAACATACAATGTCTCAGTACTGTATAATAACTGATGGACCAATTTTATCCACTAAGCAAAGCTTGAATATGCAGGAGATTTATCTGGGGATTTGGGGGGAATGGGAAGAGGGAGAGGAATGGAATCTTCTCTCCCAACCCAGATCTAGGGTACAGAGACAACAGGTATTCTGCAGCCACTAATGCAACAGCTAGGCTATAGTAGAGGCCATTTCGCACTGCTGGTCCCCTAAGGTTTTGATCAGTGGATCTTCATAATATAACAATTCACTTGTGTCAGTCCACCCCAGTTAACCCTCTGAGTTGCTGTAGGGAGACCCTTTGCAGAGCACTGCTCCATGAGGTGGAGTCTCCCCTACATGGGCTCTCTACAGTCTGTTCTCACTCCAGCACAGCGGGACCATTGTGGTTTCATAGTTTTTCTGGCCTTGTACAATAAAGACAGGAGAAACTTCTCCCCGGTGGTCACTAATTGTCTATTCCTTGTTTTCTAGGTGCCCAGCATGCAATCTGATTTGCAGATGTGCTGAGCACGCCAGGCTGTAACTGAATTCAATGGGAGCAGTGCTTTAACATATAAAATCCTATAGAATGCTTAGTACTCTGAAAAATCAGGTCTCACACATCTCAAATTGGGCACCCAAAATGACTGGATACTTTTGACCTTAAATGCTCTGTGCCTAAGTTCCCCGTCCACCTTTACCTCATAGGGGTGTTTTGAAGATAAGTTAAATAATGTTTGTGAAGCACTCAGATACTATAGTGATGAGCACCATAGAAAAGCCCTTGAGAGAGTTAATAATTCTGGGTATATCTACACTAACCCATGAGGCTGGCCCCTGACGGCTGACTTGGACTAAGGGGTTTAAGCAAAGGGACTGCAAAGGATCCCAGAGCTCGGGCTACAGCAAAAGTCTGAAGGACTATTCCACAGTTAAACATCCCCTTCGCCCGAGTCCTGCAAGCCCGAGTCAGCTGTCCCGGGCCAGCCACAGGTGTGTAATTGCAGTGTAGGCATACCCTCTGTCTTCTAAGCCAGGTTTGAATTGTGTATAGTAAAAAAAGGCCCAAGACCCCCAATTCACCAGTGCAGATAAAACAAACTATTGACTAGCTGCTCAATGAGTGAGTCCCCATCCATTCTGTGCACTGAATGAGGCAGGGGTCCTGTGGAAAAAGTAGTATGTAATCATATAATTAAACTGTAACATAATTCATACACACAGGAGGGCTGAATTAAGGCTACAAAGGCAACCTTAATTCCTGCATTTCCTAATTTTTGAGTGCTTGAGGTTGCACCCTTAATAATGTTCTTTTAATGTAGTTTTTCTGTGTGTAACATTTACCATATTTTAGAACTCAGTGCAAAGATCACAGTGTGCCGGTCCTCTCACTTCCCTAATATGCAGTCCACATACAGTTCCACACAATTACAGCGTGTGATTGCAGGTCATATAAACATACCCAAGCTAGCTTTACTTTAGTCAGAGCAGTGAAGCAGCAGTGTGGGCATCAGCGCAGGCTGGCTGCCTCAGTAATTACCCAAGATTCGGGATGGGATTGTGCAGCCTGTGCTGGAGCCTGTGCTGCCATGGCATCACTTTTCTGGTACCCAGATTATCTAGATTAAAGCCGGCTCAGGTATGTCTACATGAGCTGCAATTACACTCACGATTGCAGTATAGACATACCCAATACTGCAATCCCCTTTCACATTTGGATAAATAATTTTCACATCTTCTTCTCTTATACGGTGTCTGAAATATACAAATGCGTTTTTTAAACTGTCCCGTACTTGAATTATCGATCAGATTAAATATATTATCCCTATTACATCCATAACAATCGTTCAATACAACATAGGTAGGTGCGTAATCCATCCATTGCATTAGAGACAGAGCATCCTCCAGGGTGGGCTCGTGTAACGTTTCAGGGTACTGCATTTTATTTAGATCTCTGAGTTAAGGAGAAGATATGTAAAATCCCATGGAAGGAGACAGCTCCATATTGGCCACACATAAGCAAGATAATGTGCATTGTTTATAGATATGAAATATTCTCCTAGGCACGAGTACACAAACTGTTTGCCCCAGGAAGGTGTTTAGAGAAATATACCTCTCACTGTTGGTTAAACTGTGCTTCATTCATTTTCTAGAAGAACTACACATAGCCAGTCACTCATAGTTAGGCCAGACTTTTTGGAAGACAGCAATATCCTTCAATAACAGTTTAGCTCAAAGTCTACTGTTAGCCTACATTATTTAATTTTATACTATGTATGTATGGATTGAAAAACTGACCCTTAATTAATCTCTCAGTTCAGAGGGGTATGTGCTGATTTCCTTTTCTATCTTTGCAAATCATATTATTGAAGTGCAGAAAGTCCAGTTTTGAAAAAAATCAGAAACAAAAGTGATCATACACAATGAGTGGTCTTGCTTAGTTGAGTTTCCACAAACTATGAATATTTGATCGCTTAATTGTAGCAATGCCTTGAATGACATTTAAAAACCTCTGATTTTATTAAGTTTCATCTTAATAATTTAATTAAGTAAAACTAAGATGAGAGGTTTAGTAACATACATTTTGAAATTAATGAGCTGAGTGCCAGAGGATGAACTATATTACCCGCTGCAAGTGCACATACAACACTAATTAATATAATCTAGCTTTGTTTTAAGTGCATTTGATAATCCTACTGTGTGCAGTACTTACTTCTAGTTTAAAAAAAGACATCAGAAAGACTGAAATAATGAAGGCATAGTTCATCCTGTCAGTGCAGGAAAAAATAATTGTTTTTAATAAACAATTCAGAGATTAAAGAAATATAAACTCCAGAAGTTTTGAAGTCATTTTTATTTTTAATTAGAGGGGTTATTTATTTTACATTTTATTCCAGAACCTCAAAGTACTCTGACATTAATGAATGTATATTTGGGATAACCTTCTTCAGTGAGTGGGAATATGGTAGTGAAAACATGGGGAAAACATTTTGTACAAGACACGATTAAAATATTAGAACTATTTACCACAAAAATACTAGTAAGATATATGACAAAGACATACTAAATAATGGGAAATAATGAGAAGGGCATTTGGGCACTCTTCCTAGAGAAGTAAATGGAAACATCTGCATTTCCCATCAGTGTTCTATATTAAGTTTCCAATCCTATATGAATATTTGGTTATGTCTTTATGATGTGTCTCTTGCTGGCTATAAACCTTTTTACAAGCAGCATACGGTGCACTAATCTTTTTTTCCCCACCAAAATCTGATGCTACCAAATTTAACTTTGCAGGTTCAAAATGCTTATTATCACTGATTGAAGATAAATGACATATATAATAAATAAGAGACAGCTTTGAATTACAGGGCTGGAATTCCAGCGAGTGGTTCTGGAAACATGAAAACCACAAGAGTGAGGCCTGAGTGGTTTGCATAGTCATCAGACCTCTGAGATGGAAGTATAACCCTATAAATCAAGGTGTGCTTGTCTGACTTTGTATAATATATGGATCTTTTAAAATATTTTTTTTCTTTTTTACCTCTGTTATAAGACTGTTTTGTAGTGATACCCCGCACACTACTGCTGTCATGAAGAAATATTATCAAAGACCATTTAACTGCTGAATGGAAGAGTATGATGGGAATCAGTCCTAAAAAGTGTACAGTCTGTGAGCATCTTTCAAGCATGTTAACCCTAATGGATCCACCCTACTGGAATTTGCACAGAACCAAGGGACAGAGGTGAGAGCACTCTCCAGCCTGATCTCTCCTGAACACCGTGGAAACTTTTCAGCGTGATGGAGATCTCCAGAAAGAAGGGGAAAGGGAAGGTGACGATCAGCTAATCTGTGTGACATGCTCATCTTGGGTCCACGGAGGTTTCTGAAGCAAAAGCAACTTCCTCCTCCATAGCAACAAAGCACTTCCAAGAGGAGGTTAATTACAAACACTCTCATGACCTCATGGCAGTGCGGGTCCCGAGGGAGCTGTGCTATCATGAAAAGGAGAGCAAAGGAAGCTGAGCATCTCCACTGATGTTCTTGTCCCCAACACATATCCTGAGATCGGTGCTGTAAGAGGTGCTGTAAGAGGTTGGCAAACCCCAACACCTTGAGAAAATATTTCAAACCTCAGCTCAAAACCCAATTTCCTGCTCCGTATATGGGCAAAACCCACCAAAGATTGCAGAAGTAATTAAAACAAGTTGATCCCATGCTAAGACCTGGCAATGTTTCACATGGATCAGATAACTGAATCAGACCTCTGATCCTTCTGTGGATTTGTGCAGAATAACAATAATGCACACAAGGCACTATATACAAGGCTGCACTAAACCTTCTTCCCATAAGCCACTGCCATCGATGCTGCACTACAATAGCCTAATCTGTTTAAAATGTTTAACTGCCTTTTTGTGGATAAGACATTTAACTGCAAAATACAGTACATAGCCTCCTAACCTCCAGCATGCGGGCCCCTTGTTGTTCTCTCATACCAACTGTAGCGGGGTGGCTACCCACTCCTGCCCTTCGGGGCTTAAAACAGCCCAGGAGAGGGCTGTAGCTGGGGCAAGAAGCCTGGGCTGTTTGGGAGAAAGCAGGCTCAGCTGTGGCCAGGTCCCAATCAGGCCCAGCTGGCCCCTATAAGAGGCAGTGAGCCAGGAGCCCAGACACTCTCCCTCTGCCTGTAGAGGGAGAAGGGCCTGGCTGCTTAGAAGCTAGACACAGGGTACCTGGGTGAAGCAGGGCTGGGGAAAGGCAGAGGAGCTGGGGAGCTCCTGCCTGGAGAGCCCCAGGCTGCAGCCTAGCATTAGGCCAAGAGGTACTGGTGGTTGCAGGGGGCAGCCCAGGGGTAGGCCAAGGCAGCAGGTCCAAACCCCTTTGCTGATGATGAGTGGCTTATACTGCAGTCTGCCCCAGTGAACGGGGGCTAGATGGAGACTGGGCAGTAGCCAATACTGAGGCAAAGTGGGGATAGTGGGGTGGGGGTTCCCCTGGGAGGGGAAGACCCAGTGAAAGGGGCACCAGGGTCCAGGGAGGGACATGGGGGCCTAGAGGACAGGTGGATCACTGGCCTGCAGAGGGCGCTCCGGGCTGGAAATTGAGCTAATTCCCGGAAGTCACCAGCAGGAGGCGCCGCAGGGGTGAGTTGGCTCATCTACACCAACATTGTACTGAAAAGAATGCGGCTAACTTTTTATGTTTCTTTTCCAATGGATTTTGGGTGATAAGGATACTTATCAGAAATGCACATTTTAAGGCATAGTAAAAGGCTGTGGGAAAAGCAAACGTGAAGTCAGAATGCCCACTGTTCCAATTTAAATAACACAGCATTTAATTTTTTGGAAGGGGAAGGAGGGAACAAACCAACAACATCATTCCAATTTGAGAAATGCCTGTTTCCAAGTTGATTGCAAAACATTTGTTCTGCTATAAACAGTAAAGCCTTAAAATAATAAAACTAACTTCTATTGAAATGTGTAGTAATAATAATAATAATAACAACATCATGATGATAATAATACACATATCCTGGGCTGAGACCTAGTATACTAAGTTTTAATACCAGAGTAAATTTTTACAACTAAGTTATAAAACCTGGGGGGAAAAAAGCAGGGTTTATAATGGAAACACTGACAGATCTTTAACTATAGTGGTGTGAATGGGGCTGCTATAATGAGAGAAACTATTGCTTGGAACCAGGACAGCGATATTCTTCTCTGAGCTTCTACAGTCCCCACACCCCTGGAGTACCATTCGAGACAATGATGAACTGTGGTCTCAATTCCCTTATTAGCTGTAAGACCTAAAAATTATATGTGCAATTAAAAGGCAAAATGCTGATATTACTCATAGGAAGCCCTTTGTACATTAGCAAGGTACAAAAGTCTGCTGACACTTTGCAACAGAGCGAGTCAGCAGGGCAGAAGATTAATAGAGCCTCATAAATTTGCAGGGTGAATACAATAGATGGGGCAGAATAAGCATGTTGTGTTAGAGATAAATAAAGGGCATGGTCATCATGACAAAACATTTAACAAGGAGCACATCCCCTTGTTTTAGGCAATTTGCTTGGCTAGCATTAGCCTGTTTTATATAACTACATATAATTACCTCACAGCGGTTCCAACCAGTATCACAAAGGCCTTCTAATACTACAAGCAGAACGGCATTAGGAAGAAGCCTTGTAAAATGAAATGGTTTGTCTAGCTTTTCTTTTTATTTTGTCCAGACTGTTCCCCTCCAGTTGTTCTAGGTCCTTCTGAGTTTTTGAAACTGAATGAAATAAAAGCACTACTAGTTATGAAATGTGAAAATAAGCAGCTTCCACTAGCTGTATCTTCCACTGAGTATAAGTAGCACTCCTCCTTGTTTTCAATCAAGAGTTGTGCTGGAAACTCAATGGCACATTCTTACCCCTAATTTTTGTGTATTGGTTTCTAAAAGTGAAGGCATTCATTAGTCTTTTTAACGATGCAAACATTCAGAACTAGAGCCCACGCTAGGCATAAGCAGGCTAAGCAATTGCTTAGGTCCCCGAGCACCTCGAGGCGCCCGCTATTCACTTTTTTAGTATGTGTTGGGGCGGGCAAAATATTCCTGCTTAGGGCCCCCAATAGGCTAGCGCTGCCTCTGTTCAGAACTTATCGCTGTAACTATTAGCTATCTGCATTTGAACTGAATTTCATTAGTTTGCTGAACTCTGTTACACCCAAAATAGCTTCTCTGCACTAGTGTTGGGTAAACCTCAAAAGGTCCAGGGCTACCTATCCAGAGTAAACATACTCATGGTATTTCTAGTGCTTCTCGCTATAGTCTGGCTGGAATCCAGAAGTGCAGAGATGCACAAAAATGTAAAAATAATGTGGGTAGGAAAGCTAATAATTTTTTTCAAATTAAAAAAGAAATCCAAAAAAACTCTTTGGTTTGGGTCTGATTCAGGTTTGGGGCAAAGTTGTAGGTAGAATGTTTCTTTTAAGCGAACGTGTTTGCCCATTCCCCACTTAAATGTGGCTTCAATGTGTAAAAGTCAAAATAAACGAGAGAATGATATTGTGTTTGTCCACTGACTCATGTCATTAATATGTACCTGTTGAGTGAGTTTTATAATGGGGTGTGGGTGTTTTTGTCTCACTGCTGCCTCTTATTCTGCCCAGGATACCCTTGAAAGGAGGATGTTTCATTGTACTCATATTTTGTCTGATATATTTATTTCTTGGTGAGGTAGCTTCTTTCCTCAGTGGGAGGATGTGGAAGAATAGAGCAGATCTGATGATAGGGAACAGCGGGCAGGATCATCTGAAGGACTGTCCCATTCAATTGGCCCATTTGCTGGCGTGGATTGCAATAAACTGGTTTGAATGATGCTCTATCCCATTGAACCCCAGCGAGTCTGTATATATTCAGCATTACCAATTTATAACATTCAGAAATCATGACAGTCCCTCCCCCCCGCCCTCAAATCATGAGGTTGGCTTAAAGGCCACACGTTATATTTTTAAATAGACTTTGCATTCTGTTTATTTGACTTCTACCTTCTGAGCTCTTAAGGTGCATTTGCTTCATGTTTTCAAGTTTTTCTCCACAGCCATGAGGGTGAGAAGCTTACTTTTAATAAAAAAGAGAGCTGAGGTTCTCAAGCAGTCTCCCTTCTAGAAGATAGAGCTTTAAGAAATACATTAAAAATCAAGAGACTGGCGATAGAATTAGGAGAGTTGGCAAGCTGTATGTTGTGTGTATATATAAGCCTCTATATTCAGCCCCACCTGAATCCCTAATCTTCTTGTGTCTATGACTCCCATTTGTTCTCCTATTTGCTTGTCTGTGCTTGGACTGATGAGTCTTGATGGGCCATCTGGATTATTGGTCAGTTTTCCATTGATACTCTTTAGTTGTATTCTTGTTGATGTCTGTTTATGATGTTATGTCTCTTGTTGCAATTTTGTGGGTAAGGAGGCACAAAGAAAAAATCTGAGAAAGGAGGGGAATTGCCTTTGCAATCTGAGCATAGGGTTGTGAGCCTTGGAGTAGGATTAGCTCTGCCCTACTGAGCCCAAGCATTGGTGATGTAATGCCTGCCCAAGAAGCCCTAATCCTGCAAGGGAGAAAGCAATTTTGGAAGCTTATTTGGACTGCATTGGTGATGAGATGGAATGTGACTTTACAAAAATTATTCGGCCTCATTGAGGAGTCCTGGACCTAGCATGCAAGGACTATGTGTGCGTAAATGTATGAATGCATTGATTACTGCTCATTGTAGCAATGCCCCTCAGCTGAAAAATGCAACAAAATAGAGAGAGGTCACACGAGACAATCTAGTTTTCAGCATCAGGAGTAATTTGTATTGACTAGTGATCTAGTCTTCCTGAACCTTCCAAAGGTTTTAAGGAAGGAGATAAGGCAACACAGGACTTCACTTTGAGAGATTTCTCACCATCATGCATAGGCGCCGAGTTATATGGGCTCCAGGGGCCCCAGCCCCAGGAATATTCAGGGCTGGGGGCTGTGCTCCACCAATATCTGGAGCTGGATTTCTCCCCTGGCCCTGCCTGGAGCAGGCACCGGCCCCTGGCTGCCACTACCACCACCCCCAGCCCATCCCCGCCCACCCAGTAGCGTAGTGGGGTGGAAGGGGGGAAGCAGCCGCTCCCCTTTGAGCACATTTTACAAAATCAGCACCTTTCCAGGCAGCCAACACTGGGCTCCAGACTTGGAGTCCGGACTGGGTTTTGCGTGTGGCCGCCAGCTGGCTCTGGGCTCTGCACTGCCCTCCTGCAGCCCCAGCCCTGCTTGCTGGCTCGGGGGCTGCAGGCAGGTCGGCTGGTTGCCGGGCTTCCCGGGGGTGAGGAGGAGGAGGCGCCCATCCGCTCGCAGCTGCCCAGTTCCCTAAGCCGGCCGGGGTGGGCTCTGCCGGGAGGGGTGGCAGGGCAGCCCCCCCAAGTGCGGCGGGGGACTGAGGAGTGTCCGAAATAGATTGCGGTTCGATCAGCTTTATATTGGGAGAGGAAAATCAGGCAGGACCAGAATAAGGTGCAAAGCCAAGTGGCTGCGTTTATTTGGGGGAAAATTACAACTTGGGCCAAGGAAGAGAGGCAATTTTTAGCTGGGATGTTGTTAGCTAAAACACCCCAAACAACCCAAAAATCATTAACAGTACAATTCTATACTGCTCACTGCACCACACTGGATAGGCAGACACACCAATCACAAAAGATGGGAATCGGGTTCGTCAGGGCGGTGCCCGGTGCAACACAGGAAAGAGACCCACAGGCCACTGCCTCAACCGCCCTTGCTTTCACACTAAGGGTAAACCCAGAGTGTGGTGTGGCTGCAGTTGGGCAGATTCCACTCACACAGACCGCGGGGACAGGAACCCCTTGGTCAGCTAATTCCCCAGGTGGAGACAGCTCCCAGACACAAACACTCCGGACAAAGACAGAGCAGTGACTCACACACTTAAAACAGTTTACAATAAACAATTTATTAAAACCTTAGAACAACTATACACCTAGGCAATTGTGCAATTATGAGCTCAATACTTTAATCCTTAACACTGTGTACACACTTGGTACTGGGTTAGGGAGGGGAAAAATAGGAGGCTAGATAAGCAAACTGCCAGAAATTAGAAAACAAATACCACACTCCAGGCGCAGCTGACCAGCAGAGCAGACACCAGAAGCATGATGAGGTGCCAGGAACAGGTCCAAGGCGACAACGAAGACGACACGACACGAGCTAGCTATACCGGGAGGAGACCCTGGCCGAAAGGTTGATCAGGTCCTTCAGCTGACACGCGGATACTCCACACAGATTTTGGGGGAAAACCTAGTTTTATAGAAAGGGTCTCACTCACTCGTGTCAACATCTGATTGGTCCCTGGTTCCCCCTTCCTCCAGGCTCCGAGCTGTTGCCCCCCACGCCGGCAGGATTTGCACACGGCACACTGGGGTATCTGGGCAGAATTAGGGCTCTGTATACAGTACTCTGGAGTTGCTGGGCAGAACTAGCCTGACCTCCAGACGACCAGGCCCAAAAAGAGCGGGAAAATGCATACTACGGAGTTGCTGGGCAAAATCAGGTCTTTGCACACTGCACTAGCCTGACCTTTAGACGGCCCAACAGAAAAAAAAAGCAGGAAAGTACACACAGCACTTTAGTGTTGCTGGGCAGGATTAGGTCTCTGTCCTTTCCTATGCAACAAGAACCTGGTCCAAGGTGGAGGCTGCCTTGTCCTTTTAACAGGACAAGATGGCCGTGGACCGACAATTGGTCCATACAGAGCCATAACTGCGTATCAGGTTGCGACAAGGAGCAGCAGCCCCGTGCAGAGCAAGGCAGCCACGCGGCAGGGAAGGGGGCTCTGAAGCCCAGCTGGTGCCCGTGGAGAGGGTAGGAAAAGGGGAGGGGGGATGTTTTTTCTCCTGGTCTCTCTTCAGCGGAGGGGGCTGAGGGATCAGCAGGGCCAGGAGGCAAAGGAGCGACTTTGGGTTATTGCCCCCCCCACTTACCCTCCCTTAGTGTTGCACCTGGGGCTGTGAAACGGTGCTTAGCGCAGCTTGTGAAGGGGGTGGGGGTAAAGGTGCTTTAAGGTGCCAGTTGTGTCTCCTCAGTCTCACTGCTGACTAGCTGCAGACCCAGTGCTCAGAACTCAGCAATGTTCTCAGGGACTATGCAGTGCTCTATAGGAGTTTTCAATTGCCTGCTAAATGCTTCCACAATGACACCTTTTCACTCAGCTACATCCTGAATAGTAGGGACTGGGGGCGGGGGAGGGGGGAGTGTAGCAGATGCCAATTTGAGGTGAATAGTCTCTTGGCCAGATTCTACTGTGTTTATGGTGCTTTGTGCCATGGGCTGGAGCAAAGTGGCTGGTGGATAACCAGGAATCTGGTTAATAATTGTTCTCTAAATTCAGCTTTCTTCTCTCTCTCTGAATTAAAACTAATTCAAAATAGTAGCATGCAAGCTGACTGGATAATGATAATAGCATAATCTCTTGTTATAGCACTGTAAACCCTACTACCTGATTAGTAATTGGATATGTTGGCTGGCACCTTTTTTTATGTGTTCGCTCCCCCTGATGTTAGAACCTGGCTACACCACTGGGGAGGGGAGCTTCCTAGACCTGAGCAGCTAGGGCTTGGGTGAATTTTGTGATACTCTGCCCCTCCCCAGCCACCACCCTGCAGTCCCCACTCCTGCACCATGCTGGGCAAGGGGCAGCCCCATCCCCAGTGAGGCTATGGTGAGGGGTGGCAGCAGGGGAGGCCACACGTGATGGCAACTCCCCCCCCAGTACCCACCATAGGGGAGGCGAGTGGGCTTTCTGGACCTGAGAGGGGCCCTAGAAGCATGTGCAGTGACTGGGGGGGAGAGGAGGGGTCCCTCCCCTGGAGCTTGCTGCTGCCAGGGAGGGTGGAGGGGAGTCCTCTCTGGCCCTAGCCCTGGTGCAGCCTGTCTGCACCCCAAGTTCCTTATCCCCAGCCCTGCCCCAGAGTCCTCACCTGACGGGAAAAACACGCTACTTAAATTTGGTGGTCAGTTTAGAGTATCATAGAATATCAGGGTTTGAAGGGACCTCAGGAGGTATCTAGTCCAACCTCCTGCTCAAAGCAGGACCAATTCCCAACTAAATCATCCCAGCCAGGGCTTTGTCAAGCCGGGCCTTAAAAACCTCTAAGGAAGGAGATTCCACCACCTCCCTAGGTAACCCATTCCAGTGCTTCACCACCCTCCTAGTGAAAAAGTTTTTCTTAATATCCAACCTAAACCTCCCCCACTGCAACTTGAGACCATTACTCTTTGTTCTGTCCTCTGCTACCACTGAGAACAGTCTAGATCCATCCTCTTTGGAACCCCCTTTCAGGTAGTTGAAAGCAGCTATCAAATCCACCCTCATTCTTCTCTTCTGCAGACTAAACAATCCCAGTTCCCTCAGCCTCTCCTCAGAAGTCATGTGCTCCATCCCCCTAATCATTGCCCTCCACTGGACTTTCCAATTTTTTTTTTGCTGCCCTCCACTGGACTTTCCAATTTTTCCACATCCTTCTTTGCAATGTGGGGCCCAAAACTGGACATAGTACTCTAGATGAGGCCTCACCAATGTTGAATAGAGGAGAATGATCATGTCTCTTGATCTGCTGGCAGTGCCCCTACTTATACAGCCCAAAATGCTGTTAGCCTTCTTGACAAAGGCCAGAGGAGGGAGTGTTAGTACCTGTGCGGACTTCCGGGAAGCGCATGGTGTGGAAGGGGATGCTGGGATGCTCTGGAACCACTCCTTCAAAGCCAGTCAGGACTCTGGGGGAGCCTCCTCTCTGAGCATAGTGTCTCCAGGGCAAGAAGTTTACACCTTCCTGGGTCTGACCTCAGAGCATTCAGCATGCCCTTCCACACCATGCGCTTTCCGCAGTGAGTCCACCCAGGCGGGGTCCTGGGGCAGCCAGAGGTCCCTGCACTCCAACTCTGCAGTTAGACGTGACTCTCAGCCAGCCAGTAAAACAGAAGGTTTATTAGATGACAGGATCACAGTCTAGAACAGAGCTTGTGGGTACAGAAAACAGGACCCCTCAGTCAGGTCCATCTTTGGGGGTGGGGAGCCCAGACCCAAGTTCTGGGCCTCTCCCCATTTCTCCAGCCAGCTCCAAACTGACACTCCCTCCTCTGACCTTTGTGTCTCGATTCCGGACAAGGAGGCCACCTGATCTTTGTCCCCAACACCTTCAGTTGGCACCTTGCAGAGGAAGCTGAGGCACCCACACAGTATTCAGAGAAAATATTAAGAACATCCCCACTTCATCACAACAGGTGCAACAAAATATAATACTGTATATTGAAGTAGGCAAGTGCTGCTTCTGACTTTCCACTTTTAATTGACCCTTATAATCTTGTGGCACTGACGCATTGTAGCTTCATTTTATATTGGCTTACAGGGCGGGAGCGGGGGGGAGGGGGGTGCCACCATTTTGGGCCCCACCAAAAATTATACAAACCTGCCGCCTATGCCATCATGGATATTCCTAAGTGCCTCCCCTCCACTAAGTACTGAGGAATCAGTACATTATGTTCCCCTTTGTAATGAAATTGTCTTTCCACTGAATTCATTGACTTTGTCACCTACTCGCAGCTTGCCATAGGCACAAATTCTAATATGTGACAATGGCTGATCTTAGGTGTCTGATGTGAGTTCTTCAAAGAGGAGGACTATAATATGTATAAAAGAACAGAAATATTTCTGAGAAGTTTTTAAGAAGTCTCGATAAAAATACACCTTTCTACCCAAACTGGCAAAAAAATTAATGTATTTTAAGGCATACACTGAACTTGTGCTTACCATTATTTGTAAATGGTAAACATTTTTAAAAGGCTTTTTAAATTTATGAACTAAATAATGCACCTTTACTTGGGGAATTGGCGCACTGTAGACTTATTGCAAGTGACATTAAAAAAGAACTATAACCATTTACATTTTTAAATAAGGTTGTTATGCTAAATATAATCCGAGCGTGTGTTGATCTACTTGTTCTAGATACTGTTGGCAAAAAGCCTCATCTAAAAATAACATGACATTTCATTTGTAGGTGACTGAATACTTTCCTCTAAAAGAATGGATGCTACTCTGGCTAAAAGTCCTTTGTTAGCTATCCTAATCTTCTGCAAATGTAATTCTTTTGATAAAATATTTGAAAGAAATAAAAATCGACTTTTTTTTTTAAATTTTGCATCTGTGAACTCAAGATTAGGGGCCTGATTCCCCATTGTGCTCCTCCAGTTTTGTGACAGTTTGACTCTATTGATACCAGTGGAATTACATAGTCAAAAAACTGGAATAATTCACTGGTGAGTCATAAATAAATAAATAAAACCACACAGAGACTTAGTGATGAATTTTCAGGAACATTGGCTGCAAAATATCCCATGAATGTTAATAGAAGTTTGTTTCTGCTCCTAGTTTCCAATGTGCATCCAACTGAAAATGTAGATGCTGGAACTAAAGAACTGGCCAAGCTTGATTGGCTAATTGACAGACCACCAAATACAGCCATAACCATCTCTGAGTATTTTGTTCACGGCAAGGAGCTCTTGCTACTTTCTGAATTTAATAACACAGATAGTGCTAAATTGGAAAGTGTAGATTCAGATCCAAAGATTGGGGATGTTGAGATAATCCAGGGTTTTGGTATGACTCAATCTCTAACACAAAACTACAATTGGGCTATTAGTTTTGTTGTTGAGATGGGGGATGTATACTACATAATCACTGACATAGTATCCATTGTGAAAGTGGATGAACTCTTCAGCCACCTAACTGAAATATTTTAAATGGCAGCCTGGAGAGGAGAATGGAATTAGAAGTTACTTAAAACCAGAGAGCTCAGCTTCAAAGGCCTGGCAAAGAGATACTACACCCAGTCATTGTCATAAGAATGGCCATACTTATTAGTTAGAGATTGACTCATGCCCTGAAGAATGAGGGTTCATATTCTCTCCAAAACTCCTGGAGTAAAATCCTATTTCTCTCTCAGAACTCTCTGCCACACTCTGAATTGAAGTCAAAGCCAAAACTCCCATTGACGTCAATGGAGCCAGGTTTTCACCCTTGTGTTTGGTATGGTTCTTTTAAAATTCCTTCCTATTGATCTCAGTGGGGCTCCTCATGGAGTAAGGTACTGCTCTATCCGAGGGAGGGTGGCTGAATCAGGCCTTTAGGTTACAGTTATCTGGCTTTGGTGGCAATGAAGTTTATGATGCTGTAGTACAGGGATCGGCAACCTTTGGTACGTGGCTTACCCGGGTGAGCACCCTGGCGGGCCGTGCCAGTTTGTTTACCTGCTGTGTCAGCTGGTTCAGCCGACCATGGCTCCCACTGGCCACGATTTGCCATCCGAGGCCAATGGGGGCGACGGGAAGTGCCGCAGGCTGAGAGCTGTGCTGGCCCCAGCTTCCTGTAGCCCCCATTGGCCTGGGACAGCAAACTGCAGCCAGTGGGAGCTGCGATTGGCTGAACCTGAGGATGTGGCAGGTAAACAAACCGGCCCATCCCGCCAGGGTGCTTATCCTGGCAAGCCGCATGCCAAAGATTGCTGATCCCTGTTGTAGTACAATACAGTATATACCTATGGTGCTTTGACGGAACTCCAAAAACAACATATATTTCTTTTTCTTTTCTCTGTTTTAAGATTATTTGGTTATTGTGCACATTTAAGATTGAGGTCATTCAATAAACTCTAGGTCCAGCTCTCTTTCTTGCCAGTAAAAATAGCATCGAGGTAGTATCTGTATCTTTATTTAGCTCCCAGAATCCCTTTTATAAAATGTTACCAATCATGGAACTGTTATTGAGTGAGAATACAATTAAAATAGGGGACTGGAAGCTAGGAGACCTGGGTTCTAATCCTGACTCTATCATTGTGCTGTGTGAGCTTGGAGCCATATTTCACAAGTTATTGGGCTTGAGTATTCTCACTTACATAGAGGGGAGAATAATGCTCAATACCAAAGGAATTCCTGGGTGAAATTCTATGGCCCATGTTACGAAGAAGTTGAGACAGACTTGATCATAATGGCTCCTTACGGTCTTAAAACCGATGGGTGAGATTCTGTGCAGCACCTGTAAGATGCTTAGCATGGAATTCCCAGCCCAGGGGGAAATGGGGATAAAAGCCACCTTTGTGCCTTCGAAATTCCAAACTGCTCTGCAATCCCCAGCACAACTTAGACAGCCCTTTATGCTGCTCTGGCCCTTTCACTTGGCATACAGGCACTGGAGTGAGGGTGAGGATCTCACCCCATGAAAATGAAGCAATTGATTTGTATGTGCCCCACCCCAGCCCTTGAATAATAACTGGGCAGTGTGCTCGTGCCTTTGGGACAGACAGCATATCCAAACACAAAGCAATCCCTAAAATCCTTTCAATAACCTTTGAAAAAAAGAATATTAAATATTTCCCATTAAAAAAAATAAAGTTTGTGGAGAGTTTTTTGTTTGAAGAAGAGTGAGGGTTGGGGGATGTTTGGTTTCTTTACACATGGCTCCACAAACACTCCAAATAGACTCAGATATACACTGGCAGTTTAAGTAACATGGAAGTGCTGGGAATAGGACAGAGAAAACAATTGGAGTGGATACAGGAAAGCTTTGCTCTGACTAGCGCTGAGCAAATGATTTGTTGCAAATATAGCCACCTTTGTGGGGGATAGGTCCATCAATGGCTATTAGCCAAGATGGTCAGGGATGCAACCCCATGCTCTGGATGTCCCTAAACCTCTGACTGCCAGAAGCTGGGATTGGCTGCAAGGGGATGGATCATTCAATAATTTCCCTCTTCTGTTCATTCCCTCTGAAGCATCTCCCATTGGCCACTGTCAGAAGATAGGATACCTGGCTAGATGGACCACTGCTCTGACCATGTATGGCTGTTCTTATGTATCTGACAAACTTTGGCATTTTCTGTTTGAATAATTTACAGATCCTTTATTTTATTCAACCAGCACAAATAAATATGTTTGACCAATTTTTCTGCAGCTCAAATAAATGCACAGATATATTTTCGTCATTTGACCAGTCCTGACTGTGCCCCCTTCCTTGATCTAACTCCTCTAGAATAGATTTGGACTAGTAATCAGGGCAGTTTGACCCCATGGATGAAAATACTATAGGTAAATAAAACAGAATTTTACTCTTGATGTTAAGAACAGGTAACTCTGCTTATGTCAGAGAGCTAAGTCACATTATTTTTCGTCAATGGGTGAACAACTAGCCTTATATATGATGTTAGGTGGGTGAAATCAACTTTGCACTCCAATTATAGTCATCACCTATATGGGCACCGATTCAGGAGAGTATTCCTATTCATGAAAGCATTTAAGCGTATGCTTAACTTCAATAGGATTTAAGTATGTGCTTAAAGTTAGGCACCTGTGTCTGTGCTTTCCTGAATCAGGGCCATACGGTTTACCTTCATTTTAGATTTTGAACCAGACACACACACACAATACACCAATGCTGTAGGGATTAAAGAAAAGGCGTAACTGAAAAAGCAACAAATGGGAGGCTTTAAGATAATACAGATCCTCTACTTTGTTATGCCATGTGTCTGTCACCATATTTCTTGGGGACAAATTCTTCCCTGATGTAAGTAGAAGCCATTCTTGTTGACTTCAATGTGAGTTAAATAAATAATGCCAGGGATTGAATTTGATCCACACAGAATATTAAATCATGGTGACACTCAATTTGCACACCACATTGGCATTAATGGCCAAATCACTACAAGTGACACTACTTTGCCACTTCAAAGTATACCCATTAATTATACCCATTTTCTGACCAGCTTACACCACTTACGTGATTGCTGCTTCTGCCACAATGACCTCTAACCCCTCCATCCCCAGAGGAAATTTGGCCCATCTCTAGTGTTTAACAAGGTAAAATGTAGTGGTTACTTTTCTATTCATTTACATATAGATTTATTTATTGATTTGCTGATTGGAATCTGACAGAAAACCATCTCATTGGGAGATAAATTGAATTAGTTCCCTGCGCTTCAAATGTATAGGCTTTTTATTTACAGAACCTTAGCACTTTAAAGAGATGTCTTTTCATAATTTTTGCACACATTTTACAGGCTAGTTACATTTGAGCACTTTAATCACCTGTTGCATGGATAAGGCTCTCAGGCAGTAGTTATTCACTATAAAGTGTTAGTGTCTGAACAGTACAGCGAAACATGTAAACTGTAGCCCAGAAAAAGGATATACCTTTACTCAGTAACAGCAGCGCGCTTAATACACTTTGTGGTGGGTTTCGAACTGCAAAATACATCGTTCCAATCCTGATAACCTTCCTTTCCCTTGCTAGACAAAACTCCCACTGAACGCAAAAATGTATTGCCTGAGTAAGGATTGAATACGGACTTTGGGATGTGGCTTTGTATGCCTAATTGGTTCAGTGTTTTCCAGCAGGTGATAAAATCAAGGCCTGCCAAATTTGCTTCAGGGAAATTAATGGCTAATCTTCAGTGGGAGCAAAAACCCTCTATTAAATGACAATATATTAGTAAATGAGAAAAGCTGATGTGAAAGAGTTTCAAAATTATCATTTGACACAAACAGTTTACATAAGTTAAGTAAAAATTAGATGTAAAAATTGAAGGTCTGGGAAGTACCTCACAATACCTTTCCCAGACCTGGAGACGAGCTCTGTGTGGCTCAAAAGCCTGTTTCTCTCACCAACAGAAGCTGGTCCAATAAAATATATTACCACACCTACCTTGCTGGGAATGGGCAACAGTGGATGGATCACTTGATGATTACCTGTTCTGTTCATTCCCTTTGGGGCACCTGGCATTGGCCACTGTCAGAAGACAGGATACTGGGCTAAATGGACCTTTGGTCTGACCCCATATGGCTGTTACTATGTTCTTGTCTATTAGAAATAAAAACCCTCACTATTCAACTCTTACTATTTTTTATATTTTAAAAAATAATTAAATTTCTGCGTATTTCAAGGAAGCAGTTTATCTTTCTGATGTTGCAGGTTTTAGCAATAATTAGGCAGTAACATTTGCAGTGTGCAGTTTTCAGTGGATAATTACCATTAGTAGCAAAAACGTAAACAAATTGAGGAAATCATTCTAAAATTATTTATTTAAATAGTTTGATAGTTGTACATGATGCTGAGGACAAATAACACGCCACACACACACACACACACACACACACACACACACACACACACACAATTAAAGAGAGTTTCCTGCTCCACATCACTTAAAATCATGATGCCTCTTGATTGATCCTGCAAAAGCATCCAAGTGGGAGGAGCCACATGGAGACCTATTGGCACCAATGGGTTTCCACATAGTCATAAGTATCTACTTGAGTGGATCCCTTGGCAAGATTAAGGCCTAAATTAGACATAGCACAACAATGGATGGCAAATTGATAGGGAGCACAATATGAAAGAATGAAGGTTATGGTAAAGATCGTGTGGTGGGCTTTGTTCCATATGAACCTTTCTGACTCATCTTTTTATTATTATTATTTTGGAAATAAGCTGTAATTTGAAGAATTTAGTCATGAGGGATGAATGGGGGAGTGGAGGTCACGGCTTTAAGGTTAACCTAAAGGGAATGAATTTTGGAGGAGGTAACTGAAAGATTAAAAATGGGGGATAACTGGCTTTGCAGCAGCACTGCTGAGAAGGATCTGCGAGTTATCGTGGATCTCAACCTCAACATGAGTCAGCAATGTGATGCTGTTGCAAAAAAAAGCAAATGAAATTTTAGGTTGCATTAACAGAGGCATAGCATGCAAGTCATGGGAGGTGACAATATCACTCTACTCAGCAATGGTTAGGCCTCAGCTTGAGTACTGTGTCCAGTTTTAGAAAGGATATAGAGAAATTGTAAAGGATCCAGAAGTGAGCAACAAAGATGATCAAAGGGATGGAATACAAGCCATATGAGCAAAGACTAAAGGAACTGGGTATGTTTAGTTTGGAAAAGAGGAGATAAAGGAGGGACATGATAATGGTCTTCAAATACTTTAGAGGCTGCCATAAAAAAGAATGAGAAAAGTTGTTCTCTCTTTCCACAGAGCGCAGCACAAGAGACAGGGGTTCAAACTATACAGCATATTTAGATTAAATCTCAGGAAAAACTTCCCAACTGTAAGAACAGTAGGGCAGTGACTGAGTAGGGAGGTTGTGGAAGCTCCTTCACTGGAGGTTTTCAAAAGGAGGCTGGGTAGCCATCTGTCTTGGATGGTTTAGTCACAACAAATCCTGCATCCTGCCAGAGTGTTAGACTAGATGACCCTTGCAATCCCTTCTAACCGTGTGGTTCTCTGAAACTAAGGAAGGGAGTGAAAAAAATGCCTTAGCCCTTTCATGGCACTTTTGATTTCCAAAACACTTTACAGATATTAACTAAATCTGACAACTTTCCTATGACGTGTTTATATCCCCATTTTAAATATAGGGGAACTGAGGCAGAAAATTTAAAGACACCACCAATTTAAAAATCAAAGTTTGGCCTGACAATGTACCTGCTAGTGTTACAAATATAATGTCAAATTTCCATAAATGAAAGCAATAAGAAGAAAAATATTGTTTGTTCCCCCGCCCCCTGTCTGTGCTCTTTGTGCATTTGACAGCCCTTTGTGTATAGTCATTTTTATAGTTTTCCTGTGCAGTGAGTTTCCTTTGTTTGTGTGTATCTTGGGCATGACAAAAGTTGAGAGCGAAACATTTGATAAAAGTAGAATATTCAGTTGTAGAGTTAGAAAAATTGACAGAGAGACTCAGACCTAGGGATAGCACCTGAAACTACCTTTAACCTTTTTTTTAAAGACTAATAATAGTTTTCAAGCTAACCATGTCCTGTAAGTGACTATACACTCAAGTTCAGAGGTGAGGAGTTAGCATCAGCACCAGCATTACTCAAGAGATCCTCATTCCCAGTGCTGTGTTTAGAGAAATGAACCACACCCTCTCAAGTGTCTAATAATAAAATATAATAATATATGGAGATACACCTATCTCATAGAACTGGAAGGGACCTTGGAAGGTCATTGAGTCCAGTCCTCTGCCTTCACTAGCAGGACCAAGTACTGTCCCTGTCAGTTCCCTCCCCCAATCCTTAAATAGCTCCCTTAAGGATTGAACTCACAACCCTGGGTTTAGCAGGCTAATGCTCAAAACACTGAGCTATCCCTACCTCCTGTTTAACTAATTCTAAAGCCTTTATCCAAAACCTACTGAAGTTAATTGAAAAGATTCTGATTGACTCAGTGGGTTTTGGATCAGGCCCCTAGGGTTAAAAGCTGCCTTTTGATTTATATGCCTGGGTCCCGTTGAGGTCAATGACAGCTGTGATCATTTGCCTGAGGGCAGGATTTGGCTTTTATTGAATGTACTAGATCTGAAGTTAGCACAGGCTAGAAAGTGGCTGAAAGGCTGCAAATTCCCAAGTTTATTCTAAAAATTAATTATTTTGATAATTTACAAATACATCTGTTACTCTTACTGCCCCTTCAAAAATAAAATACATGGGAAGATTTTGAAATATTACTACCCTTTATTGTCTCACTTTTCCTAGAACGCAGATGCAGAAAACAGCCTTAATACTTGCTGTTTGCAAAAATGCTAAAAGAGGACCAAAAAAAAAAGTGTATAGGATATGTTGGTATTTGCCTTTCATTCACTACATGCCCCATGTGGTATGTGCATGTCTGAGTATTTTCAATATTTTCACCTACATTTTTACATTGTTTTAATAATCTGAGCACCCATTTAGAGAACAAGCTACTGGTAATTCTTTTCCTTTAGTTGCTTTGGAGAGGACATGGGAGAGCTACTCTGCTTCCTGTCAGTGGAGCTCAGGTTCCTGACAGTTGGGTTTAAATTTAGTAGCAAAGGAAAACCAATGAAATTCTCTCCAAAAAGAATACAGCTGATTATGAATATTTAGACCCCAATCCTGCAAAGACTTAGTTGTGTGCTCAACTTTGGGCATTGTGAATAGTCTCATTGACTTCAATGGGACTAATTATAGGGTGTAAAGTTAAGCACATGTGTAAATCTTTGCAGGACTGGAGCTTTAGCAGTTATCCAGGGGCAGATCAGCATTTGTAAATTGTCATAACTCAATAATAGAGCTATGACAATATACAACAACTGACGATGTGCCCCTCGTATTTTTATCCATTGACATCAAAGCAGTTGACCTGAAGGGTAAGAACCCTGAATAAATTGATACACAGAGAAGTTAAATGATTCACCCAATATCACAGAGCAAGTTAGGAGCATAGCGGGAAACAGAACATAGAATGCCCAATTCTCAGACTCAAGCCCCATCGACTTTTCAGTGGTTCTTCCCAGATTATTCCACTGTTAATCTTATCTTCATTCTGACACCCTGGAGAGTCTTATATGTGAGCTTTCAGCAACTGGCAGTTCTCCAATTTAGCACTTTTCACACAACAACTCTAATTTTTAAATATTGACTTGAGGAATTAGCCTCTCTGGAGCCAGTTCAATTTCTACATGCTATTATATTTAAAGCTTTGATTATTATCAAGTACTATTGAGGGTTTCCGGTGATCATGTAAAAACCATCATCATCAATTTGCCCTATGCTGTAAATTGATCATATGTCTGATTAAATGTATTGCACATATGAATTAGGGTATATCACGTATGTATATATGTGTAAGTGTATGTTTACATCTGTGTGTGTGCACGCATGTGAGAAAGAAAATTTGAAAATATCAGAGATGTAACCAGATTGCATATCACAAACCAAAAATAATATGCAACTAGATATATTTAAAATGTCTGGTACCACCCATTTTGGCTGTCAAAATCAAGCCTACTTTTACATTTACATTGTTTTTATTATTTTAAAAACAATGTTACAAAACTATAGATAAGAATAACAAACTATGGACAACAATAAAGAAACACTTAACAAAAATAAACCTATGGACTGCTATATTATTTACTATCAACACCTATGTAGTGATCTCATATACCTCTTACTTGTAAGCCTCTATTTTCCTTCTGATTAAATATGAATTTATTCCGTTATCTCATTAAATGCTTCAGTTTTGTCATTTATTTTATAAATAGGATGTTCATTTTCTTCCTGATCCACAAACTAACTTTTGAAAAAGGAGCACAAGCTTTTCCACCTTTTAATGATCTCTGTCTTGCACAACCGAGCACCAGTGGAGTCCATTTTAAAATAACTTTACAGTCCCATTGATTGGAAAAAAATTATGTAGCAAACATGGTTCTGATGCAGTTGGTAGCCCATTGTTCCCTTCTACTTCTGTAACATAACATCTCCTATTACAATACTGCCTAATAATATCCGTCAAACTATTAACCTAATTCCCATACTGCCAGCACCTATCATTCTCTATTTAAATAAGTTTGCGGGTGATCGATACATTCTTTATATGATTTTAAATTGTTGTAATTTCATTTTAGACTCACTAGCAGATCTTTAATATCATTTAATATATTCAATCATTATTTCTCATCAAAGCACTCTAATTCCTATCTTTGAGAGACGGAAATGAACAATTAGGATAAAATAGTCCAAGTAACATTGCATAACATTTTGAGATTAGAGCTGTGCATGCTTATATTGAAAGAGCTATAGGCGATGGCTCAGATGTTCTAAGACAGCAGGAATATAAATAACTTGAAATTATTGACCAGGAAATCTCAGCTGTTAATTGTCAAATTAAAACATTTTGTATGAACCTTCTCTTATCTCATGGTCTGGTCCCTTCCCATAGAAAGGTTTTGCTTTTATCCTGGAGTCTTTTAAAATAATGGAATATAATTTGAAGTGGCCCTGACCCTGCACCTGGATCCAGGCTTGTGCACATTGACATCAGCGTGACTCTGAGTTGCCAGCTCTGGGTGGCTCTAGTTTGGGGCCTGAGTAATTTCTCAGCAGAGAGGCTTTCATTTTTGACCATTTGGGTCTGACCACATTGATAGCATTAATTTGCTACACAATGTGAAGTGTTCTGCTTGTCTGACCGATAACAAGTCTTACCATTATTTCTAGTTTTCTATTTAACAATATGCCCAAGTGCTTTATACTCTTTGGTAGCCATAGAAGTTCCACTGAGATTGTATTTTTAAAATATTTCACATCTATATAATTGAGAGATATATTATTCATGTGTTACAGGTCATATGTTTTGACCAATATACTATAATAAATAGTACTTTAAAAAATAGAATGGGAAAACAGACTACTCTGGTATTTCAAAGCACAGTATTAGTTTAATAGTATAAGCTTCTGAGTCTTGTACTGTTAAATTTATTTTTCCTGAGTGGTGATGGATTAAAGAGTTCAGGATCTGTTCAATCTTTGATTTCTGATAAATGGAGTCAATAGGAATTAGGGATAAGGAATACGTGATGGAGCTATATTGTAATTTAAGCTTCTAATTCTCAGGTTACTAGAGAGAACCTATATTTAAAGAATATGAGTATATGATACGTTTTGCTTGCACATGCTGAACAATCCTATGTGCGTATGGAAAAAGACCATTGATTGAAGGGTTATAGTTCTGTAATAGCCTGCCACTTCTGTGGCCTAGCCCTCCAGCCAAGACAGCTTTCAATCCAGTTCCCTTCTGGGGTTAACAGAAAAACAAATTGAATCTGAACTCAAAATAGCCACCTGTCCTCTATAGAGATCCAATAGTAAATATTGTCAAGGTTAGACTCTTGACCAGGCCAATTTACTAGGGTTAGGGCAGGGAAAGATTTCCTTCTCTGTCCAGACTTCACCCAGAACTGGTCTCTAGTAGAAGCAGCCAGCCTTTTTTACATGGCCTTTTTGGCCTTGATTGGCATCTGCCTGCTCCCATTCCTTCCAGGTGCTGGAGGACCAACTCTTGCTGGTTCTGCCTGCAGATCTTCATCAGAGGTCTCTCTAGACAACCTATGGAGGTCTGAACTTGTTGCTCTTCCCTTCCAGTAGGACACATTCTTAGTATTGGGTATGCCAAGGTGATGGGGCCTCTTTCAGGGGCCCTTGTACACCCCATCACATACCCAAATAGAAGAGAGTAGTATGTGCCTATTGCACATCTGAAAAGAGGAGTATATTAGCAGAACTAGAACAAATGCTGTTCAAAAATGGACAATATTTTTATGTATGGTAAAAGACAAATCTCATTGCCAAGGCATAAATTGATCACACTCTGGGTTAGGAAGGATATTGTCCTCCCTATATAACTGCCATTGCAAAATTGGCTAGATGCATTCTAGGGGGATTTCATCTTCCTCTAAAGCAGCAAGTATTGGCCATTACTGGAGACAGGATATAGGACTTGATGGGCCAATGGGCTGATTTGGTGTGGCAAATTCTGTATTCCTCTTTGAGAAAAGATTAATACTTAATTTAATATTCTTAGTATCAGATAATCCAAACTCTCAGCATCACTACAGGAGTACTATTTGTACACTCATTTTCCAATTTATGTCTCCAAAATGATTTCCTTCAATATTCATAGAGTTTAAGGCCAGAAGGGACCATGAGATCATCTAGTCTGACTTCCTGTATATCACAGACCATTACATTTCACTCAGTTACTTCTGTACTGAGCCCAATAACTTGTGTTTTACTATAGCTAAGACTGCAAGTTTGTCACAGAGGTGACAGATTCTGTGACTTTCTGAGATCTCCGTGACTTCTGCAGCCACCAGCTGCACCGGCTGCTGCTGGGGCAGTCTTGGGCCACCACCCCGACCCCAGAAGCAGCAGGAGTTTGGGTGGTGGGCTCATGGATGGGGGTTGGGGCACGGGAGAGGGTGAGGGTGAGGGCTCTGGGCGGCACTTACCTCAGGAGGGTTCCCCAGAAGCGGCGACGTCCCTTGGCTCCTATGGGGAGGCGTGGCAAGAGGGCTCTGCAAGAGGGCCGAGGGGCATATTGGCCGCCGCTTCCAGCAGCTCCCATTGGCCTGGGACAGTGAACCGCACCAGTGGGAGCTGTGATCGGCCGGACCTGCAGGTGCGGCAGGTAAACAAACCGGCCCAGCCCGCCAGGGGCTTTCCCTACACAAACGGCGTCCCAAGTTTGGGAAACACTGCTTTACAGAGTCAGTGCTTTCCATAATACAATCCTCCATTTTGTAGGGGTGACCCGCATTCCCTGTTGTAGATGTATAATTTTTCATTTGGCTGTATTAAAATGCATTTTGTTGGCATGGGGCCAGGTTATGAAGTGATCCAGATAGCTCTGTATGACTGATGTGTCCCCATCATTATTTACCACACCACAAATCTTTGTGCCATGTGCAAATTTTATCATCAATTATTTTATACTTACTTCCAGATCATTGATGAAAATGTTGAATAGTGCTGGACTGATCCCTGCAACCCCCACTAGAAACACTGATGATTCCCCAGGGACTAATGAATGTTACTTAAGTTACTTGTAACCAAAATTCTTTGAGATGGACTCTGCATATTCACACTTATGGGATATGCTGGCTAAGTTCAGACAGCAAAACCTCAACCAGCAGTGGCTGCTGGACTGCCAGCCTGCCCTCGTGAGCTTCCCCCACTGCTCCCAAGCACTCTAGTGTGTTTGTCCTCATTTTCCTGTTATGCTTTTCTTAAATTAATATACTGTAGCTTTCATAAAGGCAGTCCCACTCATCAGTGAATATAATTTCCCTTGGTCCCTTTACATTATCTACAGGTGTTGACAGAACAGAAGTTGCTGGTTTACATCCATGTACTTTTGAGAAGGATTTTACCTTATAAACTCCAGTGCCATAAAGTTGCTGCTGTTATTACTTGGTGACCTTCTGCAGCAGTGACTCTGACTTGTGGAGACTGGAATAGATTTTCCTAATTATGGCATATGGAGCTTCGGAGTGTGCCCCTTGACACATCATCAGATAACCTGATACTGTGTGGTGGAGCCAGAGAATGCTGAAGCTGCAGCAGCATCAGGAGCATTAAAATAAGCAGGCTATGGTACAGTGAGGGGATTCTTCATCCTATGAAATTAAATGTTCATTTTCTTCCCCACTATGCACAGAGGCGGCTGTTTCTATGTTGATAAATGTAATGTGCAGTAATGGGCCTGTGTGAAAACTTGCACTGATTTCTTACTTGGTCAATACATGATTTAAAAAAAATGGTGTTGACTAATATTTCTTTAGCCCTCTGTCATATCTGAAATCACCAAATGTTATGTTAAAACATTCCTCTCTCTTCCACTTTCTGAAACCTCTCAGACTTTCAGTATTTTTTACCAGAAAGATGTTACCTATTTGAAATGAAATATTTGTTTGCATTCCTAAAACAGCCCTGAATCAAAAGTACAAAGAAGCCTAAGAATAATATACAACTAAATCTAAATTTATTATTTAAAAATAAAGTTCTCTAACATATAAAGGCACTAAAATATAAGGGACTTAGAAGCCTAAGTGCCATTTTCAAAAAAGTCTTAGGAGCTTAAGTCCAATTGTCTTTCAATGAGACTGAGTTCCTAAAGCCTGGGTACACAAAAGGAACACAAGCAGAGAATGACTCTATAACCTGGTGGTTAGCACATTCCCCCAGGATATGGAAGATCTAGGATCCAGTCCCCCTGCTCTAATGCCTCTTTAATTATTTATCCAGAATGCAACAGCTTCAACAGGAGAGACTGAGGGAGTCCCACATCAGGCTATCCCATAGCCCAGGGATTAAAGCACTCACCTGATCAGTGAGAGATCCCAGTCAAATTCTTTCTCCCCCGCAAATGGAGGGGAGACTGGACCTGGGGGTCTTCCACATGCCAGGTGAATCCCAGGACTAAAATTTCTGAGGGGCCTACGTGATCAAGCCCCATATGCAACTTATGTGACTGAGCATCTGTCTTCCTCAGGTTTGTGAACCTTTTGCTTTGGCAGGAGATAGGAATCCAGAGGCCTAGAGGGAGGCAGCTGTGGGCATGTGAAACATAGGTGCCTAGGGGACTTTCTATAGCAAAAACTTAGGTGCTGATTGAATTGAGGGGCCTACAGGGCTTAGGCGGAGTTTTGTGCACCACATTGGTCCCAAAATTGAAACATACCCAACTAAAACAGGGACTTAGGCACCACATTCCTTTTGTGCATCCAAACCAAGGTGCCTAAATCATTTGGTGCTTGTGAAAATTTTAACTAATACAAAGACAAACAATTAATAATAATTCTAGAACAACTGTTACTTCCTGCAGCCACATTCTGTTCTTTCATGAACATGCATGATTTCCACTGACTTCAACAGGAGCCACAAGTATGTACCCAAGGCAAAATTTTGCCCTAACACATTAAATGCCACAAACAATACTTCTTATAAAACATATTCTATATTTTCCCCTCAACTTCTCATGTAAAACGTAACTGGCACAAACAAACTCTTCTTCTTGATAACCACACGTTCTGTAGCTTTGGTGTTTATGATCTGATGACTTTTCTCACTAAGGAAAGCCCCAATGTAACTTTATGACTGCTCACACTTTCTTCTCCGTGTGTTCACACTTACTGAATTCTTTGATAGCCATTGTTTATATCTTTGTCCTCCTTGTTTAGAATTAGCTGTATACTCTTGGCCTGCCCTTGTTTCTTTGGCTATTTTTGTATTTGAGTTAATTTTCCTATGCTATATTTCTAACATTTTTACTTCCATTAATTTTGGGTGGGATTTTCAAAAGCCCTCATCATTTGGCCTTAGCTCTTTATTGATATGCAGTAGGAATGAAATGGAATTGAGATCATAAGTCTGTGCAAATCAAAGGTATTCAAGTCAACTGGCACAGTGGATAGACATACATTCTGACATACCCGTCTTTCACTCACAGAGCAGGTCTACACTTGAAAAGATGCAATGGTGCCACTGTAGCACTGCAGTGAAGACACTGCTATGCCAATGGGAGAGCTTCTCCTGTTGGTGTAGTTAATCCACCTCTGTTTTTTTTTTTGTTCTTTCCCCACATAGTAGAAATAACCTTTCTGGAGAGAAATAAAATTTTTCTATCCTAAAAATATGTTGTTTGGTATGGATCTCAATTCTAGATATACATTTATTTCTATTCTGCAGCGATTTAGGGTTATATCACTTTTATTATTGTAAAAATATTTACCTTAGAAATGCTGAATCATGAAACTAGGGTGAGGGGTAAAGGGCAATAAACCTAATTTATCCCTATTCTAGGAATGAATGTGGTCTATTATTTTAAAATTATGTTCCTCCATTGCACTTTTCTAATGCCAAGAAAGCTCACAGTCCAGGAATATTGGTATCTGCCAGGTCTCTGTGGCTGCAACTTTCTTTGAACTGAGCAAAATCCCTTCAGCATCAATTCTGTATCCTTAGTGCATTTTGCTATCCTTCAGTAATGAATATTTTGTTTCCTTTGCTCTTGGCTGCAAGTCACCCAAATGCACTTTTAAGTAACTATAATCTCCTGTTTTGTATCAATCCATGTTTGTTAACATTCAGGGCATGCTACAGGGGCCATTTTTCCTCTCTGGTCTGCAGGGAGTTAGGAGAAGGGTGAGGCTGGGCAGTGCTGTACTGGTTAATTTGGTGGGGCTTCTTAAATGTTTGTTATATTCATGTTGCTGCGGGGAAAGTGCTCTCAGCTGGTGATTGCCAGAGTCTGTGTGAATGATATTTTTAAGAGTTTGTAAAGGTTCCCCTGAGCCTTATGTATTTAGTATAAATCTAAATAAATAAATAAGTAGAATACCATTCGGATAATGTAACTTCATTTACTCCTTGTAATATCTGGCCCAAAATTCATTGAAAAACTGTTGGTGCCTTGGCTGCACCATAGGACAACGTGTTTAGATTAGATTAGAATCTAATGTATTAACGTGAAGGTTCCATTCACATTTACTATACAATGCATCTGCTGCTAAGCCTTTCTCAAATCTGCCATTAACCCACCTATCTCCTATGTTCGCAGCCTTGGTGTCATTTCCATCCCCTGCTTCTTCCTACACATCTCAACTGTTCTCTGTCTCTTTACTAGTTCCCATCTGTCTCCCTTCCAATGTATCTAGAATACAGCAGGTAATTTATGCATCCCACCTGCAGTTCAGATCATGGCACTCCTGTCTTTGAATCTCTCCAGTGTGTTAGCATTATTTGACATTTATATGACGGCAGTGCCCAAAGATCCTGATTAGGACAGGGGACCCCATCATGCAAGACCCTATACAAATGTAGAGGAAGACTTGATCACTGCACCAAAGAACTTACAGTCTAATATAACAAGCACCATACAAAGGGTGAAGGAGAGGGAGACAATCAAATGTGTGCAATTGTCTTATACATATGTATAGTCTGAACAGCTACTCAGGACTTTCTCATAAATAGGATAGCTGAAGAAATAACAATAATATAACTAGTTCAATATAGTACGTTTTAAAATCAGTAGCTCTCAAAGTGGTTTACGAAGGACTGTCATCATTATCCCCCTTTTACAGATGAGGAAACTGAGACATAGGGAGGCAAAGTGACCTGCCCAAGGTCACCCAGGAGACTAATGGCAGAGCCAGAAATAGAACCCAGGTTTCCTGAGTCTAGGCCCTTCTGTACCCAGTAGGCCACACCAGAAAGGAGACAATGCACAAATGATTCATACATTCCAAGGCCAGAAGGGACCATTGTGATAATCTAATCTGACCTCCTGTATAACACAGGCCATAGAACTGCAGCCAGTGTGAGCTGCGGTCTGCCAAACCTGCCAACGTGGCAGGTAAACAAACTGGCCCGGCCTGCCAGGGTGCTTACCCTGGCAAGCCGCATGCCAGAGGTTGCCGACCCCTGGCCTAGAGCAAAATTCACCATCACAGAGACAAGGACTGGGCCAAAATATATAGTGAAGTCTGAGGAGTGAAATGAAACAGGTAGAATAAATAGAGAAACAATCTGAAATATGGAGGAGATGAACAAATAATAATTGGAGATATACCAATCTCCTAGAACTGGAAGGGACCTTGAAAGGTTGGTCATCAAGTCCAGCCCCCTGCCTTCACTAGCAGGACCAAGTACTGATTTTTGCCCCAGATCCCTAAGTAGACCCCTCAAGGATTGAACTCACAACCCTAGGTTTAGCAGGCCCATGCTCAAACCACTGAGCTATCCCAGCAAACTTGAGATATGCTGAGCAAACCACATTGTTCCTTAGAATTTTGTTTCTCTTAAATATGTAAATTCACTGGAATTTTCCTTTACCTCATGCTTGTAGCTAAGAGTAGGCTGTCTTGTTCTCCCCATTCCTGTGAAAGAAATAGTACTGTAGAAACAACCCATATAGTCAGAGGGATGAAGTTCAGGTACTGTGCCGATAGTGCAAATACTGCATTCTTGAACTCAGAAAAGATAATTGAATAACACATTTTGCATGACTGCCATCTCTAATTTGAATTAGTATAATTTAAACAGTAATTAAAATTTGATAAATTAATGTAACTCAGAACTGAATTAGCTGTCTAGAAAATAGCTAATTTATCTATATTGAAAGGCTGTCACTGCATCTGCAATACTGGTTAACTCTCCAGGGATGTCAAAACTCTCGTGATAAATACCACCTTTAGATCAGTGTATACTTCTCAAAAAAGAATTTAATCTCCCCAAGCTAAAAAGGTTAGATTACTGTCTGCCTATCTCTCACATCATTTTTTTATATGTGAATAATATCAAATGAACCTCTTAAATACTTTTTGGCAGACTAACACCAGGCAGCTTGTTGACCTTTCACCTCATATTGATTTACCCTTCAGTCATTTTTCTTGATGATTTCTACTTTTCCTGTATGCCCTTTACTTAGAGATAGAGGAATTCTAATGTTTCCTACTTGCCTCTAATTTACAGCATAACTACTTGATATGGAAGAATACGCTGCAGAACATTTCAATCTATTCAGAACTTTCCACAGAATAGAACCTTTTGGAAGGTCTGTGGACATGTCCTCTTTAACTCTCCTTGTCTCCCACGGTATCAATTCCTATGATCTAGTTAACTTGAACAAGAAAATGTGTTCCCAGCATATTAAATGCAGCACAGAGCTTCTTTCTCAGATATGCAGGATTTACCAGTCTAATCAGCTGGAAAGGCAGGCATAAAGAGGAGCAGCTCACAGCACTATTGAAATATGGCCAAGGTGGCACTTCCCTGCATGTCTGAAGGGAGCAAATTCCAGGTATGTGGACATGCTGCTGAGAATGTCCTACCTACAGCACTCACAAGCATCCTCCTTGTGTCACCACGTTCCCAGCATTCCAGATTAACACAGGATGTCTGGCGAGTCAGAAATGATGGCAAAATCCTTAAGGTAACTTGGACTAGTCCAGGATTTTGAATATTGGGACCGAGTACCTTGAGTTTTCCCAGGCAGTCAATTCTGAGCTAAAGTGCGCAGGAAAGCATAAGGGTACTATTGTTAGTTTACCCAATTCAGAATGCAGGTGGCTATGTTCTGAACAAGGCAGAGACTCGGGGCAGGCTTCCCAGATACCACAGGCTAGAGCTATTTGCAATCGTTTAACAGAGAAGTTATAAAGATGCAGATGATTGAGGCAAGATCTATATCTAAAAAGAAAGAGGTCATCTAAAATCACTCTGAATAGAATCTTACACCCTCAGTGTCCCATTAAAGGCAATGGAGTATGGTTCTATTGAATATGAGTGAGGGTATCACAGTCTGGCCTGTAGAGATCTGACTCTAGGGATTCTCTTCCTTCTGTCACAAATTTCAATCATCTAATGTGGAGAACACAAAGTCTGTTTAGCTGTGCATTATTAAATGAACAAACCCTCTTTGATTTCCTCTTTGCAGTCATTAACTTTATTAAATGCAATATAAATCCTAAAGAACCTAAGTAAGCTACAAAAAAGCCTTGACCAAAGCAAGCTAATTGTCTGCCTTTTCCTTGTGTCCCCAACTGTACCTTTTAACTAATTCATTGCTGTCAGATGTATTGTACATGTCCATCAAGGAAGCACAGGCCTTTTAATCAGGGTTGTTAGCCCTAGTGTTCCGGCTAAATTACGATTTATATAATTATGTTCTAACTGGCTAAAATTCAATCTCTGGTTTAATAAGATAGAAAATTCTTCACTTTCTAAAATGTTGGGCTCTGTTGCTGTCCACTGTTAGCCCACGATTCATCCCACAGAAGTGGCTGAATTTCAGTGGGAGTGAAGTGATTCCTATACATCATTCAGTGCATTATATTAATGTAAGGGATTACCTAGGATGAGCAAAAATGGGAGTGGTTTTAGTTTTGTAAAGTCAAGGAAGGGTTTAGATCCAGGTCTCATTTTACTTGAACACTGAACAATCTGAGGTTTACCTAAATATTCTGATTTTGGTTTTTCCTTCTTTGAAATACAAATGGGCAAACCTGAGGTGATTTTATCTGGCAAAGCAGTCTCAGTCAGGTTTTTGTTTGGCCAAACCAACATCAATAGCGATTTTGCTTTGGGTTCTAATTTATCCAAACTCCTTGAGTTTGAGGGATTTGGAAAAATATTTCTGGTTTTGATCAATCGCTGGATGATTTTATTTATTAGTCAATGGGATGAGGTGCTCAGTGTAAATTGTTCACCAAGCTGGCTAGTATGCTTTGTAATATGCTAAAACTTCAGAACACATGTATTATAATTAAAAAAAATGTGCTGAAGGAGTCAAATATAATAATGTGGCCCCAGCTCTGAGCACGTCTATCCTGACAGAGTGAATTCAGGTGGCTGTTTCTGGATTCATACAGTGCTAATCAGGATGCAGTAGAATCTATGAGCTAGCCCTAGGGGGTTTGTTGAGCCAGTGTTACAGCTGATATCTTAGGCCATTTTTTTAATTAAGACTGCTAATTATGCGGAATAATGCTCTCTCTCTCACCCCCTTGTTCCTTTTTTTTCCTTCTGTAACTTAAACTACACAAGGCCAATCTAAGACCACCATCTCATGACCTAGCATAGATTGTGTCTGTGCGTGACAGTAATTGCATTCAAATTATTGTTACAGTAATTACATTATTTTAAAAAAAATTAGTGTCAAAAAACAACAAACAATGATTTATCGTGAATGTAATTATTCATTTGCAATCATATCAGGTGACATAAGAGACAAAGTTATTTTACTTTGGCTATCAGCTGCTTTGCATCAAAGAGGCTTTCACAACATTTTTTTGCTTTTGCTTTTGCTTGTAAGTGGTCTGAGGTACTGTACCGAGCTGCAGCTTTCCATGCCTTTTGTGTTACAAAATAAAAAAAACTGTGATAAAGAATGAGAGACATTTCCAGTGAAACACTGTCTTTAAATAGCTGTTTCTTCAGTCAGAGCTGATATTTTCAGGGTATATTATTTCTCTATTCACAGTGTCGGTAAGAACAGGAAGAATTATCAAGTTACACAGCAGCCAAAGGGACAGATCTGTTTACGTGCCAAAGTTAATCAATTATGCTGAGTTCACGCCAATACAGGGTCACTGAATAGTTCTCTTATTGACAAAATGATAGCCCATGCTGAAGTTATTAACCTTTTTAGTCTTTTGTGTTACTGTTTGCTGCATAGTCTCTTCTGGGCATACTGTGTATTGTTCTTGCTATAATGAAATAAAAAGACATTAATTATAGGTTTAAAAAAATTAAATCCCCATCAAATCAATTCAGTTGAAACAGTTGAGCTGCCTTTACTGAAAGCATTGACTGAATGCAGTCTGTGGGGATCAGGTTTCAGTTGTCTCAGATTTTGAGTGGGGTTTTTTGTTTGGCTTTTTGGTCTTAAAAATGGCTTTTCAGTAGTACAAGAGCTATGTGAGGAAACTTATGGTGCCTACTTACATTCTGCCTTTTAGGTATTAGTTTAATCAAGATTAAACCATTTACCCATTTTTCATTTGGGGACTATGAAGTTTGGTTTAGATTAATTTACCCACATCTTTTTTTTACCACTACACCACTGCTTTTAGGTAGCCAGTGTATCATTTTTATCACTACTAAAATTTAAAAAGTGTCCAAATTTCTAACTCCCATATCAGACACCCTGCCTCTTGGTCTGCCATTGATATCCCATCCATTTTAAACATGATCAGTTTTCATCCTCAAAAATGCCCAGAATACTTCAGTAGTCTATAAAACTATCCTAAATTTTCAAAATTAACTGGTGATTTAATTTTCAGTTTTTATCTATCTAACTTAAGAATAGAGCTCAGTGGGAACTGGATTGTCCATTTTATGAAAAATTCCACAATTTTGAAATGATTTGTTTTCTCTTTTGAAATAGAATGATTTTTTTTTCATTTCCAGCAAAATAAAATTCCACTGTTTTTTGTTTCAGGCTGATAGAAATGTTTTGCTTTTGTGAAATCAAAACAGATTTCAACTTCTTTATTTTATATATGCTTTTTTAAAATATTAAATGAAAAGTTGTTTCAAAACAGAAAACCAAAACATTCAGTTCTGAAAAGGGTGAAATGGAACAGGACTTTCTCGAAATCAAGCCCCTTAAAGGTGTCTTACCTTGGGTAGCCAAAAATAGAGGCACTCAAAATCGCTAGTCATGTTGAAAATGGAGGCATGTACAGTATTTGGATCCTGTGGCACCTTATAGACTAACAGACGTTTTGCAGCATGAGCTTTCGTGGGTGAATACCCACTTCTTCGGATGCAAGTAGTGGAAATTTCCAGGGGCAGGTTTATATAGGCAAGCAAGAAGCAAGCTAGAGATAACGAGGTTAGTTCAATCAGGGAGGATGAGGCCCTGTTTAGCAGTTGAGTGAAAACCAAGGGAGGAGAAACTGGTTCTGTAGTTGGCAAGCCATTCACAGTCTTTGTTTAATCCTGAGCTGATGGTGTCAAATTTGCAGATGAACTGGAGCTCAGCAGTTTCTCTTTGAAGTCTGGTCCTGAAGTTTTTTTGCTGCAGGATGGCCACCTTAAGATCTGCTATTGTGTGGCCAGGGAGGTTGAAGTGTTCTCCTACAGGTTTTTGTATATTGCCATTCCTAATATCTGATTTGTGTCCATTTATCCTTTTCCTTAGAGACTGTCCAGTTTGGCCGATGTACATAGCAGAGGGGCATTGCTGGCATATGATGGCATATATTACATTGGTGGACGTGCAGGTGAACGAACCGGTGATGGTGTGGCTGATCTGGTTCGGTCCTGTGATGGTGTCGCTGATGTAGATATGTGGGCAGAGTTGGCATCGAGGTTTGTTGCATGGATTGGTTCCTGAGTTAGAGTTACTATGGTGCGGTGTGCAGTTACTGGTGAGAATATGCTTCAGGTTGGCAGGTTGTCTGTGGGCGAGGACTGGCCTGCCACCCAAGGTCTGTGAAAGTGTGGGGTCATTGTCCAGGATGGGTTGTAGATCCCTGATGATGCGCTGGAGGGGTTTTAGCTGGGGACTGTATGTGATGGCCAGTGGAGTCCTGTTGGTTCCTTTCTTGGGTTTGTCTTGCAGTAGGAGGCTTCTGGGTACACGTCTGGCTCTGTTGATCTGTTTCCTTATTTCCTCGTGCGGGTACTGTAGTTTTGAGAATTCTTGGTGGAGATTTTGTAGGTGTTGGTCTCTGTCTGTGGGGTTAGAGCAGATGCGGTTGTACCTCAGTGCTTGGCTGTAGACAATGGATCTTGTGGTGTGCCCGGGATGGAAGCTGGAGGCATGAAGGTAGACATAGCAGTCAGTAGGTTTTCGGTATAGGGTGGTGTTAATGTGACCATCAATTATTTGCATCGTAGTGTCTAGGAAGTGGACCTCCCGTGTAGATTGGTCCAGGCTGAGGTTGATGGTGGGGTGGAAGCTGTTGAAATCGTGGTGGAATTTTTCCAGAGTCTCCTTCCCATGGGTCCAGATGATGAAGATGTCATCAATGTAGCGTAGGTAGAGAAGGGGCGTGAGTGGACGGGAACTGAGGAAGCGTCAGATATTAGGAATGGCAATATACAAAAACTTGTAGGAGAACACTTCAACCTCCCTGGCCACACAATAGCAGATCTTAAGGTGGCCATCCTGCAGCAAAAAAACTTCAGGACCAGACTTCAAAGAGAAACTGCTGAGCTCCAGTTCATCTGCAAATTTGACACCATCAGCTCAGGATTAAACAAAGACTGTGAATGGCTTGCCAACTACAGAACCAGTTTCTCCTCCCTTGGTTTTCACTCAACTGCTAGAACAGGGCCTCATCCTCCCTGATTGAACTAACCTCGTTATCTCTAGCTTGCTTCTTGCTTGCCTATATAAACCTGCCCCTGGAAATTTCCACTACTTGCATCCGAAGAAGTGGGTATTCACCCACGAAAGCTCATGCTGCAAAACGTCTGTTAGTCTATAAGGTGCCACAGGATTCTTTGCTGCTTCTACAGCACCAGACTAACACGGCTACCCCTCTGATACTTGACAGTATTTGGCTGTATTCATTTGAAGACATTATCTAGGTTATACCTGATAGGCACAAGACTGTTCTGGGAGTGATGCAAAGCCATACTGTGTCAAGGGAGCTCCAAGAGAGACTGTGTTTCATGAGGCACATCTTTTCTGGGGCTGCATGGGGGGAGGGAGGGAGAGAGAGAGAGGGAGAGGTGTGTGTGCTGCACCATCCCTTACAATGAGTTGTTTAAATCAGGCCCTGCCTTGAGCAGTATATGTTCTAAAGGCACAACTGGTGGCAAAAAATGCAATACCATGAAAATATGTTGGGCCTGGTCCTGATTTTGTTTACAGCCATTTTAGACAAAGCTAACTGATTTGCACTGGAATACTGGGAGCTCTAAGTCAGAAACGCAGAGCCAGAAACTCCCATTCAGGCCAGTGGGTGCTTTGGGGTGCATGAGAAATGCAGTGTGGGTGCACAGTGTGACACAGTAATAAATGCCAGAATTCTGCATGCATGAGAAGAATTAGTATTTTTCTGGTTTTGTTGTCCAGTTTCAGATTAAAAGCAATGAACAACATATGTAAGGTTGACTATGCTGAATCCTGTTCCAGGAATGCCTGAAAATTGTTAAGCCCCTCTCACACTCCTGAAAAGTTTGTTTGTTTTTTCAGATTTTACATGGGCTTTTTTTCTTTTTTAGGGGAAAAAAAAAACAAAAAAAACCCCACCACACTGTATATTTTTGCTCTTCATTCCAGTTCTCTGTCCCATCTGCAATAAAGGTATGACACACAGATCTTTGACAGAAAATAAAGTGACAGATCTTTATTTTCTGGCCCTAGCCACCTGACTTGTGTAATAGCTGGCTGTGTTTCTGTATGGTGGTGTTTTGCAGTCAATGTTATTTTTTTACATTTGGGGTTAGCAGATACTGAACTCTGGCATATCATGGAGAGAACCCTTTGAAATCCTGATCCATATCATGTGACTGGGGCCAAGACATAAAAATCAGATTTTTACCAGCACTCCCGTGTGTGACACCCATATTACATTGTGTTGTGATTGCCTCCACATTTCTTGCAAACAAATCTGCTCTCTCTGCCATTTGTTTACCCATGTACTGTTTTTATGCCTTGGTATGCATTTTTAATTAGGCACACTTCTGTTCTGTCATTGCTTGTTAACACTTTCATTTGGGAAGCACAGTTTTCACTGACTAACTGCACTGTCTTCAGAACAGCACATTATGACAGAAATGGGGCCAAATCCATGAAAGAGAGAGAGCATCAGCTCCGCTTATTCTTCCCCAGACACCAGGCCGGGGAAATCCTGGCCTTGTGACAACAGGGCTTTGTAGCATGGGTGAGCACATGGAATTGCTGCTCCCCATGGCATAATCTCCTCAGCTCCAGGTGGATTTCTGTTTGGAAATTTGCTTTAGAGTTACTCTTGGTTAGTTTAGAAGAAACTGTTCATATATGGCCTTAAACCAATAGGGAGGTGTGGTGGGGTATACAAACCTCACACTAGGGAATAAAGGGTTACGGAGCAGCTCTGGGCTCAGGAGGCTCCACTCAGCCATGTCTGCTGGGCATGCTTGGACTGGAGGGGGAGCGTAAAAGGACACAGCACAGCTCAGTAAAGGCAGCCAGGGCAAGGGAGCAGAACTGCACTGGTGGCTCCTGCAAGGACACAGCAGGAGTCCCACACTACCTGCAGCAGACCTCACGACAGAGCTGCAGGCCGCCACCACCAGCGTGACAGCAGAGCGGCAGCCCATGAGTGAAGGGGAAGAACAGCCAGAACCCCATTGGGCTTCTGGAGAGGCAAGAGGTGTGGTGTGGTAGGAATTTACCCAGGGAGCTCAATGATACCATTGCCCAGGTGACACACCTGACTTGCCAGCCCAGGGCCCTGGGTTGGAACCCAAAGGAGTGGAAGGGCCTGGGTTCCCCTACTGCCCGCCCACAGACTGGAACCACTAGGTACTACTGCCAAACCACAGACTGGAGCCACAACGGGGATAGTGAACTAGAGCACTGACCACTAGGGGCCACCCTTCCATCTCAACTGATGGAGAACACAGGCAATGGCCCTGTCCTGCTAGAAGGACAAGGGACCAACAATTACACAAATAAACCCACTCCAGGGGAAGACATGTATACAGAGAAGCTGATCAAGTGGATGATCAAGAGTTAACAACAAGGGGTGTCCCAGCAGCCACAACAACAGGGCCAGCGGCTGCAATAGATAGCTGCTCAGCAGCAACCATTGCAACGACAGCAATAGTAACAGCTTCTGTGGGAACTGGCAGCACAACGCCAGGAGCAGCAACAACTTGTACTCCAGCAGGTAGCAACACTCCTGCAGCCCCAGAGGCCATCTAATGTCTCGGCCCCAGGATCCCCCAGCAATGTCTTCAGCCCAAGAATGCTCATCAGACTTACAAAAATGGACCCCAGGGATGATCCAGAGGCCTTCTGGGTCACCTTCGAGCAGGTGACAGTCGCAGCCCACTGGCCGCCGGAACACTGGGCCACCCTCATAGCCCCATTTTTGAGTGGTCCTGCTCAAGCAGCCTTCAGGGGCCTAGACCGCATAGAAGCACTGGACTACATCAAGGTGAAAGCAGCCATCTTGGACTATATGGACATTAACCCAGAGCTGTTCCATCTTCCCCAGGGGCACAGACCTGAAAGAGCAGTGCTGGAGCTGGTTGAACCCGAGAAACAGTCTGGAGTTCAGGTGGCAGAAGACATCATGCTGGAGCAGTTTATCCAGATTCTTCCAGACAGCAGACGAGACTGCGTGAAGTGCCAAAGGAGGTGATCCTGATGGAGAACTACATGACATCTGAAGGCCCAGCCTCTCTGACATCAAAGGCCAAACCACCAATCCTTACTGAAGGGCAGACCAGGGTGGAAGGACAGATTTTGGTGAGTCAAACACCCCTCTTGATACTGTCCCCACCAGGGACTGGGAGCCAAACCTCCAAGGAGGAGGCTTGATGGGCCTGGGGTTCCAGAGAGATGGGGCATACCCCACCGGGAGCTCTGCAATCCCCAGAGGAGGAGAAGCCAACAGCAACCCTGGCAGGAAGCTGTTTTGAATGTAATGGGGCGGGAAGTGGGGGGTCATGTTAGGCACAAATATCCCTTCATGGATTGCAGCTATGGGCAAGTATAGATCACCAACTCCAGAACTTGCAAATGGTGCCCAGCCAAAATGATAGTGCTGGTATGTGTCAGTGGAAGTGAGGTGACAGGCCTAGTAGACTCAGGATGTAGTCAAACAGTATAGGTTAGCTTAGTGGAGTCCTGGTACACATTGGGCACCCCGTCTACTTGCAGTATATCCTTGGGGACATACAGCCCTACCCCATAGTGTAACTACAGCTGAAGGTGGGGAACCACAGGGAGACTTGGCATGTAGGGTTGTCCACCAACCTGGCCTACCCCTGGGACTTAGGTCAGGACTGGAAACACTTTGGAGAGTTCCTGAAGATGTGGGGCAGAGACCAGTCAGAGAAAACCAGCCTCAGCCTGGAAACAGTGGGAACAAGTGGGGCTTGTAGGCAATGACAAAATAGAAGACTCTGGAAAAGGTATCACCTTGCAACCAGAAAACCCAACCCAGCAACCCACCAATCAAGGGGCACCCAAAGCTGTAAGTATCAAATGGCTAATGGAGGATGTGGATTTTGTGAGGAAACAGCAGGAGGACCAGACCTTAAGCCAGGCATGGAAACAGATAGCCATAGCCAATGGGGAAGATGTTGAGCTGCAATGACTAAGACAGTGGTCCCACTTCCAACTCCAAAATCAACAACTTTACCAGGTCACATGGAACTCCCAAACATAGGAGATAGGGGTTCAGCTCCTGATTCCCAAGAGATTCCACCAGAAAGTGTTACATCTAGTTTACTTGGTGCCATGTGCCCAGCACTCAGAGAAGGAGAAGACTTTGGAGAGGGTGATCCTCAGATTTTTCTGGCATGGGGTGAATAAGGAGGTGCAAAATTTTTGTACCTTGTGTGCCAGGTGCCAATTGGCAGGGCCCAAGAGAACGGTGAAGGTCACTTGGTCCCCATCCAGGTAGTAGGGGCATCCTTCAAACAAATAGGCCTGGACTTAATAGGGCCCCTCGAGAAAAGTGCATCAGGGTATCTCTGATGGATTCCCCCTGGAGTGCTACCTGGAACTGGAGTTCCACTGAATCCTCTGACTCACCAGCCTGGGCTCCCTCTCAGCATTGTACTGCTGTGGCAAGCTATAGACCGCTCCTGGTCCTATACTTCCACCAGCATTCACACAGGCAGGGACACACCCAGCTGCAGTTGCATGCAGGCTGCGGCCAGCCACTGCATGAACCAACAATAGAGAGGCTACAGCCAAAATAATCCCCAGTTTAAGACTCCAGAGCTGTACCATCCTGCCCTGATTGAATCCCCAACCAGTGTGAATTTATTACCCAGTTCACCTCTCCCTTAGTGTGAAGAGGAATATGCAACAAGGACGTGTTAAACCAAGCTGAGATTTTCCCCAGACACTTCAGTCAAAGGCATACTGGTTTAGATAAAGCAAAAAACAAGTTTATTAACTACAACAGATAGATTTTAAGTGATTATAAGTGATAGCAAACAGATCAAAGCAGATTACCTAGCAAATAAACAAATGGAAAAAACCCCGCAAACTAAACTTAATATACTAAATAGGTTGGCTATGAATTAGCAGATTCTCACCCTAAGAGATGATTCTTAAGGGGCAAACTGCGCTTGCTTTATAGCTTGGAATCCCCAGGTGTTTCATTCACAGGCTAGAAATCCCTTTAGCCTGGGTCCAGCACTTCCTCCAGTTCAGGCTTTGTTCCTCAGGTGTTTCCAGGAGTCTTCTTGTGTGGGGAATGAAGAACCACAGATGATGTCACTCCCTGCCTTATGTAGCTTTTTCCTATGGTGGGAACCCTTTGTTCCCAGAGCTTTGTTTCCAGACCAGTATGTGGAACAATACTAACATCCCAAGATGGAGTCTAGCATCATGTGGCCTGGTCACACATCTTTGTAGAGTTTTAGCAGCCATCACTCACAGGCTGTCTGTAACATTCTCAGGAAGGCTCACCAGGTAGGAGATAAGCCTCCCCTAAAGCCTGTTGTTCTTTCTAATGGCCCATTGCCCTGAATAGGTCCTATCCCACCAGCTATCTAAACTGAAAGCATCTTGTCTATTGGGCATTACCCAGGTATAACTACATTTGAAATACAGATACATAGTTAATATTCATAACTTCAGATACAAAACTGATACATGCATACATTAGGACAATCATATTCAGCAAATCATAACTTTTCCAATGACACCTTACATGACTTATCTTGCGTAAAATGCATCCTAATTATGCTATAACAATATCAGAATAATATCACTATGAAGAATATGGGGTATAGTGTCACAAACGCCTTCCCCAGTAAGGGTGGTCTGGAGTCTGTGTGAAGAGGATCTGGAAAAGAGAGAATAAAGAGCAGGTCAGTGCAGAAGCACCTCAGCCACAAGGCATGGGGACGGCCAATTCATTTACACTACAGTCATCAAGACTGGGTTTTCACCAAAATGAAGTTTTCATACAAACTCACTGGTAAAGATAAACAGTAAAACAGATTTACTGACTACAAAAGATATATTTTAAGCAATATTAAGTGATAGGCAAAAAGTCAGAGTTAGTTACCAAAAGAAATAAAATATAACCACGCAGTCTACACTCTCAACCTATTAGACTGGGCAACATCTAGATTAAGAAGTTTTTCTCACCCTACTGGATATTGCAGCTCATAGTACACAGATTTCACCCTTGAAATCTGGGCCAGTCCCCTCAGTTGGAGTCTTCAGAGTGTCCTTGTTGTTTTCCCAGCATGTGACCACTCTGTCTGTTTTATAACCTCAGTCCCATGTGCTTGGGGAGCACAAGTCCAGGCATGTCTGGGGGGCATTGCTGAGTCTCTCCAAGCAAGGTTGAGCAATTCCCCTGGTGTGGCCTCATACAGGTGAGTCACTGAATTGTAGCTCCCTTGCTGTTGATGAGTTTTTTAACACCCCGCCCGGGTGTTGGTTACTTTCCTTGTTGTTGCCTCTGGGGAGTTAATATCTGTTCTGATTCCCCAACTTACAGCATGCTTTAGTGACAACCATAAACACAATTTTCATAGCTTCATATACATTAATGATATGCATATATGGATAGAAACATGACTTTCAGCAGATCATAACCTTTTCCCTGATACCTTACAAGGCATGCTTTATATGCAAAATCACAATTATATAAAAATGAGGAATATGGGGGTTACAGGATGCTCCCCCAAGGTATAGAATGTCACAGTAACCACATTTGAATACAGATACATAGTCAATATTTATAACTTCAGATACAAAAATGATACATGCACACAAATAGGATAATCATACTCAGCAAATCATAACTTTTCCACTGACACCTGACAAGTCATAGCTTGTATAAAATGCATTATAATTATGCCATAATCATATCATCATAATATTGCTATGACAAATATGGGGTTTAGTGTCAGAGTATCATCACATATTAGAGATAGTGGATTATGTAACTCAGTACCCTGCAGCTATTCCCCTGCACACAAGAAATGCACCCACCCTCACGACTGAAATCATGAAGGTCTTTGTCAGGGTCGGGAGACCAAGAGAAATACTGGTGGATCAGGGGTCCAATTTTTCATCTAGACTGATGCAGCAGTTGTGTGAATTGTTAAAGATTAAATTCCTCAAGGCATCCATCTACAATCCTCAGACAGACTAGTGGACCAGTTCAACAGAATCCTAAAGGCGATACTGAGGAAATTTGTATCCTTAGACCCCAACTCTGGAACCAACTGCTATCACGTTTACTGTTCACCATACGGGAGGGTCCCTCTGGCTTCCACCAGATCTTTGCCATTTGAATTGCTGTATCGGAGGCAGCTGCAGGGGATATTTGGAACTCCTTCAGGAAATCTGGGAAGAACAGAAACCCGGGGCTACAGGCACAGGGCAACATGTGCTCCAGCTCTGGGAAAGATTAAAAAACACTAGGAGGGTTTGCATAGGAAAACTTCACAAAGGCCCAGCAATGCCATGAATGCATCTACAACAGAGGAACCCAGTTATGCGAGTCTGAACCCAGCAATAGGGTACTGTTGTTACTCCCAAGCTTTGAATCAAAACTGTTGGCCAGATGGCAAGGACCATTTGAGGTGATAAGGAGAATGGAGCTGGTCAACAATGAGATCCATCAACCACAAAAACAAATGGAGATACAGATATATTATGTCAACCTCATAAAGGCCTGGAAATATCAGGAGGGCTTACTTATAACACCATATCCACCTGAGCCAGAGCTAAGGCCCCCAAGATCTCTAGATCCAGACCCAGGACAAATGGGGGGAAAGCTACGACCTGAACAATGGTCACAATTGCTATGACTGGTCCTGACATTCCCCTCAGTGTTCTCATTCCATCCAGGACAGACACATTTGACCTACCACCACATTGCAACAGAACCAGGGCAGAAAGTCTGGTAGAGCCATTGACCCCTGCCAAGGAAGATGTGGGCAATGGTTCACCAAGAACTGCAGGCTATTCTAGCCCTAAGAGTCATTGAGGAGTCCCACAGTGGGAGCAGGAGCTCTATCATGCTGGTGCCTAAATCAGATGACTTGACTCAATTTTGTATAGCTTCCCAGAAAGTCAACACGCTATCCAAATTTGCCACATATCCAATGAACCAGGTGGACTGCTGGAGACACTGAGGACTGCTGAATATGTCTCCAATCCTGGACCTGAAAAAAGGGTACTGGCAGATCCCACTGACAGAGGAGTCACAAAAAAGATAGCTGTCCCTATCTGCTGTCCCTATCTGCTTCCCTCCTCTCCCGACCCCTTTGGCCTATACCAATTTGTGACAATGCCTTTCAGCCTCCATGGGCCAACTGCCCCTTTCAGCAGCTAATGACGACCACGTGACCAGTACTCAGCCATCTATATTGATGACATAGTCATCTGTAGTGGTAGCTGGGAGGCCCATGGGAAGTATGTCACCACAGTCATTCAGGCCCTTGGCGAGGTGAGACTTACAGTGAACCGAGCAAAGTGTTGACTAGGAAAGAAGGAGGAGATGTATCTCAGGTTCACCATGGGGAAGGGATAGAATACCCACTGCCCAATACTGTCAGTCAAGAGGCAGATACAATGTTACCTGTCTTTCCTATGATAGTAGCCTCCCTTACCGATCGGCTGAAGAAAGCTCGCCTCAGAAAGATTAGATGGATGGAGGCTAGCAAGAGCACTTTCAAAGTCATAAAGGACTATCTTATCCAGGAACCAGGCCTCTTACACCCAGACTTCTCAAAACAGTTCATCCTACAAACAAATGTGTCAGATGTGAGCCTCAGGGCGTGTTATCCCAGAAAACTGATGGCGAGGAACATCCCACCCTCTGCATGAGTAGACAACTGTTCCCTCAGGAGAAAAACTATTCATCAAAAAGGAAGCCTTGGTCATGAAGTGGGTTGTAGTTACTCTGTGTTACTATCTGTTGAGAAGCCTGTTCCTATTCATCACAGACCATGCCCCTCTCTGTTGGCTGAACTCTATGAAGACACCAATGTCCGGATCATGAGATAGTACCTTTCCATAAAACCCTATGAATTCAAGGTACTCCGTCCCAAGCTAATGCGGTCTTGGGATGCATCAGGCAAGGTATTTCCAGTAGAGATAAGGAAGTGTTAGTACCATTATACAAGGCACTGGTGTGACCTCATCTGGAATACCGTATGCAGTTATGGTCTCCCTTGTTTAAGAAGGATGAATTCAAACTGGAACAGGTACAGAGAAGGCTACTAGGATGATCCAAGGATTGGAAAACCTGTCTTACGAAAGGAGACTCAAAGAGCTTGGCTTGTTTAGCCTAAGCAAAAGAAGGTTGAGGGGAGACATGGTTGCTCTTTATATATATCTCAGAGGAATAAATACCAGGGAGGGAGAGGAATTATTTAAGCTTAGTACCAATGTGGACTCAAGAACAAATGGATATAAACAGGCCATCAGGAAGTTTAGACTTGAAATTAGATTAAGGTTTCTAACCATCAGAGGAGTGAAATTCTGGAACAGCCTTCCAAGGGGAGCAGTGGGGGCAAAAGACATATCTGGCTTCAAGACTAAGCTTGATAAGTTTATGGAGGGGATGGTATAATGAGATAGCCTAATTTTGGCAATTAATTGATCTTTGACTATTAGCGGTAAATATGCCCAATGGCCTGTGATGGGATGTTAGATGGGGTTGGATCTGAGTTACTACAGAGAATTCATTCCTGGGTGTCTGGCTAGTGAGTCTTGCCCACATGCTCAGGGTTTAGTTGATCACCATATTTGGGGTCGGGAAGGAATTTTCCTCCAGGGCAGATTGGCAGAGGCCCTGGGGGTTTTTCGCCTTCCTCTGCAGCGTGGGGCACAGGTCACTTGCTGGAGGATTCTCTGCACCTTGAAGACTTTAAACCATGATTTGAGGACTTCAATAGCTCAGACATAGGTTAGGGGTTTAATACAGGGGTGAGTGAGATTCTGTGGCCTGCATCGTGCAGGAGGTCAGACTAGAACAGGAGTCGGCAACCTCTGGCACGCGGCTCGCCAGAGTAAGCACCCTGGGGGGCCGGGCCAGTTTGTTTACCTGCCGCCTCCGCAGGTTCAGCCGATCCGCAGCTCCCACTGTCCGCGGTTCGCCGCTCCAGGCCAATGGGGGCTGCGGGAAGCAGCGTGGGCTGAGAGATGTGCTGGCCGCTGCTTCCCACTGCCCCCATTGGCCCAGAGTGGTGAACCACAGCCAGTGGGATCGACAATCGGCCGAACCTGCAGACGCAACAGGTAAACAAACTGGTCCGGCCCTCCAGGGTGCTTACCCTGGTGAGCAACATGCCAGAGGTTGCCGACCCCTGGACTAGCCGATCATAATGGTCCCTTCTGACCTTAAAGTCTAAAGTCTATGATCACCTGGGAAGGCACACCAGAATGCAGATTTCTTTTCTCAGAGTGCAGAGGAATGGCAGGTGGATAACAGTTTCCCACACCCGAGTCTCACAGGGATGGTGTGCGATGGGATGTGCAAACCCCACACTGGAGAATAGAGGGTTACGGAGCAGTTCTGGGCTCAGGAGGCTCGGCCCAGCCACATCTGCTGGGCATGCTTGCAATGGAGGGGGAGTTTAAAATGTCACAGCACAACTCAGTCAAGGCAGCCAGGGCAAGGAAGCAGATCAGCACTGATGGGCTTCTGCAAGAGTCCCACGCCACTGGAGCAGACCCCAAGATGGAGCTGCGGGCCACTGCCAGAGAGACAGCAGAGCGCCAGCCTGTGACTGAAGGGGAAGAACAGCCAGACCCCCCATTGGGCCTCCTGAAAGTCAGGGGGAATGTGGTAGGAAGTGACTCAGGGAGCAGGCTGAGTGATGCCACTGCCCAGGTGACACACCTGACCTGCCCACCCAGGGCGCTGGGTTGGAACCTGGAGGAGTAAGAGGGTCTGGATTCCCCTAATCACTCACTCATAAACTTGAAGCACTGGGCACAATGGCCAAACCACAGACTGGAACCACAAGGGGAATAGTGAGCTTGTGCTCTGACCACTAGGGGCCACCCCTCCATCACAGGAGGGCTCTGGAGCAGATGCCACTAGGAACTACAGAGCAGCATGACTTTTTTGGGAGCCATGCTGCCAGGGTGAAATGGCAGAGCTCAGGGAGATGTGCAGAGGCCCTCCGCCTCGGTGCAGCTACTCACGTCCCTTGTGGGCATTCTGATACCCTTCTGCTTCCAGGGTGTTGCTTCATACAAGTCTGTCGCATCTTACGTGCATTTAACATGCGCGGATTCAGCTTTATGCAGTAGGCAAAAACAAAAAAAAAGAGAAAAATAACAATTTAAATACTGTTCCTGTAGTGCGGGCAATTCTGCCCGCCATTACACTCAGTGTAATTTTGACTATACACGGTTTTTGCTTTACGCGCTGACCGCGGAATGTAACCCCAGCGTAAGATGAGACAGACCTGTACTCATTTAGTGGGTGGTGAGGGCCAAATTCTACACTTCTGAAGGGAAGATGAGGAGAAAATTCCACATAGGGAACTCAGAGATGCCTATGTCTTCGGCAGGAAAATCTACATGGGCTCACCTGTCTCAGTATTAGTAAATATATTCAGAGCTTTTATTCTGTTTGTAAGCTGGTGCCCAAACATAACTAGAACCAATCATTATTTTAATTCTTTAAATGAGAGGAATAATATCTCATACCATAAATAGCCCTTGCAAAGCCCTTGCTAGTTTTGATCATCTTAGAAGAAAGCTAATATACATTGAAATGTTTATATACACTGTGTACTTATCAAAGCACACGGGGTCTTGGGCCTTTTCCCATGACAGACGTGGTTTTGTCTTGCCTTTTGTTTATAAGTTGGTAACCTATAGTACTCTATATGAATCTGTAGGGTGGTATGGCTGCTTAAATTGATCAGTGAGGACAAAATGCTAATTGGCAGGTAGAAATCAATAGTTCGGTGTATGGGGGAAATCAGCGTGCTGCATTGCAATAGGATACCATATTTATTTAAATAGAAACAGTGGTATTCATTGGATGGCTGTCTTTTCCCCAGCTTCAGAAACACAGCATTAGTGAAATGTCAGTTTGTGTTAAGATCATCTGTGGCCTTTGCTGTGTACTTTCTTCCATGTTTCTGCACAAAGATAGTAAAGCACAGTGGAGGCTCAGCTCTGGAGATCGATCTCCCTTCATGTCTGATATTAACTTACATTGCCAGGGCCAGGATGGGTGTGAAAGAGGTGGGCAGAATTGGTGTTTATCCACTGACCCTTGAGGTGGAACTTTGGCAAATGGCTGAGCGGCTTTGAGTTGCTGAAATGACTGCAGTTTTGGTACCATTTTAGGGTTTGCAGTGATAAGAGCAGCTCTCTAAGGAGTTGAATGTCTGAGTGATCTAAAACCAGGGCAGTCAAGCTGAAGAGGATGTGTGCACTAACCTGTTTGCACTGAATAGTCTCCATAAATAATTTACAACTATGACTGCTAGCTATTATTACAAAAATACCGGATTGCATTTTGACACATGCATCCAGCTTGTAAGTCAATAGATACATTTCACCTAGTGTATGCAGACCACAGTTTAAGCCATCCATCCATGTGTGTTTTACAACAATGTAACCCTACCATTGCAAAACAACACTGAGAATGTCTTTCTAAATAAGTTTTAAAAAAGCAAAACAATGATCAATCCGTTAGAACATTTATGTTATTTATCCTTAATAGGCTTGTTTTTCCCCCTCTCTCTCTTCACCTTTCAGTTTTAAACACTTATGATGTTTTATTTAAAGGTCTTATTCTAGTGAAGCCAAGTGTTATATACAGTTATTTGGAGACACCAAGGATCTACTGCAAGATTTCAAAGTTCTTTCTTTCTTTCTTTCTTAGAAATGTTCCTGGCATTTTCTTCATTGTGCTTTCCTTTTAGACTTGCTTGAGTCACCAAGAAAGTATTTCATTATAGCTTGATTTAATCTGAAAGAGTGTCAGAGGGTTTTTCCTCAAAGTTGGGAGTAAGCACAGGAAGAGAAATGATGAAATGCATAATTTTCTGTGAAACACAAGTCAAAAGACTGTTAATTTTCACTGTGTTAATACATCTCAGCAAAGTGTGAACAAGAAGAATCTCATCTGTAATTCATAACAAACTAATAAACTAGACTAGGTACAATGTGGACTTTTGTTTGTAAAGTTAAATGACTTCTCCATACTTCTTATTAATATTATTTTTAAGAGAAAGCAAGAGTGTTGTATTATACCATCTTTATTATCACTCAATAACAAAGTGGCAGGGTATTCTTTTGATTTAATTTTCATATGCAACCAGGGATCATATGTATATTTAATAAATGTTCCCATTATGGAACATAGATTCATAGACTTTAAGGTGAGACAGCACCATAGTGATCACCTAGTATTCTAGTCCAGGGATCGGCAATGTTTGGCACACGCCCACCAGGGTAAGCCCCCTGGTGGGCCGGGATGGTTTGTTTACCTGCCGCATTAACAGGTTCGGCCTATTGCGGTTCCCACTGGCCGCGGTTCTCTGTCCCAGTCCAATGGGGGCTTCTGGAAGCGGCGCGGGATGAGGGATGTGCTGGCCGCAGCTTCCTGCAGCCCCCGTTGGCCCGGAGTGGCAAACTGCGATCAGCCGAACCTGCGGACACTGCAAGTAAACAAACCAGCCCGGCCTGCCAGGGTGCTTACCCTGGCGGGCCGCATGCCAAACGTTGCCAATCCCTATTCTAGTGCACACTGCAGGCCACAGAACCTCACCCACCCACTCCTGTAATAGACCTTAACCTCTGGCTGAGTTACTGAAGTCCTCAAATAATGGTTTAAAGGCTTCAAGCTACAGAGAATTCACCATTTACGCCAGTTTAAACCTGCAACTAACCCGTGCCCCATGCTGAAGAGGAAGGCAAAAAGGACCAAACCCCAGGGTCTCTGCCAATCTGACATGGGGGAAAAGTCCTTCTCAACCCCAAATATAGCAATCTGAGCATGTGGGAAAGACCCACCAGGCAGATACCTGGGAAAGAATTCTCTGTAGTAGCTCAGAGCCCTCCCCCTCGAGTGCCCCATCTCCAGCCATTGGGGAATTTTGCTACTGGTAGTCACTGATGGTCTACATGCCATTGTAGGCAGTCATATCATACCATCCCCTCCACAAATTTATCAAGCTTAGTCTTGAATCCAGTTAGGTTTCTTGCCCCCACTGCTATGCATAAGGAAAAAAGAGAGAAAACAGCTTAAATATTCACTTTAGCTGTAGTGATGTTCCAATAGCAAATGTCTTCAGGATCTTTCTTCCCTGAAAGGAAAAGCAAGAACTGAAGAGCTTCCTGAGATATGATGAACTATTCAGATATCAGAATATTAATGTATTATAATCTGGTTGGGGATAGTGATTACCAAAACCTCATTCTGGCTGGCTGACCATTTCTGATGTCACACCCACGATTCTACTTCCAATACCTAAAAGGTTTTCATTGACAACATCTTTATTTTTTTGTTTAGATTCCTACACCTGTTATGTCAAATGGTATGGAGGAGAAAAAATAATAGAGGGAGCGTTGGAGGAGAGGGAGAGACGAGGGGAAGAGGAAGCTTGTGGAAAAGGGGAAGGCTGGAAGACAAAATGTCACTCTTTTAACTTGTGAACCATGTAGAATACATTGTAGTAATCTAGTCTTGAGGTGACAAAGGCATGGATGATGGTAGCAAGGTCTGCATTGTAAACAAATGGTTGCAATCCTTTGTCCAAGTAGATGGTAAAAAGTATTCCTGGACATTGCTTTTACATAACTGTCTAACAGCTACCCCCAGCTTGCAAAGATGAGTCACAAATGCCATGCAAACAGGCTAAATTAAAATAAGAGAAATCCTCCCTGTTGTACCTTCCAGCTGCTTCCTTCAGCCTACCAGCATCACCTCAATCTTATCTGGATTGAGTTTCAGCCAGCTGGCTCTCAGCTGTGCCCCAATCTGTCTCATCGATGGGGCCAGACATTCAACAGCACTGGCTGGATCAGGTGCAACAGAGACATAGAGTTGAATTCTCATTTACACTAAGACCCCTTTTTACTGACAAAGTGGTGTGAAGAGTGGATCCTTTATGTAAATGAGAATCAGGCCCCATTGAGCCAAGTGTCATCAGCATATTGAAAACACTGCAGCATATACTTCCACACAATCCCTCCTGACAGCCCCACATATGCACTAGACAAGCATTTACAGCCTCACCTTTACATATCACCTCTGCTTTTGGTGCAATGAATCAAAGTGAACATTAGGGGGTCTTAAATGAGTGTAACTCACCCCAAAAAGGCTAGTACAGAGGCACGTAGCAAGAAAAGCAACTACTGGCCAGGTGTAATAATATGAAGGTTTCATTAGCTACACCCATTTAGCTTATAACTATTTACACTTTCTTCCTACTCCTTGGTATGTATGTTACAGTACACCAGTTTAGACTCTCTTGTCACTCATATAAATATTGGTAAATTGGTGTAAGTAGGTCTAAAGGAGTCAAAGTTAATGTAAGAGAGAAAGAGAGAATAATTTTAAACTACCGTACATATCTCTTCTGAATTTGGATCATAGATTAAAATGTAGTTTGCGGATCTTTACGCTAGGCTGTCAGGAAATATTCTATAACACGTCATTGCAAGTAAGAATGTTATAATAGACAGAAAACTCAGATACCCAAAGCAAGGTATCTTTAATTTCTGTGTCTTGTTAAACTGTACCATTTCCAAATACTCACAATCTGGTCTGATAGTAAAGAATATTTGAACTCCGATTCTGCATGTGTCCTGATAGTGTCATTTGTGGGTGTGTGGTGGTTGAGATTTTATAGAAGAAATGTTCCAGGAAAAGACACTTATATTTGTTCATAGTATGTTTCTGTGAAGGCAGTTTTCCAGGGGTGACTTTGCAGCCTCTGGATCTCTAGTCGTAATAGTACCACATGGCTCTAATTAAAACAGTGCAGCACTATAAAGTACTAACTCTCTAGTACTAGCCTCTCATTTGCTTTCTGCATCTCAGTCTTTTTATTCAGTTCCAGGTGTCAGCCTATGTGGGCTGGAAGGAATACAATATTCTAGAATAAGCAAGAAAAAAGATCAAATTCCTTGATTCTCTGTGGGTGGCATAACAGGGCTCTGTAGCTGGCAAAGAGCCAAACTTAATTGCTATAAGAATTGGATCAGTGAGGAGGCCATGGTCATCCATAGGCATCTGTGATGGATAACTACTGGTGCAGCATGTTCAGTCATCAATCTTTAGAGGAAAACGTCTGTGATAGCTGGATAAAGCATGGCTTGCGTCAGCAAAAATGACCACAGAGTAAGGATATAGAGAATGATCCTTTGTGTAATCCACTTTCTAAGGGGTTATTCAGACTGAGGCCAATTGCCAACATACTTTAACCTTAGTCCAGTTTTAATCTCAGTCCTAAATATTAATTTTAAAGGGAATAAAATTATTAATGAATTACTTGGACATAATATATCTGTTAGATATAGGAAGCAACACAAGTTTAGTATAGCGCATATGTGACTTGATGACAAAACTTTTATTAGATTCAGTGGAAAAGCCCAAATTTTAACAGCATGATTCCCCTGTTAAACCTATAGTGTATCTCACAAAGGGGCTCTTATTTATTTTCTACATAAAACCTTCATTATAACTTGAATATTTAAGAATAACAACATTGAAACAGACGGGAAACTAATTCAGTTTTCTTCTCTATGAAATTGAGGGTTTTTTAACACCTTCCACCCCATACATACATGCATTCTCACCCATCAAGAATATGACCTAATACTATACAACTGACACATGCTTCCTTCTGCAGCTTATTTTAGACAAATGGGACCTTCTCAGGCAATGTCAAACAAATGCTAGGGCTTCAACAATGGGGACCAGCAGTGGAGAGTGTAGGGAATGAGTCTCTGTCTTACAGTATGTGTTTGGGAGAAAATTACAATGCACTGCTCTGAATTTAAGGATTGCCTTCCATCCACATCCCAAATTCCCACTGAAGTCATGTGTAGTTTTGGGTGCAAAAGGAATACAGGAATGTGCTCTTTGGTTTTTCAGAATGCCATTCAGTCATTTCTCTTCTGCTAAGAAACATGCACGTAACACATAAATTGATGACTGGAGTTCTCTGCCTTTACTTTATTACACCATTATTATTACTATTATTCCTCAATGAACTGAAGAAATCTCCTCGGGGAATTCTGGCAGGACTTTCAAGAAGTAGCATCAGATGAAGTTAATTCTCACAGCTTATCACTGTCAGGGGATACTAAGAATGTGATAAATATTGAGGTCATTTAGAGAAGCTTTTATTCCTGGCAGAGTCAGAGCAGCTTTTACCCTGCCACAGAAAGTGGGTTGGCAGGTAGTGATATAGTCTTATTACAATATAATTGCATTTTTGACATTGTGTACTGTCTTTTAACTGGGCATATACAAAATTTTGATCAAATGTGGGAATCGTTATAAATTATACATATACAAGCCTGATCCTGCGAGACCTCTGTTTGCAGAACTCCCATTGAAATCAATAATATAGACTCTGAAAACTGTATATGGAGCAGACTTAATTTTTCTAGGAAAAAAATGATTCCTCTACAGTTGTGAAATAAAGAGTGCATCAGTTGAACTAGTCATCACTTTTCAACACAAGGAAAAATAGTTTTCACAATAAACTAAATCTTTGTAACAGGACATGGCCACATATATAAACAGGCACCACATCACTGTCATTTCATGGCTAAAGCACACACATAGAAAAGAATGCTCCAGACCTTAGGAATTGCAATTCTAGATCAAACTGAGGTTCACCTAGTCAAATTTATAGCCCCCTGCTCCAAAAATAGGCTTTTTCTCTTGTACTAAAGAAAATTTCCATTAACAGTTAGTGTTAAGACTTATATCCTATTTGTAGAGTGGCCATTAGAGGGCAATGTCATTGCATTCATTTGAGCTGACACGCTTTCATAGAGTAGAATACACTAGTATGCATGCATGTAAGTCAGTATATTACAACTTCAGTTTCAGTGCTTTTAAAAATATTTACCAATTATCAGGTGGTCAATAGTGTCACCAACTATAGAATAGTAGAAAACTATTTTTGGCCATATGTCCCTGCCTCAGCCAACTGGATGAAGTTTGACCATTGAGGTTATTATTATTTATTAGAGTAGGTGGGTCTGGAGAGAGAGGGTGGAGCCAAAGATAGCCTGATTCACAGGGAAGATAGTGGTGTGGTCAACAGCGATGGAGGAAAAAGAGGGAGAGGAGAGGGCTTGCAAAGGAAGATAGCAGGGTTCATTTTTGCTGTCTTGAAGTTAATTGATGGCAAGATATCCAGGGGGAGATGCAGAGAGAAAAGATGACATTTCCGATTTGAGGGAGGGTGACAAGCCAAGAATGGTTAATTGATCAGTTGTCAACATAGAGATGGTAGCTGAAGCCATGTGAGCAGATGAGGTCACCTAGAGAAAGGGTGTAGAGGAAAAAGAGAAGCAGGCCAGAGAAAATGCCCTACGGAATACCCACAGGAAGTGGGGTGGGGAGGAATGAGTTAAGAGGATTGCCAAGAGAGGATGCAGTAATGAAGGCCAAAGGAGGACACGATTTCAAGAAAGGCATGATTAACACAGTCACATCAAAAGATCAAAGAGGATGACAATAGAGTAAAGGCCCTGCAAGTCAGCCAAGAAGCCAGTGGAGACCTTGGTGAAAGCAGCTTTTCTGGAGGGCAGAAATCAGATTCGAGGGACTCAGGGATGGAGTGGAGGAGAGGAGCATGAGACAACACATTGTAGATAGTACATTCAAATATTTAGAGATGAATGGGAAGAGAGGGATATGGGTGTAATTGGTGAGAGTCATGGGAGTCAAAGGTACTTTTTTTAAAGATGTAGAGACCATAGAGTGCTGGTTTTGTGAGGGGGAACCCAATGAAAATAAGAGGTTAAAAAGAAAGAGGAGGGGAGGGAGAAAGAGAGCAAATGAGGTCATGAGGCACCAAGGACATCTTTGGGATAGATGCAGTGGTTAGATGAGGAAAGCATGCAAGAAACTTCCATATCAGTGATGGGGAGAAGAAAGAGAGTAACAGGGGAGAGGAAGGGAAACCAGGTGAGACAACGAGATAATACACCTCTATCCCGGTATAACGTGACCCGATATAACATTAATTCAGATATAATGCGGTAAAGCAGCGCTCCGGAGGGGCGGGGCTGCGCACGCCAGCGGATCAAAGCAAGTTCGATATAACGCAGTTTCACCTATAATGCAGTAAGATTTTTTGGCTCCCGAGGACAGCGTTATATTGAGGTAGAGGTGTATTGGAGCTCGTTGATCTTCTCTTTAAAAGTTGACAATATCCTGAACAAAGAGAGAAGTAATGGAATGTTTTAGAAGTCAGAGATGGTTTTTTTGGAAAATCTGGGTGGCTAGGTTCAATGAAGATGGAGAAGTAGGTACTGGTTGGTCAGAAAGATGGCAAAACTGCAGGCAAAAAGAACAAATCGGTTGTGGAAAACAGTCTGCCTGGTCTTATGATTTTCCCCAGAGGCACCCAGCAGCATGGGAGCAGGAGCAGAGGAATTGAAAACTAGTGTAAATGTATATTATATGGCATTTCCCTTATGAAAATATCCTATACATAGAAAAATGAAAAAAAAAGTATTGGTCCCTTGTACCACACCATATAATTTAATAGAAAACTATATCCCCATGGTAGAATTTTGCTGGATGGTTAAAATAATCTATAAAAAGCTTAGCATTTTCTATTATTGTGCTTTCTATAGATCCCTATTAAATTTCTATAGAGCCTAGTTGGTGTAATCCATATTAAATTCCAAAGGAATTTTCCATAATGGATAGTACAAGTGGGTGCAGTAAAGAGGTGAATACAAGGCTTAAAGTTTCCCCTATAGTTTAGATATCTTCTTATTTCTCTTATGTCAATTAATTTTTGTTTCATGTTTCTTTGTATGGTTAACTATATGATCCATTATCTATGTTCATGAAATGTTATTCAGCAAATTCATGCAGCTGAACATCAGCTGAAACTAAAATACATGCCATTACTTACTTTATTCAGAAGTGGGTTTAAAGTCTAGGAATCAGGGGTACAATAAAATAAAGGACAGACAGATATATTCTATTTAGTACAGAGATCAACAACAGGTATTTTTGTCAGAATAACATTTTTTTCTCTAAATAGTGCAATCTAAGACAGCGTCCCTGATATATAATAAGATGTAAGTGGAGTTTATTCTATTGACTTTTTTAAACAATTCTTAATATTGCTTATAAATTTCTCCCAGAAAGTACTCATTTTAATCATCAGTCAGCATTTTATTATATTATAATCCTTAATTGATTGACGTTTAATCACAGTCTTTGTATTTTACTATCCCTTGTCTCATAAAAGGCAATTTTCTCTTTACTGTAGTTTAACAGCTGATGAAAAAGATTTAAGGAAACCTATAAACTTAAGATTGGTTAATGGTCCCTTATAAAAGAATATTACACTTCTAGGATCCATTGCACAGATGTGATACTCAATTGTAGAAATGTGCATGGGGTTTATTAAATTACAGCACAAATCTTCAGTCTTCTGAATTATTGTTCATGTTGGTATTGTTAGGCAAATGGGGAGGCACGTTATTGCTTCCAGTTGTTCACATTACTGTGGTGTAATACAGGCAGAGACAGCTGGCACATTGCTCTAGGCAAATGTAGAACTAGAGCAGCTGCAGAGTTCTGGGCCCCAAGTGAAGGTCCAGCACCGCTGAGTCAGTACTGGGTGGCTCATCAAAAGATGTCCAGAAATTAAAAGAAAGCCAATGCTTCTCCTCAAAGCTCACGTGCGGTAGTTTGTGCAACTAATTAACATACTCATTTTTGTTTTACACAAAGATGCATGAGGAAACAAGAACAACAACTATTGGTCCTAACAGTATGATAGAGGAGGAATTGCATATTTCGTTGGCATGCCATATGGAGGAATAGAAAGAGATGAAAAAGTTCTCAATTCAGCATTGCCAAACAGCATTATATATTAAGTGTTTCGAGGGTATAGTGACCGGCCCCTGCTGTCTCTCTGCTTATCACTGAATGCTAGATCTTTCCTAAATTAGTATGTATGTCTGGGAGTACAATTGGATCAGAGAAAAATGTAGTCTTAGAATCCCAGATTCATGAGACTATTCATATGTTCATATATTTTGAGTAGAAGGGACCAGTATGATTATCTAGTCTAATCTCCTGCATAACACAGGCCATAAGATTTCACCCAATACTTCCTGCATCTAGACTAATAACTATGGTTGAACATGTCTTCCAAAAACAATCCGCTGTTGGATAATTTAGCACACTCCTTGGTAATCTGTTCCAATCATTAATTACACTCACTGTTCAAAACATGCATCTTATTCCAGTTAGAATTTTGCTGACTTCAATTTCAGCCATTAGATTTTATTGTAAAAGACAAAAGCCCCCATAAATGGCTTTCATAGACTTCTTTTTACATAGAATTTGTAAAAATTTGATTTGAACATAGAAACTTTTTTGTTTCTACCTACCACTCAACCATCAAGGGTGACATCCTGGTTCCACTGAAGACAATGGAAAAACACCCATTGGTTTCAGTGGGTCTAGAATTGCAGTGTGCGGATATGTCCATACTTCAATGAAACACCTGTGGCCGGCCTGTGTCAACTGACTAGGGCTCAGGTGGTGGGGCTATAACATTGCAGTGTAGATGTTTGGGCTTGGTCTGGAGCCTGGGCTCTGGGACCTTCCCAGCTCATGGGATCATTTTGAATTTATGAGCAATTCAGACACAGTGCTATATCCCATAATCTGAATAGTAAATGAGGTATCTAATTCTCTTTCTTGTCTCCTTCCATGCAGTTCAGCACCTCAGACAGCGTCTGTCTAAGACTGCAGCATGGGTGAGTGTGAGCTGGCTGAAGTGATAGACAAGACAGAAGTGATATAGCAGGTTTGAAGGAATCATCTGTAGGAATGGCAGTGGTAATATCAGCCCCTTTGATTGAGGGAGCACATCCACCATTAGTTATTGAGGTTCATAACTTAGGGATGATTTCAGATCTGCAGCTGCTGTTTGATGGTCATATTATAGCAGTAACCCAGTCACTTTTTTTTTTACCATCTATGTCTGGTTAGGAGCTCATGGCCTTTCCTTTTCCTTGCCATTATTTTCCAGACAGTTGGTCACCTCAAGATTAGACTATTGCAATGTGGTCTACAAGGGGCTACATCTTAAAGTCCTGGGAGCTAGTGCAAAGGGCAGTGGCTACATTATGAAGCATGGCATTTCACTGGGAGTGTATGATGCCAGTACTCTGGGTCTGCACTGGCTGCCAAATGATCTCTGGGTGGAGCTTACAGTGTTGTTTATGACCTACGAAGTCCTATATGACCTGGGACCAGCCTACCTGAGGGATCACTTCTCTCCCTGTGCCATACTGCCACCACTGCATTCAGCATGATGCCCAAGGTGGATCTCCCTAACTATGAAAGAAGGGGAATGCTGGCATGGTATTCTTTGTAAAAGCTCTGGGACTCTGCAACTTCTACCCTGCGCCCCCATATCCAAGATCATTCAGATTTGATTACTTTCTGGGAATACTACAAGAGATACCTGCTTGAGAGGGGTTTGGGAGCAGGTTGAGGGCATGCTTCCTACAGTGATGAAAGAGTGGGAAGGTAGATAGGTAGTTGGCAGGCTGGCTATGTTCCTGTTGAAATTATTGATTTAATGCCATTGGGATTTTGCTGCATTATTAATGCTGTATTAGGGAGCTCAGGGTCTTCAATAGGCATCTTTTTAGTTCTTTAACATTTAAATAAATAAATAAAAATAATTCAAGTGTACGTACCCTCAGTGAAACATAGTGACTCATTATAAAGAATATAAGTTTGAAAAGCAAGTTCCCTATCCTCATTCAGATCCTTCCCCAACTTCTCATTTCTTTCCACAAGAAATGAGTTAACGATATAAAAATAAGATGATTATGTTGACCTCTTGGTTTCTGTGGGTGTCCTGTCTTAACTGTTTTTTAAATCCTAAACTCTTTGGAGGTAGGGATTGCCTAGTTTTGTATCCTTTACAGCACCAACTTATATTGTGCCAGCATTTAAAATAGCAGTTTTAATAATTATGTATTTTCAATAGTTTCTCCTTCCATTAACATTCATGCAAACATTTAGCTCTCTGCAAAGCAAATGAAAGTGTTGATGGAAATCTGCAGGTTTTATTCACACAAATGTTTGCAACTAGTCATTAACACCTAGCTCTACTCCCTACCCTGTAACAAAACATTCAACTATCTGTGAACAAAGATAAAGAGCTGTAGCAGTTCAGTTTATATCTGGCATGCATACTATTCAGCAGGTGCATTCTAAATTGCATTAGACTTAACACCAGGAATCAGATCACTAATTGGACACCAATGTGAGGAATTTTTCTCATCTGGGACCTGAACTGCAACACTGATATCCCTTTAGGCAAGACATCACAACCTTCCTATCCCAAAGCAACAGCGCTCCCACTTGAGCTAAAGGAGAATCTCCATTAGCTAACAGTAGAGCACTTACTGGATTTCCTGTTTCTATGCTGCAAGCCACTAAAGGAGAAAATCATTACAATCCTTTAGTGATTTATAATCATTTTAATTGTTGGGTTCTTGATTTTGTTCTTTTCATTTATTTTTAATTGTATATGAATTGGCTGGGATAAAATAAGATGGACCTCATCATTTCTCAAGACTCAAGCCAAACATAGATTAAAACTTTAGGGAGGTTGGAAGAAATTTAGTTCACTTAATTTTTCTTTGTTTGCTAACACTTGCACTGTTCTTTGCTGCAATGAGGTGAGATTCCCCTTCATCAAGCTGTTAGAATGTCATGAACTGCACCTGACTTTCATTCTCAGGAGTTTTTTGAAGAAAGATTTTTCCATAGTGAATATCAGCAGTCATGAGTTCAGAGTTCTATTCCCAGACTCTCATTATGTGACCATGGGCAAGTCATTAGGACAAAATTTCTCAGCACCTCCAAGTCAAGGAAAATTGTTGTTCAGCACTTTGAAAAATCAGACCCTTAGCTACCTTAATTTGAGTTGGTTTCCTCATCTGTCAAATATGGGTAGTAATAGTCCCCTATATCACAGGGATGTTGTGAGGCTTAATTAATTCATGTTTCTAAAACATATCATGATCTGCAGTTGGAGAATGCTACATAAATGAATATTGTTATTTTTATTAGGACTTGACCATATCACTAGTCTAATCATGGTTAGAGCCAGTGTTTGGGTGGGCTGCTATGACAGTGTATGTACATCATGCAAGGAGTGTGCCTGGGGTTCTGCCAGATTTTCATTTTCAAAGAGAAAATGCCCTTTGAGGGCATTTCCATCCTTCTCAGTCTTTGTCTTCCTCTCTCTTTTAAAATTGCTCCATTCCTGTTGCTTTTTCCAAATGGTGAATGATATAAAAGATGAAACATTGTCAAAATGAAGCACTTAGACTTGGTCAAAACAAAGCAATTCAATAATTTTTCATCTAAAATTTTGACAAAATAGATACATTCCCATGATATGTTTCAATTTCATTGAATTAATATTTTCCAAAGCATAACCATTCCATGAGAAAATGTTCCACCAGCTCTACTAATCACATTGTAGGTGTTGGCCAGTGAAGAAAGGAGCCCCTCAAGCCAGAATAATAGAACCTGCCTTGGCTAAACACACTCACACAGAAAAAGACATCTTTTTTCCTGACTAGCTTCTGCAACATGAGGAAATGTCAGTCCCTCCTGCAACTTTCTGGTAGATGAAAATTGTCCCCAACTCCAGAGAAGAAACGTCAGAAGAGATTCTTTTCAGAATAAGTACAGAATGGTACTACTCACTTCAAAAAGAACAGGAGTACTTGTGGCACCTTAGAGACTAACAAACTAACTCACTTCAAGTGACCGCAAAGACCTTCACAGAACTCTTCATGGCTCTGAGTGCCCAGCCACATTCCTTCTTGCAACACATTCGTCATCAAACGCTGTTTCATAAACAGAACATACAGCCATTCTTTGAATACATCATTTCCCCCACTAATTATTGATGAGTTAAGGGTTATCAATAACTCAAGGAAATACAGTAAATCATGTGCCCTTTGTCAGCCTATTGTGTATTCTTTGTATGTACTGTAGTCATACTTACATTTTTGTGGCTAGCTTGCTGTGATTAGAACTTTTGTTATACGTGCATTACAATGAGTTGAACAAAGAGCTCCTAGCAATTCATCCTTGACCTAATGGCTCCAGAAACATGCCCAACTTCAGCAAGGCCTTTTATATAATAAAAACAAAAATAATAATTCTAAATTTTAGTATCTTTTGTCAGCAACTAGCACTGTTGCCAGTCTCCTAGAGACAGTATAAACAATAGATGAGGGAGAAAGAGGGTGCACACACACACACACAGAGCCCCCTCCCAGCATTGAAACCTCAGATGTCCCAAAGAGCTCAATCAAATACAACCCTATGCACATTTTAAGGATTTTGTTAGTATTTTTCTTTTCTCCCTCCTCCTCTGATGCCAGGATGTAATAAGTATTTCCCAAAGAAAAACTGAATGGGCCATCCATTCCCAGCCACACAAGGAGGAGCCCCCAACTAGTGACTTCCTTTTCCACACCTCTTCTTCTGTTTTAAAAGTGAGTACTTCGACAGAAGTGGGTGGCATTACCTGCTCTCTGAATGATTAAAACTAAGGAGAGTGGCGACAGGTAGGTAAAACATCATATGTTCAACACTGTTTGAACAATTCTGGGACTGTCTGATATCTCCAAAATTGTCTGCTGCTAACAGGGCCTAATCCAGCAAAAGCACTTGAGCATGTGCTTAACTTTAAATCTGGGAATAGTCCCAGTGAAGTTAATGTGACTACTCACGTGCATACCGTTAAGCATCAACTCATGTGCCTTGCTGGACTGGGGTTATAGTGTATACCTGCAGCTGCTGATGTGCTGAATTTCTGAACAATTTGCCCTTCATGTTCTTTTTCCTCCTACAGTGAAGTAGAGAAGCATTTAATATAAAAAACAGACACATGCTGTAGAGAAGCAAACGTAGGAGAGAGGGTGAACTGAGATTGATTAAAACCCCACTGTGCTTGTCCTTTTTGTGGTACATATGGAAAAGCAATCTTAAATCTGTAGAGAGAGGGATAGTTAACGTTAGTATGTGGGGGGAGAGGATGAAAATGATACAATTGGGATTGTAAATGGCCCTGAATACCTAGTGGATATAGTGGAGATGCTCAGTAGTTTACATCTCTCAGCTTCCATGCTATATGCACAATGTAGATAACTGGGCTTCGCTTTTCAACAGTGACTAGTGATTTGGGGTATCTCTGGTTTTTGTAGCCCAGAGCCCCTGATTTTCAGAAATTGGATGCTGAACACTTTTTGAAAATGTAGATCCCTCTTATATCAAGTCAAATTGGTAACCCAAACATCACTAGGCACATTTGAAAATCTATACTCTGATAACTGAAATTGAGGAAAGTATTTTCTGAATTTCTCAAACTTGGATTGCAACTGCTCATGTGATTTTTGTTAAATGCCCCCTGGTATTTTAAATGTTTGATCAATTTGTATCTCTTATATTTTTCTCCCACTCCAAAAAATTGGTATTAGCAACCAAGTTGCTATTTCTCAGTACTTTGTCTTAGTCAAAGCCTTTCCTCCCAAAGACAACTGATAGAGATCAAACATGCCATAGTGAAAATCATGCAATTTTATGTAAATAACACTGTCTTTTTAAAAAGTTGTCATAAACCATTATAATTTAAACACTATTTTATTGAATTAGTCTGTAAATTAATGGAAAGGAGGTGAACAATGTATTCACACTGTACAAAAGGGATACAAAGTTTATGGCCTTTTCTCTCTAGTATTTTTTTCAAATCCACAGTGTCAGTCCAGTTTCAAAACTGAGTATGGCCCATTGGCCTCACTACATGCAGCCTCATATGCCCATAGCAAAATCTTAGTGCTCATAGCTGCAGCTCAGGTAAAGGAGTATGTGTGTCATTCCATACCAGCTAATCAGATACATCCCTGCACAATGCCAGCAGAGCAGCCATCTGAATTCTACAGCTCTTTCAACTGGTGGACTTGAAGGTGAAAAGGGAGGGACAGTGCTTTGTTTCCAATGCAGACTCTGATTAGAGATTCATTCCAAATAAACATGAAGACAGTCTTCATTTCTTTGAAGGTTGATTAGGTAAACAGTCTAGTGTAAATCATAAAGACCTGTGCTAGCATAGGCAGGGTTTCCATGAGGATCTTGGGGCCATTCTACTCTGGCTTTACCCAGGGCCGCCCAGAGGATTCAGGGGGCCTGGGGCAAAGCAATTTTGGGGGCCCCTTCCATAAAAAAATTGCAATACTATATTCTCGTGGGGGCCCCTGCGGGGCCTGGCGCAAATTGCCCCACTTGCTCCCCCCCACGGGCGGCCCGGGAAAAATAAACCTTCTGCATCTCGGCACAAACCCAGTTTTGAGAAAACTTTACAAGGTATCACTGGTTCTCAGCATCAGCTAGTGCTAAAAGGCACTAAAGCTCATTAAAAGGGTTGGACAAATATTTTCTGTCAAAACTTTTTCTGGATCGAAAACTAGGGGTTTTTAAAAAGCAGAAAAAAATCACGGACAATGTCTGCTTTCCTTCAAAATTTGTTGTGTTTTTTTTTAATTGAAAAGCTGAAATTAGTCTGCCAAAACCTGAATATGGTTTGTGGTTTCAGAAGTGTGTGGCCAAATATTTGCTGCTTGCTGTGTTTGATTGTTTAAAGAAACAATAAAAAAATTCTGCTTAAAAAAATTCCAAAACTTTTGAACCACCTCAGCTTGTGACCAAACGCCTGAGCCCATCCAGTCAGAGATTTTTCCAGGTTTCTGATACTCTGCTGGCTTCCTTGACTCATACCTGTCTCCATAACTTTGGGTTCATTTAGCTTAGAACATAAGAACAGCCATACTGGGTCAAACCAAAGGTCCATCCAGCCTAGTATCCTGTCTACCGACAATGGCCAATGCCAAGTGCCCCAGAGGGAGTAAACCTAACAGGTAATGATCAAATGATCTCTCTCCTGCCATCCATCTCCACCCTCTGACAAACAGAGGCTCGGGACACCATTCCTTACCCATCCTGGCTAATAGCCATTAATGGACTTAACCTCCATGCATTTATCTGTTTCCTAGAGACTGGCTCCATGGGGTCCCTCACAAACTGGAGACAGTTACTGTGGGTTTGTCTTTAGTATAGCTTACGTATATACTCCATGAACTGAGCATTTGAGCTTGTTCCAGAATCTGGGATGAGCCTATGTTGTGAAAACTGAAATGCTCAAAATAGCACATGCATGTGAATGGACACAGGGTGCTAAAATTAAATTAACCCAGGGGTTCTCAAACTGGGGGTCGGGACCCCTCAGGGGGTCATGAGGTTATTACTGGGGATCGCGAGCTGTCATCCTCCACCTCAAACCCCGCTTTGCCTCCAGCATTTATAATAGTGTTAAATATATAAAAAGTGCTTTTAAATTATAATGGGGGGGTCACACTCAGAAGTTTGCTATATGAAAGGGGTCACCAGTATAAAAGTTTGAGAACCACTGAATTAACCCCTCTGGAGCCTCAGGGAATGTAGGGGAGGGGGAGGGGAGGGGGCGGGGTCTCCCTTGGTAGGGTTGGGAAGGATATTGCTCTTCTCAAGTGATCCCTCCCCCAGTGACTAATTTTAAATGAAGCTACCCTCCCCTGACATGAATCTCCCTATGGCACTGAAATTAAATATAGACTATAATTTGGCATTTGAGAAGTGAAATGGATGGTAGCCCTAATGGAAAAGCTAACAGCTTGGCTCTTCTGCAAGCCTCAAACTGCTGAATGAGCTTTAGGGTGGGGAAGGCTGTGCCTCCCAAACAGCCTGACCCTGCCCCCTATCCAACCCCCACCCACTTCCTGCCCCCCGACTGCCCGCCCCCCCTCAGAATCCCTGACCCATCCTGCTCCTTGTCCCCTCACCGTTCCCCAGAGACCCCACCCCCAACCACCACCCCGGGACCCCACCCCTGCTCTCTGTCCCCTGACTGCCCCGACCCCTATCCACCTCCCCGCTGAGTCCTGACAGCCCCCCGGAATGCCCACGATCCAACCCTCACGTTCCCTGTCCCCTGACCACCCCCCCCAACCTCTGCCTCCTCCCTGTCCCTGGGACTTCCTGCCCCTTAGCCAACCCCCCCGGCCCTGGCCCCTTACCCCCGGCTCCCCCCTCACCCGGAACCTCAGCGCATCCAGGAGCATCCCTGAATAGCTGCAGCATGGCTCCGGCGGGGCCCCTGAGCCCCGCCCCGCTCAGAGCCGTGTGACAAGGGGGCAGGGCTGTGAGCTCCACGCCGAGCGGAGGGAGCTGAGCTCAGCCTGGAGCTCGCAGCCCCGCCCCCTTATCACACGGCTCTGAGTGGGGAGCGGCTCAGGGGCCCCGCCGGAGCCACGCTGCAGCTGTTGAGGGACGCTGCTGGATGCACTGAAGCTCCGGGAGAGGGGCAAAGACGGGGTCGGGTGGGGCCGGGGAGGGATCTGCAGCCATTCTCGTGCGGGCCCCTGCGGAGCCTGGGGCCTGGGGCAAATTGCCCCACTTGCCCCCCCCCCGGGCGGCCCTGGCTTTACCCCAGTTTTGGTAGGCAGGGGATGACATGGAAGAGAGCTCTCTCTAAGCATCATCCTGAATTTTGTTCACCACCAATGGCAGACTTGGGAAGTGAAGCAACCTATCACTGCACACATCCATTCAGGGCAGATGGCCATAAAATTAAGGTACATAATAAAAGCACTAGAGGGGAGGGGTTAGACGGGCTTTTATCTAGTTTATACAGATACTACCTTATAAGCACGCATTTTCATCAGAAAACACACCTGTGATATTATGACTAAGAGACAAGTGGAAATCAAGATCAAACCATTTTGCAAATAATGATGTTGTTGACACATTGAACTGAAAGGAACTTAGTATCTCTGAATATTATGTCTATGACAACAAAATCTAGATGGATTCTCTAGGAAGAAAGCTGATCTACCTGTGAGAGGCATGTTCTTTTTCTCAAGAGATCCAGTACTAGAGGCATTATTGATATGAGAGTTACCAAAAGTGAGGGAGGAAAATGTATGTGACTTAGGAAAAAAGTCAATTTCAGATTTGGTTGTCAGACAAGGAAACACAGTTGCCCCACTTTTTGTGTAGCCACATGTAACCAACTGAGTTCACTCTTTCTCAAGTGGAGCAAGAGGAGTGAGTAGCTGATTGGAAGCACAAGGTGAACTTAGTAAAATGACAGGCAGCGGGGACAATTTTTCTATTGTTTTGCTGCTGTTCAAAGGCATGTACTTGGAAACTCTGAGGCAAGACGGCTTTCCATTTCAGCTTTATGTGCTGCTCAGTCAGCACACACATGATTTTTAAATGCAGATCTCCACATAGTCCAAAGGGCAATAATGATGTGGGTTTTTGGTTGCCCCAGGCAGCCAGATAATAGGAACTTGCCTAGTGTTATGAGCTATCCCAGAGGATCTGTGCTTTTGGTATCTCCAGATTTGACTGCTGCAATGCACTCTATGTTGGGCAACCCTAGAAACTGCTCAAAAAGATCAGCTAATGTGGAATGTGGTGATTTGCTGGCTTAGTGGTGTTCTACAGAGGAGCATCTTGAATCACTATATGTTTAGTGTCTTAGCTACTTTGGACATCACCTGTCTCCATATCTTCTGACCCAGCAGTTACAAAAAGCTAGGTATGTTCTTGCTAAGGGTATGTCTACACTACCCGTTGGATTGGCGGGCAGCGATCGATCCAACGGGGGTTGATTTATCATGTCTAGTCTAGACATGTCCTGTACTCTGGCGCCACAAGAGGCACAGGCAGAGTCGACAGGGGAGCGGCAGCAGTTGACTCACCACGGTGAAGACACCACGGGTAAGTCGATCTAAGTATGTCAACTTCAGCTACGTTTTTCACGTAGCTGAAGTTGCATAACTTAGATCGATGCCCCCTAGTGTAGACCAAGACTAAGATATCTATGCTCAGATTTGAACTTGGGGGAAATGGAGATGGAGGTGATGGCTGAAATCCTGACTCCATTGAGGTCATTGGAGCCAGGATTTCACCCAGGGTGTTGTCAAGGAGGGAACTCTCACCTCTGGCATTCACTTCCCCCATTGGCTCAGCAGAGCCCAGATTTTTGATCTTTGGGGCAATTTGTTTGGTTGGGGGGATTTTTGCAAGAAGAAAGTCCCTTTCTCAGTTGATTTTTGTCAACTTTGTTATTTTAACATTGTTGTTAATTATGGTAGTTGCAGACAGAGAATTTAGTGAATGCATATTTTATAAACACAACATAAAATCGTCATCCACTAAGGGAGGAGGTGATATACCCTATTCATAATAGATCTATTTACATTCGGGAATACTGGTCAATCCTATTGAATTGCTTAAACTAGCCGACCCTTCCTATCCACACAACTACTGACAAAGTTTCTGAAAAATAGCAAGTAAGACAGTGATTGCTTCCTTATGCCTCAAATGAGTGTGGATTGTCAACCTGATTTAGATTTCTGTGGCCCAATCCATCAGTTTATCCTCCCTAGTACCAGATATTAGACAATGCCAAATCCAACCTAAAAATCTTGAGTCCCACACACTATTGGTCTGACACCTGGGGGAAAAAAGCCTGTCAATTTTGATCAGGTGATCCTTACCTTTGTCCATTCTAACAGATTAGTGATATCTACCATTTAATATAGGATTCTTGGGTTTTGTTCTGTGGTGAAAACAAAATATTATATACAAATACTTCTATACTAGACAAAATGTAGTGAGGGAGGGGCCATATCTTTGTAGTTAGTGCCCTTCTATTCCTGATATAAACTGTTGTGTTGTGTTGCATTGGGCTGCTACGTTCCACACCAAGACTTAACTTTGCCAGTAGGAGAAGTGTTTTGTACATTTACTTGCTGGTATCAAAGTTTGTAAAGAATTTCAGGCTTCCTCTGTAAGGAAGAAACAATAGACATGTTCATAAAGTGGTAACATTTCTAAAGTGCCTAATGGCTAGTTCTAGAAAGGGACTTGGATGCCTAACTGCAATTTTAGGCATCTAAGTCCTACATTTAGGTGACAATGAGATCCTCAACCCCCCACTCAGCTGCCACCTAATCATGGAGGTACCTAAGTTTCCACTGCTGGCACAGATGCGCCACTTCCAGCATCTCCCATTGGCCTGGAGCAGCGATCCGCGGCCAGTGGGAGCCACGATCGGCCGGACCTGTGGACGGGGCAGGCAGGGCCGCCTAGAGGATTCAGGGGGCCTGGCGACTGGAGGCCCCCTGCCACCGAATTGCTGCCAAAGACCCGGCACTTCAGCGGCAGATCCCAGGGCAGAAGGACCCCCCGCCGCCGAATTGCCGCAGAAGACTCAGAGCGGAAGAAGCTCCGGGGGCCCGGGCCCCGTGAGAGTTTTCCGGGGCCCCTGGAGCGAGTGAAGGACCCCGCTCCAGGGGCCCCAAAAAACTCTCATGGGGGCCCCTGTGGGGCCTGGGGCAAATTGCCCCCCCCCCGGGCGGCCCTGGGGGCAGGTAAACACACTGACCCGGCCCGCCAGGGGCTTTCCTTACAGAAGCAGACACCCCTGTTTGAGAAACCCTGCTGTATATAATGGAAAGCACTTCAAGCCAGGAGGTGCAGTAGTACCCCCAACACCCCTAGTTCCAGCACCTACAGCTTTTTGTTCAGATTGCTGACTTCTCTGAATACCCTTCTGAGGTCCTCAACTCTCTCTATACAATGCATAAGGAATCTGGGCACCTTACTTGGACTGTGAATTCTAAGCCCCCCCGCCCCCCTTGTGGATCTAGCCCTAAGTGACTTAGGGGTCTGGTGGGCGGGGGCAGATTTTTTGAAGATATTTAGGCACCTAAAGATACAGATAGACAACTACTGGATACAGCTGGTCAAAACATTTTCAACAAAACTTTTCTCTCAAACCAGAAATGTTTCATGGACATGTACTAGCTTCCATGAAAATTTCATGGGGAAGATTTCTCAGGTCCAGGATGGAATTTTTAGTCAAAATGAGGGGGGAAGGGAGGAGAGAGAGAGAGATCGAGATCAGAGCAGCCTAGTGCCTAAGGCATTCCCTCTATTGTCTCCCACATCCCAGGTGAATTCCCTAACAAACAGATGGTTGGCTATTTTGGTCTCTCTCTCGCTCTCATGAACATTTTTGGAAGCTCCCCTTTTTGGTACTGGAATAAAAACATTTTAACACCTCAACATTTTCCATTAAATGAAGTTATTGTTTTCAAGCCAACCCTGCTGGTGGGATTTTCAAGAGCAACAAGGCACCTAAATCCCATTGAAATCAATCAAAATAAAAATGAAAAGTTAGGCACCTAGATACAGCGGAATCCTTAGAAACTTAAATACCTTACAAAATCTGGCCTTTCGATACCTAAGGAGGAGATTTTCAAAGGCACAAATGGCAGTTAGGAGCCTCATTGAAAGTCAGTGGGACTTAGACCCCTATGAGTACATCTACCCAGAAAGAAAAAAAACAACAATCTTGAGCTCACAGGACTTGTACTACATGCCTAAAAATAGCAGTGTAGACGATGTTTGGGCTCAGGCATGAGCCCAGACTCTGAGCTACTCCCCTCCTCGACAGGTCTCAGAGCCCAGGCTCAAGCCGAAACCTGAATACCTACGCTGCTATTTTTAGCCCTGTAGCATGAGACCCACAAGCCTGAGCCAGTTGACCCATGCTCTGAGACTTGCTGCCCAGGAGTATTTTTTGCAGTGTAGACATACCATCAGTGTCTAAGCCACATTTGAAAATAGGACTTAGGTTTCTAAGTCACTTAATTGCTCTTGTAAATTTTACTCAAAGTTCTTTTATCATTATGGGCAGATTTCAGGGATCACTTTTGGGTTCTTACAATCTCATGCTCATTAATATTTGCTCTATGAAATCTGATAGACGCAGCATCCTATACGTGCAATGTAATGCTGTAGAATAACTTAGTGAGGTAATTTTTGAAGTCTTCAGGTCAACATCTCTGTTTATTCAAAGAACGTTTCTGGTTGCTTTTATCTGATTTTGGAGGATGAAGCAATCTTCGAAGTTGTCATCTGGTTTCCTTCACTAATTTTGTACAGGGTAATATTTACTATTCTTCCTATTTTTATTCTTGAGCTAACATCACGACTGGAAGCACAGATTTTTTATTTTTAAGCAGAGCTGCTTAAAAAGCCAGTTAAAAAAATTACAATTTTTTTCCAAAGTGTTCACTGTTTTATCAACATGTCAAAAATAAAAAATAAAAAATAAAAAACAAACCAAGCAGGACTTTAGCTGGTCAAAAAAAATTGAAAAGATGATGAAAATTGTGATTTTTTTAATTCAAATTTTTGATAAAAATTGTGTGGAAAAAAATTAGAATTTGTTGACAATCTCCATTCATTAGATTTATTTAAGATTAGGCCTCTGTTTACCTAGTTTCCTCATGACTAGCAGTAAAGGGATGGGAAACATGGGGTTAAAAGCACCTTTAGTGATCAGTTTCTGTACCTCTCTGCCAGGTTGAATCCAGAAATAACCAAACAGATTTTGACAAAGCCGATATAATAATAAAAATGTCACCTAGCTGTCACAGTGCTTTTCAGCTGTAGCTCTCAAAGTGCTTTAAAAAGGAGGTCAGTATTATTATCCTCATTTTACAGATGGGGAAACTGAGTCACATAGTGGTGAAGTGACTCATCTATACTGTTATTTAGTGTCATAATTACATGTGTCACTTGTTGACAGTGACAGTTTCCTACCCTAACTCAAAGAGTTTACAGTCTAAGAGTTGGTCCTGTGCTGAGCTCTGTTTGGGAGGACCCTTTGCAGCACCTGTCCAGCATGCCATAGATGAGAGTAGCACAGTACAGGTCAGTGCCTAAGTAAAGGGATGACAATAAAGAAAGGGTATAGAAGGAAAGGGTTGACAACAAGGAAGGATCATAGAATCATAAGGTTGGAAGGGACCTCAGGAGGTCATCTAGTCCAACCCTCTGCTCAAAGTAGGACCAATCCCCAGACAGATTTTTACCCCAGTTCCCTAAATGGCCTGCTTAAGGATCTAACTCACAACCCTGAGTTTAGTAGGCCAATGCTCAAACCACTGAGCTATCCCGCCCCCATCATACTATGGTTGTTACTATAAATACTTCTTTATTACTCTTTAGTGGTATGGGTTGTTTGTTTTTAAATCAATAAAAATGCTATAACCCAAGTGGCTTCTCTCCACCAAATATATTAAAAAAACAAAAAGGAATAACCTGAACTCACACAAATCCTGCTGTGGTTTAGTTTTGCGAATCCATAGTTCCATTATCACTATCATTCTTATTTTTTAAAGGTGTGGCAGTCAACAGACAGGTCCTGGAGGACACAGGAATAACTCATCAACTGAGATTAGTGGAATCAGAGAAATCAAATTTCCAGGTGAAACAAGCAAGCTGTTTTCCACACAACATCAAAATGTTGATTTCACTTCTGTCCTGTTGCTGGTGATTAAACTTTACCGGTAGATGAACAGATCCATATTTATATAGGAAATGGCTGGTGACATTGAGCATTCAGCTCAATTTATTTTTAAATAGCATCTTTCATACAAAGTATCTAAAGCAACAGTGAGAGATACAGAAGTGTTCTTGCATTCTAATGACAGTGAGGAGGGAAGAATGCAAGAAGGTAGCAAGCGGAACAGGTGGCTATCAGAGCAGAGAAGAAGGATAGAACAAATCCATGGAGAGTTTTGGAAATTAGTCCATCAATTCTAAAGTAGATTTGGAAACAGGTGAGAGAATCCAATGAAGATGACAGGAGTGATAGTCCATTACATCTCACTTTAGTTAGGAGAGAAACCTGCCTTAACTATAATATATGTAAAATGAGTGGGGTGGAATTCCATTAAGAGCTAATTAAATCCACCTCCAAAAGTATCTTTGTGAACAGTATATGTGCACTGGAATAAAGTGAGATCGGGTTTCTCCAAGACCTAGACTGAAGTCATAGAACCCAATCCTGCAAAATTCCCCTTGATTTCAATGGTGCAGGATCAGGTCCCTAATTAATATGAAATTGATGTGATCCAATCAGCAAGTAAACAGCAGTATGAGTAGTATGTTTTTACTGAGTACTTCAGTAAAAACATACAGATCAGTCAGTAGAGAGAATTATTTAAGGATTTATAATGTAACCCAAAATATATAGTATTACAATTACGTAAAACTGAAAAGAGAGTTTAATGTTGGTATGGAAAGGGAAACACTGATATAGACAGAATTTTAACTGACATAAACAGCAAGTATAATCAACCATACTCTGAGAACACAGATAACATCTCCAATTACAAATAAACCTGCTTTTTACACTCAGTGGTTTGGCTGACAGGCCTCAATCAATGTAGGGATTATGCCACCTTCTGGTTGTCAAGTAGATGACAACTCTTGTATTGTTTGAAGACAGATGTATCAACCATTTATATAAAACCTATTTTGAAGGGAAAGAGCGGATTTGCTGCTTGTGCAATGCATTATTTTCCTTGGGGACATGTCACAAATATACTGTAGTGACTTCTTGAAAATGCAAATTTCATATTAGTGTCTAACAAAGAGGGAAACATATATTATGAGGCAGATTTATCTACTGAAAATGCAGATGGGATGGAAAAGTTAGTTTACCTTCTCTTGCCCTATTGCTAATTTCCATGAACCTCTGAATGCTCAGTGGGGTTACATGCTTCTTATCAGAAAAATACAAGTCAAGTTAATGTAGTTCATCTGTCTGGTACTTTCAAGTTGGCTAAAGCAGGTGGGACTGCATGATATGGTTCCATGTAACATCTCAACACAACAATCTAATCTATGGAAAAATGTTAAACATAGAAACCTGGTCAAATCTCAAGTCTCTGGGCTTGATCCTTGAAGTCAATAGTATTGGCATTGATTTAAATGAGAACTGGATCAGACCATCTGTTTCCTGGACCCTCCACCTTTCTCACACCATTAATCACTTGTCAAGTTTTCTCTTCCCTCTTTCTCCACTTTGTCATTCTGACATTCTGCCTCCTTCCCACTCCTACACGCACCCCTTTCTACTGCCCTTTTCCCCCTAAGTCCATCTTTTTCTCTTTCCTTTTCCTTCTGTGCCTCTCTGCTTCCTGTGCAGCTCTTCCTCTTCCAAAGTCCCTTTCCCTTGCCTCCTTCCTTCTACCATTGCTTCTCCTCAGTCTTCATGCTACATCAGAATTGCCACTGGGCAATATTCAGGCTACCATGTCTTGACCTGCCTTCCTTACCTGTTTCTGGAACTAGTGTACTTAGCCCATTGCTCTTCTTGGCAGAGGAAATGTGTGAATGACATCAGTCTGAAGTCTTCCATCCAGTACAGAAAACAGTTCTAAATAAAACTCAAATATTGAAATTCTGTTTGAATAATTTTAACTGCATACTGTCTACATAAGTTCCCCAAAACACATCTCTACAGTTCTTATTTCCCATTTATTTATTGTTCTTCTTTCTTAGACCTTAATAATATAAGACAAACCAATGGTCTGACTTCCATAGTTCTGAAATGTAGCCATTATTTTCAATTATTTTTCACATTATAGTCTCTGATCATTTATTTTTTATGCTGAGTTATGCTAATTAGGTTAAAAGCCTCCAGTTGTAAGCAGTATTTTATTTCAGTGTTTGAAAGTTATTTTGTATAGCCTGTGACACTCAGTGTATTTATAAATTAATAGGATATACCGTTTATAGAAGGCTAGCCAGTAGAAAATAAAATAGTAATGTTTGGTATTTTTTAAACTTCTATTCAAAGAAAGATAAATCTGTTAAGTACAGTATAGAAGTTGTATAACTGGCAATTAACAAATAACTTGAATAGAATAGCAAACTAAATTCTTAAAAGATATTTAGATAGCGTGTTTGTCACTTCTACTAGGTTATTTCAGTTGTTCTCACTAAACCATATTTCATTAAGTGATGTTTTCAGCTATTTTGCTAGGACATATTCTTGTCTACGAATTATTACTACTTACATCATTCTTTAGACATGAATGGCACTTTAGAGAATGAATAAAGACACATTCCCTGCTCAGTAGAACTTAATAGCTAGGTGATAAGATATTAATTTGTAAATAGATTGATAAGAAAGATATTAGGACATATAAATAATGCTAACTCAGTGATACATAATATCTGGGACATGGTGTTTACTGAAAATAAGCAAAGAGACTTTGCTGCAATCTGGCCTCAGATATGTATGGGCTTATTGCTACCTGTAAATTGTGCAGATGAGCACAAGTCTGATTTTTTTATTTAGAGGTCAGTCCTGTGTTCCTTGCACACCAAAAACACTAAGTTACTTCAAGATCAAACCTGGATTTTGCTTACCACCAGAGCCAGATTCCTATGAAATGGGGAGGCTTATCTTCAAACGCAAATCCATTTATGGCAGATGGCCATACAGGAAGTTGAAGCTTCAAAGCAAATCCACTTCAGTGGGAGTTCTGGTTGCAGAAGGAATGCAGGATCAGGCTCCTGATAAGCACTGCAGTGCGGACTATCTAGGTCTGCGAGATCAGACTGAAGCCTTAAATATTATTGACAATTTTTAACACCAGGCACCCAAACAGTTAATCTGGAAACTGTTTTACGTAAGATGACATTGAATTTCACAAATAAATAAGGGAATAGTATGAGTCAAATCTTGCTCAGCTTACTTATGTGAACAGTGCCATTTACTTCAAAGGGACTAAGTGGGCAAACAGGTGTTGATTTAGCATCATACGCTTCAGCCCAAAATTATTATTATCATCACAATTTTAAATTACACCATAAAAATCCTGGGGTGAAATCCTGGCCCTGCTGAAATCAACAGCAAAATTCCCATTGAATTCAGCTGCTTCAGGATTTCACCCTTAATGTTTTTAAATTACCCAGTGCTAAGCATTGCATGGCTCCTAGTATTGTGTTTATCATAAAACTCTTTATACTGACAGGGGGTCTGCTTCCTTTTTCCTTTGCAATTTTAAGTCAAAATGCTCCTAAATGACACCTAAAACTAGCAGCATTGTTATTATGGCCTGACCCAAAGTTCATTGAAATCAGTAGAAATATTTACAGTAACTTCAATGAGCTTTGGATGAGGATCTTACTGAGTTGACTGAGCAGGGACTGCGGATTTAAGCCTCAAGGAAATGATCCGGACTACTCTAGAGGGAAGGGGAAGGTTCTGGCAAGAGGGAACAGACAAGCCAATACAAAGGAGCTTGCATTGCATCAGAACTTGAGCCCTGGATCATTGTGAAGAGGAACAGGACAAACCAGTGGGTGTCATAGAAGAATCCAGGTTTAGTCAGCCCTACACTTATTATAATTTAGAAAAAATAAAACAGTCAGAAAACAAATGTAACAATACAATCTTAGAACATAACATTTCATTCCCATATCAATTTCCCATTGCAAATGATGCCTCTCACCACAGCATTGCATAACAATAAAACACGCCTAGAGCAATTATCTTTTGGTCGCTTTATTTTTCTTGTGAAGACTGAGAGATCATTCGCATTCCTTCACATAAAATGCAAAATTAACCTCAGAATGCGCCTTTCTGATCTTTGTGATTTGTCATTGTTTAAACCTACAGCTCACATTCAATATATTACAGAACACTCAAAGGCCAGAAAGCAAGCAAGGATTAATGAAACCTTTACCAAGAGATGAATTCTATAGGACTAGAAACCTGGCATTTTGCATTCTGCCAAGATCAAGCAGTTTTAAGCTGTTTAAGTTGTGATTATTTCCTCATGTCTCCGTTTCCTTGAAAACTAATTGTAGATCTGAAATTGCAGTTTTTAAATAATTCATAAAAAACATAAATCCAGAGGAAAGTGGCAAAGGTATACAGGAACCCAGTGAAGTACAAAGAAAAGGGTCAACTCTGTTCTAGTGATCTGAGTGCTTCTCTTACTCCTGGAGTACTTAATTAGGCCTGTCTGACTGTTTGGCCCAGGGTTGATTTTTTTGCTTTCAAGAGAGCTGTTGACCTGATAGTATATTAAAACACACTGAGCTGTAACTTCAAAATGGTAACGGAAAACATTTATAAATGCTGTTATTTTGGCAAAGGGGGAAAAAAATGAAGACTAGCTAGTGACACTCATACATTTATAATTGTTTGGTTTTTTTCATGTTACTGAATAGCCTTTTAGCTCTACCAATTACACAGCTCAGTTAGACAACATCGTTTAATGTAGGCAACAAAATGCCCAGAAGATCCTTAACTATAAAAACAAGAGCTTCCACAAGTTTCTGGAGGTTCTCCCAACCAGACAGTTAATTGAACTCATTCAGCTGTGCCTCTATGAAGTTATTAACTTCTGAAATTATTGCTGAGCTTACAGAAGCATTTTTTAAGATTATATCTTCGATACTTCTAGATAAATTACTTTACTTTCCTGTAGGAGTAGATCTCTCGTTTTAAAGTGTCTCTTTGTGCTGATCTATCATTTTTCTAATATAAGCTATTTTTGCAGAACTAATTAGTAACTTATACCCTGGAGAAAATTCTGTCTGTTGATTTGCCCTCTCCTTAGCAAAAAGGAAATCTTACACTTCTGTTCACATAAAGAAACTCATCCTGTATGAAGCTACAACATTAGGGGGAAAGTGATTCAGTAGAGCTTTAATAAGGGGCAAGAGGTATTTATCGCACAGTTGCTCTATTGTCCAAGGTTTTACTAGTAAAAGGTGTTCAAATGTACATGCCAACAGTTATTAACATCCACCTACCCTTAATAATTGAGAGGGCACAAAATATGTTCCTGTTTTATATTTTGTTATTGAAAGAGGGGCTGTCAAAGTTGTCATTCTAAAATATCCATCTGGCTCCTTAAACGCCATCATGTCTCTTTTGTTTTCCCAAGTCTCCGATGAGAAGATGTTTGTCACTTAATTGCTGCTGAGGATCACAGATGATGGTTTATAGGTTTAGGCAAATTGCAGGCAGCACTTTGTTAACAAACGGAAGAGCACAATGGTACTTCATAATTATCCTATAGAGCTCAATTGGCCCTTAACGGCACCTGCATGTACAGCATCAGGGAGCCTTGTTTCAACACAAAAGCTCCTTCTTGTTAATTAACCTGTGTGCACTTGTTACAAATGAAACCTATTTGTTTCCACTTAATATATTTGCAGCTAGTTTAAATATTCATTTATTATTATGCTTGTTAAGTGAGGAGTGGAGAGAAGAATAGTTTGGATCACTTTCATTAGTATGCACTGAGTTTAAAAGAGGATGCAAAAAGACTAATATGTCAAATGTGTTGCTTGGTGCTTTCCTTCTTCCTACCCTGTAGGCCCCCAAATTAGGCTAACAAAGATGTATAACCCTTACGAATTGACATAATATACAAGGAATTCTCATTCATTCAAAAGGTGCCCTCTGAAGAAATCAGCTACTTCTGTAAAAGTGACTTTATGCTGAATGATAAATACAACCAATCTTAGGCCAAAATTTCTTTCTACTGGATATATTTTTTAAATATAGATAGATATTGGAGTTTTTAGGTAAACAGCTGTAATATATACATATATAAACAAGTGTGTTTAAGTATGTTTAAAGATCTTTCTTCCACTGATGCTAGATTTCAGTTGATCTGTCTGAATCTTTTACCTAGAATTTTGCTTTAATTTTTAACATAAGAAAAAGCAGTAGCATCTTTGGTTGCCAAAAGTAGGAAACAATGAATGAATACCTCACCTAAGAGGTAGTATATGGTATATACACAAAAAAGGATTATTTAAATCAGTTCTATTGAAAGATAAAGGATGATATTTTCTGTTACACTCTGAAATAGCTCTGCATCAGAGTAGGTTGTTCCATTTCACTGAAGAATATTCTAAATGCTTTTATTCTTGATATTCAGAAGAGAAAAATTCTCTCAGACATTGATTTTGATTATGGGATCTATTTCTTGAGTAACTTTTTGTGGTCTGTAGTTAATTTAATGTTGTTTTTTTACATTCCTTCCAAGGTAAAACTAGTTCTAAGAATATTGTAGTTTATCAGACTACATGTAGCTGAACAGAGAGAAAAGAAACATAAGGGTCCAGATCTCCTCTTGCACCTTTGTTTATTCCAGTGTATCTCAATTGACTTGAAATTATTTGTGGTTCACACCATTGTAAGGGATGGAAGAATTATACCCAAGATGTTTAGCTTTTCTGATGAAAGGAAAAACACACACTCAAGTGCTATATTCTGCTCTCAATAACATGAATCCTGAGTAACTCTAATGACATCAAAGTTATCCAGGATTTACACCAGTGTAACATCAGAATTCAGCTCAAAGTATTTGAATTTTCACTATTGTGCCTTTAACTTATCCTGTTAAAATTCCTTGTTGTTTTTCCTAGCATTAGTATGTTTATTAGACTGCACATCAGTTCTTGTAACAGCCATACTCAGAGTCATTTAAAATACACTCAACTATTGATGCAGGACACATTCCATCAGATGCTAATCAATTACTTTGATTCTTTTGTGTTAAAATTGGTCCAATAATGCATTTTAGAATAGATCAATACAGCCTGCTACATGGAGTAATATGTCTAATTTGTTTCAATTCATCATGATCATGTATTTCAGGCCAGTATATTTAAAATTTCAACTTGCCACTGGGAATTAACAATACACAGTAACTTTAAGTTATCTGTATAGTGTATGATTAGAAGAGATATAACTAGCTTTTGTACAATATAGCATTTAAATGAAGAGTACTATACAGTTAAGTTTTTTGTCATGTGCATGAGTTTTTAAAGTGAATGTAGTGTTCCTGAAAAATGCTAGACTGACAGCCAAGGAGACAAAATCTTCATCTACAGAAAATGTACAACACAGATAGCAGGAGTAGAAGCTTCATCATATCATTTCTGAAGTGCCTCATCTCTTGTCTGGAGGGACCACCTTTAGGAATTAGATGTTAGCTCCATATTCATTTAATTCTTGACTTCATTACTGAGACTGCCAACATGATAAGTGTGGAGGAGGTTTCTGTGATGTAGACACTTCTGCTAGGTTATGGATGGAGAACATTTTATGTGGGTTACCAAATAGCTCTAAGGCAATAGTCGCTTTTGGTTATTAATAATCAGAGATGGATTTCAAATGGTGATATAGAGGTGAAAGGCTCCTAATCCCATTACCTATCCAATGAACCAGTCTGGATCCCAATAATCGCTCATTAAAATTATATCTTACATTACACAGCATCTTTCATCCTCAGGGATCCCAGAGCACTTTGTAAAGATAGAGGTAAATTCCTCAGATTATTTCCACAGCATGGAATTATTTATATATATATGCCTGGATGATGTGCAGAGTTCATTATCTGCATTACTTAATTCTTTGTCTCACATGTGCTGCCTTCAAATGATCTGTGGCAAATGGGAATAGGGAATGGGCAACAGGAAATGGATCACTTGATGATTACCTGTTCTGTTCATTCCCTCTGGGGCACCTGGCATTGGCCACTGTCGGAAGACAGGATACTGGGCTAGATTGACCTTTGGTCTGACCCAATATGGCTGTTCTTATGTTCTTATAAGGGAAAGGGTGCCCTACCCAAACCAGCCACTACACAGTATGCTTTAACTGTATTTTCATGTGTGGCGTCTGCAAGACCTTTCCTTATGGGATCCACAGACCTGCAGCTGATTTAAAGTGACTCAAAAGAGCTTCATCAAAACAAAGTATTCTTTATTCACTCAAAGGTACATAATGTCAGAGAAGTGAATGAAAACAACAAAAAACTACACACCCAGCTCTTACCTAAACTTTCCTCGCCAGTTTTGGTAAATTACATTCAACCCAAATACCCCTGTTCTGGTCTGGGAGAGACAGGCACCCTCTGCAGCATTTTATGCATCTCTGTGTTTCTCCTGCAGTGCCTTCACCCATGTCACTGTTGCCCTCTGACCACCACCCTTTTCTAGGCAGAAGGATTTAATGGTTTCATTTTCTGTTCATCCTAGGCTTGGGCCTGGGGAAAATAAACCTGATAGCCTCTCCAGAGCGAGGCAGGTGGGTATTTCCCAATTTATAGGTCCCCCTTTTTTCTCTTAAGGCCCATTGGTATTTTCCCTAGGAGATCTTAGCTCTCCTTGTTTCATTTCCTGCTTGGTTGTCCCTAACAGCCTTCTTTGATTTAACTCGGTTTAGTTAGACAGAATAACATCAAGCAGATAAACTGAGATACATATATTCATACAAAATATTAAGATATCTCCCTTATTCTCCACAATGTAATTTATGACCCAGAAGAGAAGGGCATGGAAGGGCACTTTCCCATGAAGTGTTGCTGTCAGAAAGTGGGTTGTAAGTCAGGCTTCTCTGCCGGTTGGGGTAGAACACCCTGTTTAACAACCTGAGGCCCTTTGCTTACTGGGGAGAGTGCTTGTGCACTTGACCTCACTTTCTACTGTTCACATAATTTCCTGACTAGGTCTTTATGGGAGAAAAGGGTTGCAGTTAAGTAACATACGCACATGGGTCAGCTTCTGATTTCAGTTATTTTGTGTCAGTCCAAAGTGTCCCTGTTAATTCAATGGAAGTACTTAAGAATTACACTTCTGTAATTTAGATCAGAACCTAGTCCACTTGACTGTAATTGCCTTAGATCTCCAGAACCTTCATGAAACAATGTGAGTTGTTACAAGAAATTAACAAGAAACAATATTTTAAATGACTGTCTATGGCAGTAAATAAAAAAACTCCATGGTTTTGTACAATTTTTCTGAAAGATCTACTGATATTAAGATCACAATAATAAATAGAACATGGTTATTACTTCTATTACACTTAGGAGCCCCAATGGGAGATAAAGATCCTACTATGCTCCCTCCTGCCCCCTTCTTTTTCTCTTTAAACAAATTTGGGTAAGTTTGGCCCTATTGAAGTTAATGGAAGTTCTGACACTGATTTCAGGCAGGGCCAAGATTTCACCCCTTGCTTTTGTTCAGAGTTGACATCACCTTACCACAAAGTTAAACATAATACTAGACTTATATGTAGAGTTGATACGGTTTATCTTCCTGCCATTTATGGATTTGCAATATAAATATTATTGATTGTTTGTTCTCACTGATGATATAAAATTCACCATCTTCTTTTTTGTTCGGAATTTGACTCCATGTATGATTGGAACATGTTCCTCTCTGCTTAGATTCTGCACTGACTTGCTCTCTGTAAAACCCTATTGTTAAGATACACCAGAGCAGGCAAACTCATGATTTGGCTCCTAATATGGAATGTCAGAAGTGACCTGCTGCTTTCTGCAGTTTCCTACAGAGCTCCTCTCAAGGAAATCAGTGGAATGACAAAGCAGGGGCAATTAAACTTTGAAATCATTGTGAATTTTCTAACACACTAATATGTATTTGGATAGTTTAGTTTGGTGATAACATACCTCATTTCTGTATTAGCCTATTAGTGCTAAAGGTTTTGTTAACCCTTTAGACAGCTGATTGCACGGACTTTTTATGTATCTGTTTGGACTGTCATATGGTTGACTTAACTCCAGTCAGCACTTACAACCAGAGATTCATTTTCCTCAATTTGTTAAGTGGCTAATTATAAAGGTTCTCAAAAGAATTGACACAAGGGAAGGGGAGAGCCACACTTCTATCAGCAGCCCCATGAGGCCTGTACAAGTGTCGTTTGTAAAACAGAGCACAAATTAAACAATGGCTATAATAAGCTGCTAGGAGCTGGTAGATAATGAAAGAAAACTTCCTGTGTAGATGCAAAGCAGGCACTAAATGGGTTGTTTTTATGTCTGACAACAAGGCCCTTATGTAACTCTTCATGAATTCAGTCCGGTAATATTCTTAGACTAGACTGGATGGTAACAAGCTAAATAAAATGACTACTATTTATTTTGTGTCTGTGGCTGTGATTCCCAGGTTCATTTCCACGCTATGGTCTATCAATCTAAAAGTGAATACGGAGGTCACATTGTTTCCCAAACAGGAAAATATTTAGGAATTCACCAGTAGATATAATGGCAAAGTGAAGAGTTGTTTTATTTTAGGCAATCTGTGTTAACAAATCATCAGTTCTATCTACAGTGGTTGTCTCCTTATTATGAATAGTTGAATATAAACTAAAGAATAAATTTAAACAGCAGGCTTTTCCTTGCCTAGAAGATTTATATACAGCAAATTGAACTTACTTTATTTTGGTGGTTTAAGTATTTAATGAAATTGAATGAAAGTTGGGGTTTTTTTAAACAGTTTTCTCTCTTTTACTAGAACACAGCTACTCTTTATGCATAGTGTTTGCATCATTATGTAAGACATTTGCAAATATGTATGATGTGTTTGCCTATGGGAAAATCCTCTGTTCTAATATATTCATGAGAGATGAATTAACAGTGCTTTAGGTATGATAAAGAGATTCATAGTACAGTCTATTATAATGCTGATATTAAAAAGCAAGCTCATCATTTAATTCGAAAAATATTAATCTTTTACAATGGTAGGAATATGCATTATTTTTTAAATAATTTCCTTCCAGCCTATTATTATTATTATTATGTATATTACAGTAGCACCCAGAAAACAATCAAGTTCAGACCCCCATTGTTTGACATTGCACAAACATATAGAAAGGTCCAATCCTTGTCCCAAAGATCTAATTCTTATCTCCTTCTTCTGAGGCTTCCCCACCCCAGCGCTCTTCCCCACCCTCCTACTCAGCTCCAGACTCAGGCCTCAAGCTGCTGGTTTGACTTTTGCCTCACTGTAAAGTGAGGTGTACTGGAGCACTTTTCCTTTATAATAGTCCAATTCCTGAGAGTCCCCTGAGCCTTTACGTCAGTAGTCAAAATGGCAGGGTGTCATCTGACTGTATTGTTCTGATTGGCTACTCTGCTCTAATGAGCCAATAGACAGAGGTTAAGCTTCACTGGGGCTGCTGCATTCTTCTCTAGTACTTTGTCCTGCAGATGTGTCGTGGGGGAGAAAGAGGACACTCTGTGTTTCATTAAGAGATACAGCAGGACACAGGACAAGGGCCACAGATAGGGCCAATGCTAGACAAGGACAGGCAGCAATCCTCAAGGTTGCAGAGCCCTCATCCCCCTCCTGAGAGATTTGCATTTCTTCCCCCTCTTTGTATTCATGTCCCTGTCTCTTTCCTAGAGGCTTCCCGACCCACTCCTTTTGCTCCTTTCTTCATGACTTCTCCTGACAGCACATTTGTCTCCCACTCTCTTCTATGCACCTTTTTCCAAGCTGCTCCAATTGCCTCAACACTCTCCCAGTTCATGTATGACAAGCCCTCTCCTCATGTAAGAAGCTTCTAAAAACCTTAACTATTTCAGGAAGTTATTTTAGCTACTCACTCCTTTGTGAGCATCTGTTTGCTTTTTTTTAATGCATTGTATTATACTCACTCATGGTTTCAGCCTGTAAGCTCCTCAGAGCAGGGAGTACATGGTTCTTTGTATGTCACATTGACCATAACGCACAGTTTATGGAATTCCATCATTGATTAATGAGATTTTCAGTCTCTATTTCTTTATTCCAGGATTCCACCTCCCCGCTTTTTCTGTACTTCAGACTCTCTGCACCTCCTCCCCACTCTCGTCTGCAGATTCCTATTACCTGGTCTAAGACCCATCTTTTTATTGACACAGCCATCACAGTGTCACTTACAGTGCTTTCTCTTGGCTACTGGCTATTATAGAGCTTGCCCTCTGATTCCTCATCCCATGTCACATCCTGATGCACCTTCTTATGGCTCTGCTGGAGTTACTCAAGTATCCTTCTGCATTTGAGAGACTGTCTGAGAAGGGTGCAGTGGTAAATATTTAGGCAACTGAATAAGTGGCCTGATTTTTAAAGGTGCTCATTAATCATAACTTCCACTAGAGTTTTTAGTATATAAGCAGAGATGATATCACCGTTGAAAATTAGGTCACTTAGATATCTAAATGTGGAGTTAAATATCTCACATTTGGTATCAAAGTTTTAAAATTTTGGCTTGGGTGCATTAGGAAGAGTTTTTTGGTTTGTTTCTTTCTTCCCCCCCCTCCCCTCCCCAACCTTCTTTATCAAATATTGACCACGACTGAAAGGGAACCATCGGAGTTGATAGGATTACTAGTCTATGCTGTCAAGTATCAGAGGGGTAGCTGTGTTAGTCTGGATCTGTAAAAGCAGCAAAGAGTCCTGTGGCACCTTATTGACTAACAGACATATTGGAGTATGAGCTTTCGTGGGTGAATACCCACTTCATCGGATGCGTGTAGTGGAAATTTCCAGAGGCAGGTATAAATATGCAAGCAAGAATCAGGCTAGAGATAACGAGGTTAGTTCAGTCAGGGAGGATGAGGCCCACTTCTAGCAGTTGAGGTGTGAAAACTAAGGGAGGAGAAACTGCTTTTGTAGTTGGCAAGCCATTCCCAGTCTTTGTTTAATCCTGAGCTGATGGTGTCAGATTTGCAGATGAACTGAAGCTCAGCAGTTTCTCTTTGAAGTCTGGTCCTGAAGTTTTTTTGCTGCAGGATGGCTACCTTTAAATCTGCTATTGTGTGTCCAGGGAGATTGAAATGTTCTCCTACAGGTTTTTGTATATTGCCATTCCTAATATCTGATTTGTGTCCATTTATCCTTTTCCGTAGGAAATGGCATAGTCTATGCTGGCATGGTAAAACATATGTTGTTATTCGCTGCAGTAGAGAAAGAGCAACCTAATGAGAAACTGGCAAAACCAAATATATGGAGATAAACCTATTCTTGCAAAACTTCCAGCCTCATTTTGCAGACCAAAGTGACATGGATCAATCTCCAAATTTCTGGGGTGCATACAAACCTGAAACTTCTGAGATTTGCCCAAATTTAATATAACAAACCGAAAAAAAAATGAAAAAGCATATATAGTAGATTCATTTTAGTGGATTCCAAATTATCTAAAATATTTAACTACTCCCCCAAATATTAACAAATTTTAATGAATAATATTCTGTTTATCAAATATTATATAAAATTAATTCTTTGTTTAGAAATTTGTATGCATGTATATTTGGAGGGAAGGCTGTAAACTCAACAAAACCTCAGGGACCCACTGCTTAAATACTATAATGATTGACTTTATATAAATAGCAAAGATAGGTAAAGCCACTCACAAATGTGTGCCTAATATTCTCATGAAGTTACCACATGAATTGCACAAGTAAATGAAATATCTGATTGCACAGTTTATCTATTTGAACATTTGCAAGTGCAGTGAGCAAATCTGAATGCAAAATCATTGTCATTGCATGCACAAATTAGACATATTATTGCACAAATATTTTTGCACATGGTTCTGAAGCCTTTGAGTTTTGAGAATTGTGGCCCTTAAGCTTTTGATTAAATGAATATTTGCTGCACTAAGTTATATGGATTCATTTTGGTTTCCTATGTATTCACTATAAATGAATTTACATTTTAAAAGAGTAAAATATTTGTCATCCAAATTAATAAATCTTTCATTAAAAATAAATTCTAAATATTCTCAAGGTTGCTTTTGAATTCAGCGTTAATGTATTTTTTAAAATGTCATTGTCTATACAATTCATTTTAAATTTTAAGCATAACTGTTTTTCCCCCCAGAACCAAGCTATTATTAAGGAATTGAAGTTTTCTGGTGAATGAAGCAGCCCAACCGCTTTTCATGACAAAGTTGGTAATTAGAGGGCCAATTTAATGGTGAATCAGGCAGAAATATTCAAACCATGACAAATGACTTTAATAATGCAGCTTGCAATGCTTGAACAGAAATAAATTTCACTTCCGAAACTCTCGCCTTTTTCTGCCTGCCTGGAAGATAAAACTGTCCAGGAGGTATTTTGTACCCTTTATTCAGTAAAGCTTTTACTAGATTTTAAGCGGGCCAAATAGCTTGCAAATGCAAAAACATCATTCAAGTTCTTATGATTTTTTTTCCTGAAGGTAGACTGTGTGGAGAATTCTGTATAAGTCAAAGATTTATTTTTCTTACATTCTGCCTAGCCATTGCAATAGTGTTTTATTGTTATAACTCTGACTTGAAGCATTAGGAAGGGGCTACATTGGCCTCAAAATTGAAAGCTAATTTCAGTGTTTGTCATAAGTTTGTTAAGACCACATGCATTCCACAGTTTGAAAAATTTCATTATTCTGTCCATGCTGGGGCTTCGTAATTGGATAGTAAGGATGTTCAAAGACTAATTTAGTGAATTGCACAATATTTTAAATGGAATTATGCAGGTTTATGGGTCCTCAGGGGATTGAGCTAGGAGCCTCTTGAGAAAATCTGTTTATCAGTAAATGATATTAGCAGCTTTCACCTAGCTTTTGTCTTCATTAAATTGCTGCTCTCCCAATTGAGGGTCACATCTGAGGCCTGCTTTGATAATTTGTCATTATTGTCTTGTTTATTGGAGCATAAAGTTGATACAGCAAAGGTTGTGCAGTTTATACACAATGTGCAACGAAGTTTTTTTATTAACAACTCTACCAGTCCTTTATCATAGTGGAATGTCTTGAGGCTTAAGTGATTGAAACATTTGTAGTATTCTAATTTATACTAAAGCTACACACATTCAGTGCTATTTTTCTAATATTTTATAATCTACAGCAACATTTTTACAACAAATCAAATCATATCTCTTTTAAAAATACATCTCTACAATTTCCAACTGAAATGTCTGAAGGTGATCTGGATTTACCCCAGTGTAAATGTGACCAGAATTTGGCCCTGACCTTTTGAAATAAAATTCCTTTAAAATACCGTGTATAACAGATTCGTTATATATTAAAAAATATTGAAACCAATGGTAGTGCTTACTTTCTTGTTACTAGGAATGCATTTCAATAAAATGATGGCTTCAAAACCTCATATTTATAGCAAGGATAATTACCCTCTTTCTTTCCATTGTAACAGTATTGTGGACTGAGGGAGATTTTCCTCTAATAGTGAGTGAATGCCTATGTATTAATACTACAGGTATATATGTACAGACCAAATTCAGAGTTTATTTGTGCTTTCTTCTGGCCTCATCAGCATGTAATTTAGATTATCTTAAACCCAGACTTCACGACCCACTTACTGATGTGTAACAATCTGACTCAGGTTAGGTCTACATTAATACAAGGTTTGCTGATGTAGCTATGGTGGCACAGCTGTACTGGCAAACCCTCCCAGCGTAGACCCAGTTAGACTGGAAAAAAAATGTATTTTCGCTAGTATAGCTTATATTGGTTTCCTGAGTGAAATAAGCTATACCAGAAAAAGTACTTTTATGCAGCTATAACTGTGTCTACACTAGGGATTTTGCTGGTATAGAAATGTCATCAAAATAACAGCCTCATAACCAACATTGCTATACCAGCAAAAAGTTTCTAGTGTAGACCTTGCTTTAATCTAAGGAATTTACATCTGAAATTACACCAATTTACACTCTCATAGATTCACTTGGGACCAAATTCAGAGAAGAGTCTAAGTATGAGTCAGGTAGAGATCCCAACACAAAGGTAGAAAAAGGGCAGAGTTCCCCAAACATCTATGCAAAATGAACTGGCCCATTAAGTCACTCAGCTGGTGTCTTATGATGCCTGATTATTAGAAGCTATATAGTACTATATCTTTCTTACTTAACTACCTATGTTATTCATCTGATTTAATTATAGTTGAATATAAACATTCCATAAAAAAAAATTCTATAAAGGGTTTCTCTATGTGAAAGACCAAAACAGATTCAAAGTCAATAAAATGTGGAAGGAAATGTTTTAAATATGCATTATAACAGTCACTTAGTAATGATTGTTGCAATTAGTTATATCAGGACCTTCATTATATGCACTTTTTCACAAGTTTATAATGTTTTGTAAAATTGTCCTTTTAGGTTGAAATTTTCCACATATTTTCTCAAGGTGATTTTTTTCTGAAACTTTGCCAATATTCAGGCATTTTAAAATAATGTAAAGTGGAAAATCATTTTGACACAATTTGTGTGATAACTAAACTATGACTAAGCTTCAAAACTGGATAGTTTGAACAAGGGCTAGCCCTAAGTCTCTGTAATAAGTAATATTTATATTGAAGTTTAAGTTTTAAAAATTCAGTTTCACACAAGCATTGGAGAATGTTTCAGTAATATTCAGATAAATGAGACTTACAGCTAATCAACATTTTTTGTTCAAAATATTTGACAAAAAGTGTCTGTCATCATAATGGAATTTCCATGGAAAAATGTCCATTTCTGACTAATTTGGGGGTTGATTCATTAAAAAATGAGGCATCTGAATTAATTTTTTCAGTTATTCAGCCAAAAATTGTTCAGTTGTGGGGCAAGGGATATTTTTCTTTGTGTTGTATTGTTTTGACAAAAACCTGAAGACTTTTGAAGAAAAATTTCCACATAAAAGAAAATGTTTTCAAGTTCGTCAAAAAATTTCATAGAAACACAGAAAATATATCCTGATCAGCTCTAATAATATTAGCTAAGGACACAATATGGAATTGCAAATAAAATCCACGCAATTTTTTCTACATCAAAAATCTTATTTGTAAAAAGTTTCTAGTGTATAAAGCAGAAAACTTTGGTCTCAATCACACATTGCTTGTGTACCAGCCTCCTCTCTCTCCCATTGCTTTGGCACCTCAGCACTGAAAAAGATAAGGGACAAATCCTGGTCCCAGCCCATAGTCCAAGTATATGAGCTCTGCACAAGGAAATTCCATTATGTGTGTTTCAGATAGTCCAGAACTTCCTCTACATCCTGGCATGGGGTGCAGAACACTCATGCAGCCCTTTTACTATTGCTACTATTATCTCAGCCTGCAGCAGATTCCATGGCCTGGTAAGTACCTCCATACAGGTGAGGGTAGGCCAGGCCTACCTTGAGGTGTTCAGCAGAAATTCTACATTTGCATATACATTTATATACAATTTCATTCTGCATGTATTCCCAAAATAGGTGTCCCACACTACATCTCCTCCCTCCAGTCTGTCAATTTACCTCATGTCCATCTATTACATTCATCCCCGTTACATTCCATCAGTTCCATCCTTTAATCCAATGTTTCCCAAACTTGGGACACCGCTTGTGTAGGGAAAGCCCCTGGTGGGCCGGGCCAGTTTGTTTACCTGCCGCATCTGCGGATTTGGCCAATCGCGGCTCCCAGTGGACACGGTTCGCTGCTCCAGGCCAATGGGGGCTGCTGGAAGTGGTGGCCAGTAAGTCCCTCGGCCCACACCACTTCCAGCAGCTCCCATTGGCCTGGAGCACCGAACCAGGGCCAGTGGGAGCTGCGATCATCCGAACCTGCAGACGCGGCAGGTAAACAAACTGGCCCGGCCCACTAGGGGCTTTCCCTACTCAAGCGGCATCCCAAGTTTGGGAAACACTGCTTTAATCTATCAATTCTCCCTCTCTCCACACAATACAGTTGAACCCTGTTATGTTGCCGGCCTAGGGGTTTGCCAAAAAGCGTCGAGATAACCGATGATCGAGATAAACCCCTATCCACCCCCCCACCCCTGAACTCCCCTGCCCTCTCTCCAACACCCCCTCCCTGCCCCCTTACCACGGTGCCTGCACGTGGCTGGATCCGGCGAAGCGGGATGGGGAAGCGGGGCCGGGCGGCCATGGACGGGGACCCGGAGCCGGGCAGCCAAAGAAGCGGGACCCGGTAAGTGGGCCGGGCGGCAGGCGAAGCCGGACCGGGTAAGCGGGGCCGGGCGGCAGGCGAAGCGGGGACCGGGTAAGCGGGGCCGGGCAGGCGGGCAGCAGGCGAAGCGGGGACCGGGTAAGCGGGGCCGGGCGGGCGGGCGGCAGGCGAAGCGGGGACCGGGTAAGCGGGGCCGGGCGGGCGGGCGGCAGGCGAAGCGGGGACCGGGTAAGCGGGGCCGGCGGGCGGGCGGCAGGCGAAGCGGGGACCGGGTATGCGGGGCCGGGCGGGTGGGCGGGGTCCGGGGAAGCGGGGCCGGGCGGCGGGCGGCAGGCGAAGCGGGGACCGGGGAAGCGGGGCCAGGCGGGCGGGCGGCAGGCGCAGCGGGGACCGGGTATGCGGGGCCGGGCGGGCGGGCGGCAGGCGACGCTCGGACCGGGTATGCGGGGCCGGGCGGGCGGGCGGCAGGCGAAGCGGGGACCGGGTATGCGGGGCCGGGCGGGTGGGCGGGGACCGGGGAAGCGGGGGCCGGGCGGGGGGGCGGCAGGCGACGCGGGGACCGGGGAAGCGGGGCCAGGCGGGCGGGCGGCAGGCGAAGCGGGGACCGGGTATGCGGGGCCGGGGGGTGGCGAAGCGGGGACCGGCGAAGCGGGGCCGGGCGGACAGGCGGGCGGCGAAGCGGGGACCGGCGAAGCGGGGCCGGGTATGCGGGGAACTGCGGGGCTGGGGACGGGGGGCTGGGGAGCCGGGGAGCGGGCGGCCGGGGACGTGGGGAGCCGGGCGGCCAGGGACGCGGGGAGCCGGGTAAGCGGGGCCGGGCAGGCGCGGCTGGGGAGCCGGGGAGTGGGCGGCTGGGGACACAGTGGGTCGGGGACGCGGGGAGCCGGGCGGCTGGGGAACCGCGCGGCTGGGGAGCCGGGGCCAGGGCAGGAGTCGTGTGGCCGGGGAGGGATGCGGCAGGAGCCGGGCAGGGCCGCCGCCGGAGTTACAGTCGAACCCATTTATCTCGACCTCGGTTAGTGGAAAATTCGGCGCTCTTCTGTGCTCGAGATATTAGGGTTCGGCGAGATTAAAGAATCGACATAACCGATGAGAAACCGATAAGACAAAGAGGGAGTTTGGCGGTTCCACTTCTAAAACGTCGACTTAATAGGATTGGCAAGTTAACCGAGGTCGAGATAAATGGGTTCGACTGTATATCATTCTCCCCCAATTCTCTTCCCCTACAGGACATCTATCCTCCTTCCTTGACTCATCAGTTCCCTCCTGCTCTCTTTCAGTTATTCCTCTCTTCCATCAATTCTTTCTCCCCATTCACTCCATCAATTCTCCAGTTTTTTCTCCATCCTGCCTCATCAATTCTCTATCTCCTCTTACCCCTCAATCCCCATTCATCCTTCTCCTATCAATTCTCTCTTTCCTATCCACTTTGGCAGCTGGCCAAAAAACAGAGACTTTATCAGGGAGGTTAGAGAGATTTTAATGGAATCAGAAAGCTGGAACTTCCAGATAAAAGCCTGAAGTCTGGGTTAGGCCAGTCCCTGTATGAACCTTTGTACCTACTCTCTATGCCACTGTCCCCAGTTTTCCTAGTGTAAGCCTGCTGCAGTAGACCCTTGCCTGACCTCTCCATATCATGCTTTCCCTGTGCATCAGAACTAGTGCTTGGGCTGGAGGATTAGGGCCTATGAAAACAAAACAAAAAAAACATTTAAACTACATTAATGACCATCAGCACACAAGATTTACTTTTAAAAAAAGTTATTTTTAGAGTACAAAATCTTCCAACCGTAAGGTTTCCGGCTGTGCCTGGCAAGTAAACCAAACATTGTGAAACAAAAAGGTATTTTGGACCTGGGATGGTCACGAGTAGGTGGCTGTGGCATGCATACTAGGAAAATTGCTACTGGGGGAAAAAGTTCTAAATGCTCTTAAGTTTCTATTACTCAAAAGATGTTGGTTCCGCAGTTATGTTTTATAGACTATTAATCATTGACATAAATGGCTTAATGATAAAGTTGTTCTGCATGAGAGGCTCCTGTGCCCATATGGAATCCTATTGAAATAAAGGGGTCCAAGTTGCAGGATCAAGAGGTTCTGTTTTGTATTTATTTGCTTTGGCTTAACCTGTGCCAGTTGTTATAGAACAGGGGTCGGCAATCTCTGGCACATGGCTTTCCAGGGTAAGTACCCTGGCAGGCTGGGCCAGTTTGTTTATCTGCCGCATCAGCAGGTTTGGTGGACCCAGGCCAATGGGGGCGGCAGAAATCTGCGGCCAGCACATCCCTCGCCTGCAGCGTTTCCTGCCGCCCTGGAGAGCTGTGTGCCAGAGGTTGCCGACCCCTGCTATAGAAGTTGCACCCCATTAGGAGTAGCCCCATATTCTGCACCTAAAAGAGCCTCTTCCTTATTTCTCTCAGACATTGGGACATCAAGGCAACAGCTCTGTTTGCATTCGATGAGAAGGAGGTAAAGAGCTCGGTGTCATCCACATACTAATGGCACTTGACACACATAGAGCAGGATTTTCAAAAGCTCCTAAGGGAGTTAGGAACCCATCCCCCATCCATAATGTTGCCTGATGTGTCCTAGTGGCCTCAAAGGACATGTACTCTACTTGGTAAGGCAAGTAACAGTAGCCAATGGAGCTAACAAATACTGATTCCTGCAATGTGATATTGGTAGTAACCCTGACCCATGTTGAGACAGGAGCCAGGAAAAAAAGGAGAGTCTCATACCAGAAATCCTGTAAGTTAGTTCCTTATTACAATGAGAAAAAACTGCCCATCACCACCCAGTATAGTTTGTCTAAGAAAAAGGAGCATAGACATTGTAACACAACTCTGTCTACTCTGCAAGGTCCCACATGGCGGTCAGTAGCCCCCAGTGATGAACATTGTTGATAGACCTAACAATATTTGCATGGACAACAATTCTTTCTCCACCACCCAAAAGGAATAATCAATTGGTGTGACCAGCATTTTCTCTGTGCCATGTTTTATTCTGAAATAAGAATGCAAAGGGTCTGCAATGTCAGAAAACGCAAAGTGCTACTGGAATTAGCTACCTACCACCTTCTTGGTAACCTTCCTTATGAAAAAGAATTAGATAGCTACAGACTGGTAGTTGCGGAGATTGCTAGCATTTAATGAAGGTTTCTTAAGTATTGGGGATACTACACTGTGCTCCATATTTCATTGAGATTCTGTAATTTTCTATCACTGACTTTCTGAATAGCAAGCAGAGGTGCACAACATGAATCCCACAGAAATTTGAAATAGAGTCTGTGCCTACTTTCAATTTGCCCGTTGTTTTAACATGTGGGTGATGTCTGCATGAGTGTGGAACTACATGTCCCAAAGTGATTTGTTATGTAGGAACATTGACATCCAATGGATAATAGTAGTTCCTTGCCCCAGCTGATGCATTGGAAAGGAATTTGTGGTTTGGGGTGTCAGTACATGTCCAGGTTTAATTTTGCTATCTAATTGCTCCTAGATTAAAATATGTCCAGTATATTTTGCATACACATAAACCAAACAAATACTATGGCAATCATCTCAGATTCCCCATCAACAAACTTCCAAAGAAGAACAACAAACTACAATACCCACATATTATAAACAGGTGTGTACAAGGGGAAGCTGGTTTTAGGTTACATTAGAATGTACAGCTCCCATTGTTGTCTTGAGCAAACTTAATAATTACAGAGCAGATTAACACATAAGGCCAACACAAAGGTACATGCGTTCAACTCCCATTTAAGTTGGGGCAGCAGTGCCTGTGTGCACACTATTGGTTCTACATGTTAAGCTACTCTGTGTTTATGTATGCCTTTTTGTCAATCCTTAGGGCATCAAAATGGCAATGATTTCTCATTTTTGTAAACAAATGGAAATACAGCCCTTTATGACAGCTGTTGCTTCAAAAATGATCTAAAACATTTATGCAAATTACAACTTTTTAGTTCTCACGGTACACATTTTCATACTTGAGTAGTAATGACAATTATAAAAAGACAGTAAAATGACATGTTATTGTTTAGTCCCTAACAAAGGCAGCTGTAGATACCCTTATTGTGAGTCTCTTATCTGAGCAACCTTGCTTAGTAAAATTGGACAATTTATCACACCAACGCCTGCAGCACTATGCACAACATGCAAGTGATTAGTTTGCCACTTCAGCTACCAGCTTTGATATAGCTCTGAGAAAGTGGTAGACTGAATGAAAAGGTCAGTGTGGAGCTTCAACTAACTCAAGGGGATTGCCTGGCTCAGGGGAGCAATAATGGGCTACAGTGCCTTTTGCCTCTGTGATTCAAAACCAGCCACCTCAGAAGTGACTGGACACTATTGGCATCTGAGGGCTGTTCATTGGACTACGTAAAATGAATTTGTTGGTGTCACTCCTAGTGGACAAAAAAATAACTCCATAATTGCCACACTTATTGACAGTGTCAGTGTGGAGCCCAAGAACTGACTGAACATAAAGAACAAACCTTTCTGAAGTCCCTTCGGGTGGGTCTCTCCTGAACAGAGTTGCATCACACACACGTGGGGCTAGATGCAGAAGCTTGCATATAAATAGAGGACTTCAATTACCACAGCTTTCACAATCACTAAATGTAATTAAATAATGTGAAACAATGTATAAGTACTTACAATCATTTTTCAGGATGGACTCATTCTGTCTGTGCTGAGTAAATTCTTCACAAGTTACCATCTATAGAGAAGCTCAGGAACATGTTCTAATAAGCCCTTTATTCTACATGATTATGAAAAAGTAGATGGAATAATAATTCTGATTGCCTTTGAGATGTAACAGTGAAATGTCTCCTGGAATTCTACTATACTGGTTTGTTTGGATTGTACATAGTTGGAAAAAGGAGAAAAAAAGAATTTTGTTCTTTAAGTTTTACATAACTGAAAAATGCAAACCAGCACCAGTGTTTTTTACTATTTGGTAAAAGAATCTGGATAGTAAAAAAGGTGCCTTACTCTATCTGAAAAGCTGCAACAGTCCTAGAGCTATGGCTATCTTAGACCCATTATATTTTTTCACCTCTTTCCACAAGTAAAATCCTCCATGCAGGACTTTGAGCCACATATTTTACTTTCCTGTAATATAGCCTGTTAATAAGCAGAGCTTTCTGAGGATTTTTGACAAACAGAGTTGATATAAGAGACATAGTATATTTTAATAGCAGGAAATAATTTCAGAAATGTAGACGTCTTACTAGCTTATTAATTAGTGTTTACTCAAGCTTTGGAAGTGCATGCTGCTTTCCTTACAGAGATTTTTCTGGTTAAGGGAACATCACAACTGCTCACTGAGAGAGTTTCCTTCCAATTGAGTTCCAGTTCCTAAAATCTTTCAAAAATATTTTTTTAGTGGAACTGCTGAAAGAGCTATTACATTTATTTCCACTGAGACTTTTATTTCTAAAAGTCATCTGGATAGGTTTTTTTATTATCCAACTTATTTAGTAGGTTTGGAATTTATTAGGGCATTATGATACTCTGAAGATTTTTTTGGATGGCCTCCTGAACAAAGAAGTTTGTATACAATTTCCAGATACCTGAAGCTTCTGAGACGTATTGTGTGCAGAATATTCACTTCTTTAATGTTTCCACATTTAGTATCATTAGAGCAAGACATTTTTCTTGAATTCTGCTCTTTAGAAAAAAGGAGCTTTAGACCCTCAAAGACCCAATAAATTACTAAAACAGGGCAATTTATGATCCTCCATGTATCTCTGCAAAGAAAATTCTCCCTGCAGGTAGACAAAGTCTGTCTAAGATTCACAGATATTAGGGGCAATTTTATGAAAGGGATCATTAATTATAACCCATGAAAGTTTAATAAGAGGCTTCTTTTTCCCCTATATCTTGCAGGAGTCAAGATCAAAGTAACTCCCATCTGTTGACCCAGCAAGCACGTTAACTGAGAAGTTCAGCATCTTTGGTATCTGTCCTTCTCCTTTTAACTTTAGATAGAACCACACTTGTAAGTTGTTTAGAAAAAGTGTTTGTTTTTTTATATATAATCATATAAGATGGATAGCTGCTACTCTCTTTGCCTGAGATGATAGAATCATATTCCACTAATGGTGGTGATTATTCAGAATAAGTATTCTTGATGTATTGTCAAAACTGACTAGTCTTCAGTTACACATCTTGCTTGTCTGCTCCAAGTTCAGGTAATTAAGCATCTTGACAAGATGGCTATTCTTCTCTACTATTTATTTCCTGATCATTTGGAATGTTTTGCCTTCCACATCTAGTCTGATGCCCAGGAATCTCCTCACAAATACCAAATCTTTTTATACTAGTAAATAAACATAATTATGGAGAAAAAGGTAATATGAGAACACAAGAGTCACCATATTGGGTCAGACCATAGTCATGAGAATATAAGAACAGCCATACAGGGTCAGACCAATGCTCCATCTAGCCCATCCTGTCTTCCAACAATGGCAAATGCCAGATGCTTCAGAGGGAATGAACAGAATGGGGCAATTTTTGAGTGACCCCCCCTCCATCATCCAGTCCCAGCTTTTGACAGTCAGAGATTTAGGGACACCCAGAGCCTGGGATTGCATCCCTGACCATCTTGGCTAATAGCCATTGTTGGACCTATCCTTCATCAATGTATCTAAATTATTTTTAACCCTGTTTTATTTGTGGTCTTCACAACATCCCATGGCAAGGAGTTCCACAGGTTGATTGTGCATTGTATAAAGAAGTACTTCCTTTGGTTAGTTTTGAACCTGCTGGCTATTAGTTTCATTGAGTGACCCCTGGTTCTTGTGTTATGTGAAGGGGTAAATAACGTTTCCTTATTCACTTTCTTCACACCATTCAGGATTTTATAGACATCTATCATATCCCCCTTTGGTCATCTCTTTTCCAAGATGAACAGTCCCAGTCTTCTTAATCTCTCCTCACACGGAAGATGTTCAATACTCTTAATCATTTTGTTGCCCTTCTCTGCACCTTTTCATTTCTAATATATCTTTTCTAAGATGGAGTGACCAGAACTGCAAGACGTATTCAAGGTGTGGGCATACCATGGATTTATATAATGGCATTGTGGTATTTACTGCGTTATTATCTGTCCCTTTCCTAATGATTCCCAACATTCTGTTCACTTTTTTGACTGCTGCTGCATATTGAGTGGATGTTTTCAGAGAACTATCCACAATGACTCCAAGATCTCTTTCTTGAGTGGTAACGGCTAATTTAGACCCCATCATTTTATATGTATAATTGGGATTATGTTTTCCAATATGCATTATTTTGCATTTATCAACATTGAATTTAATCTGCCCAGTGATCCACCCCATCTTTCACTGCTGGTCTCTCCGTATTTAAAATGCAACTCACTTTCCAATACGCGACAGATTTTGCACTGCCCACCTTCCACATAATTGGCAGACGTGGTCTGCCTCTGAGGTAGAATTTCCTGCCAGATTTGAAGTAAATTGCACATGGGGTTAAGTTATAAAACCTGAAATGTATGTCTTCATCTTTGTTGCCCTTATGTAGCATGAAAAATGGAAAACACAGAGACACATAATTTTACTGGATTGACATATTCAAGGTCTAGTGCACAGGACCAAAGATTGGCTGGTGGAATTCTTACTTGGCATACTTTGCTCAGCCAGATGCTTTGAGAGCCGTAGGCCTTAACTGGGGAGATTTAAATGGGATGAGGGTAACCAAGACCCCATGACAAGCAGTTGTAGTCTGAGTGGCTTCAATCTGAAATCATTTACATAGTCTGATGTGGAAAATGTCACTAGACCAATCTACGCTCCAATATTTTAAACAACATTTTGCCTTATCACAGGTTCAAATATTCCCCACTAACTGTGATTTCATAATCTAGGGACTCTCCTTTGTTTAAGAACGAACAAAAAACAAACAGGCTCTATTAACCTGGAGATAAGGTTGGAAGTAGGGATGGCTGAAATCCTTTCCTATGAAAAATTTTCCATTTTTGAAACATTTTTTTGTCCTGAACTGGCACAAAACATCAAAAACAACAATATTTTTTGCAGAGAGATGTTTTGAGAAAAAAATCCATTTTTCTGAGAATGGAAACTGCATTTTTCAGCTTCCCAGCCACCTGCCTGGGAGGCTTTTGTGAATTTCACTTTCTGACAGGCAGAGATCCAGCCTTTCTGATCATGGAGCTGTGGGGAGGTGAGGGAGGCTGAGCACCCCAGTTCTCTGCCTCTACCGCCCTTCAGCGGTGGAAAGGCTGAGAGCCAGAGAGGCAGAGTCAGGGTGCTCAGTCTCAGCAGCCCTTCTGAAAGGCAGAATGTAAAACTGACAAGAGCCAGGCAGCTGGGCAGCTGGGCAGATGTCACTTTGATTTTTATGATGGGAAAAAATTAATTATTTTCCCCAACACCACCGAAATTTTCCCACAGAAAATTTTAGTTGTGCAAAAAGAGCACTTTTCATCAACAAAATCATTCCGATTACAGATTTCTAACCAATTCTAGATGGAAGTACATATCAGGCTCATAGGGTGTGAAGAGGGGAGAGGGGAATTCCCTATAATCTTAGTAGACTCACCAGTCCTGTGTGAGTTTATTTAGGTCTATCAAAAGCCTATTTAAACTCATTGAGAGTTTTCAAGTGTCCTATGGTTTGATAAGGTGGGGAACAGAGGATGTTGCTAGGCTGATGCTCCCAAGATACTATCTGTGGTGATTAGCCTGAAGGATCACAGGGCAGTGGGAAGAGTTCTGCCATCTTGGATTGCAATGGAATATCTCAAATTCAAAAGATTCAAGCAGGTTAGAAAATAAAGGCTGTATCAGCATTAATAAGACTCTCAGTTTCCCAGTCAGGCTACTTGTTGTATGGACACCTTCTGTAGGAATTTTTATATTGCCTTCAAAGGGAGTTTGCTTGTATATGGATGCAGTAAAAAATGAGTGAGGAAATCAGCACGGTGTTTGGAAAATTCTGTTGGAGTGAGGTTGGCATATATGCCATGTAATAATGTGGAATCTTACCTATAATTGGTCATATAACTGGAACGTTACCACCATCATCACTGTCATCAAGAGCATTTGGCAGAATAGTTTATAGCAGTGTTTCCCAAACTTGGGATGCCGCTTGTGTAGGGAAAGCCCCTGGCGGGCCGGGCTGGTTTGTTTACCTGCCCCGTCCGCAGGTTTGGCTGATTGCAGCTCCCACTGGCCACGGTTCGCTGCTCCAGGCCAATGGGAGCTTCTGGAAGTGGCGCGGGCCGAGGGACCTGCACTGGCTGAATCTATATTCTTATTCTCTATTGTTTTGGTAAATGTGGCTCCTCTTGTGATGCAGACAACCAGTTATCACTATAGTTTCTCCACAGCAATAGCCTTCAAGCTGTTGCTTATCTTGCTGCTGTCCATGTGTTTATTCTTCTGTCTCAGACATCTTTCCATGCTTCTCTGTATAGCTTTTAGCATCTGCTCTGTGTATCATGTGTCTCCTCCATATAGTATGGTTGGCAGACATCACAGGTGTCAAAAAAGCTTCTTTTTTATAAGTAAAATGGAAGCTTACTTCTTACAACAGTGTACTGGTTCCTGTTGACTCTCCATCCAGCCTTGATACTTCTCTTCCCATTGTATTCCTGGATCAGATTACTGTGTATTATGAAGTCACAGTTAAAAAGGTTTTGTTTACTTTAGATAAGATACCAGGATTGTCAAATTATCATATATTCCTTACATGAAGAATGAGTAATATCTCACTTACCAGCAATAAGGCACATGAAAAGTTTTCAGTGGTGCCCACTGCACAAATGAACCTTAACCTCTAAACCCTTTTCTATATTCTGTGATTCTTTTTTTCTTTTACCACATTTGCAAGGATGTGATTTTGGTCCCATTAGTATTTAGACTGTATCACAACTTCCATTTAACACTGGCTATGAAAGACAAGCTGCCACCATTTCCTCTGTAGATACTTCTGCTGAGCCAGCTGTAACCTGATCCTCCAGAGTATTGTACACTCCTTCCAAATGTAATAATTAGGACTCATTGGACCAATAGGACAAGCTGATTGCCATTAGCAGTGCCCCTTTCTCTCGACTACCACATGTGCATTTGTGTTCGTTTTTGCTATTATAAAAGTAAAGTGAGTCTGTATTTTCCCTTTCATTCTTTTCATCCTCCTGCTCAGCCTGTCTCTGAGCTTTTGATATTCTCCACTATTAAATGTCAGTCTATGCCATTTGAGCTATCTAAAATCAGGGAACAAGCATAGAATACAGAACCAACTGGGTGTCAAGTTAGGCAAACCATTTATCAGGGCACATACCAAAAACTCACTGGTCCAACAGTTATAAGACAACATCAGCAGAAGGTTTTACAGTGTAATATCTGTATTGTGAGAATGACTCGATTGAACATTAGATATCCTGCATTGATTTCTTTAGTGGAATTTTCATGTGGACTTAAACATAGAAGAACACTAAAAGAGGCCAATTACCCAGTTTCAAATGCTCACCCATGATCTTTTCACCTAATTGAATGCTGTGATGTACAGGTTATCACCATAGCAGAATTTACAGCACATAAAAGTCAGAATAGCTGTCTGCTGAAGCATTTTGTGTTAGGCAAAGCTTAAAGGGCCAGATTTTAAAGGTGTTTAGGCAGCTAAATAATTTAAAAAATCTGACCTGGAAGTTTCTGGGCTCTAGATGAATTGCTATGATATTGATCTTTGATTTTCCGTGTCATGAACTAAACTGATTGCTAAACATTTCTGCAAATGTTACAAGTGACAAATGGATAATCTATTATCTGTTAGTGTTTTCCTAAGGATATTGTTAATGACCAGAATTAGAAAATAAGATATTGGCCGCCTATTAGAGGTATTCTAATATATTAAAACTTTGTTTTTGCTCATTATAAAACTTGGAAACTAAACATGGTAGCATCTCCATTGTGCACCTTTCCTGCAGGGGGTAAGGTTTTCATAATCAGACTTTGCACTAATCAAAAAGAGAGCCTGCTAACAATCTTCCCTTGTAATAAAACTTTAATACTTTGCCAAACAAGTTCTTATGACCAAAACATGAAAAAGAAGACAATTTGTCAGCTGGTAAATTTGTGTCAAATTTACTTCTTAGTAAACACTATGGGGAAATATATCTGGGAAGAAAATCTAGGCGTCATCATGGAGAACTCAATAAGGATGTCTTCTTAACATGCAGCAAATAAAACAGATGGATGAATTAATAAAGACACTAATAAGAATACTAGTCTTGTATAAACATTGAATAGTGCCTTGTTTGGATGCCTTATCTTACTTGTCTGGACGTGGACTGCATATTTTTCCCTACCCGATTAAGTCTCAACGAAGAACAAAGATGATTACTAATGAGTCCAGTCTCCCAAGAAGTGTAGGAGCAATGTATATTTATTAACAATTGACACTCTAGATATATCATCTACCCAAAGTCAGATGACTATGCATGCAATATACAAAAACAGAATGTCTTTCATTTATTTAAACCCACTGTCTAACCCTGTCATTTGCCTTCTCTAGATGCATGTTTGTACCTGTGGTATTATAGCTATACACCTCGATATTTGCTTCTCCTTTCCACTATTCACCCTGATACCCTACTGCCTGCTCCTTCTCCCTTCTCCCCTCCTCTCTCCCATGCATGCTGAGAGGGGAGATGACCAAGGGGGAATATGATAGAGGTCTATAAAATCCTGAATGGTGTGAAGAAAGTGAATAAGCACCTCCCTAGTATCTCCCTTCACTGCCTTCTCCCCTTCCACAAACACTGTCTGAACCAACCCCTTCTGCATACACAACTTCCTGATTTTCTGTCTTTTTCCTTATTACTTCTCCAGGCCTTTCTCGTCTCTTTCTTCTTGTCTTTTTCTTCTCGCCTTTTTTCAATCTCTCAATTTTAACCTTTTTTAAATCTTCTTTCCTGATTTCCTCCCTTACACTTTCTCTTCTCTCCTCCCTTCTCATTCTCTAGTTGCTTTCCCTGTCCTCTTTCTGGTTGTTTCTTCTCTCCTATTCAGACCCAGCATGTTTCTTAAGAGTACCCTTTTCTTCTATTCCACCTTTTTAAATAAGGGGATTAACATAAGGCCCATGTAAAGCTGTTGGGTTTTTTATTTATTAAAAACTCAGAATGCTTATTTGAAATGATAAATGTGCTTTTCCTTAAATTATGTAAAGCCTTCACTGCCTTAAATGTATTCTACTCTGCAGTCCACCGCTGCTCTACGAAATCCATGATAGACGTTATCGTCTGACTTTTTGTTTGATTTTTGAAATCTCCAGGTCAAGTGATGAAGCTGCTCTAGGCTGTCTCCTTTGCCAAAGGTTTTAAAAGTGGTGAGTATTGTCTATCAGTCCTTAGGTGTGTAGAACTTTGACATCAACATTTATCCACCTTTTAAATGTCTCAGGAGATTTCCGAGGCATTTACAGACCATAGGCCCAATATTGATTGGAACTGAAAGGTGCTCAGCTCCTCTGCAGATTGAGCCCCTACTCCTAAGCCTAGTCTGCATCAACATTGTCCAGTGTGAATTGACAAAAGACTCACAATGCTTTCTCCATTAACTATCTTCCTGTACTTTGTTATACTCTGCTGCATATTTTCAACAGCACTGAGAAGTTTGATATCAAACACAATTTTACTTTTAAGTTGTCTTTCTTCTTCAGCCTGCTAGTTTACCTTTAAAATACAACCCGTGTTGTTTTCAGGCTTGAAAACTGTGATTATTTTGGCCACAATTTTGACCTTCATCCCACGAGAGGACAGTTGGATTAAAGTGGAGGTATTGTCAATTTCCTGCAAACTGTTCTGTTTAGGGGGAGGGGTAGCTCAGTGCTTTGAGCATTGGCCTGCTAAACCCAGGGTTGTAAGCTCAATCCTTGAGGGGTCCACTTAGGGATCTGGGGCAAAAATCAGTACTTGGCCCTGCTAGTGAAGGCAGGGGGCTGGACTCAATAACCTTTCAAGGTCCCTTCCAGTTCTAGGAGATAGATAGGTATATCTCCAATTATTATTTTAGGGCTTATAGCAAATTATTTACTAATGAGGTCTAATTCCCCAAATTTACTTATGAAGGATTTTCCACAACTTTTAGCATATGTCAACATTTGTTGCCAGACTCATTGAAATAGGGATCAAATATGTGATTATCAGCCTCTGGATGACATGGAAGCTCTGGAGGAGCTGTATGTAGGGGAATGGCCTTGGGTCCAATTAATTAATGTACTAGAGAGGGGTTCTCCGTAACAGTTATTATACCTTCTCAATTTGCTCAGCTTTCACTGAACTGCACCCTTAATATTTTAAGCATTTTTAAACTTATATCAGCCACCTCACCGATGCCTGTTTCAAGAAACAGTTGTAGACAGTGCAGTTGACAAGTTCACCCATGTATTTGATGTGATTGCTGTGGTTTTGGTATTTATCAAAACTGTGTTACAGCAAGGAAAAAGCATGAGAAAGATTAAATGTTGCAGAACAGAGTCTGTTAAGCCTGATGATTATTACCAGTATCTTCTGTTACTGAACTGTAATATTTAATACTACATTTTAAAGAGTACTGATGTAAGCTTGGCTCATATATCTCAGCTTAATTCTTAGCTCTATAAATGTATTCTATGTTGTAAAATGTCCTACTCCATTATCCAATATATTTTTAAAGAATGATAAATGTTATATATATATATATATATATGACTCTCAAACTATATATATATATATGTATATATACATATATATATATATAGTTTGAGAGTCATAGGATGCACAGATGAAAAAATAAAAAGGTAAAAAGGTAAATATACATTATGAGAGAAGGCAATAAGGGGGTCAGACATTACTAAAATGGGGAATAGAAATGTAAAATTCAGATAAGAGGTAAATTAAATAGTATGGAACCCTGAGATACTTATTAAGCCATCAGTGGGAAGCTAGATGATGATGTCACACCTAGCAGAGGGAAGAAGACTCATGTAAAGTTGGATGAGCTCCAGTTTGTGCTGTAGATTTATGCAGTTAATTTTGTCCCTTGACTGCATTCAGATGAGCATTTCTTCTCGACATACACCAAGAAAATTGCTGCATTATAGCTGTGTTAATGGTAATCAGCATGCTAATGAGCACCAGAAGGTCGTTACAGAAAAGAGAGGTTCAAAGATGTACAACCTAGAGGAGAAAAGGAAGTAAGTCTTTAGGGAATGCAAGTGTCTTGTTTGTAGGTCATAGATTATTTGTTTTGGTCATTGTAGAGTACAGGGAGTTTAATTTAAGGACAGAAAAAGATTAAGCTTTTTGAATTTTAGAAGTAGCATAACCTAATTAAATATATGCCTATGAATAGACAATAAAAGAGCACTGCATTGCTTTTATTCTATTCTAATCAAATGTGTTCTTTGATAGATATAGTAGCATTATGGTATGTTTCTTGTATGGTATGAAATATAACATTTAAAATAAAATAGGAAAACTACACTTCCAGGGTTTTGTACTTTGCTAATGAAAGCAAGAAAAAGAACGTGAGGTCTTACAGACAAAAAAATCAGAGAAAATATGTCAAGACAGCAAATGAAGACACAGAGTAAAATCAGAGAAAAGAAACCATGCAAATATATCTGTGGGCGTAAGATGCCAGGAAAAATACAAAACTCAGAAGCTACTCAACCATTTGTCACTAATATATCAGTGACATAACAATCATAGTGAATGTATAAAATACTAAATGGTAAATATCTCCATGTTTTCATCAGGTACTCATATCTGCTCCAAAAGGTTAATGTATTCATTGTTACTGACAAAAAATATATATATACACTATCAGATGGGATTCTAAAACACCGAAAAGGTAGATGAAAAAAGGGGAAGCTCTTTGGCCATTTTAGGGGGAAAACCATACTATAGGAAGAATAAGTAAACAGTTAATATGCAAACCTCGTGCAAGCTAGATCCTGTACATTATGGGCCAGATTGTCAAATGCACACATTGTCTCCTTAGGGCAGGGGTGGGCAACCTCTGGCACACGACTCATCAGGGTAAGCACCCTGGTGGGTCGGGCCAGTTTGTTTACCTGCCGTGTTGGCGGGTTCGGCTGACCCTGGCTCCTACTCGCTGTCCCAGGCCAATGGGGGTGGTGGGAAGCCGCGGCCAGCACATCCCTCACCCCCACCGCTTCCTGACACCCCCATTGGCCTGGGACGGTGAACCACAGCCAGTGGGAGCCACAGTCGGCCGAACCTGATGACACAGCAGGTAAACAAACTGGCCCGGCCTGCCAGGGTGCTAACCCTGGCGAGCCATGTGTCAGAGGTTGCCGACTCTGCCTTAGGGCCAGATTTTCAGAAGAGTTCAGTTTCCAATTAGGCACCTAAATGAAGTGACCAGATTTCCAAAAGTGCCTAGCAGCTCATGTGAGAAAAATGGGAACTACACTTTTGATGTCTAAATCAGAGCTGTTGGGTGCTGAACTCTTTTGAAAATGTGAGCAGATATGCTCAGTAAAATCTAGCAGCTGGTGGTTCTCACTAAACACACCCTTCTAATAATGAAGGCGTTGTTTTTGTTTTGATTTTCTACTAGAGGTAAGCTGGAGGAAGTCTGTGGCAGATCTAAGAACAAAACTTAAATCTCTTGAATTCCAGTTTAGTGCTTTGGTCACAAGCTATTAAAATCTAGGCTATGTCTGACTGGATTAGACCAATGGCCTATCTAATCTAGTATCCTGTGTCCAAGAGTGGTAAATACCAGATACTTTAGAGAAATAGGTAAGATACAATAGACATCTATAAGATAACCTGCTTCAGATAATGTACCTCCTAAACCCCCAAAATGAGAGGTTGGTTCAATTCCTGAAAGAAAAGGGTTTGAATCCCATCCAAAACTCTTGTTTATTTTTAAAATGTACTGTTACAACACTGAATACTTTTCTTATGCATAAAAACGTGTAATCTCTTTTTAAATTCTGTTGAGCACTTGGCCACAGTGGTTTCTGCGGCAATGCGTTCCATAGGTTAATTGTGCATTGTATGAATAAGTTAATCTTTCCTCCTCTCTCAGGCCTAGGCTTTGTCATTATGAAGACTTAAATTCATCAGTAAGTTAAAGTTGACAGATCTCCTGTTAAGACACTATGCAGTTGTTCCACTTCCTGTTGCTCGTTTCATCTCAATAACTGGAACTCAAAAGGAGCATTCCAGGGTTGATTGCTCAGCTAGGCTGGATGCTAGAATACCAGCCAGTCACTTGTTTGCATTATCTCTTTTTAGTTCCTGAGTTATCTTGAAGTCACTCATTCCACACTGAAAATAGCACATGCTACCAGGAGTGGAAGGAAACAGATTATTGGTGAATTCAGAAGGAAAAAGACCACACTGGGACACTACCGAGGTATTTTTTAAAAAGTGTTAGAGAAGGTCAGTCAGCACATGAGTCAACCACTAAGTAGAGAGAAAGTTACCCTTTGAGCAGTTTATTCAATAATAGGGTTTCATGCACCAACCACTGATTCAATCTGGTACTGGCCTCAGAGCCTAGATGGCTCACAAGTCTGATCCAGTATGGCAAATATGTATATTCATATGTAAAGTCTAATAATAATGACAATGATTTCAGCAATGAGAGAAATTAACAATGGTTACCTAAGAGCCAATGTGTAAGCAACAAGTAAATCCCACCAACACTGAGAATGACAAGCAATGAAGAAGATAAAACCCTAAACACTAGGAAGCCTATCTTCAGCAAATATTTTAAATCCCAGGTTAACTTCAAAGAGAGACCAAATGGCCCTGTTCCCCCCCCCCTTTTTTTTTTAACACTTTGACAATACTTGTTCCCCTTAATGTATTTTAAATTGGATGAAGAGACATGGAAAAGTTTCAAATGACAATTTGAATGGTATATGAAAGCTGTACAGTGAAAAGTTGCTCTCTTCCTGATGGTGGTTGGTGTGGATAAACTATGTATAGACACTAGATTAAATGAGGAGGAGGATGAAGAGGGAGAAGAAAGCACTGCAAAAGCAATATAAAGGTTTGAGCATTATTGTGTCTCTAGGGAAAATGTCACCTCAGAGAGGGACAAGGTGAGTGAGGTAATATCTTCTTCAAGTGATCTGTGTAAGCTGGAAAGCTTGTCTCTCTCACCAACAGAAGTTGGTCCAATAAAAGATATTACCTCACCCGCCTTGTCTCTTTTGGAACACAGGATATTCAACTCTAGAAATGTTTCACTTCACAATGATCCTAAAAGGCCTTAAAGAAATGAAAGTATCTACTGGATATTATAGCAAACTGGAACATCCACACCATATATACAAGGAATGATTGTGGTAAGTACTAGAAACTATAAATTAGACTTAGTAAAAAAGAAAGCTCAAGGAAATTTTTGCAAAAATGTTCACAAACGTTTGTTTATTTTTTCCATCAATTTAGAAATTCCAATAAAATTTCAAAATTCCAACCAGATTTACTGTGTACATGGCAACGACTTTTAACTTAAGCTCAATTGTTAACTCCATATAACTAGGAGGGACACTGACTGCAGGGGGATTAAAGCCTGATTAATCTAAATGTCAGAGAAAATGAACATCACAAGGCCTAGAATTCAGAGATTGCTCTGAATGTTGTGTTACTGGGATGCCATAACGGACTATTTTACAATTTTTCTACAAATAGCATGCTTGAAGATACCACATGTCATAGGCCATCAAGCATGTCTAATCCTTAATTGCTCCTCTCAGAATATGGGGACCCTAGCATTGTTTTAGATATATCCAATCACCAGACAGACAATTCCTGAACATTGCTAAGGCATCCAGGGATAGCTTTCCAATTAGGCACAGTAAGCACATGCCTAGGAGCGCCAATGTTCTAGGGGCGCCTAAAAGTTAAAAGTGGATTAAAAGTCTCATTTTTTTACCGAAAACATGAAGGTCAGCTGTATGTGGGGGTGGGGGGAGGCTGAAGATGCTGTGCCTGGGGCACATAAAGTGTAAATCCGGCCCTGGAGGCATCAATGTCGTTATGAGACATCTACAAGTATAGGATACCCCACTCTAACTAGTAGAATCTTTTAAGTACTACCATTGTACAATGTACTATGCTTATCATCAAGAAAATGTTTCACTTCACACACACCAGATGTTAACTATTGTGCTATTTATTGTATTTTGATAAATTTCTCATTTTGCCTTATTTAGAGTGATATCAGACAGACACCAATAAAATAATAATAATATTTCACTCTTGGAGGCTAGGTCAATGGCTATCAATGGCTTTTAGTCAAGATGGTCAGGGATGAAACCCCATGCTCTGGGTATCCCTAAGCCTCTGACTGAATGACAGAGGCTGGATCAATTGAAGATTGCCCTGTCCTGTTCATTCCCATTGAAGGATCTGTCACTGGCCACTGTCGAAAGATAGGATACTGGGCTAGATTGGTCATTGGTTGGAGCCAGTAGGGCCATTCTTATGTTATATTCTTGCATGGCACTTTTCATCTTTAGATCTCACTGCACTTTAGAAAAGAGGTCGGTATCTTAATCCCATTTGTAAGATGGGGAAACTGAGGCACAAAGAGGTGAAATGACTTGCCCTAGGTCTCTCCACAGGCCAGAGCTGGGAGTTGAAACCCTGTCTTGAGTGTCAGTCTTGTGCCCTATCCACTAGGCTACACTCTCTAGAAAGTATTATGAGTTAACTTCAGAGGAAAAGAGGGTAGCAAATACTGTACTTACATTTTAAAGGGGCTCTCTGGGTGATCCAGGGAATCATAGTCCACTAAGCCTTACATCTGTACCTGGCTAATTAATGAAATAATAAAAAAATAACTAAATACCTGGCAGATCATGAGATGATAGGGTCTAACCAGCACACTTTCTTCAAAGGAAAACCATGTCTAACTAATCTCTTATAATTATTTGAATGGGTCGGTAAAGGAGAGCCAGTTGACATCATTTATTTAGACTTGCAAAAGGCCTTTGACAAAGTCCTGCACAAGAGGCTACTAAAGAAGCTCAGTAGTCCTGGTGTGAGAAGTAAAAAAATATTATGAATCAAAAATTGGTTAAGAGAGAGGACACAAAAAGAGTAGGATTAAACAATCAATTTTCATCATGGCAAAAGGTTAACATCAAGGTGCTTCAAAGAGCAATGCATACTGGAGGGTAAATTTTTAACTAATTATATGCCTCAGAGAGTTTTAAATTAACCGTTTCAATTCAGGAAAGGGATCTGCACATCACAGTAGACAGTTTAATTTAGACCTCTGCTCAATATGTAGCTTTGGCCATAAAAGCAAACAAGATGTCAGGATGCTGAAGAAATGGAATGGAGAATAATGCTATTTTCTGTAATGTCTTTATGTAAATATTATCAAACCTTTATATAATCAATGGTTTGGCCTCATCTGGAATTCTGCATGATATATTTGTTACCCAATCTCAGAAAGGATATTGCAGAATTAGAGGGGATTCAAAGAAGGGCAACAAGAATGAAGAAGGGCATGGAAAAACTATCCTATGAAGAGAGATTGAAAAGATGGGCATTTTTTACCTCAGAAAGATGACAAATAAGAGGAAACATGATAGAAGTATATAAAATAATGAAAGGTATACAAAAAAATTGATCAGGAACATATGTTTTCACTGTTTCATAACACAAGAACTTGATGATATTCAAAAGTTGCAAATTCAAAACTGATAAAAGGGAACACTTTTTTCTACAAATGTGTAATTGGACTATGGACTCATTGCCACTGGAAGTTAAGCTCAAGAACTTGGGAACACTCAAAAAGGGACTGGACGTTTATATGGAAAGCAAGACTATCCATTATTAATGACAGCAAAAATTTTGGAAATTAAATCACATACTTAAGGGTTTAAGCCAATAACTAATAGAAGCCAGTGTGGGACATAATAAGGAGAGCAGATTATCCCTCAGCTTCAAACTGGGGATACCCCCACTTTCCTCTGGTTCTGGCCACTGTCGTAAATAGGATGGAGCTACGTTCTGATCCAGAATAGAAATTCCCGTTCCTTAATATGACATTATTGGGGCCAAATTTTCACCTTCTGGAAATGCAACCACAAATGCTGGTGTGCATATGCAGAAGCATAGCATTTATTGATGCAAACAGACTATTGCAGAGTCAGAGGAACTGAACATTTGTCTGTTGACATGCGCAATCACTCAGCTTACACAGGAGTACACAGAGGTTTTTTATTTGTTAACTAATGCACAATTTTTTTAAGGTCTCCTGGAAATTTGTCCTTGTGTCATATTGATCTTTTCTCCAGTGGGATTTCTAAAGGGCAGATGACAACTATAATTTCCTTCATCAAATAAAACTGCAAAAAGAAACACACATAGTAAAAATTTTTGTATATTTAGGTGGAAGCACGAAAGAGAAAATTATGGACCCAATCCTGGAGACCGAACTCTCAAGCTCCATTTCTCCTCCTCTTGAAAAGATTGGAAGATTTTTCCTCAGTATATTCTGATGTAGAAAAGCACTTAAGCATAGGCTTAAATCCATCCAGGTTCAGGGCAGGTGCTTACCTGCTGTCTTGAATGGGGATGATTTCCTGAATTGGGTCCTAAGACTTGAGAACACACTTCAAGATTTGGCCCTGTTTCAATAGACAAAGCGTATGAACTATATTTAATCAGACAGATCTTTTTGATCTTGCTTCTAACTTCCCACTCGAAGGCTACATCTGCACTACGGCGGTAAGTCGACCTATGCTATGCAACTCCAGCTACGTGAATAACATAGCTGGAGTCGACATACTACTTAGATCGAGTTAGATCGAGGGTCTACACTGCGGAGGAGGGGGGGTCAATGGGAGAAAATCTCCCGTCGACTTACCTTACTCTTCTCCTCGGGGGTAGAGTACAGGGGTCCACTAGAGAGCGATCTGCAGTCGATTTGGTGGGTCTTTACTAGACGTGCTAAATCAGCCGTCGGTGGATCGATCTCAGAGCGTTGATCCCTGCCGTAGTATAGACCTGCCCTAAGAATACAATTTACTCATTTTCATATGAAACAAAACCAAGAATCTCATGGACACCAGACAATATTAGTAAAATTATTTCGAAATGCCTATAAAGCGCATAATGTTCTAGTTTACTGGAAACCAAGACAAAACAAGTATAGCCAACAGCCCTTTTCTCCTTTCTTATTCTCTCTTTGTGGTGAAGCTCAGTACAGTGCCCTTAGGTTTTTTCCACTATATATGTAGATGTGGAGAAGAAATCAGCTACATTTGCACAGGTTCGGGGACTAGTTAAATTAAAATGGTTACAGATAATGTGTTGATCTTTTTTACATAGTATTTATATACTAGAAGCATCACCCCAAATCAGCTATTTTAACATAATGTAATTCAACAAAATATTGTTTTAGTCACAAGGAAATTCTATAGAAGGAAGCATATTAGATAAAGTATTGCTCGTGGTGTAATTTTAATTCAGAAAAATCTTGCTAAGAGGGCTTATTTAAATAGGTTCTCCCTGAGATGAATATTTAGAAAAAATTCCTACAGGATGATTTATAGAAAAATTATATGAACAGAATGAAGGACAGAAGAATTTTATTAGAAAAGAGTCTCATTTCCACAAAATATAAATTATACCTTTTAGAAAATATATTGAATTTTATTAATATTCTGCAGACAGCCTGCAGTGTTAATCTCCACCCCTACCTATAAGATTTTCATTATAATGTACAAGGTGTATTTACCCTTTAACCAAATAATTTTTGAGCATTTCAGTACAGCCTTGACTGCAGTTTACATACCTTACAAAATATTTTCATTTTAGAGCCACAAAATATTTGTGTGGGTACACACTGTATAAAACTTTTAATGAGATATTTGTGTGTGTGTATGCGTATACAATATGTAATTTTATATACATGTCCATAAATATATATATATATATATATATATATATATATACACACACACACATATATACACAATATATACACATATACACACACAGCTATATAACCTATGCATTGGCTATGTCTTCATTTGTGGTACTATCTTTAGTATTTGTATCTTGCACCATATCTAGAACATTGGTGGTTGGCAACTGTGTATAAGTCGTGTTTAGATAAAAACAGCCAGGCTGACACCAAATTTGTTTGCATAATTGGCAATCAGTGACTAGGGAGTGAACAGACTGGAAGACACACTGACAGTTAATTACATGGGGAGATTTGGATAATCAACATTTTATTTATAGTGGTTACATACTCTTTTTTCACGACTTCTCCCTCATTTGGTGCTCAGGGAATGCATCCAAGTTGTGCTGTGAGTGAGTGAGGCTGTTGTCTGTAGGAACCCTGCCTCATTCATGCTAGAATTCAAAAGAAGTGTAGAGACTGAGGAATTTTGTAGGCAGAAAAAGGATGGTCTGAAGTAATGCACTTTGAGAGTGATTCTCTTGTGCATGCCTCTTAGGGTTAGTCTACACTAGAAAGTTAAGTTGACCCAGTTAGGTGACTCAGGTGTCAAAAATTCACACCCCTGAGAGACATAGTTAAGCCAATCTTAGCCCAGTGTAGACAGCACCAGGTCAATGGAATTCTTCCAGTCACTGTAGTACAGGGGTCGGCAACCTTCGGCACACAGCCCACCAGGATAATCCACTGGCAGGCTGTGAGACATTTTGTTTATGTTGACCGTCCGCAGGCACGGCCCCCCACAGCTCCCAGTGGCTGCAGTTTGCCGTTTCTGGCCAATGGGAGCTGCGGGAAATGGCGTGGGCCACAGGGATGTGCTGGCCACTACTTCCCACAGCTCCCATTGGCCAGGAACGGCGAACTGTGGCCACTGGGAGCTGCGGGGGGCGTGCCTGCAGATGGTCAATGTAAACAAAATGTCTCTTGGCCCACCAGCGGATTACTCTGATGGGCCGTGTGCCGAAGGTTGCTGACCCCTGCTGTAGTAAATGGCTACACTACAATGCTACAGCAGCACAGCTGCAACACTGAAAATGCACTGCTGTAGCATTTCTATTGTAGACAGAGGCTACAATTCACACACTGAACAATGTGCACTGTTGGGGAAGGTGCACATTCTGCAGAGGTTTGAGTTCCACTGTCCAGAGACCTCTCTCTTCTCACTTAGAAAAGATGTTGTCTAAAAGGTTAAATGCCTGAATTTTGATATGTAAATATTCAGACACCGGCATTTGATGAATATTTTTTTTCTAGACCATGACTTCCATAATGGTAATAGAAACAGTAATGTTCCATAATGCTAACATTGTTTTAAACATTTTTAAAAACAGCCTATGCACAAAATTCTGTTCAGCAGAACCTCTACCTGAAGTTTCAAGTGCTTTATTTTTATGTACACACACACACACACACACACACACACACACACAAAGTTAGAAGGATCCAATCAAACATCAGACATTTGTCTTGAAATTTCAAGAAGAGTCACTTAACTCACTGGAAGTTTTAAACAGATTTACCTCTGTCTTTCTAAAAAGAAAATAAGATCCTGATTCTGCTGAAACTGCTGTAAATCAAGATCAACTTCAGAGGCAAGATTTACCACAATGTAAATACAAAAAATAGGTTGTAGAAAGACAGGATCAGGCCCCAAAACTGTACCTTAACTAGTGGTGTTTGGGTGCTTGTTTTCATGCCTAACAAAAGGATTTTTAATCTTTCTTCAACTGAAAAATACAACACAAGTTTAACTGTGAAGTTACTAACCACTTCTCCACAATAGCATCCATTATGCTATTATACCATAGTTGGCTTATTCAAAAGCAACAAGATATTTACTATAATATGCACAGTACAACTGCTTGAAAAAAATCAATACATTTACAGCAGTTATACATACGTTACGGCTGATCTGTTCTTCTGTCTGTAAATGTTTTATATGATTATGTGGAAGAGATTTATACAGTTCTGCATTTTATCTATAATATGATTGTATAAATATAAGATTAACTTAGTATAACTCTTGAATGGGAAATCCTTCAAGAAGAACATGAATCATTTAACAGCACTGTTTATTCTACATTACAGGTCAAGTCCTAGTCTCAGTGCCAAACATGAGTAAACCGGGTTGATTCAAGGGAGTTCTGCAGACAACAAGGACATTATTGCTTTCTCCTTTCCTATGTAGTGGAGTATTAGAAGCCTCTCTGAGGCTACTACTAAAGCATCAGGGCTGCAGTATTCTGATTGGCTACCAATCGCTATTTTGCACAGCAGACCTTGGTCTGAAGGTATGCATAATTTCAGATCCACCCGCAATGCCTCATTCAAGGCATTTGTGTGCTGAGGGGAGTGGGAGCCTGTCACAGGTTGATGCTGGCCCTTTAAGAGGGAAGAGGCCAGTGCACCTGTGATTTGTCACCTGACCTTTAAAGAGGCTTAAAAGAGGGCACCTTAAAAGAGGGAGGAGACCTGGTGAGTCAGAGATGCCTTAAAGTGCAGATGGAGTCAGTCAGGAAAAGGGCAGGTGAGAGCTGCCTGAGAGGTCCCTGAAAGAGGACAGAAGGAGCAGCAGAGAGTTGCCAGGGGACCCCTGCAGCAAGCCGAAAGCTCCGCAGCCCTCCATGGAAAGAGAGGAATCGCCAGGAAGCCAGCAGAGGAAGATGCCTGCTGATCTCCCTATATCAGAGAGGCTGAAAGTAGCAGAAGGAGAGGCCTGCAGCCTCTCTGAGCCAGACAGATGAAGCTGGGGTTTCTCTTTTGGAACAGCATGGGCTATTTATACTCAGACTATTTGACTGTTTCTGGGAACCACGGAAAGGGTAACTGAGACAGGTGCGCCAGTCATGCCACAGCCTACCGCTGGAGGAGCCACCTTATCGCAGAGCCCCCTGTGGAACTCAGCTCTATATTATGTAGGGAGTGCAGACTATATGGCCAGGTTACCCACAGCCTGCTCCTCTTGAACTCTAATTCACTGCCTTTCAGCAGCAGACACGTGTGGGGGATAGAGGCAGGATTTGCTCATGATAAAATAAATCACTCAGCTGACATCCTAAAGGTTTTTCCTTGCTTGTGACATTTCAGTCCCACAATAGCTGTACCAAATCCAACAAATGCAAATACTCCTCTACTCTGATATTTATTTTCTAATACTCAAAGCCAAAATTTTAAGCATGTGTGCCTAAAACTAAGCCTCTAAACATATTATTAAGGGTGCTCTACATTTCCCATTGGAAGACCTTGTAACTTTTTCAGACTAACTGTTTGGGCCAAATTTTTTCATGCTGGGTGTGTCTACCTCTGGCTGAATTTTGAAAAGTTCATCCAAAACAGTTCAGCAGTTTCAAGAAGCAAGGTTAGGGAAAAATACATTGTTATGCAATGTAAAAATCTGGAAACCTTTTCCCTGAGACGCTCTGGAGCAGGGACTTGTGTGCCAGGGAGTAGGTGTGGGAGGGGACTTCGGGGTGCTGGGTGCAGGTTCTGGGCTGGGCCAGGGGGTTGGGGTGCAGGGCATAGGGCTGGGCCAGGGATAAGGAGTTTGGGGTGCAGCAGGCAGGCTGCCCTGAGGCTCGTGGCCACAGAGGATGATCCCCCCCAGCTCTCTCCCCACTGGCAGCAGTGAGCTCCGGGGGATAGGGCAGAGGAAGGCCCTCCCTGGACCCCCTGACATGACACTCACCCAAGCATCCCCAGGCTGCTGCTCAGGAGGCCCAGCCAGGATAAGCCTCCCTCCTCGGAGTTGACTCGGAGTCACCGCTGGGGGTGTGTGGCTGCCATGCGCCTCCTCCCCTCCTCCCTCCTGCAGGTGCAGTAGCCGCCTCAGCCTGCTCCCAGCGCCACTCCCTTATAGATGGCAGCAGCTGGCAAGGGAGCGCAGTGAAGAGCTGCAGGGGGTAGCCGCCCGCTGCCCAGGGCAAGCAAGGATACTCGGGGGAGAGACCCAGCCCCAAACATTGGTGGAGCCAGGCCCCCTGAGCCCTGAATTTGCTGGAGCCTGGGCACCAAGTGCCCATATAACTCGCTGCCCCTGGTTGCAAAGTCAAGCACTCCAAAGTTAGGAAATGCCAGAATTAAGGTTACCTGTGCATTACGATACAATCTTTAATTACAGTCACATAGAGTTTTATCCACAGGACCCCTGCCTTATTCTGTGCATAGGCTGGACCTGCTCTGGGGATTAATAAGGTGTGTGTACTGAAGGAGATTTGTCTGTAGGACCCGGGCTTCATTTGTTGCTGAAGTTGGACGCTGTGTACTCAAGGAGGCCAGGGCTTGTGGGAAGAGAAACAAAGGTCTCACGGTTAAGGAAGTTGACTGCTGCCCTGAAGAACTGGATTCTGTCCCTGGATCTGCCACAGAATTCCTCTATAATGCTGGGCAAGTCACTGAAACCAAACTTTTCACAGGTGGTTAAGTGTGTGTTCTTCATTTTCTGGGTGCCTGACTTGACAACCTGGGGTCTGATTTGCAGAAGGGCTGAGCACTCTCAGCTGCAACTGAAGTCAATGGGAGCTGTGCTTTGAACATAGAAAGTGCTATATAATGCTAACTACTTTGACAAATCAGGCTCTGGCTCTCTCAAATTCAACACCCAAAATTAGTGGCTACTTTTGACCTGACTCTCTCATCTGCTCCCCCTCTGTAAAATGGAGATAATACCACCCCCTCACCTCACAAGGGTGTTGTGAAGATATAATCTTTAATATTTGTGAAGCACTTGGATACTACAGTGATTAGTGCCATAAAAAGCCCAGGAGGATATTAATAATTCTGAATTTACAGCCGGGTTTGAATAGTTTGCTGTAAATAAGCAAATGTGGATAATATTGATACATATTGAATAGCTGCTCATTAATTGAGCACTGTCCATCCTGGCACACTGAGTGAGGTAGGGGCCTGTGGAAAATATAGTATGTGATCACATACTGAAAGATTATCTCATCATGCATGCACACAAGGGGGTCGAATTAAGGATGCAAAAGTAACCTTAATTCTGGTAGTTGCTAACTTTAGAGTACTTGACTTTGCTACCTTCATGTTCCTTTAAGGTAGTTTTTGGGTGCAATTATTATATATTTGCATTGGGGTGGCAACTAGGAGCCCTACTCATGGACCAGGACTCCATTGTGCTAGATGCTGTACATCAGGGATCAGCAACCTCTGGCACACGGCCTGCCAGGGTAAGCACCCTGGTGGGCTGGGCCGGTTTGTTTACCCGCCGCATCCGTGGGTTTGGCCGATTGTGGCTCCCACTGGCCGCGGTTCGCCGCTGCAGGCCAATGGGGGCGGCAGGAAGTAGCAGCCAGCGAGCCAGCGTTAGCCCCACTGTGCTGCTGACTGGGAGCCACCCAAGGTAAGCACGGCCCGGCTGGAGCCCGCACCACCTAATCATCTTCTGTACCCCAACCCCCTACCCCAGCCCTGAGCCCCCTCCCAGAGCCTGCACCCTGCACTCCCTCATGCAAGGCAAGCCCCTGCCGCAGCCTAGAGCCCCCTCCTGCATCCCTCCCAGAGCCTGCACCCCTCACCCCCTCCCACACCCCATCCCCTGCCCCAGCCTTGAGCCCCCTCCTGTACCCAAACTCCCTCCCAGAGCTTGCACCCCGCATCCCCTCCTGCACCAGCCCAGTGAAAGTGTGTGACAGTGGGGGAGAGTGAGTGATGGAGGGAGGGGGCATGGAGTGAGTGGGGCGGGGCTTCAGAGAAGGGGCATGACAGGGGCGTGGCCTCTGGGAAGGGGCAGGGCAAGGTTGTTTGGATTTGTGTGATTAGACAGTTGGCAACCCTATATGTGGGCCAGTACGTGTTAAAGAGATGTTACAAGCTGGAGACAATATAATGACTGAGAGAAGGGTGAAAGTGAACAAAATGGGCAAAAATACTGATTCATAAAAGAAAGAAATAGAATTGTTTTGGAAATTTGTATGTGCAAGATAGACAGGCCCTGAGGAAGGCCTGTCTTGCATAATCAGCTCTTACTCTACATGGCAGATGTAGAAAATGACCACGGCAGTAGTGGATGTAACAGTTTCACAAGGCTGAATCTTTCCTGAACAATTATTCTGGTGTACCGAGCTAGGCACAAACAAGTTTTCCTTCAGCCTGTAGTGTGCATGTTTCTCTTATTAGCTAGTATTTCTGTCTCTTACGGAAAAAATGGGTGTTATTGATTTTGGCAGATGGGGATCCCCAGTATGTTTTGTGTCATGTCCCTTCAAAATATGTGGTGGCATTAAGAGAAGATCAAAAGAAAACAGCTTTTAGATTATCCAAGACCATCATTAGGTGCAAATTAATTTGAAGGATTTCTCTTACTATACTTTGGAACCAAGCTACACTTTTTTACAATGGCCTGGATGCTTTTTGTTTGGTTAGTTGCTGGGTGAAATTAGCATGCAGCATTTTCATTAATATTTGCTCAGCCTCAGGTGGTCTAAATGTCCTCTGACCTCTCTCTTTCCACCTTTTATCTATCACACTTGTAATACTGAAACGCTAAGAGACAGACTGAGGCTTTATGTCATTCCCTTTTTGGAAAAGAGGGGCAGAAACATGAGGAGGGGGTTGTCATTTTAACTAGTGCGGCCCATATTCTTTGCTACTCTTGAATTTCTATAAGCTCAACAAAGAGTGGGGACTATCAGAAAGCTGACTGTGGTCCCCCTTATCTTATGCCTGTGTTAACTCTGATAGAGTTTAGAGCATACTAGATGATGATCTAAACCAGTGGTGGGCAACCTGCGGCCAGTCAGGGCAAGCCGCTGGCAGGCCACCAGACGGTTTGTTTACATTTGCACGGCCGCTCACAGCTCCCAGTGGCTGCGGTTCGCCATTCCTGGCCAATGGGAGCTGCGGGAAGCAGCAAACTCTGCCAACTGATAGCAGTACTCAAGGGACCAACCATCAGTTGAAGACAGCTAGCGTGCACTACACTCTGGCAGCTCCCCTTACAGCAAGGCTGCAGCATGGAAAGCGGTGTAGAGTCAGCTACACTGATTCTATACCAACTGGGTAGTCTTGAACTGGGAGATATGGCCAGATTCTGCTCCCTTTGTGCTGTCTGAGTGCATGTGTAGTACAGAAAATGTACTTTGGGAACACCTACTCGCCTTTTAAAAGGCAGCAAATGTAAAACTGACAAAAGGAAATACTTTTTCACACATGACACAACTAGCATTTGGAACTCCTTGCCACAAGATATTATTGAGGCCAAGAGTTTACTGAGATACAGAAAAAGATTAGACTACAGCTTTGCGAATAACGGATTCTTCAGTTCACTGGCAAGTAAAAAAAAATTTAAAATATAACTTTGGGTCAACCTGAAAATGAAATTTTTGGAAACATGAAAAGTTAAAAAAAAATTATTTCAGGAGGGAAAAGATATTTCATTTTAATTGAGCTTTTCCCCTTTTATTTATTTAAAAAAATAAAAAAGCTGAAACAGGTTAAAAAATGTCAAAATAAAATGTTTTCACTTTTTCAGAATTCAACTTTTTTTTAAGCAATTAGCAAAAATAGACACACATTTACAAAATGATTTGGATGACCCAGGTCTGTATTTTTTTGCCAAAAGGTTTAAAAACTTCATCCAGTACTAGATTGACATTGCTATAATATCCCAATTCTAATACTAAGTATTGAAAACAAGAGTTTCAGAAGGGATATACACGTTTATGCTTCAGGATTTAAAGCAAACTCTAATTTCAAAGTGTTCAGAAGAAATTCTCCCAGGTGTAAGTTTTCTCATTATTGCCTGTGGAATCATTTCTTTCACCTTCCTATGATATATCTGGTACTGGTGGCTCTTTATGACAGAATACTGGACTAGATGGCTTGCTGGTCTGAACCAATATGTACAAGAAAATCTGGTTTTATAGCTCTTTGGGAAAATATTAATCTCAAAGAACTATTAAGCCTCAGAACACATGAAGGAAGTAGGTAAATATTATGACTCCAGTTTTACAGATTGGGGGAACTAAGGTAGAGGCAGCCACTTGTCCAAACTCACTTAGGATGTTTGTGATAACAGTGCAGAAAATAACCTCTTTCTACTTCCTTCCCATCGTCTAAATCGGGGGTTCCCAAACTTGGTTCACGGCTGGTTCAGGGTAAGCCTCTGGTGGGCCGCAAGACGCTTTGTTTACTTGAGCATCTACAGATACAACCACTTGCAGCTCCCAGTGGTGGTGGTTCTCCATTCCCAGCCAACGGGAGGTGCAGCCAACGGGATGGCCCAGCCCACACCACTTCCCACAGCTCCCATTGCCTGGGAACGGCGAACCGCGGCCACTGGGAGCTGCGAGCAGCTGTACCTGCGGACGCTCAGGTAAACAAAATGTCTAGCAGCCCGCCAGGGGCTTACCCTGAACGAGCCATGAACCAAGTTTGGGAACCGCTGCTCTAAATACTAGACTATGTTTCCTCCTACTAATTGTATTTTGAAAACATAAATCTAAAATACGTAAGAAAATTACTTTTAAAAAAGTGTAAACTACCAAATTTAGCTGAATTTCATCTTATTCCTAGGTGCCTGCCTGCTGATGCTGCCATACACTGAAGACAAGGGGGCTGTTCAAGGACTTCAGAGAGTGACTTGCACAGCCTGCGGAAGCCTCTTCAGACAGGTGAGGTTAATGCCTTCGTATAAGCATCTGAGACCCTAACTCCAAACTTTTTATTGTTTACCAATCACAGTTTCAGACTTTACTAGAGTTTACACCTCCAGACAGTTTCCTTTCATCCCAATCTCACACAAAGACTTGCTATAGTTCAATGATTCTAAAGGTTTGCTACACAAACAATTAGACTATGGCAAGCTGGGATGTGAACCTACCCTTTACTAGCCTTCTGCGTCTAAATGTCCAGGTGCAGCTGTTGATGCATGTTAGTTTGTTAGAGCACTTCGATCTTTGAAATAAGACTAGATCAAAATGCATTAACAAACTGGTTAACACACATCAGCAGGTGCATGTGGACAGCTAGACACGGCTACACTACACACTCATGGCTGGGGGTACAGTACACACACTGCATGCCCCCCAGCACAGGTGTAAACAACAGTGTAGATGCTGAGGCACTGCTGAGTAAAGACACCCCCGAACCATTAGGGTATATGTAGAGTGCTACATACCCCTGAGCCCCTACACAGCTTTTTACATGCCCAAGCAGTGCCTCCCCCTTCTACACTGCTATTTTCTGCAGCGTAGTGTCCCACTGCTGGAGTCTCTCTCTGCTGCGGGGGGGGGTAGAGACAGCTGGGAGGCACCAGAGCCCGGCAGGGGAGCTACGTCCCCTGAAGCCTTAGGATACATGTAGAGAGCTAGGGTACATACTACTTCCCCGTGCCAGAGCCTTCCACTGCCACCTCTAGCTACACACCACAGTGTGGACACAGCCTGCTTTTTACTGCAGCATATAGCTACATATACCCTACGCGGTGCCACCAGTGGTGTGCAGCGTGGACCTACCTTTAGACCGTGACAGGCTACCGCAGGGTTGATTAACACCCCAGCTTGCCATGGTTTAATTGTTCATGTAGACAACACCTTAGAAAAATACATAATAGGGGAGATTTTTTTTTAAAAAATTCTTGAGGGATTTGGAAGCACAAGTGCTACTGAAAGTCAATAGAGATTGTATACCAAAATCCTTTAGGCCCTTTTGAAAATCTCTCCCATTTCAAATAAATCCATTCTGCCACTATTACTTAAAAACATCTGTTTTTATACCTTTCTACATAATACCAACTTTTAGCATTAAACATACCACCACACAAAATAGTGTCTTCAGCTGGTTGAAAATTTTCCATCAAAATTATTTTTCAGTGGAAAACTGGCTTTTCAACAAAAGCAATTGTTTTCAGAAAAACTTTCTTTTTTAAAAAAGATGCGTGAATACCAACATATTTCGATTTGGGTGTGCTGTCACAGTGCCTTTTGGGCGTTGTAGTTTGAGTGCCTCACGTCTCCAGTTCAGCTCTATGTGCAAGTTCCTAGGCCAGAATATTCTCCCATCATGCACTATGGCCAGGGACTCCCATGACGCCTCCCCTCCCCTCTTCAAGATGTGGTGCATCATAGGTGATGTAGTCGGAGGTGAAAGTGGGCTGGTATGGCCTGGTAGGTACCAGTAAGACGTGGCTGTCGGTACCTGACCATACACAGCTGATGTTAAAGTGCTGCCATGCAGTGCTTTAACGTCGTTGCTCCTTTTGCCCCCTCTGCCTGGGGGGTGGGGGAGAAGGGCAGCTGCCCTGGGACCCAGCAATTTAAAAGGGCCTGGGGCAGTGGCCAGAGCCTGGCATGGGCCAGGCAGCATGGAAGGGCTGTCTGGGGGAGGCTGACCCCCCCCTTTCACCCAAGGCCCCCTCCGTTTCCGGTAAGTCTTTCATCTTTCTTTCACCCCTGGATGTAGTCCAAACATGAGGACATCCCAACTACAACTCCGATGATACACTGTGGCAGTATTTGGTACTATTAACAGCTAACAGCACCAGTAAAGGCAAGAAATGAAGACTATTGTAACTAGAGCTAGGCAGGAAATAATTTTCCATCCTGTATCATGATGAACCTGAGACATTGACTATGTGAGAGAGAGAAGAGAGGATGCATGAGTGTGCCTGGAGCATAGGGCACCCATATGGGATGTGCAAGGCCCAGGTTTAAGTGGCTGGTCTGAATCAGGTGGAGCAGGGATTTGAACCTGGATCTCCCCATCACAGGTGAGTGCTCTAAACACACATTAGAAATTCCATCTTGAACTGGAGAAGAGTCCATGGAAACATATAGGTTTTGATATGGGGAAATTTTGGTAGGCAGAATGGAGTCAGGGTATGAGGACTGGTTAATCTGAGTTGTTAGGACCTTATAATCTTAGCACTCAGCTGAAAGACAGTACAACAGCACAGCACACTGCCTTAGCATCCTGGTGATACACTAGTCTAATACTAACCCAAAGAGAACAGTTCAGTTTACTCAGGGCTCAATCTGAAGTTGCTGAGCACTGTGACCCTGAGCCAGCAGCACTTACACATGTGATTCCCTTGAAGTCCGTGAGTAATCCATGGGACTTGAGCATTTGTTTAGTTGGATCAGGGCCAGAATGATCAACACCTTGCAGAGTCCATCCCTAAATTACCCATATTAACTTTCTGCAGCATCTAGGTTTTTCTTGGTCTGTCATCCAAATAAAGACGAGGTCCAACCCTATTTAGTTTACATCTGATAGAATCATGTCTAAAAAATGTATAGTTTCATGGAGATCCTATAACAAGCCTTTTCATCATTTATTAAGACATTGTTTAGAATTTGTTGGGATACTGGTCCTTTTTTCCCATTTTTTTTAAATCCTTCCTTAAATCTAAAAAAAACCCCAAACCCACAAACACATAACAAAGCTCCAGTTCCTTTTAAAGTAAAAGAACCTGGGGTGAGATGGGGGAGCTTTGTATCTTGTTGTTCCAGCAGTGTACTTCTGTGAGATTATCATGTGCTCTGCTCCTGGACTGGAATTTTTTTTAAATGCATAAAACTCTACAAAAATATGCAAAGGACTTAAAATAAAAAATCTGAATGCTTTTGCTATATAAGTCCAAAGGTTTGCTAGATGAACAACCATTTCAACTGGTCTGAATTGCATTCATGACTTCCACTGATTTATCCCTCCATTGGCCCTTCAAGAGAAGTATCTTTTTTTTTTGCATCTGCCCCCTATCTTCTATATTTCATTTCACGTGTCTATCGAGGCTATGAAAGATAAAGCTATCTGCTTTCTCATGTAGTAAAGAACTATATGGAATCAGTTCACCTGTCTGTCACTCCTCATTAAATTCTTACCCTCTTCATTCACATTCTGATCTTTGCAAATGAACATTTGCTTAATAAATGTTCCCAAGACTAACAGTGCGGAGTGAAAATCCCACACAGCAGTAAATTATTAACTCAGTCACAGGGGGAGTGCCATATATGACTTTTCAGAATGAGTTATTATGTGGATCATCATGTAATTATGAATTTTTCAAGCCATGATAGAGGAAAATTGAATATTTAATATTTTATGGACATATTCTGCACTGAGGACATCTTTCAAAATTTTATGATAATTTTTGGAGTGAGCAAAGAGCAGAACAAAAGTTACAAAATAATTACAAAGTGGAATATTTAATCACCATGGACATTGTTGGCTACTTCTCAAGTTGCATAATATAATCAAGGTCACGAACTTTTAATCATGGTGTATTCAAATGGAAAAAATAGGTGCATTAAAATTAATCTACAAGTATGTTTTGATTGTTTAAGAAATGAGAATATGAGACTTAATATTTTATTGTACTGTAGCCATAGCGATGTAAATATTCATGACAGTGGGCTGTCAAACTGTCCTGAATGGTCATGGAATATCCTTACTATCCATTTAGAAATGTGGAAAAACTAGGAACAAACTCTGATGGTGTATACCAGGAAAGCTTGTGGTGAATAGAGAAAATTAGGAGTCAGCCTGAAACAGAGTTTTGAGAATTAAAAGTCAGTAAAGAGAAAAATAGATTATTTTGCTTTGATTTTGATAAACAAAAGTGTTAATGAAACAAATATTTCTATTTCTATTTGGTGCATGATAGTAAGTTAAACAAGATATTGAGTTCTGGCATTTCTGTGGCAGCCTTGTGTCAGTAGCCATCCTAAAGCAAATCTACTGTGAGAAACCAAGTGATTGCCAAATAAAACTATCTTTAGAACCTTGAACAAAAAAAAGGCCTGTTGAAACACAAGATCGTTAACTATAAAAGCCTGAGAAATTGGCAGAGCAAATCATGGCATATACAGTAAAAACATAACATTCATCTGGAATTACTGTCTGGCTCATGCATATTTACAAATGTCTTAATTCTATTTATTTTAATTTATCTATTTAAATAATGTATTCCATGCCCACTACAAAAAAGAGCCATCTCTGTGCTGTGCATAAGGTAATTAAATAATTCAGTAATTAAAACACAAATTGTGCTGAACGCTACAGATTCCCAAGCACCAACCACTCTCTGTCAACACAGAAAGAGCAAAGGGAAACAAGGGGAAGTTAAATGGTCTTGAATAGAATGACCTCTCAGAAGTCTTAAACACAGTCATAAAGGGATGTCAATGGACAGCTTCGGATAGGGAGAGCCATAGCTATGGTGCTGACACTGAGATGGCCCTAACAATCTGAATACTACAAACAAGCACATTGGGCTTTATTGAGTGAAAAATCCATCCATTGTCTGCACCAAGGCAGCAACCACTTCAGACAAAGCTACATTCAAAAAAAAGGTCTCTTGTGGCCTTATAAGGTGTGGAAAAGTTAGGTGACTATTGTAGGGCCTGATCCTGCAGTGTGCTGAGCAGAGGGACTAAGCAGAGCTGGGCAAAAGTTTTCAAACCACATTTTTGCCTTTTATTTGGAAAATGAAACATCTTGTAAAAAGCAGATGACTTTCCCCCAACCCCCATTTTTGGCTAAATTTTCCTTACTTTTTTATTGAAATGATCAAAAACATTATTAAAATTTTTCTATTAACGAAAGCCTGGTTTTCAGTAAACAAACAAAAAAATCCTATAAAGTTTTTTTTTTCCAACCAGCTCTAGTACTGAGCAAGCTCAAATCTCACTGATGCCAAGGGAAGATAAGTGTGTTAATTGCTTCACAGGCTGCAGTCAGTACCTACCACGATCAGACTTTTAATGAATAAGGCACACTGTGTATGTCCGCACAGCAAAGACAAGCCCATGGCTGGCCTGTACCAGCCAACTTGGGCCCGCAGGATTCGGGCTGTGGGGCTGTTTCATTGCTGTGTACCAGGGGTCGGCAACCTCTGGCACGCAGCTCGCCAGGGTAAGCACCTAGAAAGTGGCACAGGCTAGGGATGTGCTGGCTGCAGCTTCCTGCCACCCCCACTAGCCTGGGACGGCGAACCGCGGCCAGTGGGAGCCGCAATCGGCCGAACCTGCTGATGCAGCAGGTAAACAAACTGGCCCGGCCCGCCAGGGTGCTTACCCTGGCGAGCCGCGTGCCAGAGGTTGCCGACCCCTGCTGTGTACAGTGTTTAATTTGTAATGAAATTGGTTCCAGGGCTCAAGCAATTTTTTTACTTTCATAATTGAGGCGGCAAGCCCAGAGGTGCTGGGGCTATGAACTGCCAAGCCTACAGGTTCTGGGGCTCAGCCCTGGTAAGCCCTGGCACAAATTAAGCACTGACTATATTGTCTTCTGGGCTCAGGGTGGAGTCTGGGCTCTGGGATCAATCCCTCTCGCAGAGTCACAGAGCTCAGGCTCCAGCCAAACCACAGAAGTCTACACAGCAATGAAACAGGCTCGCAGCCTGGGCCCACGTCAGCTGGCACGGGCCAGCCACGGTGTTTAACCGCTGTATAGACATACCCATAGAGGCCCCAGTTCAGCAAAGCATTTGAGCATATGCTTAACTTTAAGCACGTGAGTGATCACATCCCTAATGAGCAAAGCACTTAATCATGTATTTAAGAGCTTTGCTGAATCAGGGACATAGAAAAAAGCACACAGTACATGACTTCTAAATGTAATTTGTTTGCAAATCATTTTAACAATCACTCCGCAGCGTTTAAAGGCCAGTTATAATGCAATTGAACATTGAGTTTGGTGAAACATAAAACATTTTCCTTTTGAGCTACAAGTAATTATAGAAATTTAAAAAACAAGTTCTAAAGATAAATAGCTGTCTCAAATGACTAAAACATATCATGAGAGTGACTGTGCTTTGACTAAAGATCTCTGGTAGTTTTTGCAGGCATATTGGTGTTTTTTAATGCTTGTGGCCTGGCTGACTTCCTATGATGACAATAATAAATAATCATTCCAGTCTAGGTAATTACATTTTGTGTATCTAAATTCCACCTGCAATTTCAAATGCATATAGTACTCTTCTTCATTTGATGTCCCAAAGGGTTATGTATGTGTTACTGTGAATTGTTAAACAGCTGCTGCATTTCACTCCGAAGAAATTAAATATCAGAGGTGAGTTTAAGTTTACAAAGTGTTTCAGGTGAAAGACACTAGATAAATGTGAGTAATTATTATTAGTGTTTTAAAGTACTGTATGTGTTCATTTACTTTCTTCACAGAATTCTTATGATTTTTTGTATATGAAAGAATAATAATAATAATAGAGTTGGAAAAGTTCAGTAAATCTAGGTAATTAACCTGCCAATGAGGATTATAAAAACAACATAACACATGAATGGCCATACTGGATCAGACCAATGGTCCATCTAGCCCAGTATCCTGTCTTCTGACAGTGGCCAGGGACAGATGTTTCAGAGGGAATGAACAGAACCGAGCAATTATCGAGTGATCCATCTTCTGTTGTACAGTCTTAGCCTCTGGCAGTCAAAGGTTTAGGGAAACCCAGAGCTTGGGGTTGCATCCCTGACCCTCTTTAATAGCCCCTGATGGACCTGTCCTCCTGAGCTTATCTAATTCTTTTTTTTAACTGTTATATTTTTGGCCTTCACAACATCCCCTGGCAATGATTCCACAGGACTGTGCATTGTGTGAAGAAATATTTCCCTATGTTTATTTTAAACCTGCTACCTATTAATTGTATTAGGTGATCTCTGATTCTTGAGTTACATGAAGGGGTTAATTAGTCTTCCCTATTCACTTTCTCTACATGATATGTGATTTTATAGACTTCTTTATATTCCCGCCTCCCGTAGCTGTCTCTTTTGTAAACTGAACAGTCGCAGTCTTCTTAATCTGTCCTCATACGGAAGCTGTTCCATACTCCTAATTACTGTGTTGCCCTTCTCTGCACCTTTTCCACTTCCAATACATCTTTTTTGAGACAGGGCGACCAGAACTGCACACAGTATTCAAGTTGTGGGCATACCACGCATTTGTATAGTGTCATTATTATATTTTCTGTCTTTTTTTCCTATCCCTTTCCTAATGGCTCCTAACACTGTTAGCTTTTTTGACTGATGCCACACACTGAGCAAATGTTTTTTTCTAGTGCTATTGTTTAATCTCATTATATTTATACTGGTCTATAAAATAAACATCTAGGAACACTTATTTCCAGAAATGTGGTTCCAGTTTTGTTTCACAATAACACTCTGAAGAATCTGACTTCGGACACCTTCGGACATCAGTCACCTCGGACTTCACAGTTTCTCTCTACTATTCACGGTGTTGAAGCAGTATGTTGACCTCACATCCTTCTGCTCCAAACTACACAGGTCCCCACCCCTGGATCTGAAGGAGAATCTCCATTAGCACTCTTAATGAGCAGGGATCCTAATTTTCCATGATAAAAATATAAATTAAAATCTATGTTTTTCTGTGATTAAAATTAAACCCTGAACTTTAGTTTCCCTAGCCACAATATATCTAGGTATCAGTAAAACACAATGTATTATTGATATATTTACAATTTTTAAGATGACAACCCGAGCCCTGCCAATTTTTCTGATAATCCAAATTTTAGATTATACAATCTGGCCCTGGTCCCAGTTGGATTGGATAATCGGGGTTCCACTGTACATGTTTTTATTTTTTCACGAAATATAAAAACTAAAGATTCTCTGCAAAAAACACAAATTCCATGTTTTTCTGTGGCAAACAGATTTCTAAGATTCCTGCTAATGTGCAGTTCTAATTCTATCTAGTAGAAGACACATCACATTAGCCAGTTTATTATAATATATTTAGAGCTGGAAACTTTAAAAGTCAGGATTTACAAGTTAAATCCTGCCAAAATCAGTGTAGGGGTATAATAATAAATATTTATTTACACTTCCTCTTCATCCAAAGCATATCCCCAAAAGCCATGTTTTATCTGGCTGTACAATGCCTAGTGGAACAAACCCATGGAAAAAGCTATAGGAGATTAAGGTGACCAGATGTCCCTATTTTATAGGGACGCTCCCGATGTTTGGGACTTTTTCTTCCATAGGCGACTATTACCTCTCACCCCCTGTCCCATTTTTTCACACTTGCTGTCTGGTCATCCTATAGGAGATACACAGAAGGGCAGGGTGGCTATGGAGAATCTACCCCCACTGAGTAGCCTCCAGTGTCCCCCTCTGCAAAAATCTCTGCATGGCTGACAGATTGCACCAAGAAAAGGGGAGTGACTAGGCAGTGCATAGATGAGCCCCACCTGCATGTGAACTAAAGTGACTCCTTATGAAAGCAGCACTATCAGCACTAGCCCTATTAGTCAAAACATCATTGATACTAGATGCAATAGCATTGTCTAGCCACGTGTGCTGTGCGTGGCCCATTGAGGAGTGACTTAGAAAAACTAGAGGCCCGGTAGACAAAGGCAGCCTAGCCCGCCTGCCATCCTTGCTGCCATTGCTGCAACCATATATCAAGGACAACAAGAATCACCATGTTACTGGCTCAGATCTGACGGGTTGAGGGCAGGGTTTCTCCAGCCAGTGCAACAATTGTCCCATGCCCATATTGTATCCCCACCACTTTCGCAGTGCGTTGGAGCATACAGAACAATGGCTCTGTGTTTAAACCCACTGGAAACCATGTGAGTGACACGCAGGAGGGATGCCAAGGTGCCTCCCTTTGTTTTTACACAGGAGGCAACACACTGTATTTTTCATTATGCTCACAGTAATATGTTCTTGTTCTGCAGCTCTTCCAGGAATGCAAGTTCCAGGCCAGCTAGTGAGCCTGTTTCTGTTCCCATTGAAGTCAATGGCAAAATTGCCATTAGACTTCAAAGGAAACAGGAATGAGCCCGTGGAGAGTTGTATGTGTAGAATAAAGACATAAGTGCCCCAGTCAGCAATTTTAGATCATCTAATAGTGAAAATGTCCAGGAGTAGTATGGAAAACTGCCAAAATATTTCTAATATGTGGGTTTTACCAGCATGATATTTATTAGCAAAAAATTATTGCCTCAATTTAGCAAATAAATGTTGAAAAGCAGAAGCCCTACTTTTAATAGTAAAGCATACAGCCAAAGCATAAAGCACAAAGTTCTGGCTGACAACATAATGTCTTACATATCTGTATTTTTTTCTTTGAATAGTAAATACAAAAATACTTAGCACTACCTAGCACTGTGTATGGTCAAAGCACTGTGGAACCTGTACTAATCATTACTGAGTTTTAGAAGCTTGTTGTATGCAAATGAATTCAGACATGAGAGTAGGCATTAGGAAACAGAATATTAGAATACATTATAAAATGGACCAGAGAAAACAATTGATTTGATTGGCTGAGCATTCCAAGCAGTGACTAGAGATCAGCACAATTCACTTAAATAGTTCTGCACTGTGAATTGTGCTGATTGCAGTCAGAGCTTAGAAGCTCATCACTTAATTAACAATATAAATATTTTAAAAATTAACAATTCATAACACCACAATAAGAGGCTCCATTGTGAGTATAGAGTAGGATTAATTCTCAGTTGGCTGCTCTGATGGCACTTGGCCTTCAGTCTCTTGCCTTACAACAACACACTCGGTGTGAATTAATGCAACACAATTCACGCCCTGTCACGTCTCATTACTTAATTATGAAATGTCTTTAGCACTTTGGACATTACTCAGCCTGTCTGATTGGCTGTGACTGATGTCATACTCATTTTAATAATAGCCAGTACATGCATGGGTAGATCCGCCCCACGCCCCGCTTTCCTTCTCTTTATTCATGAATTCCATTTCATAATAGTAATAATATACTCCAGGCAGTGCATTTCCAGGGAATTATTGCATTTCTCAAGTTGGCAAAGTCATTTGGCCTTTCATCCTTATGCCTTGCAACACCAATCTAGGTATGTTATAATTGCCCAGAAATGCACTCTCTGGAGTATTATAATTCTTATCTGAAGTTGTTTCACTTTCACCTGACCGGTCCATGCAAATTCCAGTAAGAAGAGAGGTCATCTGGTCATGGAGTTTAAGGCCAGAAGGGGTCACCAGATCATCTTATCTGATCTCTTGTGTACCACAGGCCCCCAAAACCACCCAGCACCCACACACTAAACCCAACAACCAAAATCAGTCCAAAGTATTACAGTCCACAAGAATCTAGACTGTTCCTGTATTAAATTATTCTCTCTGGATGGGCAATCAGATGCCACCTGTGGTGTATGGATATGTGTGTATATATAAGGCACTGAGCAACTCATGCACATAAAATTTCAACACATTAATTTACAAATATTAAACATATTTTATAAGATATAATCTACACACTTTCATGTCTCTTGACGATTCAGCAGCACCGTCTCCCGAGTATTTAAGGTGGCAGTAACTTACTCTGAAAATGCACACAGTGACACTCCTGATTTAAGAAGAGATGTGGAGCCACATACATCGATACAGTAGAATGCAGAGATTTTTTTTTAAAATGTTAGACATTACGGAGATTGTTTATGAAAGCTTACAGGAAATCATTCTTGTAAAGCAGCCTTTGAGTCTAATGATCAAAGAAAGGATAAACCATGTTACTCAGTTTATGATAAACTAATGGTAAGTAAATACTTTGTTGAAGTAGAAGGAGAAAATAATTCATGGTTTAGAAATAATCCTCAGATTCAACAGTGCCAAAATCTTGCAAGATGTTCTCATGAGAATTTGGCCCATCCAAGCCCCTTCTGGTTTTGGATCTTACTAGAGATGGGCTTAAATTGAGAAATTGTGTCCAGATATCAAACCTGAACTCTTCCCCAAAGTTAGGGGTATTTGGAGCTGAGGCTTTGGGTCAACCTGTTGTAAATAGTTTGACAGTGCCTGTCATCCAAAGATCTCAAAATCACTTAATAAACATTAATGAGTGAAGCCCAGGTGAGGTAGGTCTGTATCACCAGTAAGTAAGGTTTGATAGTCGGTTATTCTAATATAGTTTACACCAGAAACTATAAACTACAAAACCTCTGAATCTACCTCCTCCCGTCCTCCTCAGGATCATTCGCTTTTCAACAGTTACAGGTTCCGCACTCCTTTACTTTTTAATTCATAATCATAGATTTTAAGAGACTATTATGATCATATATTCTGACCTTCATAACACAATCCAAAGAACCTCACCCATGAATCTCTGCATCAAGTCAACAATCTCTGTTTCATCTTGTAATGGGATACACACACTGTTGCAGTGCTTCCTTGTGGCTAGGCATGGGGATTAGCTCTCACCCAATCTGGCATCCTTCCCAGTGGATGCTCACACCTTGGCCTCTCTGAGACTTGGGGTACTCCCTCTTTGTGACTCAACCCTCCAGTCACATCACTGTTTAGTCCTCCTCTTCTGAGGTGTCAAAGTCCCACTGGACAAGCTGTCCATATGGTGTGTCAGGGAGGCTTCCAGTCCAAGTGTAGGTCCAATGCCACTTTCCCACTGACTGGCAGGGAAACGTGTCCCTAGGTCTATACCTATCAACCACAGTCTACTCAATCTCAGTCCCTGTTGCTGTTTTCCTGGGCTCCTTTGTACCTCTCTAACTCCTGTTCCACCTCTGGGTTTACCAGCTCGAGCTTCCTCCACTCCCAGTGGCTACTTCACTCCTCTCTGCTTCTTGCCAGACTCTGTAGTCCAGGGCAGTATCCAAGGCCTTGCTTTCCCCCTAGAACTCTTCTTTGCCCCTAGCCAACTCCCTTTCACTCTAGGGAGTAACTACAGAGCTCCTCCCTGCAGCCCTCTCCTGTTCTCAACTGCCTGGATTTATAGAAGCCCAGCTGGGCTTTATCAGTCCCTGGCTCTCCTCCAAGGGCTACACTTACCAGCCGGGTCGACGCGGTGAGTTCGACTTCTCGGAGTTCGAACTATCGCGTCTAATCTGGACGCGATAGTTCGAACTCCGGAAGCGCCGCGGTCGACTCCGGTACTCCACCGCGGCAGGAGGAGTTGGCGCAGTCGACCTTGGAGCCGCGGACTTCGATTCCGCGGCGTCTGGACGGGTGAGTAGTTCGAACTAGGGTACTTCGAATTCAGCTACGCTATTCACGTAGCTGAACTTGCGTACCCTAGTTCGACCCCCGCCCTTAGTGTAGACCTGCCCCAAGTGCAGCCTATAAGGTCAATTGGTCCTTTTTAACCTGCTCAAGCCTTATGTGGGGAGGACACCCCATCACAGATCTATAGCATAGCTTGTAGAAAATTATAGGCTTAGTGGGAGGGGAGAGCTATTGTTGCCTGCAGCTCTTCCTTTTTCTAATGGTTTCTGAAGGTAGACAGCTGGCCTTGACTCCCTGTTGCGAATCTTGAAATGGTGAATGCAGTACAGAGAACCTGCTCACCACTCCTTTTTTCCTAGCGCACCTACATGCAAGCTGTCTGACGACTCCTTCCCTGTCCATATGTAAAAAGGCATGCTAGATTTAACTGCTGTCGAGAGACTAAAGGCTTGTCTACAAGGTGTGATAATGTGCACCAGTGAAACGTGAATTCAAATTCACAATATTTGATGCACTAAATGGCTGGTGTATACCCTGCTGGCATGCACAAAAAGTTCCCTAGTGCATACTAACATAGAACTGTTTCAAGACATGGTCAAATTGTTACTGTGCTGCGTAGACAAGCCCTGAGGGAAAGAAGGGTAGTTTTGTGGTTGAAACATAAGATTGTGGCTCAGGGACCTGAGTTCGGCTCCTGGCTGTGGTACAGGTTTCCTGTGTGACCTTGGACAAGTCAATCACACCCATATTTCAAACATGAAAATGGACACCTTAGCCGTTTCAAATTGGGCCTCAAATTGGAGGCCATTTGGGGTTCTAATTTCTATGTGCTACAGTTTGCTGATCTATAAAATGATCCTAATGAATGATGAAGAAGTCATTATATGTCCTGAGAAAGGTGGGATTTGGGCTTTCTTTGCTTCCATCCCTGAAGACCATGATTTGGGAAACAGGCCATGTGGTGTCCCACAAAGAAGTTGAAAGAGGAGAGTGTTGCAAGCTATTGAAGCAGACCTCACTGTAGAAAGTAGGAAAGGAATAGAGGATATTAAGACTGGAACAGGGGACTGCCAGTTGGACTCACGGGGACAGAGGTTTATGGCTGCAGATAGTAAACATGCTGAACTCCACAGTCCGGCTGAGCTAATTTCTCTGATTTTTTTCTGATTCATTTCAAAACTATATGAACCAGTATTTTTTTAGTCAATAAACACCATGAAAGCCACCACCAAAAGTAAACACATTTCAGCACCTATAGTGTGTGTACCCTTTTGCAGTGCCCATCGCACGGAGCTGTGAAATCTCTGAAGAGACTGTTGTTAAAGTAACTGGGGCAGGAACAAGCTAGATATTTTAATTTTAATGACATGGAATGTCAAGTTATAAATAACAAATTAAAGATTCTCATGATTCCTTTCTTCGGAGTTCTTGTACATCTGCTGGAGACATTAGAGAAAACAAGGTGGAAGACTAGCTAAGTCAGCTGCTCTCTGCTGAAAACTAGAGCAAGCGGAGGCAACAGTGCCGGTCCTAAGCCCAAATAAAAGAGGAGGTGAAGATGGAGCTCAAAACCCAAGTATGACAAATCTCAGTGAAAGCTGAAAAGAATCTGATATCTCAACAGACCTTGAATCCCAAAGACCAATTATGTAACAGGAATAGGCAGGTGGAATGTATGTACTTTATATAGTATGGGAAAGTTGGCACATGTTACACAAGAAGTCAGGGGCATGTGCAGAAATTTAACTTTGACCCCTTTTTAACATTCTGTGCCCCCCCCATCCCTGGGAGGAGCTCCCTCTTCCCTCCCCCGACCTCCACCCCAGCTCCAACAGGAGCTCACTCTTCCCTCCCCTCACCGCATAGCCCCAGGGCCAGGAGGAGCTCAGTCTCTCAGACACACACTCATGCCACCAGGGCCCCCAGGTGCCCCTCATGATTATTTTTTGGGAGGGACCCCTGCTTGCCCCACCTTGCACACACCCCTGCAAGAAGTGAAAAAATACTATCTGAACATTCTGGTTGTCACTGAGACAAACTGGGCAGGGAGTGGCAAGATGGTTCCCTGACGGTGCTATAATCTTATACCTAAGAGGAGGAACATCTAAAAGAGATGTAGAAATTGTGCTGAGTAACATCACAGAGATGATCCTGCTGGCCTGGAAGCCAGTGAAGCAGAGGATAACAGCCAATCTGCAAACAAGACATGTCAAGTGTACAATCATCCAAATATATGCAACCAACAAATACAGCAGGTGGTAATAAAAAGGACACATTCTATGAGCAGATGCAGTTAGTTTTGGATGATGTGCCTACCCATGACATCAAGTTGATGTGAGGCAACTTCAGTGCACAAATTAGCAACAACTCTACCACTTGGGAAGGAGTTATGGGCATAGCAGTGGAAGGCATCCAAACTGCTCATGGCAAATGGCTCTTGCATCTCTGTGGCACAAGCATCCTAAAGGCAGAAAGGCAGTCTCTTCCAGCACAAAAGGATTCACAAGCTTGCAAGGTGATCACCAGACAATGTGATTGTCAATCAGATAGACCACGTATGTATATGTAAAAGATGGGCGTCTTCTTTGAGGAATGTTAGAGTCAGCAGAGAAGTAAATTTGGCTCCGATGATTATCTTTTAGTGGCCATATTACAACTTAAACTCAAAAAAAGAGTACACCTCTACCCCGATATAACGCTGTCCTTGGGAGCCAAAAAATCTTACCGTGTTATAGGTGAAACCGCGTTATATTGAACTTGCTTTGATCTGTTGGAGTGCACAGCCCCGCCCCCCCGGAGCACTGCTTTACCGCGTTATATCCGAATTCGTGTTATATCGGGTCACGTTATATCGGGGTAGAGGTGTATTATAGCAATAGAGAAGTTCAAGAACAAATAAATGCAGATCAGATTCAACATTGCACTTAGCAACTGTTCCAGTATTTTACAGGACCAGGCTGATGAAAGCCTGGAAGACAGATGGCCAAACTGAAAGAAAACAGTAGTCAATATAGCAGAGGAACACAGCATGGGTGAATGTTTTGACACTGTGACTGGAATTAGACAAGGGGATTGTTATCACCAATCCTCTTTGCATAAGCAATAGATTGGGTGATGAAGCTGGCAACAAAAGGCATTCTGGATGGTATAAAATGGGTTAGCAGAGACAAGTTCCATGACCTTGACTTTGCCAGCAACGTTGCTTTACTAAGTATGACGTGGAATGGAATGATTGTCCTTAATTCAGAGGTAGAATTGGAAGAAGCAAAAATTGGACTGAAAGTAAATGCAAAGAAAATTAGTATTATGAAGCTAGGAAACTGAACAACTGGATGGAACAGGTAGAAGAGTTCTGCTATCTGGGAAGTGTGATGATATTTAAAGGTAGCTGCAATAAAGATATTCATAGGAGATTAGGAAAAGCAAACACCACTTTTGGAAGGATGAACAAGATCAGGTCAAACAAAGATCTCCATACCAAACTAAAAGTCAAGTATGTATGCACTGTATGCAGCTATATACATGTTACGTACGGTGCATAATACTGGCAGCACTGAGAAAAAACAGTGCTTGCTGCCCCACTGCCCACTCAAGTTTGGCCCCACCAGCCCTCTGTTGTGATGAGGGTCATCAGCGCCAAAACTGAGCATGCACAGGGGTCTCAGCACTGCTCAGGTTCGGACCCATGGCCCCTCACCTGAGTAGCATGGTGACCCTCTGTGCACTGGAATTGCAACACCACTCACCCAGTTTTAGCCCTGCAGCCTCTCTGGTAGGATGGAGGGGCTGCAGGACCAAACCTGAGGGGTGCTGCCAACCCCTGTACATGGGGGTCACAACATCAGTCACTTAATTTTGGCCCTGCAGCTCCTACATCATGACAAAGGGTCACAAGGCCAAATCTGAGTGGGCAGTGGGACAGCCAGCACTGCTGCTCCTCACTATTGATGTGGCGCCAGCTCTTGTACCAGAGCTTCCCACACAAAGGCCTACCCAGCTTTGCTCCACTTCAAGCAGCCCATATCCCTCCTCAGGGATAGATAGTGACACTGTATCTGGGCAGACCAGGCTGGAAGGTGGGGGCTTAGCATTTTCGGATGAGGTGCAGTGGCTGCAGCAAGGATGTATCCACAGAGATTGACAGTGCAAATTTATGGAGAGTGTTCCTGGGTCAGATGATCCCATGTGACTGTACTGAGTATGCTACTATGTGGAGCAGAGACTTGGCCAATGATAGTGGCTGACAAAAAAAGATTGGAAGCTGACTATCACAGATGGCTGAAAAAGATACTACACATTTAGTGGAAAGACAAAATAACAAATGCGAGAATAAGGCAGCTGAAGGAGCTGGACATGCTAGAAAATACCAGCGAAAGAAGGCTCAGGTGGTTGGGACAGGTACACAGTATTGAAGAGCCATGCTAACCAAGCATTGAATTAGGTACCCAAGGGAGTAAAGAGAAAGTGAGGAAGGCCAAGGAAGAACTGGCAGAAGACAGTGACAGAAGATATTGGATGCATTGGCATCACCTAGGAAGAACATCATAACTAGAGAAAACAAACAGAGACCTTGTGGCACCTTAGAGACTAACACATTTATTTGGGTATACGCTTTCATGGGATATAATCCACTTCATCAGATGCATGGAGTGGAAAATACAGTAAGCAGGTATAAATATATAGCACATGAAAAGATGGGAGTTGCCTTACCAGGTGGGGGGGTCAGTGCTAATGAGGCCTATTCAATCAAAGTGGATGTGGCCCAATCCCAGCAGTTGACAAGAATGTGTGAGCATCAACAGAGGGAAAATTCTTTTTGTAGTGACCCAGCCACTCCCAGTCTTTATTCAGGCCTAATTTGATGGTGTCAAGTTTACAAATTTATTCTAATTCTGCAGTTTCTCATTGAAGTCTGTTTTTGACGATTTTTGGCGACTTTTAAGTCTGTTATTGAGTGTCAGTCAGCATGAATAGGTCGGAGTATGAACGAGAGGCTGCTAGGCAACTCTCGGACACCACATTCTATAGGCCATTACCATCTGATCCCACTTAAGGGTATCAAAAGAAACTGTACCATCTGCTCAAGAAACTCCCATCTTTTCATATGCTGTATATTTATACCTGCTTACTGTATTTTCCACTCCATACATCTGATGAGGTGGGTTATATCCCAAGAAAGCTTACGCCCAAATAAATTTGTTAGTCTCTAAGGTGCCACAAGGACTCCTCTTTGTTTCTGCTGATACAGACTAAATGGCTACCCCTCTGAAACCCATAACTAGAGAGGACTGTAATCAGCAGAGGAACTGGACTGCCTTATGTGTCAGCGGCACAGGAGGAACTAAAGTCTAAGGGAAGGGAGGCATGGTGGGGAAGATAACTGAGAAGCATGACATGGAGTTCTCTTCAGATTTGAATTGTTTTCATTTGACATCTTAAAACAACATTTTATTTGATAAGGGTCTGAACCAAATGCCCCACATCCATGTACCCCCCCAAAATGGGGGATTATCTTAAAGGGCTTGTTGCCAAGTAAATAGAGAGCAGGGCTGGAAATGCAGAGATCTGGGTTCTAGATCTTAATATACCACTGGCCTACTTGGTGACATTAGGAATGTCAATTCACTTACCAGTGCCTTAGTTTCCACTCTATAAAATGTGGACAATGATACCTACCTCCTTTGTAAAGTGCTTCAAGATCTACAGCTGAAAAATAGTAGGTGATATTATTATCTGCCTCCAAACTTTGTGGCTGGGTCCCATGTACACATTTAATTAGTCTTTTGTTATTAACTGTGTTCAATGTAATAGCATTGTTATAAACAGAAGCTGCAAAACACAGATGTTAAATTTTTAAAGGAAAGAAAAATCAGGGAACCATAAATTAAAAAAAAATGTTTCAAATACACATCATACGGAGCTATGAAATAAATATATATCTTCTCTTTACCAAGCAGTAAAATCCAATGAATGTTGAATGTTAAGTCATTTTATTACTGCATAAAGTGGTCCTATGCTATAGAATTGGTTATGGCACTAAACATTAAATTTAATCAAAGGTGTACTGGTAAATCAGGGTTTCCAGCAGTTTTACCCTGGTATTCTTCTTTGTACTACTATATAGCTGAGTTCTACTATGCAATATAATAAATTGAAAAATATTTTAGAGGAATTAATTGTTGTGGCAATGGATACTTAAATATTACAGCACTATTTGATGATGCATGTTAGCTACCAGTTTCTCAAAATCCAGTATATATTTCGTATACACGTAGCTGAAGTCACCACACTTAGATTGATTTACCGTGGCGTCTTCACCGCAGTGAGTCGACTGCTGCCACTGCCCCGTCGACTCTGCCTGCGCCTCTTGTGGTGCTGGAGTACAGGAGTCGACGGGAGAGTGCTTTATCGCGTCTAGACTAGATACGATAAATCATTCCCTCAGTTAAATTTGCACAGTGCTCCAATTTTAGATCACTTTCCATAAGTTTCCTTAAATTCACTAGACAGACTTTGATATACATGATGAAGATGACCATTGGTTTTAATGGAGTTAACAGCCTCACCACCCAGAGAGCTGGTAGCACAGCAAGTTGAGGCTGTGGGGCTGGGGGGAAGCAGGGGAGGGGCTGGGGGCTAGCCTCCCCAGCTGGGAGCTCAAGGGCCGGGCAGGACGGTCCCATGGGGCCAGATGTGGCCCGCAGGCCATAGTTTGCCCACCTCTGCTCTGTGAGGTAGTGGGGAGAGGGAAGCAAGGTGGGTAGAAGGGTTGACCTGGGCCAGGGATTAATGAATTTTGGAAGGGAATAGGAGTATAGAATTGACAGACGTGTGTGTGTACAGGGCAGGGGAAACCTTGAATCTAGGAATGTCCCATCAACTGAGGTGAAATTTTTTTGGAGAGAGAACCCCTTTATTAAAATTTTGACTGCACAGCTTTGACAAAGCAGCATTGTTTTCCTTAGTGCCTAAAGAGTAGATCTGTTTGTGCATCACATTTATTTGAATTTCAACTTACAATCATTAAAAGAACTCCCACTCCAGATCTAGGTACCCATGACAGAAAATTAAAAACACAAACCAACAAAGAAAAAATACAGCTGGAGCATAACCACCTTTTTCTGCACAAGAGGCTGTTCCACAGAACCAAAATTTCCCCACCACAGCTTCTGCAAAACCCTAATTTCTACCTCCATATAAGAATCCATAGGCCAGTCCCAGCTCCACAAATCTTAGCCCTATCCCCAAATGCCTTCTCAGACAAATGGCCTGTATAGCATGTCTGTCAGGTCAACACATTCATGCTGTTTTAAACCATGCAGGGAGTGAATTCCAAAGCTGAGACTCTCATGGAGAATGCTCTGCCAGAAGCTCCCTTTTGTACACAGTGCCAAAAGAATGACAGCTTAAGCTCAACTGTTATTATAAATAGTAATAAGCAAATATCAGCTTGCCTGGTACTTTTGTTGTCAATAGGAAGAATATGAAATCTCCGGTCATACACATGGCATGAGGAAATGGTAGTTCTCAGTGTTTTATGAAACTGAACTGTCATGTCATATTGTCAAGAAAATCTACTCTGCAGTAAGTTAGCTGTCAGTCAAAGTTCAACATTTGCCTCCCCACAGTGACTGTGGTGCTGCAGTGTAGGAAGGTACCACAGTTACTGCAGATACCAGATGAAGTGAACATTGAGTTTTTATTTGTGCCATTATACAAAAAAAAAAGCATATTTCTTTATAAATATATAAGCAGTATGGAGGATAGCTCTCCCTAGAATATCACCTGGTTCTGGAAGCTGACAGATCGTGTTTACCTTGATCCAAAGATCTCTGGCAACATCCAATAAAATTTCACCAATTTAACCAATATGCTGCTGTAATTGCCACAGTTCTCAATATATATTTATACCGCCTGGATTCTCACACTGCAGTAGAAACTGAAACATCTCTTAAGAAATTTGCTACCAATATTAATCCTTGCCCATTTCAACATAGACTTTGCCATCATCTAATATAATTTTATTTGGCTAGCTGAAAAGGATGTCGCCTGGACACACGAATTAACCAAGAATCATTGTTTTTCTTTTAAGAGTGATAGATCAAGTTACACAGTCAAATGGAACAAATGGAAATGGAGCATCCCTGACAGATTCCATTAGAGAAGGCGTTCTTTCAAAAATGACTGAAATTCTCAATATACATGCAATTTATTTATTCTACTTTTGCTGACCAGCACAGAGGTAATGAACAGTTACATATGGAATTCTCTGATTCCATACCGTTTATGATAAAAGGCAGTGTATCTAGTGGTTAGAGCAGGGCATTGACAAATAAAAATCCTAGTTCTGCCACTGACTTTTTGTGTGAATTTGGGTAAGTCACTTAATATCTTTGGGCCTCAATTTACCCATGTATAAAATTAGTATAACTCTTAATACACCTACCGCACAGGGGTATAGTGAGAATAAATCTTTACTATTATAAAGCACATTGTGATCCTCAAATAAGAGGTTATACGAGCACAAGTTTATTATTTTTATCTTTCAAATTTAAAAATGAATAAGACTAATACCCTTCCTCAGACTCAAACAGGACCAGTTCTCAAACCAACATAAGAAACAAAGGCATTTCTCAGCTGCAATGCAGAAATATTGATCCTGAGTACTTCCTCATTCCAAAGAGAGATTTATTCTTTCTGCCTATAATAGTCACATTGAGGGAAGAAGCTGCTAAAAGGGGTGTGACTTTTGCTATAAAGAGTTGTTTTCTGTTTTATTTTTTAGGTTTAACACAGCAAACATTTGTTTTTTTCTACCCTGACACTTATTGAAAGGGCCTCCTTTTCAGCTGATTGGAAAATGGGTTCCCCCGTCCCCCCATGGAAAATTTACCGTTTTCATCAAAAATAAAAGAAAACTATCCAAAAGCAAATAATTTCAGTCAAAAACTGGCAAAAAAAATTCAAGGAAGGCATTTTTTTTACAAAAATATTTGTTTAGCTGAAAACCCAGTTTTCCACGAAAAAGAGTTTTGACAGAAAATTTTCACCCAGCCCTAATTAGCAGCCTTCTCAGAGGCAAAGCTACTGTATGGCTATAAATACTACAGGGATCGGCAACGTTTGGCATGTGGCCCAATAGGGTAAGCCCCCTGGCAGGCCGGGCTGGTTTGTTTACCTGCCACGTCCGCAGGTTTGGCCAATTGCGGCTCCCACTGGCTGCGGTTCGCCGTCCCAGGCCAATGTGGGCTGCAGGAAGCCAATTCCTGATATACTTTATATCCACATATATTGTAAGCAATTGAAAGCCACTTATACAGGAAGGAAAATGGGGAAAAGCCACTTGCATGCATAGTATAATTATAAGCAAGCAGAATTTAATTTACATAATCCTTCCAATCCAATGTCTTTTGCTATGGAGTGAGATACCGGGGCTAGCCAGGAGAATACTCAGTCCCGCGACACAAATGGGAGATTTCCGGTTATCCTGTAAACTGTTGGAGAGTCAAAGAAGAGAGGATAAAGGTTCAGAAGAGCTCTGTACTGAAAGTAGAGCCCTGCCCTATGAAGATAAGGATGCACCTGGAAAAGTTACTTTAAGTGACTATTTCACATCAGCACAATCAAATTCTGTTCTGCTTCCCAATTGAGTGCCTCTCTGTGCCTCCCAACTCTCCCGTCTGTTGAAAGAGAAGCATTGCCTCTTTCTTTGAATCCCTCCAGGGGCTCCCATTTCTCCATTATATAAGATTCAAAGTTTTTTCCCTTCCCACCAAACCCCACCATATTTATCCACCCTATTATTTAGTCTCTCTCACACGCTCTCCACTCTACCATAATGAATGCCCCAATGCCTTATTTGCCTATTTCTCCCACAACTGACTTTATACTTTCTTCCACACTGTCCTTAAAGGAACCACCTTCCTGAGCTAACTGAAAAAGAACCCTTGCTCCACCGCACTTTCTACTAGGCTTCACTGAAGAGCTGCATAATCTTATTGATGTCAACTCTGTCCTTCACCACCACCACGCAATCTCCTTCCTGTTCCTTCTCCTTGTACCTCCAGTTGTGCTATGTTCACACTTAGTTTGTAAGTTCATCAGGGCAGGGATCACATCATCTTATCTGCTCTATTGTGAGGTAGCTATTACATTTTGAGTACTATAAAATAATAAAAATAATCTAAACATTTGTGGCAAGTAGGGCCAGATATACTACTTTTCCCAGTATTCTGAAACAACCCTAAAGGGCAACTTAACTCAGGTCAACCAGAACTTTCAAGAGATAAGAAACACCTCACTGTGTGAACACACACAATTTTACAAATGTGTGGGAACATTCATTTGTCATCATCTTTTGAAGTTCTCTAGTTTTAGAATGGACAAAATGGGCAAAGCTTTATTTATATATCACACATACACACACACACAAGGATGGAAATTATTTATTCAGATATGAGAGGCTGACACATTTTGTTGCACATGTGTGTCAGTGCAATTATAGGCAGGCCACACACTTGTTCATTAGCTGTTCTATTACACCCATGCCACAAGGCAGCAGCAACAAAAGAAAGCTATAAGGACCTCAACCGTCTTGATCAATTCTATTTGAAAACTTTACACTTGTGTTTTGATCCTGCTGTCCTCACACCAGAGAAAACTCCCACTGATGACAGCCCAGGGCCGGTGCAACCCATTAGGCGACCTAGGCGGTCGCCTAGGACACTAGCATTTGGGGGGCGGCATTTCGGGTACTTCGCCGGTGACCGCGGCAGCCAGATCTTTGGCCGCCCCGGTCGGCGGCGGCATTTAAGCGGAGGGACCTGGGGCAGGGGGGCGTGGGGAGGGCCTCCTGCAGCGCGGCATGCAGGGAAACTGCTCCCTACCCCAGCTCACCGCTGCTCCGCCTCCTCCCCTGAGCATGCCACCCCGCTCTGCTTCTCTCCCTTCCAGGCTTGTGGTGCCAAACAGCTGATTGGTGCCGCAAGCCTGGGAGGCAGGAGAAGTGGAGCAGCGACAGTGTGCTCGGGAAGGAGGAGGAGCAGAGGTGAGCTGAGGTGGAGCTGCTGCACGGCTCCCCGGGCCAGGGGGAGCTGCTGCGGGGTAGGGTGCCTCAGGGCAGTAGAAGGTGGAGAGCTGCCACAGGTCTCTGGGGGGAGGGGAGGGGCGCAAGGTGGAAGTTTCGCCTAGGGCACGAAACATCCTTGCACCCGCCCTGTGACAGCCTAAATAGGGACTGCAAAATTGGACCCTAAATAAGACTATTTCCTGCTAAAAAAGAGAAAATCCCATCTTTTTTGCAAGGGAATTTTGTTCAGTCATTGATAAAAGTGAATGCTAGAAGCTTTGAGTTAGAGACTAAAAAATTGGCCTATTTTAATTTGTCACAGAGCAGCCCAAGGCTGTCAATAAATGCCTCGTCTGAAGAGGTAGCCTTAGGATGTCTTTTGTCTGGGCAGTTATTAGGATGTTCTACATGTACGGTACATCCTTATCCCTAATCCTGTAGATCCCATGATTAAAGAAAATGCTCTGAGAACTACTGGCAACTTGAATTATCATTCCTTGCCAGGGATAAATAATTCCCTATTTAAATTTGAAACACAGAGGTTAAGACGACTGAGCATTTCTTTGGACAAAATAAAAAAACACCTCATTTTTTAAATTGTTACTCTCAGGCCTTTAGATGGTAGTTGAAAGATTTTGTGTTCAAGACGACATTTAGAGGTTACAAGTTCACCACTGGCTGTAAACCTCCTGAGGCTTTTCAGATTGCAAAGTACTTAGCCATCCCCTGAAGATTCCTTTTTTCTTATATAGTTTTCAAAGCATCTGATATAAAATTCTCTAATATTTCTTTTTCTAAAGTAACCTCTTTGTTTAGAAGAGATGGGTTTGGTACGTTTCTTTGAACTTGATTTTGAAAGACATAGTAAACAGTGGTTTTAGCGCTATTGAAACTCAAATTAAACTGGGAAGAGTCATGTAACTTTCCTACATATCTACAGCCTTCCCTTCTGTTTTAAAAGCATCACCTGGTAAGAGCAGAGTTCAGTTCTCATGGTGTAACATCACACAAGCCTGCATGAAAGGATTCACATTTTCAATCTTTTCCTCAGACTTTCACTAATTTTGGTTTTGCCTTTAGTGACATGGGCCAACACCATCCCTTTCCCTGGGAATTCAGTAAAGGGTTTGTAATTATATAGGACAGTGGCTCTCAACTGTTCCACCACTCTACCCCTTTCAGGAGTCTGATTTGTCTTGCATACTCCCAAGTTTCACCTCACTTAAAAACTACTTGTTTACAAAATCAGACATAAATATACAAAGGTGTCACAGAACACTATTACTGAAAAATTGCTTACTTTCTCATTTTTATCATACACTTCTAAAATAAATCCATTGGAATATAAATATTGTACTTATATTTCAGTGTATAGTAAATAGAGCAGTATAAACAAGTCATTGCCTGTTTAAAATTTTAGTTTGTAGCTTGTGCTTTTTATGTAGCTTGTTGTAAAACTTGGCAACTATCTAGATGAATCGATGTACTCCCTGGAAGATCTCTGTGCATTCCCAGGGGTACATGTACCCCTGGTTGAGAACCACTGATATAGGACACGATTATCCTCTCATTTTACATCACTTTCACACCAGTGTAACTCCATAGACTTCAGTGGAGCTACTCCTCATTTACACTTATGTAAATGAGAAGAGAATCTGCCCAAACATTATCTTAAAGCCATTTTTCTATCTAGTGTAACTTCAGCACCTAGAATCAGTGGATACTGATCCCTTCCTGTACACAGTATAACTTTGATCCATGTTATCTGACTAGCTCTAGGAAATGAAGATCAGTCTCTTACCAGGCCTTCTGTGACACATCTGGTGATTATTATCCTAGATACCGGGTCTGATAGGTCTCCCTTTTCTTCTACTTCTTAAAGGGTCCTGGAAGGTCTGTTCCATCTATCCTCATTCTCACTTACACTAAGGTCACTTAAAGTGGGAGTAAATTACATTTATGGCTGCTTAAATTCTTCTTTACATTGCTAGAGTGGTGTAAACTGGCCTTAGTTTAATAAAAATCAGCCCCACTGTTAACCAAACTTTGCTTATTTATCTTCCCATACTTAAAAATAAGTCAAGAAAAATAGCACACACATCAAACTGCATATATAATACACAGCTAATTAGCAAAGCTGAGCGTCTAAATACCCATTTTATGCATCTAAGTAACGATTTAGGCACTCATGTTTGAAAATTGGGCTCTGTGAGATTCCCACAGAAGGAGTTGGTGATGCAAGAAATAATGAGAGTGAAGCTTGAGTGAATCAGAATCAGAATCGTGAGATGGACTTTCCACCTTTTCCCCATACATGTATGTGTATAATAGATGGAGACAAGGTGGGAGAGGTAATATCTTTTATTAGACCAGCTTCAAGATGTTACCTTGTCTCTCTCATATCCTGGGACCAACATGACTACAATAACACTGCAAACAACATATAATGGATGGAAGTAGTCAAAGTGGAGGCTTTCATTTCGCCCAAGTATAACAACTCACTTTCATGTTCATTACGGCTAGATGATGTTCTAAACCACTCTTACCTAGATTACAAGAGTCAAATTAATATTTTATTTTTAGTCTTACCATTCTCCACTGTCACACTCATTCCTCATGCATTTTTGCATTACAAGATTTCCATTGCTTCTATCCCTTGCCCTTTGCTGCTACTAATTTGTCCAACAGTGGATGAGCTGCTCTCCCAATGAATTTCTGTTTCTGATTTGCAGTGTCTGATATATTAGAATGCTTTGACATATACAGTTATATATACACTATATATGCACTTTGACATATGTGAGCCCAATTATAAAATCCATGCATCAGATTATTCGACACATGTCCTTTTATAAGCTAGTAATCAATCATGAATTACAAGGCATTTATAAGAACACCATGTAATGTATGAGAAGGGGATTAGATAGATACACAGACAGATGGAGATAGGAAGGAGCGCATAGAATTTCTGGTGGGAAAAAAACTATGAATTTTATCCATCTCAGACAAGCAACATTTTAACTGCTACTTGTTCAAACATGTTCACTATATAAAATAACATCTCTCATCATCATGCAACTAAATTCAATTTTCCTTTTTAAAAGTACACTAATGTCTGCTTCTCAGAAACCTCTTTTAGGAAATATTCTGTAAATATTCCAAGGCATAACTTATCTATTGTATCTTTATAAAAATGGTAATACAAGCCTATACAAGTGGACCTATCTTATTGTGCCAGTCATATTCAGATATCCTTCCTTTAACTGATCCACATATTTTTAGTATTTCGAGCACAGTTAACTTCAAGCTGAAAGTCCATAGACCTATCCTAGGAAGAAACTGTTATATATGAAAGATAGGTCTGGATTACTGTTAGCAAAAGTTGTACCAAGAACACAAATCCTAAATGTACATACCATAGGATCTGTAATATGTGTGGAGCTATGTTCCAGTAAATGATGAATGTTTTATGTCCTTTAACCTGGCCTTCTAATTCTTGTGTCTGTATAACTCACAAAACAGTCAATCTCATTACAGCCGATACTGGAAAGAATTATTACCTAAGCAGGATTCAGAAACTTCTATTCCCACATTTTCCTATCACTTTTGTTTTTCCATAAGGGGAATGTAAATTAATTTCATTTCTGAGGAGTAACATGTCAACATTGTACTTCTGTATATACCATGTAGCTAGATTATTGTAGAGAGACACTATTAAAAAGTCTGCTTTTGCTAGTAGTTATGATAGTTGTTCTCTATCCTACGTATACAGTCTGCGTCTATCAGTCCAAGATCTCAGCATAGCTCAAATACATCCTTTTTTAAAACAGGTCTGTAGTCCGTTGTGGGAGGGTGGCTCTTCTCCATCCGGGTCTGTGGGCGGCCAATCCTCCCCACTATGTCTCTGGGGGTCGCCTGACATGGGGAATCAGTGGGGCGATGGGAGATGCGAGCTTGGGTCTGTGATCAGGGCCGAACAACAAACACAGTTTTGGAGCCCCACCCCCTGGTCAGGGCGGGACAGCAAAAAGTCTCTGCCTCAGGCCTATACTCAGGCTGAGCAGCAAACAGTCGGGTGTCCTAGCTCTGGCAGAGGGGCCGACAAGTGCAGGCTTCTTGCCTAAGAGAGGGGGAGACTGCCACCCACGGATTGGGATGGCAAAGGGGACACAAGCCCACCCACTCCACTGCGTCCTAGCCCAGGGCCCTAGCAGTGGCAGGGTGGTCTGCCACTGGGTCAGCGGGGATCCTGACCACAACATACTGACTCACTTGCTGTCAGACAGGAGTCGGCTACCTTGGGACACTTCCTAACTCCCCCTCAGGGTGTACCTGGCTCTGTAGAAGGTCATCCTGGTTGTCGGGGAAGAAGGCCTCTGTCAGTCCTTGTAGCTCCTCCGTGCTCGGGGCTGTAAATGGCCCTGGCGGTCCTGGCCAGTCTTTGGCTCCCTTGGGGTCTGCAGTGGCCTCCTAGCTCAGGAGTTCACAGGAGGTATCTGGCTCCTCCGGTGGCTGCCTCCAAACTGAGTTTTCTGGTCCACCCTTTATGCTTCTGGTCCCGCCCACTAACTTCCGGTGGGAGGGTTGAGCGTGGTGTGACTCCACCTACCAGAGTTCAATGAGGGGCTCCTCCCCCTCTGGGGCTGTGGGCGGCTAATCCGCCTCACATAAAAAAGCATTATTTCCCTAAAAATAATTTCAGGTGCAGTGCTGTTGTAGATTACAAGATACAAGACCTTTCATTTTCCTTTCATCCCTGTCCCCTTTTTTCATCAAACAACAAAAACAGAAACCTTCCCAATCAATCCAAACACCTCAGAAAAAAATCTTCCCACACTGATGAGCCTTACAATATGCCATGAAGGTCAACAAAGCTAGCCCCTCTTAAGACTGGTCTTGCTGTTACAGACCTGAGGTGCCTGGAAGTCCAGGAGATTGCTTAGTACCTTGTCTTTTCACTCCCCACTTCATGTTTGTTTTTAGATGAGGAAATAGCGTCCAGTGACTGGGTTGGCTCTCTGGCACACCGAGGATCAGAAGCATGCATACGCACACCAGACTCACTGTTGTCTAGGATATAAAGACAAAATGGCAAAAGATGAGGCCATTTGTAGTCTCTCACTGTCAGCCTGAAGTCACTCACCTTGCCCTAGTTATACCAAAGAAGAGTCAGTGGCCTTGGGCAGTACAGATCAACAGGGGGACTCCTATGGTGGAGCCTTCAACTCCCTTCATCCAGATCCTAGTACTGGTTATTTCTAAGTGACAAACTGAATAGCTTCCTGGCAAGGTACTCACTGCCCCTTTACAGAGTGCTGCTCAAACAACTGCTGTGGCACGTGTACCAGTGATCACATCTGCTCCATCATTGCAACCAAGGATGGACATGGAACAAGGTTATTCTGAGCATCAAAATCAGGCCAAATTTGACACATATTGGTATTGGCAGCTGATCTACAAGGGAAACAAATTGCTGTAGGGCCTGTGGTGCTGATGTACAACAGGTCCAACCATGAGAGTCTAGACCTATTTGAGAACATTCCTATGACCTTTTCTGAGACGCAAACATATCCCATATGCCCTCTACTGGGGCTGTATCATGGATTTTCAGGAGAAACGAATCCATCATCTAGGGGGTGTTTTCCATCTTTTTTTTTAATCATCATATCCTTTTTACATGCAAATATCCCATGTAAAGGAAGATAAGATATCAGCAGATTTGTTTCCCAATATTTTTTATGATGCATCAGTGAGTGCTGTATAAACGTAGCGCAGTTTCAAACTAATTAGTTCTAATGTGACTATCACCACAAAAACAAAAAAAAACAAAATAAAAGTGAAATCATAAATCAACACTGTTCTTGGACATAAAAAGACAGACAAGGTCCCTACAAATATGATCTTACATTTATTTCTAAGCTACTCTATCTCTAGTTTGGGAAGAAGATGAAGATGCAGTTTAGATCTTCACCTCAGAAACATACGTCTGTACAACTTAAAACATTACAAAGTGAAATAAATGAAACTGTTCCAAATGAATCCCAGATGATGCCAGGTGAAAGAAGATTTATGTATATATTGTATAAATATTTAATGATATGGCCAAAACCCCACTGCCACTTAGCAAAAAGACATATATCACTCTTGTGAAATACGACTTTTTAGCCAATAAGGCTGTAATATGTAAATGACCTTGAGTGAATTGTATTGTTATACATTAAACATTTTCTGTCTTATGATTGGCTGAGTCACCTCTGATATTATAGTCCTACCATCCAGCCATGAGTTATTCCATAACAATCTGGAAATTAGAGCCTTAAGTGTTTTTAAAAAAAATCTACAAAATTTACTGTAGTATGTGGGAGGATAAAAGGATATCTTGCATGTGAATTTCATGAGTGTCATTCTCTTGAAATCTTATGCAATGCCTAAGAGCTGTAAACCATGAAATATAAAGTTACGTGTACATCTTGAGATCCTAGCACCATTATAAATCACTCCAGCTACTGTCTTTCTTAACCAGGACATAAACAATATTACCTCACAAAGTGTGCATGTTTCTATATAAAAACTGCAGCAAGCTTCATGTGCATTTGGAGACACAAGTTTGAAAGCTAGTTCCCTTCATCCATCTGAAAACTCTAGCTTTTCCTGTATTGACCTCTCTTCCAATGTGCTGTGGTCTTTTCATAAAGGGCTTGGATCCTGTGTGTCTTCAGATCAATGGGAGAATATCCACTGACTTCATTGGATCATGGATCAGGCCCCAAATGAAGGTAATGCAGCTACTGAGTTCTATCCCTTCTGTTCCATTGGAGATCTTTAAAGTTGAAACTTGTGCTGGCAACTCAGCTTGCTCCTTAAAAATTATATAGGGCAAAAGTCCTGGAACCAATGCCCAGTTTGGGTGACCGGGCTATTTACTGGAGCTATCTGGAAGGAGAAGGAATCCTCCCCTTCCCCTGCCCATGAAGCAGCAGCAGATTCACTGCAGTCCCAATCCAGCAAAGCATCCTTGGGACTAGTAAAATGCTAATAGTTAAGCATGTGTTGAAGCACTCTGCTGGGTCAAGCCATCTGTGAATGCTAGCACACAGGGGCGGCTCTACGTTTTTGGCCGCCCCAAGCAGTCATGCCCGGGAGGCGCCCCGGAGCCGCGGGAGCAGCGGACCTCCCGCGGGCATGACTGCGGAGGGTCCGCTGGTCGCTCGGCTGGACCTCCCGCAGCTGCGGACGGTTCGCAGGTCCGGCGGCTCCGCTTGAGCTGCCGCAGGTGTGCCTGCGGGAGGTCCAGCCGAGCCGCGGGACCAGCGAACCGTCCGCAGTCATGCCTGCGGGAGGTCCACTGGAGCCGCGGGACCAGCGCCCCCTCCGCAGTCATGCCTGCGGCAGGTCCGGTCGTCCCGGGGCTCCGGTGGACCTCCCGCAGGCATGACTGCAGCAGGTCCACTGGCCCAGCCTGCCGCCCCCCCGGGAAAGGGCCGCCCCACGCGCGTGCTTGCCGCGCTGGGGTCTAGAGCCGGCCCTGCTAGCACAGCCTTGTGGCTGCAGCAGCTCCTGCAGATTTTGTACTCCTCCCTGCACAGATTCTCCTCCCTACTCAGTTCCATGGGCTTTGTGGTACTACAGGGTTGGAGTCATCTGCAGCTTCAGTTGGAAAAGGATTTGGCCCAAAGAAAGTCAAGAGATTAGCTAGAATATGAATTATACTTATATTGGTTTGGATACTAACCCCAGGCCCTGAGTCGGAAAGTTTTTGCTAACTTAGTTTTACACTATGTAAATATTTTTTTTAATTTACTCATTGTTGGTGCCAACTTTACATTAAGTACTCCTTTCCTTGTCATCCCATCATAAAACATCGATTTTTGCCTGTTACCTTTTTAAGTCTATTGCACTTGTACTGTACAGTAACTCACAAGTTGTCTGAAACACATGGGACATTAACAAATCCTAATTGGTTGTGTAATGTGAGCAGACAGCATGTACAGTATTAAACCACTTCTAAACCACCTATTTTCTGTATGCAAATCAGACAGAAACAAATGTTTGGCCCCAGCTGGGCAAAATGTCCCATTTAGAATTCTTTTCCTCTTCTTTGTTCTTTGATGTTCTGCAAATGAGCTTTAGAACTCCGCTCTTCACACAATTCAATTTTACAGGCCCATTATCTGAGATATAATGTGGAGGTTAAATATATCAGGGCAGCCATTATGTGAAAATAATTAACAGTAATGAATAATGCACTAATTCCACTGATGAGAGATGGTTATATGTGTAATGAAGTGTTGGGGCAGCCTTGACAAATGAAATTAAAATATTTAAACACTGTTTTATGATATTACTTTGCTCATATAATTTCCTTTACTTACAATGAGCCACTTCGATTATCGTCATTATCTTGACAGCTCTGAAGGATGAAATAGTGCAGGTTAATGTGACAGCGATTAGTCAGAGAGAAAATCCATCACATAAAGCAGAACACAGTGAGGGAGAAAGGCCCTCTATACTTTCCTGTTTCAAACATGAAAAGAATGATACTATCAACATCACTTCAATATTAAATGGATAGAATTATCTTGTCATTCCTTTACAGCCTCTGAAGAACTATCTATTTGTACCTGCAAAGGAAAGGTCAGCCCTTCTTAATCATCCATAAAAATATGTTGATGGATTCCTAATATCAATAACAGTGACAGGAACAGAGACAGGAAGCAAGCCAGGAAATTTAAAAGAAAAGTACTCTAAATTTCAGATTGAAATCCTTGCTGTTTTATATTTTTTAAGCTGTGCACTGTACAAAAGCACAATTAATTTAAAAATGCAAATGCACACAGCTCCAAATTCAAATGGGACATATTTATGTATGAAAATTGCTCCAAATTCTGTTTAAAGAGCAAAGTAACAGCATATTTCCTGGGTATTCTTTGCATCATTTTTGTATTAACTGGCCATCTTTAAACACACCGGCCAATTTTTTTTTTCAAAGTTAGGCTCCTAAAGCCAGATTCAGGTACTTTAAATTACAGTGGCCTGGTGTTCAGACATACTGAGCACCTCACCTTTCATGGAAGTCAGTGGGAGCTTCAGCTGCTCAGCACCTTTGACAATCTGACTACTTTTATTGAGATGGCTTTCGGAACTCAACTTCAGGCATCAAGTTTGAAAATTGTGGCCTCGGTTCAAAATAAAAGTGTGATTTGGGTGAAAAGGGGTACAGTGGGTTCCTGAAAACCCATTGCCAAGATATGTAAACATTGATCAACACCATTTGCTATGGAGGGGAGGCAACCAAATCTTGACGCATACCACTACCCTGGGACAATTGAGAGGCACAGTGTCTCATGGGGAGCTCATGAAGGCACTTTGCCTCAGACAAGTGCTATGCATACACCAGAGCTGTTGAGGAGGGCAGCTGCTGCCAGTGGAGAGGGAGGCAGGGCCATAAACAACTCCTCCCTCCTTCTCCACCCTCATATTTGGCAGGAGCAGACCAGTCCTCGCACTCAGACTGCAATTGTGCAGGGCCCGCAAACAGAGAGATTCTTTGCATCCATCCTCCATGTGCCCTAGGTATTTTGAAATGGCAGTTACCTTTTGAATCAAGAAAAAAAATAGATCCGAGATGGCCCCTCCCCTCTTTGGACACACATACATCAAGGCAAATTCTGTCCTCAGTTACATCTGTTCCTTTCCACTGAACAGCTGAGGGTTGGTTTGGTTGGGGGTGGGGGTTTAATGCATTTAAGATTGCTGTTTTTGTCAACTTTTCACTTTTACTATTTTTATGCAGCATAGAAAACTCTTGATGCTGTTGTTTACTGTAATTTTCTGGCACCCGTGGGGATGAAAACTCATTGCAGGAGGTAGCGTACTAAGACTGGAAGGCTACAAAAGCTTGGCACAAGGCAGATTCCTTATTCTTTCAGCTATTTGAATGGATAGCTGTCTATTTTATAGGCTTTTCTATGATGCTCGTTATGATAGTCCCCAACAGGACTGAATTTATCCTCACAACCTCCATGCAATGTGGGGAAGTAGCATTCACTTTACAAATGAGAAAAGTGAGGCTCAGAGAGATTAAGTGACTTGCCTAAGATCATATAGGAAGTCTGTGGCAGAGAGGGGAGCAGAACCCAGATCTACTGATCTCAGTCCAGTGCTTTAACTATCTTCCTCTCTATCGAGTACCACAGCAGAAGTGTCCAGAGGACTGCTCATTGGCCATTACCAATCATTTGAAGAGATGTCTCTCTCTTGATTTCAGTAAATCATAGACATTTCCCTAAATAGAAGAGCGCTCTCATATGCTTGAGGTTCCAAAAACAAAGTTGTGTTTTTCCTCACATTCCAGGGCCCGCTTTAGCAAAATATAAAAATTATTTTAACAACACCCGCAAACTATTGTATCTGAATTGCTGACGGCACATAGCATGGTGAACCTTGTTGTTTTAATCTAGAGCATAATGAAGACTTATGGAGGGAGACCCTCTGTCATCCTGAACTAGAAAGCTGACTTTTAACTACATGTGAAATGTGAAACTAATGATTCATTGTGATTTACAGCTCTCTGGAACAATCTGCTATGTCTTTATACTGAGCAATTAAACCAGAGGAGGAGGAGAGGTCTAAAAGATAGGCAAGCCATAACTCCATTTCTCTCTGCTGCTGGCTAGAAACAGAATCAAGAAGTTTAAAAACTGAGAAAAGTGTGAGTAGACAGGGGAGAATGTCACTACCTTTTGGGTCTGATTTTCATTCACAGTGAGTAGCATCCTTTTCTGCTAGCAGTCCCACGGAAGTAACTAGAGCTATTCACAGAGTAGAGTACTACACTCATCATGAATAAATATGGCAAAATCTGGCCCTCTGGGAAAATGGCATTGCTGCAGTACCACTGTTTATAACGCTCCTATTCTTTACATGTTACTGTATAATACAGTCTTATGCTTCTAGGAGTTTAGAAGATGCACATGCACACGCATCCAGGCTCTTCCTACAACTTCTTATGTGCAAACTAGCCCTTACATAAGGACTCCTTTAGCTAATATGCTTTTAAAAACTAATTCAACTAGCAGTAGTTCTCTCATTTTGTTAGCTTTAAAAAATACAATTGAGTTCATTAATCTGACAATGAAGTGCCTCTGTAATAAATCTAACATTAAAAAATCATTTCTGGCAAATTACCCAATAAAATCAATGAAGGTCAGGCTCAGTTGAAGAAACAAATAAATTACATGCTATTGATAGGCTAGGCGGACTGAATTGTCATTTAGAAAGGCTAAGAGGGATAAAGGAATGTAATGTAAGGAGGGTATTTATACAACCAAAATGGGGGAAAGGCAAAAGTTTAAGCTGACAGCTCCCATCCATAGGATTCCCTTGACTCAGTCCCAGGATAGCAATAGCAGTTATTCTAACTCTCAGTAGCATACTGGTGTGTGCTTTGGATCTGTCAATATTGACTTGCTCCAATGCTGCTTCATGATCTTTTTACCTTTCCTATATTGAAGCCCCCAAACAGGATTTCTGCTAATAGAAAATGAAGAATAGATAGAATTGAATCATATCACCCATTGGTTTTTCAGCCAGGTTAAAAGCAGTTTGACCCAGTTCAAGTTTTTCAGTACCTTCAACTATTGAAGAAATATAAAGCTTGTCATTCACTCATGGGACTTGCCATCCTTTGATAACAGAGTAACAGTTTTACAGTTAAACTATTCTAACAACATTCTATTTAAAAATCTGTCAAACTTTTCCTGTGAGAGGCCTAAGAAATGGCAATACCCTGGTGTATTTCAACTCTAGCGATATAATCCAATGGCTGAGTTTAGAGCATCTTTGTTTTTAAAATATATAGGTTATATATTGCCTCTTTTTGCTTTCCTCTTCTCTATGAGGGAAGCAAAGGAAGTATTGGATTATCCATGTGTTCTTGTGGGTACAACATTCAATTTAATCTTTTTGGAAGCTCGGATGCTTTTGTGGATCAACAGCCGAATAATACTATTGTGCACTTAGGATTCAAGCCCACAAAGCATGCCTGTGAGGTTCAGAGAATGTGATCTCATATTGACTCCAATTAGAATGGAGGGCGTACTGTATCTTACCTTGTAGAATCAAGCTCTTTTACAATCTGGGCCCTGTTTTAATTGGGGGATCTCAAATGACCAGATCCCCAAGGTATTGGGGTCTCCTAAATCCCTCTACCTCTGAGCTCTCTACAAATATCAACCCTCAGTATTAATACTTAACATTAATTAAGACTCTCAACACTGTCTAATGTGGGCAATGTCAAATCATTTTGCAGATAAGTGAATAATGTGAGTTACCCCTAGGATGCACAGCAAGTCATCCTGATTATACTGGTTGGAGCGAGGTGAGAGGGGCTACAAGGTGGGTGGTTACAGCCCCCTGATCCTGGGGTAAGTACTCTACTAGACCTGGCATACCCAGTCCCAGGCTGCTCTAACCTGTGCTGGCTGGTAATGGCCTCCAAGGAGCCATCGGCTAGCAAGGGAATGCTGAAGTGCAGCAGCACTCTGGTCATGTCCCTGACATAACTTGCCCTCGATACACACCATCTGCAGGGGCCACAGGGAGAGGGTGGGATGTATAAGCTATGAGAACTCTGGGGACTCCCCTACATGAAGGGAATCCCCAGAGGGAAGATCCAGCCAATTTTTGGCCACTTTGCACTGCTGGAGTAGCCCAAATTGGCCAATGCCAGCTAGACAATCTGGTCCACTGACTTCGCATATTGGTGAGCCATTCATGGACACACATGGCCAATTGTTGAATGGAAGAAGACCTAAAGGCTGAGCTCCATACTTATTCTCTTAGGATTACTGATTTTTTTCACTTTATAGAAACAGACCAGTGTTAAGATGATGATCCTCTCACTGCTAGTCTATTATACACCAATCTTTCTTCATACCTTGTTAATTCAATGGAAATTTGCAATTTTTTTTCTCATGGAACTCCATTAATGCATGCCTATTCCCTGAAGTTGCTATGCTCCATAACAGTAAACAATTCCGCCACTATTAACTGATGTCTGATGTAAGTTTGAAAAATGATTTTGTGTTCATTTGTATTTCCAAAGAGTCAGTGCTCAGACTATAGTTACATTTGCCTTGTAACCCTCAGCTGAATTAAAATTTGTCTGAGGGTGAGCTTTCTAACCCGCATCCTAAATCTAATGTGTTCTGTGGCAGAACAATAGGTGCTGTAAGCAGAGGTTATCAGAACACTTTGAAAGCTACTTCCTCTTGACTAAATGACTTTGACTGGATCAGTTCTTGAACAAGACAAATCAAAAGATACTTAATAAGACTTTGGTCTTGCATGAGATCTGCTAGCACAGACACCTGTGAAATCCAATTGACCTAAATAGGGACAGTGATACTGACCTCCTTTCGATAGTACTTTGAGATCTGCAGATGAAAAGTGCTATAAAAGAGCTAGGTATTATTGTTATTAGTTAGTAGTAGTAGTAGTATTTATTATTATATGGGTTTCTGTATCAGTAAGGGTTCTATGGTAGTGGATCCCAGTGTAGGACCAGGGCCTGACCTCACAAAAAAATTAAATACAAATAATTTAATCAGTTCTATCATCAGCCACAAAGTCACCTAGTTGCTGCTTTGTTTCGATCACGGGATTATACCCCACAGTATATTTTGAAGTGCTTTATCCAATCCAGTTTTAAATTAAATTGTGTAAAGCAATGGAGCTTCCACCACTTCACTTGGAAAATTATTCCATGCCTGAAAAGGTCTCACTATTATCAGGTCTTTCCTTATATTCTGTCTATATTTCCCCTTTCTTAACTTCATCCCATCACTCCTAGTTATGTCCATGTAGGCCACCCTAAATCATTTAGCAACTTCTTTAAGGCCTGATTCTGCATCCCTTCCAGTTGTGACGCTGCAGTCAATATAGCAGATACCCAGCTGGTGTAAATCAGTGTAGTTCAATTGAAGTAAATGGAGCTAGGTCCATTGACACCAACAGAGGAACTGGCAAAAAGGGCTGCATCCTTCAAATACTTTCAGACAGTTACCATGCCTCCCTTATTGATTTCAACTTGGTTATTTTTCTTTCCCTCACTTTCAACGAGTAACTACAAAATAACAACATCAATGCATCTTTGTCCCCAATGACTGACAAAGGATTTGATCCAAAGCCCCACTTAAGTCAATGGAAAAACTCCCACTGACCTCAAAAAGCTTGGGCTAAGGCCCTTAGTTGGTGTATGTGTATGATGACATGGGCTCTCTTCGCTTTACTTTTTTCCTCCGTTATATTTCTAAATGCATTGTTTATACAGTGCTCCCAGGACTGAAGATATCTGAGGCATAATTTAGAGAGGTCAAGGGGGATTAGTGAATAAAAATTAGAGCTGTGACTGCTTAAGAAAAGTCAAATTGTGAGGCAACAGGCTAGTTGAAAATAAACTCACACCGTTTATAAGCCTAAGGAGGATTTTGCTGTAGACAATGAAAAAGGTAAAGTAGATTCTTCTTCTTAAATTAGGTCAGCAAGCACAACATTAATAAAATGAAGCACCACATCTAGAATTTAAGCAAAGAAAAACAGAAGAGCCTGATCTCAATCTTCGTTTATACAAGCAACTGAATGTGTCAAGCATAGGAAATGTTATAGAGGTATTAAAACAAGGCAATACTCCAGGCCACCAAACCTCCCTCAACAGCCACAACAGCTTAATTGTTATAGGTATTGGACAAGGTTTATCACTTACTCATGGCTTTTCTGGCAAGGATGCCAGAATATTTTAACCCGCAGAATTGTACCTCAACCACCCTGACCATACTTCCTCCTGAGCTTTCCAGAAACACTTTGAGTCAGAATCCATATGCCAAACTAAAAATCACATAGGGCCAAATGCTAAGATCCATTTATATTAAGGTCCTTACTGCTGCACAGGGTATATTTTATATGGGGAAGACACCATCTTTCTTCAGTGGAGATATGGTGGCTGAGCTATTGACAGAGATAGTCAACATCAGGAGTGATAAGCATGAAAAGAGAAAGGGGCTGAAGATCCAGTAAGGTCTGAGACAATAATCAGTCAAGCTGAGGAAGGAAAAACTTGCCCTGAGAATCAGCTATAGGTATTTGGGCAGAGAGTTATGAAAGAAGATGGTTGATCAATTCTGTTCCAGGAGTGCTGTATGTGTGTGAGCAAAACAAGTTTTGCTACAACAATACTTAGACTGTAAGACACTGATTTCTCATCCAACATGAAACTAAGACTTCAAAGGCCCCAAAATCTGCTCCTGCTCAGGAAAAGGGCAACAACATGTTTGTACAGTGCCTAGTACAACCGGGGCCCAGCCTGGTTGGCCTCTAGATGCCACCACAGTATAAATGTTTAATAATAGTTACAGTATATAGTGATAGCACTAGGAGACACATGATATTTCCCCTGACGACTGGAGACTTATAGAAATTTGACCTCTTCTCTCATAGTTCCCCTGAGCTCCCAGAAAGCCTTTAGAAAGCTTCAAGAAGTCATTGGTTCAGGGAACTGTACAGTGTACTATGGAATGGTTACTCAGAGTAGAGTTTCAGAGTGGTAGCCATGTTAGTCTGTATCAACAAAAAGAACGAGGAGTACTTGTGGCACCTTAGACACTAACAAATGTATTTGGGCATAAGCTTTCGTGGGCTAAAACCCACTTCGTCGGATGCATGCAGTGGAAAATGCAGTAGGAAGATATATATACACAGCGAACATGAAAAAATGGGTGTTGCCATACCAATTCTAATGAGACTAATCAATTAAAATGGGCTATTATCAGCAGGAGAAAAAAAACAACTTTGTGTTTTTGCCCCCATCAGGCATTGGGAGCTCAACCCAGAATTCCAATGGGCGGCAGAGACTGCAGGAACTGTGGGATAGCTACCACAGTGCAACGCTCTGAAAGTCGATGCTAGCCACGGTACTGTGGAAGCACATTGCCGACTTAATGCGCTTAGTGGGGACACACACAATTAACTGTATCAAATTGATTTCTAAAAAATCGACTTCTGTTAAATCGACCTAATTTCATAGTGTAGACATACCCTCAGAATTGCTTTGTAAGTCGAAACGTAAGTCGAAACCGGTTTTCCCATAGGAATCAGTGGTATGAAGGGGAGGTTGGTTCCTGAAGCAAGGCTCGACTATTTTCACCACACAAACGCAGATTTTTGTACTAAATGAATTATAGATGACTAATGTTGCAACATGAGTGTATTTATTGTACACTGTATTTTGTAAACAGCATTCAAATAAACATATAAACTCACATATGCTGCTCAGAATGCTGGCAACACAGGCTCAGAAAGCCAGGGAGAATGGCACACATGCTGAGCCTCAGCCAGTCACTGTCCAAGCTTTCTGATTGGCTGAGCCCAGGACTGGGAGCCAATCAAAAACAAGTGGCAACCCTACCGAGCAACAAGCTACCCTGCAGTCTTGAAGCCAATCAGAAGTGACCCCTTCTAGCTCCATACCAGTATAATGCAAACAGGACGTGATTTCAAGCAAACTTTATGCAAATTGAGTGTCATAAGGGAAAAACAAGCATCATTGGGGGGAAACAGGCAGTCAATTGAAAAGCATTGTAAGTGGCGGCCAACGTAAGTCGGGCATCGTAAGTCTGAGGACTCCTTGAACCTGTATTTTGGGAGAAACTGGCTAATCTTCCTTTCCTCAGTGGAAAGAGAAGTTCCAACAGAAAATGTCCAGTCTCACATTTTTTTCCTTGAATGCCGCCTCCCCCCGCCCAAAAAAACCCTTCTGTAACTGACAATTCTTGCCTACCACTGACAAGACAAGAGGACAATTGGACAAGAGGACAGACTGCAACAATTAACCAATAGGAAAATGTTGCTGGTAACCAGTCCTATCCCACAGATTACAACAGAGATGGGCAAACTATGGCCTGTGGGCCACATCCAGCCCATCAGGGCTTTGGATCCAGCCTGCGGGATTGCCACCGCTGTGGCGCTGCGGGGCTAAGGCAGGCTCCCTGCCTGCCCTGGTCCCACACTGCTCCCAGAAGTGGCCAGCACCACTTGACCCTGAGTCCCCTGGGGGAGGGAGGGGCACAGGGCTCCGCGCACTGCCCTCATCTGCAGGTACCTCCCCCGAAGCGTCCATTGGCCAGGAACAAGGAACCTGCTCCCTGCAGGGGCCGCAGGGATGTGGAGCTGGCCGCTTCCGAGAGCAGCACGGGGCCATGGCAGGCAAGGAGCCAGCCTTAGCCCCGCTGCATGCTGCTGTCACCCCGGAGCCACTCAAGATAAGTGGCGGCAGGCCAGAGCCCACACCCTGAACCCTTCCTGCACCCTGCACCGCAACCCCCTGTCCTGAGCCCCATGCTGCACCCTCACCTCTCCTGCACCCAACCCCCCTGCCCTAAGCCCCCTTGTACACCCCACACCCCACCGGCACCCTAACCCGTTGCCCTGAGCCCCTTCCTGCACACTGCACTCCCTCCCACACACCGCACTCCTTCCCGCATCCAACCCCCTGCCCCTGCCCTACATTCATGGCCCTGCATGTAATTTCCCCACCCAGATGTGGCCCTCAGGCCTAAAAGTTTGCCTACCTTGGGATTATAATGTTAATGGGATTTGGATCGTAGCAATAGCTGAGCATAGCGTTGATCTATTCCACATTCTCTCAATACTCACTCATTACTGGGGTCCCATGCACCCAGGGTCCGGATGATCGGAGTGTGAGTTTGAACCTCATAGCCCCTAACTCTCAGCACATCAGCCAGAGGGACATATTTCTCCAGCTTTCAAGACTGGGCATCACAGAAGGCCAGGGTCCTGTTTTCAAAGGGAACTGTGACATCCACCATGATGCTCTTCTTCCGTTAAGCGTTGGTGATGATGATATCCGGTTGCAGTCAGCTGTCCATTTCGGAGATGATGGAGTTCACAGCCACCTTCCCCTAACTAGGTGATCTTGGATAGCATTGTGTCACAGCTGCCAGGATCTGGAAGGAGTAGCGTGTCGTTAACATAGCTGCACTTCCTGCATTGCTTGTCCTGATTCCCATGGTGGCAAATTGGATGAAGCTGCCCCTGGGAAGGAAGTGGTTCCTGTTGTCCCACTTACGCGTCACCTCGAAGATCCAGCTTCCGTTTCAGGTTTTCCGCGTATTGGCAGCAGATGGCACCCTTCAGCATTCTCTCCAGCATGGTTTTGGCTCTCAGAGTGATGACTGTGTGCTCTGCAGTCTTCACATATTTCACCAGGACTCCCAGCTCCTGACATTCCTCGCACCACGTCCTATGGTAGCCAATACGTTTCTCCAGTCATCATGTAGCATTGCAGACATGAGTCCAGAGCAAAGCAAAGTCTCCCCTCCTCTCTTCCAAATTCACCTTCCAACGAGATTCTCAGGTAGGTAGCGACATCTTGGTTGGAGAGGGTACTGGTGATTTGCTTCCTCATGACATCCTACAGAGCACTCTCCGTGATGTTCCTCACCATGGCATCTGGACATGTCAGAAGGCAGAAGGTGTGGATGATCACCACGTCACATAGATCACGCATTTGAGGGACGTTGACACTGCCCTGCATGTGAGAAATGTACACCAGTTCATTGCTGGCCCTCTGGAGAAGAAACCAATTTCTTCACTAGCTGCCTGATAGTGTTGTCCACCTTGCTAAGAGGTACCTTTGCCACAGTAGATCCCCTCAGAAGGAATGAAATATGGGGGTCAGAAAGGTGTTCAAGACTTTGATCTTCTGCCATGGTGCCAGTAGGGAGGAGTCAATCCTGGCCACATCATGTAGGATCTCCACGATGGTGGATCTCATCATGTAGAATCTCCTCAGGTGTCTGCTGGATGCGGAAATCCATGGGTATGCTGAGATGTTGGTATGCTTGCCCATCCTCGAGGAAGATCATAGGTTCACCCTGGATCTGAAATGGCATCACCTGGACCGAGCACCTTTTACTGCCATCAATATTTAGGAATGTGCACTTCCTGGCATTGAAACAGAATCCCATCCAGTTGGCAGCTTGGCTTGTGACATCGAGCATTTGTTGGAGACTCTCAGGGTTGTCTGCGATCAGGACCAGATCATCTGCATAGGCCAGGATATTCACCTTGTTGCCATACAGGTCGAAACTGCTGCTCGGATGATCGACACCATGGCTAAGCTGAAAACGATGGGGCTAAGGGGACAGCCTGCTTCACACCCTTATGGATAGGAATTTCAGGCATCTTTCCTTCCATGGAGTGGATGGTGGTGGTCGTGCAACCTTCATAAAGTTCCTGGACTAGTTGGAGAAAGTTTTCAAGCATCCCGAACTCTCACAGCATGGCAAAAATGTGTTGGTGGGGTAAGGTCCAAGCCCATGGGTTGGCTAGGGGACCTGGATGGAAAATGAAGGGGGACTGCTAGAAGCCCTGGGTAGTTATTTGAATGAACATGGCTTTGCCTGTCTTATACACTTTTATCTGCCAGGTAGTCCCAGACATCTAATAATAAAGTTGCGGCCTGATTAAATCCATATCAAGTGTCCCCTGTCCTTCTTCTGGTATAGCTAGACAAAAGCCTTTAAATGCTTCTTCCAAATGAGTGAAGAGTTCAGCCTCACCTCCTATTTCAGTACTAAAGAGGAAAAACCTAGTGTACTAGGCAAGGTTGCAATCACATAATTTCTGTTTGACATTACTGAATTCTTTCCTACTTCTCTGCAATTTCAAGGCTGCATTTGGCAGAACATTTTTACTGTTTCACAAAGGGCTAAAATCATCCATGCCATTTGTAGAGTTCAAACAATGAAAAATAATGGTGAAAAGTAAGGAATGAGTGAATGACTCAGTACAAATAATTTAAATGATTAATTTAACCTTTGCTTCTGTTTAAGTAATGCCCTCAAACCTATCACAAATGTTCATGAATGTGTTAATTATTCAGTAATATTTGAGGCTCTATTTTTAACGATATGGCTTAATATTCACAATGGAATGTGTTGTTTAGATGGTGAAATAGGTATCAGGCTATGTTTCTGTTCTCAGAATGCATGAATGTAATTTTTAAAGAGCCTCAACCTGCAAGAGATCAGGCAATGGAAAGTCAAGATGAGTCGAGTGTGCTCAGCATTTAAGGAAGTGAGCAGCTCTTTGCAAGATTTGCTGCCAAAAAAATTCTGATGTAAACGCTCATGGAAAGTAAATTTAACATTCACTTTCCAAAAGGATTCAAAGATATGAGTTTAAATTTCAACTTCTGAGATCACTCATGATAATTCAGCTTGATCACACAAATGTACCTGGATAATAAACACAAAATGAGATGCATATATGACCAATGTAAATTTATTCAAAATTTGGAACAAATATCCGCCAAATATTCTTTACAGGCTTCATACATCTCTGGGACAGGGTATATATATATACTCAAGTCTCTGAAAGCCAGATACTAGGACTGGATGACAGGGGAGGGATCACTTGATAATTGCCCTATTCTGTTTATTTCTTCTGAAGCATCTGGCATTGGCCACTGTTGGAAGACAGGATACTGGACTAGATGGACCATTGATCTGATGCAGGATGACCATTCTTATCTTATCTTATTATGTTCTTATAACTTATGTTCCATTCAGTTAAGGGAACATACCTCATTTTTGCCATGATTTTTTGGTCTTTCAGTGGTGTATTATGTAACTGTTATGACTCTGATTTATCTGTACTGCAGCTTTAAATTTCCAAGAGGCCTGCCTACCTTCCTGCTGTGAAGCTCTCCAAAGCAGAGAGTAGTTTCAGTTCAAGATGGCTGCTATTACCTTGATCACCCTGATTGATTGGTCCTTCAGCCCTCGTATAGATTGCGCCGATCACAAAGTGTCTTCCATTCTGCTCGTATCCTGGCCTTCCTTTTCCATGTGCAGCTGTGTCTTTTCATGATAAAATCTCCTGATCTCTTTGGAGGTTGGCCGAGTGGTCATTTCAGGTCCCAGGGGTACCACTCGGCGACAGTTGCGGTCCATCAATTGTCAATGAGCCTCGCTATAAGCCCGGCCCATTTCATTTTTCACTGCTATTACAGTAAGTCAAAACTGTGTTCTCTCACTCATGGATACATTCCATCTTTGTCTAATTCTACAATATCTTCTAAACTAAAGTACATGTCTCCTTGTCTATGGAAATGACTCAACTGTCAGTATTCTGGGATCAGTCCTGTATTACCAAATATAACCATTTTATTGGGAGTCTCACAAGAGCTGATGTTGTCTTAAAATCTCACCTCCTGGAGTCATGTGATTACATGAGAATCTTGGCTTCCATTTTTAAAAATAAGTTCTTAGCATTTATGGTTGCAGAGAAAAACTTGAGGACATGAACCCTAATGGTCCAAAAGCCAGAAGGCAAAGAAAAAGAAATTAAGTAAAAAGAAACCCCAAAGTACTTAAGATATCATAATTTTAAAAGAAATCTCAAGATTTTGGGGGGCTTGATTCATGATTTTCGAGTACTTGAGGTTGTAAGCACCATCTGCATGTGATCCTAGCATTTAGCATACTCTGTATTGCTAAATTCCCCTCAAAATGGTCATAATTGAAGAGACTGTAATTATCAAAATTTGCCAAACAGTGATATCTGGAAAGAATAGTACACTGAAATATCTCAGATACCACCAGTGATTTCCCTTTGCTTGATCTGCTGCTAAATGCTCACTATAATCTGATCACTCTCTCTTTTTTCTTCAGGTGGACAACATTAAAGCCTATGCTGGCAAGTTTCTGTGCAGCAAAGCAGCTTTCTGCGTTGTAACTCCCGAGGTGTACACCAAGCCACTTAGTGCGCAGAAACTGCGCAGTTGCAGCGCTGTAAAAAATCCACCCCGAAGAGAGGCATGCAACTTTCTGTGCTTGGGCTACAGTGCCGTGATGCCAGTGTAGACACCCTGGTTGATTACAGTGCTGCAATTGGCCTCTGGGAGGGGTCTCACAGTGCCTGTTCTCTCCTCTCTGGTCATTGGTTTGAACTCTACTGCCCTACCCTCTGGTGATCAACCATGAGCCCCACCCCTTAAATTCCTTGGGAATTTTGAAAGTCCCCTTCCTGTTTGCTTGGTGATGCATGCAGTGGTCTCAGCACATCTTTCCAGGTGACCATGCCTGCTCCATACACCAGGCGATCCCCTGCTTGGGGCAATGCCAACCTGCTGGACCTCATCAGCATTTGGGGAGAGGAGGCTGTCCAGTCCCAGCTGCGCTCCAGCCATAGGAATTATGATAACCTATGGACAGATTTCTCTATGAATGACAGAAAGGGGCCATGACTGGGATACACTGCAGTGCAGGGTCAAAGTGAAGGAGCTGCGGAACGCCTACCACAAGGCGCGGGAGGCAAACTGCTACTCCAGTGCTGCACCCACGAGCTGCCAGTTCTACAAAGAGCTGGACATGATACTCGATGGTGACACCGCCTCCACTGCGAAGGTCACTGTGAATACGTCGGTGGCTGGCGTGCCAGTCGAGAGTGGACTGAGCCAGGAGGAGGAAATCTTGGACGAGGATGTGGAGGGGAGAGGGATCCAGAGGCAGATGATGACTCAGAGATCAGAGATGCATGCAGTCAGGAACTCTTCTCTACCCCGGAGGAGGCCAGCCAGTCATAATTGTTGGAGCTTGGTGAAGTTGAAACAGGAGAGGAGACCCCTGGTAGGTGGCTTTGATTTGGGGAATTGCTGAAGTGAGTTGTTGGGGGCAGGAGGGTTGCAGAAAGAAGGTTTGTGTCTGTATGATGCATGTACCATCACATGCTTAGTCTGAGCAGAGGAACAGGCTGTTGATTGACTCCCTCACTTCATAGGACTCTGCCTCAGAGATCTCCACGAAACTCTCATGAAGATACTGGGCAATCCACTGCCGCAGGTTCTTTGGCAGAACTGCTTTGTTCCTTGCCCCATTAAGAGTAACTTTCCCACACCACTCTGCCATCTTGGGGCGGGGGAGAGGGGGAAGGAGAGGACCATTGGAGAAGACCCTTCCTTGATTCCCTGCTCACCCTCAGCAGTGAGATCTTCCATATTGAACACAGCCTGTGGAAAATGTTGGGACAGTAATGAATATAAGGCCCTCCCTACAGTGCTGGCTCTCCCCAAGAGCCATGTGGCCCAGTGGACAGTACTGTCCTGGAACACTGATTTCCCCTGCCCCTGCAGCTACTCACCATTTGGAGGGTCTTGTGGCTTATGTGTGCTTGCCTGGGGTCAGCCAGTTAGTGACAGGTATGTTAATAGTGGCTGTGTTTCAAATCACTGAATCTGTGGTCTGTGTGTTGCAAACAATACTGCTTCTGTAAAATGTTGCATTTTGGCTTCACAGATATGATGTTGGGAGCCCAGCCTCCCTCTTTGTTATCTCTGTCTAAACGGCTGTGCAGAATTAGAAAGCGGCCACGAAGAACTAAAGAGGACTTTCTGCGTGATGTCATGATGCACTCCGCGGCTGAAAAACAAGAATTGAAGGAGTGGCAGGACAGAAAGAAGAGGAACCCAAAGGAGAAGCAACGGAACAGTTCTTAAAGGTTACGGAGCGCCAAGCGGACATGCTCCAGGCACTACTAGCACTGCAAACTGAGCAGCTCCGTGCCCGCCCTCCCCTGCAGCCACTGTCTCAAAACTCTTTCCCATGCATCTCCCCCCAGACACCACCAACACACTCTTATCAACGTCCTGTCTCTGTGTGTACCAGCTGCATTCCACTCCTCCCCCATCACAGTTCAGCACTGCAGACTCCCAGTACCCACTGCACTCAACACCCGTCCGTCTGCAGTTTAGCCCTGCTGAAGTACAGTACCCACTGCACTGTACTCCAAAGGAGAAGGTTGGATATGATACCTGGACATACACAAATCTTTAACCGTCCCGGGACCCCACCTCCTCCTGGGACCCTCCCTTCCCCCATCCCCCTCAGTGCTGATATTTTTTTTGTTTGTCTCTCTCCTCCTGTTATTGTTTTTTAATAAAAGAATTGTTTTGGTTTGAAAGCAATCTTTATTCCATTCACTGAAAGCAAACAGAGCCCTGCAAAGCAACAGGCAATTTTCTTAAACCTTCATAGTGCATTGTCTGCACCAATCACATGGCTATAAGCATAGGACTATTGTCATCGGCCAGGTCCAGCCTCCCATATAGGCAGCACCAGTGGGCCTTTAAACAGCCAAAAGCACACTCAACAGTCATTCTGAACTTGCTCAGCCTATTGTTAAACTGCTCCTTGCTGCTGTCAAGGTGCCCCATGTATGGCTTCATAAGCCACAGCATTAAGGGGTAGGCAGGTTCTCCCATGATCACAATGAGCATTTCGACTTCCCCTATGGTGATCTTCTGGTCCAAGAAGAAAATTCCTGCTTGCAGCTTCCTGAACAAGCAGTGTTCCGAAAGATGCGTGCGTCATGCACCTTTCCGGACCAGCCTGTGTTAATGTTTATGAAATGCCCACAGTGATCCACAGGCGCCAGGAGAAACATTGAGAAATACCCCTTCCAATTAATGTATTCGGTGGCTAGGTGGTCTGGTGTCAGAATTGGAATATGCATGCCATCTGTCGCATCTCTGCAGTTAGGGAAGCCCATCTGTGCAAAGCCATCCACAATGTCACGCACGTTGCCCAGAGTCACGGTCTTTTGGAGTAGGATACGATTAATGGCCCTTCACACTTCTGTCAACATGAGTCCAACAGTCGACTTTCCCACTCTGAACTGCTTAGTGACCAATCTGTAGCAGTCTGGAGTAGACAGCTTCCACAATGCAATCACCATGTGCTTCTCCAATGCCAGGGCAGCTCTCAATGCAGGGCTGGGGCGAGCTCATCACACATGCCCATGAATGTGGCTTTCCTCATCTGAAAGTTCTGCCGCCACTGCTCATCATCCCAGATGTGCATGACAATGTGATCCCACCACTCAGTGCTTGTTTCCTGAGCCCAAAAGCAGCATTCCACTGTGGTCAGCACCTCCATGAATGCCACAAGCAATCTCGTGTCATAGCTACTACTCATGGAGAGATCAATGTCAAACTGCTATTACCTTTGTAGTTTAAGGAATAACTCCACTGTGACATATTGGTGAGAGTGAGCAGCATATTGGTCAACAGTGCAGGATCCATTCCTGCAGATCAAAGAGGCAGAACAGAGCATGCAGTACACAAACCATTGAAAGATGGCGCCAAATGCAGACAGAAGCACAGGGATTGCTGAGATGCAAAGCAATGCATCATGGGACATTGGGACAGGACCCAGGATGCCCCGCGACCTCCTCCACCTTCCCACAAGTCTTAGTGGCAGAAGAAAAAGAGATGCTCTGTGGGATAGCTGCCGAGAGTGCACCGCTCCGAATACCGCTGCAAGTGCCACAAGTGTGAACACGCTATTGTGCAGGCAGCTGACAGTGTGAACACACAACAGCAGTTTCCCTTCAGCATTCTCTGAGTGGCGCTGTAACTGCCAGTGCTGTAACTCTGCCAGTGTAGACATACTCCAAGAGTTGATGCTGAGATGTCTTAAACTGAGACCAAAACATTCATCCCTGCTCCCACATTTTTCATTAGTCTCTCCAGTGGTTGGAATTTTTTGGTTTCCTTGCAAGGGATTAGTCTTGGTCTTAACCCCTTCATTGTCAATACATTGTGCACATTCGGGGTGTCCATGAAGCTTACTTTTGTGTAATGTAATTCATGCCCACAGAATCATACAGGAGTGCACAGACAAACGAACAGTCATAAGCCAAAAGAAAGCTAGTCAAATGTAAAAAGTTGATTATTTCCTGCCCTTAGTCATATCTCATTATAATTATCAACACCACCATTCCAACTCACAACATACACCCTATTTAAAGACATTAGTCTTGAAATTATGAACCACAATCCACTAGTAAGATTCTAATGCCACTTTCCACAATTTGCAAGGAAAATGACCCCTAGACTCCCTATTGTGCTTCCTTCCATTTGTATTACATCTATAACATTGTTATAACTTTAAAAAAAATAGAAATCTGCCTCTAAAGTAATTAGTAGGCTTATTTCACCCAAAAAATCAGTAAGATACACAAAGTTGTACTGCAGGCAGAATTAAATAGTAGGCAGGATATTATGAAGCAAAGATTATTATTGATCCCCCACCAACAGCTACGTAAGTGATTTACACTGAATCTAATCAGTATTACTAAACATCATTGATTCCTTGAAAGTAGGAGGTACTTGTAACCCAGAAGTGGAAGTTAGGTGAACAGAAGGACAACTGTGACATCTAAAGGCAGACGTATTTCAACATAACCTTGGTTGGAATAAAACAATAACCTGACATGCATGCAGTGCAGACAGCTACAACACATCAAAATCTATGTACTAAATGATCTTTTCTAAACATACAGCTTATTGCATTTTTGCTGTCAAAGACGATTCCATGTGCAGCAAAACTTAGGATCTCTTCTCATAAGTAAATGTGACTTGTCATTAGAACAGCCTTATATCTGTTTTCACCACTTAAATATCATGAAGTCTGAAGCACTGCAAACCTCTCCATAGTATTACCTTGATTAAGGCACAAAACGTTAAAAGCAAATTACTATGAAAGTATGAAACAATTTGCCCTTAATGTTTCAGTCATATCTGTAAAAAATATGACTTAAATATAGTTTTATTAATAATACATATTTTAATTAAACGGCTGGAGGTGCATCTGGCAGAAAAATTGAATCTTCACTGGATTTCACATACTTGTATGATTCATGGGCAGTAAATATGCAAAGCTTTGTGCCCATAAGGCAATCAAACTGCAATGCTGATATGCATGTTTTTATCTAAAAGAATGAAGTCTAGTAAGGGCAGAAATAATAATAATAATAAAAAGACTGCAAAAGCAAAAATATCCTAACTAATGAATATGTTTTAACAGACACTATCCTTTTTCTGCTTAAAATCATCATTCCTGCCACAATTACATGCTCTTGAACAGGTATTTATTATTGCTTCCATTTTTCTCATTACATAAGGTTCTCCTGCATGTATACACATGTATAAAAATCATATCACAAAAATTAGCAATAAAACCGTAGGATAAGAATTATCATGCTAGGTAGCAGAGCTTGAAATGCTTTCACTGCAAACTGTTTGGGGGCTGAACTGTTCTAAAATCTGCTGATTTGCTAACATAGTTTTCTCCTCATTTGCATTAAGACCATTTTTAAAAGACTAACTCCACATGTTTAGTTTGCTTATCTTTTCTTCATCCATTGCACCATACTTCATCAACCATTCAGCCCAGTTATTTTTAATCACAATAACACTGGGCACATCAACAGCCCCTGTCATCCGACCATGTCAAACCACAAAAGCAAACAGTAAGTGATTAAACTTTACAACACTCACTCTTCGATAACTACATAGCGGTGAAATGCAGCCTTCTCTGGGGTGGAATGCAGCTAATGCTTAACAATACAGTAGTACATGAACTATACAGTAGTACATGTACTATGCAGTAGTACAGAACATGATGTTGAGAAGGATACTGCATGCTGTTGAAAGCACTTAGTATTTATTATTTTTAATAGTTTCTAGGGGGCAATTGTCTTGGACCAGGACCCCATTGTGCCAGGCATTGCACAAACACAGAACAAAAAGACAGGCCCTGCCCCAAAGAGCTTACAATTTAAGTAGTTATAGTTCAGCAAATGTAATGACCTACAAGGCCAGGACACACCTACTCATTAAAATATGGGAATGGATCTTTAATAACCCCTAGTGATTTTATCTTTTATTTTAGGTCCACTTTAAAATAAATGTATAACCAGAAAGTTACCTTCTGATCTTGGTGATAAGGGTGTGATCTCCCACTCACTGCAGAGCAGAATTTTACCCAGCACTTGTTTTTAGGACACCTGTTAAGTATTAGGTTCTGTTTTGTTACACTTCTACAACCACTCTGAAGTTAATAAAGTGTACCATTTCTTTAAACTAAAGAAGATAGACAGGGATTTAAATAATTGGCAATATCATTGTAAAAGTTACATGGAATGTTATTGTTATAAAGGATCTCATTACAAAATGTGTTACACTCCTCCAAATCATCTCCTAAACTTATTAGTAAATGATAGCATATGACACAGTATGCAAAAAATGTATATTTCAATTGCACAGTAACTGTGGGTTCTGGTATGCCCACACTACTAAGTTATTTCCTGTATAAAGTATTTTGTAAATATTTTCAAATTAAGAATATTTAAAAGCATTTTTTATTTTAAGTACACTGTGAAGACATAGATGTAGTTCCTTTTTATCAAATAAAATTGTACTTATATCTAGAAGGTACCAGTGGCTGGATTAATCTATAGCCATAATACCCAAACTGTTTTGATTTTTAAGAGCATTGATCACTGCTAAGAAATTGCTTCCATCACTATGGAAGCATCTTACAATGAAGTAACAATATGTTGGAGATAGTCCCTCAAATTTCACCCACCGTGTCAGCTTCTCTTGGCAACGTATATGGAATGAAAACATTTGGGCCTTGATCCTACATTCCATGCACCCCCAAGTCTCCCATCAGATCTTGGGGGCAGGTAGGGTTTTGTATTCCTGGAGCAATATTAGAACATGTTTGGGGGATATCCTGCATTGTCATTGCATCCTGCATGGATGAGCAGATGTTTCAAACTGCATGGCTCCTTCTCCTTTGGTAGATTTTGCTTGTATGGAAGAAAATGAGCTATGTCACTCTGCTTTTTAGTACATCTTGAGTGTAAATTCTTTAAAAGTTGCTGATATTAAAATCTGAAACCAAATGCATTGTGATTGGCAGCAGGTTCATTTTCTCATTCAAACAGAAAGAACGCCCCTGAAAAGATCTATGTTTTGCTTTTAGACTCCTCTGAGTTTGCTTGCACTTACATGCAGTTACACCAAGATTCCACTGGATGCAAATATTAGAGGCGGGGCCTTACATCTCCTGTTAGAACAAACTGTTTTGAGTTGCTTATAACTTTGCCAAACTTCAATGGTTTGTACTGAAATTTTCTATACAGGTTGTATGTCTTAAACTGAATATTTCTGGAAAATTTCAGCCAATAGCTCTGCTGTTTCCAAGACCAAGGATAGGGAATAATACTCTTATTTCACTCATGTTAAAAAATTCGGGCAGGAATCCTGTTGAAAATTAATTAAAGACTGCTTCAGAATACAAACGCACACGAGGACCAAATTAAAGTTGCACAGGGAATCTTAATTCTGGCATTTCCTAAATTTTGAGTGCTCAACTTTACAACTGTATTAATGTTCTTGTAATATAGCAGGGGTCAGCAACCTCTGGCACGCGGCTCGCCAGGGTAAGCACCCTGGTGGGCCAGGCCAGTTTGCTTACCTGCCACGTCGGCAGGTTCGGCCAATCGTGGCTCCCACTGGCCGCGGTTCGCCATCCCAGGCCAATGGGGGTGGCAGGAAGTGGCGCGGGCGAGGAATGTGCTGGCCGTGGCTTCCCGCCACCCCCATTGGCCTGGGATGGTGAACCGCGGCCAGTGGGAGCTGCGATCAGGCCAAACCTGATGACGTGGCAGGTAAACAAACTGGCCCGGCCAGCCAGGGTGCTTATCCTGACGAGCCGCGTGCCAGAGGTTGCCGACACCTGTAATATAGTTTGTGTGTGTGTGTGTGTGTGTGTGTGTGTGTAAAATACAATGTACTGTTTGAGAATTGTACTGTAGTATAACTATATTTGTAGTATCAATTTCACTTACCTTTATATGTACAGTATTTGTTAATGTTTTATTTGTGTGTGATCTTTGTATCTATTTTTGTAACATTTTAATAAATAAATGAAAAATATCCTTTTTTTCAAATCAAAGTACTACAGGCTTCAAGAGCCTTTCGACCCCAATGGGTGGGTTCTAGAAATTAGCAATCTGAAAGTGAAATCCTAGTCCCATTGAAGTCAATGAGAGTTTTGCTATTGACTTCAATGAGACTAGGATTTCACCATTAGAATTTAGTGTTCAAGAGCATAACTGAAAGTTCTGACTCTCAATGGCCAAGTATCTTTCTGTTCCTGTGAAAGATGGAGGTCAGAACTCATGAAGACACAGCAAAGTGACATGAGAAATTAAGTTTGGATAAAGTCAAGATTTTAACATGTTTTCTTTGTTTTCACTGATCCCTCATTTTCGTGAAAACAGGAGCAAATGTGAGTGACAACAGAAGGCAGTCAGAGCTATTGTCAATACGAACTGTTTGCTCAGCTACTGAAAATGCCATCTGCCAAACAACATTCACCATTACAGAGGTCTGTAGATCTAAAAATAAAATTGAGCCTCTCAATGTAAAAGCAGTAGCCAGAAAACAGTGGATAAAACAGAGATCACATTGAGACTGAATAATGTGTGGATTAGGCATTCCAGAAAATGCCTAGCATGAAGAGTTTTCTATTTTCCTGAATAATTGGCCAGATGAACCTTAGGGAAAGTCACCTTCATAGTTTCAATGTAGCATCTTGCGAACAAAACTTCCCTCACAGTTTCAGAGCCAGCTCCAACAAGAACTGTATACTTATTGTTTTGTTGTAGCCATGTTGGTCCCAGGATATTAGAGAAACAAGGTAGGTAAGGTAATATCTTTTATTGGACCAACTTCTGTTAGTGAGAGAGACAAGCTTTCAAGCTTACATAGAGCTGTTCTTCAGGTCTGGGAAATGTACTGAGTGTGTCAAAGCTAAGTACTATGTGGAACAGATTGTTTAGCATAAGTATTTAACAATGAGCCAATGAGAGTTGCTGGAAGCAGCGGCCAGTAAGTCCCTTGGCCCGCACTGTTTCCAGCAGCTCCCATTGGCCCAGAGCAGCAATCTGCGGCCAGTGGGAGCCGCGATCGGACGGACCTGTGGATGGGGCAGGTAAACACACCAGCCCGGCCCACCAGGGGGTTTCCCTACAGAAGCAGCAACCCCTGTTTGAGAAACCTTGCTCTAAGGTGCACCAATGGCAAGAAGGGTACATTTTCCAGTTGGTGACCTGCTGGATGATTTATCAAGGGGTGTTATATTTACGTGCATGTGATTCCTGTTGATATCCACAAGATCTGTGCATGCAGACTGAGGGCTGAATAGAGAATATGGAATAGTAATGTATATGGCATGGACAGAATATGAATAGTCTTGTAGTATGTTTAAATATTGTTGGAAAAAGTATCCATTGACTTATAAAACAATTAATTGTTCTAAAACTCTTAAAGGCAATGGCCCAATTTGGCTCGGGTGTAAGTCCACTCATGAGGTGAATTTGGCACTCTGTTTACATTTTTAAATTATACTTTTAATTGTTTCATTAAAGGATGTGGCTAATGTAGTTCCCATGGTTTACACAGTGTGTTACTCTACACTCATGTAGAACTCTGAGAATAGTTGCAGTACTGCTAATACTTTATCCAATATTATATTTTGTGTTTTGTGATCTTTGACCCACCCTCTTTATATTACCAAAACCCTCAAACATTGCTCATGGCAATGACTCTTGGAGCAGGAGCTGGGATTGAAATGCAAGTTAAATCTTCTATGGCTAGATTCAGTTAAAGGATGCTTTAGGTCAGCAGTCAGTTTTTTCCTCTATTTGTTTCTTTGCTTAAAGAATGTTTCTTAAATATTTGATTCATCGTGGTTGAATATATATCATTTCCAAATATTTCACTAGTAAGCACTCTACAGCATGGAGTTCATTATATCAATATATATCCTTACAAACTCCAGGGACCAACAAAATGGAACAACAGCATGGAAGAAAATTATGAGACAATACAGCTTTTAAGAGATACCAAAGGTAATTTATAGACTGAAGCAGAGGTAAAAAAAGGAATGGTCATTATTTTTTTAAAACACCTTTTCTCTTAATGTTTACTAAGGATGTTAGATATTCTTTTTCCAGTGGAGAAAGAAGTAATATCAAGGGAAATCAGATTAATGTCAGAACAATCAATCAAGAAATTAAAACATATAAGGTGGGATTTTCAAAAGCGCTCAGCTTTGGCATGAACTCTGTTCCCCCTGAAGTCAATTGTAAAACTCCCAGTGACTTTAATGGGTGCAGTCAAGACAACATTGAGGACTTTTGAAAATTCCATCTGCAAAATCTAAAATATATTCAGGGTCAGATGAGTTACATCCAGTGGTTCTGGTCCAAGGGGAAAACATGGGTCAAGCATCTGTTACATATATTAAAAGTCATTGGAAAAAGAGGTATGAATGAACTAGAGAGAAGCTAAAGGCAACATCTCTTATGAAGATGGGATCTACTGCATAGAAGATACAGGAAACTAAGGATGTCTGATATCCAGACATTGGAAACATTAATCAAGAACACAGAGAAAGTGATGATTTTCTCCTATGGTTTTACTGGATAGCCAGACAGTATCCAGTCATGTGCATTTGGAACCTATTTCCAATGCCTGGATTTCAGTTTCAGGCCAGAACTGGTTCTAAAATCTCCAGATCACTATAGGGTACATTTTCTAAATTCTAGAATGCTCTAAATGTTTATGTGGAAATGTTCTTTTCTTCTCCATTCACAGAATGACCAGGAGAGGTGAAAGGTGCTAGAGCAGGCACTTTTAGAATCTGGCCCTACTATTGACGACCTTCCAAATTGTCCAAAATCCATTTAAGCAGTAGGCTCACAGTCTGTCTTGCTTAGAACACTTTGTATATGAAATACATTATATTTAATGTATACTGGAAAATAGGTATAAAAATATGTATATAAAACTAAGTTTTGTTTTTATTTATATCTTCCTGCTATGATGCTGTCTCCAGTGATCAAGGATTTATGTCCACAAATCAAGAGAGGCTGCATCCTGTTTGCTTTAGTATTTTCACTGACACTGGGCTCGTATATTCAAAAGAAATTACAACTTGGCATCCCAAGCTTCCTGACGATGACCTGGCTTGCTTACTGTAATACAATTTACTTGGCCTTGAAAGCACCAGGCTTGACAACTATTACAATTGGTGCAAAATGCAGCAACAAGCAACCTCCCAGCACTGAGATCACACTCTCCTCATACTCCACTGACTCCCCCTAGAATTTCAAATTTAAACTTTGTTTAATGTCTCAGTGCTCAGTAAATGGTCTGAGCTTAGGATACCTAAATGACTGCCTCATGTGACAGCTTGACCACCCTTGACAGCTCCACTCCTCAGAAGAGCAGAACTGGCTCCCTTAAGGGTGAAGCTCATGTATGTAGAAACCACAACTTTCTCCAGTGCCCAAAGCTGTGGCATTCACCCTGGCAGGATATAAAAAGGACCGCAAACCTCAGCACTTCCTGTTCCAAATGCAAAACTCACTTTTTTCTCCTTGATTTCCCACTAAAGTGTTGCATATAAGTCTTAAATATGATAAATAAAAACCAAACCCATCCGAACCCCCTTTTCCCCAGGAAGGGAGAGGAAAGGAAACAATTCCCATATGTCACCTAACCTAGCTTATTTTTAACCTGAAAGGTGCTCTGATACTCCAGTAATGGGTGTAGTCTGAGAACCTAGACACGAAAGTACTCAGTGAAACTACTTACTTAATGCCAATCAGAATTTATGAAGCAGATGAGGGAGAGTTGGCTAAGGCTGAGACCAAATCAGACTAAATGTGAGAAGTCTTGTTTCTAGAACATACCATCCCTCATGCTCTTCCTGGACCAGAGCCTAGATTTAAGGACTTTTGTGGCATTCTGCAAGGCTCCCCTGTTTCCCTCTTTGTAGCACATATATTTACATGCAAGTAATTTTATTATTACTATGCATTTGTCTCCTGTGTATAAAAAATAATTTAAAAACATTTATCTGATCTCATGCACCACAGAACCCAGTCCAAGTTTTAGATAGATAATTTTTTTACTTGTTTTAGTGAACAACAAACCAGAGGCAGCTTGGCTTGAGATAAGCATTTGAAAGTTAGGATAATTTTGCAATTTTTGTCCTGAATGTTGAGAGTCCCTTTCTTCACATCCCCGAACAGCTACTTCTATCCCTCCGTTGTGCTTTGACATGCTTTGTAGCAATGCTTGGTACCTTTCAGATTATCTAGCTCTTGTTGTGCCACAATGACCCAGGTCTTCAGGAGAAATGTACACAGTGATTTTCACACCCTGCAAATGAATCATAGAATCATAGAAGATTAGGGTTGGAAGAGGCCTCAGGAGGTCACCTAGTCCAATCCCATGCTCAAAGCAGACCAACACCAACTAAATCATCCCAGCCAGGTCTTAAAAACCTCTAAGGATGGAGATTCCACCAACTCCCTAGGTAACCCATTCCAGTGCTTCAACACCCTCCTAGTGAAATAGTGTTTCCTAATATCCAATCTAGACCTCCCACACTGCAACTGGAGACCACTGGCTCCTTGTTCTGTCATCTGTCACCACTGAGAACAGCCAAGCACCATCCTCTTTGGAACCCCCCTTCAGGTAGTTGAAGGCTGCTACCAAATCCCCCCCCCACTCTTCTCAGTTCCCTCAGCCTCTTCTCGTAAGTCATGTTCCCCAGTCTCCTAATCATTTTCGCTGCCCTCTGCTGGACTCTCTCCAATTTGTCCACATCCCTTCTGTAGTGGGGGGACCAAAACTGGACACAATACTCCAGGTGTGGCCTCACCAGTGACGAATAGAGAGGAATAATCATTTCCCTCGATCTGCTGGCGATGCTCCTACTAATACAGCCTAATATGCTGTTGGCCTTTTTGGCAACAAGGACACACTGCTGACTCATATCCAGCTTCTCGTCCACTGTAATCCCCAGGTCCTTTTCTGTAGAACTGCTGCTTAGCCAGTTGGTCCCCAGCTGTAGCGGTGCATGGGATTCTTCCTTCCTAAATGCAGGACTCTGCACTCGTCCTTGTTGAACCTCCTCAGATTTCTTTTCGCCCAATCCTCCAATTTGTCTAGGTCACTCTGGACCCTATCCCTACCCTCCAGTGTATCTACCTCTTCCCCCAGTTTAGTGTCATCTGCAAACTTGCTAAAGGTGAAATCCATCCCATCATCCAGATCATTAATATGACAGCAAGAGAATCCAGGAGACCTGACAGGCTTTTTGTTGGGCTCTGTTTCCACTACATTTAAAACTCACATTGCTTTTGGGGCTACTTTGACTCCAGCATGCTTGGCTCACTTGTAAAGTCCTATAGCTACTGAGATTTGAATGAGTCTGGGGCTTGTCAAAGGTTGCATACTCTGGGATTAGATAGGAGGAGAAGCAAGCAGGGCTCAGCATCTCAGTTCAGCTTCACAGCTGAGCCCTCCAAAAGATGACGTGAAAGAACAGTTTCAAAGGAGAGGACTAGAAGCCTATTTGGAGATGGTGTTTAATATTATCCTTTTCAAATCTTATGTGGATTCCTTTTTGTTTTGGAGGATGGTGAATGTTCACAAGGGGTTCTAGGTTTGTCTGGTCCACTTTGGCAAAGGCTTTCTTGGTTGCAATTCGGTGGTGCAGAACACAGATGCAAGTTTTACTAAATCTGGTCTATATTAAGTAGCCTGGTCTGCAAAATACCTGTGTAATATCAAATACGGTAACAATCACTTACCTTTTCCTTAGATTGTAAGCTCTTCATAGGAGGAATGGTCTCTCTGTTCTTTGTTTTTACATCACCTAGTACAACAGGGTCCTGGTCCTTAACTGGAGCTCCTATGCACTACAGTAATACAAATAAATATCAGGAACTGAGCATGAAGCTTTTATCTTGATAACAGCTCCACTGCTCAGCAGATTTTACTGTTATAGGAAGATAAATGCCAAAAAAAATGTATTTAGAAAGATTTCTTCTTATCTCATCTTCATTTTTGTTTTATAGATATGTGACTTAGCCTTGGGTCCTATTCTCTCCAGGAACATTCGCTAAGTAACATCTGATGGAGTCAACATGTTCCACTCCTGATGCCAGAGTGACTCTGCATGAGGAACATTGAGAAAAAGGGCCAGTCTAAGATGTGGTGCTCAGCATAGTATCCTCTGACCTTGATGTAAAATAACCAAAGTAAAGCAATGGCCATTTCAAATTTGATGTCACCTCGGAGTTTAGCCATTGTGTCTTACCGCTCTGTGAGATCTGGCTTTTGCCTCCTGATGACAGTGGAACAAATCCTGTTCCTTGTACCAAGTTACAGCACAGGAGCATAAAGAAAGGAACTCTACAAGGGCTGGAGGGGAAGAATACTCCTTTGCAGTGCCTTCCCCAATGGCAGCACTCCCTGCATGGATGGAGGGAACGCCTGGTAGATTCATATGATATTCACTGATCCCTTGGTCCCACCCCATTCCAACCTCCCCATCAGCATGGAAATAGGTGGGCTACATAGAGTACAGGAGAGCAAACACATGGTAGGTTTCCTGAAACTGCTTTCACACACCCCCATAGTGGAACCACATGAGTTCCACCAGAAATGGCACTCCCTCTGCTTCTGGGATGGGATGCTTTTGGCCCACTGGGACCTACTGAGAATACAGCACTGAGAAGCCTGTATTGTAATGGTTTTAAGCGACATGTAAGATAAGGATTTTCCCTAAGACATTTTTGTGTCTTGTAAGTCAACTATATTAAAATGAAGATTTGGGAAAAACACATTAACTTTTTAAAATAATTATCGACTAATTTAGCACTTAACAAGTAACATTTAACATGTATCATGACATTTATAATAAATCAAATTTAAAAAAATAGAAACAAACATATTTAAAAAGTCAAAATAGTTACCAGATGCAACCAAACAGAATGATATGAAATGCTGTTTTCGTTGATAATGACTATTGTTTTGTTAAATAGAAAAAAAAAGAAAAAAAGAAGAGAGAAGGATATTTTATAAAAAGGTGGGGGGAAATGGGAATCACTAAATGCACGTTACGTAAATTTGTCATATCTTGAATACAAAGCACCAAATTTTGAATTATCTTTTGTTTTTTTTAATTAAAGTAATTATTCAATGGACTTTGGAAGCTAAGGAAAGAACACATCTTGCTATGTTTGAAAGCACAACTCCTCATGTCTCTATATCATAACAATGGACTGTACCTCATGAGCAATGTCTAGCTTCAAAGAAGAGTCTTTTTCATTTTGTACTATCATTGAAATGGGTGTTCCTAACCAAAGAGATATGTTGCCAAGTGCTCATTGCAATTCTCTTTCCAACAAAAATTTTCAAAGGTGTATGCAAAGTTTTATTCATTTTGAGAATGAACTGTAGCTTTCACTTAGTAACACGGAGCAAATGGATGAAAGGGTATAGTATGCACAAATGTGCCCAGTGGTATGGAATCCTTCCAGAAAATTCCAATTCTGAGAAACCTAGGACACATTTAAACTGGTGTCCACATAGATCCGTGAATTAAGAAATTAGAGGCGTAAATAACTGTTGAAGTAGTGAAGCTTCTCCTACTTTCTCCCATGTAGGACATGACAGACATGGCCGTGTGTTCACCTCCCAGGTCATTTGTAAGCCTCATAATGTTTATAAATTCCAGAGATTATGTGGAGATTGAGCTAGAATGCGGCAACCTACATAGGTGATCACTTATACAACTAGTCCTGTTGAATTAAAATATTTTAAAGAAAAAAGGATTGGAGATGGATTTAAAGTTGCTCACAGTTGGCTGTGTGTAATCTATAAAAGGAGACTACATCCATAAAGGCTCCTTAACACACTGCTCTCTCTCTGAGGTATGCTGCAGAAAAGAAATGCAAATGACCATGTGAACTTGAAGTTTGTCAATGTTATAAGAATCTGAGCTGCAGTGTAATAATACCAAGGAGTAAAGAAATGGCTGCAAGTTTATAGATTTTAAAACATTCTCCACACAAGATTTTTGTTTCAATGTTATAATAAATTATTTAGATTTGACTACGAAAGTCTTTAAATCTACTTGGTCTAATTTTTTTCTCAAGGACCAATGTGATGGCTACCAGTATTTTTTTCAAAGCCTTTTTTACTATAAAAACTTTTAAAAATACTGATAGCCAACCACACTGGTTACTACCACATTGATTCTTGAGAAAAATTTGACCAAGTAGACTTTAAGAGTTTCATAGTCAAACCTAAAATTTGGCAAAACTTACCCAGTATCAGGTTTCATTACAAACCCAAAAGAGAGACCAAGTGCAAAATCCTGACTCTATTGAAGTTGGCAACATTTTCAGCAACAAGTCCATGCTTCAGTACTACAAACCAAACAGACGCGAATGTTTTAGCTAATTTTATGCTGGATTCAGACAAAACCAGGTGATTTCCCTTGTTTTATTTTGGGCTTCATTTGAAACCGAAGTCACACAGAGGCTGTAAACATGACACAAACTGAAATCAAAGTTGCATGGTCCCCAGGGAACAAAAATTGCTGAGTTTCAGACAGCTCTATGTTCACTTGCTCATTCAAAATACTATATACACTCCGTTCTCTACAACTCTTATCTCACTGTGAGCAGAGTTTATGACATGGCTTCGTGGTAAATTCAGCCATGCCACACACTCAGTTCTCACAAAGGTAAAAACAAATCAATAATCCTTTTGCAGAAACTGCCAGAGCACTGCCCACAATAATCAAATTTACACCAAGTTTACAGGCAGCTTATTAACTACCCAAATCAAGTGCATAATTTAAATAATGCATAACGATGTGATCAAGATGAGAAGGTTGGTGAATTGATGCCATTTGTTTGCTTCATACAAAAATTGGGTTCCATCAACTTAATGCCTTTTTTCCCCATCTAAATTTAATATGTTTAATTTCAGAGAGAGTTTTGATCAATGTGTCCAAATGACTTTTAAATGCTTAGATAAGGCTTTATCAGTCTTCATTTTTGTCATTGGAACTTGGGTAATAAGTTTAGCAATATATAAAAGCCGTAGCTCATTCCTAGATATATTATATATAAAGATGAAGATGATATTATTTAAGTTATCTGTGCTTTGGAGATTAAAAAAGGATCCTAAAAATAATACTACATGCATGTTTTCCCTCATCAGACTTATAACATGCTATTACGAGTTGTGTGGCATTTTCCACTTTATTATGCATTTTCCTTATTGAATGGTTCTTTGCCATTAAATTTTTTAATATTGTTAGTGTTGAGAGATAAACGCTTTGGTACATATTGGAGAGTAATAAATTGTGTTGAACATTGATAAACTAACGCAATTACCAGCAAGGTCACGGAGTCAGCTAATTTAGAAATATCAGTACTAGGATTTTGAGTTGTCCCCTGGAGAACTGTGGCCACTTTATTAAAGCAGGAGAGTGAGGATAAAATGGTACATTAGGATTGATCTTTTGATCTAATTGTGAAACTCTGCCATTCCTCGTTTGACCAAAAGTGCTTAGCAAGCAAGAGAAAACACAACGCAACTAACTGAGGAATGTCCCTTACAAACTAAAGGGATTGTGGGAAATAAAAACAATAGCAGTTTGTACAGTTTTATGGTGTTTGATATCAATAAAAGTTGTAAATACAGTGCAATTTATCTTTGTTTCACTGCACTGAAACTTCAGAGGTATGCAGTCATATATAACAGCCTTACTTTTCCTATCTTCCAGTAATTGAATTTCTGAAAATGCTTAAGTCACAATTAAGCAATGCTATTAGCATAATGTAACTAAAGGATATATTTTAGAAAATCATAACTAGAAGATGTGCTTATAATTTTAAACCTTTTTATTTTATAAACTAATTTGTAATTGTTTAAAGTGACCACTCTGCAATAAGTCAACCTCAAAAAAAGTAATGTTAACCTACTGGTTGACAATATGATATAAAACAATTTCATAACATGTTATTCTTACATCGCTCTGTGCAGAGAGCCAAAACAAGACCCATGTACTACTTAAACGCATTCCATTCTGTGAGAGATCCTTCCATTCAACTTCCTTGAAATCTTCACAGAGTCCACCTGACATCTATAAGCCCATCATGTCATATGGCATATAGCACATGGCCACTAGGGTGATGTGGCTTTAAAGGATGTACACTTATAAGTGGAATAGAATGCCAGAACTCAAGGGAGTGTTAATGGGAGATGTAATCAATTACCTTTGTCATTTGTTTTAATCTGACCCTTGTCACTAGCAAATAGAAGTCATTGCCCCCTGAAAGCTATTTAGTAGCCTACATGAAACGAGTTGGTACACTCGGTCTAGTTGTTAAAGGATGTGTCTACTTCCCAAAAATACCACCATCATCATACTTAGCACTGGTTTATCGTTTCAGCTGTTATATATGACTGCATACCTCTGAAGCTAAGGACTCAGTGGACTTGGCAGTGGTTCTTCCTGAACAGGGCACAGGAAGTTTTGTTCTAGGGTCCATGTTGTATTTCTTCTGTGGATTTCAGTTTCTGGGGCTGTCAATCTAGCACCTTTCAAGAACTCAAAACTCACTTTAAAAATCCCCTTATTAAAAATGAAGTTTTATATGAAAATACTGAGAAATCATTCAGGATATTACTGATGTAGCTGATGCTACTAGCTCAATGAGTCCTCTTAGTCATTGCCACAGGCATGCATTGAGGTATCAGCTGCAAGGGTTTAATATGCCTTCACAGAGAAATGTGTCTCCTTTTGGTTCCCAAGAGAAACACTTTCTGCCCTTCTGAAATATACAAAAAAAAATGCCAATTTACATTTGTTAATTAGAAAGATTTAATCTAAATAGGTTAATTAATTACAACCACATTTACATTTAAAATTTTTAAGTGATTATTTTAGAAGATTTTGCAGACTTCTAATTACAAGTGTTGTTATTCTCATTAGGATTTCAGCTATTGTCCCAAATGAGGATGGCAATTGATCTGTTAAACTCCACAGAGTCATCCAGTTTAACTTGTTCTATGTACAGACTACACGTATGTGCACATACACACTTGAAGAGCCATGTGCCATCACACATTCCAATGTCAATTAACTGCCAAAGAACTGCCACGTTCCCCTTTCTATGATTAACAGCGGAATCCATAAAGATCATTCAAATTCTTGCAAGGATATGAAATGCAAAAAGAGAAGTGCCTCAGAGAATGGATTTATTTGCCCTATTTTCCGGAAAGAGTTTGATAACAAATAATGATTGCTTTAAAAAGGAGCTATGGCCGAGGAATCAAGCACATGAAAAATGTATCAGGACTCTGATCCTGCACTTCTTACTCCTGTAAGCAATCATTATTTGTGAGCACAGTGAGCGGTGGTTTGATTTTTTTTTATGCGAAGAAGAGTTGCTGGAGTTGTCCCAAAGTAATGGAAAATTATCTAACAGTGTCAATGTTTATAGGAAACTTGGACAGTTTATATTCTACTGAAAGCTAATTTCTAAAATATTATTCTGTAAGTAACTGGAACAATAAAAATAATAATCAAAGGACAGATGCAGTGTAATGAAACATTTTAACCAATCATTTTTACTGATCCAGGAAGTCGTAATGTTGTGTCTAACACTAAGCAGACCTCCATATAAGGCATTTTTCGTTATACCAGGAAAACTCTTTTGTATTTACAATTCTAACCAGCATAATGAATCTAAGACAATTGGCTATAATCCTGGGCTAGGTCATCACCGACATGGGAAAAACCTCAATAAGACACAGGAAAGTCCATGACTTTCACTTTGCAGTGTTTCCTCCAAATTTTTCTGACCGCAGGGCAGAGGAGAACGGGCAGCAGGTTTGCTTCTTCCCTTTGGAACTCAGTTATGTACAGATTTTTGGACACCCATGGAGAATAAGTGTCTCCATATTGTTTCCCATCCTGATGACCACACACAGTGTTCTGGAATAATGGACCTTGGTAGCCCCATACCAGCTGCTGTGCCCTGAACTCTTCTATGAGGGGAATCATGCAGCGGAGGAGAGACACGCAGTAAAATAATGTGGGCAGGGCAGAACCATGTTACCCTGCATAACCCTCACTGGGGAAAGGGAGGATGAAACATCAAAGTGCAGATTTACTTTCAGTGCACTCCCTGATGGCTCTGGAAGAAGTGCAGCTCCAAACTCAAGGGAATAGGGTCTAATACTCTCCCTGTTTCTATACTCCATAGTGTGGAACTGTTAATAAACCAGAAAGGACCTATGTAGGCTTCTAGACGGCTCTGAGAGATTATCTTCACTGCAAAGTTAACTCAAGTGTTGGCCCCAAACTCAAATGACATGCACACAGAAAAACCCTTCACTCGAGCATGATGGTCCATTGGGGGAACAGGCTAAAGTTCAAGTCAGCCCAACCTTGCTGCTAACACAATAACCCTGTGCTGCTAACCCAATCAGATTGTGCAGCCCCGGTGTTCTTTCACTGCAGCCACTCTCACTCAAGCTACGCTAACTCAAGTCAGCTCTGCAATGAAGAAGTAGCCTGATTATGCTCACTTGGAATTTAGAATTGTGCTACAGGGTCTACAAATGTGGGGACTGACCCTACAGTCTTGCTACACTAGTAAACTCCCACTGAAATCAGTTGGAGCTTTGCATGTGAAATTACTTTGGGTACGACCACACTGCAATTAAAAACCCATGGCTGGCCTGTGCCAGCTGACTCAGGCTCAGGCTAAGAGGCTGTTCAACTGCAGTGTAGACACTGGGGTTTGGGCCAGCCACAGGTGTCTAAGTGCAGTGTAGACGTACTCTTCAGGGCTGAGTCCTTACATTTCTTGACTGAGAAATTAATTAAATACGTTCAGTAATCATATTGCTGATGATTATGCTTATTGTGTGGCCCAGAGGCTCAGTCACGATCAGGGCCCTTTTATACTAGCTGCTGTACAAACACACAAGAAATCACAATCCCTTTCTCAGAACAACTTACAATCTAATTTGTTAGATGTTTTAAATCAAGAACAAGTTGTAATATTATTTACAACTATTGGCCAAAAAGTCAGAGATCGATGTTAAATTATAATTTCAAACTCCTTCAGTATATGCGAGAGAATATATTAAAGGGTAAGGCAAAAAAAAAAGCATAAAATCTTCAACAACACAACCATTTCTAACACATCAAAATCTTTTTTCCTACCAAGAAACTAATGATGACACTTCATGCTAGCCGTGATGGCTTTTTACTTGGTTTTATTTATTGTTTAATGAAGCTGGCATTCTATTTTCTTTCATCAGTCCAATGATGATTTGCAGCAAATTATACTGGCAAATTACTAAATAATCCTTGTGCTTTGTACAAGGAGACAGAGGATCCATCCTACATTATCAGGAAGTACAAAGTGATAATAAGAGAGGGTTTGATGGAGGTCATGTCTCATAGCTCTTCAGGTCAGATAATAATGTGCTAAGTCATTAAGCTTTGATACCACTTTCCTGACTACTGTAATTGATGGTTCATGAGATGGGTACATTATAAAGCAAGTAATGTTTTTGAAATCTCCATCTATAAAATTAAGACGTGATTTTCACTCCTCCACCCATCATCTCTCTTTGCTCTTCCTTAGGCCGTTTCTTTGTCTTTTTTATTCTGGGAGGAGGCAGTTAGGAATAATAGGCACACATGGCCTTACCTGACACCTCAAAATAGACTAGCAAAAAGATACACACATACGCACACACTTATTAAGATTTTTTTTTAGTATACGGAGTCAAATTAAGAGCCAATGACTTCCATTAGACCTGCGTCCTGAATTTCAGATATGCAACTTAATAGAAGTATTCATTTTTGGTACATTAAGGCTAGGTCCACTCTAAGAACACTTTTCCGCTGTGGCTATATCAACAAAGCATTTCTAGTGTGGACACAGCTTATATAGGCAAAACTGAGCTTTCGCTGGCATGATGTATTCAAGCCCACCTTGTCAGAGTCTACCCTCACTTGAAACTGGGGGGTTTCTAGGTGAGGACCCGCATGTCTTCCCCCACCCCAAAATCCTAGGGTAGGTCTCCCTTTTGCTGCCACCACCTCGGTCAATTACGTGGGCCGGGACACCCCTGTTTTCCCCGTCTCCCTCCAAAGACACTCCCTGGGGAACACAGGTCAACTCACAGAGGAGGAACCTCCCCCTCCCCTCTGTGCCCGGAGATAAGCTGTCTCACCACCGAGAGAGAATGTCTTAGCCCCTCCCCCTATATCCACAGTAGAAGGGATTTAATCAAATCTTTATAGAAAGAATTTATTAAAAGAAAAACAAGAAAATACAGAATCTCTATGAGTCCAAGCTGGACACTCATAGGGCATAACCTTGCTAAGTTCTGGAGAGAATCCTCTCTCTTTCTCAGTACAACCAAAACAGGCAGAATTAAGAATAATCAATAACAAACACACAGAATTGCAAACATAGGATTATTAGATAATGACACAAAGTATCTTTCTAATACTCACTATCTTGACTAGAAGAAATTAGTTCAGAAAGGTAGAAACTTGTAGACTTGATTAAAACATCTGGACTCTTGTAACTCCAAACGGCTAAAAAAAACACACACACAGAGGGAAAAAATTCCCTCCTAGGAATTTCAAATTCTCTTCCCTGATTGGTCCTCAGGTCAGGTGCCTACCAGGTACTATTTTTAACCCTTTACTAACTATTCATGACACACCTGTCATAGGTTTATTCCCCACTTTGAACTTTAGCGTCCACAAGATGGGGACCTGCATGGACTCCTCTAAACTTAAATCCTAGTTTAGATCTGGTTCTTGCTGCCACCAGCCAGGTTTCAGTGTCTGGCACACTCTCTGTTCCCCCAAACCTTTCCCTGGGGAACACAGACCCAAACTCCTTGGATCTTAACACAAAGGGAAATAAACCATTCCCCCACCTTCTTCCCGCTCCCCTAGTCGTCAGGAGAGATCACCTTGATTCAAACCCCTTGAATCAAACAAAGAGGGATTCCCTTTCCTCCCTCCCTCCTCCTCTTACCCTGAGATTCCAAACAAGGGAAGAAATCAATCAGGTTCTAAAAAGAAAAGATTTTATTAAAAGAAAGAAAGAAAGTACACTATCTCTGTAACACCAGGATGAAAAAATACAGGTTCTAACTCATAAACCTGGAGAGACTTCCCTCCCCCCCTTTTCTCAGAATAATCAAAGTAACAGCAAACAGAAATAAAGATATTTCTCCAGCCAACACACATTTGCAAATACAGAAATTAATTATAAGACTAATCCGCCTTTCTAATACTCACTATATTGAATAGAAGAAAATACTTCAGGAAACTTGGAGAGCCTGGGTATACGTCTGGTCCCTCTTAGATCCAAAGAGAGAACGGCAACCCAAACCAAGAACACAAACAATGACTTCCCTCCACAGAGATTTGAAATTATCTTGTCCCTTGATTGGTCCTCTGGTCAGGTGTCCGTCAGGTTACTGAGCTTGTTAACCCTTTACAGGTAAAAGAGACCTTAACCCTTAGCTATCTGTTTATGACACCACCTGAGTGACATGAGTGATTCTGGCAAAAGTGCAGTTTTGCCAATATAACTGTGTCTACGCTACACAGGAGCTTTGCTGGCACAGTTGTGCTGGTCATGGATCAACCTGATCACACTCCAGACTGACACAACTGTGCCCACAAAAGTTTGTAGTGTAGACCAGGCCTTACTACATTTGAAAGATGACAAAGTGACAGCCCTAGAACCAACATGCCAAGCCTGGCCCACTAATATATTCAGGAATGACCACTGGAAGGACTCTCTCTATTGGTAAAACAGCAATTCATGCTCCATTTCCAATTCAATCCTTGGCTTTTCTACCAAACCTGCCAATAAGGGGACCAGAATACAACTATTATATAAAAAATACAGTTGTAACTCCAGACAAATCCTATCTTAACCAATAAATAGCTCTCTGTCTCAGGTATTTCTAAGGCACCTATCAATTGACTAGGGTTATGGTTAACAAAGGTGTATTTCTTACTCCAATGTTGGTGGGCAGACAAATAATATGTCATTTTAGTAAGACTAGCTTAGCACATTTTTCTAATACTGGATGGAATGTTATGTGCTATTCATACTTTGTGGGAACTAAATATTACATCCAAACTCTGGATCATGCCTTTCTCATTGATACAAGTTACATATTGTCGGTATTGTCAAGCTCCAGCCTTCAAAAATCATGAGAGAGACCCCCAAAATCATGAGATTGGCTTAAAAATAATTATTTTTTTTAAATAATAAATGTTAGATTCTTTTTATTTGCCTTCTGGATTTTGAGCATATAAGGTTTATGTTTGCAAGCAGGAACAATAGACACATACTTTAAAAAAAAAAGAGATGGCAATGTCATTTTCTATGCCCCTTTTTTCAATGTTATCTTCTCAAAATATACATATAAATAAAACTCTGGCACTTCAACATTGACAGCTCCAGACAAATGATTTATAATCTGTTTTCATCATTTTCCTACTGTTTATGTGGTGCAAATATTGAAAATACTAACAAAAAATGGCACACAAAAATAGCTCACTTAAATAATTAGGATGATCATATAGGCTACGGCACTCTTACAAAATTGCTACATTTCAAAGGGAAGAAATGTTAACTTACAGTGCACCCTTGACCAATTCATTCAAAATTAGTTAAGTAAATTGGATTTACTTTACTACTTTATGTTTTCACCAAAAGTCTTCCTCATCTCTTGAGTTTAATTAATTTATTTTGAGTGAATGAGTCAAAAGTGCACCATAACTCAGAATTTCTTCCATGCTATCTTAATAGAAAGTGCCTATTCTCCTCAGGCCACCACAGTAACATTTCAAAAGCATGAGTCAGTGGGGGAAATTCAGTCAAGCCACATAAAGGTGAAGTATTTGGGCTCCATGCAGCTGACTCTCGAGCAGTTGAGGATGTTCCACCTGACTCAGGACAAAAATATAAGGCTTCTGTGCAGTGTCCTGTAGTAGCATCTGAAACCCCTTCGTGTCAGTTGTGCAGGCCATTGTGGGCAATGGATCCATACAACTGCAGATCCATGGCCTCTCCCCCAGCCTGCCACCACCTTGATAATCTGTGTAAAACCCATATGGCTTAGTAAGGAAACCAGTTTCATAGCACAGAAGCGATGTGCAGGTTCCTGTGTATGGCTGTTTAGCCCATCCCATGGAAACAACTGTGAGCAGCTTCAGTGATGCAGAATAACTTGTGCTGGCCCTTCACTGCCTGGGTGAATTGGGCCCAATATGAATACATTCAGCAATAAATAAGGAACTTAATATATTTTTTTAATTTCATGTGCAAGGGAACACAACAGAATGGTAACTATTTACCGTAAGTGTGAGAGTAGTTGCAGCATTACAAGACACATGACATCACACCAGGAAAGCATAACACACAGTGTAGTCCTAGTTTTCATTGTGTCATGTCAGAAGGTAGCAGTGGTATTGTTCCTGCAGAAAAGCAAGTTTACAACATGTCACTCACTTGAATGAAATGCATGCAACATTCCATAAAATTCTTGTTATCCCTACTGCCTTCTGCAATCTAACCACATGAGGACAGGAAATCCTAGCAGGAGGTGTTCAGCACAGAATGTTCTATCACATTCTGCCTTTCTGTGAGATGTCTTTTCAGTAAAAACCTTATCTGTGAGATAATCCACTGCAGAACAAGTATTAAGATTGGCCAGTAACCTCAGAGCAGCTTGTACTTCAGGATCATCCAGCAAGATAGCGGAGGTGATCCTGGCCTATTTTCTCTTTTTTGGCTATTTAAACCTTCTCTATTTTTTTGTTTTGCTTTTTAATCTTTGCCTTTGCTTCTCCTCTGTTTTATTAACCCAGCTTGCTTTTTCTTCTTCTTTTTTTTTTAAATCCAGAGCCCTCGTCCATTAAGCCCTGAGAGCTTTCAATTTCCATATCCCTCACTCCTCTCTAAATCTTGGAAAATCCCAGCTTCTTCTTACAATTGTTCTTGTCTTAAAGGGTATCACTAGAGCAAACAACTACAAAGGCAGCTGTAGGTTCCTCAACCACTAATAAAAATGGAACCATATCTATGAAGTAAACTCTGGCCTAGAATCATAAGAAAAACAGATATAAATTTCATCTAAGAAGATTATTAATGTATTTACAGACACCAATGGGAAGGTAAATCTAAAGTTGGTCACGTGAACAGACTACCTTTAATTTCCAAACCCACTGGAAAAAACAATCCAGTTGCTATTGCTTTGCCTTTTTTTCTTCTTTGTGCTTTACGCCACTTTGCCACTATCTGGGGCACATGATTCTTTTATGCCACAGAGTCAGAACAACAAGAAATGTTTCCAATTTCTAACCATATTATTTTTTTTAAATGTCAGTTCCTTTACATATTTTCTGTGTATCCCAAACATGATTTGAAAATACAAACTGCCTCCTAAAAGTATAGCTGAACATAATTGTGACATTCTATGCCTTGCAGGAGCACCCTGTAACCCCCATATTCCTCATTTACATATAATTGTGATATTGCATATAAAGCATGCCATGTAAGGTATCAGGGGAAAGGTTATGATTTGCTGAAAGTCACTGTTCTATGTAAATATGTATATCATTAATGCATATCAAGCTATAAGATTGTGTTGTATGGTTGTAACTGAAATATGCTGTGGGTTTGGGAAGCGCCCAGATACTCTCTCTCCAGAGACAATGCCAAGGAAAGTAACCAACACCCAGGCGGGTGGCAACCAACCATTAACAGCCATTGTTCAGCAAGGGAGTTACAATTCAGTAACTCACCTGCATAAGGACAAACCAGGGGAATTGCTCAACCTTGCCTGGGGACTCAGCCATGCCCACCAGACATGCCTGGACTTGTGTTCTCCAAGCACATGGGACTGAGGGTATAAAACAGAACACAGGAGCCACATGGTGGGCCTTTCTCACACCCCCATCTATGCTGCAAGCAACAAAGACACTGAGAAAACTGAAGACTCCAACCAAGGAGAATGGCCCAGGTTTAAGGACAAACCTGTATATTAAAGACTGCAATATCCGGTGGGGTGAGAAAAACTGCTTAATCTAGATGTTGCCCAGTCTAATAGGGTTGAGAGTTTAGACTGCATGCTTGTATTTTCTTTTCTTTTGGTAATCACTCTTTTTGCCTATCCCTAATAATCACTTAAAATCTATCTTTTGTAGTCCATAAACTTCTTTTACTGTTTATCTTTACCAATGAGTTTGCCTGAAGTGTTTGATAAGGGTGCTTGCTCAGGTTTGCAAAAGCTGCTCTATATCCACTTTCCACTGATGAAGTGGGGATCCAATTAATAAATCTGCACTGTTCATCTTGAGCTGGGGGAATTTGGTTCTGGTGCCTTTTCTCTGTGTGATTCATGAGTGGCTCTAGGAGCATTCATGCAAATTAGGTGGGTGTGGGGCTCCCCATGCTGCTGTGCTGAATGATAACAGGGCCAGAAGGGGTTTGCTGCTTGTCACTAGTAAGGCATTGTGAGAGACAGCCCAGCCTGGAGAGATTTAAGGGGGCACAGTGGTCTCAGTCTGAGGCTGCACTCTGGGGAACCCATCACAATAGTCATCTCAGTTTATCTTCTCAGAGTATTATCATGTGCTATGTGGACCAGCTGAAAGACTTCACTGTCTCTTGAATAGTGCTCAGCACACTATATACTAGACAAATGCACTTCTACACTCATGCATACTTTCCATACTTAGGGCGCTGTTATGTAAGGTGCCAAGGGTTCTCACGTCACACTGAAAGCAGTGTGGTGTTAAGGGCTCACAGGAGGCACTCTAGGATCAGGATTGCTGAAATTAAATATCATGGGCCCAATGCTTCAAATTTTATTCACGAGTAACCCTTGCCCACACAAGCAGGCCTCCTGAAGTCACTGGAAATAGTCACAGGGTTACTTTCATAAGTGTTGCGGGATCAGGCCCTCTTTGATCAGATAGAATGCACAGATATGTAAACTACTACACAAATCTGGCTCGACATCAAGTCACTAAACCTGTGATGTTTTCATGTTATTATTCCCAGTGCAGTATTGCCTACCAGGATCAGAGCCCAGTTGTGCTAGGCACCACACATACATACGTAAACGCTATGAATATGAAATAGTCCCTGCCCTTACTATTTAAGAGACAACAGAGGCAAAGCATTGTAAAAAAAGTACTGTTGACCTGCATTTTATAAAGGGGAAACTGAGGCACAGATAGATTAGGTGATTCTCACAGAAAGTTTGTGTAGAGCCAGAAATTGAAACCAGAGCCTTATATACCACATAAGGCCCATATAAACTCCAATTTTACCCTAAGAGAGAATATATTCATATTTATACATTTCCAAATCCATTTACATTTAAGAACAAAATATCTGACAATCCTGTTCTCCTATCTGCCAAGATCCAAGTCCAAGATTTCCTGTTTCCCCTGCGTCAGCTACTAACACAAGCATCACTCCCTGTAAGGCTCTCCATGGATAAATTTCAAGTTCAGAAAACACAGAATCATGAACTCAAAACCCATACATACATACATACATCCCTTCAGTGGCTGTGCATGTCATTAAGTACAAGTTTCAGTACTTTGATGAATGTCAGTCTCAATCAGGAAACACTTTCGGTAAAATTTTAAAATTAACAGGCACTGAGCTAAGTCCCATTGACTTTCAAAGAGACTTGGCTCCTCAGAACCAAAGTCACTTTTGCAAATGGGACTCATTCACTTTGCAGCATTTGAAAATGTTCTCTTTATTCCATTTTTTAAATGTGGGCTCCATCACTTAATTTCATTATTTGTCCACCTGAGATAATCCTGGAGTATATTCTTGTCCATTCTGGCCTGCTAAACCCAGGGTTGTGAGTTCAATCCTTGAGGGGGCCACTTAAGGATCTGGGGTAAAAATCAGTACTTGGTCCTGCTAGTGAAGGCAGGGGGCTGGACTCAATGACCTTTCAAGATCCCTTCCAGTTCTTCCAGTTCTAGAAGATAGATATATCTCCAATTATTATTTTATTATAAATATACTGGTAGAAAAGTATGACATGAGGAAGAGGATGACAGAGTAGAAAGGCTACAGTTAGTGGAGAGCAATTCATGTCATATCACTGCCACAAATTATCTGCCACCATTCTCTCACCAATGCTCACATTAGGTCAGTGTTTCTCAAACTGGGGTCACCGCTTGTGTAGGGAAAGCCCCTGGTGGGCCGTGACAGTTTGTTTACCTGCCCTGTCTGCAGGTTCGACCAATCGCAGCTCCCACTGGCCATGGTTCGCTGCTCCAGGCCAATGGTAGCTGCTGGAAGTGGCACGGGACGAAGGATGTACTGGCCGCCGCTTCCAGGAGCCTCCATTGGCCTGCAGCGGCAAACTGCGGCCAGTGAGAGCCGCGATCACCCAGACCTGCAGACGGGGCAGGTAAACAAACCAGCCCGACCTGCCAAGCGCTTTCCCTACACAAGCGGCGACCCTAGTTTGAGAAACACTGCATTAGGTGATATGCTCTCATCTTCATACACATCACCCCTAATGGGAGTTAAATGCATAATTCTACGAATCAAAGAGAAGGCTAGAACTTGGCTGTATATAATTTCCATGTGGATTATTATTTTCAGTGTAATTTTCACATACTAAAAAACAATTGCAACAATCATCCATATGAGACCCCTTATTTTAGGTTAATCCTCCTTTTTACCCATTTCTTTGAGAAAGATTCACAGTGAATAAAGCAGAATCAATTGTGAGGGGAAAACATCTTAGATCTAGATTATATAAGAATTCCTGCACATCATTTATTAAGATGGAAATTCAAGGTCTTACATTTCAGGGAGGTTAAAAGGTAACAAGATTAAATGTTCAAATTATATTACATTTGTTGCATTTTTTTTATTTTTATAAAACTAATGCTAAAGCATAGTCCTCTTGAGACTCTTGCAAGAGCAGTCTCCAAGCTCTTCTGCTGAAATCAATCTAAAAATATTTAGCATTTAGTAAATCCTGTAATAGCAGCATGCATCTTTGTTAGAGCTTGCCAATATTAAAAAGATTTACAAAATTCCAGTGTTCGGTACAGTATAGCTCTCACACACATCATCAGCATTATTAAATTATTGCCAGTTCAGAAAATTAATGAGGACAGCAAATAAACTGGTACATGGCGTTACTCGTTTACATGATTTAAACTGGATTTACACGGTCTCTGCATTTTTATCACTTTTTTAAAAGCAACAATAAAAACCCTGTCATAGAATCCCAGGAGGTCATCTAGTCCAACCCACTGCTGAAAGCAGATCCAGTCCCCAGACAGATTTTTGCCTCAGAACCCTAAATGACCCCCTCAAGGAGGGAACTCATAACTCTGGGTCAGGGGTCAGCAACCTCTGGCACGCGGCTCGCCAGGATAAGCACCCTGGCGGGCCGGGCCAGTTTGTTTACCTGCCGCATCGGCAGGTTCGGCCAATCGCGGCTCCCACTGGCCGCGGTTCACCATCCCAGGCCAATGAGGGTGGTGGGAAGCCGCGGCCAGCACATCCTTTGGCCTGCGACGCTTCCTGCCACCCCCATTGGCCTGGGACGGCAAACCACAGCCAGTGGGAGCCGCGATCGGCCGAACCTGCCGACGCAGCAGGTAAACAAACTGGCCCGGCCCGCCAGGGTGCTTACCCTGGCGAGCCACGTGCCAGAGGTTGCCAACCCCTGCTCTGGGTTTAGTAGGCCAATGCACAAACCACTGAGCTATCTCTACCCTCATCTTCCTTCCTGTCTTTTCATATATTTCAGAAATGGTTGCTTTAACACATTTCTGTGTATTTTCATAAATATTTTATTCCATTATGTGACAAAGCCACTTCAAGTCACAAACAGTAAGAGTGAGTTAGGCCTATTTTCTGTAACTCCCAAACACTTGGAGATTTCATTCAGTAAGGCAATACACCTGAACGATAAAAGAATTCTAAACTGAACAGGACCACAGCAGTTCACTGCTCAATAGACAAAATGTCTATGAATTCTGGTGCTGTACTGTTGGCTTTCAGCAGAAATAAAAATAACACTTTGTACTTCCACTTTTCTTTCACAAACGGGGGCACTATGTTTACATAGTCTCTACTTGCATTTTTGATTTGATATTGCAATTGTAATAGTAGTTCTGACTGGCTTCTGAGGATCTGACCAAGATAACCAAATTCTCATCTCTCTGTTCCACACCACTCCACATCTCTTTCCTCACCCCACCATTACTTCCCATTCTAATTTCAGTTCCGCTTACCTAAAACAGATCCTACTCCCAAATAAGCCTCACAGTCATACACCACCACATTCAATGATAGCTTGCACGACTCAAAACATGTATGAAATCACAGTGTGAGGGACTAAAAGCTCTTCAAGTTGGGCTGGCTCAAATTGGAGTGATTCACTAACACTAGCAATTCACCAGCAATGTGAGCTTCTGAAAACACCCTCATTCCTGGAGTAGACACCCTGAGTGTATTGATTTAGGTAGCAAAGTATCAGAACATTGTTATTTATAACATTAAAATGGCTTCTAATCAACAAAAGGTATAATGATTATATTGAAAGTTTTGCCAGTGTTGCCTTATGTACTCAAACTGCACTGAGCGCCGTTCTTCTGTCCTCTTTCACTTGTGGGGTTTTTTGATAGGGTAGCTGAAGTTTTGTGGTCTTCTATGTGTAAAAAAGATGTAGTTTGTGTCACTAAATATTTCTCGGTGATACTGAGAAAATTTTCTGCTTTCGTCTCCTTTGCTGTAACAAATGAAAAACTAAATTACCATTGATGGCATTACTTTCCATTGGAATTTTCTCTCCTTGCAGCCATACATATTCATAAAACTAACCAGGTTATACAGATTAAAATCAATTGGTGATTTTTAAAACTTCGCAGCAAATCAATTCACATAAGAAATTTGACTGTAAAAATACCCCGGTGTCTCCATGTTCAACCGCACAAAAGGGAGCCGAGGTCTCATTTTCATTACTTGTCTACTTCACATTGATTTTGATTCACATTTAGAACTGCACAATAAGGAAAATGCCTCCAGCCGATTCTGTTCACATTTACTAGATTGCAGAAATTTCTCATGAAACACTGTAGTATTTGATTCATTTCTGAACCACCACCACCCCAAATACCTAAAATCATGCGATAGTAAACATGGACTTAAAGTCACAAGAAAGCAGCATTATTGCTTCCTTCACAAATGGCTGCGATGGGAACTGCAAGTGCTGAGCAACTTTCAGGCTGTAGCTCTTTATGCCTCTTCAAGTACATCATGAGGTAATTCAGTGGCCTGAAAACAATTAAAACAACATTGATCACAGACTTCTTTGCAAAGAAGAGAAACTACTGACATTTCCCTTTGCCATAATCTGTATCAACTTGGAACAATAAAGAGACCGCTAAAATTAAGAGGCCATTAAATTGCAGGTTGGTAAGCACAATAGTAACATTTTCCCTTTGTTTCATCCCACTTATGAGGTGGCCAGCCCCAGGACAATCCAACTTCAGTTCTTGTGACCTTCTCATCAAGATCCAACTAGAATCAATTACAATACTTCAGCCTGAAGGCAACAAATGCATGAACTGATGGGAACAGGTTACTGTCCAAAAGGAAGGACAACCTTCTTCCTACCTGGAGGTGAAAGAAGGCACTTCTTGTTACTGGCACCATTTGAATAGCAGGTGCTCTGATACTATGGTGATGGGCAACAGTATAAAGCCCTAGATAAGGTCCACCTACAATCCCAAGAGTGTGTCCTATCTTGATTTCTGGAGTACAAATGCCCTTGAAAGAGGGCAAAGTTGTGGTGCCTACTAGCTCCTCACAGTGCCACCTTCTTGCAATCAGTAATCATCCCAGTTTAAGGCGTGGCAGTTTACATACTGATATATCTATTTTGGTTAGGGCTGTAATTTCACTAGTTATACTGGTACAAACTCTAGTAAGGATGCAGTCCTACTGACATAATGGTGCCAGGGAGTAAGCTATAAGGCACCTTTGTACTGGTATGACTGCATCCACATCACATGGATATGTGTGTGCGAGTGTGTTATATTGCTTTAACTTTGCTGCTATAGTTAAAGTGGCATAACTTTTATGTGTAGACAAGCCTGAGGAACACACTAGCTTTTTGCAATGCTGGTTAACCCCTGCTCTCAATTGTGTCCCAGATGCAGCCATTTTCTGACAATAAAATATAGTGTTAGTTGTTTTAGTCCTTGCAGAAGGTGCAGCTCATCTGTAGTCTGGAAAAGGAAAAGGCAGGCTCCGTAGGTGTGCTTCTGCATTTAAGTCATGTTTGTCTTTTAAAAGAGATAGGTGTGGGATAGTGCAAGAGAGTTAGGGTTTTTAGCCAGTCAAGGATATTTTTATATGGACTATATAACTTGATAACTTTATGAACTGAAAATATTTTTGGGGAAGGAAAGGTAGGGGGGATTTGCATTTGTGCTGACACCTTTTGAATCAAGTTTAGCCCAATGGGATTTGAAACCGCTGAGATATTAAACCTTGAAAAGAGAGATTTATAATGGAAAGGCTGACAGAACTTTAATTATAGCCAGTGGCACTTTAAGCATACTTAAATACACTACGTTTTCATAAGGACATTATAAAAACCAAAGGGATAGAGGTCACAGATTAGATTGTGCTGGAGTAACTGTCGGACCATCTAAACCTTTAGGCCATATTTAGGCTGATGTTGGCCTAACTAGAGATAAAAAGTCAAATATCTTAGATTCTAGATAATATCAAAGTATTGAAAAGACTCCCTTACTTTTTTTTCCAGACCTATCATCCTCATGTACATATTTTTTAAAGTTATGTGAATTTGGTATTCTTGTTTTGGGATGCACTGGACCATTGTTTCACAAAAATATTAACAGCATTCTGTAAAATGGGGGAATTAGAACCCATTATCTTCAGACCCCTAGTCCAGCACACCTTTTGCTAGGCTAAAGGGCATTTCACAGGGAAAGGCTGGTTGGATGGACACAGATACCCTACCTACATCTGTGATAGGCAGGCATGACAGGGCTACCAAATGGAAACGTGTTACATGAGAAGTATGACATTTAGCAGGGCTGCATGCTGGCTTTCCACTTGACATTTTTGGTTATATTCTGTCAAATATGGTTTCCCAAAAGTTACACACAGGAAACAGACTCAAGAAGGCAGTGGGTCTAGTGATTAAGCATGAGAATGGGAGTCAGGAGACTAGAGATCTAGATCCAACTCTGCCATTGATGCATTGTGAAGCTGTGGGCAGGTTGTGTACAACTGTATGGGCACAAAAGGAAGGGAAAGTGTGGCAGGAGCTCTTTCAGTGCTAAGATGCAAATTTTGGGTTAGCCATATGCTAGGATTTGGAGCAGCATTCTATGCATCTAAATTTTAGGCTCTGCATGTCCCAGCTTACATGTGTTGGGATTTTGTGGCTCCCAATAATAACCAAATGAGTTAGATGCCGGGCAGAATCAAGGATCTTCAATTCAATTCAATTCAGTTTGATTCAATTCAAAAAGGCTTTATTCAATGTGCACAAAGGGAGAGCCCCCTGGTACAAAACTCAGCCAGAGTCCCTCAAGCAAGGAGCCCCTCCCATTGCTATTTTATAGCACATGGCAGTTCCATAACAAGTTACATAACACAAACCTCTAGCCAATCATATTTTACCTTTCTATACATGGATTTGTTCATCACATGCTTATATTTCTCCACTCCACATATTGAGCTTTTCTATGATGTTCCTAGGGTGGTGAGCCACAGCATGCTTCCCTATGCATAAGTGCCTTGTAAATCACATTTTGTTTAAAATGAACACAAGCATACCCTTCACATGCAAAGATTCTGCGCCTCCCCTAGCACACTGCATAAGGCAATGCAGAATCATCTTCTTTACAAACTGGAAAACAGAGGCACAGAGTTTAACTTATTTGCTCATGGTCCCACCTTGAGTCTGCCTGGTTCCTCTCAGGTCTCTCTGATTCCTAGTTCCATGCTCTAACCCAACTGTGGCTCTCTTCCTTCTACACCAACATTTTTCAGCCTTTTCAGGTTGGTTACCCCTTATTCAAAAATCACAAATTTTCACAACCCCCTTTACATTTACTGTAAAAGTCACCATAAAAATTGCATTTGTTCTAGCAATAATAAGCCTATCTCATTTATTTTTTGAAAGGATGACAGAATACTTCACCTTGAGGGGTAAGGGTGTGTGGGGAGTAGGGGAGAGATTTCCTGTAATAAAATTGTCAGCACCTCATGACCTCATCCCCCCGAGACTGCCATCTACCAGTTGAGGAACCTTGATCTAACCATTAGACCACACTCTGGAAAATCATGCATCTTTTTTACTGTGCTTGGGCAAGTTTGTGAATGAGTTTTAGGCATTTAAGTGTGGGACTCTGTAAAGAAGTGGAAGGCAGGGTGAAATCTTGAAGCCTTGTTAACTCATATAAGAAAGAATTCCTATAGGTAATTATGGGGAAATCATTGTGGTTGAAATCAACAACCAGCTGGGCTCCACTTCAGCAGCAGATTGGGAGGATCCCTAACGATCACACAAACTTTTAAGGAAAAACGTGAGAGTCTAGTTTGGGGTATATCCAAAAGAATCACCTCACTATTCCCCCCCTCTTCAAAACCCTTTGGTTAGCCCACCCATTTATAATGGTGGACAGACAGGAATTGATTGTTTGTGGGAGGATAAGAACACAGAAAGTTACTGTACAAGCCTCTCTAAAATGCTGTTTCCCAGATCCTCTCCTCTTTCCAAACAAAAAACTCTGTAAACAGTGCTGCATTTGAAGTAATAAAATACCTTTTTTTTTAATTTCCATTGATTCACTTTGCATATTTCAAATAACATTTTACAGCACACTGTTGTGCTGATGTAGATACTAGAAAAGCATTAAGCATAATATATAGGCTATGCAGAGTGATTTATTGAACTGGTTGGTTGGTGAAAAAAATAAGCAAAGGGCTAATCTGATTTATGGTTCTAATTTTGTTTGGTCACAGTGTTACTTGCCTTTTTGTAGTACGAAAGGATTACCATGAACGATAAACTTCAAAGAATCATTACCTCTAGCTTTTGTAAGTGCGCTCAAATCAAGTACTTAATTACATAATTTTAAATCTATGATTTCCATAAATGTTATCATTTACTGTGTAGACCATATTAAGAAGAGTTTTCTGAAAATCAGCATAATAAAAATGAATATCACAATGCAGGCGGCAAAAATAGAAAATCAACCTGCCCCCCCAAAAAGGAGAAACACATTTATATACTTTGTTATGTACCTTACACCCACATAAATTTGTGATGCCCATTAATGCAAACATGTATGTTCTGTCCACAGTAGGTAGCATTCTATGAGAGTTAACTTAGATAAGGTGAGGACAGCATTTTTTCTCCAAAAGTCAATGACATAGTTTAAGAATGAGATTTTCTCATTACCTACAATAATAACCCTAACATTCATATTAAGGAGACGAGCATAATACCTCAACTTTTTACAACTACAAATCTCATGGTTTTTGTTATATAAATAATTGAAATTGTAACGGAGGTGTAGTGGATTCACAGTTCAACAACAGGTATTCGGTCACTATTTAAAGACTATTATCTATATTTAACTTCTACTTCTAGGGTATTCAATCTACAGTATGAACAAGAAAGCATACTGAATAAACACAGCTTCTAAGGAATCTTCTCTCTACAAATAATAAATGGATAATGTACTTAACAATACTAACCACCTCCCCCACTTTTGCATTTGTTTTAACTTTTTCATAATTCTGTGTTTTACTAAGCCAAAATGACATATCAGGGGATTTATTTTTTTCAACGCAATTAGCTGCAATTATGTATCTGTCTGTAATAAATAAGTCAAATATCACATCCCTGCTTTCCCACATCTATCATTTTACATATAAACCCAAACAGGCAGACCAATAGGTTTAAGGGCTACTCTATCCCAGGGCTTACAGGGATGATCCAAAGCCCATTCAAGTCAATTGAAAGATTTCCATTAACTTCAGTGAGCTTTGGATCACTCTCAAAGCGGTCTTATAGAAGTGCTATGCCCATTGCTGCAGAGTTTTGTGATGATCCAGGTGTGATGTTTTATGCAAATAAAATGAGCTAATTTGCATCTGAACAAGCTTCAGCCTAAAAAAAATTGGGTCGTTTAGTGCTGGTGAAAAGTGTCAGCTTTCTTGCCAACCCTCAGGATTTCTTCATGAGTGACACAACTTTGGCTTGGGCTGTAGCTAGTCTTGAGAGGACGAGAAGCTCCAGTCCTCTCATGAATTTCAACCCTGCTTGAGGAAAAAGCCCTTTTGATTGGCTGCTTTCCTCAACTGGAGAAGAGCAGCCAATCAAGGCTGCTGCAGAGGCAGGCAGTGCTCTTCCCTCCCACTGTCAGGAGCTGAGGAGTTTTGGGAAGGGGAGGGGGGCAAGGCGCAGCCAGCCTCCTTCTCACAGAAGGGGAGGAGGGAGCAGAAAGAGCCTTGCAGCTCAGGGCAGTGTTCTCCCATCACCCGCTCCCCTCCTGTGAGCAGTGGGTTGTCTGTTCTCTGCTCCTCCCCCTCCCCTGAAACAGTAGGGTTGGGACGGGAGGGGTTGAAGAGCTGCAGGAGCAGCAGGAGAAGCAGAGGCAGGGCCTGTGGGGCAGAGGCAGGTGTGGGGCTGAGGGGGACACAGCATTAATTATAATTTGAGTGTCAGGAGAGGAGCTGGAGGCTCAGCCCCATCCAGCAGCCAGCGAAAGCCCTTGCAGCAGGGCCCAAAGTCACCATCGGCCATAACTTTGGGAGCGTGGGCAGCGCTGTAATTGTCACGCGCACACAGAGCAGTGGGCAGGGTGAGTTCAAAAAAATCAAAGGACAGACCAAAAAACCTACAGTAGAATCTTTTTTGGCCCCAGAATAAAGACTGTCTTTAAAATCTCAGGGGGCACTTTGGCAGCCTGACTCGCGATTCCTAACGCCCGGGGCTGGCAATAGTGTGTCAGACAGCCCCTGGGAACAAAATCCTCTCTTTAGCTACTGGGCAGCAGCAGGACAAGCTTCCCATGCACACTGCCTTGCCAGCATGCCTTGGACCTGATCAGGGTGGGGTAGGCTGGGGGCAGACAATTCCCACCGGGGATAACAAGGTAGTGGGAGTAGCCCCACTTCTTTCCCCACTCTCCAGCTGCCTCTCCCTAGTTCTCCCCCTTTTCAGACCCTGCCCCCTTCATATTCATCACTCCTTGACACCTAGCTTTACCCTGCTGCTGCTTCTGCCACCCGCCACTGCCTCCTTCTCCCTAGTGCTCTCCCCAGGTGCCAGCAGGAGGAGCATAGGAAGGAGAAACAGGCCTTCAGAGTAGTACCAGTGTGGCTAAGAGGGGCTACTCTATCTCTTCCCCACAGCCTTTCTGCATGTGTGAGGATCCACCTGGGCTTAGACTGCAGAAACATACAAATTTCCATAGTGGATCAGCCCTGAGGTTCACCTGGTCCAGGAAACTGTATGGAAACATAGCCATCACCAGATGCTTTAGAACAGGGATCAGCAACCTTTGGCACGCATCTCGCCAGAGTAAGCACCCTGGTGGGCCGGGCCGGTTTGTTAACTTGCTGCATCCGCTGGTTTGGCCGGTCGCGGCTCACCCCAGGCCAATGGGGGCTGCGGGAAGTGGTGCAGGCCAAGGGATCATCCAAACCTGCAGATGCAGCAGGTAAACAAACCGGGTGCTTACCCTGGCGAGCCGCGTGCCAGAGGTTGCCGATCCCTGCTTTAGAAGAAGGTACAAGAAAGTTCACATTCAGGAAAGTCTAATAATAGAAAGTCTAACCCCCACACACATTAGGTCTCCTCATCCTGAATAGTCAGAGATTGGCTTAAACTCTGAAGAATGAAGTTCCAAAATATTTGTTATCAATAACTACTATGTCTCTGGATACTCTTGCTAGCCATATAAATGTCCAATCAATCCCTTTTTTAATCTTGCTAAGTTTTTTACCTCAACAACATCCTGTTGCAATGCGTTCCACTTTAGTTCCTGTTGTGTGAAAAAGTGTTTTTTTATCAATTTTGCGAATCCCCTTGTTCTTGAGTTATGAGATAGGGAGAAGAGAAGCTTCCATTCTACCTTCTCTAGACCTTTCATTATTTTATTTATTTTATCAGGTCACCTCTTATTTGCCTCCTATGTAAGGTAAACAATCCCAGTCTCTTCAATCTCTCTCTCATCTTTGTAGCCATTCACTGAACACCAGGGGTGAAAGTAACTTAAAGGACTTGCCGGAGTCCTGAGCGGGGGCGTGGCCTCAACCGGAAGAGGCGGGGCCTTTCAAGATTTAAAGGCCCTGGGGATCCAGCTGTGGCTGGGAGCCCCAGGGCCTTTAAATAACCCTGGAGCTACCTGCTGCAGAGGTGGCTGGGAGCCCTGGGGCTCAGGGGCGAATTAAAGGGCCCAGGGCTCCGGCCACCATGGAGCTCTGGGCCCTTTAAATCACCACGGGATCCCGGTTACCAGAGCTCCGGCGGGGATTTAGGTAATAATTGGAGATATACCAATCTCCTAGAACTGGAAGGGACCTTGAAAGGTCATTGAGTCCAGCCCCCTGCCTTCACTAGCAGGACCAATTTTTGCCCCAGATCCCTAAGTGGCCTCCTCAAGGATTGAACTCACAACCCTGGGTTTAGCAGGCCAATGCTCAAACCACTGAGCTATCCCTCCCCCCTGGGGCTCCCCGCAGTGGCAGGAGCAGTGGGCCGTTTAAATCCCCACTCAAGCCCAGCTGCCGGAGCTCCAGCAGCACTTTAAAGGGCCCGGGGATCCCCGCAGTAGCTGGAGCCCTGGGCCCTTTAAATCACCGCCACGGAAGCAGGTCCAGTCTGGCAAGGTGTACTGGCTCTTGCAGGTATGCCAGACCGGACTGGCTTACTTTCACCTCCGCTGAACACCCTCTAATTCTGCAATATCCTGGGAATGTGTGACATGGCTGGCAAATGTGAGTGTCCTGGGAAATGCAAGATATCTGACATCTCTGTGACTCTGTCGTTGCCTGGCAATGGAACTGCATTGGTCCAGGAGAAAATGCAGGTGACCTTTTTTCACAAAACTGTACAATGGTGTTGGTTGGTTGGTTGGCTGGCTTTAAACAAAGTAACAATTTCTTGCAGTTCATCATTCCTCATATTTTTGCTTTTCAGGAAATTTTGCCAATACAATTTTTTTTTCAAAGTTTAAATTTTGAGATGTACTACCATGCAAAACTTTGAAAATGTGAAATTTCAAGCCAGAGATAGAAATAACCTAGCAGTCAGCTCGAGCAATTTGGGGTTGTGAACGGAAGACAGAAAAGTAAAGAGCACCACAGAAAATCACACTTTGCATACAGATGTTAGAGTACTATATGGTAGGATATACACTGTATAAAAATCTCTGTCTTTAAGGCCTGGTCTACAGTAGGAGTTTATGTCGAATTTAGCAGCGTTAATTCAACTTAACCGTGCACCCGTCCACACCAGGAAGCTAATTAGTTCGACCTAGAGGGCTCTTTAGTTCGAATTCTGTATTCCTCCCCGACGAGGGGAGTAGCGCTAAATTCGACATGGCTATGTTGAATTAGGCTATGTGTGGACGGAAATCAACCTTAGTAGCTCCGGGAGCTATCCCACAGTGCACCAATCTGTTGACACTCTGGACAGCAGTCCGAGCTTGGATGTTCTGACCAGCCACACAGGAAATGCCCAGGGAAAATTTGACACGCTCCGGCGCCTTGTGGATGTTCTGCAGGACCGCAGGCAGGAGGAAAGAGCCCCCCTGCATTGTATCTGCAACCGCCCTCCCCCCGCCACAAAGTCCCAAACCCCCCTCACCCAAAGTAACAAGAAGGAGGGGCGACAGGGGCCGTGAAAACTGTCACTGCACCCCTGCAGAGTACACAAATACAAGAAGGCTCTCATTCCCTAAATGTTGAGAAGTCCTTCCCTTCCTGGCTCACCGAAGTCCCAATCCCAGTTTCATCCCCTAACTGTGTAGTTGATTATTAAAAGTAGTTTGCTGTTAATTACTATTTCCGTCAAGTTTTTCTACAGAAGACTGTCTGTGAAGGGGGTTGTTAATTGCATATGACAGTCACCTTTACCAGGGTACAGACACGGGGGCAGGATCAACAGCAGGTCACACACACAGTGCAGTCAGTAGGCACCCTGGTCGGTCTGGGAGGTGTTTTCCATGTTCTGTGTGGGTGGGGGGTACGTGACTTTGTGGCATGGGAGGGCAGTTACAGAACTTATGCAGCGGTCCTTGTCCCGGACCACAGAGCCACGCAGCAGGGGAATCTGTAACCATCCTCCCCCGCCACAAGGTCACGTAGCCCCCGCACACAGAGTCCCGAAAAGGAGGGATGGCAGGCTCCGTTGAAACAACCAGTCCGGCACTGCAGACCGCTCTAGGAGCAGGAGCCTATCATTTCTCGAGTGTAGAAGCGGTGTTAACATCACTGCACACCCTACCCACCACAGTCTGCGTCCCTGTTTCAACCCTTTAATGCGAATTCATTAATAAAGAAAACGTTGTTAATTAACAATGTTCCATTAACTTTATTTTTAAACGTGTGTTGGAAGGGGGGAAACGTGGTGAACGGGGTATGTAACCGCAGAAGAAAGTCAACAGTAACTGAAGCAGGGGCAGGTTCAGCTTCTCTGTAAAGAAACTGAACAGTCACAGGTTACCCTGCTCCCTGAGGAACCTAGGTTTCAAAGCCTCCCGGATGCACAGCGCTTCCCACTGGGCTCTTCTAATTGCACGGCTGTCTGGCTGAGCATAATCAGCAGCCAGGCGATTTGCCTCAACCTCCCATCCCGCCATAAAGGTCTCCCCCTTGCTCTCACAGAGATTGTGGAGCACACAGCAAGCTGCAATAACAATGGGGATATTGGTTTCGCTGAGATCCGAGTGAGTCAGTAAGCTCCTCCATCTCCCCTTGAGACGTCCGAAAGCACGTTGAATGATGACAGTTACCCAAGACCACCCTCGACACATTTTTCCCCCCAGCATGCATTGTGGGGAAATCCCAGAATTCAAATGGGCAGCGGGGACTGCGGGAACTGTGGGATAGCTTCCCACAGTGCACCGCTTCCAATGTCGACACTTGCCCCGTTAGTGTGGACTCACAACGTCGAATTAGTGTCCTTAGTGTGGACACACAAATTCGACTTTGTAAGGTCGATTCCACAAATTCGAATTAAGTTAAATCGAACTAATCTGGTAGTGTAGACATACCCTTAGAGAACTTTTGAGCTTAGGCTCAGTCTGCTTTAGAGGAATTTGCACCAGTTTAGCTACCTAAATGTAATTACCCTCATGCAAACACCTAATCTGCAGACATGTTGCACCATTTAATGCAGGGTTTATACCAACACTTCTTGCTCTGGTAATTTCCTTGGTTAAGTCACATTCGATAGCCCTGCTCTAAATTAATACAGCATAGCAGAGAGACAAGGTGAGTGAGGTAATATCTTTGATTGGACCAACTTCTGTTGATGAGAGAGACACCACACAGAACACTTCTTCAGATCTGGGAAACACCCACTTGGTCTCTCTAATAGTATCCATGGCTACAGCTACACTGCATACATTAACACAGCATTTCTACGTTAGGGGGTTGCATTGCTGTAACTGTCAATACACCCCCAACTTCTCACAAAGCTCAATCCCTCAAGGCACTGAACAACTCCTAACGGTTCAGAGCACCCTCAACTCCCAACAGTAACAAGAGTTGAGGACACTCAGAACCTTGCAAGGCTGGGTCCCTGAAGCACTCCTTCAGATTTAGACGTGTCACAACCATGGTGCCAGCAACCAAGCACATCCTCAAAACCAGAGAAGTCGCCAATTTTCATTATTTAATTATGAGAGTCTCGGTATTTGAGGGGTTGTGTTAGGTTTTCCATGATCTTACAACTATTAGCAAGAAACTTGTGAATTTTCCCATATTCTGAGTGGCTGCCATCAACCATTATTTCTAGATGGGATGAAGCCAACCTGCTCCTCAGACAATATGGTGACCATTTTTCTACAGGTTTTTCATGTGGAACTGAGATTCTCCCTAGAAAAGATGGCAGCCAACTCCCATTGTTTTCAAGAAGACTGAAGGCAGGCTGCCTTCAAAGAATATGGCTGTCACTTTAGGGTAGGGGCTTGGACAGGAAACCATGGGGAAGCAGGGAAATGTGGGGAGGATTGATGGTGAAGAGGTGCAAGAGAATGAGAAGGCAGGAGGAAGCGGACTGGTATATAAGGATATAAGCAAGGGGCAGACTGAGGGAATACAGGAGCAGACAGAGGGTGCGTGGAGAGACTGGAAGGGTACAGCAAACCTTTTCCATAAAAACAAAGTCCATAATATTCACTGCTGACACCTCAGTACATTGCAAAGTGTATCTTCTTTCCTTGTGGCAATTTAATGAACATCTTCCTGTAGGATTGCTTTTTAACGACTTCCTCATCATAGGAAGCAAGACAGTGCAATAAATGTAGCTAGCTAAGCCTGTCCTCTTTGTTATTATAAACTGTTGGTTAGACTAGATAAAAGCCTTATATGGTAGCGAGTTCTTTATCCCACTTAACAGTAGCGTACTATTTGATTTACAGCACTTCTTGCTAGAAATGTGACACTAATAGATACATCCATACACAGTGTCTTTCTGTTCATAGTCCTCTATGGCTTTAGGAGCCCGCATGCTGCAAGTCTTATTTGACGTATTGTTGTACATTTCCTCATTTCTTTAGTGTAAATGTCAATATGTAATTTACAATTCTATTTTTGCATTTCAACATATTTCATCAAAGTAATTATTCCTTAACCCTTTAAAATGTTTTCTTAGTTTGTATATTAAGTATTTGTCTCATTTCAAAGAACTCCTTGAAACTTGTTCATAAAAATAAAGACATCCTTTATATTTACTGTTCACACCTTGGTACATTTCAAAGTACCATCTTCCATTGTGGTGTCTGAACATAAATCCTCCCTTTGGGATTGCTTTTTCACATGTTAATGACTTCCTCTGAGATGTCTGTGTCTTGGCAGATTTGTCAATCAGCATTATATTTATATAGATACAACATCAAACATTACAAATTTACATGGCAAATACAACTCATATCTAGCAGTTATGGCAGTCAGACTTCTCAATCACCAGTCCTTATATTATAATGGAAAAAAGTTCTACGAATATTCATTCAAATGCAAATGAGAATTTCAAATCAACCTTACTCATGACCCATTTGTATTTGATTTCCTTGAACATTAAAACATGCAAGCAAAGATTCATGAAATCCATATTCCCAAATACATGAATATTCACCAAAAGCAAATTTCCACATGAATATAAGATTACACACTATATTGGTTACATACATGATCATCCAATCAGTGACCAGAAACAATACCTAATCACTGCTGTAACTAAAAACACAGCATGAATTTTGAACTATATATTCAGTTGTAACATTTGCAGTTCCTGCTGTGTAGGCTAGCTACCTAAATCATCCAATCAGAAAACAGAAACAGTAGCATGGGACTTAGCTAATAAGACTACAGTGCAATTTTGGAATTGCAAATTATCACAATGAACTGTCAGCAAACAATCTCTATAGACAATTATTAACTGAAGAAATTTGTGATCTATTCACTGACAATTCATGAAAAAAGTAAAAAGGAGAAATTCACGAGATAATTAATTCTAGTTGTAACCCTTCTGCTAGTTGGAGTTGGCAGCAACAAGGGACAGGTTCAATATTTAGGGGTTCCTTTTCAACAATACACACAAAATTGGCTCAAGCCCCAATCCTGTAACCTGGGGCAATTACATACTGCCTCCCCTCCTCCCTGGTGCCTCTAAGACTGTAGAAAAAATCCTTTTAATAAAAGGAGGGAAGTAACCCGGCATTAATTTGGGAAAACACCACTAGCAGGATTCATAAACATGAAATCATGAGCTAAAGACCTGACCCAGAGTATCTTGGGCAGTGTACTTTTGCTTCAGGTTCTGAAGTCCAGCAACCAAAAGTTCCTTTAACATGCTCCTCCCATCTCCCTCCAGTGCATCCCACTCACAGTTGTTGTCCCTGGTCAGTGACGACTCAGAGTTTAGAGGTGCATCTATGCATTTTGCTCTGCTGTCCAGGCACTTGCTCTGGCATCAACTGCCCTCTGCTCCACTGGCCGCTCACCCCTCCACTCTGCCAGTTGCCCTGCCAGCCACTCACCACTCTGCTGGTTGCTCTGCTTTGCACCTTCTTGGATGTCTTGAGGTCCCACCACTTAACACAGCTTTCAGAGATTTGAGCTGTTAGTGGGGGAACCTCACTACTAGTGCAGACTGGGCAGCTTAACCTGCCAGCACATCCCTCGCCCGCACCACTTCCTGCCTCTCCCATTGGCCTGGGATGGCAAACAGTGGCCAGTGGGAGCCGTGATCGGCCGAACCTGCTGACGCAGCAGGTAAACAAACTCGCCCCGCCCACCAGGGTGCTTACCCTGGCGAGCCGCATGCCAGAGGTTGCCGACCCCTGGAGTACAGTTTAGCTGAGGGTGAGTCACTCAGTCAGGGTATGCCAAGGACAGTTCTGCTGCCCTTGATTCACACAACAAGGATAACAACCTTTTATTACTTCTGTCCCAATAACAAAGAAACCTGTGATCCAACACCAGCCAAAAGTGATCATTTTGGCAAAGCAGTCCCATCATGCTGAGCACATAGGTCGGGTGAATGTGCCCATGCAAAGGTGGTGAGCTCCTGAAGTCCTCTTCCTCAGCTCATCACTCGATGTCAGAGGAGAGCTCATTCAGACCCTGCTTATAGTTATAGCTATGGGGATGGACCTGAACAAAAACCCCATATCAGAACATCTTGTGCTTTGGGAAAGTTCTGTTATGGATGGATCCCAACTCTTCCTTTAACCTCCTATTTTCCCTACAGGAAGTAGTCATGTCTCCTTGAGGGCTACTCAACTGATTTAGGGGACAGAGTTAGTAAAATAAGACTATCTAGCTGTGAAAAGATATTTACATTTACTTACTCCAGTGCAGGAAATACAAAATGTCAACATTATTGTATTAATTTACACGGAATATGAGGGCACAATGAGTCCACGGTGTTAACATAACCCAGTCACTGTCCAACATAAAACGGCTTTAAACAAGGCTCAGAGTTTGGTATACAGAGACCTCAGCCTCCTTAATATCATGGCAAACACACTACTAAAAATCCTTTAAATCTTTTATTAAAGATACAGAAAAGAAGGGAAACAGTTTAAAGCAAATAAAATGTAAAGTATTAAATAAGTATTATAAGCATTATTTAATAATAAAGTATTATTTTAATAACAACCCTTGTTACCCTTCTCTTTAGCTATAGAGAGCTTTTAAAAGAGAAAAAAACCTTGTTTGACAGTCTCTAAGGGCATGTCTAAACTGCCCCACAGTTTGGACGACAGGGGTGTGAATAACATTGTGAACCCAAGTGCTCTGCAGTAACTCCCCCATGTAGATGCTGTGGGTGGGAACTTGAAGGTCCTTAGTTTGTGCTAGATACCTTTAAGTTCCTGCCCTTAGCATCCACATGGGGAAGTTAAGCACAGCACTTTGGTGTGCATTGTTATTCACACACCATAATCAGAAGTGATAAGCAGATTAGACATGCTCTTAAACACCCTTTCTGGGGAAAAGAGAAGAAATTAGTTGAGATGGGCTGGAGCTATTGTTATTGCTCATGTTGTTAAAGTCCAATCCCATTTCCTAAGAAGACACAAATAGAAAGAAAATCTGCTTCTGTATCTGTGCTGGCTTTCGCTTGCAACCTCACCTCACTGCTGGAAAAATACATTCCCAGCACATAGTCTTATCAGCCACTCCGAGACCTGGCAAACTTGTACCAGCATTGGGCTGTTTAGGACATCGTATTTAGCTGCCTCTCTGGTCACAGGCTTATAGCAGGGTTATAAAATATACAGACTTAGCTAGCACAGCCAGAGTCTTATTAAACAGAAGGTAAAGGGAGAGAAATGGGATGAAAAGAAATAAGGTAGAGATGGAAAAGGACACATGAGGGGAGAGGGACTGACAAGGTCTCACATCCCTGGTGATGGTTAGGAATTAGCTGGAGTAGGTGGAGGTGGCGATGTTATCTCAGTCCCTCTCTGGCTCAGTCTTATCAGGACATCTCTCAGGTTTAGGACAAAGAGGGTCCAGCGTCCCAGGAGATGGTCGGGGGTGGCAGTCATGATGATAAAACTCGCTGCAGCATTTGTTGGCAGACAGCTGCTTCTTCTACTCATTTTTCCCAAAAAGTCTTTTCTAAGAACCTCAGAATGGACTGTTGGCCAGTCCATCCTCTCATTATTTTGTCCACCAATAGGCCAAATTTCCAACACACAATTTTGGTTCACTGATTTCTGGTCCTTTACTCCTCTTGTTTACCAGTCATAATCTTAATACAGTCCTTGAGTGGTATCAGTAAAACCCTTTCTGTTTAAATTAATTCGGTCTCCTTCTTACATCTTTTCTTAAATAATGTCATATAACAGGTCATTGTAACAATTTATGAACTTTCATTCATGTTTCACAGTTGAGCTTACAATTAGGGTACATTTGTAGACCCAATTATCACAACAACATCCTGTCAAAAAAACTAGCTTCTGAGTTCAAACTGTTTCTCTTCAGCAGCATTTCCACTCTCGGCATATCCCATGGGATTGCATGGCATTTTTATGAAGGATTTCCCTTTTGTGTCCTTAAGTCCCACCATCACTCAGAATGACAATGAAAATTTGGAGGAAGAGGGGGAGGGGAAAAGAATGAAAGAACAGCTATATATATATAACTCATACCCACGCAGTGTGCTGCTCTGTCCCATCTATTGGTGGCTGGACCACATAGAGAGGCTGATAAACCTGCTACTGCCTTGGCTAGCAGGGTGAAGTCTTTTAGCTCAGGCCATGCCTTAAGATCCAGAGGTCCCAGGGATCTTAGGAACAGATATTACTTGAAAGATTAATAACTAATGTTTCCTTCTGGCCCCCAAAACGTTAGAAAAGCTATTCACCACTGTTCATCCCACAACAGGCCACATCTTTGAAGACAATAAGAAAATGGTTCACAACATGTAAAACACTTTGTCTAATGGCCCACTGATCAGCAGAGCTCAAGCGTTCCCCTCCCCATTTATAATGGCTAAATGAGGGTATTAGAGAGACAAGGTTGGCGAGGGAATATATATATTTTGGACCAGTTTCTGTTGGTAAGAGAGACAAGCTTTTAAGCTTAAACAGATCTCTTCTTCTGCATATTGTTAATCACCAAGGGAAGAATCTCTCATAATTTGCTTCACAGGTGCCAGCTTCTTCCTTGCCCTTGGGGTGCTCAACCCCTGTTCTGCCCCAGGCCTCGTCCTCACATCATCCCTGCCCCCAACCCCGCTGCCTCTTCCCACCCTGCTCCATCCCTCCTCCTCCCTGGAGCACACCCCATCCCCACTCCTCCCCCTCCCTCCCAGCACCTCCTGCACGCTGTGGAACAGCTGATCACGAGAGGCACTGAGGGAGAGGGGGGGAGGTGGCTGCTAGTGGGTGCTAAGCACCCACTAATTTTTTTCCATGGGTGCTCCACCTCTGAAGAGCTCCAAGAAATCCAAGCCATTTATTTTCACCCCACATTATAACCTATACATTGTTTCCTTGTCAATCAAATATACCAATCTGTCTTTCATCCAAACTGGAATCTGCGGATTTGTTTGCCTTGTGAGTCTGATCTATATCCTTCTATATGTGGAAAATGTCTTTTGTTCAATTGTAAGGCCTAAATAATGTGAAATGCTTATGTATAATTAAAGCATGTAGGGAATATGTCCTCCAAATTTAGAAGAATAGATGGGTTTTGCTAATTTTCATTGTAAAGAATTGTTACACTCTCAAGTAATAGGCACTGTGTGGCACAAAGAAGGAGAAATGTTAAAAGATATAAACCTCTGGGATAGTAATAGAAATTGCTTAAAAGGGGGAGGATCCTAACTGATAGCTGGGGCTAATAATGAAACATAGTCCTTGAAATGAATCAAACTTAAAAAGCAGCCGATAAGTGAAGGATTAAAAAAATTTGTTATACGCCAATGCCATCTACTGGATACCAATGGAAGTATCAGAGAAACTAAGCTAAAATCTGAGCATTTGCCTGACACTATCCAGTAGGAATCAAAGGGTGATCCCCTTCCAATGAGCCCTGATACTAGAGCATATAAAAACTGAGGTCACTGTGTGCTCTGCAGAGATGCCTGAACCTAACACAAGAAGCTGCAGAACTCTAAGTGCAACCAACACCTGGACCAGCAGTGTGGAAAGGACTCTCCCTCATTCCAGGGTTAAGAGGATAAGTAGTAGTGGTGAGATTTCATTAGAGAAATTGTATTTCTCTTTCTATTCATTAATATAAATAGCTGTAGGTTATCTTCCTGAGTATACATTCTCTAGTGATACTCAAGTAACCATAGTTTAGATTTTAACTCCTTTATGAATCTAATCAAATTGTCCTAAGAGACTGAAAAGAATTGTTTTAAGCAATTGCTTTGACATTCCAAACTTGTCACTTTGGACCAATCTAGTGAAAGAGAAGTAACCACATTCTTCAGAATGCCTTAAAGACAAGTGCACCCTTGAAAGTGTGATATATGTGCTAGGTACTAAAGCAAAGCTGACTATATATTAATGTTCTTCTGTGCAAATTAATACATTGTTGGCTGGTGAAGAATAAGCGAGTGTCCTGATATGAGAAATACTGTTCAAGTTAAAAGTTGACCTGAAAAGAACCCAGCATTAAACTAGTAAGTTAATACCCCTGGACTCAATGAAAAGGGGTTATCCTAATGCAGGGGTCAGCAAACTCTGGCCCGCGGCCCGCGTCAGATCGCAGCTCCCACTGGCCAGGCCAATGGGGGAGGCAGGAAGCCGTGGCCAGCACATCCCTCGTCCACACCGCTTCCTGCCATCCCCATTGGCCTGGGACAGCGAACCGCGGCCAGTGGGAGCCACGATCTGCCGAACCTGCCAACGTGGCAGGTAAACAAACTGGCCCGGCCCACCAGGGTGCTTATCCTGGTGAGCCGCGTGCCAAAGGTTGCCAACCCCTGTCCTAATGGATTCTTTATATATTGGCAATCCTAGTTTGTTAGATGTCAGCTTTAAAATCTAACTGGCATCCTGGCAAATTTGTAAGTTGACCCCCTTTCACACTTATACAAATTCCACCCCCACTGCTGATGGCCCATCCAGGGCCACTGCATAACATATGTAGAAGAGGATCCAAAATTGGTCCAAAATGGAGAAAGGTGACTTTATTACCTGGTGGGAGGGATAGCCTGCTAAACCCAGGGTTGTGAGTTAAATCCTTGAGGGGACCATTTAGAGATCTGGGGCAAAAAAATTGGGGATTGGTCCTACTTTGAGCAGGGAGTTGGACTAGATGACCTTCTGAGGTCCCTTCCAACCCTGATATTCTATGATTCAGAACTGCTTTTTCCACCTGTTTCTATTCTGCTATGTCACATGTCATACTTCTCTCTCATTTGTAGTTGTCAATCCTTCTAGAAAATTTCTACAGGTTTTAATAGAAAAATCACACAATGTCAGCAGGGATTTTCCTGCCATCCTCCAGTCATCCTATACTCATAGACTCATAGACTTTAAGGTCAGAAGGGACCATTACGGTCATCTAGTCTGACCTCCTGCACAATGCAGGCCACAGAATCTCACCCACCCACTCCTGTAACAAACTCCTAACCTATGTCTGAGTTATTGAAGTCCTCAAATTGTGGTTTGAAGACCTCAAGCTGCAGAGTATCCTCCAGCAAGTGACCCGTGCCCCATGCTGCAGAGGAAGGTGAAAAACCTCCAGGGCCTCTGCCAATCTGCCCCGGAGGAAAATTCCTTCCCGACCCCAAATATGGTGATCAGTTAAACCCTGAGCATATGGGCAAGACTCACCAGCCAGCACCCAGGAAAGAATTCTCTGCAGTAACTCAGATCCCATCCCATCTAACATCCCATCACAGACCACTGGGCATACTTACCTGCTGATAATCAAAGATCAATTGCCAAATTAATTGCCAAAATTAGGCTATCCCATCATACCACCCCCTCCATAAACTTATCAAGCTTAATCTTAAAGCCAGATATGTCTTTTGCCCCCACTACTCCCCTTGGAAGGCTGTTCCAGAACTTCACTCCTCTAATGATTAGAAACCTTCGTCTAATTTCAAGTCTAAACTTCCTAGTGTCCAGTTTATATCCATTTGTTCTTGTTCATACTAAATTCTATAGAATGGTTAAAATCTACCTGTAAAAGACATAACTTTCTCTATTATATTACATGGTTCTTTGAGATAAACCCTACTGGGTTCATCCCTGTTCAATTCTGTAGGATTTTTCCAGTAGGAAATTCAAAAACAAAGTAATCGAAGAATGCTTATGGCCATAAACAAATGACTATGGCGGCCAAGAAAGCTTTCACGCACCCACCTAAAAGCAGGTCTATATGAGTGAGTCATGTGGTTTCAGAATTTCTTTTATTTGGAGGGTAGAAAATTGGACGTATACATTTGGTTGAATCCTCTCCCCCCAAAAAAACAATTCCAAAAAACCCTGTGAGGTGGGGGGGGTTACACTTTTTCTAAAGGCAACATTCTACATTAAATATCTCTTAGTGAAAATTTTTATCTAAAAACATTGTTTAGAATTTGAGGTTTCCCCCCATTCCACAAGAAAGGAGGGGAAAAGTTGAGAGAGAGAAAATGGGATTTTCCCCTCCCCCGCCCCCCTTCACCATTTTGAATGAAGTTTTTCATTTGACAGTTCAATGACAATGAAGGTTTTCGTAGGAAAAAATGATTGTTGTCAAAACTGTTTTTCTACAAAAAAAGTGTGTCAAAGAAAATTTCAACCAGCTCTCGCTGCTAGTTTTTTAACTTCCTCTGAGGCACCAGGATTGGGCCACTTCTGACAGCAGGATACAGAACTTCAATAGCCTGATCTGCTATAGTAAATTTGATGCTCCAATGAACACTTTGGTGCATAACAAAGCTCAGCCTTCTATTAACTAGCTGCACACACCTCATTCATGAGCCTTAAATCAAAACCAGTCAGAAAGTGGCTACCTTCTCCCATGCTTTTGAAGGAGGGAATATTGCCTCTCTGACACCCTTAGAGAACCATTAAACAATCAGCAAAGGAGATTTCAGAATAATGTTTCTCCTTGTCCCCTAAAGCTATGCAAATGATCTTTTTTATAACACTTTTCAATCTAATTGACACTTGTAATAAAATTCTGCCTCTACTGATCAATGTTACCTTAGTGTCATCTCACACTATCCCTTTACATGGTGTCCTTCAGTTCAAACGTCTACAAAACTGTGGAGTTTATAAGAATCTACTATAATTACTTCTTGTTCTGTAGACTGTATTACACAATTCAGGGAAATGGTTAATGAGACAATAGATTCTATTTATTGTGTAACCACATTCAGAAGCTCAATGCGCTTTGATCCAAACTTTATCACGCTTAGAAATAGAATAAATCTGTTCCCCTGCTGTACCTTAAACAGTATTTTCATCTGGCTTTATTTGGGGGACCCTGCCTGGAGTCCTCACACTATATTACCCATCAAAATAACAACATTAACTACTGAAACACTCATCAATAGTGAGTGGGTTGTATTAAGCAAATTGAATATCAGTCACATCAAAACAGCTACATCCTCATTTGAAAACATGTATTAATAGTCCGTGCAAAATAGACCATCATCAAATCCCTTTTCAAGAACATTGGTGCAATGCTCTAAATGGAAAAATCTAAATTTTTCAGCCTACAGAAAACCCTTCAATCATCAAAAATAAACTGCATTGGAAGGGACCTAACACATGAACACATAAGTTACCTGGAAACTGGTATATTACTTTCCCCTCCCCACACAAAATGGAAAAATAATATGTACATCACAAGAGTCTCACACACCACCCTTCTCAACTTAAAAAAATCTATTCCTACTAAGTGTGGGACTAGGCCTGGTCTGGGAGGGGGGGGTATCGACTTAAGATACGCAACTTCAGCTACGAGAATAGCGTAGCTGAAGTCAATGTATTTTAGGCTGACTACCTCGCACCCTCACGGCCCGGGATCAACTGCCGCCACTTCCCCATCTACTCCACTTCTGCCTCTCGCCGCGGTGGAGTACAGGAGTCGATGGCAGAGCGATTGGGGATGGATTTATCGCGTCTACACTAGATGCGATAAATCTATCCCCAATAGATCGATCACGTAGAAGTACCCTATGAAGCCATTAGTGGGTCACTGAGCATACTTAACCATGGAACTGATTTAAAAACAACAGGTTTTTCCACATGACTTTTTAAAAATAATTTTTTATCAAAAATCAATTTTTAATAAAAAACCAAAACATGAAGGAAAAAAGAGTGGGATTTTTTGGAAAAGTGAATTCAATGGGCTTGTCTACATTGCAATGCAAGCCCATGATTAGTGGGATTCAAGTCATCTGAACCTAGGTTAGAGAACCCAGAGCTTGAGCATCTACACTATTGTTAACCCTAGGTTAAGAATTTTCTAACTCAGGTTCAGACTTGGGGCTCTGGCATCCACACTACTGCATGCAGACTGGAGTCAAACCAACTCCCTAGCACTCACCCAAAGTGGCCACTCTAGCCTTTGACCATGGTCCACTGTGGGAAAACTAGGACAGTCCACCCTGCATATTACAGGAAGTTTGTACAGCCCACCAAGTGTCATTTAGGTCAATGCATGCCCAGCTACCCGAGCCAGCAACATGGAGGAGGCCCTTTTTGAATAACTTCTCTTGCTTGTGCTTTCATCCATGTCAGGAAAAAGGCAGAGCTTCAATGAGGTGCTGGTAGACATTTTGACAGCATTCTCTGACCCACCGAAGGCACCTGACAAAGCTTTGACGGGAGCAGAAGGAGGAAGAAGAGTACCCAGGCATGGCAGGTTTGAACTGGCTGATGCGTCTCAGTACAAGTGGTGCAGCCGCTGATGCCCCCTGTGAAGACCAGCACTTCTGGAGCAGGCCCACAAGCACAGACTGGTGCGATTGCATTGTCATGCAGGCCCTGCGATGGCCGCAGTTGAGTCCAGAACTTTAGCATAAAAAAAGCTATGTCCTATCGCCACCTGTTCTCCTTTCCCTTCTTTCCCCATTTGTCACACACATGGTGCTGTGGGAGGGAGGTGGAGACATCCACAGGGGAGGGAGTCAGTATGGAGGACTGAATGGGGCAAGTGTAACCCACGCACCTTCTAGGTGTGGTGTTTCTGTCCCATCTAGTGACACTGAGCCCACTTAGAGAGAGAGTTTAAATGAGTCTGCTCTACAGCCTTAACTAACAGGCACATGGCTTTTAGCTTATCCAATAGAGGCTCATGCACTAAGCTCCAGAGGTCCCAGGTTCAATCCTGCCTGCCGACGACTGAGGTCTGTTGGTGTCACCATGGTGTTACAAGGTTACCCTGCCCCACCACTCATTGGGCCTGGTTGCATGGGCCAACCAGGCAAGGAGTCTTCAAAGCTGCTTCTGGCTGCAGCACAGGGTAGTGTACAGGGGACTCAGGTGGTGATGTGGGTGATGCAGCAGGAGCTGCTACTCTTATAGTCTTCAGTGATACAAGCCACTCAAATAGCTCTGTCTTCCTCCCATAGCCACAATTCCTGTTCCAGAAACTCCAAAGCAAATGCCTGATGCTGTGCTGAAACCCTGTCCTCAAGCTGTGCAGCCAGCCTGAGTCTTGCCATGCCTTTCCTCGAGACTTAAATCCCTCTCTCTTTGGTATTGGACCTGCTTGTTCGCCTTGCCCAGCACTTTAAACATAAGTTCACCATGGAAACACTTTATCTTGCAACAGTCCATGAAGGTACATTGACCCATACTTTTGCTGCAGTGTGGGCGAGTTGTGGAGGCACTGCAGCCAATAAAGGCTGAGAAGCCTGGAACAGGACAAGACACAGAGGGTCAGTCTCTCAAACAACTCACTGCAGGAGCACAGAAACAATGCTTGTGGAATTTCAAGAACATATAATGATACTTTTACAAACTGAACTTCAGTATATTGTGAGAAGGATGCTTCAGACCACAGAGCTCCCTGGACACAGCTTGGTTAATCACAGTGAAAGGAATGCAGGCACAATGGTTAGTTAAAAATGCAAAGCTGCTTTTTAGATTTTAGAAAATCACAAAACTACTTGGGATTTTTTTTCCAAGGGGCAGAGGGAGGAGGAGCTGCTGTCAGTGGCTGTGCCCCAAACGCTTTTTGTATGATTCCAGGCCATCCACATTTCGGAGGACATATCAGTTCTTGTGGTGCCCTACTGGCAAAAGGAGACGTTATTCCAACCTGCTGGTGGGAAATCTGCAGTTTATGCAACAGAAGTATTCAAATATATAGGGACTGAACAACACACCTATGAGTGGTGTGGGCTGGTCTCCTACTGAGGTGGCCCTGGAAAATATGCTCTTCCGCAAAACATGGTATCTATCTGCAGGGGTGAAAGTAAAACACAGGACTTACTGGTACAGGGGCCGGCGCCTCAAGCGGAAGGGGTGGGGCCGGGGGTCAGCAGCTGCTGGTTTAAAGGGCCCGGGGCTTCGATGACCACAGCAGCGGTGGCCGGAGCTCCGGGCCCTTTTAAATCGCCATCCCCAGGGCAGCTGCTCCTTTTGCACCCCTGCCCCCCTAACCCCGTTGGCGGCAGGGGGAGGAGGGGGGGAATGACATTAAAGTGCTGCCATGGCAGCACTTTAAAGTCAGCTGTGGCCACTTTTTACCAGTATGCCATACTGGCCCGTACCGGCTTACTTTCACCCCTGCCTATCTGGAGCGCCTGCTTCAGGAAAAGTTTGCAACTATCAGCACAAAGGTTCGGGTCAGAATTCATTTGAGATCAACGGGATGCTGTGTTAAGCTTCCATATGGCTTAGCCTGTCATGGCTGCAGGCAGACACACAAAACTCCATAGCCTTCCTCCTCCCCACCCCCAGCACATTTCTAGACAAAATTTCAAACCAGAATCATATTAGGGACAAATGATTTTGCCACCTATCAACTGCACAGACTACTCTAACTGAAATGGACTTGTGAATGGATTTGTGAATGGAACACATTTCCTCAAACACACACAAACAGAATTCACTGTTTCCAGGCAGCTCAACAGACTGTAGAATAGTTACAGAGTAGACTACTTATAGGCGTGGCAATGTAAGGTTATTATTTTTAAGAAACTGGAATGGCCCTAGGAAAAAATCTGCCTTTCCAGTAAAAATACACTTTAAAGGTGTTTACAGTTTGCATGTCCTGGTCACTTTTTGGAACTCCAGATAGAGGGATGAGAAGGAAACACACCACTGACATACAATCCACCGTTAGCAGATAAACGCTGCTCGCTGGGGCGTCTCATAACTTTTTCATTGGTTCATTGAGCGTAAATCCTTCCCATTACTGTGTATTAATAAACATTAAAATAGAGCCAGACACTTACCGGGTTTAGGGGTGGCTTCTGTCCCATCTGTGTCTGCTGCAGGCTCCACAGCAGGCCATTCCTTGGGTGGGTGGGTGGGGGGGATCAGCTCCTCTGAGTATTGATCCAGAATGTGCTGCCACTGCTCCTGCTCCAAAACCTGCTCTGGAACCAGTTCCAGAAACAGAATGACTTCACTATCCGCATCAGTGCTTGCTGCTGTCTCCCATCAGTCCCCACACTGGATTCTGGAGCCAGCAGGGCACCATCCCGGTTGACCAGGTTATCATGCACCAGAGTTAAACTCTTCATAAAACAGGCAGAATTTTTGGCGAGTTGACCAAGGTGCAGTTCTGGTCCCTGGCCACTTAATCCAATCCCTGCACTGATCACCAGTCCAGTAAATTTGCACTGTTTTCTAGTACATGTGATCATTCTTGGTTCTCTTACTAAAGTCCACAGTTTTGTTGGCCTTGCAACAGAGATTTACCAATATCAGGCTGTCCTCCTGTGACTATGAAGCAGTGAGCTTTGCAAAAGGGTTGTTCTGTTCTCCATTGCAAACACAGAAGGCTCTCTGTTTGCAGCTCAGTGGTGAGAAGGCTTAATGCTGACTCACTGAGCTGTTGCAGTACCCCAAGAGTGGTTGCTTCTGTTTTCAAGAGAGTAGATTCAAGATTCTTGGGACACAAAGGAAGTTGGCCCATGGGATCGTAGGATACTTTTTGGAGGACTCCCAGGATCTGAGACTAGCAGGGCTGCATCTACACTGCAAAGCAATAGGGCCAATCCCTGGCTCAAGGCTCAACCTTGGCAGACTCTGCAGCCCTGCAGGGTCCTGGGACACTGGTTCCAAGCCCTGAATTAGCACAATTTGCTTGTGACAGAAGTGGGAGGGGTGGAGATGGAGTTGAGCCTCAGCCTGAGCCCAGGCTTTCATTGCAGTGTAGGCAAACCCAATGGGACAACCAGCATGAGTAAGATGTTGCTAGAAGTGGCCCTTATTTGTCCCTACTAGCTCCCACCAATCAGAGTTAATATTCTGTGATAAAGAAGTTGTGAAAACGTAGGTATAAAAAAATGTTGCTAGTTTTCTTTTAGGGTTAAAGGTTTGGTTGGATTTGTTAATTTTTTACTATGTTCTACTAGTTTTCTGCTAATACTGCTGCAATGTACCCAACATCACTTCTCAGACTTCAAACTGTTAGTAAAGCATGTTAAGTGCAACAATAGAGATATACTGTAAGTAAGTAAAAAGAGCTTATGTGTAAGTAATGGAGCTTAAATTCTTAATTTAAAATACATATATTTATTTACTCACTGAGTAACTGAATTCCAACAAAATGAATTTGTAATACATTCCTGTCTAGTTTTATTAGGATGTGTGCTGTATATGTAATGGAGAAATAAAGAAAATATATTGCAACATCAACACAGATTATTCCCACACATAAACTTCTGTGTATCTGTTCAAACTGCGGCGAGAATGCACTGGAAAGATTATTACAACAACCAGAAAAGACCACTTAACCTTTGAGACAAATCTAAACAATAAATGGCAAAAGGAAAATTGTAAAATATTTTGCTCGCCTTTCTCTCATGTCATAAAATATTACCTCTTGTTTGAACAATTATGAGCACTCCCTAGCACCTTGATGCAGAGCACCACACAGAAATTTGGTTAAAATAATGTATTTCTAAAATAATTATACCCATAACTGTTATTGACAATTTGCAAACCGTATCAGTTTTTGTCATAGAACCCTCTGCATCAGTGAAGGGGGGGTATACAGGATTTGCCTCAGAGAGAATAAAATGCTATATTTAAGCTCTGCGGTCAGCCTTTTCTTTACCCCAATTTATATGCTTGATGCAAAGCCTATTGAATTCAACCAAAAGATTCTCATTGACTACAGTGAGCTTTGGATCAAGCTATATTATTTTTCTCATTACAGTTGATCAGGGTTTTGCCAGCCATCTGGGTTGTTATTTTTAAAGCAGCTATTGATAGAGTGGATTATGGCTTGTGAAAGGGGCTAGATTTACAAGCCATGTGGGAAGGTGTCAGAGTTCCATAAGCATGACCTTGAGAGACTCCCATCTGGAGGATTGTTCAAGGTCTCTGTCTATTCAGTCACTGGCCTCTTTGCTAAATTTACTAGTAGCAGAAGAGCCAAAAGTTTAAAATGTTAATGAGCAATTCAAAATAAATCTTCCCTCCCCCCACCCGCCATTTTCCTGCTAGCTTTAATTATTATTTCACCTGTCTACAGTAACATAGTAGTGCATAGCACATTGGAGGGAATGACCTCTTCCCCATAGAGCTTACAGCCTATCACAACTCTACAAATGTTGTGCCCATCCACTGTGAATTGCAGAGACCACCAACTTATTTCACATGGACCACTGAATAGCCATTTGGATGACAACAACTTCCATCACCAGTGACCTGGAAGCAAAATGTTGTGAATTCTTTTGCCAGTCCTCTAAGCCATTTAGTCCCCTTTTTATCTTGTTTTAAGATTCAAAATCTTCGGTTTTAGTACATTGTCATCCCATCTCACTAAACACAACTGTCTTTGAGCTAGTTTGTGCTCTGCTGCAAGGAAAGATGAGGCAGCCATGGCAGCTGGTATTTTCACTTGTGAGCAAGTCAGAGAGAAATAAAGACCTACAGATGGGAAATGGGAAAACTTACTGAAATATAAACATTTGGGGAAGAGAAGTGTATAAGCAGCTGTTGTTTCCATGCTGTTCCTACCCCAGTAAACTCTCACCTTGGCTCTGTTCCAAATTTATTCCCTATCTGGGGTTTCCCTTTATTGTTAAATGCCACCACAACATAAACCTCAAAGATTACATACAGCCTCAGCTTTTCCTTGAACCCATCTGTTATTAAGGATTTTCTCTCTCATTCTGTCTCTGTCCCTTGTTTTCTATGCCTTCAAGAGATATTCGTACCCATTTCATACTCTGGGATTGGAGCTAATAGGACACACCTGGGCTGGCTGCCATAATAAATCGGCAAATCAGAATGACTGCATTTTACACCCATTCTTCACAGGTGTACATGACTACACATGGTGCAAGGCAGTGGAAAATCTCACTCTGACGGCTTCCTTACAAGATAGTCATTGAGATCCTATCTACACTAGGCAAAAAGTTGTGGGAAAAAATAATTGGCTGGTTTTCCTAAGCTTGCATACACAACAATAATTTAGGACAAATGAGTTAAATTCAGCACTACTTCAGGTGGGTGCATATTATTCCATTGAAGCCAATAAGAACTGAACTCATTTATTCCAGGCCTAAATTTGGTTTGGATCTGGCTGAAAGGCTGCAGTCCTCAGCTTCTTCCCATTTGTCCCATCTGCAATACAGGCATTTTCTAAGAAAGCCTCACTGCTGCTAACACTAGTTCTGCTCCATTGGGGTTAGCACCATTTTAAAATATATACTTAGAAGAAGAAAGCCTGAAGAGCATCTGGGTGAGGAGTAAAACCCAATCTAGACTTGGGGGAATTCTCAGGTTTTGAATTAAAAAGAGTTCACTGCTATACACTTTTTTAAAAAGTGGTCTCCTTGTGTTCTGGCATCTCCACAAATACACTGGTAGCACAAATGAATGCATTCTGCATGAAAAATCTGTGACAGTTTGAAGGACACAGTATTCTTCTGTTCCAAGATTTCTCTGTGGATGTTGCCAAGAAGTGATGGGAATTTCTACACTCCAAGGGCACACCACTCACATCAATTATTTAAATAAACTTCAGATCAGGTTCAACATTTTAAAATATATGTATTTGCACAAAGGAAGATAGAGGTAGGATGCCTTCAATGTTTCAGCCATCTGCTCCTTTGAAAAGAAGGTTCCAACCCTGGCATTGACCACCCTTTAACGTACAGATCTGAAAAAGCAGCACCAGAAATCTGTATTAACCTAAGTATTCCTGGTTTCTCAGATTAATATTCAGTGTTACACTTTTGCAGCCCTTACCAGGGATGCTCATTGCTGGATGCTAGAGGATAGAGCTCCAGACAGCTCAATGTCAAGCAGGCATATTGAAAACTTTCCTTCCCAGCAACCTTCCTCTCCTCCACTAATTTTCCTCTTCAGGCAGTTGCTTCCTAGATAACTGTTGGTGCTGTTTATTTATTTTAATAAATAAAAATAAAGTTGGGAGCTACTAATTTTCTCTTGTTCAAGTGTTTTACTGTTCAACATTCTGACTCCCTCCCCTGCACCAAAGCTTCCAACTCAGCATTTTTACTATTTGCTCCTCTATGTTGTTAAATTGTGAATGTGTCCTACTCTGAGATTCTGGCATCATTCCAACAATTATTAAATTGATTACTATTCCAACCTCAGATTTTTCTGTTATGTTCAAATCACGCACTTCCTGACATCTTAGACACCCAACAAAATTTAACTTCCAGAAACTCTAGACTGAGAGTCATAAAACTCCTACTGGCAGTCCCAGTCCATGCCAATGTAGATAACTTTATAGTCAAATGGTTATCCCCCACTACCCCCCAACTCCTACTACTCTGTCTGCATGACCAAAACTAATTTAGAGAAAGGTATCATGAGGTTTCAACTCATTTGTGCAGCAGAAGACAAGTGGCACTGGTCTAAAGATGGGGTACTGCTCCAGAAAAATGGGAGGCCATCAGTAGCTGGCTAATTTCTTGTAAAAGACAAGAAAAGATATACCTTGATACACGGGATAAAGAAAAAGTGGTGTAAAAGCAAGGAATTGGGAAAAAGCATAACCCCTCACCTCTGAACCCCCATAGAGCTTTCCCAGATAAAGATAATGCAGACTCCTTCTGCATCATGGTATGCAGGTTCCCCCCTCCACTAAATGATAATCCGTAAGGGTGGGATTTGAGGTCACTGGGAGATTTCTAAGGAAGAAGGAATAGAAAGGGGGGTCAGGAAATAGTGCAGATACAGCAAGTTTAGGGTCTGACTCATCTGCCTGTTTGTGCAGACCAGCAAAATCATACCCACTCTCCTCTTGCACTTACCTCGCAAAACCAAACCTCTCTTGGGTAGCATATGCTCCCCAGCACAGCTCCAGGATCATGAAATAATGGTGCACAGAGTGCAAGGCCATTGTCCCAAATAATGTAGACATTGCAACTGTAACAGCCATCTCAGAGTTGATCAACTGTAGTTTACAAGCTCCTTTGTTTGTTAGCACTTTTAGTTCATTTGATTATTTGTCATATTGCTTTTATTTATGGATAGACATTTGCAGCAAATATACTTTTTCAATTCTTATTCATCTGCAGTTCCATCACATCTCCCTTTTTCCATTTTAATATTCAAGTTGGAAATAAAAATAATACTCAGAGGAAATTAATGATCAGTGTATGTTTGTTATTTATTAATTCTAATTGTACTACTTTACTAATTATAGCCAGATCCTCTGTCCATTTATCACCAATAGCTTCTTTCTGTCTTTTCTATCTATTACTGATTAACACTTTGGAATCTTTCTGAAATGCACTCACATTCCTTTCCATGGCAAGACCTTTGTCTAGACCAGGCGTTGGCAACCTCTGGCACACAGCTCGCCAGGGTAAGCATTCTGGCTGGCCGGGCCAGTTTCTTTATCTGCTGCGTCGGCAGGTTTGGCCGATCGTGGATCCCACTGGCCACGGTTCGCTGTCCCAGGCCAATGATGGTGGCGGGAAGTGGCACGGGCAAGGGATGTGCCGGCTATGGCTTTCCACCACCTCCATTGGCCTGGGACGGCGAACACCGGCCAGTGGCAGCCGCGATCCACTGAACCTGCCAACGTGGCAGATAAACTGGCCCAGCCTGCCAGGGTGCTTACCCTGGCGAGCTGCGTGCCAGAGGTTGCTGACCCCTGGTCTAGACCTTAATCACCTTAGTTGAAACCCCAGTCACTTTGAAGTCAATGGCAAAATTCCCATTAACTAAAATGGAAGCATGATTTCACCCTTTGTACTTTGACTACTACAATCTTCTCCTCTCGGGTCCTCCTGATATCCCCCCCAGTCCCTTCCAATCTGTCCAAATTGTTGCAAGAATCATCTACTCAACCAAGACTAGGGTTATGTTCATCCCTGCTCCTAAAATCACTTCACTAGACCCCTGTTCTTCCAATATCAAATTCATTTTCCCCCTTGCAAATTTCATCTGCTATAATTGGCAAATTGATGCAAAATAATCTTGTTATTTTAAAGTCTTACGAAGCTGTTCGTTCTGATTACTCTAAGCTTTCAAGATTCATTATAAAACTATTTCAAAGCCTGTCTGCAGATTTCTAGAACTATTTACGCAGAAAATACAGTTACTTTCAACATCCAAAGACGCGGATTAGTTATTGTGTAGTGCTCATCTAAACATGTAACATTCTTCATAAGCTTGAATTGATTGTAAAACAATTTGGGAGTAAGTGTGAACTAATTAGCATGGGGTATTTTAACATAAATTGAATGGATGGGAAAACCTATTCAATTGAACACCTGTTTGCTGGATGAGGTTGGTCTCACATGGTTAGAGAGCCTGCAAGGTTAGATAACCTCGAGGTCAGTGCTCTCTTATCCACTAATCTCTTGTTAGCAGTCAAGGGGCATGGGTCACTTGCTGGAGGATTCTCTGCAGCTTGAGGTCTTCAAACCACAATTTGAGGACTTCAATAACTCAGACATAGGTTAGGGGTTTGTTATTGAAGTGGGTGGGTGAGATTCTGTGGGCTGCGTTGTGCAGGAGGTCAGACTAGATGATCATAATGGTCCCTTCTGACCTTAGAGTCTATGAGTCGGGACTCTAGACTGAGTCTCGTATATTATGTCTTTTTCAGTGACAAGGCTTGCGTCTTTGGACTGAAAAGACCAAAACACCCTTTATAAAATATTTAACAGTAATGATCTGTCTGTTACTATCAGTCTCTGCAGCAGGATACTTGGAAATAGACTGGTGAATAATTCTCAAGAAATAATTCAGACTGGAAATACGGGGGGGAGAGGGGAATATACCAAATGATCACTTTAAAGCAAACCAGATCCACTGGCACATACAGAATCTCCTGCTGGAGTTTTGTTGAGCTAACCCAGGGTGTGGGGAAAACTAAAGAAAGTACTTATGGCACATAACAGCAACATGAGATGAAAGATGAACAGGATATACTAGCAGGAGTTAAGATTCATATTCAGAGATTGTAAGGCTAGAAGGGATCATTATGACCATTCTAGTCTGACCTCTTCCTTAACACAAGCCAAAGAACTTCATCCATTAATCTCCGCATCAAGCCCATGACTTCTGTTTGAGTTATACCATCTCCTTTGGAAAAATATCCAGTCCAGATTCAAAGATGTCATGAGGTAGAGAAAGATGGTGGGATGAGATTTTCTTTTTCCTCTATGATGCTGGCCTCCGCTTGGGAAGTAGGCAAGATTTACAGTCTTGAACAACAGAACAGGACAAGTAAGACAAAGTACTTCAGGAGTCACTCATGGCAAGTATTCATGAGCCAAGCAGAGTAAAAGACAACTGAAATCAAACAGACTGCAAGGTGATGATGAAGCCATTTAAAGAGAACTAAGTATTTTCTTCTAAAATGGATGCTATGAAAACACAAGAAGAATTAATCCACATTGCTAAGATCCCAGAAAATGTGAAATTTGGAGGTTTAATTATATTTTTTGTAAATCTGATTTCTGATCTACAGTATTAGGCCTTTTGTGGGCTTTCTGAAAGATTATATCCAGGAACAAGAAGTGAGCTACCTTTGGAAAGGCTGCTGCTTCTTCGTTCCTGAAAACAGTCCTAGGAACTTGCAATTTTATCTCCCCATAAAAACTCTTCTAAAAGTTTGATGATGTATGATTGAAACATCACCATTTATATCATTAATATTGCCACTTTTAGACAATTGCAACAAATCTGATACAAAGTATGTCATGGAAGGTGTCAATGGAAAAGTTACAATTTATCAAATATGATTATCCTGTTTGTATGCATGTATCATCTTTGTATTTAAAGTTATAAATATTGACTATATACCTGTATTTCAAATGTGTTTGCTCCTGGGGTAATGCCCAGAAGGTAATTTATATCCAGTCTGGCCAGCACATTTGAATGAACCATTCAAGTTGATGGCCCATCAAAGAACACTTAGCTCTCACAGTAGTCCGTAGAAAAGCTTGTCCTTACCTAGTGAGCCTTCCTGTGGACACCTTAACCAGAATATGGGTAATGGCTGCTCCTATGAGTCATCAAAGTTTGCAAGGGCATGTGACTAGCTCATGAGACCCTGGACTCCATCTTGTGCCTGTAATTTTCCACAAACTAAGACTGAGAGCATCCTCTCCATATGGAAAAATGTGTAAAAAGACCCTGGAAGCATCTCCATTTTGCTTCTCTCCTGCTCTGATCTCTGAACTATGGATTTACACTAAAAAAAGCATTCCAACCAATGAACTCAGGATCTTCCAATCTTTTGGAGATTACCAGAGACTTTACAAGCCAGCAGTTTATTCCATCACTGCTACAAACCTGATCCAAGAATTTTGCAATGATTGTATGTATATGGTTTCTTTTTTAACTCTCTCTTCCTTCTTTTTTCTTATAAATAGACCTTTGGATATTAGAGACTAAAGGATTGGCAACAACCTGATTAATGGGTAAGATCTGAGTTATATATTGACCTGGTAGTGGCTGATGTCTTGGGAATAGAAGAACCCTTTGTTTGATTAAATTGGTTTTAAATAACTACTCATCACAAAGTCCAGTGTCTGGGTGGTAAAACAAGGGCTGGGATACCTAAGGAGCTTGCAGTTTGGACTTCTTGGTAACCAGTGTGGTGAGTCAGAAATTTACTTTTGTTTCTGGCATGGTATAGCTAATAATAGAATAACCACCAGTTTGGAGTGATCCTACCCTATTTCTCAGCGGTTTGTCCTGAATCCGGTGTCCTCAGCTGCAACCCACTGAGGTGCAGTGACAAAGAGCTGCTAGATCAGTAAGACAGGATGAAGTCCCAGAGCCACAGTAATAACACATACCCAGATTACACTACCTTACTTGCTTTAAAGAGACATGATATGCCAAGACAATATGTTCGCCTTTTTCAGTATAATATCCAACTAGTGAACAAACAGGGGGAATATATTTATGTTTAATTCTACTGAAAACATGAAAAGTACTAAAGCCAAGAAAGATCAGGCAAAAGAGATTATCAAGGCTTCGTCTGAAGAAGTAATCACAATGGACTAATTCTGTTCACCAATGTGTCTGATATTATTTTTATTAAATAGATCCTGTAATATAAAATCCATACTCGTTTAGCTGTTCTGTGTTGGCCTTGATACTGTAAATTGAGGAATTTATGTACTTCTGGACTGCTAGAAAAGGATCTCCAGACATGAAGGGCAAAACTCTGACCCAGGCAGCCCCAAGGAAATCAATGGGGTTGTACAGATGGAACTATGAGCACAATTTTGCCTAGAATGTTTCCCCAGAAGTTTGTCAGTCTGGACCTAAACCTGAAAAGTGCTGTGAACCTCCTGGAGGGAGCTTAAGCTCTCTTAGCTCTCAGGAACAATTGGCAATGCTTAGCACCTTCAAGGAGGCTCTTGGCTCCTTTGTTTCTAAACACTGGCATGATGTATACTTTCCCCATTAGTGCAGAAATATGACAAATACTTTGCACTCAGCATAGGTTAACACAGCACTGACATCCTTATGTGTTCCAAATTAAGGAGTCAGGCCCAAAAAGTCATGAGACTGGCTTAAAAATCATGACATTTTAAGACATATTAAGTTTGGCATTCTTATTTATTTATTTTCTGGTTTCTGAGCCTTCAGTGGGCACTCACCTCAGATTTTCAAACTTTTCTCTACAAATCTGAGGACTAGCAACTTTAAAAATAAACCATTTTTTAAAATGAAAGTTCATATTATCATGTAATCTCGATTCCAGTAGCTGAGACTTTAAGAAAAACATCAAAAATGGAAAAAAAATTGTGAGAGTTGGCAACACAGTTATATTGTCCACCTGTCAGATCTGGCTGGTAGGTGCAGACTCAGCCCCTAATGATAAAGTGGCCAAAGAGTGTTCCACTCACCTATCTCAGAATAGAACTTGACCCAGTGTCATGGATGTTGTTTAACTATAACTGCTATTCGTCTATTTACTATGATGAACATTTTTTTCTGACACTGCCTGTGACAGGGTGCACTCGCCCCACACTGGACAGGAAAGGGTTAACCCTATATTGTGGGCTGAGGAAGCCAGGCCTCCTCAACTGTACTGGGCATGCTCCAAATGCACTACTATTAAAGGGAGCAGCTCAGCTCAGTTGTGGCTGACTGCTGGAGAGGAAGGACACATGCTGCAGGCTCCAGCTGAGGATCAGCCAAAGCCCGAGGCCATGGAAGCCAGAGATGGTGCAACCCAGCCAGATGTCAGGGTACCCACAGAGACCCTGCAGAGTCCAGAGTCGCTGGGGACAATGCAGACTAGGGAACCCTGAGACAGCAGAGATGCCCAGACCACAGCAGCGGGAACCGTGGTAGGAAGCAGCCCAGGGAAATTAGATAATTGCCTGGTTAGTGAACCAGAACTTTGAGTCAGTGTGTTTTGGTTGAACGTCCTCCTCCCCTCCTGCTGACTCATTGGCATGTGCTCTTGCCACTACCAGGGCCCTGGACTGGGGCCTGGTAGAGAGGGAGGGCCTGAGCCCCCCTACCTGGGTTTCTACCACCTTCCTTTTTGTGTGTGGTGGCCCCCTTCCCTGACTGAGGCCACTTAGCCACTAGACATCACTGCCCTGCTAACAGAGCAAATCCACTGACTGTGGCCATTAGGCCTTAATGCCCTGCAGACTGGGGCGATTCTATTGACTCTGGCTGCTGGGCCTTACTGTGCTGCTGACTCAGGTGAAACTATTGACTTTGGGCCTTACTGCCTTGCTAACAGGGGCAAATCTATGGACTTTGGCCACTTGGCATTACTGCCCTGCTAACTGGGGACAAATCTATGGACTCCAGCCATTGGGCTGCACTGCCCTGCTAATAGGGGCAAATACATTGAGTTTAGCCATTAGGCCTCATTGCCCTGCTAATAGGGATGAGTATATTGGCTCTGGCTATGGAGGCATAGATGCAGGTTACGTACACCGTGCTCCTACACCCTAAGGGAGATGAGGCATACTTGCCCTGCATTGGATGGGGTCCCCCCAACCCTGACACACTGCCACACATAAACATATAAATGCAGTTTGCACAAGAGGAATGTTTCATGGAGAGGAAAAATTGCTAGGATATATGAAGCTTGAGCTGGAATGGTCAGGGATGAATGGGAATGGAGCTGTTGGCAGAGTGCCTGGGAGACACTGGGCCTCTTCAGAGGGCCCTGCAGGATAATACATATGAACACTGATAGCTATCTCCATATGACTAACTATCAATGTGATACATACTGTAAAATTCACACACACTAAAAGGTCTTTAAGTTAAAGTTAAGGATGCTAGACTGCATATCCCACCACCCACAAAACAAGGAAATAAGCAGCTAAGTCATTCCACATCCCATTTTTCCCCTTGTCACCTCAACTACCCTAGCCCATGTATCTCCATCTTCCTCCTGAGCAACCAACAGGCAGCCTTAACTTCGCCCATATACACCATACAACATACATACACACATGCAGATTTCATGTCTCAAACTTTTAGATAAAAACTGATACCAGATGCAGGACAATCACTAATATAGATCACCCATTCCAGAGAAACAGCCAGCATTTGCAATCTGGCACCAGAGCTCACTTACTTAACACATAATTACACAGCCACATACAAAATCATGCATAATGTAACATATGAAAGTCACACCAACCCTATAACTAGAAAAACAATGAACATTGTCTCAGTTAAGGTTGCACAGTGGTTGTTCAAAATGACAGTGGAGATATATGGGCTGTAGGAGGTGGAAGGGAGGTAGCTGAGAGTATGCCTACACTGCAGCGCCTCTCCCAGCATATGCCTCTAGGATCCAGACATGGAGTTTTTCTGGCCTGATCCACAATACAAAGTTAAGTTGACCTAAGCAGACTTGTTTTGACATAGAGTTGCATGTGTCCACACCTAAATTGGTCTCCTGTTGACGTAAACACCCCCTTTCATCAACACAATACCACCACCTCTTTGAATAACACAGAACCAGAGTTGACCTACTACTGTCAACGTAGTGCTAGTGTAGACACTGCATTACCTGTGTCAAACCAAGCAGTCCTCCAGCAGTGGTCTCACAATGCCCACCCCCACAATAGTGGTCATTCTGCTCACAATGGGGCAAGAAGCTCTCTTCACATTGAGGGAGAGGGTGATTTATATGAGTTTGTGCCGTGCAGATCTTTCTATACAGTGCAAGACAATATTAATTTGGCTTTACTCCCCAAAGGGGATGTACACGTGAATGCTGGGTAAATCCCATAGCTGAATCCTCTCCCACACAACTGATTTCAGTCTGCATCTGTGACTGGGTGTGGCCTTACCTGTGTGTGTGTGTCTAGAGAAGGCTTGAGAGCCTAGCACAGCAAGAACAGGGTGAGGAAACCCAGGCTGGTGAAAAGGGAGGTCTCAGCAGGACCCCAGCACATCAGGTGGCATCCTGGATGGGGGGTTCAACCCATCACACATACAAAAGCATTCTTTTCAGATTATGTATTCACTGGCAAGGTTGGGTGGGCAGGGCTGGGCTAAGGGCAGATACTATTATTTCCTGGTGCACTTCCACTACAGCCTCTAATGGGATAGTGTTTTAGCATGTCGAGCGCACCACAGTAAAAACAAAGGTTCAGCTGTTCTTGGCGTTCTTTCTCCTCTGGGGTCAGGTGTTGGTAACCCAGGTTGACCTGCATGAGTTCAGGAGTTGGTTCTAAAAGCTTTTGCATAGTGGGTGGGCATGGGGCCTCGGGCCACCTCTCCTTCCACTCACACAGCCAAAAGCCAGTGGACAGGGTGAGATCAATAAAGGCCTCTAGATGGGTGAGGTTTTCCACACAGGCTAGCTAACCTTTTACATCTTCACTGAGTCCCCACTGGAACAGATATGATTGGGCTGCCTTATTCCATTCAACCTCAGTCACAAACCATCATTTCGCCTTCCTCTGCAGCATGGGGCATGAGTCGCTTGCTGGAGGATTCTCTGCAGCTTGAGGTCTTCAAACCACAATTTGGAGACTTCAATAACTCAGACATAGGTTAGGGGTTTGTTATAGAAGTGGATGGGTAGGATTCTGTGGCCTTCGTTATGCAGGAGGTCAGACTAGATGATCATAATGGTCCCTTCTGACCTTAGAGTCTATGAGATGTGAGCAGCATAGGAGGTGGCCGGCCTTTGGCCCTGGCAAAGCTTCCACAGGGCAGTTTCTTTGAAGAGGAAGCGATGAGTCATCGAAGTTTGGTCAGAAGGCATGCAGGAAGGCATCCCAGTCAGAGAACACTGCGCTCTTCTGCTCCAATAGGGGGGAAGCCCAATCAAGCACTTCACTGGTAAGCAGGCTGATTACTAGCCCCACCTTTGTCTGGTCTGTGGGGTATGTTTTGGGGAGGAACAGGAAGAGCAGCCTGAATTGGTTCAGGAACCCCCAGAATTTCCGACAATCCCGACAAACCATTCAGACAGAGGGAGTCAGTTTGGATGATGGGTGGTCTGTCCAGGCATGTAGCGTAGCTGCTTCTCTCTGTGAGTGTGTTAGCTGCTCGCACAGACTTTGTGCTCTCAACAGTGAGCTGCATCACTTGAGCCTGTAGCATGAGGTTCTCTGCCTGCAGATGGGTGACCTGGTCTTGCAAGTCCCAGACCTGTTAGGAGCTGTTTGTCAGAGGGCAACCCACCCTTTCCATCATCTGTGGAGGAAATCGGGGGGACCTGAAGGTGGTCTGGGCAAACTGATAGAGCCGAGCCAAGGGCAGCCTGTGTGAACCGATCAGTTACCAAGTTGCGGTCAGGAGATGAGTAGCAGGGTCGGGGTCAAACTGGGTCAGAATACCAGGGAGTCGGGGTCAGGCACCAGGTAACAGACAGCTGGCACATAGCAGAGGTAGGGACAAACCAGGGTCAGAAGCCAAAGTCTAGGGTCCACAGCAGGCAAAGTGTGGAGCGGAAGCCAGCTGGACATTTGCGTCATTGCTCAGGCAACTCATGATGGCTTTCTGGTTTATATACTAGCATGAGCCAATCAGTGGGCTGAGGGGGACTGACACTCAGGCCCTACTAGGCAGTACTCCCACCACTGTCTAGCTTCACAAAGTCCTCCAGCAGAAATCCAGCCTAAGCTTCCCATAGCTATGTGGAAGCATCAGTGGCCCCAAACCCTCATGGTCCCAGGTTATAGTTCCACAAGTTCTTACTGGGATGGTGCCAGACTAGGGATGTGCATCTATTGCCTCACTGCAGTGCGGGAAAATCATTTCTGCAAATCCATCCACTATTTCCTGCAGGTTGCCAAGAATCACGGTCCTGTGCAGCAGGATATGCTTAATGGCCTTGGCCATTGTCATTCAAGTGTGTTCCACTATGGGCTTACCAACTCTGAACTGATTCCTCACTGACCAACAGCAATCAAGTCTTGCAAGATCCAAAGTGTGATCATGACTAGCTTTTCCAGTGTCAATGCAGCTCTCATTCTGATGCCCCTGCATTGGAGGACTGAGTCGAGCTCAACATTTTCTCATTCCAAAGTTTTGCAGTTGGTGCTCATCATCTCAAGCCTGCATTATAATGTGATATCACCACTCGATGCTTGTTTCTCAGGCCCAGAAACACCTACTCACCTTGTGGAGTTGCTCTGTAAATGCTAGCAACAAGTATTTGTATTCACTGTATCCATCATCCATTCATCATCCTCAAGCATCTCATACTTCTCACCATGCCACTGGTTGTAGTCACTGAAGTTCCACAGCTACAGGAGTAGTCAAGCATCCTGTATTAGCAATGGTCATGAAAACTGTGCTGAGCTATGCAGGGTCCATGCTTCTAGCAAAGAGATGGTAGAGAATGAAAAGTGATGTGCACCCCTGTGGAAATTTAAAAAATGGCATGAAAATTATGGGATGGAATAGGCATTATTGGATGGACCAAGTGGGACTGTGGAAACTTGATACCTAGTTCCCAGAAACCCCTGGACAAATTGTTGGTTTCCCACAAAGCACTGCAAAAATGTCCCACAAGGCATTGCACCACATGGCAGCACAGAGCACACTGGTATATCTACCTATGATGCCCCACCTTTTTTTCTAGCGACATAATCACTTGTGGAGTATACACTCAGTGCCAATGCAAGAAGCGTGTGTGCACGTGCCCAAGCAACATACAAAAGTCAGCAGCTTAAGCCAACATAACTTATGTCGACCAAATTTGGTACTATGGAAATACCCTCTGTTGGTGTAGGAATACCATCTTCCCAAACAATGTTAGCTACAGGGACAAAAGCCCTCTTTCATCAAAATGGCTGGGTGTATACTGCAGGTTTTGTTGGCATAGCTATGTCAGTCAAGGGTGTGTTTTTTCACACCTCTGATTGAGATAAGTATGCTGACAGAACTTAAGTGTAGACCAGACCTAAGACTGAGAAAAAGAACTGATGAGTGGTGTTTAAATGGGTATCCATTGACTTAACTATTTATACTTCCTTGTTTTTCCCACAGTTCCCACTGAGATATTCAGTCTAGAAAACTTATCTCTAAATTAACAAATGCTGTGCATGGAAATTTAATTTAGTTTCTGAGGCTTGTGTATGTTTCATTTTTCTCTCTTATTTTGTTTTTAAACTTCTCCTAGTCCTGTGTGCTCAAAATACTCATCTGCTGTTTCAGTCTAAACCCAAAGTCTCTCCCTCTCATTTATACCATCAATTGTGGGTTCTTCCAGATAGTGTTTTTTTTTAATAAAAATACTTAATAGCATTTATTCACCTTATTAAGTCACCACAGTAAAATTGTATGAGCTACAAGTAACCCAGGAAAGTTAAAAGCTATTAGAAACAGTAGAAAGACATACCCAGCGTGTTGAAAACAGACTAACACTGTTAGATCTAGGGGGACAATGGTTGATATACACTAGAGAGATCTTGAGACCCTGTATTCAAAATGAAATTTCAAACAAAAATAAAGATGTCATGGCTACAAGTATTATACAATGATAAATACTTCAAAATATATTAAGATATATGGAAATTCTTTGATGGGTAGGCGCATCAACCACATATACTGCAAACATATCACTCATACAAATAATTGCTAATGTATTTAAATCACAGCTGAGGCATTTAAGCAATTAAAGACATGCTTAATAACCCTACTCTGCATGAAATCAGCAAGCACATTTTAAAATATTCAGTAATTTAATATACTTGCAACAGACACTTTGCGGGCTATGTTCTCCCCTCTGTGAACATGGATTTATGCACATAACTCCCATTAAAGTTAATGGAGATATACCTATTAAACCCTTCACCAAGGAGGGAAGAATTTAGCTGCTCACATACCATTCAGTACTGAAAATAGACTATCACTTCATTCAAGTGGTAGAGTGTTTAGAGAAGGGGTCAGCAACCTTTCAGAAGTGGTGTGCCGAGTCTTCATTTATTCACTCTAATTTAAGGTTTTGCATGCCAGTAATACGTTTTAACGTTTTTAGAAGGTCTCTTTCTATAAGTCTATAATATATAACTAAACTATTGTTGTATGTAAAGTAAATAAGGTTTTAAAAATGTTTAAGAAGCTTCATTTAAAATTAAATTAAAATGCAGAGCCCCCCGGACCAGCAGCCAGGACCTGGGCAGTGTGAGTGCCACTGAAAATCAGCTCACGTGGCATAGGTTGCCTACCCCTGGTTTACGCATGGGGATGGAAATCAGCATTGATTCTATTCATACCTCTACCACTGCTTCAGTGAGACACCTTTAACTAGCGGTTCTGTGGGCCTGGACCCCAAAGTGAGTTGCAACTCCATTTTAATGGGGTCGCCAGGGCTGGAGTTAGATTTGATGGGGCCCGGGGCTGAACCCCTGTCCCACTGCCCGAGGCCAAAGCCCAAGCCCAAGGGCTTCAGCCCTGGGTGACAGGGCTCAGGTTATAGGCTCCCCTGCTTGGGGTTGAAGTCCTTGGGCTTTGGATTTGACACCCCCACCCCGGGCGGTGGGGATTGGGTGGGCTCAGGTTTCGGTCCCCCTTCCTGAGGTCCTGTAGTAATTTTTGTTGTCAGAAGAGGGTCACAGTGCAGTGAAGTTTGAGAACCCCTGCCTTACACAAATAACTTCACTTTGCTGTGCCACAGTTTACCCATGGGTATTACAATACTTACCTGCCTTGTAAGCATATTGTGATGCTTAGTGTTTGTAAAGTGATTTGAGTTGTTTAAAAAGTGGGTGGAGGAAGAATGGATTTGGGTTAGGCTGGTAGTCTGGGACACGAGAAGCCTTGGTTCAATTCTCTGCCCTCTGTGCCTGCCATAGACTTCTTATGTGACTTGGACAAGTAACCTTCAGCTGTTTGTACCTAAATTCCTAATCTGTAAGATAAGGGATAAGAGCACCTCCCTACCTACCTAACAGGGGTGATTGGGAGTGTAAATACATTACAGATTGTGAGGAGCTTGGGTAATATGGTAATGGTGGTTATATACATACCTACGATATATAGTACCTTTTCATCTGAGGATCTAAGTGCAAAAGGATATATATTATCATGTTCATTACAGCCTAGAAATAACTATGACTATTTTTGTTTGGACTATGACCACCTGAGCCATGGGGAAAACTCATCATGAAACAGTGTTTTACACTCTTCAGAAAACAATGTTTCCTGGATGACTACTTAGTCACCATGGTCTTTTGGTTACTTTTAATGTGAAAGTACCTGAGAAGCATTTCCTCGCCCCACCCCGCCCCACTACATTTCAGAGGACTTATGTAAGCAAGAAATCACTGATCCAGAAGTAATCTTAGAGAAGTAAGTAATTTTTCAGGACACTGTGATACTGAACACCATCCAGGGAGAAACCCTGTTAGCACCTGAAGTGATTATACATTTATGGGAGTGGGTGTTAAGGAGACAAGTCAAACTGGATTGCCTACAGAGACCTGGAAACATTACTGAAACTATGAGGTAGATGAGCACATCTCTATCAGTGTGAATTACTGCACATAGAGAAATATTGTACTTTCAAAGTAAAACCAGTGACTGTACCTTATATATTTGAATAGATACACAGTTAAGAATGGAGTGTTACTCTAATTTAGAGTCTACAGCTGCTGACTTTCTCTGGCTCCCCAAGCATTTTTAGTCACGGAGCTCCTACCTACGATTCAGTCAACCAATATGAAAGTGACTGCAGCACTGGTATATTTGCAACCTTTAATGATAATCCCTTCCTTTCTCTCTTCTCTCAAGAAGATCCACTAAACCAGATTGCCACATGAAAGGGAACAAATTTAAGACAGATAAACAGAAACATTTTTTAAAAACCTACTACAAGTAAAATGTGGAACTCACTGCCACTAGATATCAATGAGGCCAGAATCTTATTAATCCAAAAAATGATTAGATGGGTATATGGACAAAAACATCCACAATTACATTGAAAATCCAAACTACACATATAAAATGATGGGTTCTAAATTAGCTGTTACCACTCAAGAAAGAGATCTTGGATAGTCCTCTCAAAACTTCAGCTCAATGCACAGCAGGGGTCAAAAAAGGCTAACAGAATGTTAGGGACTACCAGGAAAGGGACAAACAATAAAACAGAAAATATCATAATGTCACCATATACATCTATGTTGCACCCACACTTTGCTCAAAAAGGATATAGGGGAACTGGAAAAAGTTCAGAGAAAAGCAGCAAACGTGATTTCGGGTATGGAACAGCTTCCATACATGGAGGGATTAAAAAAGATTCAGGCAAAGAGATGATTAAGGTGGGATATGATAGAGGTCTACAAAGTCATGAGAGGTATGGAAAAAGTAAATAGAGAAGTGTTATTTATCCTTTCCCACTGGTCCCACAAAACCACTGGTCACCCAGCAGCAGGTAGTTTTTTCACATAATGAACAACTAACTTGTAGAACTCATTGACATGGGACAAAAATATAAATGGGTTCAAAAAAGAACTAGATGAGTTCATGGAGAATAGGTCCATCAATAGCTATTAGCCAAGATAGTGAGGGATGCAACCCCATGTTCGGAGTGACCCTAAACCTCTTACTACCAGTAGCTGAGAGGGGAAGACATGGGTGGATCATGCTAATTTCCCTGTTTTGTTCACTGCCCCTGAAGCACTGCTACTGGCTACTGTCAGAGACAGGATACTATGCTAGATGGACTATTGGTGTGACTCATTATAGCAGTTATGTTCTTATGGTTATAGAAATCTTTATGTTTTAGGGCATAACCCAACTATCATGCGGAGATTATAAAGAAATGTGCTGAATGGAAAAAAAGAATTAAAATCTAATATCTATTTTACAAATAACAACCTAAAATATAATACATGGATTAAAATCTAATACCTACATTAACAGTCCTAACAGACAAGTGAGCCCCACTGGTTTCTAGCCACGCATTTGTCAGTGTTCAGTGAGGTTTACGGGCCTAGGCATGAGCTGGCATCTGGTCTGCCAGCGTCACACACACATCCTGAGTGAGTGTTCTAACCACGGGGCATAAAGGTTACCAGGGACGCAGCAACACCACCACCTCCTCTGGTTGTATTTTATGTGAGGCTTGATCCTGTAGTTGTGCTCTGAGCATGCCTACTGGATTAGGGCCCACAGGACACCTAACTTGAAGATCCCTCTGCAGTGAGAGTTAGGTGCCAGGGATCAGGATTTATGCAGCCATGCATATGCCCACTGACAGAAATTCAAGCACTGAGGACTTTTAGGAATTGCAGGATTAGGCAGCCGCTGAATGGAGGAGTTCTGAAGATCTAGATTTTGGACTTAAGTATCTAAAGAGGCAGATAGGCACCTAAATCTCTGTGTGAATCTAGCCTTGTGCGTTAGTGATGAGCTCAGTCTAATGCAGTAGTTCTTTTCTAATGTCTGTCACAACTGGATCAGCTCTCATCCAGATAGGTATTAAGTATGCACCTGCCTCTCCCGGCTCTTCTTGCTCTGAGCAATACAAATTAACTTGTAACAATTCCTGGAAGATTTAGCTCCTAAACTATTATATTAATGCAGCCTGAGGCCTACCACCACAGAAAAGGATCTTTTACACACAGTATTGCTCCCCTCAAACACTAGACATGACCGACACCAAGGGGCGTTTTCAAAGTCAATCTTCCCAAAGGAAGAACTAAAGCAAACAGTCCAGGACACAGAGTTCTTTTCCAAATGCAGAACATTTCCTTGTGGAAAGGTACTTGGTATTTTATGTTTAAACAGCTAAATCTGTCCCATCCTGAAAATCTACAGCCATCTGAAGAGCTACCAATTCAATCTCTAAGTTTAAAAAAAAAATCTATAATATATCATATTTCATGAATGATTTAAAAATGTAGGGATTTAGATATCAAATTGCACTGTTGCCACAAATGTTATCCCATTTCCATATTTTGAGATCCTATGAAGAAACGCCTTTACCAACAAGCAATTACCAGGTGATCATTGGGTAATTACCCGCTGGAAGAGTCCTCGGATAGGACACAAGAGGCCTAATTTACTGCTGGCATAAGTGAACACAATTCCACTGAAGTCAATGGAGTTGAACCCATTTACACCAGCAGTGAGTTTGGCTCAGGGAACTCACCTGCTAAAACAGCACCAGGCAACTTCTTTAGTGATCAATGGCCAAAAGGAATCTCTGGCTTTGCAGACCCTTCAGAAGGAGGGGCAGAACTGAACCCGCAAGCACAGTGCTTAGTGCTCATAGACCCCTCTGTTTCAGTCTTCCTTCTTTCTAAAGGAAAAGGGAGATGAATGTACTGTAGTAATATCCAGTTATGTCATCATCTACGTTGTTATTTGTAGGAAAACTCTGTATTATGATAGCACTCAAAGGCCTCGGTAGGGTTTGGGACCTCATCGTGCTGGGTGCTGCACCAACACAGAAAAGAGACCATCCCTGCCCTGGGTTTTTTCATTATTTTTATGGAGCAATTACAACAAATTTTAATGACCTTTGAGACATCAAATAACACTTTCAGTAGCACAAATCAAGTGTTATAAATATTAGTATAAGCACCAGTTATTAAATATAACAGTAATGGCCCCCTCCATGGATCGCCAGCAGGTTTAAATGCAGGAACTTCAGTACCAAAAGCATTGGTTCTACCACTGGAGTTAAAGGAGTGCCACCACCACCCTTGGAAATAGAAGACTCCCCATCAAAGTCTGCAAAGCCACCACCTTATCATTCTTCAACTCCCTTAGTAAGACTCAGCCTGCGGTGATGCCTACAGAACAATGCCAGTTTATCACAGCTAGGCAGGTGGCAAGCTACATTGTGCAGCTAGTTTATGTGAAAACACTGCTACCTCACCCTCTCCCACATCTATCCATTGGTTCACCCACCAGTTGCTTTCTTCTTAGCCTAGAGATAGTAAGCTCTTCAAGACAGGGACTGATTTGCATGACACTCATGTAGAGCCTAGCACAATGAGACCTCTAGACACTCCTGTAACACAAACAACAGTAATTACCCACCAGCTGAGCTCATGCAGCAGGGAGACTTTGCACCCTTTCGAAAGGTGGCATAGCTGCCGTGCTAGCCCATGCTGCCCAGAAGGAACACTGGTGATGTCAGCCCCCATTTGTCCTGGGGCCTCTGGCTGCAGCTTGACACCTACCGCCACTTTCTAATGATGGTGCCTAAGGGCACACACTATCCCTCAACCACAGGGCAGACTGGAAATGTCATCACAATCATTGGCTGATACTTTACTTAGCATTTTGTTAGTTGTAATGAGATGAGGGCTATCGGCGGCTGCTTCAGCAATAATGGATTCATTTCCAGAGACGGCACCATCTCCTGACACAGTTCCTACTTTTATGGTTTGAGTTTCCTCTCTTATCCACTCAGGATTCCTGCATTCCCTCAGTGGCAAGCTGAAAGCTATTTACCTACAGATTCATTTTTAAAATATGAGCCAAGCAATATCATCTCCATATTAATTTTTTAAATACTTTAGCCAGATTGGGAGGAAGGTACCTCATGTGAGTGTCACTGTTTTAGTGATATGAATGCAACCAAACAAGTCCCTCTCTGCCATTCCAGATAAGCTGTGGGTATCTTGATCACTTATCCTTAATACCCATGCTTGACATTTTGGACCAGGATGTGCCTGGTCCTTGTGAAGGTGCACCCAGGGATGGGCAGAACATGGCACAAGGGGTAAGGATTTCTCCTTCTTACAACCCCTCCCCAGATACTAGCCAACAAAGAAAGTAGGGGGGAAAGGGAGGAGGTGGTGATGCCATGGCCCCACTGCCCTTCCTGCACCATCCAGGTGAAGTCAGCCACAGAGGAAGGTGCATGCTGCATACCTTTCTAATGGGTATTACACCATGCACATTCGCCTGCATATTAAGCGATATTATGCCTAGGGCAGAATCCATCACAAGCAATTCTTCAATGCACCCACAATGCATATCTATGTCTCAGTGGCACAACCTGATTCTCCAAGGGTGCCTGACCTCACAGAGATGGGTACGAGCCCCAGATGTGGATCTAGGTTTCAGAAATTGCAAAGTTCAGGAGGGTTTAGACCCAAGTGTTTGGTTCAGGCCCATCTCTGATTTTCAGCCTATGGACACCGATGACATAACGTAGCAAAAATAAATACTGAAGAGGAAGAAATGAACCAGATTGGTCCCTAACATGGAGAGGCCCAACCTGGGAACAGGAAACTCCTAAAGTTAATCTTGCAAAATTCCCACCAGATTGTTCTCTCAGGTGGTGGGAACAGGAAGGGGATTAGCCCACAGGGCTCAGGGGAGCTGATGGACACCAGCAAAATCTACGAAGAGTCTCTCTGCCTCTGCACCATCTCCTCATTGCCTTTGTGCCTAGCTACATGGAACATGTCACAATAGCTCTCTCCAAGGAGTAAGGTAAATGGTACCCAAGAGGTAATTTAGATTAATTGATTCCGAGGCTAGAAGGGACTATTGTGATCATCTAGTCTGGCCTCCTGTATAACACGGGCCATAGAACTTCCCCCAAATAAATGTAGGTACCATTTGCACTTGAGATCCACTTCCCTTCCACCTGGACAGTAGAAGATCTGCATGTGGATTCAGGTGGGGGGGGGGGGGAAATGTTCCAGTGTCTCAAGATCTTAAAAGCAATATATTTGGTGCCAATATTTTCAATGATAGACTTTAGGTACAAGATATAGTAAGCCAGAAACCTGCAGACATTGTTCAGTCCTTTAATCCTGGGACAAAGAGGATCCCTTAGTTTCCCCAGCCCCTAACTAGAAGTTTGGAAATGTTGCTTCCTACACATCTCTATCCCTGGAGCAAAATTAACTTATCCCCTCTCTCTTACAAAGATAAAACAGGAGAAAGTGTGAAAGCAAGTGATGCAGTGCTTGGGGAATAAGGGAAAGGGAGTGTTAAAAACTGATAGCTTATTCCCAAAGAAACAATATGAACCCCACCAAGAAGGAAAATGTGCAAATACGACTCTTAATTCACTCTAGACAATTTGTCATTTAGAACATTTTCTTTATGGGACATAGAAACAAAAATCAGTGGGTAACCCAGCAATATTTCCTCTTATATAGCTGTTTACCATGAGAGAAGAATAGGGATAGAGACAGGGGTTTATAGAAAGCCATTTAAAGATGAATTTGGTACCCTGGCAGAAGTTTCTATTGTGCTTGCTTGTGGCAGCAGTTTATTTTAATTTATATATTTCATTCTTTTGAAAGTTCAGCTGAGAGATACTTAAACCCCAGCGGAATTTTTCTTTTTCTCCCATTTTCTTTATCACAAACTCTGATAGAATTACAACTTTTTTATATGTGGCTTAGTGCACATAACTCTCTATACTGAGTTTAAGAGATATGGGTTAAAATTTTCACAAGTGCCTAAACGACTTAAAGCTCAATGAGATTCAGGGCTTGTTTACACGGGGAAAGTGATGTGCAAAGCTATAGTACAGTAATTATAACACTATATATAGGCTGGTGTAACTCCTGATGTGGACATACTTATCCAGAATAAAAGTGACATTATTCCATTGTAATTAGTACCAGAATAATGTCACTTTTATTTTGGAATAGAGTCCACATGGGGGGATTATACTGGCATAGCTATACCAGAATAATTATTCCAACATAGTTTTGTATGTCAATTTCCTCCCATGTAGACAAGCTTTTAGGTTGCTATGTGCAGTATGAGACTTAAGTGTTTTTGAAAATCTTACCTTTGTGTCTAGTGGTCAAACCAGAAGACTGAAAGTCAGCTGTCCTAAATTCCATCTATAATACCAACACTCTGTGGCTTTGGGCAAGTCACTTAACCTCTCACCCTCAGCTTCTTCATCTTTAAAATTAGAATAATATCACCTACCTCACAGGGGTGATGTAAATCAAAGTTGCTCCATGAAATTCCATGGAGCTAAGAATCTGGCCTCATGTTTTCAAAGCACTAAATAATATCATACCTGGTACAACATGACAGATTATAATACATATATAATACATTATAGTACGTTAATATCATTGCACTTTAAAAGCTCATGTCTCAAATACTTCTGAACTAGATAATTAAAAAAATGACTCCACTTTGGCCCAAGAACTTCCCCCCGCCCCCCCAGTTCTCAGATTTGGTTTTTCATAGAAAAAACAAACAAAGAATTTTTGCAGGAAATTTTGAATAAAAGAAAAAAGATCAAAATTCCTCATGAAAAACAACCAGCATTTTCCAGTCAAATCTAATTTCATGCTTTTGTGACCTGAAGTTATTAAAATTCTAGATCGGTCATTCAGGGAGTTATCTTTGCAACCAAAGCAGTCATTTGTGCCACAAGACCTTACCCCTTGACAAGCAATTGTCATTTGGAGAATTCCCAAGGATCACTGGTTAAAGTGTCTCACTTCCTTTGCAAAGTTTGTCTGTCTTAGCCTCAGTGTTTTTCATTTTCCACACCCCAGGAGCAACATGCCACTTTCTACTGGTGTATGAATCCCCATTTGAGTTTGGCAACACCCATATCTACACACTGAAATCTTTGCAATATATTTTTATTGGACACAAGTTATTTCTTCTTTTGGGGCCCAATCCTGCATGGCTTCTGTGTGTGGAGTTCCCACTCAAGATAACAGAAGGTACAGAGATAAAGGTCTCTGCTCTATTTTCTTAGTGGCCACTTCTAACTAAGCAATCTCTTTATATAGAGCATCCCCCCCAAAACTGGCCTTTATTACTGCACTTTCCTTCTTCTCCTAGTCTCACCTTTGTGCCTTATTTAGCTGCCTAAGATGCCTTAAATAGCCTCCTTGCCACTATGTGCACCAAGAACCTTCCAAGCCTCCTTTCCTCAAGAAACTTCTTCAAGACCAGTCTTCTTGGAATCCTTGCAATTAGAGCTGTCAAGCCATTAAAAATTAATTGTGATTAATCGTGCTGTTAAACAATAATAGAAAATCATTTATTTAAATATTTTGGATGTTTTCTAAATTTTCAAATATTTCTATTTCAATTACAACACAGGTAACATGTACAGTGCTCACTTTATATTTATTTTTATTACAAATATTTGCATTGTAAAAAACAAAATAAATAGTATATTTCAATTCACCTAATACAAGTCCTGTAGTGCAATCTCTTTATCATGAAAGTTGAACTTACAAATGTAGAATTATGTACAAAAAAACTGCATTCAAAAATAAAACAATGTAAAACTTTAGAGCCTAGAAAGTCCACTCAGTCCTACTTCTTGTTCAGCCAATCACTAAGACAAACAAGTCTGTTTACATTTGCAGGAGATAACGCTGGACACTTCTTGTTTACAATGTCACCTGAAAGTGAGAACGGGTGTTCATATGGCACCCTGGGCGGTGACTACTACAGTTCCTGGGCTTAACAACAGCACCAGAGAGATGGTGGTTCACACATACTGAATTAAGGCAGCCCAGAGGAGAGTCAAGACAAAAACAATTTTATGCCCCCAAATGCTGAGTTTAAAACAGATTCAGGGCCTTCTTTCTGATGCAGCAAAATGACATAACCTTTGGTTTAAGGGGGTGAGGACAACCCTTGCTGAAGGGCTGGAAGTATGTTGGATGGCCAGGGTCCCATAAGGCTGATGGGTATGTTAAGTAAAAGTGTAGATCCTTTTATTGCCTTTTTATGTGTTTTCACTGTATGCTTTTTATCCTAAATAGATGTCATCTGCTGAGAAAGAGCTGGGTGGTCACTGGTAAATCATTTGTCATTGTCCTGAGAGAGAAAGCAAAGCATAGGTGCTGGCCCATGAACAAACTGGCTTGCTGAGGCTATCACATTGAACTGCAAAGGACTGCAGCCTAAAACCCCAATCTTAAGAGAGAAGGGACATGGGTCCTTGCCCACAGAGAGGTGAAGGCTAGATGCCTAAGACCTCAATGGGCATACTTAGACTTCATCATGGAGAGGCTCAAAGGTACAGTTACCCTGAATTTGTGATAGATCCATAAGAAAATTGCCTGTCTGCTCATTTCTCCAACCACTTGGTTTGATGTTTGTACCATTAGGAATTTGCTTGATAGCTCATCACACTCAACATTAAAAAATATACTGAAGGGAACTTGCTTTTATTGTGGCATCCTGAAAGAGACAGGATACTTACTCTCCAAATATATCACAAAGGGTTACCCTTATTCTTGTCACCATGAAAAAAGGTCAGACTACAATCTACTGTTGGTCTTTCTTACTGAAAACCATAATGCACCATACAAAACATCCCACATCATAGATGAGCAAACTGCTTCTGAATCAGTCTCTGAATTCAGGATTGTTGGCCTATTTCAACAGCCTTAGCTGAAACTGGCCAGTCTAGAATATGGCCAACATAGGCAGTTCTGCTTTGTAGAGTGGTGAACAAGGGCTTACAGGAACTGAGTCTACCCTGCTTTGCACCGGCTTTCTGACCAAGTTGCACTGGCAAAAACGATGTAATATATTGGCGAATCAGGCCCCTAATATGGAAAATGTACCACTTCTCTTCCTCCTTTTCCTCCCCCCAAAGAGAAAACATTGCTACTGAAAACACAGGGGAGATGTGTAAAGAGCTAAACAAAGTAAGAAGCAGAATTCTTTAGCAAGTGGAAAAAGAGACCTGTGTTTTGACTTTTACTCGCCCAAATAATGAAGAATGTGGATTCCTTGGGGAAACTGACTAATGTAGAAGGAGCAACAACAGAGTCTCTTTCCTGGAATAACAAAAATACACATTTTAATCTCTGTTCTGCCTTTCATAATGCAACTACATGCTTTTGACTCTGTGACTGTCAGTAAAAATTAATTTTAAAAGGAGCACACATGACCGACTTGAGCCTTTGCCTTAATTTACTTTTTCACTAAGAGCCGAGATAAGATGTAGCACTGCTGCAGAAGGATGGACGGCTGTACACTATATTGTAGGAGACGACAGTGTTAAATTAATCATGTTCTATCTGGAATTTGCAATTCTTTCAGAGATGCTCAAGACGTATTAAAAATTTAGTGGTAACAGTGAAAGTAGGTAGGAGGTTGTGAAGCAGAAAGCTTCAGAGGGCACTTTAAATGTGAAAGATGCATTACAGTTTCTCACACATGAACAAGATAGCATGCCTTACTAAAAATATAATAAATAAGGAGTGCATGCTGACAGATGTAACTGTGAAGGGAGCTCTTTCCCAGGCAAATGCACCACGTGTGATTGACACCCCCTTAGCTTTTCTGTGATGTGACTAACTATGAAAATGAACAGCGTCGAAACAATGTTGCATTAAAGTCAACATGCCATTCTAGTGCTTTCAAAAATACAGACAATATAGAGGAGATTTTGGTATGTGCAGTAGAGGTGTGACGTCTGTTTCTCAGCCTTGATTTAACTTTTATTTAATTTAGCCCTTTCTACCCTGCTTTTCCTAGGTGTGTGGTTTCAGGGTTTTGCTTTGAGTGGTGGTGGGTTTTTGTTTTGGTTTGGTTTTGGCTGCATTGTCTCATCACTTGCTTCAACGTCAGCTGCATACGGTGAATGAAGGGAGATGTAAGTTATCCCATTAGTGGCTCACTGCTGATCGTCTACTGTAATTTGAATTTATCAGTGCATGCTTGGCTGCAGCAGCGACGGGAGGGGAGAGACAGATGTTTAGGTTCTCTCTCCTAAGGTACCATTTTCTTCTCTGCAAAGGCCTTCAGCACAGAGCCAGCTTTCACAGGTCTGCAAATCTTACAGCCAGCCCCCCCCCCCCCGCCCACCCCTTAAATTCAGAGACCTACAAATGTAAAGAAGAATCTTGGTTTCTAAATAAACAGTATGTCTTCTTTTCTTTTCCTTTCAAAAATATAAGAGGCTTGAAAGCTGGGCTCAGACTTGTCTTAATGATCACGGGTTATTTCCTCCCCAAGCCACAGTACTGGCCTTTAGGTTGTGAGGAAAAAAACATAGGCCTCTTGGTTTTCAGGAAGACACCCAAATCTATTATAGGAACCAGTGCTGCCAGGCTATAGCTGATGGCATCAGAACTTCTACATGTTCTCTACCAGCTGACTGACTACATTGGATCCAGTGTATCTGTGGAGTATCAATCCTGTCTTCTGGTCACAAGAAAGGGCTCCCCTCAATAGTATGAAGCACAGAATGGCCTCGGGCAAGGTTGGGCAATTTTAAGGTACAAGAGAGCCACAAAATCCACTAAAACTTTTGGAGGGCTGGTGGGTGCGATATGGGGAGGTGTCAGGTCCTGCTCCCAGGAGGTGTGCTGGGCAGGGTGTGGAGGACTGTATAGGGGATAGGAGGTCCCACGGGGTGGTGTAGTTGGGGAGTGAGCCTACCCCACATTCACGCTGCAGCAGCGGATTCTTCCCACAGGGCTGGGCCTGGCTTCTTGCTCCAGCCCATTTGCTTTCACCATGTCCAGTCAACAAGCATCTGCGTGCAGGTGCGGCCCTCTGCCCACACCCCTGCTCCACCCCTCACACTTCCTGGTCTTGGTGCTGCCAGATTACCTATCCCGAGCTGAAGCGAGTCAAGTCAAGTTATCTGGTGGGCCAGATATACACACTGAGCCACCAGTTGCCCATCCCTGATATAAGGATTAAGCAAAAGGACAGTGACCTTCTAAGGTGGCCTTTATCATGTCAAAAAGGGCAAATACTTTGAACTTGGATGTCTACATTTAGTCATCTTCCAAACCAAAAAATAATATAGAAAAGAATCTCAATGAAAGCAAACTCCGCATCTTTCCATTTGGCATCATGCACCCAACAAAAATAGAGACACATTCCTCAAACCCCACATTTTGCAGGCGCATGGCAATTACCCTTGGTTACACAATACCTGTGCAATAAACTACCTAGTGTGATTGAACATATCTCCCTCTAGTGGCCAGACCCAGCAATCATCTAGCTGGTTACTCTCTCCATAAATAAGCTTTGCATCAGCTGAAGTCACACAGGTGCTGAAGCTCCCAAATTTGATCCCTGCTGATGCCAGTGGGTGGTTGTATGTAAGCACCCCCAAGATATTTTTAATACAATTTTGGGATCCATTTGATTATTTTTGAGTTACAGAAAAACCAAAAGCCAAGATAAAAGTTTGTTCCCTAACCCTCTTTAGTTACCAGATCCCCAGATCTGTTAGTCCGTTGGGCAAACTGCAAAGTTCACATTTTTTCTCAGGCATTTGATCGATGTCAGGGTTTGTTGATGAGTATTGTTATTATGGAGGCTGGGTTTTGTGTTCTGAGTCTGGGCAGACCTTTGAGTCTACTGAATGGTGCATGGTGTTATCAGTTTACCTTTTGTATTAAAGAAAGTCAAAGGCAAAAAAAAATGTTAAGATGGAGTTAAGGTAGCGCATACATATGAGTAATAAAAGGGTAAAGAAATTACAGGGATGTAGTAATCATCCCAAAATCAAATATTATAAATCCAGGAAATTCAGAGCTAAGGTTACACTTAAAAAAAAAATCCACGCATATTAAGGAGTGGAAATATACAGTTAATGCACCCAAGCAACTTTAATTTTGCCCTAGGCTGACACCATGCAATAATCTGATGGTTGTAATTAATACATCATGGAGTTTGGTGTCCCTGATTAAACTTAAGCACAAATTAGAGGTTGTTTTTGTTTGCTTTTCCCCCCTCCACATGGCGTTACATTTTAAAGGCAAGTTCACTGGTACAAAGGAGCAGCACAAAGCATCCAGAATGCACTGGCATATAAGGGGAGGTTACAGCTGCTTTGCATCTCCAGAACAGTGCAAAGCAGCCAAGGTGTACTGGGGACACTGGGAGTTGGGGACACTGCACACTCTGGAACAGGGTTACTTTGACTCGGACCTGTGCGCTAGTGTGGACACCAGGGCCCTAGGTTCGAGCCTGGGTCAGAAATTCCTTAACCTAGGATTAAAATGCAGTGTAGATGATCAAGCCCAGGGTTCCCTGACACAGGTCAGCTGACCCACTAACCCTAGACTTACATTGCTGTGTAGATATTAGAGAGCAGTGTTAGTGAAACTGGCACTATGTGAAGGGGACAGAGAGAACCCAGTCAGTTCCTAATATCACTATGCTTTAATAGTTCTCCCTCTGCTCCTTCTCATCCACACTGCATAGCAACCCAATCTCATTCTTCCTTATTCTCTTTGAATTTATAGAACTAAAAAAAACCTCATTATTTTAATTCCCTTGGCAAGAGCTAATTCAGCTTGACTTTAGCAATTCTCACTTTATTCTGACATTTTCTAACCTCCGCAATGTAGCCTTTTTTGCTAATCAATCCCTTTTTCAATTTCCTATAGGCTCTCTGCTTCCTTCTTTTGGAGGTGGTTATTCATCCAGCTGGATCTGGAGCCTTTCCCAATACGTTTTTCTCATTTTGCTTGGAATGCAAATTTCAGCTAGTTTTTGTACAGCTAATTTGAAGAAATTGCAAGCCTCCTTTGTGTTTAAGTCCTTGAGTCCAGTTGACTTCTTTAACTAATTCCCTCAATTTCCTGAAGTCTGCCCTCTTGAAATAAAAAATCACAGTTGACTACCTGGTTGTGATTATCCTTCCATTTAATTTAAATGGAATCAATTCATGAGTACTCAATCCAAGGCTATTTCCTACAACCAGCTTTTCTAAGATGTCCTTACTCTTTACTAAAACCAAGTCTAAAACTACACCACGTTTTGTTGGCTTGGTGACAGTTTGATGAAGAAAGCTGTCGTCTATTACATCCAAGAATAAGTGGCTCTATTGTCATGACCAGGATGTGGATGAACTGACTTAGTGGTAGGAACGGGAGCTGGAAGCCAGGCCAGGTCAAATACCAGATCAGAATTGGAGAGTCAGGTGTCAGGAAGCAGGAATGGTCAAGATTACCAAGAAATCAGTCTCAGGCAGTAGGAGCAGTGGGAAACCCAGTTGCATGGATAACTTCCAGCTCCTATACTTGGTTTAAATACAAGTAGGGAACCAGTCAGGACCCTCAGAGTTCTATCAATCAGATTCCAGGACTGGGGTCCTCTGTTGGAGTTCGGCTTCTAGTTCTGGCAACTCTTTACATAGCACACACCTTAGCACATTTATCTCTGCATATATTCAAATAAGAGGCTTCGCTGGCACAGTAATATGACCGGTATTTTTCAAGTAGGAAATTCATTGGGGTCTATATGCAGATGTAAGTCTGAGCTAAGCCTGGATTCAGCACCGCTTCACTTTACATCAGTGTTTCTCAACCTGGGGATCATGGGACAGGTTTGAGGGAATTCCACAGGGGGCCCAGCAACATGCTTCAGCACCGGGCAGTGGTGAGGCTGGGGTGCCTTCAGCCCCAACGGGGTGCTGTCAGCTTCAGCCCCACTCCCAATATCACACAATGGGGCTCTGGCAGCCCTAGCTTCAGCCCCAGCCCCATGCGGTGGGGCTCAGGTGGCAGGGCTCAGGCGACTTCAGCCCCTTACCTTTTTCAAGTCTTAGTAGAGGGGTCACAATATTTTTTTAAGTCCATAGGCGTCGCAGGCCCAAAAATGCTGCTCTAGCTTGTACTTTCATGCACGCTCAGTACTCTCAACCTCTCCTTTGTTTGGAACTTACATTGTTTAGCCTTTTATTTTATTTAGAGTGAATTTAATAATGATGTATTATGCCACCATGGGTTTGGCTCCGGTTGCTACAGTCTCAAGCTCAGTGGAGTGAAATTGCTTCTAGTGCTTTTCTCAAACTTGGAGGCTCTATGAAGACATGAAGTCCAAGGATAATGACCACAAACCCAATCAGAAGTATAAAGTCTTATCTGTACTATGAGTTGTATTAAATCAATAATGTTAAAATTACCCAGGAAAATAGAAATCCTACAAATATGTATGCAATAATTATAACTGTAGTTATACTCACATCCTCAAAGATATTCTAGGGTCCGATGGACCGCTCAATAGATGATCGTTGCTAGACAGATGGCTCCTGCTGGGCTTTCCTTTGGGGTTGTTCCTTGCATCTTCCCTCTCTTACCCAACCAGGGAACCCTCTTTTATGTTGTAATTCTGACTACACTTAATATCTTATGCATATGCATGAAGGTGTCAACTCTCTTTTCCTTATCTGTGCCTCCACATCCCACGAATATTCCCATTTTTCATAGGCTGTTCATAGTTACTCTTCTTCTCATTAGCATTTACACATGACATGTACGCTGTGGTCAAGACAGACATTCAAAAACATTACCATCAGGTGTCTTGTGGTCTTGGACAATACACATTGCAGTCTATTGCAGTCCATTTTTCCATAACATCACCTATTGGCACATTTTATGCTGTAACCTTGTGAACTTACTGGCACAGGATTATTCCTAGGTCACCACTCATGTCAAGCGTTCTTAGCCTAGTATGACTAAGCTAACATCTTACTAGTCTCAGCCAGTAGGCCTTGCATTCCAGTGATGCTTTACTTGCATACCTCATATGCACTCAGAAATCCTAAATACTTATACTTACCTTCTATAATCCTACAATTTAAATCTATTTAGCATACATTGATTGTATATGAAATAGCATATGAATTGACCATAATATCACATAATACAATGATAAATGGACAATAAAATGAACTAATTGGCTACAATTAACGACAATGCAGCTACTCATAAGAAGAAGGGTTGAAGCATAGACCTGCAGAAACCATTAGAGTACAGCAGCTTAAAACACTGGTAGTGTCTAAGTTTATGCACTGGCTTGTCCAACGCTGTTTAGTTGTGACTGGTTCTTTCCTCAGATGTGCATAGGCATAGCAAAAGTTAACAATCAGTAATTCAAGGTAAGCTTTTTGTTAGAGATGGCTGCATACAGGAAATGTTAAGTCAAAAAGCCCCTGCTCAAGGAATTTATTAGCTGAATAGCTCTCACCCCCCACCCCCGCACCACCACCACTTAAAAGCAAAGAAATTCCAGGCAAAATAACTAGTGCTAATACAGCATTAAAATAGAAATCAAGAACCCAAATTCCAAATGACCACTCAATCTTAACTCCACCTTCTTGTGCATATGCCTTAAAATAAGGTCTCTTTCTTTATGCTATCATATTTTTCAAAAAATATCTACTACTACTAACTGGAAAGCCAATCCACCATACAGTAATCATACTGTCCATAGGCTGTATTACTTAAGTAAGGTTGTCACTGGATATTAATTTGTACTAAATTGACTTTTTTAAATGGATCCTGAATGCTAGCAAAAAGCTACCACACAATGACCTTTCAATATACTTTAGTGAAAATTTCTCAGTGTTTTATGTATGCAAAACAAAACGTATAAAATATACATTTTAATTGTAGAATTAATCCACCACTAGTGGCCCTTATCTTCAGCAACACAAGGTTCACCACACAGCATAAGTGCATAAATTCATGCCACCAACCTATGGCTATTCAGAACCCTGTATAAAGTTCTGCAGGACCAGAACTTGGGTCTGCAGACTCTGGGGCAACTGACATTCCCACATCACAACCATGAGGCTATGCAGAGCCACATCCCAGGAGCACTGTGGAAATTAGGTGCCACGGGAAGCACTGCCCAAAGGGGCCAGAGCAACAGCACTCTGGCGCCTTCTGATTGGCCTATGCTCACGATTTAACCCTTGAAGGTCCCCCAGGAAGTTGTGTGGACAACTATGCAGATGTCTGGTTTGTGGTGGCTCCTGACCTTGCCTTGCTATCCGATCTTCAGTCTCTGACCCCAGCCTTACTGCGACCATGACTCTTGCCTCCTGACTCCAGCCTGATAACTACTTCTAACCCACGGTCTCCAATCCCAGCCTGACTCTGACCCTCTTACCTACTGATTTTAGCTCTCAACTATTCTGACCCCTGGTCACCAATCACCGTCTTGTGGTGAATCTTTGACTTGGCAACACCAGCCCAGAAGTAACCAGTAGGCCAGGCCACCTATGCCCCCATCTCTTATATTTTGTTTAAAAATGACACCATAAAAATGTAAGTCACATGTCAATGTAAGTAAGTGGAATTCTATGAAAACAACTTCATTTGGAGCAAAAAGCACTAGTAAGAGGTCTTGAATATCGCAGGTCTCCCTATATTTCACTCTAACACAAGTCATGTAGAAGTAGGCTGGGTAACCTAATGGAATTAGAAATAAAAGATTCTGTTCCTGAAAAGATCCTGCACCTGCTTGTTTAACTTTAAGCACCAGTAGTACCAATGAAGTCAATAAGCCTACTCATGGGTTTCAAGTTAGGAACTGGTTCATCTTTGTGAGATCACACAATTTTACTTATTTTACCTACAAGTTAAGCCAATACCAAATAGTCACGTAAGAGCAGGAGGTGGCAATAAAAAGTGCTTTTCTATTTGACTGCATTTATGTTTAAATTCTTCAAGTAAATAATGTGCAAAAGTTTCATGAATATCCCCTAAGTGGGCCACTCCACTACTGTTATATACAGATAATATTTTCAGTGCTATATTATGCAGCAGGGCAATACTCTAGACTGTGTGATAGAGCAATGTTCTTGTAGCCATCTAGGCCCGTACATAGCAAAACATTTAAGCATGAGTAGACTTATTGATTTTAATAGAGCAACATAAGCTTAAAGTTATGCCTGTGCATTGCTGGATCTGGGTCAGAGAGGCTTATAAAGAACAAGCAGCCTTTAGTCAAGTATTTATATGATCCAGGTGAAGCTTGACAAGAACAATTTAAACTAAAGTCAGGTGATTTTTTTAAATTATTTATTTAAATTTTCAAGATAGCCTTCAGATTTTTAAAATGTGTTAAGAGCTACAATCTGCACAACTGCAAGCGTTCTCTGTCAAGAGAAAGAACCTTGGAACAATTAATTCATTTTTAATTAAAAGATTTGATATTATTTGATACCATTAGCCACACAGCTGCTAGTGTTTACTGCATATCTCTATGTATGTGTTTGGCCTTGCTTTCATCAAAATATTTTCCTCTGAGTATTTCTTTTTTTTCCCCTCTTCTGTGTTACAGACATGAGGGAGCAGGCTGAAAACTGACTAATATTGTTTGGTAATATGGTGGTTTGCAGTTTGTTTGTTCTCCGGTGGATTTTCCTATAGCTGCTGAATTTTTACTCATTAGTTTAATGGCGGTTATTTTGCAGATTTCTTTTATCCTGTATATTTTTATTGAATCCTTATTCATAATGCTACAGCAATTTGAATATGTTATTCATGATGCAAAATTTAATTAGATACTAACTAAGTAAATGGTCCATTAAAATATTATCCAGATTGTTCGGGGAAATATTGTGGGTAAACATTTTCTTTGGAACTTGACTTTTTGGATGAGGAAAGGGAAGAGTTTGGAATGAAAGTTGCTGTTTATTTTGTATCTTGGCACATTACGAGTAAGGGCGCGTATCTGAATTATATGGCATTCCACTTGCAAGGGGATAGAGGACCTTGCCTTTAGAGGAAGCATGACATCCATTTGTTAGCAAGATCAAGTCTGGATTGGCTACACTGCATTCTATAAAGAAACATTTTCGAGGTAACATTCCCCACAATGCAGCAGAGTGCTCCACCATTTGAATGATGATGATGATGCACTAAAATAGCTGGCACCCGATAATACACATCGTGGGCAAAGTCCCCAAAAAGATTTGAGCTGGAAGCAAAGATATACATTGTGAGTATGTAACTATGGCTCCATTCACTAACAAGAGAGGCTTTAATTATACATGGGTTTGCACAAACAACTTAGTTCAGAGAGTGTTCAATTCACAAAGGTCTCCTTTTCTGCACTCAGGCTCCCAGTTCTAAGCAGTTTTGCAGCTATTGAAACAGCTGCACGATTTTTGATTTGGTCATGGATACTTTTAATGGGCACATAAAGTGAAGAGGGAAGGGAGGGAACACGTCTCTGCCAGCACAGCACAGCGAGCCAGCTTTGTAGCTGAAGAATGCTGAACAGACTTCATTCCGAGCAGCACCTGACTGTGCTCCAGAGTGGGAGCAGATAGTCAGCCCACTGGCAGCACAGTTTGGGGAGGTGGGAGAGGGATTTGTTCAGAGAGATGAAGGTGGGAGGAGGGTAGGGTAATAGACAGGAACAGGATATGAAGTGAAGGGACTAGTGAAGGCAGGAATAAGGGGACAGGAAACATGCCTTTCACTAGGGAGAGGAGCAGGGCCAGTTAAGACAATAAGATAACACCTGCAGCCAGAGGTTTTGGGTCAGAGGCTCTTCCCCCCGCTGCCTTCCCCAACTAAGCAGGTAAATATGCTATTGTGAGGTTTAGTGCTTCCATTCAAGAGCGCCATGGTGTTAAGCATCAGTAGGTCTGTGGAAAAGTGACGCTATCCTTTTGGTCCTGGCATTGATGTAGATGTAGAGTACAGTGATGTTTCTATCCTAAAGCATGTTTAAAACAATGGTAAATGGGACATTTCATTCCGAAGGAAAGCAGGAGGCCAGAGTGCCAAAGAGGACTTCAGGGAAGAGGGTGAGGTTGCTGTTGACTGAGGCTGGCCATCAGCACCACCCCAGGAAGCAATGGGGCTTTCATCACGCCCAGGAGACTCTTCTGTGTTAGTGGATAAACTATTAGCCAGTCAGAGAAGCTCAATCCAAAGAGGGTTCAGGGCTAATCAAAGTTTAGAACAGCTCTGTGTGGAAAGGAGAGCCCTGCCCAGAAAAAATTAGGAGGCATCAGGAGATGCCACAGTAAAGAGTATTTTGTCTTAGTGCAATAAAGTTCCGTTAGAGTCTCGAGGCAACCAGGATGCCTTCATTTTATTGTGTTTCTGTCTGGTTGCATGTTGCAAGCTTCCCACTCCTCATATTTACCAGTCTAACATCCTCCCAAAGTGGACAAATACATAGTCACCAGTTCTGGACACATCACCTACTCTACCCGTCTTCCCTGATCCTCCACCTCTCCCCACCTGTCTGAAAATAGGAATCTGGGGAGATGGAAAGGTTTGGGCCCTGTAGCTAGCCCACTAAAACAGGTCTGTATGGGGCCTCAAATCATTGAATCATCCCTGTGAAAGACTAAGAGGAGGAGGATGACATATCAGGCAAGTGAAGAGGGAAAGAGGCAGTGAAAGAAGTGGCAGTTGATAAGGGTGGCTGGAGAAGCTCTCACTATCCAGCTAAATCCTCCTTTTGCCCTCCTCCCTCCCCACAAACGCATGCACACAGAGCCAAGCAGGAACTCTCAACTGACCAACAGGCAGCAGCAGTTTTCGCCTGCGTGCATTGTTTCAACAGTGCTTGAGTAGAACTGCTTTTAAATGTTTATATTTTATTCAGAAAGCTTAATTGGGAGTTTTTACAGCTCCTGATGAAACTAGGAGTAGCAAAAGGAAAAGTTACAAGCCGCTGGCAAATTGCTGCTGGCAAGTGATATTCAAACCAACAACCGATGCACAATCACTTCCAAAAAATAGCAGTGAGGCCAGTGAAGTCCTATTTTCACGGCATTTGTGTCACAGTGACAGCAAGAATAAGGGTTCCCCCTTACTCCCTCTCCCACAACATACCACACTGTTTCTATGGATTTTAATCACATATGAACCATTCCTTTTTAAAAAAAAATTATGAACACTATTATTAAAAACACTTGGTGTTGAAACATGAGTGCCTCATGTAATCCTACCCCTGCGCTGCCTCTGCATAGCCCAGGGGTGACTGACCTTTACTTTCCAGTACACACACAAGTAGTGCATGGAGCTGCCAGCTCTCACGATTTTATTCTGAGGGTACGTCTTCACTACCGGTCGTATCGGCGGGTAGCAATCGATTTCTCGAAGATCGCTATATCGCGTCTCATCTAGACGCGATATATCGATCCCCGAACGAGCTCCTGTCGACTCCGGAACTCCACCAACGCGAACGGCGGTAGCGGAGTCAACATGGGGAGCCGCGGACGTCGATCCCGCGCCGTGAGGACGGTAAGTAATTCAATCTAAGGTACTTCGACTTCAGCTACGCTATTCACGTAGCTGAAGTTGCGTATCTTAGATCAATCCTCCCCACCCCGTGTAGACCAGCCCTGAGTCCTGCAATATTTCGTGTTTTGCTTCAAGCCCCCGTTCTGGAGTCATGCAATGATTAGAGAAATGATTTGTGGTTGACAGTACTGCAGTGGCCATGGATTCTAGTCAGGAAGTCTGCGCTCACCACTCAGAGATGGGAAGAAATTAAGAGAGAGTTTGGAGTGTGGAACTTCCTCCCTCCCATCTGCATGGAGGTTCTGCTTTATAGTGCCATAAAAAAAAGGTCATGAGGTCTTGTCAGGATATTGGCTGGAGAACTAAGGAAAGCTGCAGATATCAGATTTCCTTTTGCCTTTTGCCAATAAAACAAGGTTCCCCAAATGTTTTAATAAAAATACCCACACACCTAAAATGCAGCAGAGAACTATGCTCACCCTTTTCTGTCTGCTATACATTCTGGACTAAATCAAAATTGGTTTCCGTTACCTAAAATCAGCTCTGTTCCCAGACGATTTGATTTGCAATCATTTTAGCAAACAAATTATAACACAAAAAGAATTAAAACAATGTTGTCCCACTTGCCCCCACACACACTTGAACAAACACGAAGTCTTACCAACTGAACAATTCTCCCATTTTGCTGGGGAGGGGCTGGCTGTTCCCAGTGGCTGTAAGATACAGCCCTCACAACAGAAGCTGCCTCAGAAGCAAGCAAAAGAGGAAGTTGCATGACCCACCTCTCCCAAAAGTAAATACAGCCTTCCCCTGCTGCAGCTGAAGGGCCTACCGATGGCTGCTCATGCATCACCATTGGCTCTGGCCTATCTGGAGATCCCTCTTTCTGCCTTCCACTTTCTGCTCTCCAACTACATAACATATGCCGTCACAAGAGAAGGAACTGGCATCTAGTACCACAAGCCAGCTCTCCTCCACGAAACCTGCCCATTACATTTTACTGGACAGTGACAGCACCTCTTCATGTTAATAATGGATACTGCCTTTCTAGATGGGGCCAGGGTATATCCATCCTGAGCTTAATTTCCTACACTTTATCACTTGGCTGCACTCCTCCTACAGAGCTAAAAGTACCAGGTGCCTTCCTGTCTGGGAAGGATTGCTACACAGTGAACACCATTGTTACTTCTGCTGCAGAGGAAGGCCCTTGTTCCGACTTTCCATGGGAGTGCAGGCCCAACTCCTTTAGTCTCCTTTGAAAATCCCAGACGTATTCTATACTTAACCCCCATGGGTGCACAATCCCCAGTTTATGGTACAGTCTGTAGGAGTGGGTGAAAGCGAGTCAGCACATATTGAATCTTTCTTGCTGCAAATAAGGACCCAAGCAAACAACTTCATAAAGGGACCCAGATATGTTTGAAGCACCCCTGATCTCTCTGCTGCTTCTTATTTCGCCTGTTCTCTTACTCCTCTGACAACACCATAGAGAACATAGAAACCCAAGGGGCTAATTCTGTAGGTGACCACTTGCCTTTTGTCATCAGACCCCACCCTATATGTGATGTGTTGGTGGTGAGGAGTGATGATGTTGTGGTTTACAAGAGAATCCCTTTTCAAATATTTGCTGGGTCCTTCCACCCATCTAAGGAGTTTTTGATCCTGGTGGGTGGTGATGGATTTGTCCAGTCTGTCCCTGTTTGGTCTGTAAACTGAGCTGAACCCCATCTGAGGGCATTGCATGTGAAGCTCTGGCATGTAGTATCACCACTCTGCCTGCTGCCATATGCCCCAAGAGTTGGAGGCCGAGTCTGGCGGATATTTGCGGGCTGCTTTGAACAGTCTCTATGAGCATGACCAAGAAGAGGAACCTGTTTTGAGGCAAAAGAGCTCTGGCCTGTAATGAGTCGAGGTCAGCCCCTATGAATTCCAGGTGTTGCACTGGGAAAAGGGTTGACTTCTGGATATTTATCTGTAGGCCCAATTCTGTAAACAAGTGCATTGTAACTCTGGTAACTCTCTGAGCCTCCTGGAAGGATTGGGCTCTGAGGAGGCAATCATCCAGGTACAGGTAAATCATGATCCTTTGGGGGCATAAGTGAGCAGCCTCCACTGAGAGAACTTTGGAAAATACTTATGCAGCTAACGATAAGCCGAAGGGCAGCACTCTGTATTGATAGTGGTCTTGTCCCAGAGTGAATCTGAGAAATTGTCTGAGAGTCAGCAGAATTGAGATATGAAAAAAGGCATCCTGAAGGTCGAGAGCCAAAAACCAGTTTCCTTGTTCCAATTCTGGAACGATCTCTGATAAGGTGACCATCTTGAACTTTTGAGCCTTGACAAACTTGTTGAGAGCTCTGAGGTCTAGTATGGGTCTCCAACTTCCTTTCCTTTTGGATATTAGGAAATAACAAAAGTAGAACATTTTGTCACCTAGATTTTGATGCAATGGTTCTATGGGTCCTAACTGGAGGAGACACTCTACCTCTTGTCATAGTAAACTCTCGTGAGAACATAGGCGCCAACTTTCCCAGGCGCCGGTGGGTGCTCGCACCCCCCTTGCCCTGCCCCGACTCCACCCTTTCCCTGCCCCTGCCCCACCCCCATTCCAACCCCTTCTCCAAAGTCCCCACCCCAGCTCCGCCCCCTCCCTGCCCCTATTGGACCCCTTCCCCAAATCCCTGCCCCAGCCCCACCTCTTCCCCAAGCATGCCACGTTCCCGCCCCCCCCCCCCGATGCACAAAACAGCGGTTTTGCAGCACAGGCGCTGAGAGGGACGGAGGGAGGGAGAGAAGGTGAAAAAGCAGACATGCGGCATGCGGAGGAGGTGGAGGTGAGCTGGAGCGGGGCAGGGAGCTGCCATGGGTGTTCCAGTCCCGGAGCACCCACAGAGTCAGCGCCTATGGTGAGAAGGGTCCCTGAAGACAGATGGGAAGGGTGTTGTGGAGGTGGTAGGGAGGTAAAATGCATGGGGTACCTAGTTCAAATTATCTCTAGGACCCATCGGTCCGATGTTATGCATTGCCAGGCACTGCAGAATACTGCCAGTCAGTAGCCAAATGGGTGTAAACTGGTGGTCGGCTGCATCATTTGAGTGGATTGGTCTAACAGCGCCTCGACCCACCCATGAAAACATGATTGGACGTAGAGGTCTGGGACAAAGACAACTATGGGCCAGATGGTTTGCAGTTGAGAAATTTGCCCTTCTTTCTTTCCTATTCATGGTGGTGTTAAGCCAGGTACTGAGATGTGCGTAGTCTATGTTGGGATTGGGAACTGATCTTTTTTGTCCTTGCATGTAGATGCCCAGTAAACAGAAAATGGCCCTAGAGACTTTTAAGGTATGAAGGGAGGCATCAGTTTTCTCTGCAAAGAGCTTCATGCCCTCAAAAGGGAGGTCTTCAACTGTAGAATCTACCTCCTTCAGGAAGCCTAACAGATGGAGCCAAGATGCCCGTCACATCACCACCATCATGGAGATAGACCTAGCCACTGTGTCAGCTGCGTTGAGGGCAGATTGTAGCAATGTCTTTGCCACTAACTGACCCTCTTGGACAATGGCCTTAAATTGGTCATGATGTAACTCTGGCATCCATTCAATAAAGTCATTCAGTTTTGAATAGTTTATATAATCATATTTTGCCATGAGGGCCTGGTAGTTGGTGATGTGGAATTGAAGTGTGGCTGAGGAGTACGCCTTCCTTCCAGAAAGGTCTAGGGGCTTCCAATTCCTATCATATGGAGTGGCCCTTGACTGGTGTTGTCAACCTCAGGAGTTGACAGTGTCCACCAGGTTGGATTTGGGTGGGAGAAAAGGAATTCAGATTCCTTGGCAGGGACATGGTATTTTTTGTCTGTCCACTTGCAGGTAGGTGCTACTGATGCTGGGATTTGCCATACAGTTGTTTCCGGGTCTAAGATGGCTTAATTAATAAGGAAGATGATCTTTGAGGAGGAGGATGAGGAGTGGAGGTCATCAAGGAGTCAGTGGAGAATGTCCTTGACTTCTTCCATTGGTATTTTGGAGAGCCTCTGCAACTTTTTTTTGCCAACTCCTGGAAGAGACAAAAAGTCATCTGTCACAGATGGTGGGGAAAGCATGATGGCTTCGTCCCAGGAGGAGGAGGATATGGTCCTTGGTGTTGCTTCTTCCATGGCATCACCCTTCTCCTCTATGATGTCTTGTAGGATCCAAAGCTATGGATGCTGCAGCTGAGGGAATGTGTGATCAGAGTTCTTGGGCAAGGCTCGAAATCAGAGAGTCTGCTGGAAATATGCTGCCCAAGAGTGCTAATAGATACACTGGGGAGGTGGTGGCATAGAGCCCAGTGGTTGTGCCCATGGGTGGCTGTACCAGGATGGCGGGAGTGAGGCCAACTGCAGGTATATTTTTGGGCTTTGCTGGTACTGAGCACCATATGGGTCCTGAGAGGAGTACTGTGATGCTACCTCCTCTGGCTTGCTGTCTGAATGCTCACTAGAGAGTGGGGGAACATGGCATAGTAGTGGGGATGATTCCTGTGCTAGGCTAGGCGGACGTTTGATGTGGAGGTCCCGGTACTGAGAGGCAGGGACTTTGGTACATCCAGTATTCTGGAGTGGTGGGATTCCAAAGTACTGACCATCCCTGTGTCAGTGGAGGTGCCAGGAGGAATGGGGTTCTTGTCTGTACCAGTCGCTCCAGTACTGGGCGAGATGTCGATAATGGTACTGGTGTAGACTCGCATACTGGGAGCCCATTTTTAGTGCAGTGCTTACTTCTATCCTTTGGTGCTGATAGTTCAGTGCCCGGGCCCATTTAGTCCATGGGCATGTCAGCGGTACTGGCCACTGTTGGTCTCCATGAGCTACGTGTACCGGACAGAGATGGTCTCAGTGCCAATGGTGTCAAAGATGCCAAACGAGATGGAGATCACTTACGGCTATCGCAGGGCTCACTATGGGGACCTCTCTTCTTAGATGACTTGTGGGCAGGGTCATCAGCTTGTTTCTTCAACCCACAACTTTTAGATGTAGAGGGCTGTGGGGAAGATTCACATCTGCCAGGTGACTTGTGGCACAGGTCCTGTGGGTGCCTGAGAGCCACCTCCATGAAAATCATCTTCTGTTGGAGCTCTCTGTGCTTGCTAGATCGTGGCTGGAGTTGTTGGCAGAGACCAGACTTTTGCTGGATGTGGCCTTCCATGAGGCAGCGAAGGCACTGGGAGTGCTTGTCTGGAATCAGGATTGCCTCCTTGCAAGTGAGGCACTTGTTGAAGCCTGGCGAACTGGGCATAACCCTTTGTTATGTCTTTTTTTAAAGGGAAAAAGGAGAAAAAACTAGGAACTAGGAGACTAAGTAACTACAGAAATGCACATTAAAGTAATACTCTTAACTGACCAGAATAGCTCCATCTCTATCCAGGGGCAGTACAGAAGGAACTGAGGGGGGTTAGCCCGTGTGCGCTGTCTAGTCTTGTAGTGCACCACGAGGAGGGACAGCACATGTGCCAGCTTACGGACATTGTTACCAAAATTCTGCGATCAGCAGTGCAGGGAGACAAGCACACCTACCGTGAAGCACCCACAGGGGCACTACTCAAAGAAGCGGTAATACTACCTGAATTATAAAGATGGGGAATGGAGGCACAGAGGTTCAGATCCACTAATGGTGTTGCAACGCCTCACCTCTAGGCGCCTAGAAAATCACAGGAACAACACTGTGATCCACGAAGCCTGAGTCAGGCTCCTAGCCTCCCTGTACAACGAATGGGGAGAGATAGGCACCTTTGCATGGGATCTACAAAAGCCAGCACACTGGGGGAGGAGGGATGAGAGCAGCCGCCTAGGCTAGCCAATGGAAGATGCACACAAGACGAGTATGTTCTAAGCCCCACCCTTCTCATAGAGATAGGGGCCTAAGTCAGAGCTAGAGGGAGGCGCCTCTCTCTGCTAGATGCACAACCAGGAACTCCTCAATTGCAGTCAAACAGCTTAGGTGCCTAAGTTGTTCTTGTGAGAATGAGTTAGGCACCTGTCTCACACCACACAAAATGGCCAGTGGTGCCTATCTTGTAACTTTTAGGTCAGTGGTTTGAGCACTCACCTGAGATGTAGGAAACCCAGATTCAGCTCACCCCTCCACCTGGGGGGAGGGAGCTAAAGAATTTAAGCAGGAGGTTCCCCCTCTCAAAATACTGCTCTAACCACTAAGCTATGAGAGAGTCTGATGCGGGCTCCCTCAGTCCTGTTGAATCTGTTCTGCTCTGGATAAATAATGTAAGAGTCATTGGAACAGGGGGGCTGGAGGTTGGGTTTCCTACCACCCACATGGGTGCCCTATCCACTAGGCTAAAGAGTCATGCTCACATTCTCTCTCAGTGACTAATTATTTATGCCTCCAGATGGGCCCCAGGCAGTGCTTAATTTGTAATGAAAGAGGTGCTGGGACTCAAGCAATTTTTTTACTTTCATAACTGATGCGGCAAGCCCAGAGGTGCCAGGCCTATGAACTGCCAAGACCAGAGGAGCCGAGGCTCAGCCTTGGCAAGCCCTGGCACAAATTAAGCACTGGCCTCATGGGTGGGATAAGCATTACTCTGTCTACTTTCCTCCAGTTCGTAGATCGCACAGGTATTTAGGCAGTAGATAGGTGTACAGACACCTCAAGTGAAGCATTGTGCACATGCTCAGAGGCAGAAACCTAAGCACCTAGGGAACTTCTACGGTGAAAAATGTAAGCACTGAGTGAGTTTAGGCACCTATATGATTCATTGGTAGTTGAGTTGGGGGCTTGTGGATCACATTGGTGCCTGAAACTGGGACTTGGACACCTAAATCTGGAGTTGAGGCACCTAAGTATCTTGGTGGATCTGCAGCAGAGAGGTTAAGTGACATGCCCAAGTGCACACAGGAAGTTTGTAGCAAAGCCACTTCCCGAGTCTCACTTTAGTGCCATAACAAAATGGCCAAACCACTTGGACCAATTTAGGGCTGAGTCACAAGAAACATGATAATCTCCGACAATGGAGATTGGCTTCTTAGAAAACAGACTCAAAATAGTAAATCCTGCTGTCTCCTGTATTATGAAAAGAATCATTTCCCTGACGTTTAGTCAAAATGAGATTCATTTGGAAGTAGAAACTGCTTCTAGTGATGTGAGTTACATTTACCTTAGCACACTGGAGAATAAAGAGAGATGGGTATCAAGCTTTTGGGCAAGTTGTTCTCTCTCTTTGATTAGTTTTAGAAATGTTAGTTCTTTTCAGTAGTCAAGAGATTTCCTCTCCTGGTGATTGCTCTGCACTTTCCCACCATGTACTTAATAATTACAAAAGAGTGTGGTGGAAAGTGAGGTTTTAACCCATATTTTAGGGGCCCCAAATGGGCTCTAAAAACACTGTAGTCTTACATTTTCATCTAGAGATAATTATTAGATAATACCTGTAGTAAATTATTTGCTGCTCATATAGCACCTAATATTCACTACCTTCAGGTAATTATTCACCATTTTAAGAGAAAGAACATTCAGGTGTTCGCTAGCAATTTTAAAATTGTATCCACAATGGCCAGTCCTTTGCCCCAGGCACAGTATATTAATTATCTTTCTAAGTAGACGTAACATTACACACAATAGGGCAAATCCTGGTCTCAGTTACACCATTATAAATCCAGATTTACTTCTTTGACCTTCATAGAGTTACTTCATTCATTCCTACCAGATCTCAGTGGATCTCTGGATTTACACTGGTGTAACAGATTAGAATCTGTCTCAGTAGAATTACTAACAGCATGGGCTGAGAGCAGATGGATCTAGTAATCAAGCTGTTTGCTACTAAAAGCCCTTATGAAGAGTGAAGGAAGACTGGTCCGTGGAAATCAAAACTGCACACTATGACGTATATGACATCTACTGTATCCATGAGTAAGTTGCTATAAGTGCTGCTGATAAAATATGAAGCAGCTATTACATTATTTGGCATAGTAGAACAACAACTAATGCAATCCTAGAAGAATATTTCTCTTTACTTTAAAAAAAATTTAAGTCTGAAATGGAGGTCAGGAGTAATTTATGTAATTAACATACGACGCGTACATAGCTCCTTACATCCTGAAATATCTCCAAACATTTCACAAACCATGTACATATATCAGCATTGAAGGATAGCCACTTCTGGCATGCAGCAAACTGCACAACAGTACAGAAGAGGCAGAGGAGCCCTTTTGGCCAATGGCATCAGAGCAAACTTTTGTTTTCACAAGGTGTGCAATAGGTTTCTTTTTAAAATATAAATTTTCTCCCAAAAGGTCCACATATCATAAACAACATCCACAGCAATCTTCAAAGGTAGACGACTAGGGAAACATAGCCCAGACAGAGCTACTATAAGGTGGGTGCATAACTGGTTGGAAAACCATTGCCAGAGATTAGTTATCAGTGGTTCACAGTTAAGCTGGAAGGGTATAATGAGTGGGATCTAGTTCTGTTCAGTATCTTCATAAATGATTTAGATAATGGTATAGAGAGTACACTTATAAAGTTTGCAGATGACACCAAGCTGGGAGGGGTTGCAAGTGCTTTTGAGGATAGGATTAAAATATAAAATGATCTGGACAAACTAGAGAAGTGGTCTGAGGTAAACAAGATGAAATTCAGTAAGAAGAAATGCAAAGTACTCCACTTAGGAAGGAACAATTAATTGCACACATACAAAATGGGAAATGACTGCCTAGGAAGGAGTACTGTGGAAAGGGATCTGGGGTTATAGTGGATCACAAGCTAAATATGAGTCAAGAGTGTAACACTGTTGCAAAAAACAAAAACAAAAAAACCCCCGCCTTATTCTGGGATGTATTAGTAGGAGTATTGTAATCAAGACATGAGAAGTAATTTTTTCACTCTATTCCATGCTGATAAGGCATCAGCTGGAGTATTGTGTCCAGTTCTGGGTGCCACATTTCAGGAAAGATGTGGGCAAACTGGAAAAAGTCAAGAAGAGAGCAACAAAAATGATTAAAGGTCTAGAAAACATGACCTATGAGGAAAGATTGAAAAAAATGGGTTGTTTAATCCGGAGAAGAGGAGAGACGAGAAGAGACAAGACTGAGGGGAGACATGATAACAGTTTTCAAGTACATAAAAGGTTGTTACAAGGAGGAGAGTGAAAAACTGTTCTCATTAACCTCTGAGGATAGGACAAGAAGCAATGGGTTTAAACTGGAGAAAGGGAGGTTTAGAGTTGAACATTAGGAAAAACTTCCTGACTGTCAGGGTAGTTAAGCAAGAAATTGCCTAGGGAAGCTGTGGAATCTCTGTCATTGGGGATTTTTAAGAGCAGGTTAGACAAACACCTGTCAGGAATGGTCTAGTCATTACTTAATGCTGCCTTAAGTGCAGGTGATTGGACTAGATGACCTATTGAGGTCCCTTCCAGTCCTACACATCTATGATTCTATGCTAAAGAGGAGAGTGTCTAATCACATGGGCACAGGAGCCTAGGAACTTAGAATACTGTACACCAATTTTAATGAAAAAGGGGGCTTAACAACTATTAACATGAAAGATAGAGTTAGTAATTCAGTGACCCTCATTAACGATCTTCCTGCAGAACAATCAACTCCAATATTGTCCATAACTTATAGTCAGTGGACTTTGGCTGTATGCCATGATCCAATTACATACATATTCCTTTTGTATGTACATTCCCAAAACTTCAAACCACCCTTTTTGTTTTAAAATGGAATCCATTCAGCCAACTAAAATTGTTTATACTCTACTACAAACCCAACTATCTCCTGCTGCAAGGATATCTCCTCCATTACTGGGGAAAGTAAGTGAATCCAGGGCAGGCTGTCTACCTCCATGGAAACAAAATTGGAAAAAAAAATGCATTTGCACCAGCCTCCCTGATGGAGTTTGTTGACAGAGCTGCTAAAAGCGCTGAGTGAAGTTGGTACCATCACCTGCAAAGTAGACCTAAAAGTCAGCAGAGAAAGCCTTAGCCCACTCCTGAATGATGCAATAAATACCTCTTTCAGCAAGGGCATTCTTCAAACCTCTCAAACATATTATAGTCAAACTAATGTTACATTTCTTCTTCGTTAATGTTCCAACCACTGTCTAGTCTCCAGAGTCCTTTTCCTGGACAAAAGTGAGCTAATTCCAACAAATCTTCTTACACGGCTTATTTTATTTGGTTATGTATTTGGATTTAAAAACTAAAAAAATGTATTATTTAAAACCACAGAAACCCAGACAGAGGCCTGCAGCAGTTCCCACCGCATACAGCAATAGTTAATCCAGCCTAATAAAACTAATATATTTGTTCTTCAATAAAATGCCTTAAGGAAAACCCATACAACAAAAGCCCCTTTAAAATAATTAGCCTTTCAGTGTGTCCTGAAGCCAAAGTTTAGTTATTCTGGACCTAAGGAAGGGAACAACTTCCAAACCCAAGGGAATGTTCTGTCAACAGCTCTTTTTTTGGTTGGGGTCTTCACTATTCACAAGATTCACTGTTTCATTAGTTGGTCTGGCTGCAAACATCCAAGTTGCTTTAAATAAGAACAGGTTACTGCTGCCGGTTCCCATGGATCATGTTAGAGTCCTTCACTTGACTGTATTGAACCTCCTAACCCATTTTTTCCCCCCTGGCCCTGCAGAGTCTACTGGAACTGCTCTCCACAAGGCAATCTGAGATTCACTGATACTTCTGATAGCATTTTGCCAAATTCTGATTGGGCTGGATGATCTCCCCACATCAGAGATGAAGGAAGATCTTGCTCTCCCCTTCAGACTATGCACATTGTTCCAACTTCCCCACAGCAATATAGTGACCAATGCTGTGAACACCATGTCATGCAAAAGTTTAAACTGGCCTGTAGCTTGCCGGTGACATATTCGGGGAAATCCCTTGGGATACCTTTTACAGGGGGGATACAGTCTGCAGAGACCACAAACATGGTGTGTCAGTCTCTTCTTGGGAAAAAGCGCATGGTGGGACCTCTAGCTGGACAGCGATTGGAGGAAGGAGAAAAGACAGTTACCTTTTCTATAAATGGTGTTCTTCAAGATGTGTTGTTCATGTCCATTCCACAGTAGGTGTGTATGCTCGCCATGTGCACTGGTGCTGGAAGTTTTTCCCCTAGCAGTACCCATAGTGGAGCAGCCCAGCGACCCCTGGAGTGGCACCTCCATGGCACGGTATAAGGGGTGCTATGTGCTCTCAGTTCCTTCTTGCCAGACAACTCCAACAGAAGGGAAGGAGGGCGGGATGTGGAATAGACGGCAAGCAACATATCTCAAAGAACACCAGTTACAGAAAAGGCAACCGTCTTTTCTTCTTCGAGTGATTGCTCATGTGCATTCCGCAATAGGTGATTCCAAGCTATATCTGTTGGAGGTGGGTAGGAGTTCACAAATTCTCAGGACGGAGCACAGCCCTGCCGAACCCGGCGTCATCCCTGGTCTGGGAGACGATCGCATAATGCAAGGTGAACGTGTGAACTGAAGACCACGTGGCAGCCCTACAAATGTCCTAAATAGGGATGTGGGCCAAAAAGGCAGCTGACGAGGCCTGCCCCTGAGTTGAGTGTGCCTTCACAACTGGTGGCGGAGGGATTCCCGCCAAGTCATAAGAAGTACAGATGCACAAGGTGATCCAGTTAGAGAGCCGCTGAGTGGAGATCGGCCAACCTTTCATGCACTCGGCCGAGGCAACAAACAGTTGCGAGGAATTTCTGAATGGCTTAGTCCACTCCTGGTAGAAAGCCAGAGCCCATCTCACATCCAGCGTATGGAGGCGGCACTCCTCACTGGACGCATGGGGATTGGGGCAGAGGACCGGCAGAAAAATGTCCTGACCCATGTGATAGGCGGAGACCATCTTCGGGAGGAACGAGGGGCATGGGGGGAGCTGGACCTTATCCTTATGAAACACCGTGCACGGGGGCTCGGAGGTCAGGGCCCTGAGCTCCGAGACCCGCCTAGCAGACGTGATCACAACCAGGAAGGCCACCTTCCACGAGAGGTGTGACCAGGAGCATGAGGCTAGCAGCTCAAACGGGGGCCCCGTGAGACAGACCAACACCAAGTTTAGGTCCCACTGCAGGACAGGGGGCCTAACATGCGGGAAGAGATGATCCAAACCCTTAAGGAATCAGCCAGTCATAGCATGGGAGAATACCATGTGGCCCTACACCGGCGGATGGAAGGCCTATATGGCTGCCAGGTGCACCTTGACTGACGAGGGTGCCAAGCCCTGGGCTCTAAGGTGAAGGAGGTAGTCCAAGATAAGCTGGATCAGGGCAGCCACCGGGGAAACGCCCCACTCATCCACCCATCTGGAAAACCGAGATCACTTTGCCAAGTAGGCTTGGCACATGAAGGGCCATCTGCTTTCTAGGAGGACGCGCTGAACCCCTTCTGAGCATGTCCTTTCCTCCCTACCTAACCATTGAGCAGCCATGCCGTAAGCTGCAGTGCCGCTAGGATGGGGTGGAGGAGGTGGCCTTGGTCCTGGGAGAGCAGGTCCAGGCAGGATGGCAACGGCCACAGCGGGGCAACCACCAGGCCTGTGAGGGTCCTGTACCAATGCTGTCTGGACCATGCCAGGGCAATCAGAAGGACCCAGGCCTTGTCCATCTTTATCTTTTCCAGGACCTTGCCGATCAGTGGGAATGGGGGAAAGGCATAGAGAAACTGGCCTGACCGGGACAGGAGGAAGGCATCGGAGATAGCCCCCCACCCCACCCCCAGCCTGGAGCAGAACTGGAGACAGTGACAGTTCTGCCGAGACGCGACAGGTCCACCCGGGGAGTTCCCCACACTTGGAAAAGTCTGTACACTACCTCTGGGTGGACAGACCACTTGGGCTGGGAGGAGAAGTTCCTGATCATCTGCCTACAGGCCTTCCATCTGACAGGTGCCTGGAATGCTCACGCTCACGTGTTCCAGGCACCTGGAAGATGGAAGGCCTGTAGGCAGATGTCGTGGGCTATACAAAAGTCCCACAGCCTGAGGGCTTCGCGGCAGAGGATTGGGCCCCGCCTTGCCTGTTGATGTAGAACATCGAGGCCGTGTTGTCCTTGAGGACCCTGACCACCCTGTCCTCCAGGTGCGAGCAGAAGGCCATGCATGCCAGCCGTACCGCCCTGAGCTCCTTGACGTTTATGGGGAGGGTCAGCTCCCGAGCTGACCACAGACCTTGAGTCTGAACATTCCACACATGGGCTCCCCATCCCAGGTCTGACGCGTTGGACACCAGCTCCAGCAACAGGGCCCTGCCCCTGAATGGGGACCCTTAGAGCATGTTTCTCGGGGAGGACCACCACCGTAGGGAGGTGATCACTGGTTCAGGTACTGTGAGGATTTTGTCCATCCTGTCCCTGGCCTAGGAGAACTCCAAGGCCAACCAGAGCTGTAGGGGCCTCACCCGGAGTCTGGCATGACGGACCACATATGTGCACACTAATATATGACCCAAGAGCTGGAGGCATGCTCTGGCTGTTGTCACCGAAACCTTGTGACTGTGTCGATGAGCCCCTTCATGGTCTCAAACCTGTCCAATGGGAGAGAGGCTCTGGCCAACGAGGCGTCCAGGACCGTCCTGATAAACCCTATGCATTGAACCAGGACTATCGTGGACTTGGTGTTGTTTACCAACAGGCCCAAAGTGGTGCACATGGACAGAAGGAGCACCACATGATCCCGCACCTGTGACCAGGAGCTGCCCTTGACCAACCAGTCGTCCAGATAGAGGAAGATCTGGACCCCCCGGTGCCTGAGGTGGGCCACCACCACCGACATACATTTCGTGAATATCCTGGAGGCAGTGAACAAGCCAAACGGGACGACCATAAATTGGTAGTGTTCCTGCCTCACCGTGAAATGGAGGAAGCGTCTGTGCCCCTCGAACATATGAATGTGGAATTACGCATCCTGCAGATTGAGGGCGGTGTACCAGTCCCTGGGATCCAGGGAGAGGATGATGGAGGCCAGGGAAACCATGCAGAACTTGAGCTTAACCATGTACTGGTTCAGGTCTCTCAGGTCAAAGATGGGCCTGAGCCCCCCTTTGGCCTTCGGGATAAGGAAACAGCGGGAATAGTACCCCTTGCCGTTAAACTCCCCGGGTACCTCTTCCACTGCTCCTAGGCCCAGGAGCTGCCCCACCTCCTGCTTGATCAGGGCCTCATGTGCGGGGTCCCCCACAGGAGGATGTAGCCCTGGGAGATGGAATTGAGGACCCATCAGTCCGAGGTCAGCCGTGACCACTCTGGGAGGAAAGCACACAACTGATTGGAGAAGGGAAGCTTTATTGGGGGTGGATCCCTGATGACAACTGGCAGGGCGACCCTGGGCATCCTGTCAAAACCGCCTTTTCCCCGCCTGCTTGCCCATAGAGGACCCAGGCTGTGGGGCAGGCCGACACTGCCTCTGTGGGTGCCTCTTATGGTCCCGGGACTTCTTATAAGCAGTTTCATATTTTGGGTGGGTGGCCTGAGCGGGAGTCTGTTGCGGCTTGAATTTAGGTTTAGCTAGAGCCAGAACATAGAGACACAGAGTCTGGTGTGTCGTGCGGGAGTCTTTCAGGCCATGCATCTTTGTATCTGTTTGTTCCGCAAACAGAGCTTTGCTGTCAAATGGGTGGTCCTGCAGGGAGGTCTGAACCTCGCTGGACAGCCCAGCCTCCCCGAATCTTTATTTTTTGGGGTAGGGGCAGGCTGGCCCTGCCACTCCCTGTGGTTGACCAACTCAACCACCAGGGAGTTAGGACCAGGATGGGTGTATAAGTATTCATGCCCCTTGGTGGGTACAAAATACTTGCGTTCCACTCTCTTGGAGATGTGGGCCAATGAGGCCAGTGTTTGCCAGAGGGCATTTGAAATTTTTTCCACCCCTTCATGGAGAGGCAAGGCCACCCTGTCCAGTGCCAAGGAGGACAGCATATTAAACAGGGAGTCCGAGGGCTCCTCCATCTCCTCTGCTTGGAGGTGGAGGCTTGATGCCACCCTTTATAAGAGTTCTTGGTGGGCCCTAAAGTCCTCCTGCGGAATGGAGGGAGGCGGGGCCATAATCGCCTCATCCAGGGAGGGTGAGAAGGCCGGCGCTGTACTTTGGGTGTCCACTGGCCAGAGGGTCCACCACCTGGTCAGTCTCCTGGCACAGTGCTGAGGATGTACATCCCATCGACTCCTTTCTCGGAGGTCTGGAGAGGTAGGCCGATGGTCCTTCTGAGGCTCCAGCCACTGAGCGAGCACCCACCAGAGGCTGCTTCAGAGGCCATGGTGCCCACTGATACCACTGGGCCAGCCATGGGGCCCAGTGCCACTGTACCTACTGTGGCACCAGCGGAGCCGGCTGTTTGGCCTGGCTGGCCTGGCCCATCTATGAATGACTACAGAGGGAGGCCAGACTGACATACGACCTGCTGCTGTCCCCGGACCAGGGGGAGTGGCAGCGCCAGGAGTGGTGCTGACCACAGGACTGCAATCCCGACATGGAGGACCGGTACCGTCGGTAAAAGCTGCTCCGCGATAGGCTCCAGCGGGCAGGCCCATGATGGCAAGACAGTGGCGATTGACACCCGGGGCTGCGGAGATCCCAGCAGCAGCTTGCCTCTGGAGCGCAAGGCCGACATCGGCGGTGCTCCTGGTACCGGCATGGACATAACATCTCAGGTTGCCTGCAGGGCCTCCAGTGTGGAGGTTATCTGGATATCCGGAGAGGCCTTCTCCGAATGGGCTACTCCGCCTGATTTGAGTCGGAGGCCTAGTGGGGATCTAGGACTGCCCAACATGGGTCTAACCTCTGTCCTGGGTTTACTCCGGTGCCGTGGAGAAGGCCTCTTTCTAGCCTTCTTGGCATGCCCCATAGACGGGGAGTGGTGCCGACTAGTCGATGGCTCCGAAGGGTCACCATGCACTGACACTGCAGTGCCTGGTGCTGACTCGGAGCAGCGTGCCGGAGACAGCGCCAACTCCATCAGAATAGCCCAGAGCCTAATGTCCCTTTCTCTCTTGGTCCGAGGCTTAAACGACTTGCAAATCTTGCAGCGATTGCTGAGATGGGTTTCCCCCAAACAGTGCAGACAGTCCGTGTGCAGATCACTCAGTGGCATAGATCGTCTACAAGTGTTGCACAACTTAAAACCCCAGGCATGGGGCATGCCCCAGCCCGGGCGCTCTAGCTAAACTAAACTAACTGAACTAACTAACTAACTACGGGTACCATACACTGAACGAACAAGCAGTTTTGGGGACAAGCTGCAGCAAAGCTGGAGCAGAGCAGTTCCAAAGCACCTTTACTGGCGGCAAGAAGGAACTCAGGGTGGGGGGGAATGCACAGCACCCTTTATATTGTGCCATGGAGGTGCCACTCTAGGGGTCGCTGGGCCGCTCCCCTATGGGTACTGCTAGGGGAAAAACCTCCGGCACCAGTGCACGTGGGGAGCATGCACACCTATTGTGGAATACACATGAGCAATCACTCAAAGAAGAACTAGCTTTACCAGTTACAGTGGCATGGTTAGGCTGCCACCCGCACAGCAAAATAATAATGGGGTGTAACTAGTTATAGGAACTAAACCATGTGCAGTCTACACATCAAGTATGGGTGGGGCATGGTCAGGTGTCACCAGTTAACCAACTGTTAACAGTGACCTCTGTGCACACAAACCACCTTTGTAACCATGTCCATGTTTGGCTAGAGCAGGGGTGGGCAAACTTTTTGGCCTGAGGGCCACATTGGGATTGCAAAACTGGATGGAGGGCCAGGTAGGGAAGGCTGTGCCCCCCCAAACAGCCTGGCCTGTGCCTCCTCCCACTTCCCACCCCCTGACTGCCCCCTTCAGAACCCCGACCCATCCAACCCCCCCTGCTCCTTGTCCCCTAACTGCCCCCTCCCAGGACCCCCCGCCCCTAACCACCCCCTGGGACCCCAACCCCTATCCAACCCCCCCCTGCTCCCAGTCCCCTGACCGACCCAACCCCATCCACACACATGCCTATCCAACCCCCTGTTTCCCGTCCCCTGACTGCCCCCCCAAAACTTCCACCCCATTCAACTGCCCCCTGTCCCCTGACTAACCCCCAGGACCCCCCGTCCCTTATACAACCCACCGGCCTCGGCCCCAGCCCAGTTACCACGCCAAGCAGAGCATGCAGAGCAGCATGTCTGGCTGCCGCACTGGCTAGATCCAGACACGCTGCTGCTCTGCTTGGCAGGAGCACGCGGCAGCATGGTTCTGTGGGGAAGGGGGAAACAGCGGGGGAGGGGCCGGGGGCTAGCCTCCCTGGCCAGGAGCCATGGGGCCGGGCAGGATGGTTCCACGGGCCAGATGTGGCCCACGGACCGTAGTTTGCTCACCTCTGGGTAAGAAGCACAATATAAAGTGGTCCAATGTGCCCTTTCTTTGTTTGTTTTTTTACTTTTTAGATTGTAAGTTCTTTGGGGCAGGGACCCTTGTCTATGTGTTTGCACAGTGCCTAAGAAATCAGATACTAATTCTTACTGGAGCCTTTGGGAACTGCCACAATACAGATACATCCATAAATAATAGCACTCGCTGACTGAGGTGGAACCCCAACTGGAACGAGGGTGGCAGAACTGGGCACACTGTTCTGACTAAGACAGCAGATGCCCATTACTAATACAGCAGAAATGCTGCCTGTCAGAATGGAGGGAACTTGTCAGAGCTGTGCATAGAAGCTCACACGTGGAATCTGTGCTGTGTCTGTATTGCTAATGCCATGAGTACTAAAATCATCCAAAAAATTTTTTTTTAAGTTGTCATTGTTTCTCAAGTAGATAAAAGGTTCATTAAATTTCAGGCTACCGATACCACCTTCTTCGTGGGTTAGGTAATGTTAAACACCACTGAAAATTGATAAAGAATCAAATTGCTGCCTAATTTACAAACTAACAGTCAACAGACATCACATTAAACAGCTGATCAGCCTTCAAAATTATTGTAGCCAGGTTTACTTTTTTAGATCATTTTTTAGTCTTTGAAATGTCAAATGCAACGATCCGTCTGAGCTACAAATGTGGCTGTACATATGCAAGAGTGTCATCAACACAGATAAGAGTTGAAAGCAACCTTACAAGGATTCATTACAGAACTTATCACTACTTTGCATAAAATTCATGAAGACAATATACCCAACAAGCCGCTATTCTGTTTCATGATTGGTTTAAATTTTGGAAAGAATCTCCATCTTGTAACTGACTATTCTCTTCAAGCACAGAGTAGAGTTAAGGCCCTTGTACTCACATCTGTTCTTCAGTCATGAATCATGCTGAATCCAACTCTGCACAGATTTGTGCTGCAGAAACCAAGGCAAAGTTTTTCATAAAGAAAAGCCTAAAGTTAGGCCCCTAAATGCATAATCAGGCACCTAAATAAAGTGGCCTTATTTTTCAAACATCCTGAGCACCTATAGGAGTGCTCTATAAATGAGAGATGTTGACATATCTGTAAATAGTTAGTTGATAGATAAAGATACCGGTAGATAGCACTGAGGAAGATATGTTTTGTCAGACCACAGAACTACTACTTATCATGCACTGCAAATGAAGCTCTGAACAGCACACAGTAGCTTCCACTGACTCTATTAGGTGCTGCTGGACACTCAGCCCTTCTAGATGCCCAAATATGAATCTACAAAGCTAGCTTCAGACATTCCGGGGCAGAGCCTCCCTTTGAAGTCAATGGCGCTACAACAATTTACATCCACCCTTCATTTTTTTAAATCTTGACCCAAGCTTTTATTTATTTTACAGTACATCTCTAACAATTCTATTCCTAGGAAACAGAATCCTCCAGCTATACACTGAATGTGAACCAAGGAAATAGTCTTCCTAAGCACAAAAGGCAGCAGGAAATTGGGATTTCAAGACATCCAAAAACATTCCTAGTCACTTCCGTCTCTGCACACATGAGGGTAGGAGAAGAGGACTCACTCACACTTCCAGTGCCAAAAGCCTGGTTTCCTTCATAACCAAGCTTCCAAGCTCCTCCCATACTTTTGCTGGTACCAAAAACCTTCACAATGGTCAAAACCTCCAGCTTTCCCAACTTTACCAGCTTTCCCAGCTTTACCTCCAGCAATTCAGTTATCCATTGTCAATAAAAAAAATATTCTGCGGGACACTGGAAAGCGAATGCAGGGAGCCACCATGTAATAAACAGATTTTAATAACAAAAAGAAAATGTACAATGCACAAGTATTATCTATTCATGCTTAATTTAATGAAACTTCCATTTTTCGAATTGGCTTTACATCACAGCAGAATTCATCTTGACAGTGCTGCAGAAATCAGGGATGTACCGAGCTTGACATTGACCTTTCCAGAGAGCAAAGGGCCAGTTTACAAAATACAAAGGGCCTTACACATACAGCCACATTTTGACAAAAAGCTTCTAGATGTGCCCTTAACATATGTGTTCAAGTACATGGGGATGAAAAAAGCTTTATATGTGCAAAAAACTGCTGGGTTAGAGGTTGGGTTGAAATTTTTCCGTGAGTTTAATTCCTAGTGAACACCATGATATTACTGAATAAAGTAATACTCATCTACATTCACTTCTCATTTCCAAGCCATAAAACAGGTGACAGGTGTCAAAGTCGGATTCAGGACTCACAATTTATCAGACCACTCTGTTTATTAACAAAGCGCTCTGCTAACAACACCCAGATAATGTGAGCACCATGCAAGACTCAAACTATCTTATTTATACAGATAAAAGGGCGCAAACTTAACAAGATAACAAAAGGAAGCAGAATCTGATAAGTTTACCTGGGCGAGACATGCATATCTTATTTCCTTACTAACTATTCCTTACTAACTATTAATGGTGTTAATGTCCCACCATTAGCTTAAATAGACCCATTGTTTCATACCTTAATGTTTCTCTTCCTGAGAACTATATTTCAACATTCCTTATTTCTGCTTAAAGGAACATACAGCATTTCTTTAATCCATTCTATTTTTACAATATAATTCATTCTACTTTCACATAGGTTTCAGCCAGACATATTTATGAATTACATATATGAAAACCAGGGTTTCTTTACACTCAGCATCCTGTTTAAACTGATCATAGTGTCAGATTGTTTAGAGAATCCTAGAAAGACATAATTTGTTTTTCTAAAATAATCTCATGTAACCTTCTGCCAGGTGGAGCCGGCATCAACCAGGGCCAGGGTTAATATCAAAAGGGATCCTTTTCAACAATACAACAGAGAACCAGCTCGAGCCCCCACCCAGTTACCTGGGAAAATTACACACCACTCCTGGGGGCCTCTGAGAGGCAATACTTCCCCACTCACAAGCACAGAGTCTGAGTGTAGACAAGAAGTTTTTAATGAAAAGGGGGAAGTCACCGACATTAATTAGGGAAAATGCCACAAAAAAGATTCATAATCATAAAACTCTGAGCAGAACACCCATCCCGGGGGTGCACGGGGCAGCATCTTCTGCCTCATGTTCTTGAATCCTACAACCAAAACTTCCTTTTCTGTGCCCCTCTCTGCTCCCTCACCATACCCTACTCACAGTGGACGTCCTTGGTAGTCAGGACCCAGGGTGCATCTGTGTGAGTTCACCTCCTGTCTGGGAAGAAGGCACCTTGCTTGCTCCACCATCTAAGCATTTGCTCTGCCTGGCCGCTCTGCCAGCCGCTGTTCCTCACCACCTGGCCACCCTGCCAGCCGCCTCTGTGCCAGTCAGCTGCTCACTACTTTCACCAGCCACCCATCACTCACCTCCTGCTGCCAACTGCTTCTCTGCTGTGACCTCTGTAGGTCAGTCTTTTACTGACTTTTAGCTCTCAGCAGGCTGGGCAGAAACACTGTCCCACCACAAGTGATTTCAGCTCTCATTGAGTACTTAACAAAAGGCTCCTAATAAAGCCTATTTAGCGCTATCTTTGAACAGTGGGGAGGAACAGGTCAAACCAGACTGGGTACTCTTAGGGAGAGTCCACAACTCCTGGCTGGGACACCTGTCTCCACCCCTTTTGCTTTCACAGGGGTCTGCCATTCGAGGCCCTGGCTTAATGAGGCCCTTCCAGATGAGGGTTACAGGTTAAGCACAGTTCTGCTCCCCTTTATTCATACAATAAAGACAACACTGATAACAGCATTTCACTATCCCTGCATCCAATACTAAAGTGATTTGTAACCCAACACCAGCCAAAGTTGATTACTTTGAGCAACACCGCTCTCTCTGCTGGATATCTAAGCAGAGTAGGCGTGTTCATGTAAATACAGTTTGTTCCTGAAATCTCTCCCCCCTCCCATCTAGCTGTCAGAGGAAAGTTCATTCAGACCCCGCTTACACTCAAGAACTAGAATTTTGATTAAACCACCACACAGAAAGCAGGCAAACAAGTTATTTTCACCAATTATTCTGAAAATGATATAAACAAGATTAGAAGAATGTATTGCAATGAACCAAAGCACAGGAATCTCCCTCATTAGATCTGAAAGCATGCAACAATCACCATGAAAACTGGTTGTTAAATAAAATTAATTTAACATGTTAAAGATGTGCAAATTGTGGACTTTTTCTTTCTATACAGACACACACATGTATTTTGGTAGTAAGGCCCCAATATAAATAAGCACTTTAGTACGTGCTTAAATCCCATTGAAATCCAAGAGACTTAACTACATGCTTAACAATCAACATGTTTGGATTCTTTGATGAATGAGGGCCTAAATGTTAACTTCAGTTAAATTCACATTGGAAAGGAACTGAACTAGTGGATATGTGGTTTTGGTCCTGATGTGCTACCGGCAATAAAAGTTTACCAGCATCAATTGTCTCAAGAGACTCTAAAGTGAAATATTTTTTGAGAAATCTCAAAATAAAACTATAATAAGTAACCGGTATCTCAATTGTCCAGAATAAAAGATTAATTAGTACTAGACTTTAGATCAAACTAAGGAATACATCATCTCTCTGTGTGTTCTCTAAATTTACAATTTTAAATGAGAATTAAGCTATTTTGTTCAGTCATGACATGCTGCACTTTCCTTTTCTTCTATTCTAATTCTATTCTGCTCTTTTCTGATACTAAATATTCACATCTACATGTTCTGGCTATTCTTGATATTATATATATATTATATTTCCCTTTCATAATTTAGATGTCTAGTTTTTAGCAAAGATGGAGCTGATATAACATGTGCATGCACACACAAACATTCAGGTATCTTTTCTGAATACTTTCTAATTTTTCAACATCCTGTTTGAAGTGTGGACACCAAAACTGGAAATAGTATTCCAGTAATAGAGTCACACTGTATACAGTGATAACACCTCTATATTTCAACTCCATCTTCTCTGCTTAAACATGTCAGGATTACATTAGCTTCCTTGAACAAAGCATTGCACTGGGAGCTCACATTCAGCTGGTTACCCACCTTGACTCATACGTCCTTTCCAGAGTCACTGCTTTCCAGGGTACATTCTCCGATGTTCTAAGTGGGACCTACATTATTTTTTCCTAGATGTCTAACCTCATATTTGGCTGCATTAAAATGCATGTTGTTCAAATTAGCTCAGTGTACCAAGAAAAACAGATCAGTCTGCATAACTGACCTGTCATCATTACATTTTCCTCCTCCTCTATTTTTGCCATTACTTTTTGAGCTTATTTTTAACACATTTAATGTGCACTACGTTAATGCTGAATAGGGCTAATTTTTTTCATCAGAATGGCATACGGTACTATGCCAAGTGCCTTACAGAAGTCCAACTGTCAGCACAGTTAACTATCAACTCAACTTTTAGTCTAACTACAAACAATATCAATCTTACTTGACAAGACTTGCTTTCCCTAAAATCATGGGTATCAGGCCTGTTATTTCTGTTGTTAGCGAGCAGCTAACACAGAAGTTCCATGGACCTGGGTTATCTGCACCTTCCTGGTCTCTCTCACTACACCTCTTTAGGTGTGAGGCTTGTGATTAGCGGTGAATACAGTGACAGCTTTCTCAAAACCAACTTATTGTTTAATTATAATAGTAGGAGCAACGCATTTAAAGAAAAATGAATTTAAAACAGTCAACAGGTATGTCTAGGTTACCTAGCAACTAACTATTCCCTGCTGGTAGCCTAGGAAGGCCTAACTTCTTCAGAGACTGCAGCAGGTCCTGGGTATCAGTCTGCTTTCCCTAAACAGTTCCACAACAATTGCCCCTTCTCTGGAAAGAGGGTGTTGTTTTTTAACCCAGTCAGAGTTCCTTTGTTCTTGTCAGTTACAGGTCTTTTATCTTTCCGGACCAAACCAGTCTGGTAAGCTCAGCAGGAGGTCAAGTCATACTCCTCAGAGCCAATGGCTCTCCCAGGTCCTGCAACAAGTCTCAAGTGTTTATCACAGGGTGGCTTACCTTGAGCCATTATTTCCTTCCTGTTTATTTCTATACAGCCTACTATTGAACTAAACCAATATATTCATATAGTAAACATCTCAATTACCAGGTCAACACACAGTATTAATAAATTACAGAGCAGCTCCAAATCCTATCACACCACATTGATTGCCATTAATTATGCTACCATCCTTTAATTCTTTGCTGTTTGTGTTCCTATCATATCAGCATTTCTATGATTTTGCCTGAGATTCAGATCAAGCTAATTGGTCTATAGTTAACCAGGTTTATCTTGTTTTTATTTTTAACATATTGCCACAACATTTGCTTTTTTTCCAGTGCTTTTTATGCAGTGCCTTTTGTGTTCAAAACAAAGTACAAACAATAGCCATTAAATAAAACCAACTGGTGGAGATTAAAGCAATGAATGAGTTAGTTAGGATCTTATTTAAGAAGTCAGCCTTGCCTTCAGAATAGTTGACATATAATTATTCTCTGTTCTTAAATAAAGATATTTTAAATAGTAAATATGTTGACTTCTGTTTTAATGGCACAGACAATTTCAACACAGATTGAGTTAAATCAAGTAGCTTCAGAAAAGCCAATGGCATTAAATAAACTTCATGTCCGGATGTGTGACAAAGTATTCAATCACAAGAGTACTTGCGGTCTTTCTTTTGAAATAAACTCCCCCTTCTACATTAACTCAAGAGAACTGAATCAGGCCATCGTCCATTTAAGTCATTAGGAGACGATTACTGCCAATTCTTCAATTTACACAAATATTTAGGTTACTTACGTTAAATCCAAACACTGGCACCTTTAGTACATTTTTAAAAATACTGAATATGTAACGAAGACACTTAAGTTATGTAAATAAAGCATGTTTTAGGAAGACGGGTGTCTATCATCTGCTAGCACATCAGGAGGTATGAAGCTGCACCAGCATCATATAGTAATGTGTTACTAAACCATCCCTTGTAAAGTGTAAATCCTATTAGAATAAAGTTCTTGGATTTTCCATTGTTTGCAACTATTGAAACTTCCCCCTAACTTTTCTTCCTAACATAGAAAAGAGTGAAAGTTTGAGAGAGAAACAGTAGGGAAAATATACTGGAAACTTTTATTTAACAATTTATAATTTATTTTTATAGCAGCTTAACTTTACCTGTTTGGTTCACCTTTGAATTTCCCTGGCATGCTTACTTTGTCCCTCATATCAGCCTCATATTTAAAACTTTGTGCAGCCCAGGTCATGAATCACTCGTCTTGTTTTATGCACCATGCAACCCTGAAGCCAATACAGCAGATTCCTGGTTCCTCAGCTCCTTAGCTTTCCTGTCTCAGCAGCCTTCCTTCCTGTATTCGTCTCTGAACCAGACCTACTTCTCCTGTTCTTCTTGAAGTGTTCAAAATATCAACACAGACGTGAAACTAACAACTCTACTACCCCCAAAGCTTCAGTTCTGAATCTTTCTCCATTGAATTCTGCCTCCTCTTTTCTGTTTTCTTCCTAGCTCCAGCATTTCAGTGAGATCCAGAACTCTCAACTTCTTTTTCTGCCAACAACAAAAACTGAATTGGGAAGGAAGTAGCTTATTCCCATGAAGGAAAGTTAATTCTCTGGCCACCACTCAACTGCTCCATCCAGAGGGACTCTCAGGTGACATTCCCATTTTTAAAATTAAATTATAAAAGAGGGATTAAGTGGAGAGACAGGTCTGATACTATAATTGCGCTTATGATTACAGTGATGAAACTCAAATTTTGAGACATACCTTATGCTGCATAATCCCTATGGATTGATTTATGTAGTCAGAAGGCAGGATAGCGATCACTTAAAACTAGGATAGAATTCTACAGGGAAAGCAATGGAGACAAGTGACAAGGGGAGACAAGGAAACAAAGATGATGACTAGAAATTTATTACCAGCAGAAGTAGGAGAACCCAAATGATATCTTCACAGCTGGAAGTATAAAATGACAAGCAGGTGTTGAGTAAGACATCTGAAGAGAACCACCTGCAAGAACCAACCAGATAAAAGGATCTACAGACAGAGAGGAAAGAATGGAGAGAGCTGCTTCTCTGCTCAAACCACACTAACCACCACCAAACCCATGACAGCATCCACAACTGGCCAAAAAAAAACCCCCAAAACCCACACAATCCTCTTTGGGCACTCCAAGCTAAGAAGAGTTGACAGGATATTCTTCAGAAAGGACAGAAGGGTAGCAGTATAGTTCTTTGATGTCCAGGAATAAAGATGAAGGACATTACCACAAGAATAAACAAGATTCTGATGTCAAAGCAGGAGACACGACTTTGGCAGTGATCTACATTGGCACCAGTGACACCATAACAGGCACCATTCCACAGATCCTGGAAGACTTCAGGGGTCTGAGAAGGGGTCTGAAGGAGAGGAATATACAGATCTTCTTGGGAATCTTTCCTGTCTGCTGAACAAAAGATAGACGGCAGAAGACACTGGAGAGGAACAGTTGGTTAGGTAAATGGTGTAAGGGGAAGGTTGGGGTTTTATGGGACATTGAGTCACCTGCTATGGAAATAAAAGGTTGTATGGTTCTGATGACCTCCATCTCAGTAGTAGGGTACCAATATCCTGGTTGATAGACTAGCTAGGGTAGTAGGGAGGCTTTACACTAACCATAAAGGCAGAGGGTGTTATCACAGCAATCATTGTACAAACACTCAAATATGTAAACCAGCCCTAAAGCATCACATACATGACAAATCTAAGCACAACGGGGTATGTAAGGAACACATTTTAACTGCCTATATAGTAATGTTAGGAGTCTAGGTAATAAACAATAGGAGTTGGAATTGCTCATGTATAGAAGAAATATTATGCAGTGGTATTCCTGAAACTTCGCGAGATGGGTCATATGACTGAAACATTAAAATCTATTATTACAGCTTGTGCTGAAAGGACAGAATGATAAAAGAGGAGTGGGAGTTGCACTTACACCATTACCTATTACAGAGTCAGAGATGATTCAGAATCACAGTACCACAAATGTTTATGGATTAAAGTTCTAATTAGTAAATATAGGGTAATGGTGGGCATCTGTTACAGTCCACCAAATCTCACTAGAGATCAGGATGAACTGCTCTTTAAGCTTCTGTCTGTAATGTTTAAGAAGGAAAACGTATCATGGATGACTTCAACCGGGGGGTGGAGGGGAATGGGAGGAGCGGGTGCATTTGCTATACATTTCATGAGGCCAGTTAACAAAACTTCATTAGAACTTCTAAAACTAATAGATAATTTCTTAACACAGAAAATCCTCTACCCAGCCTGGTGTAATCCAATATTGCACTTCATTCTGACAGAAAAAGAAGAATTAATCATTGACCTAAAAATTTGTGATTGCTTAGGTATCAGTGATCATGAACTGGTTACATTTACTTTGTGCAAACAGAATATGGCACCAGCCAACAATATGGATACTTGGAACTTTAAAAAGGTGTCAATTTGCCAGATATATTCTAAGATTTTTCTATGCATTTTTTTGCCTTTCTCTGAACTACCAGGGAACAACTGAAAACAACATTATTGGCTTTTATATTTATTGTTTCAATAGATTTCCATTTCAAATTTGTTTCATTCACAAGTACTTTTTCCCCTAACTGCTGGATCTGGGATTTGATAGTTAAACTGTATTCTTTCAGCTCATGAAGCACTCGTATCCAAGATGAACCAGCTATGGTGTATTTTAGGGCAAGTGTGCTCAGGGTAAAGACCCTGCAATAAGAATTTATTTGATATTCTATTCATGATCCATGAGCCAGAGAAGAATCTAGAATAGACTCCCATCACTATATTCATTGTTAACAACTATATTAAAGCTAGTACAAATGTATTTGGCTCTAGGGTAACCAGATATGGACAGAAAGACATCCATTACAAATCTGTTCAGTAAGAATACTTCAGCTTTACATAGGTCACTTTTCTGACCATAACTACACTTCAAAGTGCAGTTGCTGGAATGGATACCCTCAATTCCATCCCTTTCTTGTGCAGCAGGACACTTGCTCTCTTTATAAATCCTAGATCTACCGCTGCATACTTCTATAAAGATGGGGTTTCAAGATTCTTTATTTTTTGCATTTGATAAGATATTGCAATTTTTACAGAATTTTCAATAAAAATAAATATGTTTGAACAAGCTGAGGTCTTCTACAGGGTCCATATTTACCTCAGACTCTACAGTTACTTTGCCATATGGAAGTGTTCCTTGTGTGAACATTTTGGGTTCCTTTCCACTAAAAAAAAGTGTTCATTTTCTCCCCTTCATTAATGAGCATCTGTCAGTCATTGATCCATGCACAAATAAGGTCATTTTAAGAGCGACATGGCCACCAATTTTCATGGAATATTAGGATGTCTATCTGTAAAACAATAAAACTCCTTAAAGCTCTAATACACCACCAAAACAAGAATGTACAGAGTTTAAGCAATGTAACCCAATATCCATTATACCCTACATTATATTTCAGTTCCCCCATATAAGGTACTGACCTGATATTGAGCATTTACAGTTGCTGAATAAGCCGCACTAGGTACATATGTGCAGAACTAATTTTAAAAACGCTATCAGCTCTCACATTCCTTCCAGCTGCAAAGTTTGATTCTGAGGTGCAAGACAATTAAGCATTTTATCTTTCTTCTGCCACCCTATACACAAAAAAGTTTCCGAAGGCCTCTGTCTCAACTGTTTGGCTATCACAACCATTTCAGAGTACCTGATGGCTGCCCATCCTTTTTAGCATCTAATTACACTTTGTAAGGGCTTGATTACCAAAATGCATTAAACAATAATGAGATAAGGATAATTTACATCTAGACAATAAAGTTGAAAAGAACAATATAACTGGTAATTGGCCTTGACCAAAGTAAATAAGGTGTTCCTTTTTATTTACATTTGGTTTTCCCCATAAACTGCCTACTGGGTTGTATGGAAGTAAGAGGCTAGCAAAAAACTGAATCCCCATCCATCAGTATTAATCTCACACTTTACTGAGGCCCCATCCATTTATCTTTCCGACACAAATTAGAAATTCAAGAGTTTTAACAAATGAGCCTGCAAATGTAAACTTATTAGGCCATATATTTTTACTACACACTGTGCAGTGCCCTCCACAAAGCTGTCCCTTCAGAGAGTGTTTTCCTATTTTGTGTTATTGATGGCAGCTAACTAATCACATTTTTAATGTTGTCTTTGGGGAGGGCTGTTTGAGTGAATGTGCAAACTAAACTACCCAGAATAAATCTACCTTATTAAATGCTTGAAATTATGTGTCTTTTACGATAAAGAAACTCTCGAGCATTGTTACATTTGCTAACCTTCTTTTTGCAGAAATCAAAAGGCTGGGATTAATTAAAATAATACATCAAAACTGGGGTTTGTACAGAATGTGTCTGTGTGTGAAGGAAAGGCCAAGAAAAATTGGTTAATTGGTCTCTTCATCCCTATTCAGTTCCCCTTCATTGAAATATCTTTAAGAATTGCTTTAAAACTAGCCTTTTTTAACTAAATGCTGTAATAATCCAGGCCGTAGGAGAATTTACTAGCGAATGGATAACCCAGGGAAAATACACTCCTCTTACTTCATAGACATGGTCTGTCTTTCTGCATTCATTACCAAAGGTTATCACAACTTCTGTTTGACAGAGGACTTTAAATATAGTTTTCCACATTTCACACAAAAAATGCCATTATTATAACTGGTTCCTAAACGTTTTTGCTAAATGAAAAATCCAGCCCTTCATCTGCTTTTAGAAAGAGCAGGAGGCTTTCGTCTAAATGTTTTTTTCCGTGTATGTGTTTTTAGAACCACCAAAAGAACAAACCTGAGTTGTGTAGACTTCACTACAAGGTCTTGCTTAACAATCTTTCAGCTACATGTTTCTAAACAGTGTTGACCAATGATATTTCTGCTGTTTAATCTCATTATTCTTAATGTTTAGCAAAAAGATGTAATTACTTTAGTGTCCTTTATTACTTGGTTAAGAGGCAGGTTAAATCATTTTAACCAATGATCTGGAGAAATGCTAATTGCTCTTTTATTGCTCCCTTCCCAGCAGCAAATAAAAACATGGGTGAGATCTAGATTCCCATCTTTAAATATCAAGAATATGAAATGATGCCAAGATGTGAACAGTGGGAGACAGCAGGCTCAGATCAACCAGGACTTTTACGAGCAAAGGAATATTCCAAGGGGTGTGCTCCACAGTCTATTCTGGTATCCCACTGAAAATAAAAAGAAACATTTCCATACATGTAAGATCTAGAAAATGCAACCTTAAGAGTCATATATTTTAGTTTTGTATACCCAGAATTATTAATATTACATGTACTTGCTTACATAAGCAGGAAAGAGAGAGAGTCAGTTTTACAAACAAGGAAACATAGCAGAGCTGAGACAGTATTGGTTCGGAAAAAACAGATACACATGCTTAGACACCCTGGACCCCCAGGTGCTTCACACACCTAAGGAGAGGGCTCTATGCCACCTTGGTACTTGCCTGATCCTTGGGATGTGAAGAGCAGGTCCAGGTCCCCATATAAAGGTGCTATAAATTATATCAATTCATAATGGCCCCTTGTGAGAATGCTGGCAGGGATTGTTCTAATGCAGTATGGGTCTGACCAGACCCCAACATGCCTTCTGCAAGAGGGGAGGCTAGTAGAGCCAGTTATGCCAGGTTCATACCACTCTGGGAATTTCGCACAACGGGAGAATCCCCCAGCTGCCCATTTAAGGAGGCATCCCAGCCAATCGGTGAGAAAAAAGGGACCTTAGCACAGGGCAGGATCAGGCCTATAAAGTTATACCAATTTTTGTTTTGTTTTAATTAGTTTGCCCCCCTTGGTCTATCCTCCTCAAATAGTTCCATTACTCCAACAGGGATAGTAAGTCATTCTACTTTTCTTAGCATTCTCAGTGCTTAGATTCTACACAAATTGGCACTCTATAAATTACTTTGATTATTTTGTCAACAATGTTTACAGTAGGAACTTGGTTTCGAAGCCATTGTCCTGAATCAGATTTACTAGAGACAGTCACAACTTTAGCAAAATTATTTGTTATTCTGTGTTTGAGCATTATTACTTTTTAAATATTTGGACATAGCAGTCTAGAACATTTCACATGCCACCATGATATTTATAATGAACAATTATAAAATCAGAGCACTGAGACATTGTTAACATGTACATTGTCATTAAATACAATAATATCACTCTGATGGTGAAATTCTATGGTTTATGTCAGGGGTCGGCAACCTCTGGCATGCAGCTCGCCAGGGTAAGCACCGTGGCGGGCTGGGCCAGTTTGTTTACCTGCCGCGATGGCAGGTTCGGTCAATCGTGGCTCCCACTGGCCGCGGTTCACTGTCCCAGGCCAATGGAGGTAGAGGGAAGCCGCAGCCAGCACATCCCTCATCCGCGCCACTTCCCGACGCCCCCATTGGCCTGGGACGGTGAACCGGGGCCAGTGGGAGCCGTGGTCTGCTGAACCTGCTGATGCGGCAGGTAAACAAACTGGCCCGGCCCACCAGGGTGCTTACGGTTGCCGACCCCTGGTTTACATTATGCAGTAGGTCAGGCTAGATAATCATAACAGTCCCGTCTACCTTATATTCTATGAATTTCAAAGACTTACAGGTATGGTTTAGTATACCCTCAACATGAGTTGCCTTATTACTTAGAGAGGAAAAAAAAGTAAAACTGATTCATGCTCACATTGCAAAACAAATCTGTTGACAAACATTTTATCCATAGGGTACATTTGTTAAATCATTTCTTTAATTTCAAAAAGTGAAGACAATTATATCGTATCTGTTTCTTTGCATAACAAATCCAGTGATGACAGATATGACCAATCTATACTGTAATCTTTTCAGCATATTTGAATGTATGATTTTTTCCCCTTTGCATTCTGGATTAAGCTGTAACCAAGAAATACACAAGTGGGGGGAAAAAGGCCTTATACCAGTGAGTATGTGGGGGAAGGTGGGGAATTGTTCTTCTTTTACGTACTAATTAATTTCCAAGAAATTAGTTACTTATCATCTGTAGCAAAACAAAAGAGCAGTTAATGGAAGTTTGTTTATTCTGCTAGCCAGCCAAAGAGACTGAGCTAAGGGACAATGGTTATTTGTCCAGGTGGATTTGAGAAAATGAGAAAATCCCTGTGATACACAAAGGTGCTAATAGAAGCAGGGGAAAGAATTGTTGTTAACCAAACATCAATAGCTATCTAGTAGCAGGATAAATGAAAATTGTACATTTTATTGGCACTAAGGGAAAACTGCAAAACATCTTCCAATAATACTTGTTCAAAATGTTAAATTATTTTAGGCTTTGTTCTAAATCTTTGTATTGGTTTTCCTGGAAATAGTCTAGCAAGATTATAGGTAGGAATGTTTAAGGAAATAGGTTAAAAAAATGTAGAATATTTTCTGAAAACCTGATTCTAAGTACTATCCTCATCCACCCAGGGAACAAACAGAAAGGAGCTCAAGCTCTAAATTTCTTTTGTCCCCCACTTGACTCATTCATGATTGCTCCCAGATTTGTCCCCAAATTCCAACCTCCCATTTTCTCTTCCAAATTGGATATTTGCCTCAGGATTCCCTGGCACAAAGTTGTGGACACAAACTCTCCTCCAGATTTAATCTTGCAGGGAACATACCACTGTGGATTTGCTCCCTTCCTGTAATGATTCAGAAGGAGTCTGAGGGTATATCTACACTGCAATTGAAAATCCATGATTGACTTATGCCACCTTACTCAAGATTCGGGTCTCAGGCTAAGGTTTAATTGTGGTGTAGACATTCAGAACTGGGCTGGAACCCAGGCTTTAGGACCTTGTGAGGTGGGAGGGTCTCAGAGTTCAGACTGTCGCCCAAGCCCAAAAGTCTACTTCACAATTAAACAGACCGGCACCCCAAGCCCAAGTCAGTTGGTGTGTCTAATTACAATGTAGACATACTGTAAGAAGCTCTGGGTGGCCTGGCCTAAGGAGAAAGGTACAGGAAGTGGAACAAGCAATTGGAATTAGTTTTTAGGTAGAAGCAGTTGAGCACTAACCATGGAATTTCTGCCCTCTGCTACGACTGAGCTGGTAACACAGCAGGGGAACATGTAAATGGCTGTTTCCTTGGGAATGTGAGAAGAAAAAAAAAGTCTGTTACTAGGAGAATAACCTTACTCCACCTCTGAGCATTCACTGTCCCTCATCATTAACACAATGCAGTTACTATCCCTAGACTCATCAACAAAGAAAAATTCTTATAGTCTATGGCAGTCCTGGGGACTGAACCTGGCCCCACCTTGTCTCTCTAATATCCTGGGACCCACACAGTTACAACCACACTGCAGACTGGAGAATGAACTCATCGGTAAGGCAACGAGTCTGTCACGGAAAACACAGATTCCGTGATTTTTTGTGCCCTCCGTGACTTCAGCTGTTAGCCCCGGGCAGCGGGGCTCAGGCTCTCAGACTCTTGCCCCCGGGCAGGTGGCAGGGCTCCAGTTGTCAGCCTTCTCCTCCGCCCTCCCTCCAGGCAGGCAGTGGGGCTTGGGCTTTGCAGGATAGATCAGCTGCAGACACTTCATTGGATCCCCATTCTTTTTCTTGATCCAATTAAATGGGCCTAGTATTGATCTGAAAGGCTCTTCAGACTGTGAATACATTAGCTCAGATACCACCTCTTCATCCATGACCCACAAAGAGAACTGTTTGTTTGTTCAGGAAATTGCAGTTATCAAGAGCCAGGTTGAAGCTATGAAGACCTGGGAATCAGGGTAGTCTCTGTATAAAGGCTAGACTAGGGAACATCTTATCAAATGAAAATCAGATTGATCCCAAATCTAATACTCAGGAAAAATGCAAGCCAACTTCTTGTGCACAGCCTTCCCACAATGATGAGATCTAAAATATCCATCACTTCCTAGTTTCTCAGAGAAGATGAAGTCAAATGTGCCTGAAATGTATTAACAGCTTGCCAAGCAGAGGGCAGAGTTCCTCCATTCTCTAGTTCTTGTCTCAAATTCTTTAATGCCCTTCAATTTCCTGTTATGGCATTGACATGCTACGGTGATTGGTTCCTTTTAAATACCTAAATAGAACAGAATTTCTACAGACCAGGAACTATTTGCAAAAATCACTTGTGTAAATATATTATAACAAGGTGGTAGAGCCAAGAAAGAGGGCAGGTGTGGAGGCCAGCAACAGAAGGCTACTCAGAAGTGATAAGTTTTGAGGAGATATTTGAAGGAGACAATTGATATTGTATGATTCACCATAGGCAAGGAAAGTGTTCTGGGCACAGGGGATGGCACATCACAAGAAAGAGAGAGACATTTCTATGAGAAGGCACTCTGGGGTACCAATGTGGCACATGAAGGACCATCTGACTAAAGGGAACAAATAAGTGCTATATGCCACTAGCCTGTTGCAGCTGATCTAAGAAGGACACAACTAGAGACCACTGTCCCAGTTCATACAATTGAAGTGTGGGGGGTTAAAAGGCTTCTGGGCACAGGTTCCCCATCATTGCTAACTGGATTTGCTTTCTTCTGCTCCTTCTGCAACATGGGCCCAATCCTGAAATTCTTCCTCAGACACAACTCCGACTTGGGAGCTTTGGCCAAGGACTAGGCCCTCTGAGCCCTGGTTTGAATTGAAGAAAATAAATACATAACATCATAAAAAAGCTTCTGTTCTACTTTCTGTCCAACCAAACTATTACCACTCACTTGTGGGGAATTCATTTTTACATTATATACCACACAATTAAGGTCAGAATGTATAAGAAGCTCTAGTGAAAACATTACAAAAAATCTTATGCTAAGCTAACCCACAGGTGAAGAAATAAAACAGACATTTTAAAATGTCAGGGAGATGTAAACCTACAAAAGCCATAAAACACAAGGTATTTATCCAGCAGCACCTTTAACTTTAAGTACATATGTAAACAGTTAAAAATGGACAAAATAGAAAAGAGTTGAAGGCTAAAAATGCAGAACAAAACAAGGAAAATGTAGAAATGTACAACTCTCCAAAGCCAAAACAGAAAAATAAAAATCCTTATTTTGCCAAATACACACAGACTGTAGCAATCAACAGTAGTCTTCAAAATCAAAAAGGCGGTGGGGAGGGGGGGTGTCAGTCAACCTTTATAGAGAATTTCCTTGCTTAATGGCACTTTCACATAGTAAATTTCAGATTACTATATTTTACTCATGTTTGTTATACATTTCAATTTTTAAAAAAAATAACTGCAGCACAAAAAATGATAGTTTTAATTGGTGACACAGCAACATACAATTATGAGAAGCAAAATGCATAGGTAAATTACAATATAGTGAATTAAAATGGAAAGATAGACAATAGCAGTTAAAGGAAGTTTGGAAAGACAGAAGTCAAATAACTAATACAATTTAAAAAAAACCAACAACAACTAGATAATACATATAACTACTTCATCCAAGGTCTTTCATACCACTTCAAAAGGGATCATTCATTTGAGAAACTGCTATTTAAGATGAATACAGCACTTGTGAAATAGCCTGCAATAAATTATCCAGGAAGAAGAATGTATTTTTAAGATATTGTGCAATTATAAACAGAAAATCTAAGAAGCATTTTCCATTTTGTTACAAAGTATGTTGCAATTGTATGTAATCAAAATCATACACGTTTTCAGGGGTTATGGGAAGGAAAGATAAGATGGCCAAATACAAAGGTATATGCCAGCAGAAGACTGCAAAATCAATTTAAGGAGTGTAACTGCAGTTGTCTTCCCCAGGTTTTTAATTATGTGTTTGTTTGCCATGGTGGCCTAATTTAGTCAAGTAGATGAGCCAACATTAAAAGCTGGTAGGAGAGGTAAGTAATCCCCAGGGTGGGCTGTTTGTGCAGAGAGTTTAAAAGCTACATGTACAGAAGCAGAAGCCAAGGCAAATTTGAGAAGGGGGTCCCACATGATAAACAGTGAAAAGCCAGCAAATCAAATTTTTCACAATTAGTTGAACAACAACTGTGACAGGTTCAGCGCTTAGCATTTTCATTTGTGTGCTCAAATTTGGTTATCCGTCCTCTTTTATGCAAATGTGATGTGACAGGAGAAGCTGGGAGCACTCATGCAGGCCGATCACTCACAACAGGGGCTAGGTCTGTACAGCTGAGAGGCCTGGATTAAATGGACTGAGTGCTGATGGATAAATGACATGAGCAGTGCTGAAAGCCTCATGAACTGATTTAAAACTTCTAAGGAAGGATGCCCAGAACATAAATTATACTTTATATACTGTACCCTACGCTGTAAAATATACAGGAAAAAACCCCATAAACTGCTACCAACAAATACCCACATTTATAATTTAGCTAAACCCAACATGCTTATTGCCCATTAGGAAACAAAAAAAGTTATGAGAACTGCCTGTAATAATTGTTTATGCATCTCTCTAAGTGTATATTGTTCACTGTGGAATTTTCTCACATGCATAGAGGACCCAGAAAGCATATTAAGCAATTAAACCATTTGTGCTACTTTGATTTACTGGATTGTGTCCAGTGAAACACATGCATGAGCACAGAATACATTTGCACCATGTATGTGCAAGTGACTTAGCAAAGGAAAGGGTTGGTCAGTGAATTCTACAGTGCTCCAGAGGATACAATAATTAATGACTCATAATACCAGAAAGAATACTTGTACATGAAGGGATAAAGAATCATAAAGGAAGGAATTCTCTATGTATAGCTCCCTCTTGTTGGCTAATTGGAAATTGCACAGTAGTGAATAATTTTTAAAGAAAAATTTCACAGGAAATCTTGCTGAGTGCACTACTGATCTCCTCATGCTGGATGAATTTTAAAGATGGCCCATGACATTTCTTGGTTATACCATCTAAGTGGGTGGATCACTAGTATAGTGTAAGAGCAGAGATTGTCAGGAATTTCCCAACTTTTTTCTTGGAAAATGATTCATTGAAAAACTTTTAACGGGAACACACCAGTTTAAATTGAAGTTTTATCTAAAAAAGGTTTCTCAGGTCCAGGGTGGAATTTCTGGGAGAGTGGGGGTCTGTCTAATCTTTTAATGAAAAACTTCAATAAAGTATCAGGCTGATCCTGATGAAAAACATCTGAAATCTTAAAAATTATCATGCAATGGGAAAACTGTTTCCCATCAGCTGTACTTGAGAGGCCACCAAAGATTTATGTTAAGAACATAAATAATGATGGAACTATTTAAATATAATGGTTTGTTGTTTTCACTTCAAGTTTAAGTCTTGCATACAATTCCTTTAACAAGTCTTCTTTCATTCCAATTCCAAGGAGTTCATAACCTACTTCACATTTCTGATTAAGTGCAATAATTGTTATAATTTTCTTTTCTGTGCAGTTTGCATGGCTAATTGCTCTTTGCACATTAAAAAATCTTATCGATGTCCATTAAACTTTACTGTAGTTCTGAATATTCCCAGTTTCAAAATTAGACATAATCAGAATATAGTGAATCACAAAATGAAAAGTCCATAATCCAATTTTTTTTTAATGTGGAGTAATTTGATTCTGCCCTCACCTACAGTCATATAAATTGGGAATAATTCCACTGAAGTCAATGGAATTAAACTGGTGCAAGCATGACATATTCAGCATACTTTAAACAAAGTTGAATTCCCTGTTAGCTAAATCAGACGAGTCAAACTAAATTGTAGAACAGAGATTAATTCTGTTTCTTAATTGCCCATGGGTTGGGCTATATATTGAGGACTGTATATTTCTCCCAATGCAGAGTGGAATAACCATTTATGTCAGGGGAGGGTTTGCATATAGATGAAGGGGAATATACAGCCTTTATGTAGTAACCAAATGTTTAGTTATTTGTTTAGTACCTTATTGTCAGATTTGCCATTAAAAATCTGCTTTCTCTGCATGCACGTCCTTCCCTGCAACCAGGCCCAATTCCCAACCCAATGTTCTTCTCTCCCATAATTATTAATAATAATTAAGAGTTAATGCTAGCACACAAGTGTCATCAGTGGTCTTTAAAGTTGCTATCCAATGGGATTAATAAAGGGCAGGGGAGTTTAAACCTGTATGAAATAGTTTTAGGTTCTCTAACGACTCAGGCAGACATGACTGCATTAGTTACGCTCCGTTCCCATGTGGAAGGTTCTCTCTGCAGCCAGGAGTGCTAGAAACATAATTCTATTTTTTAAAGAAACCTAAAGCTTACATTTTTGAGAATCTGAATATGTGCTGTGGGCTAGCTTACCAACACACAGGCTGGATCTGTCCCATGGGCCATATATTTGGCTCTCCTGATCTAGCTGGAAGAACTGTATTAAATCGGAATGGCAAAATTGACAATGTAGTAACACTAGATTAATTTAACATTTATGATAGCATGAGAGATGCAGTGTCAAATATAGACATTCGTACAGAAAGGCATTTGAATAACCAGGTGCATTCAAAACTCCCAACAAAACAGGCTGGGCTTAGGTGCATGAAAAGAAGATATTTCTGATGAACTAGTAGGGACAATCATAAAGGATGTAAAGTGGTTACTGATGACATGGAAATTACAGTGATTGTTCCATAGAGATGAGCATAATATATAGATTGCATCATGGATTGGATCTGTTAGGGGTGACATTCCTAACCCTCAATATTATTTCACTCATACTTTGTGATATATAGAAAATTGTTATACTTATGCACATTTTGTATCCAAAGCAAAATTCTGATTATATTTTAAACACTTCTGCAGATAGAATGCCTAGGCCCATCAGACATCAAGAGAATGAAATCTTCTCTCATCAGGAACATGACATTTTGGGAAGAATATCAATAAGTGAATAGATTGATTCATATGCATCTCAGAAATTAACTTAGAGTGGAGGAAAGAGAAACCTTCGCCTTGTGATACATGGCGGATCTGCCATAAGTGTTCCCAGTTCACTCACCCTTCTGCCTGATGTGATGGTAAGTAGGAAGGCAACCTTCATGAAGAGACAGGACATGAAGCAAGTGGCTAGAGGTTCAAAGGGAGGTCATTTAAGTACCAAAACAACAAGATTAAGATACCCTTGCATTGTTGGTTTTAATCACCAGTGGGAAAGTTCTAATGAGGCTCTTCAGGAATCTGATTGCCATTGGATAAGTAAAAATAGTATAGCCATCAACTGGAGGATGGAAGGCAGCGATTGCTGCAAGGTGCACTCACAGCAAGCTAATGGAAAGCCTGACATTCTGAGAGGGAGTAAATAGTCTAAAACATCTGGAATTCCAGTAAATTCTGAGGATATTTGGTTCTTGTGTGTCCCTGTGGAGAAATGTCTCCATTTGGCCATATACCATTTTCAGGTGGAATTCTTTGTGCTTTCCTTGAGAATAGACAATGAATTCCAAACATGAATGGTTTAGGTCTGATGCCCTTCCAAATACTAGGCTGTGAGATGAAGAGGGCCAGGACTGGGATGTCTGGCCTCACTTCTTCTCTTGAGTCAGTAAATGGATTCTGATGGTAGGTTGAGTTGACATTTGCTGAAGGGTCTGAAAACCAAAACTGTCTGGTCCAGTTGGGTTCAATGAGAATGGTCGAAGCTCTGTGAATGAGAATCTTTCATAGAACTAGTGGGGGTAGCAGGGTGAGAGGAAAGGAATACCTGAGGTGGTCTGTCCAAGGGAGAAGAAGGGTATTGCTCTTGGAGCCTCAGCCCAAAGCTGCTCTGGAGCAGTACAGGGGAAATTTCTTGTTTGTCTGGAAGTGAACAGGTCCTAGGATGGCGTCCACCCTGGGTGAAGATGTCATTCACAAAAAAATTGTTTATCTCCCATTGATGGTGTGGAGAAGTGCCTGCTGAGACAGTTCACCAGAGAGTTCTGCACACCTGATACATATGTTGCTGAGAGTGTTATGTGGTTCCTGGTGTACCAATTCCCTAAGATGACCACTTCTATGCAGAGCGGAAGGGATTTTGCTCCACCTTGTCTATACAGGAAAATAGTTGTATTGTCTGACATTATCTTTGGATATGGCAGGTCCAAAGGAGTATAAGGAATACATTGCAGGCTAGATGGACTACTCTCAGCTCCAGTAGGCTGATATGCATCTTGGCTCCCTGAGGCGTCCAAGTGCCCTGTGCAGTGTGAATATCCATGTAGTATCCCCACCCTATGAGGAATGTGTCCATGATAATGGTCACCTTAGGTGTGGGTGTAAGAAAAGGGACTCCCACATGCACATGTTCTGAGTTCATCCAGCAAACAAGAGAAGCCATGAACTTGGCAGGAATTGTTACCCTAGTATTCTTGCTCTCTCTGTCTGGTGAGTAAACAGACGGAAGCCAGGCTCATATGTAATTGAGGTACAGCATGGCAAATGGTGTTATATAAGCACACAAGGTCACGGGAAAGACAGATATTGACTGTGGCCCAAAGTCTGAGTGTAATTTTTACATAGGGAAATGGTTAACGGGCTTTCCCTTCACCCTCCCACTTCCCTGGTTCTTGTCACGCAGACAGCAAGCAGCAAAAGACCAGAAATTCGAAGTGCAGATAATGTGATGTTTATTGGGGTTAATTTCCAGCAAGCTTGATTCCAATTTCCCACCCACTTCCTGTTTGAACACAATTTATATAGCAATATTCTCAGCTATACTTAACCAATCATTTTACTGAAATCTATCTAACCAATCCTAACATATTGTAACACAATTCTCTAACCAATTATATCCCACTACACTAATTGACTTACACTTAGCAAAATTAATTATACAGGAGACACAAACAATGAGAGAACCAGACAGATTCATAATAGAAAAGTGGGGGCCATACCGATAAAACATACAGAAATTAGGGTTTCACAACCACAACCACAACCACTGAGAAGTGATTTTTTGCCAGACAGGACGCTACCAAACTAAATTTTCATTAACCATCTTAAGATCTGTTTTCTTTATCTGGTGATTATAGGCACTATCAGGATAGCACTATATTCCTAACAGCCCAATACCACCTTATTTCAATGTGACTTGTTTGGAATGTGAGGATGTGACCTTACGCTTCTCAGCTTATGGCTGCCTCTTCTGTTTAGCCAAAGGCCTTAGCCTAAGATGAAGGCCTCAGACTATCTTGGTGAGAAAAGGTCCATTCACAGGCAGACTGTGATTTTGATTCTTTGTTTTATACCTCTATAACTAGCTAAGTGATAAAAATACACCCAAGTTCTTAAAGTATAGGCCTTTACAGGGAGGCCTGCATATCTATATTCTAACAGAAAAAAACCCTTGCTATGGTCAATTCTACGGTCTCCCTTATAAAGTCTATGGGTCTTTGAGACCCACAAAGAGGGCTTTTCTTTGTTGACATAGATTCCCAAGAAGATAGATGGAGTAGGAATAGGGTCACTAACCGGATCTCCTTGCTGATCTGCCCTTCAGGAGCCAGTTATCCAGATTCAGAAAGATGGTGTAGCCATTCTGTCTCATCCTGGCTGCCACAACTGAGAAGACCTTTATGAAGACCCTGGGTGCTGTAGCTAGTCCGAATGGGAGCACTCTGAATTGATAGGGCTCTTATCCTACCAAGAATTTCATAGAATCATAGCCTTTATGGTCAGAAAGGACCATTATGATCATCTAGTCTGACCTCCTGCACAACGCAGGCCACAGAATCTCACCACCCTCCCACACACACTCCTGTATCAAACCCCTAACCTATGTCTGAGCTACTGAAGTCCTCAACTCATGGTTTAAAGACTTCAAGGTGCAGAGAATCCTCCAGCAAGTGACCTGTGCCCCATGCTGCAGAGGAAGGCAAAAAAAAACCCAGGGCCTCTGCCAATCCACCCTGGAGCATGTAGGCAAGACTCACCAGCCAGACACCCAGGAAAGAATTCTCTGTAGTAACTCAGATCCCACCCTATCTAACATCCCATCACAGGCCATTGGGCATATTTACCGCTAATAGTCAAAGATCAATTAATTGCCAAAATTAGGCTATCCCATCATACCATCCCCTCCATAAACTTATCAAGCTTAGTCCTTAAGCCAGATATGTCTTTTGCCTCCACTACTCCCCTTGGAAGGCTGTTCCAGAATTTCACTCCTCTGATGGTTAGAAACCTTCATCTAATTTCAAGTCTAAACTTCCTGATGGCCAGTTTATATCCATTTGTTCTTGTGTCCATATTGGTATTGAGCTTAAATAATTCTTCTCCCTCCCTGGTATTTATCCCTCTGATATATTTATAGAGAGCAATCATACCTCCCCTCAGCCTTCTTTTGGTTCGGCTAAACAAGCCGAGCTCTTTGAGTCTCCTTTCATAAGACAGGTTTTCCATTCCTCGGATCATCCTAGAAGCCCTTCTCTGTACCTGTTCTAGTTTGAATTCATCCTTCTTAAACATGGGAGACCAGAACTGCACACAGTATTCTAGATGAGGTCTCACCAGTGCCTTGTACAATGGTACTAACACCTCCTTATCTCTACTGGAAATACCTCGCCTGATGCATCCCAAGACCGCGCTACCTTTTTTACAGCTGTATCACATTGGCGGCTCATAGTCATCCTGTGATCAACCAATACTCTGAGGTCCTTCTCCTCCTCTGTTTCTTCGAACTGATGCGTCCCCAGCTTGTAACAAAAATTCTTGTTATTAAGCCCTAAATGCATGACCTTGCACTTTTCACTATTAAATTTCATCCTATTACTATTCTCAAATCATACGGTACAACCCCTGAGTTTACAGATTCATTAAAAATTCTTGCTAATGGGATTGCAATTTCATGTGCCAGTTCCTTTAATATTCTTGGATGAAGATTATCTGCCCCCCCTCTCTCCCAATTTAGTCTCATTAAGCTGTTTGAGTTTGGCTTCTACCTTGGATGTGGTGTCTTGGTTGTGGCCTCCACAGTGGTAATATCTACCTCCATATCCTCATTCCCATTTGTCATCCTACCATTATCCCTAAGCTCCTCATTAGCCTCATTAAGACTGAGGCAAAGTATTTGTTTAGATATTGTGCCATGCCTAGATTATCCTTAACCTCCACTCCATCCTCAGTGTTTAGCGATCCCACTTCTTTCTTTGTTTTCTTCTTATTTATATGGCTATAGAACCTTTTACTATTGGTTTTAATTCCCTTTGCAAGGTCCAACTCTACATGGCTTTTGGGCTTTCTCACTTTATCCCTACATGTTCTGACCTCAATAAGGTAGCTTTCCTTGCTGATCCCTCCCATCTTCCACTCCTTGTAGGCTTTCTGCTTTTTGTTAATCACCTCTCTGAGATGCTTGCTCATCCAGCTTGGTCTACAACTCCTGCCTATGAATTTTTTCCCCTTTCTTGGGATGCAGGCTTCTGATAGTTTCTGCAACTTTGACTTGAAGTAATTCCAGGCCTCCTCCGCCTTTAGATCCACAAGTTCTTCAGTCTAATCCACTTCCCTACTTTCCTTAATTTTTTGAAGTTAGACCTTTTGAAATCAAAAACCTAGTCACAGATCTATTTTTGTTTATCCTTCCATTTAGTTTGAACGGAGGAACCTTCAGTGGGATGGGATGGATGACTGTCCACATGACAGTAAGCATCTTTCATGTTGAAAGCCCTGAACCATGTGCCCTCCTTCAGAGAGAATATTATCAATGCCAATGTGACCATGCAGAATTTTGATTTTCAAATAATGACATTCAGTTGGTATAAATCAAGAATTGATCTCCTTCTTCTGTTTTTCTTAGGAACTAGGAAATATGGGCAGTAGAATCCTCACCCTTGACAGTGAGGTGGCACGTGCTCTGTAGCCCCTCTTCTGATGGAGGATCGCCTGAAAGCGGTCCCTGAAAAGGAGCCAGAAAGGGGGTTTGTGATGGGGAGGTGACAAACTTGATTGTGTAACCTGGAATGAATTATTTCTAGAACCTCCTAATCCATTGTATTGCTCTCCAGTTGTGAGTGAAGTGGGCAAGGCAGCCACCAAAATTTTGGAGCACAGTTTAGTATGGCATCATAAAGGAACATGGTTCTTGAACATGCCATCAAAAGAAACTCCTAGATGACGGATGGAGTTGAACTGCTGCAGTAGATGTGGAGAAAGCTGTGTACCTGGGTCTATGTACCCTCAAGACATTTGTGCAGTGGCTTGTAAGGGCATGGATGATTGAACAGCTGAGAGGGTTGTCTTTGTCAGTACACCTGCTTGTAGCGTGTTTCCTCTTTGCAACCAGTGTATAAAAGCCCACTGAAGAAGTTAGCCTCATCAAAGGGCAGATCCTCAATGGTATTTTGTATGTCCCTGGGGAATCCTGAGGAGTGGAACCAAGATTTGCACCACATAACTGTGGTAGCTATCCCTCTTAAAACAGTGTCAGCAGCATCCATTGCAGCCTGATGAGATGTTTTAGCTGCCCTTATTATGAGGGCTTGGAATTGGGCCCTGTCCTCCTGGTGGATCTTGTCCTCGAAGTCCAAGGATTTGGAGTAATTGGTGAAATCATACTTTGCTAATGGGGCCTGGTCATTAGTAATTACAAATTGAAGGCTGGTAGAAGAAAATACCGGCGTTCAAGGCATTATCATCCCTGTCAGTGGGTGTTGTCTTGGGTGCTGTAGCCTAAACCTCTCAGGGGCTGCTTGCACCACCAGGGAATTGGAAGCTGGGTGTGTAAACAGGAACACTGTTTACTAAAAGAGTAACTGCTTAAGTGCAGACCAATGGACACTACTTGCTAGAAATCTCTGGTCTCAGGTGCACAGAGAGCAAGCATACACACGTGTAGAATACACATGCGGACCGGCACTTGAAAAACCATACTTGTCTGAACCAGTGAAGCTATTAGGATGAATAAACCTTTGTCTCTCCTGAGCTCTGCTACTAGAGAGAGTGACAGGAAGACATACAGGAAGCTCTTATGAAGACACAGCACAATTGGCTGACTGAATACAGACATTCAGTCTGGACATGAGGGGGAGGGATAGCTCAGTGGTTTGAGCATTGGCCTGCTAAACCCAGGGTTGTGAGTTCAATCCTTGAGGAGGCCACTTAGGGATCTGGGGCAAAAATTGGTCCTGCTAGTGAAGGCAGGGGGCTGGACTCGATGACCTTTCAAGGTCCCTTCCAGTTCTAGGAGATTGGTATATCTCCAATTATTACTTTATTACTGGAAGAATCTGTGTGGCCAAAGAATTCTGCAGAAAGCAGACGCTGAAAGGACACATTGGAAAAATGTTTGCAGTGGTCAGGCAGCAGATTAGACACTATCAAATCAAGATATAAAAGCAGCTGCAGACAATTGCTCTCACTTTGCAAAGTCCATATGCAAGCAGTGGCAGGCAGGAGCAGAAACATGGCTGCTGGAACACAAAGTTTAGCTGCACAATATTTTAATTTTGGTGGTATAATGAGAAAGTTATCAGTGGTAATTTTGTCCTATAAATTCACTGAGTGAAATTCAGAAGCACCTAAGTCTCATTGACTTATAATGGGGCTGAGGCCTAAATCACTTAGGCACTTTTGAAAATTTCACCCATTATGACTAGATGTTGGTGAAAACAAGCACAAAATGGAGTCAGAAATTATCACAATCACTGCTAACTGGTTTCCACTGAAAATGTCCCATTCAGACATGGCAAGCAATGATGGCAACCAAGACATTAAAAATGTTAGTAGTTGCTACGGTAGTCTATAAATGTCTTGAAATAGAAGGGTACACTAGTATTTGGAGGTACAAATCCAATTTTGACAGGATATTTGCTGGGGAAATGACTGTTGACTCCTCTCTTTTGGGGTACTACTGTAATACAGCATTCTCCTTGAAAATGGAATAGGAAAATTTATCCATGCCTTACCTGTAAATTTCCTTCCTTGGAGTAACAAAGTCCACAGATCCATGACATGCAGCCAAGAAGGCAGACTAAACGTATCAATTGACTATCTTGGAAGTATAATATGACAACTTACTAAAGAAGTTTAAGGCAAGAACTGGTAACACTAGTGGATCATTTTCCCATCTGTCAAACAACTGGAAGAGTAAGAAGATAAAGGTAAAAAAAGTAAAAGGTAATAATTGGAGATATACCAATTTCCTAGAACTGGAAGGGACCTCGAAAGGTCATCGAGTCCAGCCCCCTGCCTTCACTAGCAGGACCAATTTTTGCCCCAGATCCCTAAGTAGCCTCCTCAAGGATACATCTACACACTAAAATAAGGTTGTGCAATGCTATTGTTCTCCCAACACTACTGTATGCCTTGAAAATGTGGTAGATGGTGGAGGTACACCAAAGGAAGCTGAATGCATTCCACCAGTATTAAGAAGAATCTTCGGGATTCACTGGAGAGATCATGTAACCAACATGGAAGTGTTGCACCACATGGGTCAGCAAACTGAGGATTCAAAAATTAGAGACAGCTATGGTGGTTTGGCAATTAGATCAAGATACTCCATGGCAGAAGACCAAGCTATGGCTTAGATTCGATTTCATCTGGAGGGAAGAGAAAATGTGGAGGACAAAAGACTTACCTATCAGAGGATGATTGAAAATGATGTTGCCATCATGGAGACAACTTACAATGGAGTCAAAATCTTGCTCCTGAGAGACAGCAGCGAGAAAAAGGGGTTGGCTCACATGCCACTAGGTGCAGGAGATTCCAAGTAAAGTAAACCTGTCAATCGGAGGTGGAGTGGTGATGGCTCCACCTCTTAGAAACCACTAGTTGAGATGCTTCCATAGCCTAAGAAGAACTAACCACTCTACATCAGTTAGGAAAATTATGTATTAAGACTAAATAGAACAATTCTCCTGCTTATCCTTTACCAATTAACAAACCATTCAGGGTGGGTTGGATCTGTGAACCTCACTATTCCAAGAAAGGTAATGTTTAAGTAAGGCATGGATAATTTTTCCTGTTATTTCTAATGAGGTCCACAGATCCATGACACTGGGATTATCATAGCAATGTCCCCTCAAGGAGAGGGGAAGAGGAGCAGGAAGTGACAGGGACACACATACAGTTATGTGCAGATGTGAAAGGGGCTAACCCTCTCCTCAGTTACTGGGATTGGATGTCCACCTTGTAGAATATGAAGTGGTATGAACAGGTAGTGAGGGGGCTGCTTTACAGTTTTCCTCTTTTGAGAGGTTTGATCTTTCTGACCACCAAGCTGCCACAGCTCTGTGGGAGTGAACTCTGATATTGGAAGATGGAGTTATACTTTTTTTTACTTGCACATGTCTGAGATACAGTATCTTCGCTACTTGGAATTTAGAAACCATTTCTCAGCTTCTCTGTTTTTTCCTGAAGCAAGGAACTTTGCAGAGGACAGTGTCAGTTCTTAATCCAAGAAGTTCTTAATCCAGTTCTTGCATCTGAAGAAGTGGGTATTCACCCACGAAAGCTCATGCTGCAAAACGTCTGTTAGTCTATAAGGTGCCACAGGATTCTTTGTTGCTTTTACTAATCCAAGAACTGACGCTTAACTGACTTTCATAAAATTGTGGCTCTGCAGCATCCTTACTGCTGGAGTGGTAGAGTGTCTATGACTAAATCTAGATGAGGCTTTGATACGGAGGTCTCATGAGGAAGGGGTAATCATAGACCCCTTCCTGTTGGAGAGCTGCTAACACTTCCAGCACTTTTGTAACACTTGTGATGCTGCTGCTAAATCAAAGGGCAAGGACCTGTACCGTAGTGTTGTCTTCTGAGAGCAAAGCTGAGGAAGCATCTGCAAGACTGCTGAATTGGGGTGTGGGAGAGTGCCATCTGTCACTGTGCAGAGCAACTGCACCTGTATTCACCCTCTATGGTCCACCAAGGGCACCCACTCTTAGGCTTCCGGCTCCCCAGCTGTCACATCTCTTGGGCACAGACATTTGTCTCTCTCCCTCCTGACTGGGGTATTTCCAGGCTGCACAGCTCCCTATCTACAGTGAGAACTTCCCAGCAAAGACTACCTGAGAGGGCCTGCTTTGCGGTACATACTGTAATTGCCACAGTTAACTACCACACAGCTCTTTATAGGCAAGCACGTTTATTCTTAAGGTTAAAGTACTACAGAGAGAACATTTTAAAACATTGAAAGAACCTACACGCTAATCCACCTGGATTTCAACAATTTCCACCCCACCATCAACCTCAGCCTGGACCAGTCCACACAAGAGCTCCACTTCCTGGACACTACAGTGCAAATAGGTGATCGTCACATAAACACCACCCTATACCAGAAACCTACTGACCACTATACTTACCTACATGCCTCCAGCTTCCATCCAGGACACATCACACGATCCATTGTCTACAGCCAAGCCCTAAGATACAACCACATTTGCTCCAATCCCTCAGACAGAGACAAACACCTACGGGATCTCTATCAAGCATTCTTAAAACTACAATACCCACCTGGGGAAGTGAGGAAACAGATCGATAGAGCGAGACGGGTACCCAGAAGTCATCTACTACAGGACAGGCCCAACAAGGAAAATAGCAGAACACCACTGACCATGACGTACAGCCCCCAGCTAAAACCTCTCCAGTGCATCAATAACGATCTACAACCTATCCTGAAAAACGATCCCCCACTCTCACAGGCCTTGGGAGGCAGGCCAATCCTTGCTTACAGACAGCCCCCGAACCTGAAGCAAATACTCACCAGCAACTACACACCACACCACAGAAGCACTAACCCAGGAACCAATCCCTGTAACAAACACCATTTTCTTCTCTGTCCCCATATCTATTCTTGCGACACCATCATAGAACCCAACCACATCAACCACACCATCAGGGACTCATTTACCTGCACATCTACTAATGTGATATATACCATCATGTGCCAGCAATGCCCCTCTGCCATGTACACTGGCCAGTGTCTACATGAAAGGATAAATGGACACAAATCAGACATCAGGAATGGTAACATACAAAAGCCAGTAGGACAACACTTCAATCTCCCTGGACATTCAATAACAGATTTAAAAGTAGCCATTCTTCAACAAAAAACTTCAAAAACAGACTTAAAAGAGAAATTGCAGAACTACAATTTATTTGCAAATTTAACACCATCAATTTGGGTGTGAATAGGAACTGGGTGTGGCTGGCTCACTACAAAAGGAATTTCCTCTCTCTTAGTATTGACACCTCCTCATCAATTATTGGGAGTGGACCACATCCACCCTGACTGAATTGGCCTTCAATATTGGTTCTCCACTTGTAATGTAACTCCCTTCTCTTCATGTGCCAATATATATTTATGCCTGTATCTGTAATTTTCACTCCATGCATCTGAAAAACTGGGGTTTTTACCAATGAAAGCTTATGCCTGAATAAATCGGTTAGTCTTTAAGGTGCCAGCGGACTCCTTGTTGTTTTTATCTAGTTTGGGTCTTCAAAGAGAGTGCAAATAGATTTCAAACAATGGGTTTCCACTCAAGGTTCAGCTTCAAAAGGATGGTCATTTGCATTCCACTCCTCGCAAGCATTTTCTAGGAATCCCACTCAACTAACAGTTCTTTCTTGTCTTAGGCCCATTGTTTAAGAGTCCTTTGAAGGCATAACACTTACCATGGTTTACATTAGTCATACCACATTACATACCACAAACATCTGCATTTTTAATGCAAGAGCACCTAAGATACATAACTTAATTCAGTAAGGTTTGTGCAAGATATTGCAGGAAATTGCCATCTGTCACAGCATCTTTCACATCTATTGATGTTATCCCAATTCCCTCTGCTGATGGCAGCTACTTTGGATTTTGACGTTTCCATCTTGAATTTTGATTTAACAGATCTGTTGAAATATTTGATGCCAAGAACTGCTCTTTAGCCTTCTGACTTTTGGGGATGGTGGGGGAGAATAGGAACCATATGGAGTAAAGGCTCTGTTTTCTCTGAAGAGGAGGAACAAGTTCTATTACTTCCATTCATAGGAGATCTAGGATGGATCTTGGATAAGGGTGCCCTGACACCTCTTCTTCCTCAGGGAAAACCCATTAAGCAATTCATTTTTTTGAACAGGTTGAGAGGGACCACACTTGCACTACCATCCACCCATGCTAGCACTGCTTCTGAAAACCTACCAAGCACCTCAGGTGGCAGTTCTGTTTTGTTTATTTATTCATTCTTGTTGGCAAGATGGGAGAAGAAGGTGGAAGCAAGGCAAGGCAACCTGCAAGAGAAACAGAGTAATAACCAAGACATCAAGGTGACCTAGAGCAGCAGCTGTGAATGACAGACCAATAGTTAGGACTTGGCAACCCACAGCAGCAGCTGAGGACAACAGCCCAATAATTCCCCTGTCTTTTAGGTAAGGCAGGAAAATCCCTATCACACTATTGTAGACCCTACAGCTTTTCGAAGGCATCTGCAGACCTACAAATTGTAGTTTCAATACTCAGAATACTCAGTACATGCTTGCCTGAAACTCTATCCTCTGTGAGTTTTATTTTTTAATATTTTACTATTTGCGTCTCGAGCTCTGATGTGGAGTGCTGGCCTTCCTCCCCTACGTAGGGAGAATTCCAATTGTGTTTGCACACCTAAAGGAAACAGCAAATGTCTCTGACCTGATCTTTTCTGCATTGATTTCCCATGCTGCACTCTATGAGAGTGAGCAGGATAACCCAGTACTGATAATTATCTCATGCTGCATTCAGCAAAGGTGAACAGGGAAACCAGGCACCAAGGATTATCTGCCCTGCTGCACTCTGCAGATTTATGCAGCTGAAGGCAGGGAAACAGATTTCACTTTGCGTCTCTGAGGGTATGTCTACACTACAAAATTAGGTCGATTTTATAGAAGTCGATTAGAAATCAATTGTATACAGTTGATTGTGTATGTCCACACTAAGCGCATTAAGTCGGCAGAGTACGTCCTCACTACCATGGCTAGCATCGACTTACGGAGCGGTGCACTGTGGGTAGCTATCCCACAGTTCCTGCAGTCTCCACCGCCCATTGGAATTCTAGGTTAAGCTCCCAATGCCTGATGGGGCAAAAACATTGTCGCGGGTGGTTTTGGGTACATGTCGTCAGTCGCCCCTCCCTCCATGAAAGCAATGACAGACAATTGTTTCACGCCTTTTTTCCTGGGTTACCCATGCAGCTGCCATACCATGGCAAGCATGGAGCCTGCTCAGCTCACAATCACCATGCTGTTGTGGGCAAGTCTACTGTGGGGGCTCCTGTGATCCAAGTAGCCAATGCAATCATTGACGTTCTGTTATCAAGGGTAGTGACTCCGGGAAATGAGCGGGCCTTTTTAAATTTCAGATGCATCATATTCCTGTCCTTTGTCGCTGGTGAAGTCCTGCAGCCGTACATTCCAATCAGGTCAGCACTGTAACACCCCATAGCACTTCTGTGGTTGACACATGTAACAGCTCCAGGGCTCTTGCTCTTTTGCCTTGGCCAGGGTACCTTGCCTTACCCAGACCTCCAAGCATTCGACACAGAAGCACCTTCATCAGCTGGCATTGCTACACAGCAGCAGCTCCTTGCCTTTGCAGCAGACGGTGCAGTAAGACTGCTAATCATCATCATCCACCGCTTCTGCTGCAACTCTGCTCTCCTGCTCCCCAGCGATGAGTTCAGGGGATCTGTTCTGGTCCTCCTGGGTGCTGCTGGCAGCAGACGGTGTAGTAGGACTGGTAACCGTCCTCAGATACGTAGCTTGGCTGGGAGTTTTGGGAACGTCTTCCCTGCCTGGCTCTTAGCAACCTCCAGAGCATGGTGTACAGCTCCATCACTGCCCCTGCAACTCTGCTCTCCTGCTCCCCAGCGACAAGCTCAGGGGATCTGTTCATGAAGCCTGGACAGTAGTAAGGAGCAGTTCAACTATAGGCTGAGCAAGTGCAGAATGGTGGTAGAATGTGCCTTTGGACGTTTAAAAGCGCACTGGCACTGTTGGTCAGACCTCAGCACAACCAACATTCCCATTGTTATTGCTGCTTGCTGTGTGCTCCATAATAACTGTTAGAATACAGGGAAGATGTTTATGGCGGGTGGGAGGTTGAGGCAAATCGCTTGGTGTCAGATTTTGAGCAGCCAGACACCAGAGCAATTAGAAGAGCACAGCAAGGCTCACTGCGCATCAGAGAGACTTTGAAAACCAGTTTCATGACTGGCCAGGCTTCCATGTGACAGTTGTGTGTGTTTCTCCTTCATGCAAACCCACTCCCTTTGTTGATTTTAATTCCCTGTAAGCCAACCACCCTCCCCCCCTCAAAAGAAAGTAACTATTGTTTTGAAACCATGCATTCTTTCTTTATTAATTAAAAAAATGACATAACAGACAAGGTAGTCTGGGTGGGGTGAGAGAGGAAGGAAGGATAAGGCCACATTGCTTATTGTAGCCACACTAAAAATCAAACTGTTTGAATGACAGCCTTCTGTTGCCTGGGCCATACTCAGTGGAGTGGCTGGGTGCCCGGAGCCTCCCTCCTCCCCGCGTTCTTGAGTGTCTGGGTGAGGAGGCTATGGAACGTGGGGAGGAGGGTAGGCAGTTATACAGTGGATACAGCGGGGGTCTGTGCTCTTGTTGGATTTCCTGCAGCTCCAGACACTTCATCATGTTCTTTTGCTCCTCACAACAGACGCTTCATCCTGTCCGTTTGCTCCCCCATTAGCCTCAGGATCGCGTCCTGCCTCCACTCTTCACACTCACTTAATTCTTTCCTGGCCTCTGCCACTGAATGCCTCCATGCATTAAGCTGTGCCCTATCAGTGTGGGAGGACTGCATGAGCTCAGAAAACATGTCATCATGAGTGCGGTTTTTTTTTGCCTTCTAATCAGGGATAACCTCAGGGACAGAGATGATAGGGGGAGCGTAGAAACACTCTATGCTCTATGATTCTGGAGGGACTGCATGGTCACCTGTGCTGCTGAGTTCGCCACGCTGACCAAAGTTCCCAGGGCTTTTCCTCAGACCAAGTGTTTTGCTGCCCCAAACAAAAAAATTTTTGGTTGCCTCCACCGCAGCCCGCTGCCATCCCAGCCCTGGGCTCTCCCCCCCCCCAACCCGCACCCCCTGCCACCTCAGCCCTGGGCTCCCCCTACCCCCCCACTCCCCTGGCCACCCCAGCCCTGGGGTCTCCTCCCCCCACACCTGCACCCTCCTGCTGTCCCAGCTCTGGGTCACTGGTAACTTGCTCCCAGGGCGGGTCATTCAGCAGGAATTTTGGATGTGCACAGAACAAGACAGGATTAGTTCCCATATGGTTACAGAACTGCAGTAAAGTGGAACAATTTTCAGCTTGTGTGATTGGAGGATATCTGGATGCATATTATAAGACTGTCCTCCATAAATGAGGAAAAGTTGAGGTGCCTTTATTATTCTTTTGTTCCACTCTGTTCCTGTGGGGAATTTGCCAGTGCAATATCACTGTCTTCCTTTTAAACAAATAAAACTCAAAAGGCAATGTCTATTGAAAATAGCAATTTCAGTCCTAAGAACCACTGGGAAGCATTTCTTGCTCAATTTTGTCCTACTTTTTCTACAGCACATTACAGTGGATCAGTATATTTGATTTGGAAGAAATGAAATAACAGCTGCCCAAATTGAGCTTGAGCACTCTTTTTTTGTGGTGTTCAAATCTGGAAGGCAGGTGCTAGATTCCCTTTCTGAATATTAGCTAAATCTGGAAAGGAAAAGTCAATTTCTGCTTCCATGGCTCAGAAGTGGAAATCCTCCTACATGCCCAGTACTGTATCTAAAGCTGCCCAGGTCCAGTAGAGTCTCCCCTCCCTTAGTTTTCATTTTAAATTCTTGTGGGATCCACACACCTCCCTTGCTAGGCTTCAGATAGAGAGGGGCACTGTCCATTTAGTCCACCCAATTCCTTCTTTGGGGCTTGCCAGGTGAGGTCACACCAGTATCCCAAATCCAGTCTGGGGATGTCTTCTGAAGGGTATATCTGGACCAAAGCCTACTCCTTGGGCACACTTGTTCCCCATTCACAGTGCCACCTTGCTCTAGCAGTGAGCTTTCCATTCACAGCAAGCTGCTGCATGAGGTTTCAGCTACCATACTCCCTCCTCATCCCTTTCCCGTTGATAGCGGCCAAGGGAATGCTGGGAAATGTAGTTCTTTCCCTGCTCCAGGGCTGGCTCTATAGGCAGGGAGCTAACCAAGGAACTACAGCTCCCAGAGCCCCCTGTTGGCTCTCAGCTACCAGGCTGGATGGCTGCCACCCCTGCAAATGGGCTGCCCCAAGGAGGTGCTTGCTTTGCTGGTGCCTAGAGCCGCCCCTGCTTTTCCTGTGTACCTGGCTAGTGCATAGGCATTCAACGTGCTGTCCACAGCAGTCATAACGGAAAACTCTGGGATAGCTCCCAGAGGCCAATACTGTCCATTTGCATCCACACTACCCTAAATTCGACCCAACAAAGTCGATTTTAGCGCTACTCCCCTCGCCGGGGAGGAATACAGACGTCAATTTTAAGAGCCCTTTAGGTCGACAGAACAGGGTTGGTTGTGTGGACGCATTCATTTTTAAATCAACCTAACACGGCTAAATTTGATCTAACCCCATAGTGTAGACCAGGCCTTAGAGCTCCTCCTAGAGGAATCCCCTGCATCACACTCTTCAAAAATTATTTTAATGCATTACACTGGGGTGACTAGAGGGGTCTGAACATCTGTGAGCCCCCCCCCCCCCTTTCTTCTTAATCCCCATCTTCCTGAGATTGGGAGAGACACATTTTAGATTGAAGACCTTCTGCAGATTTGGGGGGTGAGGGGGGCGGGGAGAAGAGAAATCTTGTAGTTATTCTTTTGGGAAGCTTTCTTGCTCTGAGAAAGAGGGTATTCAGAGTGGAGTTTGTGCTGGACTGGACTCCAGAAGAGGGCTTTCTAGGGATTTCTGTTCAAGAGATTCTTGGATGTGGATACTCTGATTCCACTCCAAGGGCACCAGGCTTCAAGTGTGCAGGTTCAAAGAGAGTCCTGGGCATGCTTGCTGCAATGGGAGGCAGCAATGGGTTGACATTGCTGGCAGGGAGTAGCCCTGAGCCTCTGCAGAGCTTGACGGGGGTGGAGGGAGAGTTTGGACCTGAGAGCCCCTTACCAGTCTCACCTTGCTCTGTCTCTGGAGCCCTGTCAGTAGCTCCAGGCTGTCACAGCAGGTGTGGGGGAGGAGCTGAGCAGCCACTCTGTGGTCAGCAGTTATGGCTGTGAGCGCATGCCCCAGTGGCTGGGCAGGAAGCTTCCCCGGCCCTTTGATACTGTATTTGCTGCTGAGACTATGCCAATACTTCCTGGGAGCTATCCTGCTCAGGCAGGGAGGCCACAGGAAACACTGCCTTGCCTGAGCAGTTGAGAGAGGCCTAGTTCTTTACAGATCAGGCTTTGATCTCTATGCAGACACTTAATCAGCAGGGGAGGTGCAAGAGACAGTGTCTTGTTTTCCCTCTCAGCCTTCTCTGCCATGCTACATTCCCATTGATGAGATGGGGGCACAGAGTCCTGATGACTATGAGGTGAAAGGGAATCCTCTCTGCTGATAAAGGCAGACCCTGACAGCCTGGAGATTAAACTTGTTTTTAACTCTTCCCTTAAATTTGCTCTGCAGCTGGAGAGGCTGACAAAATCTGGCAGTTCCTTGGTGGTGCAGTCACACATCATCTGCTTCTGATTGACAGGTCTGGACTGCCTCCAAGGCTGCATAGAGAAGAGTACCCAGTGTCATGGAGACAACTTTGGCATTTGAGTATCTGGAAGTATTTGCCCATGGGCTTTGGGAACTTTTATACACATTATAAGGAAACTTTGAGCTCTCCATTAGGTCCAAACCATAAATGGACCAAAAAGAAACCAGTGGGAGAAGATCAGGAAGCCTGGTCATCACCACCAAAACTACTGGATCTTAAGTGATTTCTCAGATGTAAAGTTTTAGCTTCTGGTTACCTTTTCACATGAATCCTAATTTCCCCCTCATTCTCTAATTTTTCCTGTCTACAGAAAATTTCCAATTTTCTATTTTCCATTTTCATTCTGTGAATGTGTCAGGGCTGTCCTAAGAGCAGAATTAATTTGAACAAGTCATTAAGTCAATATTTAACTGGCTTTTTCCCCACAAAGCACATTCGGTGTCTTTGGGTGATTAAAAGAAACTATTAGGAAATTTCATGCAAATGAAAAAAGGATTTTTCCAAAATTCAAGTTCATTATATTCAAATACTTCAACTTTATTTTTTGTGTATTTAAACTTCACAAAAATCTTTTTTTTTTAAATTTACAGCTAGGCTAAGTCCCTTGCAAAATCACTAAACCCATAATCATTTTTACTACCACACATTAGCCCTTTAATAATTAGCAAGTCCCATGCTCAACTCAACAGAGACTGACATTTGATTGAGAGAGAGGAAAGAGGTGGCAAAACCTCTGTTTCTCAACCAGGTAGATCTTGTAGGTCAGAGGGAGGAGGGAAGCCACAGCAGAGAAGAAAAACAAAGAATGGAAGAACAAATCCAGAGAGCTGCAAGTTTTGCTGTTCGCAGAAAGACTGGGACTGAAGGCAACAAGATACCTCTTGAGAGACATGCATGAAGAGAGAAATTTGCCTAACCAACCTTCCAAAACAAAAAAGGCCAGGGATCCCAGTAGTGTTTTCAGAATGGCAGCTAGCAACTTCCTGAAAATAATTTGAGACAAACCAGCGTGCTGCTATGAAAGGGTCTGCACTAACCACACATGAATTCTTTAAAAAACTATTAAGTTTGATGGTGGTGCATAGAAATAATCTAGTGGAAAAATTTTAAGGAGCTATAACCACCCAGTATTTGTTAGTTCAGGATGACTCCAGAGAGCAATTCACAAGCTTTTACATTTATATTTTTAAGGAGGTCATAAAATGTGAACTTTAGTAACTGTTACAGCCAATCAAACTGCCATCAAACCTGGCTCAGACTACTGTAACACCAGTAATTATCTACTAGAAATACTCTGAAAAGCTTATCTACACCTAGCACTTTAAGTATTCAATCTTATAAAGATCTGCCACTGACATCCCATACATTGTCAGTTTTTAAATATTCCATACTTCATTGTCCCATGTTATTTGCTTATGCCCTTACTATTTAAATAAAACATATAAAAACCAAAGTTCTTTCTCTCTCCGAGTCCTTTTATTTCTCTAAGATAACAAGCAGACCGTGTAAAACTCAGTATATAGTCCAGTGGTTTGGGGGGCGGAGGAGGAGAGAAGAGGAAGAGAAGGGAAGAAAAAAAGAAGACAAACCGATCAGTATCTCCTGAAGGCAAGGAACTGTGCTAGTAATAAAAAATGTCCTGAAAGATGTAGTGACAAACCGAAGACATATGTGGACAAACTATATAGGGGACACATAGTTATACTTCAAAAATATGCAGTGGAAATAGTTGCATAGCTTTTAAATATTTCTTTAATATAAAAAGTAACAAATATCCCAATATAAAAATAAAGTGATCCAAGCATTTTTGCAGTAAGTTGTTAATACAAGGTTGAAAATACTAATGTATAAGTAAATCATATTATAGTAACAAAATGCAATGGTGATTTCTCATGTAAATTACATTTTGGGATAAAAATGTTGAACTATAAAAATGTCACCTCTCATTTTATCATGTTTTAAAGATTCTGTTGAGGATAGCTTCTTACACCAAAATTGTTTTTCTGTAATTCAGAGCAGGAAACAGATCTCTTCCTACCACTAGGTCTGGTAACCAGCCAAAGTGGCCAGCTTCCCATCACCTCCATCACAAAAGACAGAAATCAGCACCACACCTACTGCTCTGATTTCTCTTTCACCCTTTATTTTTAGAAAAAGGAGAATCTGGTAGCACAAATTTCTTCTATTAGTAAAAAAACAAGCGTAAATACATAACATGAGGCTCAGATTCTAAAAACTATGAAATCCAAATTTAAAGGCAAAAAAGTGCCACTTCTAGGTTATCAGATTTAAAAATCCACGCAGGTGGGCTTTATCAATTGACAAAAGTGAAATTTTATGAGACGAAAAGCAAAGATTCAGTAGTTCATAGCCCTGTGCTCAGGTTTCTTTACGGCAGAAAGACACTCGTCAAGAATATATTTAGCATTTTAATGCAAATTTTAATTTTTCAGAAACGAGATGAATTACTCTATTTGGAGACAGCAGTACTAGCCTCCTTCTCTCCATATAAATGTGTCTTACCAACTTTGAAAGACTACCAGTAGGTCTAAAGACTAGGCTCAGAATCCATATTAATTTAATCCTTGGCCTGCTTACTGATACTGCCAACAAGAATCTCAATTGTGTTTAAGATCACAGTAAAAGTATGGCATAATATTGCTTTGGTCAGTGATTCTCAACTTTTTTCATATTGCAATCCTATGTCAAAAGAGGAAAAAGGCTTCTGTCCATTTAGCCATACGGGAAAAAAAAGATGGTCATGACCCCTACGGACCTATTCTCATGGCCTCCAGGCTGAGAACCCATGGCCCTGGGCATCAGATCCACACAATATGTTATCAGGTCAGCAGACAGTCTCATTGAGCACAGAATTTTGGCACTGTGCTACCTTGATTTTTTCCTGATCTGGCAAAAATTAAGGCTGCAAGATTTAAAGTACGACTCAACATTCTCCTCAACTGTATGTGCATGAGCAATTTATTCCCAAGATCCTCAAGACTGCAATTACTGAACCATGAAGAGACTAACCTTTGTTTGTGGAAGATTGTACAGGAAGTTATTTACACTGCATGAAAGAGGCTCTTAAGCAGGAACACAAACTCTACCATAAGGAATCCCAGACATAAGAGTTAAAATGGCAAAGACCATAAGATCACAAAAATGGGGAAAAAAATATTGGGAAACTAATGAATTGACCTCAGAGAATTCCAGCTGCATTGCATACGATTAATTTTATCATCTATGGTGGGTCTTTGAGAACAACTAGGGCCAGGTAAAAAACTCAAATACATATTGTAGTGAACAGAAATGCTTTATAAGCAGAAATAAGAATTACATGGGAAGCTCCTTATTCTGCCTTCAAAGAGCTACATCATTTTTGTCTATTATGTTCTCAAGAGGGCAAAGATTATACATTAAACATTAAAGCAAAGGACACATGAGTATATATGAACACAGGATATCAGAGAAGTTTAGAAATAAAAATAGCTAAGAAATCTGTTGGTTTCAAATTTTACATGGTTGAGTAGCTTTTGCCTTGCATGATGGAAGCTGCCATCTCACAGAAGAGAGAGAAAAGTGGGCCATGGCTTTTTCCCTCTGTGGCCTCCCTTTTGATCTGTCTATTCATATCCCTATTTTCTATCCAGTTACATTCCACACATTCATCTCTGATACCCAAATGGAGATAAAAGTTTGTGCTGCAAAAAGTTATTAGTAGTAACATATTACTGAGGCACCCAAATACTGTGCTGGATGCTGTAAAAAAAAAACAGATAAAACATACTGAAAGTGCCTTACAATATAAACTAGAATACCTGATGATTTCATCCCTGTATTTTGGTAAATGAGATAACCGGGGAAGAGGAGATTCTGTTTCACTAATGATGGATATGGCAGGAAAGGTGGCTGACAGGGGTTGGGTACTTCTACCACATCATCTAACACTGCTCTGAGCACAGTAGTCTGACTAGTTTGAAGACATTAACTAGTAGCTCAGAGATTCCTTAAGGGAAGTTAAATTGTGGAAAAAACTCCTCAGTCGTGTTTATATTACAGCTTCTATCCCTACTATCACTGGTGCAGTTGCACCGGTGGTGTATTATGCATTCATTGTTTGCTGCCAGAAAGGGCACTGCTTTTATAGAAGTTTGCTGAAGCTGAGTGAAGCCTGGGGGGCATATATTCCACAAATGAAGAAACAGAGGCCACGTTGGAAAACTGCTAATGCTCAATGAATGTGTACACCAAGCTCCACATACCTGATTTATTTGGATCAAGAGAAATATCACCTTGGTGATACATTAACAATTTCAAGTCCAACAGCAAGAGGTAAGAAAACAGGAACTGAAAGGTGAGATCAGTCATGACTCCTTTAAAGACAGTCTCTGTGCTGTAGATCTAAACAGGTTTTCAAAGGTTCTGAGTTCATGTTGCATGGTCCATATTTGGAACTCCAAGGGTAGAGATCAGTGGAGAGCCAGGTTACACAGAACAGCAACATCTCAATGAATTTATGTCATGTTACCGCATAATGCAACACTAATAGAAGTGTCACTAGAGTTAAGAAATGGTTACTTAGTGTAACTGTGGTTTCCTCTCTACCATCTCTGATCAACTGATGCTAACTGATCTTCCAGAGCCTGAACGCAGAGTCCTTAGGCTTACTGGTGGTAGAGATACTTGAGAAGCCTTCAGCCTTGTAGATACGGAGTCAGAGACCAGTGGGTGCCGAGGTGGTAGATCTGGCCTGAGATTGTCTCTTTGTGGTAAATTCTCTACCCAAGGGATCTGAAGCCCACTTCCTAGAGTATTTTTGAGAGGAGTCCAGTGATTTCATCTTTTAATCTCTAGACAGGTGTTGTGCCAAGGAACCTGACATGGTCGACCTAGTCAGGGGTCGTTGCGCAGGAGGTCGGTCCCTCAGTCAGAAGCTGGTCAGAGCAAACTCTCCATCCTAAGTAGAAGTGGTTTCAGCTCCTGGTTTTTTCTGGCCCTCAACTGTCATTTGAGGCAGAAATTACACTTCTGAGGGACATGTGATTCCCCAAGAGACTATACAGCGGGAATGTCCCTCACTGACCAGGATAGCCTCTTGGCATGAAGGGAATAAACAAATTAAAAAAAAAATTGATGGACGGGCAACAGCTGCTATCCTAATAAGAATTTTTTTAAAGATTTTGGCATATTTTTGTTTATATACTAAAGAAAGAAATGAAAGGGATTACTACCAACAACTAATGGAAACTCTAGGAACTAACACTACCACAAACAAGAGAAAAAATACAGCTAATGTAATCTTAACTTGGACGCTGCTCAAACTCTGTCTCAGGCTTAGGCCGTTGAGGACCTGACAGTGATTCATCCATGAAGCGTTATATAGCTCTGGTGAAGGGCACGAGATAGGGAGAGCGCATGCGTGGGCCAAATGGACAGTGCTACCTAAAATCTCTGATCTGAGGAGCATAGGATGCAAACGCACCTAGAGTAGAGCACACAAAGGGACACTACTCGAATAATCAAAGTAACTAACTAAACGTGGTTTCTTCTTTTTCAAGTAGATGCAACCGTGTATTCCAAATAGGTGACGCACAAGTGGTACCCACCCCAGGAAGCAGGGCTTAGAGTCTAACGAAGGATTGTAAGACCATTCTACCAAAATTTGCATCTGCTCTGGCAGATATAGTAATGGCATAGTGGTTCGTAATGTATGTATGGACGGCCACGTAGCAGCCCTGCAAATGTCCAACACTGAGACGCCACTGAAGAATGCTATTAACATTGCTTGCATTCGCACAGAATGAGCTCGCACCTGCTGAGGTGTAGCCAAAGTGATTTTATATGTAATCTTGATACAGAATGTTATCCATTTAGAGATCTGAGAAGAGACCAACTGAGCCTTCATGCAATCTGCATATGACACAAACAGGCAAGGCATGCGACAGTTTAGTCCTGCCCAGATAAAAGGCTAGACATCAACCATGCCTCAACTATGCCAGGGCAACGACAAGGAGTTCAGCCCGATCCACCCCATCTTAACAACTTGTGGGACGATAGGGTTTGGGGGGGAAAGCATACAGGACAGTCAACTGCCAACTAAGGTGGAAAGTGGCAGACAGGCCCCCCCAAGAGCAGAACAGATGACATTTCTTGCTGTTCCTTGAAGCAAACTGGTCGATCGGAATACCCCAAGATGACCCAGAGGACACTTGGCTTCAGAGACCACTTATGACTCAGGAAAAAGTTCTTTCTGAGATGGTCCGTAAGATGATTCTAGACCCCAAGCAAGTGATCAGTTATCAGAGTGATACTTTCCTCGACATAGAACTGTCACAACCTGATTGCTTCTTGGCAGAGAACCCTGTAGTATGCTCCCCTTTGCCTATTCATAATACATCATGGTGATATTGATGGTAAGTATGTGAACCACTGAGCCCAATATGGTCCAGAGAAATGTGACAGGCATTGCGGATGGCCTGAAGCTCCAGCATGTTGACATGCAGTGAGGCCTCCTGTTCTGACCATGACCCTGAACTTTCAGCAACCCCAGATGTGCTCTCCAACCCATCAAAGAGGCATTGATGACAATAGACCTGGTTGGTAAGGACTGGATGAAAATAGGTGTCCTGAAGGCCCAGAACAGCAAAACAGTCATTCTGAGGTGGGGAGAACAGTCAATAGCGTGACCATTCAGAATCTCATGTATCTGATACATCTGTTGAGGCCATGAAGGTCAAGAATTGGTCTTACTCCTCCCTTGGATTTGGACACCAGAAAATACCAGGAATAGAAGCCCTGACCCTGGTGTTCCAGCAGAACCTCCTCCACTGCTCCCAAAGCCAGTAGAGAGCAGACCTGCTTGAGGAGAAGTATCTCATGAGAGGGGCCCCTGAAGAGGGACAGGGAGGGAAGGAAAGGAACTGGATGGCATAGCCCAATCTGATGGTATTTAGGACCCAGCTGTCCGGGGTGGTTGAGACCCAAGCACTGTGAAAGCAAGCAAGCCAGCTTGTCCCCAAATGGAGGGGATGGGGAAAAGGGAGCCATGACTAGACCACTGCTCTGGATCAGGGAATCAAAATGGGCACTTGGGGGATGACAGCGGGAAAGCATGTCAACTGGCCAAACCCTGTACCTAAATGCCTCTTTAGCTGCGACCTATGCACCTTTCTGGAATAGTTCAATTGTCTTGGGGGAGGGAAAGACTGCCCAAATGTACACTGCAGACCATAATGCTGCTGACCACTACAGTGGCACCTCTGCACTCCCGGCATGGACACGTCCAAGGACTGTAGGGTAGCCCTAGAATCCCTGAAGCAATGCAGTCTCATCTATCTTGTCCAAAAAATGCACTCTGACATCAAAGGGCAAATCCTATCTATCTTGCTGCACATTGGGAACAATGCTCAAATTCTGCAGCCAGGGTGCCTCTCTCTTGGTCACCCTCGAATTCTGGGAGTGCTGCTGTTTTGTGCTTTGGATCCAGCACCTCTCCGAAGAGATGGAGTCATTCCCTGTCGCGTGTGCCAAGGAAAAAGTTTCATAAGACCAACTGAAGCCGCCCAGGTTGTGTGGGGACTTGTCTGCCTCCTCCAGAAGGAGTGTAGAATGGAACAACGTGAATGCTGACACACAGGCTGGAGCAGGTCCTGTTAACCGCTGCCCCAGTACTGGGGAGATGGGAGGGGGGCAAGACACTGCTTTGTCGATTCTGGTTCTGGCCCTGGGGTGTCCGTTGAGTCCAGTACCAATGAGGGTGATGCCAGCACTGGCTATTTCTGTGCCAGCAGTGTATCAGGAGGCAATGGACCTGCTAGGACTATGCAGGTGCCAAAGCAGACAGCATGGCCTGTTCAAGAAGGTGCTACTTTAGATGGAAGATTCCTCACTACCTGAATCCATTTCATGAACAATTTGCAAATCGAACACTGCTCTTGATGTGGGGATTGTTATTGGAGATCACTCCTCTACATGATGGACAATATTTAAACCCTGGTGGAGGCATCACCAGGGAAATACTTAGACTAAATTTAACTAATACTATACTAATGGTACTAATGAACTATATACAGTTCAAAAAAAGGCACTAAGGAATAGAGATTGTGAGGTTAGGAACTATAGAGAGCTCCAACTCCAGGCATGAGTGGGTAAGGAACTGAGGGGAGGTCAATGTGGCACCACCTCATATAGCCATAGGAGGGTATATGAGCATGATGCATAAGCACTACCTCTTAAAGGTACTGCTAAGCAAACTTCTCCAGCTCTGGTGCACTGGGCACGCACACCCCTAAGTGGAATTCAAGGCTGCATCTACTCAAAAAATGGGTATTTTATACCTGAAAATTTGGTGCCTGTAAATTGCTTTGTACCAGTCCCAGCATGTAGGGTTCCTGAAACCAGGTGGAGCTAGAGAATAAACCAAAGCATTAGAAATATCAGTCTGCCACAAAACTAAGATCACATTGATGGAAATTTCCCTTATACCTATATTAGTAGCCTGGCTTGTTGTTTCTTCTGCGTGGTTTATAAAAACACTTTTCACAAAACAATGTATATGTGACCTCTCAGTGCTTATCCTCAAAAGAAACCTGCACACCTTCAAAAGATGAGCAAGGGAGCCTAAATTCATAACTTTGCTAGCCACTAAAAATCATAGATCGAATAAACACACTGGATTTATGGTTTATTACAATCTATAATCTCCCTTCCCAGCCTTCCCCGCATCCTTTATCTCCTTTCTCCCCTCTGACTGGAGAGATGTTAACTGGCCACTTCACCTGGAATGATCCCTTGAAATGTGCGTTAACTACTTATGCTGAACAATCTGTTCCACCTTATATTAGCTGTGGTCCTGAGCACATTCCCCAGAGCTGATGAAGAGCTCTGTGTAAACTCAAAAGCTTGTCTCTCTCTCACCAACAGAAGTTGGTCCAATTAAAGATATTACCTCATCCACTTTGATTCTCTAATATCCTGAGACCTACATGGCTACAACAAAACTGCACATACAGACAGATCGTACTTCTGATTGGGATGTGACTTTTAGTTCTGCACTCACTGCATATGTACCTAATTCCAGGGCTGGCTTACAGCAGATTAAATAATTACTTTACAAAAAGCCTTGACTAACTGGAGGCAATTGCCTACCCTATTATCTTACTGCAGTTTTCATCATGGTCTCTTCAGAAAAATACAATAAATTAATTTATAAAAAGGAAGAGGGCAGGGAGTGGGGAGGGGGGAGAATAGGCATCCTGCAAGATGGGAATGCTTCTCAATCTTATCCAGATTTAAATGTGTAGGGCCACATTTGATCATTGGTGTTTAAATACAAGCAGGTGTAACCAGTGTCCATTCACAAAAATAGAATTTCTGTTGCCCTGGTAGCGATGGATACTATCTTCTGCAAGAACTGAAAATAGTTGTATGAGCAGGAAAAGCTTGAAATGGCAGCACATTACTTCCAATTTTTGGCAGTTTCACTTGTGTACCCATAGTGCCCTCTAGCATTCAAATGAGAAAACACTGTGCCTTATCTGAGCCTTAAAAAAAAGTTTCACAACCTCAGAGGAAGGAGACTTCAAAATGCTTTGAAAGGACATTCTTCCCATGTTAAAAACAGGATGCTGTATTGGAAACGATACTTTCCCAGCTTTTATATAGCACTGTCCCACAGAACTTAGAAGCTCTGCAGGATGAATTCTTGTGCCCTTAAGGCATTTCAGCACTTTTCTATATCCCACATATAGCGAATGTGAATTAAGATGATGCATTCTCTTGGCATGAGAATATGGATGTTTACAGGCAATCTGAATGGACTGCATATCAACATACATATTTGTCAAATGTCTTCTATTTCCACACACAGAAAACAGAATTTGGCTCAAATATTTTTTTATTAAACGGAAGTCTATATAAATTGAAGAATAATTTGTGGTCTTTAGTGAGATAAGACAAGTTTCATAGATTGTAGAAAGCAAATTATTGTATAGAGAGAAGGCTTAGTTTGCCTCAGAGAAAAGCAACCTTCCATCTAGCTGAAGATCATTAGGAAAACATTTTGGAGAAATTTGATAGTACTTCCTTCTTCCTTTACAGTTAGAAGGGCACTATGGAAGCCTATGAAAAGCATGAGTCACCATTTATTGATAAAACAGAGGAACTGCTTTGATGCCCATCCAAGACCAGAAAAGAACCAGCTTCCAAATGCCTGAAGTGGATTTCACATCTAATATTCAAAGTGAGCTGTTAAAGATAGTCCTACCATTGCTTATCAAGAGGGGTTATACCTCTAGTTTAATATCCTCCTTTTTCTTAATAGATTTGGTGATATAAACAGATCTGCTTTTTATAAGAAAATAAATTGCTGACAAGCTTCCAACAAAAATTCACATGCGAGCCAGCACCTACAACAGACGGGTGTTCTGAGAATTAGTCTTTGTAAAATGTATTGAATAAATGAAGTACGTATTATTAGTGGCTTCATGAGAAACATTTTTCCAATATATATCGCAAAAAGGCTGAAGTATGAGGGAAACTGCTGCAATAGATACATGATTTCTATTTTAAGAAGAAAGTCTTAAGAATGACTTCCTCAGTTTTATGTCTCTCCACCTGCTGATAGGAAAGGGTAATATACTGTTCATACACCTGTGCAGCTAACATTGCAGGATGTAACCTTGCACAACCTTGGTCAGAGAAAGGCAAAAAGCTGAATTACTGTATTGGCGTACGGTGGAGGTCAGGAACATATGACCACATCAGTAACAAAGTAATAGAGGATCAGGTAATACGCAGTTCCAAAGACATCAATAGGCTCTCAGCATTACAAGCCCACTGGAAAAACGAAATCCTGACACATCTGGACAAAGAAAAGAAAAAAATGCAATATTAACATTCAAATAATTTCTGATTATCTAATAACAATGCTAAAAGCTCAGACAGCATGAATTTCAAAGCAATTATCTACTGGGGAAAATATACAAAGATAAATGATTTGCAAAATGTTTGCTTGACAATTGATCTATAATACTTATAAAGCACCAATAAACGTAGTATCCGGGCAGCAATCCTGCTGAACATATTAAAAACCCTATGAAGATACATGCATAAGCCCTACCAGGGGTTCACAATGCTTAAAGAGCTAATTTCCAAGAATCGGATAATCTGTTTGATTTTTCAAAGAAAAGCTAGTAAACCATATTCATCTTGAAATTTCTTTTGAAGAATTTCTAGGATAAATCTTTTTTGTCTTAATAAAATAGCGGCATGTGAAGATGATAATGGGAATGCTACCACAGCAGCACACTTGCTGTAAAAATCAACACCATTCCAACTCAAGAAACGAAAAGCTAAATATTAACCAAAATCAGGGTAATGATCTCTTATCTCTAAATTAACTCCAGTATTTTCTGAAGAAACTTCAAATTCTTGTGCTATTTATTTCATTTGTTTTAACCACAGTAATTTAACTGGTTAACAAGAGTAACATAGGATCTGCAGTACTGGGTTACATCTAATATGCTACCTTCTCCAGTGGCCAGTAGCTGATGGTGGAAGGTGAAAAAAATCAATGCACCTGGACAAATCTGTAATACAGTAAATGAGGTGTACTGATGGAAACTTATGCCAGTTCCTGTGATCACTTTGTGGCTGAAAAAATACCAGGAGAAAATCCAAAAATCCCAGTCAATGATATCAAGTGAGCTCATTATAAAGAAAAAGGCAAATTAACAACAGGTTTGGGAATAATTATTATTAGATCCTTAGTGGGATTAGAAGGCTCAGGGAACTGGTAATAAACTGTGTGACATTTCATTTCCAGGTCCCTGATTTACATCAGGGCCATATCAGTGGAGGATGAAAATTCTTTGTATCTGATGGCGTTTGGATGTGCTTTGCCTAGTGGACAAATATCCATGTTACAAAACCAACATCACAACTGACTAGAGGAGCATTATTGTTGGCAATCAGAGCAAAGATGCGAAAGGCCAATCTATGAAGATTAAGCTACCACTTCATCTCTCTAAGAGTGGGTCCTTTACAACAGGGTTAAGATATATTGGCAGATCTGTACAAGGAGGCTTCCTCTGATGTTGCTCATGCTGTACATACAAGATCTTAGAGGACAAAGATGCTCATTAAAGTTTAAAATGTTTAAATACTGAAAAGATTTCAAAATGTCATTCTTCAACATAAAAACGGTTACCTACCTTTTCGTAACTGTTGTTCTTCGAGATGTGTTGTTCACGTCCATTACACATTAGGTGTGCACACGCTGCGTGCACGGACGTCGGAAACTTTTCCCCTTAGCGGCTCCCGTAGGGCTGGCAGGGGGGCCCCGCCAGAGCGGCACCCCGCTCTGGTGCATATATACCCCTGCCGGCCCGACCCTCCCTCAGTTCCTTCTTGCTGGAGACTCTGACAGAGGGGAAGGAGGGTGGGAAGTGTAATGGACGTGAACACCACATCTCGAAGAACAACAGTTACGAAAAGGTAGGTAACCATTTTTTCTTCGAGTGATTGTTCACATCCATTACACATTAGGTGACTCACAAGCTTACCATAGGAGGAGGGTAGGAGTCAAGGAACAACTGATTGAAGCACAGCCCTGCCGACTGCCGCATCCTCTCTGGTCTGATGATGGACTGCGTAGTGCGCTGTGAATGTGTGCGCCAACAACCAGGTGGCTGCTTTACAGATCTCCTGGAGCGGAACCTGCGCCAGGAAAGTCGTCGAGGACGCTTGAGCCCTAGTCGAGTGAGCCGTGATCATCGGGGCTGGCACTTTGGCAAGCTCACAGCATGTGCGGATGCAATCCATGAACCACAATGGAATCCGTTGTGCCGAGATAGGGAGGCCCTTCATTCTCTCCGCAATGGCAACAAACAACTGTGTCGACTTGCGGAAAGGCCTGGTTCTTTCCAGTTAGAACGCCAGGGCCCTACAGACATCTAGGGTATACAGGCTGCAGTGACTTGGGTCCGTGTGTGGTTTCGGAAAGAATACTGGTAAACAAATGACCTGACCCATGTGAAATTGAGAGACCACTTTAGGGAGGAATTTAGGGTGTGGCCTCAGCTGCACCTTGTCCTTATTTAAAAAAAACTGTATATGGGGGTTCCAAAGTGAGGGCCCTCAGCTCTGACACCAAAGTCTGACGTAATGGCCACCAAAAACGCCACCTTCCATGAGAGGTGTGTGAGAGAGCAAGAGGCTAGGGGTTCAAAAGGTGGTCCCATGAGCTTAGTTAAGCCCAGGTTAAGGTTCCATGGGGGAACCAATGGGCGCGAGTAGGGAAACACCCTCTCCAGCCCCTTGAGAAACTGGACTACTGTGGGGTTGGAAAACACGGAATGTCCAGACTCCCCAGGGTGGAACGCCAATATGGCAGCCAGATGTACTCTGATTGAGGAGGCGAGACCCTGATGTTTGAGGTGCAGTAAGTATTCTAGTATGGATGGGACAGAGGCCTGAAGAGGCTGTATTAGCTTAGGTTTGCACCAGTACAAGAACCTCTTCCACTTGGGGAGGTATGCCGCCCTTGTGGAAAGTTTTCTGCTACCGAGGAGAATTTGTTGGACCTGGCGGGAGCACCTACTCTCCATAGCGTTTAGCCACAAAGATTCCACGCCATGAGATGTAGAGACTGTAGGTTCAGGTGGAGCAGGCGACTTCTGTCCTGCGTGATGAGATCTCGGTGCAGGGGCAGGGCAATCGGGGCAGTCACTGACAGTTCCAGCAGGGTTGTAAATCAATGCTGGCGTGGCCAAGCCGCTGTGATGAGAATCATCACCGCTTTGTCCCTGCGGACCTTGAGCAGGACTCTGTGGATGAGTGGGAGTGGTGGGAAGGCATACTTCAGAGTCCCGCCCCCTGGAACTGCGAAAGCATCTACCACCGAGCCTGGGCTGTGGTTCTGGAAGGAATAAAACTGAGGGCATTGGCTGTTGTCCTGGGTGGCAAAGATCTCTTTGGGGAAATTCCCACCTCCGGAAGATTGATCTCAAGACGTCTGTTCATAACATCCATTCGTGCACTTGATACGATCTGCTGAGGCGGTCCGCCAGCTTCTTTTGTACCCCCAGAACGTATGAAGCCACTAGTTGGACTGAGTGAGCTATACGAAAGTCCCACAGGAGAAGCGCTTCACGGCAGAGGGGAGAGGAACGGGCACCACCCTGCTTATGTAGAACATGGCGGTAGTGTTGTCCGTCAGAACTGTCACGCTGTGGCCTTCTATGGTAGCGTGAAAGGTCTGGCAGGCAAGGTGGACCGCCTTTAGCTCCTTTACGTTGATGTGGAGCGACATTTCCTCCCTGGACCACAACCCCTGCGTTTGCAGGTCCCCCAAGCGTGCTCCCCCCATCCTAGGTCTGATGCGTCTGTTACCAGCGTCAAGGTGGGTTGTGGTGTAGCGAAGGGGACCCCTTCACAAACTATCTGCTGATTGAGCCACCAGCGGAAGGAGTCTGAGACTTGAGCCGGGATTGTCACGAAAGGTCAAAGGGGTCTCTGACGGGACGATATGTTTGGGCTAGCCACAGTTGCATCAGTCTGAGTCTCAGTCAGGCATGTTTGCACACTGCCACGTGCTCCAGAAGCTGCATGCAGCATCTGACTGTAGTTGTGGGGAACCGTTGCATAGAGATTACGGTTCACTGGATGGCTAGGAACCTGGGAACCGATAGGCTTGCTCACACCTGTACCAAGTCCAGGACTGCCCCTATGAAGTCCAGTCTTTGCGTAGGTATCAACGAGGACTTGGGCAGATTGACTAGGAGACCTACCTTGTGGAACAAGTCTAGTGCCATCGTCACGTGGGAACAGACCTCGTCCTTGGACCGGCCCGCAAGGAGCCAATCATCCAAGTATGGATACACCCGCATTTTCCTTTTTCGAAGAAATGCTGCCACCACTGACATGTATTTCATGAACACCCGTGGGACCGTTGCCAGGCCGAAGGGTAGGACCGTAAACTGGTAATGGTGCTGGTTTATGGTGAACCGCAGGAACCGCCAGTGAGCGGGGTCAATGGCGACGTGAAAGTACACATCCTTCATATTGAGGGCAGTGTACCAATCCCCTGGATCCAGGGATGGGATAATAGAGCCAAGGGAGACCATGCGGAAGCGGGCCTTGACTAGAAATTTGTTGAGTCCGCGTAGGTCCAGAATGGGTCGAAGACCCCCCTTTGCTTTGGGGATAAGGAAATACCTGGAGTAGAACCCTTTCCCTCTTAGGCCAGGCTCGGTGCCATCCCAGCTCTTTCACGCTCCGATGCATCTGGTGGTCTGGAAACCATGGCCTCCTTGTGAGAGGAGGGATGGCCATGCGGGGAGTGGGACCAATGCCCTGAGAAGTCGGACCTCGAGGTTCTGGAGGGGGGCCCTTGTTGCTAGTGGTAGGGCCATGGTGTCCAGAAGGGCCACTGCCCTGGTGGGCCCCACTGCAGGTACCACGAGGTTTGGTGCTCTCTGCTGGCTGGTGCCCTGCAGGCACAGCTAGAGCGGCCCGAGTCCGCCTCGTATTCCACGGACGGCGACCTCGAGGGCCGCGGCAGTGCTGAGGAACGGTGCCAGTCAGGGACTGGTCTTGTATTGACCAGGACTGGGATCGGGAGTGGCGCCTTGCCGATTGGGACCGGGATCGGTACCGATACACTGGAGACCGGGAATGACGGCCAGCGGTCGGGCCCGGCCTTGAAATGTTCCTGTGTCTGCTTGGAGAAGGAGCCGGGGAACGCTGGGACGGCGGGGCCAGTGCTGAGTGCGGGCTGGGACCAGACGCCTTCGAGGCCTGCTGAGTCAAGGGCAGCCTGGAGTCTATTGAGGCGGAGCTCGACTAGGGACCGACTCCGGGAGCAGTGCCGGGATGGTGACCTCAATGGGTGCAGCATTGCCGGTTTGCCTCTGGATGGCAGTCTCGGTGCCGGAGGCTTCTCCTTGGTCAGGAGGAGGCTCGCTACAGACAATTCAATGAGGCCCTTTGCCACCGCAAACGTGTTTGGCATGGAGGGTTGTTCTGGGAGCTCCTCCAGCCCTCCTCCTCACTCAAGGCGCTTACCCCGGGGCTCGACGGGCCATTAGGCGCCAGAGCCACCGGTACCAGGGTCTGTCCCGGGGCAGCACTGCCCTTTTGCGCACTCGAGTCCTTCATGGGCACTGCTCTCTTATGTGGGGAGCGCCCTCGGGCCTTGGGTTGGCCCTTTGACTGGGTTGGTGAAGTCGACCGGTGCCGGTCGTGTTGTCTCGGTGCCGTAGGCTTAAAATACCCCACCAGTGCCGGATCACGAACCAATGCTGGAGCACTCCGCACCGAGGCCGCTGGAGCCGTGGGACGGTCCGAAGTTGAGGGCTGTAACACAGCCTCCATGAGCAGCTGCTTAAGTCGAAAGTCTCTTTCTTTTTTAGTTCTTGGCTTGAAGGCCTTACAGATTTTGCAGCGCTCTGTCTGATGTGATTCCCCCAGGCAATGGAGACACGAGTCATGGGGATCGCTAATCGGCATAGGCTTGCGATACGTGGCACAAGTCTTGAAGCCTTGGGCATAGGACATGCTCCGCCGCCCAGGGCCGGTGCCGGAATTTATCTAAAACCTAGAACAAATGAAGCTTAACTATCTACTAAGATACTGCTAACAACTAACACTGATAACTGATAACAATGCTAAGGGACACTCTCAGTCGAGAGATAGAAGATGTTCCAACGCCGCCACGGACGGTAAGAAGGAATTGAGGGACGGTCGGGCCGGCAGGGGTATATATGCACCAGAGCGGGGTGCCGCTCTGGCGGGCCCCCCCTGCCGGCACGATGGGCGCCGCTAAGGGAAAAAGTTTCCGACGTCCGTGCACGCAGCGTGCGCACACCTAATGTGTAATGGACATGAACAATCACTTGAAAAAGAAATTATGTTTCCTCCCGGTTTCTTTAAGCCAAATTTTCACTTGTTCATTTTACAACCCCCACCCCCCGACTCAATTTCTCAATTTCTATAACCCTGGCTTTAAGAGTTACAGTTGAACCCTGTTATGTCGCCGGCCTAGGGGTTTGCCAAAAAGTGTCGAGATAACCGATGATCGAGATAAACCCCTATCCACCCCCCCACCCCTGAACTCCCCTGCCCTCTCTCCAACACCCCCTCCCTACCCCCTTACCGCGGTGCCTGCACGTGGCTGGATCCGGCGAAGCGGGACGGGGAAGCGGGGCCGGGCGGCCGTGGACGGGGACCCGGAGCCGGGCAGCCAAAGAAGCGGGACCTGGTAAGCGGGGCCGGGCGGCAGGCGAAGCGGGGACCGAGTAAGCGGGGCCGGGCGGGCGGCAGGCGAAGCGGGGACCGGGTAAGCGGGGCCGGGCGGGCGGCAGGCGAAGCGGGGACCGGGTATGCGGGGCCGGGCGGGCGGGCAGGGACCGGGTAAGCGGGGCCGGGCGGCGGGCGGCAGGCGAAGCGGGGACCGGGGAAGCGGGGCCGGGCGGGCGGGCGGCAGGCGAAGCGGGGACCGGGGAAGCGGGGACGGGCGGGGACCGGGGAAGCGGGGACGGGCGGGGACAGGGGAAGCGGGGCCGGGCGGGCGGGGACCGGGGAAGCGGGGACCGGGGAAGCGGGGCCGGGCGGGCGGGGACCGGGGAAGCGGGGACCGGCGAAGCGGGGCCAGGCGGCCGGGCGGGCGGCGAAGCGGGGACCGGGGAAGCGGGGACCGGCGGGCGGGTACGCGGGGAACCACGGGGCTGGGGACGCGGGGCTGGGGAGCCGGGGAGCGGGCGGCCGGGGACGTGGGGAGCCGGGCGGCCAGGGATGCGGGGAGCCGGGCGTCTGGGGAACAGCGCGGCTGGGGAGCCGGGGAGCGGGCGGCTGGGGACACGGTGGGTCGGGGACGCGGGGAGCCGGGCGGCTGGGGAACTGCGCGGCTGGGGAGCCGGGGCCAGGGCAGGAGTCGCGTGGCCGGGGAGGGATGCGGCAGGAGCCGGGCAGGGCCGCCGCCGGAGTTACAGTCGAACCCATTTATCTCGACCTCGGTTAGTGGCAAATTCGGCGCTCTTCTGTGCCCGAGATATTAGGGTTCGGCGAGATTAAAGAATCGACATAACCGATGAGAAACCGATAAGACAAAGAGGGAGTTTGGCGGTTCCACTTCTAAAACGTCGACTTAATAGGATTGGCAAGTTAACCGAGGTCGAGATAAATGGGTTCGACTGTATTTAAAAGAAATTCTCACTCTTTTGTACATGGCTTTTGAGACAAAGACAAGTTACAATTTCTTTGACTTTCTCTTCCTGTTACCCCACAACTTTGATAGTTTTCCCATCATTTTCTTTTAACTCAACGTTTTCAATGAGTTACAGCTTTGTATTTTTCTGTCTTAAGTCCTTCATCATCCAACATCTAACAAAAGGCCATCTTAAAGAAAGAAAAAAAATTACCTTTTTCCTTAGAAGTCGGCAAAAGTTTACTGGAAAAAACAAGGCAACTATTCTTGGTGTTTCATACTAGCAAAATTCATTTGCAGAACTGTTGGATACAAAACAGAGCAATTTAGCTAAGCACACATGCATACATGAGCAGAATCACATTCAGGGGGATCAACTCAGTAGGGAAATGAAAGTTGTGAGATGTATGGATTGTTAGATTAAAAAAAAGAAGGCTGCTCCACAAGAGAGACTTCAAGTGATGACTTCAACGTGGTCGGACTGTGTGAAGGGACAAAGAGGACTCTGGTGCTAGGCAATAGGAAGGAACCAGGAAGATGGCAGACATACATGGCATGTAGTTTGGAGCAAACCATAAGGTGTCTAAAAACCAAAAAGGGCAGCTTGAAAAGGATTCAGAAGTAAATGGGAAACCAGTTTAGATTGTGGAATGGTCTATATGCTGTACAGAACTCAATCATTACTATTATAACTGGGGGGGTCCTCTGGGCACTAAACACAAACAGTGGCCCACTCTAGCTGGGGGAGGAAATGGCTGTGCTTGTTTCTTTAATGTGTGAGAAAGTGAGCTGAAGCATTGTGACCCTGGTATTCTTCAGTAACTAGAAGAGATATGACAAGAAAGAGTACAAAATACATGACAGCAACAATGTTTTCATTTTCACCCTAATTTTGGAGGCACATAATTTTAAGTTTTTCGTAGGAAGACCACATGACTAAAGGGATTAATATGAAATGGAATCTCACACAGCTGTGTCACTAGTTTGAAGTCAGTACAACTGAGCAATCACCAAAAGTTGTGACTATCTGATATCTAGGTGAAATGACTTAGTTTCAGCTTCTTTGAATATGGACCCATATAAAAACCTACACCCTAACAAACTACTCAATCTATGGAGCATGCACAGTCCTCATCTGCAGTACCTGATATGTGAAAAAACACAACTCTTCAGTCTCCAACATTTCAGTCTGGCACCCTTCAGAAGTACTAAATAATTAAAAAATAAAAAGTTGAAAAGTATGTATTTACTAAATGAACCAGAATAGCTCATTTAGAACACTACAGAACACACACCAAAAAACCCTTCAGACCACCAATTTAGAAAGCTACTCTGAAGGACCCTCTTACCTCAGGGATGATATTACTTCCATTTCCCTTCATCTCCTATTTTACGAATAAAAGGGCTGCCTGCAGAGTAATAATGTTCCAAGAAAAGACTTAAGGGGAGGTGGTAATTTGCTCCCAATTAAATAAAGACTGCACAGAGAAAAATATTACAAGATCCAACTACCACCTCTGCACCTGTCTGCTGAGAGGTGTATTGGATATATATTACACTTATTTGTGGGCTGATGGATACACAAGGCTCCAATAGCAGATATGCCTACAAGAGACCTGAGGAGGAGCCAGAATGCTACTTTAAGGAAGGTGAAACACTTTCTTTTGGGTATAGGAGTTACTCTATTTCTACAGGGCTAAATCTTAGGGTTTTTCTAAAAAGAGAAGAACTGCAAGCCTATGAAACCAATGTAGAAGATAGTGCCCTGTGGAAAAAGTGCGTATTTAGTATTTCTGCAAGCTCTCAGTTCTATTAGCATTTCTCACATTTATAAGTTTTAAAAAGTAACTAAATGAACAGACCATAGTATGGACTGATCATTTTCCCAAATGTAGTTTTAAAATGGAAAAAAAAATCTTTGCGAGGACAAAGGAGATATATTAATATATAGGCTCAAAGTTCTAAAGACTAGAATACCTACCATTCACTTTTCTTAATGTATTCTTCTGTTATATTTCTTTAGTGCACATATCTTTGTGGGATCAAGTTCTCTTCTGTGGGTCCACAGTATATGCATACAAATGTTCTTCTTATTCATTAAATGTTATTCTATTTGAAGCAGTTTGACTTAAATTACGTTATCAGTTTTAAAATTTAAAATATGTTTCCAAGGCTTTTATGCAGCAAAACCATATACTAAAATACAATTGTATATCACCTAAAAATGAGACTTCACATTTCAAGTTAGTAGTTTTTTTTATATATTCAATAGGACGTTGATGTAAAAAAAAAAAAAAGACAGTGATTATAGCTCCTTTTGTGAGTATGGGGGTGGGGGTGGGGAGGTCACCATTTGGAATGGTCTTTCTTCTTTCCTTTTTTATTTTTTTCCATTTTCAAGGGCCATTGTCTTAGCTTTTTTGGTTATTGCTTTTTTTCTTTTTTTTTTTCTTTTCTTTTTTTTTTTTTAAAGACCATTCCATTTATTTATTTTTTTAAACATCTTAAAGTCATAAGGACTTATATGCAAAGCAGTCATACACTGTTTCATTAAAACCCATACGTAAAATACGTACACAAATCCAACAAAAGGCTAGTACATAGTAAAGCCTAAGCATACTACTATGCAATATTATGAATACATAACTTTAGAGACTTCAGTTTAGTACTGTTATCTATTCATTTCTGAAAACATTCACAAAGATTTTAAATGCAAATTTTCATTCCATATCTGGAATAGAACAAAAATTATCTATGTTATAACAACTCTTGGTCTTTTTTCCGACCAATTCATTAAATTACAAAGAATCCAAAGAATTCTCTAACTTTCAGGAGAAGTATGTAATAAAAACATTGCATATGTTCCTAATAAGATGTCTTTAGCAATCATTTACTGAAACAACTCAAACATGAATCTGGCAAAATACAGGATTGATCAGCTGCTTTTTAGTCTATTTCTGAAATCCAACTTCATCACATTTACCAAAAAACCTTTTAGTACAAACAAGCAAAAGTACATTAGGTAATACTAATGCAATGTAGGTACAGTTCCAGCACTTTCTCTGATCAGTTGAATCATCTTCTCCATGAACGAGATTCATTATCCTCTTCCTCTTCATCATCATCTTGAAGCAATGAGTCATCCACCAAGGATTCTTCCTGAAACTTCAAAAGAAAAATGTGTTAGGCTCCATTTCAAAAAAGGTCAGAGAATGTAAAAGATAAAAACAAAAAGTAAACTTCTGCTACATAGACTTTAATGAGGACAAAGATTATATGTGGACATTCCCTTTTTAATTTGAAACAGAAAAAAATGAAGGTTACTTCTAATCCAAGTTCTTCAAGATGACTTCATATTCACACTTATGGTAGTGCACCACCTGGTGGATAGAACCTTCCAGCAGCTCCCATTGGCAAGGAGCAGCGATCCACGGCCAGTGGGAGCTGCGATCGGCCGGACCTGCAGACAGGGCAGGTAAACACACCGGCCCAGCCCGCCAGGGGCTTTCCCTACACAAGCAGCGACCCCCTGTTTGAGAAACCCCAATATCAAGCATGTAACGGACTCCCATTTATTAGCATGAGGTTTCAGAAAGAAACTGTCTCATTGAAATGGATCTCAAACATTTTCATAAAAATCTGGGAGCAAGTTTAAGAACTGCTCTATCTTTGTGAAAATTTGTAAATGGTAGCTCAGCTATCAGGGCATGCAACTCACTCACCTTCTGGCTGTGATATCAGTGATGAAGACCACATTAATAGATAAGTAAAATAAAGAACACTTCCTCATGGTTCAAAGAATGACCTCATAGGCGTAGATGAGGCCAAATTAAGATCTCAAGATAGACGGGATCCCGTAGAGGAAGATACACATGTTATATAATTCAGACTTTAATGTCAGAAGGGACCATCGTGATCATCTAGTCTGACCACGTGCACATTTGCAGGCCACAGAACCTCATCTATCGACTCCTCAAATACACCCCTAACATACTGCTAAGTTACTGAAGTCCTCAAATCATGGTTTAAAGACTTCAAGTTACAGAGAATTCACCATTTACTCCCCGACCCCAAATATGGTGATCAGTTAGACCAGAACATGTGGGCAAACACCACCAGGCAGATAGCTGGGAAAGAATTCTCTGTAGTAACTCAGAGCCCTCCCCATCTAGTATCCTGTCTCCAATAGCTGGGTATTTTTGCTACTAGCAGTTGCCAATGAGTCACATGCCATAGTAGGCAATCTTATCACACCATCCCCTCCATAAACTTATCAAGTTCAGTCAGGTTTTTGCCCCCACTGGTCCCCTTGGGAAACTGTTACAGAATCACATCTCTGGTGTAGAGAAATCTTCATCTAATTTCTAGCCTAAATTTATGCATGGCCAATTTATAGAAGTTAGTTCTTGTGTCCATACTGGCACTTAACCTAAACAACAACTCTACCTCCTTGGTATTTATTCCTCTGATATATTTATAGAAAGCAATCATATTTCCCCTCAGGCTTCTTTTGGTTAGGCTAACCAAGCCAAATTCCTTGAGTCTTGTTTCATAAGATAGATTTTCCATTCCTCGGATCATCCTAGTAGAGCTTCTCTGTACCTGTTCCAGTTTCAATTCATTTCTCCAACATGGGAGACCAGAATTGCACACAGTATTCCAGAGGTCCTAGCACTACCTTGTATAATGGTACCAACACGTCCCGGTATCTACTGGAAATACCTCGCCTGATGCATCCTTTGACCGCATTAGCTTTTTCATGGCTGCCATCACACTGATGGCTCACAGTCATCCTGTGATCAACCAGTACACCAGGTCTTTCTCCTCCTCTCTCGCTTCCAACTAATAAGTTCCCAGCTTGTAGAAAAAATTCTTGTTGTTTGTCCCTAAATGCATGACTTTGCACTATTAAATTTCATTTCATTTCTATTACTCCAGTTTACAAGGTTGTCCAGATCTTCTTGTACAATATTCCGGTCCTCCTCCATATTGGCTATGCCTCTCAACTTTGTGACAAGTTTGTGAGTGGTAGCCATGTTAGTCTGTATCAGCAAAAACGAGGAGTCCTTGTGGCATTTTAGAGACTAACCAATTTATTTGGGCACAACCTTTCGTGGGCTAAAACCCACTTCATCAGATGCATGGAGTGGAATTGATGAAGTGCATCTGATGAAGTGGGTTTTAGCCCACAAAAGCTTATGTCCAAATTAATTGGTTAGTCTCTAAAGTGCCACAAGGACTCCTCTTTTTCCCAACGTTGTGTCATCCTCAAATTTTATTGGCACACTCCCACTTTTTGTGCCAAGGTCAGTAATAAAAATGTTAAATAAGTTTGGTCCCTGAAGACTGATCCCTGAGGAACTCCACTAGTAACCCTCCCTACAGTCTGACAGTTCACCTTTCAGTATGACCTGTTGTAGTCACCCCTTTAGCCAGTTTTTTATCCACCTTTCAATTCTCATATTAATCCCCATCTTCTCCAGTTTAACTAATAATTTCCTATACGGAACTGTATCGAATGCCTTACTGAAATCCAGGCAGATTAGATCTACTGCATCTCCTTGGTCTAAAACATCAGTTATTCTCTCAAACTCCTTCACAAACCTTTTCACAGAATCATACAAAAAGGGATCTAACATCGACCAAAATGGGGTAAGCTGAAATAGCAGTCAAGTGAACTTTTAAAGGACGATCCTTAAGTCTTCAAATACATTAAATATTCCAAATACAGGGTATGGAAGCTACCACTGGCAAATCAGATTTTCCCTTCATCCAGACAAATCTAGTTCATTTTAACTAGTAACACTTTCTCATAGACAGTTTTCTAGTGTTAAGCCATACATTTTGTACCAAAGAAGAACATAGTTGCTCGTGAGTAGTCATAGTATGACGGCCCACGCTGTGGATCTGAATGAAGAATCCCATCTTGCAGCTGTGACAAAATATCTGGAGACAGAGGAAGATTTACATACCATCCGACAGCTGAAGCAGGCCCATGCACCACTACTGTCTCAGCCAAGCTGGAGCAATCAATGTAATTTTTTCCCTGTCCTGTCTAATCTTCACTACTTTCTGAATCAATGGAAAGAAGAGAAAAGTATACAGAAGAGCCTTTCCCCAATGTAGAAGGAAGGCTTTTTGTTGATTTCTGTCACAAATAAGTCCATTTCAGGTTGATCCTAATGGGAAAAGATGTCATGACAACCTGATCCTTCAGGGACCGTTGTGAATCTGAGAGCTGTCCCTGCTGAGATGATCTGCTAACAAACAGCCTTCCCCTGCTAAATGTGGGGCTACTGGATAGTGCTCCTGACAAATGCATCAATCCTATAACCTAACTGCTTCAGCACATAACTGGAGTGAGTGAGTTCCCTCTTGTTTGGTCATGTAAGACAAAGTGGTTGTACTGTCCATTGCTACCTAGACTACCTTCCCCTGTATATGAAGAAGGAATGACTTGAGAGATGAATGACTCTTAATTCCAACATGTTGATGTGCAAACTTTTCTCTTGAAAAACAGAGCTACCTTGGATTGTATACTGAGCTATAGATGGGCTCCCCCATCCAGCGTTGGAAGCATCTGACATTTTTGTCAATGAAGGCGAAGGAGGACTGAACAGAGCACCCCTGAAAAGACTTGTTCCTCCATCACCTTCTCGTACTGACAGTCTTGAATTTACAAAATCACTTGTTCTATTTTTAGAAACCTATCTTCTGGAAGAAAATCTTTCCCTGCTACTGAAGTGCTGTCTATACTAGAAAATTAGGTCAGTATAACCTCACTCGAGGTGTGAAAAATCCACAACCCTGAATGACACAGCTACACCAACCGAAACTCTGGCATAGACAGTTCTAGGCCAATGGGAGAATTCCCCCGTTGATCCAGCCACCACCACCTCCTGGGAAGGCGGATTACCTAAGCCACTGCTGCGTGACTGTAGCATTTTAAGTGTAGACAAACTCCGAGTCCAGTAAGCAACCTATAAAGGGAATTCTCTGAGTTGGGCACAGATTTGACTTCTTGACATTGAGAAACAGACCCAGATCTGAAAAGAGCAAGATCTTAACCTCAACATCGAGTAAGAGAACCTTGCATGTAGTCACTTTCAGTAGCCAATTTCTCAAATGCAGGTAAACAAAAATACCCTGTTTTCTCAGATGTGTTGCTATCACAGAAAGGCGCTGGGGGGGGGGGGAACCCAACTCTTGGTGCTGCTGACAGGCTGAATGGGAGCACCTTATATTGGACATGGCATCTTGCCACCAATAGCCACAGGTATTTTCGATGACTGTGCCACATAGCAATAATGTGTGTCCTTGAAATCAAGAGTGGTGAACCAATCCACAACTGTAAGCAAGGAAATTGTAGATGCCATGGTTAACATCCTAAAGTAGAATTTTCGAATGTATGTATTCACATTTCTTAAGTCTAAAATTGGACTTAAGCCCATCTTTTTTCTGTATCAGAAAATAACTTCAATAAAACCTCTGTTCCCAAAGATATTTGGATACTTCTTTGATAGCTCCTACCTAGAGCAGCTTGTGAACTTCTGTAAGCAAAATCAGCCCACGAAAAGGGTCCCTGAAAATGCAAAGGTAGGTGGAATTGAAAGGGGGCAGTTTCATGAATTGAATGACATAGGCTTTTTCTATAATGTCTAGTACCCATAAATCCAATGTAATCAGCCTCCCTCAGTTGATAAATCAGGCTAGTCTGTCTCTGAATAACAGAGGAGAATGATCCTCACTGATTGGTCAACAACTCTTGATCCTCAAATCTTGATATCAAATCTGAGGCATGGTGTTAGCTGAAGATGAAGAAAAGGGAGCTGGTTGCCTCATTTTAGGTCTAGAGCTGAAAGACCTTCTTATGCTCAGTCTGAAATGAAGACACGGATTGCTGCTGCTGACACCTCTGGCTACACACAAAATAAGACTGACAACTGTGGGTAATACTGTCTCTGGTATCTAAATGATGGAGTAGGTGGTCTCTTCCTGGTCATGAGACCCAGACAACGAACACTAGAGCTAGTCTCCTTCAATTTTTCCAAAAGCTCATCTGTCTCAAGTACTGAAAATACACAAGTGTGGTTGCTGCCGTGTTGGTCTCAGAACTTTAGAGAGAAAAGGTGGGTGAGGTAATATCTTTTATTGGAACAACTTCTGTTGGAGAGAGAGAGAGAGAGAGAGAGGGGCTTTCCATCTTACACAAAGCTCTTCTTCAGATCCCATGTAGATGATACCTCACCCACCACAAGCTCTGCCTCAGAGCAGAGTTAGCTTATAGCACTGAAAATAAATGAAACTTTTAAGAGTGTGTAAAGTTGTTTAATATCCTTCATTTTGTACTCTAAAGATTTTCTTTTTAAAATATTGTGAAATTTAATATAAAAATCAGCACCTTGCCTCTGTACAGCAGCTCAATTCTCCAACATTAATGTGACATCATCTGCATAGTTCATGAACAGAAACTTCAGGAGATTTACATTACCTTTCCTCTTCATCTAAGTGTATTATGCTTAATGCTCGCCTTATCTGCTGTTATCAAACTGATTTTTTTAAAAAGCTGAAGATTCCCTTGTCTGGGGATTAGTCCTGCTTTAAGAAGGGGGTTGGACTAGATGACCTCCTGAAGTCCCTTCCAATCCTGATAATCTATGATTCCAACAGATAATTTATCAAAAAACATTACAATGTGAAATGCATTCTGGCAAGGTGATTGGAACAGTGTACAGAAATTGAAATATTTGTCAAGTTAGACTTGTGCTACAGAAAGTAAAAATGAGTTTGGGATAATTAGACATCTTAAAAAGAGAGAATGGGTTGAAGAATGAAGAGACAATGAAAGAAAGTAAGCTTATGGTAAACAAAGACAATAGGCGGTTTTGGACATATGTTCATTCCTTCCCCATAATTTTTCTCTAGTGTTGAATTCATTTGTCTCAACTGCAAAAATGCATGATTCTTAAAGGAAAAGCTTTTTAGACACCCTAGTAATTATTTTTAGGTATAGGCATATTCACTATGCCTATCTAGTTCAATTTTGAACTTGATTGTAAATTGTTGAAGTGTAATGTCTCATTTTAGACACTATGATTTGCAGGAGGAAAAATATCAAATGGGATAGATTAAGTACCTTTGGTTGTAAAGAGGCAAAGTGACTATGAACATATGAGTTAGACTATTTTCCAGTATACTGTTTTAAGGCTCCTGGCAGCATAAGAGCTTGGACATGTATAATACATTGAAGAATCATAAGAACTATTAAAACATGAGATGCGCATCATCTGGTCTTCAGAGTGTCTCCCATTTTTATGTTTTCTACAATAAAGAAAGTTCAGCTTCATTCCTCCCCCCATTTTTTTTTTAATAAATTATATTTAAGAGCTTTTCCTCTTCACGTGGCTCTGCACATTTCCATGTATCGATACTGTGCTGCCTGGTGGCACCTCATGGTTGAGCCTTCTCCAAACAGTGCCTGCTGGAGTGCACTTGTGCTCCATCCCACCTCTCCCCTCAGTGTCTGGGAACGTTCTGAGGTGGAGGCTATGTGAGCAGTGCCGTGCCCTCTAGCACCTCAGTTCCCTCCAACCACCATGGTAAATAGAAGTTACCTCACCTGGTCCTTCAGATAAGGGGCATTCTAAGTGCCTTGTTAGATTTATAGTAGTTTACTCCTAGTACAGTTAGTATAAAATAGTGTTTTCATACAGATAGTGCATACGCTTATTAAGGTAGGTTCCTTTGTGTTATGGCAGAACCTCCGAAAAAAAACAACCTGAGCTTTGAGATTTGCTTGGTGCCCTGCTGTTTTCTGGGTGTCGGACAAGCATATGAGGCTTTTGAAATGTCTGGGCAAGATACATTCACCTCTGGGTGCTCCATTTGCCAGACTAGCTTCCTGAACTTGTAAGGATAGGCAGACCAGGCTTTAGGTACTGTAGCTCAAAGAAGTTCTGGCCACTAAACTGTCCAGTTCCAGAGGTTCTGCAAATGAAGAGGACTGATTTGGCTTCAGTGGCTTCCTTAAGTAAGGAGACTTCAAAGTTGTGCAGATCGCTATCTGTGCAGAGTTATGCTCCTTTGGAGAAAGCTACCAATGCTTCAAGGGCACTGGAGAGAGCCTGTCAGGAAAGTCAAGGAACCTAAAGCTATGTTGGTTCCAGCTGCATGAGAACAGAAGCAGCAGCTGTGGGAGAAGGCAGCCACTGTTAGCAGTGCCATATCCCACTTGTTAGACCCCTCCAAAACAGATGTTGCTACTACAGTTCCAATGGTAAGCTCAAGTCTGTTCCAGGCTCTTTCAAGCCCATTGCTGAGTGATGGAGTGTTTTCCCGGATCAGTCAGTTTCCAAGTTTGTGGCGCTGAGCCAATCCTCTGCTCCAGTTCCCAGGGCCACCATCAGAGGATAACAGTAGTGGCTGATGTCCATTTTCCTGTGCCTCAGAGTCCCTCAACTTTGAACGACAGGAATTTGGCAGGGGAAGAAATGATCTTTATTAGTCCCACAACCTGCTTCATCTGTATTTAAATCTCAGCCAATAGATTAGGACTATTGGAAACTATGCCTATTGCCATTCTGGGGTATTGGTTCAGTACAGCCTCAGAGGAAAGAGTGCAATCTATTGAATTATCTGCCCACCTTCTTTGTCTCTTAGGGTATTACTTGTGCCCATACAAACACACAACCTGTTTTTTATGGATAATGGAACTTGTAAACAAGAAGTCAAATACTTGGGTGAATTGAGTGTCCACAGACACTACTAAGGCAGTCAGGTATTTTCAGTTTATAAGCGAAGCGTGCATGAAAGTCAGAACCATTTATTATAGAAACAATGAAAAAAACTGATACTGGCTGGGATAAAACCAAAACTGAAAGGAAGAATCAGTGTGGAATTTCTCTTTTATGCAATTTGATGACCACTGCATTTTCTGAAATGTTATTCTAGACTGGGGGTCGGCAACCTTCAGCACGCAGCCCATCAGGGTAATCCACTGGCGCAGGCACAGCCCCTCGCAGCCCCAAATGGCCACGGTTCACTGTTCCTGGCCAATGGGAGCTGCAGGAAACGGTGGCCAGCACGTCCCTGTGGCTCACCGTTTCCATTAGCCAGGAACAGCAAATCGTGGCCACTAGGAGCTGCGCGGGGCCATGCCTGCAGACAAAGTAAACAAAATGTCTCACAGCCCGCCAGCGGATTACAGATGGGCCGCGTGCCAAAGACTGCTGACCAGTTCTAGAATTTGTCTACTTAAAATCAGTGTATATATTTCCAATACTCACGAGTGCATGGGCTAGAAGTAATACAGAAGTTCTCTTAAAGGAAAAGCTGACATTTAAGAAATGCAAAATGGTCTTAAAGGAACTTTGATTGGAAATCCATTATGTATGGGACTTTACTGAAGGAAAGAGGGGACTAGTTCAGTAATCATTGGAGAGAATGGAAATTAATGCAACCTGGTTAAGTAAACAAGATAAAAGGGAACGATAAGCTTGTATGGTTAAGAATATGATAGGAAAAAATGACATAAGAAGTTAGATTGCTTGAACATACATATACCAAAATCATCCTGGTAAGGAGATAATTAGGACATCTATAAAAGATCCACCCAGTTGGAAAAATAATTATGATCAGAAGACATTGAATTTAAAATTTCAGAGACTATTTCAACAATAATATGAAGATTTTAGGAAGCATACAAAAGCAATGATCTGCTAGAGCTTATGAAAACAGATTTGACCCAAAAACTGCCACTACCCTCCCTCCCACAAGAGCCACATTGGACTGATGGCCATAACAAGACTCAAAAACAAAAGTCAGACCCGAAATGGCTAGTAGGAGGGAAAAAAAAGGTTAATCAAAACAATAATGCAAAGGATCAACAAAAACTTAACTCCTAAGCTACAGCTTCAGTTCCAGTCCCAGAGAAACAAATATCCTGCATCACACCTTCGGTACTTTCAACTATGAAAAGTCAGGGGAGTCTCATCCATTCACCAAGGTTTCACACAGTTTGTGAATTACATTCACAGAGAAAACACCAACATGTAGCTAGCTGGTCCCTAAACTTTTTCCCCCATTACATTAAGGAAACCTGACTCATTATGTGGATAAAATCTCTACACTGAGTTTCTCTTCCCCTCAAGGAAGCCCCATCAGAGGTCCCTTTTCCAGGCAGGCAGTGATTCTCTTGTCTCTGGGACCTAGTTCTTTCCAGGACTGAGAGGTTTTTCCCCTCTACCAAGGCATTCATCACATCCAAAACCCTGCTTCTTTGCTCCCAACTTGTATCTCCCCCAACCCCACATCACTCTCTAGAGCTGAAGGCCCCAATTTCCAGACTTGATGTTTCAGCAGGAATTGTAGAATGAAACTGACTGCAGCCCATCTATAGAAGAGAGAATCAATTTCCTGCCTCTGTTCCAGTGTTTTTAAAGGACATTACACCCCCTCACTATGTAAATTGTAGCTTACTTTACACTTGCCTTTATTCTTTTTCTCAGAAGCGAATAAAATTACTGTTGATCTACAGGGTAATATAGCCAGACAACTCCAGAATTCACTTTTGCTCCTTCAAGAAGTTTCTTCAGCAGATCCCCACTAATAAACTAGCAAGCAGTGACTGCTTTCAGGAGGAAGACAGAGAACCAAGACTGAAGCATTGCTTTCCATATTCAAGCATCTGATCTGGCTTTAAGAATTAAAAAAAAACAATGCTTCATTAAAATATAAATTGAAATCTAAGTGGCAATTTGCAAATTTCAAATTTGGAGGCTCCAAGAAGGCACAGTCTGAACTGAAGTGGCCTGGTCTATCCCTTTTTCTAAACCTCAAAAGATTTCATCTGTTTAAGTACATGTAGAGACAGCAATCTGATATGTAAATCTGACTTCTCCTGGAAAAGGAGAGAGAAATGAATTAGTATCAAATGAAAATAGTAGAACTGTTGGGTACAGCTATAACTGTGAAACAGTTTATAAGAAGGTCTCGCCATGAGAGCTTCGATCTCGGACTGTCCTAGCTTAAGTTCATTTTACTTGGAAAGTTGTAAAAAACAGATCTTGGGGAATCTTTTAGAGATATTTCTCATTAAGGTTTTAGGCCTATGGAAAAAGAATCTAAATGTAAAAAACGACCATGAGCTGATTCTGTGATTGTACTGGTTGAAGGAAAAAGGAACCAGCTGATATCTAGGGAGCAGGATCTCTCTTTTACCCTCTAGGTTCCAGAAGCAACATGCATTTGGGCATACCTACTGCTCAAAAAGTTTATTGCTATCAATGGTTCTATGGCCCATGAAACAGAACACATGACTCAAGAAGGTGCTTTTTAGCCTTTAGATTAATTGGATCATATTTAAAACTGAACCTGGAAATTAAGTGGAATTAAGAAAAAAAGAGAACTGTTACAACTACAGTGAAAACTGCTGCACAGCAATTTGTGCAGAGCTGGAAGTACATAATGCAGAAGGAAGAAGGGTCACAAAGTATGGATATGTGATAAACTGTCAATTGGACTGAAGAGAGGAGATTAGGAATCAGTTTACTGACAGTTACAAGTCCTTTATGCTTAGAGTATGGAGAGCTGGAGAAAGATCACATTAATGTTAAGGAATGAACTAGCTATTGGTAGGGTGACCAGATAGCAACTGTGAAAAAACAGGACAGGGGGTGGGTGTAATAGGCGCCTATATAAGAAAAAGTTCCCAAAAATGGGACTGTCCCTATGTAGGTTTTTAAAAAAAAAAAACCCAGAAAAAAAAGGTACACCTTTACAGTAGGAAAAAAATTCTAGTTCTGCACAATAAATGAGTTCTGTAGGAAAGAAATTAGTCAAGTCTCAATTAGTAATTTTTAGTTGTGATTGTAAATCCACTGAATTATAAAATATCAGAATACTAAAGAACAGAAATGGGAAATAACCAAGACAAAAATACCTGAGTTGGTGGAAATGTTGAGATTGATTCAATTTGAAGGGAAAAAAAATGTTGCAGTTTAAAAAAAAAATCAAAACATTAGATAACCAAGGGAAAGAAACTTACAAGAGACTACTTTATTTTATAATTCAGTGGATTTACAATTATCTCCATTGATTGTCCTGGACATGACACCTGGGTTCCGCGCCGCGCTCTCCCCCTAATCCCCCCCAACCTTTGTACGAGACACTCCTGTTTTGATAAATTACTAAATGGACCATCACAGTTTTGTTCTTTGTTGTGAAAGAGATACAATGCTCCTGATAGGATATGATGGAAGATTTGAATCAACAATAAGTTCACAGTGGAAGAATGGAGAAGGCAAGCTTAGTAGTAGCACAGACAAGAAAGTATACATTATGTAATCAAACTACAAATCCCTATATGGTACAGGAACAGAGTGGGAATCAACAGATGTTACCTATTTTTAGAAAAAACAATCTATATTCTTTCATCTTGCCAGAAAATCAAAAGAAAAAGGAACTTACTTCCTCTTCATCTGGTTCAGCTTCTTCTGTTTCAACAGCAGACATATTAATAACTGGCTTATTCCATGCCAACTTCAAATCCTGTCCTTTGAATCGAGATCCGTGAACAGCAGCCTGAAGCAAGTTAGAAAGTTCTTAGTTTCACATTTCTTTGTGAAAGGGAAATAAAATAATCAACAGTTGATCAGAGACCAAAAGTAAACAGACACTAAGCTTTTACTGGGGGGTTGGCGGGTGTGTGTGTGGAGGAAGTGATTTTTACACATTTGTAAAACTGATTTATGAGCTATTATGGACATCTTAAAATCTAAATAAATTTACTAAACATACCATTACAGTGTATATAGTTCAGGACTTGATAATCAAATGCATTTACAGAGCTGTTCAGCTAAGAGTTTACAAAAAGTAAAAAATACAGTATTAATCAAAATGGAAGTAAAGAAAATAAGCTTAGTAAGTCATGGATCAATTCATGACATGGCTAACGTACTGTCATGAACACCTTACTGAATTTTGATCAGCGTTTCACACCCTTGAAAGATGGACACAAATTGAAAAAACACTTAATACATTTACTTGCTACAAGAACCAAGCATCCCACAAATACAAATGATTCAAATGTAACAAAAATTAAACTTTGTGATTACAACTTATTCTACTGGAAAATGCTCCACTTCCTGCAAACCCTTTGTAATTGAAATGTAAAAATTTTAACTTATGGGATATTCATGCCTTTCTAAGTACCAGATGCATTAAGTGGCTGCTTTGGAAATAGTATGTTCAAATTAAAGTAACATGAACTAGCATAAATCAGCGTTAGCAACATTTCGAAATAACTGTCACGGTCACAAAAGATTTATAGTACAATCTGAAAGTACAGCATAATGTGAAATGTAGAAACAATTACATGTTCAATGACATCTGAACATGAATTGTGTGATATTAAAGTCCCCAGGTATAAATTTTAAATCTGTACATATAAATTTATGATAAATTTAAAAGATTCCATGCTTATTAAAATGCAGCTCAGGAGTTTTTTGTTCATGGTCTCATCACAATGTCACACAACTAGAATTTTTATAAGTACTTATACATGACATTTAGGTTCAGAAACAACTTGTAATCTTTTGAAGAAATTACTGCTACATAAAAATGCAACATTTTATAGCTAGGGAATCCTCCTCTCCCTTCCAGACTAAAATGTCCACCACCATAAAACTTAAGCTTTTTTCAGCCAAAGGTAAAATATTACATTTTCTTCTGAATAAGCCCCAAAGAAAGCTTTTATGATTCAACTAGTTCTGCAACTAATCTTCATTACCAATTACTACTCTTAAAATCTGATTTACTAACAGGCACCAAACAATTTATAATCCAACATGTTTTGAATTATAAAATAAATTTGATTTCTTTGAAAGTTCTAGATTTAGTTTTACAAGTCATACCAGAATGTGGGAGGGAAACTATGTAATAGCAAATTCCTATTTCATAATAAGTTCAAATGTCTTCTCTTCATCATTATGAAAAAATATTGCCATACGAGCTTGCAGTGAAAAAGGCTCTTTCATGATGTTTACTGTATAGGTGGAGTTTCTCTTCAATTAACATTATACACACTTTGTATTGCTTACATATAAAATTTGTGTTAAAAGAATATTAACATTACGAAGTCAAGCACTCAAAAGTTATGAAATGCCAAAATTAAGGTCGCAAACAATTTGGCACCCTTGTGAGTACGCTTTATGATACAGTCTTTAATTACACAATGATGTGCTTTTTTCCCCACAGAACACCTGCCTTGTTCAGTGGACAGCTTGGATGGCACTCAATACATAGATAACTATTCAATATTTACTTTTACCCTCAAGGTGAGAAGGAGTCTGAATCCCAAAGAATAAGCAATTGAATCAAGTGGTTGTACACACTGTTATTGTGTACAAAAATATACCAAGGTCTTTTATGAAAGCTTGTAATGTTCTGACTTTGGTGGTCATTATGAGATACGTATACACAGACTGTGGTATGAATTTACTTAATGATGTATATATAAAGCTGTGCTCATAATCTGTGCTGCAACATTCAGCTCCACCTCTCAGCAGGGAGGGGCTAGCTCCAAGCACCTACTATCTTTTAAAGCAAGGAAAAAACAAGTGATGGGCCATTACATTAATGGGAAAACACTGAAACAACTTGCAGCTGAAAAGAAAACCCCAGTCTTGAAAACTAAGAAAGGAAGGAATTTCCCCCACTATGAATCACCATAGTCTGAGAAATTTAAAAACTAACACACACAAAACTACCCCTGCAAACATTGTGAAAAGAAAAGGGATTTGAAGTGAAATAGATCCAGAATTAAGGGATAGTCTCAAAGGTGGGGGGCTGTCTACGAACCCTACATCCCTCTTCAGGGCTATGCTATAAACTGGGAATCTGAGCAAAGGCAATAGGTAACCTGTCTTAAAAGGGATTCAAATGAGCAAGTGTAAGGTTGCGTCTATGTTTATTTTCTCCATAACTTGTATGGTGTTTGCTTTCCTTATTACTTCATTTTTTAATCTGTAATTTTCCCCTCAAACAAACCTTTTATTTATTTTTTACCCCAAAAGGTCTCTGTTGTGCAAATGGTGTGTAGTGTGTCCCCCAAATGAAGTAATAACTGGGGTGCAGGTTTCATTCCTTTGGGATTGACAAACCAAATGGGAATAGTCAGTGTCTGGTACTTAAGAGCTCGGGGTAGATAGATTTAAGGAGACCTGAGACTGGAAAGGCTGTTGAAGTCATCCTGCAATGAGTATTTAGGCTGGAGGAAGCCAGGATGAGACCTTTATGCCTGTAAACTGGCTACTGGTGTCAAGGTTCTGAGCCTTGAGAGCATAACATTAAGGCACACAAAGTTATACGGCAGATGGTAAGAGAGCCCCTGGACTGGTCTGAGTGATTCCCAAAACATCACAAATTGCATATAGCAAAGGGGCCAAATCCAAGGACAACCTTAAACCTGGCAATTCCTAATTTTTGAGTGCTTGACTTTGCTTAAAGTTAGTCTGTAGGCAATTTCCTAAATTTTTGAAAAAAACTAAGTTAAATTTCATCACATGGAACCATACAGGGATCATTACTCTGATTAAGTGTGAGTTTCCTATACATTCTAACATGCTTACCTGTCCTATGTATTTATATGGATCCATTATAGCATCTGAATGCCTCACAAATGTTAATGTATTTATTTTCAATACCTGTTAGGTAAGGAAGTGTCATCCACATTTTACACTGGGGAACTGAGGCACAGACAACTTGTCCAAGGTCAAACAGGAAGTTTGTGACAAAGTAGGGAATTGAACCCAAGTTTCCCTGAGTTCCACTTATTAAAGCACTGCACTGGCATGCTTCCTCCCATTTAATTAACAAATTAACATTTAATAGTTTCATTAAATGTTTAGAAAGCAGTAATATTTAGGGAAAGTTTCATACTGATACATTATTCCATAAGCAAGCACTCTAATTTTATTTCAAAGTGAACTTGATGCTTTGGATGAATTAAATATAACTGCATAGTAAACCCAAAGAATAATGAATTAGTTCCCAAATTAAATTTCAGTAATCACAACCTATATCATCTCTTAGAAATGTTGGTGAATTGAGAAATTAAAGATACATAGTCAAAACAAATTTCTAGGACTTGATATACCCTACAAATTCCCAAGAAATCAAAACTTCTATACAAATAAGGGACATGAAAAAATACATAAAGAAAACCCTTTGAATAACTTGTTTCACGATTCTGCATTTCTGATGTAAACTACAACGAAAGGGAAAACAATCAAGCCATGGGGAATTGAGGTAACTCTCATTGGCAAAAATAAGGAACAATAAACTTGTAGGGGGGTCCTGCCAAAGCAAGACATCCATTCATGAATTACCACTGGGGGGGATGTCTTGCTTTGACTCATGCAAGTTATACTTTAATACTTTTAACTAGCTCAGAATTTCCCTCCTCTTAAGGAATTCAGTTAATCTGCTGGTCTGAAAGATTTTTTGAAAAAAATATGTTACTCAGTAATCTAATTTCATCTAAAATCAAACCTGTGTGTTTATTGGATTCCTCTTTGATAATCAACTCAAAAGCAGTCAACATAAGATTCAACTGTTCTGAAATTATACTTAATTCTTACATTTAAATTTAGTTCAGTTTAAGTATGGCTAATATGAGATATCCTTTTAAAGTACTTTTAATATGAAGAATATACTTACAGCTTCAGCTTCTGCTCTAGTCTTAAAAGTAATCACTGCATGGAGAGAAGAGTCGTCTATCTGGCAATCTTCAATTTCACCATATTGCTTTCAATAAGAGAAAAATGTAAACTAATTGAAAGATTCCTCTTCTATGTACTAAGGGCTAGTCTATACTGGCAGCGCTAAAGCACTGCCGCGGTAGCGCTTTAACATGGCTTGTGCGGTCGCAGCGCAGCTCTCCCAGCACTCTAAAAAAAAAAAAACCCCACCTCCACGAGGGGCATGGCTCCCAGTGCTGGTCTACACTGGTGCTTTACAGTGCTGAAACTTGCTGTGCTCTGGGGAGTGTTTTTTCACACCCCTGAGCGAGAAAGTTGCAGCGCTGTAAATTGCCAGTGTAGACAAGCCCTAAAAAAAAATCACATGGACTTGAAAATTAGATAGAACTGGAATTGATACACACTGAAGAGACCTTAATGGTTAACTTGTCTTTGTGAGAAATACTATATAATTTTTATATGCACTTTAAAACACTGAACACTGAAGTATTTGGACTCCTTTTGCAAAAATTTACTAGTGCATACTATCAGGATGAATCATGGCTCTCCTCTTCTCTTTCAGAGCCACTGACTCCATCATTGTCAGGAAAATGTCTGCAGAAAGACTAATCTTACAATGTGCCCAAAAGGTGAGAAGACTCAAATTCAGTCTTATCTCCAGTGACAGCAAGTTCCAGAGCTTAAGGTTCTCTACCAAGAAAGCTCTGCTCTGGTCCCTATGGAGCATACTTGGGCTCCATCTCCTCAAGCATCCCTGACAATCACATCTGCGTAGTTAGAGTGCAGAGAGATGTGGTCATAACTGAGCTCTAGCTCATTCAGGGTTTTACAGAAGAGGACCATAAAATATTTTAAACTGTAGCAGATAATATACATATTAATACAAACCAAGACAAACTTTTTTCAAATTGCTGTGCAAGAGAAATATGATCTCACCATATTTTCTCTCAACTAGAAGTATTTTGGTCTGAAATATAGTTGCAAACACTGTAAGAGCAAAGCTACTAAAAACAAACACTGATGTAGAACTCTGTAAGGCACATGATGAAGTGCCAGAGGTTTCTGCATCAATTTGTTGATAAGCATCATAATATTGATGTTTATATTTAAAGTGTGATATTTTTAAATTTTTATCCGTTTAAATAATCAGTTGCACAAAAGATATATTTTAAGCTTTTCCCCCCAATTTTTATCAATTTAAATTGTCTCAGTTGCAGGAAACTACAGGTAGGGTGGTGGTCAGAAAATTATTTATTGATAGTGGATGTTGAGGGTCAAAAAAATTAAGACATTATAAAACTTAAGATACAAACTGTCAACATGGCTTGTCATAAGTAAATATCCTTAAAACAAAAATTCTCAAGTAGCATTTTTCTTACTTTGCCTATGTGTATATTTTTATTACTATCGAGGGAAGGTGGTTTTTTCCATTGGTTTGTGCATGTATGGTGAAATCGGCATTTACCAACATTTACAGATAAAAAACGAATCCTTCCAATCGTATGTCATCATGGGCCACCAACCCAGCACCACCACCTGCGCATTAAACTCAACAACCAAAATTAGACCAAAGTATTATAGTCCACAGAAGACTAAACTATTGTGTGAGACAGGCAGAAAATAGTAGGGCCCAAGGTGCACCAATACCCGAGGCCTCTGCAATGGCAGGGAACTGATTAAGTGAGAGATATCAAGATGATCTTGGCAAGTGACTCAGACCTAATGCTGCAGAAGAAAAAAAAACATCCAAAGTCACTGCCAATCTGATGTGGGAGAAAATTCCTCCCCAACCCCGCAAAGTCCCCAAACACTTTTATTAAGAAGACAAAATTAGTTAAATGCAACACTATCAAAGGGTTTAATTGTGGAAACAGGGAAAAGACAAGTTATGAGAGATATCATAACCATAAACCTATCCCCACACAGCAGGTTTCCATTGACAGATGCAGACTCCGTCTCTTCACAAGGAGCTTCCTTCTGTCTCCAGATAAGGAGACAATAAACAGAGTACATTAACCTCTCTCATAGTAGAATGCAAAATCTTAAAGGTGACCTTGCAAAGTTTTTGGGGAAAATTTTTTAATGGCACTAGTGTGAGCTTATGTTTTAAAATCCTACTAGATATTTACAAAAAACCCCAAAGTCTTTTTTTCCAGTTCTTATTTTGCCTTGAAATTGGTGTTTTTGAACACACACCTTTGCTTCTGCAATTTGTGTAACTATTTTCTATGAAAGTGACATGCCAAACCCATGTTTAAAGACATGTTAATTACTGACTACAGTCTGAGTTCGCCCCCCTCTCAGTCTCTCTGTACAAAGAGGCAGCAATTTAGCTATGTTAACAATACAATCTAGCAGCGTGCAAATTAAGAGAGATTATTTGCATCCGCTTGCTATGCGGATAGCACTGATGTAAGAAGGGTTGGAGCTCAAGTTCTTCTCACTCTGGTTTCTTCAGAGGAAGGGGGCAAAGCCACTATTTAGGTTTTTTTGTTGTTGTTTTTTTTTAAACTATGATGAAAACAGATTGTCAAAAGCAAAGGCAAAAGCAGCTCTTCATGGATCATAAATTAGTTGAAAAAGTAAACAAAAAAGCTTCAGAGGTCAACTTTAATTACAACTTCAGTAATATCAGCAAATATTCAGACTTGACATATATGCACAGGTTAAATGTGAGGTCTGACTTTCCAGAAAATTAACTCTTTACACTAAAAGTAGTATAATTATTATGAATTCTGATTTACATTTATTTTAATGCCTCGTAGAGGAGTTTAAAATATTGTTTTAACTGAAAATCTAAATGTAATGTTGGCTGAAGAATCTTACTAATGTCCATATAATAACTAGTTAAGTTTCCCAATAATAATAAAAAGTCATTTCAATACATCCATTTGTATAGCCATACTCTGCTGCTGGAAATGTGACTGCTACAGAAGAATAAAAACTGACATAAGATTATGTGTCTTATCCTCTAAGTCAACCACATCTTGAGAGCTGTTGGGCCACAACTGACTCCTGTTCCTGGTACACAGGCTGCTCCTGTTGTGGTGAATGTTCAAAGACAAACAGAAGGCAGACCTGACTGACTGCTCCACAATCTCAGTGCAGGACTCTCTCAGCCACCAGTAAGAACCACAAGAGCTAAATCTCAAGAGAATTGATTGTGACACAGCCTGAACTTATTTTTGAGAGCTCTGTAACATCACCAGTATCCACTCTGCAAAATGAATAGGTTTCTCCTTCATTGCAGGCTTGAAAAGAAGAGATATAGATCAGGCAATTTTTGCCTCTTGTTTGATTTTCTATATGCTAATATAACGGACTGCTGACAAATATAAACCCAGCATCAAATTTTGAACTGCAGCCCTAAAATTAAGAAGTTAGGAAAAGGGAATTCTGGCTTTGTCCGTGTGCCATTTTGGGGACACAAAGACTTCTGGGAGTGGTACTAAGATCTTGCAGTTGTTGTACAGTTCTGGTCTCTACTCTCAAACTCAAAAAAGTGGGTATAACTCACTGAGACAGGACTGTCAGGCATAAATAAAGTTGAAGCAAGTGTATCTACAAAAAGGCAGTTTGTTTACACATTACCCTGTTTTGTTACAACACAGACGTCTGTTAATCTCTTTTGAATATGGTATTCTGTTGTTTAGAGGAGTGGTCCAAGATTTCTTTTCATTCTTATACTCCTCCAGTTCTGGCAAATGTCCATTACCAGTTGTTGTTCTGCATGATTTTTACCCAAGGACTTACTACTACCACCACTCTAACAGTAGAATGCTAGGATATTGAATAATTGACAATAGAAAATTTTACCTTCAGATTCTCTCCCTGGTGTACACAACACCCACGTAAACAAACAGGGAACAATTTAGCATCACGTATGATTCTTTCACCCTTTTCCTATGCTCCTTTTCTTTGGCAGTAACTTTGGATGATTTTTCTCCTTCTACAGCAGGGGCGGGCAAACTTTTTGGCCTGAGGGCCACATCGGGTTTCATAAATTGTATGGAGGGCCGGTTAGGGGAGGAGGTCATGGCCAGGCCCCCACCTCCCATTCCACCCCCCGGATTCCTGCCCCATCCAACCCCCCGGTTCTCTGACGGCCCCTCCGGGACCCCTGCCCCATCTACACCCCCCCGCTCCTGGACCCTCGCTATCCCATCCAACCCCTCCTCTCATTCCTGATGGCCCCGCCGGGACCCCTGCCCCATCCAACCACCCCTTCTCCGTCCCCTGACTGCCCCTGGAACTCCTTCCCCTGACTACCCCCTGCCACTGCATCCAGTCCCCCATCCCCCCGCCCTCTTCCTGACTGCCCCACTCCGGAACCACTGCCCCCATTCAACCTCCTGTTCTCCTCCCTGACCCCTATCTACACCCCCATCCCCTGACCACTCCCCCCAAACTCCATTGCCCTCTATCCAACCCCCACTGCTCCTTGCCCCCTTACCACGCTGCCTGGAGCACCGGTGGCTGGCGGCACTAGTCGCGCCACCTGGCTGCAGCCAGGCCATGCCACTGCCATCGCGCAGCACAGAGCACTGGTTCAGGCTGGGCTCTGCAGCTGCGCTGCCCAGCTCACAGCCCCGCCGTCCAGAGCATTGCGCCGGCAGTGGAGTGAGCGAGCTGAGGCTGTGGGGAAGGGGGACAGCTGGGGAGGGGGCAGAGGCTAACCTCCCAGGCCAGGAGCTCGGGGCCAGGCAGGACGGTCCCGCAGGCTGGATGTGGTCTGCGGGCTGTAGTTTGCCCACCTCTATCTACAGCATGGGGTGTTAGTCACTTTGCAAGATCATCTTGATACATCTCACTTAATCAGTTCCCTGCCATTGAAGAGGCACCGGGCATTGGTGCACTTTGGTCTGTACTATTTTCTGCCTGTCACATATTAATACTTTATTCGGCTGTTTCTAAAGAATGCCACCTGAGTTAAGTAAAAGTTCACCTTTTTCCTTTCCCGACCTTGTTTGAAGTCCTTCCATAGTTTAGAAACAGAAAGCTCTTTTTAAAGGTAGAGAACCTACTTTAGAACTCCTTGGTTAATTAAATACTGGATTCTAGTTGATTAGAATCACCCCTTGGAAGTTTTTCCCTGCACTACCACAAAACTACTAAATCCAAGGAGAAGAAATGTTGAAGTTACTACATACCGCAAAATGAGGAAGAAGATCTTCTCTATCACTTTCTGTGAATGCAGAAATCTCCAGCGCCCTCGGTCGATGATCCACTACTGCATGAACTGGAACCCCTCTTCCACGACCCCGGCCTCGTATTCCTCTGCCTCTGCTACGTGATGCACCCCGACCTCGTGCATTAATTCCTCTACCACGACCTGAAGAAAGAATCCCTCGTTTTGCAGCCTAAAAAGTTTAAACATAACTTCAGTCCACAACACATGGGCTAAACATTATTTTCACTGAATTAAAATACAATCATGTTCCAATCACAATCTTTGTTAATGTCAAATTTAGAGACTTATTCCTAGCAAGAGAAGTGGATGTGGGTTTTGTTTCAAATAAATTTAAGCATTTTAAGATGATCACCTTCAAAATTCAAGTAAACTAACTCTCAGACTTGTCCTAAGGAACCATTGTGAATGCCTTTATGATTCTGAAAAAAAAGGTTACCTTTGTTATACGAGATGTGTTGCAAATCACTTAAGTGTGTGCACGCGCTCAGTGCATTTGAGCCAGAGAGTTCTATGTAGCAGTACCTGTCAGAGCAGGGCATGCTCCCTGCACTGCTTCATGCCGAAGGTATAAAGGGTAGAGCTGCCCTGATACTCCTTCAGTTCCTTCACAGTGGCATCGTGATGAATACATTGTGAAGCAGAGATGAAGAAGGGAAGGTTGTGAAATAGACATGTGCAATGCATCTCGAACATTACAGTACAGATAAGTAACCATGTTTTCTTCTTTGAGTGCTTGCATATGTCTATTCCTCTTAAGTGACTCCCACTGTGGAAGTGGAACAAGGAGTCTGTTTGAAGAGAGACTACAGGACTGTTCTTCCAAAGTTTGAGTCAGTTCTGCAGGTAGCAATAATCGTATACTACTTGGCAAAAGCATGTACTAATTCCAGGTTGCCGTTTTACAGATGTCTGCTATAAGCAGATCTCTCAAGAAGGCAAAGAAAGTTGCTTGAGCTGTGGTGGAATGAGCTCACACCTTTGAAGGAGCTAAAGTGTTTGTTACCTCATAACTTCTTGTTATACACAGTTATCCAGTAACAAAGTCTCTGAGCTGACGTCATCTGCCCTTTCATTATATCTGCACAAAAAGACATGGAGATTAGCTAAACGATTTAGTCCTGTCCATATAGAAGGACGGGGCACATCAGATGTCTAATGAATGGAGCCTTTCCTTGCCCTTATGCATATGAGACTTAGGAAAAAAAGGTGGGTAAATAGACAGCCTGATTAAGGTGGAAGTTGGACACCATTTTCGGAATAAATTTTGGATGTGCCCTCATGGAGACTTTAAAGAAAACAGTGAACGGGGATGTCCCACCATTAAAGCCTGCAGCTCACCTACTCTTCTTGCAGATAGACAAAAAGAAAGAAACTGGCCGACGGGTAGGCTAAGGAGCAGGTTGTTAAAGGCTCAGACAGAGATCTGATTAAAAGCTGACAGTACAAGGTTCAAGTATCAAGGAGGAACCAGCTGCTTAACTGAGAGGTAAGGGGAGAGTAAATTCTGTTTACCCGTTTAGAGAATCTAACCCACCATAGAGTTAGAGAATACCAAACACTTTTGTATAGAAGGGTGGATAGCAAAGAAAGCAGCTAAGGGTACTCAAGTCGGGGTTTGAGTGAAGTACTTGACCATAATGAGGATAGAGAATGTCCCCTTCTCTGTCTGGACAAAATGTTAATATTGATTGAATGGTCTGTGCAGGTCTGAGAAAAAAATATTGCCTCAAACAAGAATGGGCTATCAGTATAATCTCTCCCTATCCTGTTATAGCTTGAGTATGACCTTGTGTATGAGTGGTACTCGAGGAAACTCATACATCAGAGTTGACCTCCAGGGAAGGAGGAAAGCATCTGAAAGAGAGCCTGGGCTCAGACTTGCTCTGAAATAGAACTGATGGCACTTCCTGTTCTGTCTTGTTGCGAACGGGTTCATACTGATAATCCCACACTTGCAAAAAAATAAATCTGAGTATACTGAGCTTCATTGCCAGTCATGATCCTCCTGAAAAGTCCTGCTGAGGTGGTCTGCTAGGACATTCTGAGCTCCCAGGTGAAATGCTGACAGAGTGATTTCATTCTGGATGCAAGAGTTATATAGGTGGATGGCCTTGTGACATAACGGTATGGATATGGCACTTCCCTGCCTGTTGACATAAAACATTGGTGTCATGTTGTCCTGGAGGACTTGGATAGTTTGGTCTTTGATTCAAGGTAGAAAGACTTGACAGGCTTTATGTATGGCTCACAGCTCCAACATACTGATGTGGAATGCTCTGTAGTGACGTCAATCTACTCTGTTTTGAAACAGGAGTAGATTAAGTTATATGGAACTTCAGTGCATGGCAGCAGGGGCCACATGCACACAGTGCACAGCAGGCTAGTGAGGGGTAGATTTACAACCAAGTTTACTGTGAACTAGGTGTTTGTGTACATAAGCCCCCAAGCTCATGGAACTCAGGACCCAGTGGTGTGAGGTGATGGATACCCAAGCACCACAAAATGGCAGAATCTGTCCCCAAAGGGAGGAGAAGAAAAAGGAAGAACTTATATTACTGGTATTCTTCTCTTTCGTGGGCAGTCAAATTGACTGGTCCAATCCTGCTAGTTGCTGTATAGTCAATGACTAAGAGGCAAATGATGCCTCCTCTGTGACATGAGACCCCATTTGACAGAAGAAGATGATCTGGGTTGGTAGAAAGGTTGTCATAGTTGTTGCTGTGGTCTGTATTGCTTCTTTCAGGGAGCTGGCATGTAGATCCCTAGTGAACAGTGTGGCAAGTGAGTCCTTGAGGCTATGTCAGGCCTCATCTCCTCTCTTATCTGACAAAAAAGACCAGAGATCCCTCAAAGGGCAAGTCCTCAATGATCTGTTGCACTTCTGCACGTATGCCCAAATTCTGAAGCCACAACAATCTTCTTATGGTGAATTTACTCATGGAGTCCCAATACATATAATCATATTTAGACAGAAGCGCCTCATAGTTACAAATGTGCAACTGTAGATTCGAGAAGAACTATATTTTCCTGCCAAATAAATCTAGTTTCATTAGCACTGTTTCTTATGGTGTAGTGTGAAAATGACGGTGGCACTAATATTCATTTGCAGCTGAGTACCAGGGAGCCCAAGGTTCGATGTGAATACAATAGCTCATAACCCTGAACAGGTACCTAATAGCATCTGTTTGTTGTCAGGGTAAGGGTGGCTGCAGTCTGCCAAAGGGGCCTGCAAAATCTTACAGTGCCTCATTAATAGGCAGTCTACTCCGCCTGGACCTGAGGACTGCAAAATATCACAAAGCTGAGGACAGACTCCAGCACAAACTCGGCTTTCACTCCCACAGCTGCTTCCACCCTTTCTCATAAGATCTTGATAAGTCTTAAAGTCATCTGGTGCTGGTGACAAGGATTCAAAGTAGTACCTCATCAGGAGAAGACAAAGTATTAAGAGGGGACAGCTCTTCTACTTGATGGGATGGATTCCCATGTGAACTTTAGTCTGCTGGTTGGACCAGGACAAACTCAGGAAGGTCTAGCTGTTGAGAGGTCTGAGAAATCGTAGAAGCCCCTGGAGCAGGATGGGGTGGAGAAGAACTGTGCTGAGATGGGACAAGTCGTGCACTTTTAATGGACTCCTCAGGGTGCCCAATAGGGCCACAGAGTAAGGCATAAGTGGCCACTGAGATGAGTCCCAAGGACAACTCTTACAGTAAACACAGCAAGAAGCTCACCTGCTACGTGATCTCGACCATCTCGCCAAAGATTAAGTAGGCCAATAAGATTTTTCTGGATCTGGTAAGGGAGGGATCGCCCCAGATATATTCAGAGTCAGACACTGGTCCATCATGTACTCCCTCAGGCAAAGCTCTCTCAATTTTTGAGTCCTTTTTTTTAAAAGGAACAACAGATGTCACACCTTTCCCTAATGTGACCTTCACACAAACACAACAAATAGCAGTGTTAGGAACAGAACAGTGGGGTAGCGCTTTAACGTCTTTGCCCCTTTTTCCCTCCCCCCTGCTGCTGATGGGGGGGGGGGGAGGAGCAGCTGCCCTGGGGCCAGCATTTTAAAAGGGCCTGGGGCTCCAGGCCGCCACGGGTGTTTAATATTACTTTGACCCCTGGCCTTCTGTCTCTAAATATGTCAGTGGTGTATAGCCTGATGAATAGGGCAAAATACATGATGTTCTAATTATTCCATGAACCCAGAGACAAGTAGTTTACAGCCTTTTAATCCAGTTTCCTAGATAAGCTGGGAGAGTACAATATGATGGGGGCTAATTTAGCTACAACGAGTCAGGAAAACGATCTTGGAGTCATCGTGGATAGTTCTCTGAAGATGTCCACGCAGTGTGCAGAGGCGGTCAAAAAAGCAAATAGGATGTTAGGAATCATTAAAAAGGGGATAGAGAATAAGACTGAGAATATATTATTGCCCTTATATAAATCCATGGTACGCCCACATCTCGAATACTGTGTACAGATGTGGTCTCCTCATCTCAAAAAAGATATACTGGCACTAGAAAAGGTTCAGAAAAGGGCAACTAAAATGATTAGGGATTTGGAGAGGGTCCCATACGAGGAAAGATTAAAGAGGCTAGGACTCTTGAGCTTGGAAAAGAGAAGACTAAGGGGGGGCATGGTAGAGATATATAAAATCATGAGTGATGTGGAGAAAGTGGATAAGGAAAAGTTATTTACTTATTCCCATAATACAAGAACTAGGGGGTCACCAAATGAAATTAATAGGCAGCAGGTTTAAAACAAATAAAAGGAAGTTTCGCAGCACATAGTCAACTTGTGGAACTCCTTACCTGAGGAGGTTGCGAAGGCTAGGTTGCGAACGCTTACCTGAGGAGGTTGCGAACGCTTTTTAACAGCGTTTAAAAGAGAACTGGATAAATTTATAGAGGTTAAGTCCATTAATGGCTATTAGCCACGATGGGTAAGGAATGGTGTCCCTAACCTCTGTTTGTCAGAGGATGGAGATGGATGGCAGGAGAGAGATCACTTGATCATTGCCTGTTAGGTTCACTCCCTCTGGGGCACCTGGCATTGGACACTGTCGGTAGACAGATACTGGGCTAGATGGACCTTTGGTCTGACTCGGTACAGCCGTTCTTATGTTCTTCGTATGTCATTGAACATAAAAACACAAGAACATAAGAATGGCCATACTGGGTCAGCTGGGTCTTCTGACAGCGGCCACGGCCAGGTTCTTCAGAGGGAAGTAACAGAACAGGTAACCATCAGGTGATCCATCTCATGTTGCCCATTCCCAGCTTCTGGCAAACAGAGGCTAGGGACAATTCATAGCATGGTTTTGCATCCCTGCCCACCCTGGCTAATAGCCATTGATTGTCCTATCCTCCATGAACTTATCTATAAAGTTTCCAAGACTTATTGTCCTAGGACACCTCAGCTACTATTGTGACAACATCTTTAGTATAATGGCCTTTAACCATGGCTTCACACTTTGCACTCTTGGTTGCTCAATCTCGGGAACTAAACACACTCAGCTGATCACACTGGAAATGAAAAGATGAAACATTCCCCCTAACTTGGGTTTTCTACTATCATATCGAAACTAAGATTAGAATCCATCTAACTCCAGACAAGAAGCATCAAACACAGTAATCCATTTCAGTACCCAGTAAACGACAGTGAATCCTTACAAGTTAATCTTCCTCGTGGCAAGTCAATCTAGTGAGTCACTGACCACTCAAGGAAAGCTATAGAGATTCTGGCCCTGAAATATCTACTGCTTCTTTACTAACCCCACAGATCCTCATAATTCACCCACGAAAGCTCATGCTCCAAAACGTCTGTTAGTCTATAAGGTGCCACAAGACTCTTTGCTGCTCATAATTCTTTGATAACCACAAGAAAGAAGGAAACTTGAGAGTTTGTTGTTGTAGTCTGTGGCAAGGTGGGCTGGTGCCGAACTAGGGAGGTGCATGTCATCTATCACCCTACCATAGTTTGGGAACCTTGTTGCTGAAAATCCATCAACTATGTCCTGCACATTGCTGAGCGAAACGATTAATGGCCTTACACACTTGCATGACAATGACCACCGCTGTGGATTTTCCAACTCTAAAATGATTTCCCACTGACTAGTAGCAACCCAACATTGCAAGGTTCCAGAGTGTCATGGCCACTCGCTTCTCCACTGTCAATGCATCTCTTTCGCATCTAGAAGTTCTGCAGCCAGTGCTTATTGTCACAAACTTGTCTTACAATGTGATCCCACCAGTCAATGCTCATTTCTTGGTCATAGAAGTGGCACACCTCCACCTACAACTGCTCCATGAACACAACAGACTTGAATTGTTTTTAATTGTCATGTCCCCCCATTGTTGGAGAATTTCCTGCAGGTCTGCAAGTACAAGAGAAGCATAAGTCCTGTATTTGCAACGCTCATGAGAATTTATAACTCTGCAGGCTCCATGTTCCTCGTCAAAGATATTGGACACTGAGAAGTGCCATGCAGGTTTGTGGAATACAAAAAAAAAAGGCACAAAAATTATGGTATATGGATGACATTATGGGATGGAGAAAGTTGCATGCTGGAACTTGACCACTAGCTCCCAGAGATGCCTGCATGACTCATTTCTATTCCACACTGTGAATGCAGATGGCAGCATGTGGCACACTGGGTTACGTACCCATGGTGCACCGTTCTTTGCATCAACACAAGCACTCCTAATTTGTACATGCAGGGCTGATGCAAGCAGCCAAATATGCATACACACAAGTGACATACTAACTTTGGTAGCTGTAAGCTGATGTAACTTGTGTCAACCACAGTTTGTAGTGTAGACATGGTCTTAGATACCGCCAATATGCTACAGCCCTGTTAATCAGGAGTCAGGCCAAGACATGGAACAGAGCATACTGGTGACTCTAAAGAATGATCTCCTGGTCACGGGCATATGTCAGACAACTCTTTGCTGGACATCTACAGTATTTGATACAGCTGACTATGAAATGTGCTTTTATGCCACTCACCCTGAGAATAAGGGGGAGATTCTATTCCCCAGCCTCCAGAACCCTCACCTGTGGGTCCCTAAGTCACTAAGGGAGATCACGAAATAGAAGGGACTAAAATGTGAGTAATATGCAGAAGACATCCAGTTCTACTCCACGTGCACATAAGATGCAAGAAACACCTCTCCACACGAGTTTTCCAAGGAAAGGGCCTGTCTGCAATCAGCAAGTGACTTAACAACTGCCTAGAACTGAATCCAGAAGAGATTAAATTAAGGTACTGATGATGGGATGAAGGAAGCACTCCAAAAAACTTGCCACCGTTATAACATCACCCTCAACCCTACTTTTCTGCTTTGGTGTTTACCTCGATTCCTCATTTCAATACATCCTGTCACAGTCATGCCAGTCAATTTTAAATTTAGCCACGATTCATTCATCCATGGCCTCTAGGCATGATTATTGTAACTCCCTGTACCTAAGAATGAAACCATGAATCTAAAAAAACTAAAGATAAACACAGGACACTAGAAAAAGTCCTCCACTCTCCGTAGTGGCTTCCCCATTGAAAACAGGGTGAAGTTCCAAGTTCCGGTCCTTATCTTCAAATCCCTCCATGATCTGGCCTTCTACGATTATGACCTCCCGAAACAGCTGTGTTCCACTGAGACAACAGAATTATCAATGTCAAGGGTGAAACTTGTGTATGCAGAAAATTACAAATGGGAAGTACAACTCTATGGGCCTGAAGTCATGACCATATGAACACCACTGTCTTTAGATTAGGATGCAACACACAACTTTAGCCTTCTTGTATTGAACACTAATCTCTTCTCTTGAACCCGCAAAATAGAGTCCAATTTCTGGAGACATAAAGGGAGAGACTGACAGAATTAACAATACATTTGTGTATAATTTATAATTTTGTGAAGTACTCATAGCAGTGATGGGTGCCGGAGTAAGAATTTACACAGATCTTATAAGCACCATACAAAAGTCCCAAGATGGAGGAGATTCTGAAGCTGGTGTATACACATCAGCACTTTCAAATATCTTGTAATCCTACAATGACTGAAGGCAGAAAAGCTTTGTACTAATGGATGGTAAGCAGAAATGGCTGCCAAGTGCACTTAACAATAGTAAGACTGTCTTGGCTTTTCTTTTTTTTTTGGCAGTCCAAGAATGTAGGAATTGATGTTGACAAAAGGTGACAATTTGACAGCCAAGATCCATAGTGAAAAGCTCATTCATTTTAGAACACTACATTTTCTTGTAAATGCCTTTTGAGAGTGTAAAAATATGTTGTGCACTTCCTGAGAACACCTTAATTTCTAACAAGGTACCATGATCCAAACAGCCCAATGATGACAGAGAATTTGATCTTACTCTTAGACAGAAGATTCAGAAGTATAGGAAGAATTAGAGACTGATGACAGGCCCAGAAGATCTGAATACCAGAATACACCCAGGGAATCCATTAAAGTATCTCTCATTGTTAATATTCATATTTCAGTAGAGAGCAGAGGACCCTTATCAGCACTGGAGTCCCATTTTACTAGGCACTATACAAACGCAGAAGTAGACACAGACATTGCTTCAAGCATCTTGCAGACTTTGTGGAAATAGGGGTAATGGAAGATAAACTTTATAGAAAGTCCTGAACCAAATCAAACAGGAAGATATCCTTCAGGAAATCTGGACCTCTCTTCACTTAAGCCATGAACAGGATATACGTTGAGTGTTCCTTGAAACACAAGTCTCTTTACCAATCACTCCACTTTCTGAATAGAGATTATACTACCAAGTCTTTTAGGGATCACAAGGCCGCTTGTGACTCAAGCTATAAGAATGCCTTTCCCTGACAACTTGAGGGCTATTTGATAAATCTGAACTTAATACACCAGTCCTAAAATATCACTGCTGAGCAAGGAAGACAATGTGATTCCTTGTTTCCTCATATAATACTGGAATATTGTTAACTGCATCACATATCCTCCTTTTGCCTGAAGGAGGAAAAACTTCAGAACCACTCATACTGATTGAGATGCCAAAACGTGTAGTTTTCTTCTCCAGAAATTCCAATCATGCTTGTGAATCCAAATATTTGGAGTAGATCAACAGTTAAATGGCCATGTAATTAAGCATACAGGCACATATTTGACATAATGTGTATCTTATTGGTCTCTGCAATTTAGAAGCCTATTATAGGTGCAGTTGGTTGCACTGCAAACACTAAAGGTGGTCTGACACTTCATATTATAAGAACCTGTTTTCAGTAGCTTTTAACTTTCCCAATTTTTAAATGGTCAAGATGATATTTCCCATGCCAGATGTCTGCCCTCAAGCTAACTTATTTGGGAAAGTTTCTTTTTATAGATTGCAAATAATTTTTGTTCCCTAAGACTACACCTCCCTGTTGAAATTCATATGAAAAGCCTCTCAAAATCTTGCAGTATAAGATCCACACATATCTCTCATATGAAATGTAAATAAAAGTGACAGTATTTTTGCCACAGTATTTCAGAAGTATAAGTTTTACAACCTATCATCAAGGCATTACAAGGCCATTTGGAAAAGAAAAATGCTGTAAGGAATTAACAGTATTGTCTCAGCATTAGTTAAAAAGGGGCCTACAAATGCGAATTTTCTTTTTGGTTACAGAAATTATTTTAACAAAAGGGAATTGTCAGAAACAGTTTACACAGTGCAAATGAGAGCACCACAAGCAAAGCATATGTTAGTCAGCAAGGAAGTAATAATCAAGATGCAAGTTAAGCACAATAACTTCTCCTTCAGTTTGCTGAAAATCTAGTATTTTGAATATTGGTAAGCAGTTGAATTATGTGAAACTTCTTTCACAGCTTTTATGTACACTCCTAGTACATTTATTTTCCTTAACACTTGAAAACGTATTGTTTGAAAATGTATACCATTTCCATGTGGTGCAGGGCCGCCCAGAGGATTCCGGGGGCCCGGGGTCTTCGGCGGCGGGGGGCCCTTCCATTCCTGGACCCGCCACCGAAGTGCCCCGAAGACCCGCGGCGGGGGCCCCCCAGCCACCGAATTACCGCCGAAGCGGGACCCGCCGCCGAAGCGCAGCCCGGTCTTCGGTGGTAATTTGGCGGAGGGGGGCCCCGCCGTGGGTCTTCGGGGCACTTCGGCGGCGGGTCCCGGAAAGGAAGGGCCCCCCCACGCCGCTGAATTACCGCCGAAGACTGAGCTGAACTTCGGCGGCGGGTCCCGCTCCGTCTTCGGCGGTAATTCGCCACCAGGGGGAAGACCGGGAGCGAAGACCGGGAGCGGCAGAAGCTCCTGCGCCTGGCCGCACAAGAGTTTGCCAGGCACCCCGGAGCGAGTGAGGGACCCCGCTCCAGGGGCCCCGAAAAACTCTGGTGGGGGCCCCCGTGGGACTCGGGGCCTGAGGCAAATTGCCCCTCTTGCCCCCCCCCGGGCGGCCCTGGTGTGGTCTGCTCAGTGTAACTACAGAAAGACATGTCAATTGTCAGCACTGCCCAGCAACTATAGTTAAAGAGCAAGCTATATTGCATCTCGATACACACACTATCAGCAAAACTTTCAGTTAATTTTTAATTGAAGACAATTAGGACCCATAAATTTATGGTAAAGAAAAGATTACAGTATCTTATAAATATATTCAATAAATAGATATTATACATTCCAGAGTATTTTAATAATTATTAATTAGTAATCCTGAATGGCACATAAAATTGCTTAAGAGTGCGTGCTATGAAAATCAGACTTTTTTTTAAAGCTGGTATTTTTTTTTTCAAACAAGACTTTCTAAAAAAAATGCAGGCATATATTTTTGTACATGGCACATTTCTTGAACAAATTCTATTTACATATAGTTTTTGTAACAGAATTTTAATCTCAGCACAAGAGTTAATCTACAACCTTTTAAAACAACTATTAGAGAAGAACATTGTTTCTCTCTAATACATTTAACACTTTTGTTAATATTAGGCTATTTTTAACAGGCTGATGTTCCTTTAAAGAAAAGAGTAAGTAAGGACAGCTTTAGCCTTTCTTTATAAACACCCACAGCACCATCTACAGACAAAATTTTAAAATGCATGCTAACAAAAGTTACCTACTGCAAATCTATAAAGTATCAGGTGACAATACCCTTTAAAAATCTTTAGAGTGTAAAAATCTTGATCATTCAGCAGCTGAATGATCAAAATAGAAGACAGCCAGAATGGCATATTTCTGAGTACTGTCCAGAGACTGAAGAGGTGAAGCATCCCTGCTAAATATCCTAAGAGGAAACATTTGCAGTGTTGTTGTAGACACATTGCTCCCAGGACATGAGACACACAAGGTGGGTGAGGTAATATCTTTTATTAGACCAACTTCTGTTGGTGGAACAGACAAGCTTTCAAGAGACAAAGAGATTGCCCTCAGGGCTGGAAAAAGTAATCAGAGTGTCACAGATAAATGCAAGGTGGGACAGATAGTTAAACATAAGCATTAACATGTTGCAGGAGACCAGTTAAAGTGAAACAGACAATCAACAATTGTTTGATGATATCCCATATGGGTTCCACTGTGTGGTGGTTGGGTTGCGTTTTTTCCATACTGAAGCCAGCTCCATTGAGGTACTTGGGTGGCCAGTTCCATGATATGATCTATTCCTCTGGTGGAGTGTCCTTGTTTGGTGAAAGTGTTAAGGTGTGTATCCTGGGCTTTTTCCTCAGAGCATATGCTGCAGTAGCTGAGTGCCTGGCTGTAGATAAGATTTTTTTTTAGTGTCTGCAGTGGTTCCTGGATCCAGGGAAGTAAGCATGGTGATCCCTGGGTTTCTTGGATATAGTTGTCTATAATTAAACTTTCAGAGAAAAATGATAAAAGACAAAAACACCCTGTCATCTATGGGCAAACACTTTTCACAAAATGATCACTCTACACTGGAACTCTCAGTCCTCGTCCTCAAACGAAACCTGCACAACACCATCAAAAGATGAGCTGGGAAGTTAAATTCATAACTTTGCTAGATACCAAAATTCAGAGGCTTAGAGACATTGGTTTTAGGACTCATTACACCAATGCACAACCCACTAATTCTCCTCTGCCCCATGACTGCAGAGGTGTCCTTTAACTGGTCTCCTGCAACGTGTTATGCTTAACAATCTGTCCCATCTTGGATTTATCTGCAACACTGATTACTTTTTGCAGATTTGAAGAGCCCTGTGTAGCTCAAAAGCTTGTCTTGTCCAACAACAGAAGCTATTCCAATGAAAGATACTACCTCACCCACCTTGACTCTAAGAGAAAAGGGTTGTGTACTACTTACCAAAAGAAGATTTTTTAAAAACTATTTTAATTGCACAACAGATTACACTGTAAAGTAACATGCAAGTTAAGCAAAATATACTAAACGAAAGTTTTTGTAATATGTGGTTAACTGAAGAAATAAAAAACAAACATACTTCAAGCTGCAGTTCTGTGTACTTTCTTCTTAGTTCAGCCACTTCTTCACCAGCCTGCATCTTCTTGTACAAATCAAGCTCAGTATCCAGTAATTCTTTCTGCATCTAAGAAATTGTCAAGGTGAAGTTACTAGTTTATACATTCCTTACTCCCTAATGGAGAAAAGACTCCGCTGATAATGACCAAGGTTTTGATGGCCCAGAACAACGCTGCTAGTAGTGGGAAGTCGTGACTGGCTATTTTAAAAATAAGCAGGGCCTCCAAGTGAGTTAGATGACTCTTACGGCAACAGAAAGTTTCCCCTTTCTCTCTGTACTTGGAAAATGGAGCAACCAAGCACAGAAGAAAAGGGTTGGGAATCTAGATGATGGGCTTTTCATTTTTAGCTTATTAAATTATATTATTGTTGTTACTTAGCAGGAGTACTTGCTACTATATTGGGTATTGTGAGCAGCCTCCAAAGAACTATGCATGAGGTTAGGAGGTTAAGACTGGAAGGTTAAACTCAGTGTTTAATAACGGGAAGTCTCCAAAAACTTTATATTGTCATTGCCCCCAGTACTGATTTAACAGCCAACCATGATAATGAAATTTGGTGTTTCTTCTTTGAAAGCAGGAGTTACCCCAGTAATGGGTTGCAACTTGTGTGATGGTGGGAAGAGCCCCAAAAATCTAAAAAGTTCTGCAAAACACAATTCAGTACATTTTAAATGACAATGAATACACAATACACACTCTAATGGCAAGTTCTTTTAACACCAAAATATTTTTGTAATGTGAGAACGTCAAATGGTAGTTCACTGCAGACTAAGGCAGGACACAGGTATGTGCAGTAGACTACTAGCACCTCTCTTAATAAAAGTCAGCCTCTTTGTGTATGTAGCTTTTCCTTCCAGAACACAGTATATGAACTATTAAAAAAATGTTATATACAACACCAATTGCAAGTACCCATGCTCACAAATCATGACAAAATGTGTCACTGAACTGAAATCCACACATATTGGCTGCAATTTCTAAGGTCTGAGAGCACGACTGAGCTTCATATGATCACGTTGCATACATCAATCTTCACTGGAGTTTGGTTCTGATTAAGGGGTGATTTTGAAACATGGACTGGTTTTGTGAAGAGGACCATGTCCAGATGTTCCAAATCATGCCTCAAAGAAAAAATAAAATGCACAAATAATGAAAATAGTTTCCAGAGTTAAAGGTCATGCAGTGATTACCAAATTGAAAAGCAGTGCTTTTGATAAATATTGTTTTGCAAGTGTATCAGCAACATGGCTGTGGATGTCTGAAAACAACTGCTTTCAAAACTCATGAAAAGTGATTATTTAGCAATTCAAATTCCTTAGTCAGAAACTCTGGTGTTTCATAACTTCTGGAGTTTCTTAGGTATATTGCTGATGCTTCTATTGAGGATTCTTTTGTAAAGCTGTGCAACTCCCTCAAGAAGAAAATGATTACTCAACATATAAGGAGACAAAGATTTCAATGGGAGCAGTGTATTATAATCTGCTTAGATTGCACCAAGGCAAGAACAAATAAAACTTACGGCCTGGTCACATATATGTCATGCATTATGCTTTCGGGACTTCATACACTACCAAGCTTTAATTGTTCAAAAAATGCCTGAAAACCTGTGGCCGGGACCTCATGAAGCAGTCAAAGTCGTGAACTTAACCTAAGGCTATATAATGAATGCTGGTTCTCCCTTTCCCTCATCTCCAGTTGCTCAGATAACAGGTTTCTTTCACCACCAAATTCCAAGACAGTGTGTTTTGTTTGTTTGTTTCTTTTTTTACACCCCAGTTCCCTAAATGGCCCCCTCAAGGACTGAACTCACAACTCTAGGTTTAGCAGGCCAATGCTCAAACCACTGAGCTACGCCTACCCCCCAAGTGTAGGACTAGCTTCTTAACTACTTGTAGAACTCACTGAATCAGTGCAAGAAAAACTGACAGTTCTTCTGTCAGATTATAATAATATAGTAAAGTATATTATAATATTACAATATGTTATATTATAGTATATTATAATATTACAGGATATTTTATAGCCAGGAATTCAGCAGATTTTGGCTGTTTTCTAAAGCTTTAATCAAATTGTTTTTCAGCTGCAGTAACAAAAAAAATCCCCAGCAGTGCTGGTATAGACTCATAGAGTTTAAGGTCAGAAGGGACCATTATGATCATCTACTCATCTACACAATGCAGGCCACAGAATCTCACCCATCCACTTCTATAACAAACCCCTAACCTATGTCTGAGTTACTGAAGTCCTCAAATTTTGGTTTGAAGCTGCAAAGAATCTTCCAGCAAGTGACCAGTGTCCCATGCTGCAGAGGATGGCGAAAAACCTCCAGGGCCTCTGCCAATCTGCCCTGGAGGAAAATTCCTTCCCGACCCCAAATATGGCGATCAGTTAAACCCTGAGCATGTGGGCAAGACTCACCAGCCAGCACCTAGGAAAGAATTCTCTGTAGTAACTCAGATCCCATCCCATCTAACATCCCATCACAGACCACTGGGCATACTTATCTGAATCAACCACAACAAAAAATATTCAAGACTATTTCTGCAATTCAACTTCACTGAACATCTTTCATCAGCAATACAATTCAACCTAACAAATATTCTTGTAATTTATCTCCATAACTGAGATCACTTTCCAAAACCTCAGTTATTTCTGGTATGAAAAAGTTCATCCTATGGTTGGGGTAGGAGGTTTTGGGGGAGAGAGGTCATAAAACATTTCTTGATCTGAAAGGGGTCATCAGCTCGAAAAAGATTAGGAAAACCCTGTTCTACAATTTCTATCCAAGAACTAGCGGCACCCAAATTAATCCTTTTCTTAATATAGCAATCTCAGGAGTTTAATAGAAAGAACTCAAAGTGAGAACTAAGATGTGTTTTAGAAGTAGTCACACAGAAGCATAAGTCCAACTGCCAGTCCCAATTACACCTCTACCTCGATATAAGGCTGTCCTTGGGAGCCAAAAAATCTTACTGCGTTATAGGTGAAACCGTGTTATAGTGAACTTGCTTTGATCCAGCGGAGTGCGCAGCCCCACCCCCCCGAAGCACTGCTTTACCGCGTTATATCCAAATTCGTGTTATATCAGGTAGCGTTATATTGGGGTAGCGGTGTATTATTTTATAGTTACTATTTTTCATTATAATCTGCCTATTAAGTAAGGCTGCCTTGTATTTTCTCAAATATGATTTGCAAATTTAAAGCTGATGATCCTTCCTAAAATCCAGTCTGAGGTGAAGTCATGAAGTCTTTGGAGTAACATCCCAAAACTAAAACTTTAGAAGGGAGAAATAAACATTCCAAGGGACTGGCATTCTGAACATAAACTGGAACAGATAAAGACTGGTTGTGGTCTTCCAGAGAAGTATCTGATAAAACACTCTGCACTACACCAAGGTATTTTTTTTAAAAAACCTTCCCTGGGTTTTTTTCCCTCTATGTTTTTGTGTCTGTTAGTAAGGTAGAACAGAAAATGTGTGATTTATTTGTTTAGAATGACATGTTTAGAGGATCATTTTAATTCCTTAATGTTGTTACTTTTCCAGGGCTTTTAAAATTGTTCATTCACTCCAATCTGGGGCTGAAGATCGTCCTAGAGACAACAAAATATCAGGATCATAAAAAGGTCATGTAATTGGGTCAGAAAACAAAGGTTTACAGATCAAGTCTAACTCTGGAAACAACCAAAGGGAGTAATTAGCCTTCTGTAGCAGCAAAAAGAGAAACCACTGAAGAGAAACTACTCTCCCAGCGAAAACCTCATTACGACCAGTGAATTCAAAAGACTGACAATAAATACACTGACATTGTCTCAAATCTAAAAAGTATGGCATATGGGGCAAGTTCACAGTGAGAGTTCAATGCAGTATTATAATGGCCCACCCAAATGACAATTTAGTTGATAGCACTGTATAACACAATCAAAACATGAAGGGACACCAACTTAAATCTAGTGAGTTTAAGTAGTTGTTTCTTATTCTAAATCCAACCCTTACAGTGTGAGTTTCCTTTTGTTTAAAAAAATATTCATCCCCCCCCACTGCTGCTTGAAAGACCCACAATGAAAAGGAGAACATGATTGATTATTCAAGAGAAGCAGTGAAACTAATAAAGTCCTGTCAAAGGTAAGAGAAAAGAAAAAAAGTGAAAAATATTTTTCTTCTGATATATTTCAGATGTACTAAATTTAGGTATACAAGTAACAATACAAGGTAAAAAACAATTTCAGACAGCTACCTGGATTTTAAATTGAATGCATCCCTTTAAAGTGAGTGAAACAAAATAATCTTACTTACTGGTAGACTCAAAGTGGTGGGATTTTTTTTTAGCTGAGTGGCATCAGCACATGATGCAATTATATAACATTAATAAAAACAAACAGAAATTGAGTACCTGAGCCTTAGTTTTCAAGCTTTTCAGAGGAGCACCTCCAGATGAGACACCTTTTAATTCATCCTTTAACTTGGTAATGCTATTAGTCAAAGTCTCCAGAGTTTTCATTATTTCTGCCTTGTCTTCTGACTTCATCATAGGTTTATTCCTCTCCAGCTTTGAAATCAGCATCTGTCCAATTCAAACCAGTTTTATTATAGTTGGGAGGATTAATGTATCTAATATTCTAGATGTAATTGTGGGTTTTTCTAGATATGTTGATTAAAATGCTATAACAGAGAAAACGGACTTGGCTTTCAAGATCAACATGGTTGTTTATATAGTTTATATTCAGGTAAATGGGTATATTTAACTATTACTTTTTGTAATGATTAAAGAGAATCTTATTAAGAGGGAATTCAAATTCTGCAATAGAGAGTTCAACATACCAGAAAGTTTTTCAGGCATTCTACCCAACCTAAATTATGATTTTGCCTTTCACCTTCTACCCCGACTGTTCTATGTATCTTTTCTTGTGCTCATGTGATAAATAAAGCGGGGGGATAGCTCCCTTTGATGGACACCCAGCCAGACAGTTAGCTGTAAAATCCCTCTTCGTAGCTGTTCTTTACTTGCTTTACCTGTAAGGGGTTAAAAAATCCCCCAGGTAAAGAAAAAAAAGCAGGCACCTGACCAAAAGAGCTATTGGATTGGATTTTTGGTGTTCTAAGAGGTTTGTGCATGTTTGTGCATGTTGTTTGATTAGCTGCTAGCCACAGCTAATTTCCTTTGTTTTCTTTCTCAGCTCTTCCCAGAGGGGTGTGTGAAATGGCTTGAGGGTACCCACAGGGAGGAGTTCCCAAGTGCTACTTCCTGGGTTCAAAGGGTTTTTTTTGCATTTGGGTGGCGGCAGCATTTACCAAGCCAAGGTCAGAGAAAAGCTGTAACCCTGTGAGTGTAATATAAGCCTGGAGTGCATGTATTAATTTTTAAAATCCTTGTCAGCCCCCACTTCTGCACTCGGAGTGACAGAGTGGGGATTCTGCCTTGACAGCTCATCTCAACAGCTCTTAGGGGCAGAAACTGTCTTTGGCCATGCCATTAGCACAAAAATAGGTGTTTTCTTAACTTGAGTTATCTAACTCAAGTTAAAATCCTAGTGAAGACAAGACAGTTTGTAGTTTGCAAATGAGATAGTAGGTCAAGTTAAAGACTATGGGGAAGACTAATCTAACTCAACCAGCTAACCTGAGTAAAAACTATGAACTGCTTAGATTTTTACCAGGATTGTAACTTGAGTTAGTTAACTCAAGTTAAGAACACACCTTTTTTTCATACTGAAGACAAGGGTTAAGTCTGTTTCTATGTAGTGCCATGCACATCATTAGTGGATGTCGGTTTAGATTACATATCCTATTACTTCAGTTTTCCTGTAGATCAAGGGTCTATTTATAATGAACATGCCAGTTTCTACCATGTTACATTTTAACCTCAAGAGCTCATGTTTGTATCTACTGATTCTGTGTGTTTGAAAACAACTATTTTAGATAAAAACAAGTTTAACTTTGATCACTAGTGTCTAAGTCTGCAGTAAATACAGCTTAAAAAAAAAGATGTACCCCTGGTTTACAAATAGACTCCCTTTCAGCCTTCCCAACAGCAATGGAAAATGATCACATGGGGGTGTGATGATGCAGGAGCTGTCAACACCAAGTCCCAGGGCTCAGCAAAAATGACTATACTCAGGCTTTCATTTTAAAGCATTCCAAAGCCTGGCGCTGACTGAATTTATGTTTCCCGTGAGTGCCAGCAGGAAGTATTTGATGGGGCCTGTACAAAAGTAGACTGCTCTGGGTGAAGTTTCCAGGCGTACTTGACATCCTTGCATGCCATGATCAATTGTGAGGTAAAAGATGCAGCAATCAGGTTAAACTGTATTAGAATTTTTTGCCCCAAGCATGTATCTCGGAACCACTATCCTAAAATTTCCAAAGCTGAAGGAAGGAAGCAAAGGAAATGATCCTCCTCGAACAAAAATACACCATTAGAAAAATGTGCCAAAGTGCTGAGGAGGAGTGCCAGGGCACTTGAGCACCAACAAAAATGCGCCAAGGCAGTAAAAAACATGGAAGTGCCAACAAGAAAAACTGAGCATACAGAATACAGAACTCCAATATACTGAGCAACTGGAACAAAATGCCAAAACAACTCTGGAGACACCACACCACCCCCCCACGAAAACAAGGGCAGACAGACTTGGCACTTCAAAAATAAGTAAACCAGAGCATCAATAAAAGCACAACAGCATTTCTTCCTCTCTCTCTTTACAGCGCTGACTGCAAGGAAGGACACCAGGAACAAGATACCTAGAGGACAAGGCTGGCAATATGGTCAGAAGCAGCAACAGCTGGAAGTCCACATGTGGCTCCTTTGCTGAACACAATCAAGAAGGAACTGGTTAGATAGTTCTAGAGATTGAGGGATCAGCAGTGCATGATAGGGAAAACATAGGAAGCTCAAACACTGGCCCCCACTAACAAAAAATCTTAGAGATAAAAGAATCCCACAGTGTCTAATGAGGGAAGCATGAGAACCAGCAGTCAGAACACTGTGTGATACTGACCTCTTTTGCACTGAGATTTATGGATGAAAAGCACAGTATTGTTATATATTTACATACGAATAATTGCAATTTATGATTATGACAAACTATTGTAATGATTTTACAACTCATAATGTCAACTGTTACTTTTATTATCGCTGCAGAAAGCTCCAATCAGGGAGCATCTAAATACTTTACCTTTTGTGTTTCAATGTGCTTTTCTAAGATCTCCTGTTTTTTCTTTCTCACATCTTGTTGAAGTCTTAGTGTTTCCTAGGGGCATAAAATTAAATTACAGAAAGTTCCTAAGATTTTTAGAATCAAGAATTCGTCAAGAGAATTTTCTGTCACTGAATAAACTAGAATAATCAGTTTGCCTACTGTAGTAAGTGATTACAAAAAAATTGACAAAAATAAATTCTAGTAATAGAAATAAGCTCACCTGATGTACAAAAAGAGGGTTATCAAAGCTATCCTTAGGGATGTATCATCAAACATCAGGGTTAGTGGTAAATCTGATACCAGACTTAGTTAAACAGATGCCAGGAAAGCTTCAAACTTTGTTATCCCTAGGACTAGGGTAATCATTTTACAGATCACTACGCCAGTGTGAAAAGCAGACAATTTTATTACCACATTACCAGAGGAATTTTGGTATTCTTTATAATGCAACCATGATTTTATTGCACAAGTTCAGACATGTAAAGGAAGTATCCTAGAAGCAACCATATGTTGAGTCCTACAATAGATTAGCTATATTTCATAGTACAGTCTCAGGCCACAAAAATCAAAAGTTCATAGGAAGTTTTTAAAAAACTTTGATAACATCATCAAAAGCTTGCTACCTGGAAAGTAACCTTATTATGATTGGCTAGAATAACTTATACGAAACATAACTCAAAGTTTTAAAAGTGGAATCTTGCCACATATTTGTGAATACAGAAGTATGAAATGTAAATCTGTCCATTTCAAAATTGTATTACTCTATTTCTAAAATACTGTTCTTGGAGGAGGGAGCGGAAGAGATGCCAGAGCTTCTATTCAGCTTCTGCTGCTGGAAAGAAAACAATCACTTCCTGCTCTATAGCACAGAATGGGAGCAGAAGCTCATGATTCAGCATATTTTTCAAGAAGAGCTTAGGGATTTTATACAAACATAGTTGATGAGGGGGAAGAAGGAACATAAAAATCTACCTGCATTTCTGAGTCAGCATTTCCAAGTCAGCCAACAGCTGGGCTCAGACTGCAAGGCGAATTACCTTATGCAGAATGCAAATATGTTGACAGCTACAAAACACTAATGTTAATATTAAGCTATGTTTGTGTCTCTCTCCTCCCAAACATCAACCTGACTTCTGCCTGCTCAGAATATCTGATTTACTATAGTGTGTGATCCTGTTCTCCAGTGGCTGCAGTCCATAGAGGATTATAAACATAGGAGAATGAGGAGAGGAAAGGGAGATGGGGAAAACTAAAAGGAAGACAGGAAGAGGAGAGGGGAGCTACATTTGACATCAGTCCCAACGAGCCATGAATTTCTCACAGGTATTGTATTATAATAAATATACATCTCTTCAGACAGCAAAGAGCAGCAGAAAAAGTGAACCAGCAACAGGGCAAAACTTCTTGTTTCTCTTTATCTTTAAGACTTATTCAATAAGTCTGAAGTCACTGGAAGCTACAGGTGCTCAAGCCTTCTGAAAAGTCAGGTTATAGCTGTATAATGTTGGAGGCTACTTGAAAATCTGACCCCATATTACAGGTGGCATGCAGTAAACAAAGGCGTATGTGTTAAATTTGAAGATCTCTATAGCTAGTGTTTATCAACTTAAACACTCTATACAGGAGTTATGTCATCTTCAATGCTTTTTTATGAGCCTAAATTGGACAGAGTCAACTCATTTGTTATAAACTGAAAAAAAACAGTTACCTTTTTCCGTAACTGGTGTTCTTCAAGATGTGTTGCTCATGTCCATTTAACTTAGGTGTGTACACTCGCCACATACACTGGTGCTGGAAGTTTTTTTCCCTCAGAGGTATCCATAGGGGACCAGCTCTGGCGCCATCTGGAGTGGCGCACACATGCTGTTGTATGTAGGGCACCGTCGGCTCCTCCCACTCTCAGTTGCTTCTTGCCAGAAATTCCGACAGTGGGGAAGGAGGGCGGGCTGTGGAATGGACATGAGCAATACATCTCGAAGAACACCACTTACGGAAAAATGTAACTATCTTTTCCTTGAGTGCTTGCTCATGTCCATTCAACTTAGGTGATTCCCAAGCAGTACCCCGTGGAGGTGGGTAGGAGTTCACGGACATGTAGACTGCAACACACCTCTGCCAAACCCAGCGTCGTCTCTGGCCTGTTGAGTGATGGCATAACAGGCTGTGAACGTGTGCACCAAAGACCATGTTGTAGTGTGACAGATGTCCTGGATCTGGAAGTGTGCCAGGAAGGTCGCCATGGATGCCTGCACTCTGTTGGGTGGGCTCTGACGATTGGCAGTGGAGGGACTTCCGCCAACTCATAGCAAGTCCGAATGCAAGAGGTGATCCACTTAGAAATCCTGTGTGGACACCAGGAGGCCCTTCATCCTGTCAGCTGTAGAAATGAAAAGCTGAGTCGACTTATGGAAAGGCTTTATCCAAACTAGGTAGAAAGCCAGGGCCCTGCTTACGTCCAAAGCGTGAAGGTGCCTCTCTTCACTAGTCTTATGGGGCTTGGGGCAGAAGACCGGAAGGAAGATGTCCTGACTCATATGGAAAGTAGACACCACGTTGGGGAGGAAGGCATCAGAGAGGGAGCCCTTACCCAGACCCCATCTGGAGCAAAACCTGTGGCATCCCTGTTCTGCCTAGTGGCGATCAAATCCGCTTGGGGAGTTTCGCACCTCTGGAAGATCACGCCGGCTACCTCTGGGTGGAGTAAGCACTCATGGTGAGAGGAGAAGTCCCTGCGTAGGTGATTTGCTAGAGTGTTCTTGGCACCCGGAAGGTGACACACTTCTAGGTGGATTCCATGGTCGATGCAGAAGTCCCAGAGACGGAACGCCTCTTCGCAGAGGATCGTGCTCCTTCTTGTCTGTTGATGTAGAACATTGAAGCTGTGTTGTCTGTAAAGACTCTGACCACTCTGCCTGACAGGTGAGGTAGGAGGACTGCACACTGCCCTGAGCTCTTTGACATTTATGTGTAGCCTCATTTCCTCTGGGGATCATATACCCTGGGTCTGGAGAGTGCTGAGGTGCCCCCCTCCCCCGCCGAGACATCCAAAACCAACTCGACTGAGTGAGGAGTGCTGACCAAGGGAACTTCTTCCAGGACTTTGCTGGGGTTGGTCCACTATCCCAGCGAGGTAAGCACCGCTGCGGGGATGGTAACAACATTTCCAGGCGGTCCCTGGACTGGGAGTAGATAGATTGCTGCAAGGGTCACATCTGGAGCCTGGTGTGGCGCACTGCATAGGTACATGCTGCCACGTGACCTAGGAGGCACAGCCAACCCCTGGCTGTGGTCAGGGGAAACATAGTTCCGCGACGAGATCCGTCAATACCCTGAATCTCTCCAGTGGCAGAAATGCCCTGGCACAGGTAAAGTCGAGCACCACTTTGATGAACTCTATCCTCTATACCAGAACTAACGTGGTTTTTTTGTCGTTTACCAACAGGCTGAGGTAAATACCGGCAGTGCTGTTGCTAGGCCAAACGGGAGGACCGCAAACTGATAGTGGTTTGGACCTACAGTAAACCGGAGGAAGCATCTGTGTCCCTTGAAGATGGCGATGTGAGAATATGCATCTTTCAGATCGAGGTCGGCGTACCAGTCTTCCGGACCCAGGGAGATGACGATGTGGAACTTCATGTGGAACTTCAGCTTTGGTAGGAAGCGGTTCAAGTCTAGCAGGTCCAGGATAGGTCGTAAAAGTAGCAGGAATAGAACCCCTTGTTCCTGTACTCTGGAGAAACGACCTCCACTGCACGTAGCTCCAGTAACCCCTCTACCTTCTGCTCGAGGAGACTCGCCTCGCGTGAGAAGGGTCCCTGAGGAGGGACCGGGAGAGAGGGTGGGAAGGAAGCAACTGAAGGGTGTAACCCCGCACTGCCATACTGAGGACCCATCAGTCTGATATTATAGATGGCCACGTAGGAAGGAAAGGAGAAAGGCAAAAATAGGGGAGGAAGGATCCTGGGAACAGTCCTGTAGGGGATGCTTGCCCGCCTGCTTATTGCAAGTAGAGCTCGACTGCAAAGCCTGGTGACTAGGCCGCCACTTATAGCCTCTGGATTTCTTATGGGGAGGCTCCTGGCAAGGGTGGCTTCCCTGGCCCTGAGGCTGCTGTGGCTTGAACTGCTTGTGGGCAGGGCCGTGAACATATAGGCCCAATGTTTTAAGGGTCGTGCAGTAGTCCTTGAGGCCATGGAGCTTACTGTTGGTCTGTTCCACAAATAGGGCTTGCCCATCAAAGGGAAGGTCTTGCATCAACTGCTGAGCCTCCATGGATAAGCCAAAGAGGAGCATCCAGGATGTCCGGTGCATAGCAACCAGTTCAGGCGGCAGTGTCCACCACATCCGACGCTGCCTGGAGCATCGCCCTGGCCATAGTTATGCCTTCCTCCATAATAGCCCGGAACGCCTTCCTAGAAGCCTCAGGAAGGGAGCCCTCGAACTTGGCCATGGCTTGCCACATGTTAAAGTCAAAGGACTCCAGGAGGGCCTAATGGTTGGCCACCCTCAACTGGAGACTAGAGGATGAATAAACCTTACCAACAAGTCTAGTCTCTTGGTGTCTTTATTTTTAGGGGTAGACACAGGTTCACTGTGTCGTTCTCTGTGGTTAACCACCTCTACAAGAGGGGGCAGGGAGGAAGGAGTTTGCCACAGGGCACTGGTGATCTTCGAGACCCCTTCATGAAGAGGCAAAGCCACCCTGGCTGGTGCTGTGGAGCAGAGGACATCAAAGAGAGAGTCCAAGGGCTCCTTTAACTCCTCCGCCTGATGGCCCAGATTGACAGCAACCCTCTTCAATAGCTCCTGGTGCGCTTTAGTGTCATCCGGGGTAGACAGACCCATTATAGCATCATCAGGCGACAACGAGGAAAACGCCGGTGCCGTAGGGTCCTCCACGGTGGCCCAGTGGCTTGTTCCCCTGCTCCCTCTTGGACCTGCAGGGTCCTTGCACCCGAGGCTTTGTGCACAAGAGGAGGGCAGGAGAGAGAGGCAGCTGGTCTCTCCAAGGCTCCGGATATGGAACGGGCGGCTTGGAAAGGCTGGGTGAACCCCCACAGGTTCCATGAGTACCACGGCGCCAGCCACCAGGCCTGAGACCATGGAGCCAGTTTCAGTGCTGAAAATGTAGCCACTATCGCTGGTACCAGAGCTTGTCCCGCCGTCAGGGAACCTCGCTCAGAACCAGGGCTGGATCCTGAGTGGTTGCTCCCAGGCACCCAGAAGACAGTGGAATGGTGGCTCTGTCCCGACTGATGCTGGTCACTCTGCCTGGAGTCGGATCTGGAACAGGGTCTTGGGGACCGGTGGCGCTCAATGGATCCGGGATGGTCTCGCACTTGACGAACCGTACCAAGATGAGGAGTGGTACCAGGAGTTGGAATGGGCCTGGGGCCGGGAAGCGCCCACACGGTGATGCCCTCCTAGGTGATCGGTGACAGTCCGAAAAATGGAAGCATCAATCCCTCGATGGGTCCCTGAAGCAGTATTGTGTCACAGAGATACGGGGTGCCAGGACCAGTACTCCTGCCAGGGGGCATGTGCCTCCAGAGGTCTGCACCCAGTCATCGGCGAGCTGCCTTGAGCCTCTCTGCCCATGGCCAAGGTCTTTTCATGGTCAGAGCATGGCGGCTATGAGAGGGCAAACACCGGTGGGATGTTCCCCGCGATGAGTGGGGACCATGGCGGTCCAAATGCGGGTTTACCTCATGAACAGGAACCACAGGTGCTGGTGTGCGCGGCACCAGGAGGTACATGATTTCCTGCGCCGCATGCAGGGCCTCCGGCACGGATGGTAACTGGACCTGGCTGAAGCCTCTGCCACTAACCAGGGTGGCCGGCGGGGAGCAGGCTGGGCTACACCACTCAACCAGAGCATGGGCCTGAGATACCGACAGGGGTGAAGAGTTGCCCAGCGCAGGACCTTGCTCACACGCAGTCTTATTCTTTCCCTTGTGGGAAGCTAGAGACCAACCTCACACTGTCTTCTTGGGGTTCTTGGTCGGAGCCACAGATGGGGACCGGTGCTGGACAGTGTACCGAGGTCTCGGTGCTAGGCGCTGAGTCAGAGCGTTGCTCCGGTGCCGGGGTGAGGCCCGACTCCATAACAAGCATTATTAAACGAATATCGCACTCCTTCTTAGTCCTTGGCTTGAGGGACTTCCAAATCTTGCACTTTTCATTAATGTGCCCTTCGCCCAAGCAACACAGATGGCTGCTGGGTTGATCAATAACGGGCCTGGGTCTCTTGCAGCGATCACAGGGCTTAAAGCCTGGGGCCGGGGCATATCCCATCCGGAGGCAAAGTCTCGTTCAGGACCTATGAAGTCTCTAACTATAGCTAAGGGATTTACTAACACTAACAGAAAACTATATACACTATAATACGAACGAGAAAGCAACAGTGCGAGCTGAACCAGCAACAGTTCCAGCACTGTCAGTGAGGGAAAGAAGGAACTGAGGGTGGGGGGGATCCGGTAGCACACTGTATACCGCAGCATGTGCGCACCACTTCAAAGGGTGCTGGAGCCAGTCCCCTACGCATACTGCTGAGGTAAAAAAATTTCCAGCAGCAGTGCATGTGATGAGCACACACACCTAAGTTAAATGGACATGAGCAACCACTCGAAGAACAACATTTATTCTGTATTTAGTTGACATAAATTAGAAAAATTAACTACAGGAATCAAAAGCATTTTTTAAGCCTAACTTTAGCTGAGATGGTCTGACCCATTCAGAGATTAGCATGCTTTTTTGCTTTATTTTCCATAATCTCAAAGTAAAATTATGAGGACCTCAAAATTCAGTTTGACTTAATAATAAAAAAGATTCTGGACTAAAGTGCAGTCAAGAAACTGTAGGACGAACAGCAGGACAGTTTTCTGTTGAGAATATACTTGGTCACTAAGAATCCAGAATGTAGCAAAAACGCAGGTCAGTTTTAAACGGTTTGGAAGATAAAGTTAGGGTTGTTGTGTACTACCTTCTCACAATTATCCAAGAGACAATTTGTGTCTCCAACTGGAGATTCTATTTCCATGAAAGATGCTTCAGATTTTGAGTTCCTATAGGATCTTAAGTCAACCATATACTTATATTGATAGAAAATATACTGAAAAAAGTAAAGAGTGCGAACAAATTCTGAAAGCATTTTTTTGTCCTTTCAACACCAACTGCACTGTTATTAGTGAGGATAATTTGATTAACTTGTTCCATCTATGCTGTTCTGAGGAAATGTGTTGACACTGTCTCTATCAAATACAGAACTCCTAAATTTACTATACCCGTTTTATAAAGAAGCATATTTACTTTACCTGTTTTTTCTTCTGTGCTTCATTGGACTCTAGAATGGAAGTGGAAACAACAGGCAAAGATTTCTGTGCTGCCTTCAAAGCAGCAGGATTGTATACAGTTTTTGTCAAGCCAGTAGACGTGGACAATACCTATAAGAGGAAATCATTTTATGTCAGTTTTTAGATTTTTTTCAGTGCTTCAAAATGCATTGGCTTTTCCACAATATAGACACCTTTTGCCTTCTTTGATTATAATTCATCACCATATCAAAATTAAAGTAACAAACAAGTTCGGAGTAGCTTGGAGTTAAATGATAAAGAAAAATGCAGCATTACATCAACTATCTGCTTTAGCCAGTTAGGCTACTTTGGAATTGTCACACTCATGTTTAAATAAATATCACAAAAATCAAGGTATGACCTTACTTGCCTCATTAGGAGGCCACTGCATTTCTATAATAGGCATTTAAATAGCTTCAATATAACTTAGGAGAAAGTTAAAATTAAAAACTGCATGCAGCTTGCTGGTGAATCCACTGGTCAGCCATGTACTCCATAAAAAAATGATACCAAGAGAAAAAAGTGACAGGAAGGAAACAGCAGAAAGAAATGAATTAGAATGAATCCCTTACAAAGAGGGATTTACAATTGAAATGTATCACAAAAAGGGCTTTACAACTTTATTCTACTATTACCTCTACTCCTTCCACTAGAACAGTATTTTCTAGAGTGGATGTGTTGAGAGTAGAAAAAAATCGAAGTGTTATTATCAATGTCAATTGTAAAAGCCCATAAGAAGTGCCTTAGTGGGCTAATTAAAGATAAGCTGAAATGTTGCTTTAACAAATTACAAAAAATTCCACACTCCTCCAAACTGTCCTCCTACAAATGCCTTCAGGACAGTCTGCTTCATAAACAGGCAGGAAACCAATGAAAGAAAAAAAAATGTTGATATTCGCTTTAAATCCAGTCTTATCTCCTGAAGTTTCTGGCTACTACTGCCATGACACACAGAAACAAAGATTAATCAGCAGCCATTTAACAATAAAGGAGAGACCAGCTAAACTACTTAAATATTACTTAAAATGTATTTGCAATGAAAGTTCAACCTAGTAATGTGCTAAACAATTTAGGCTCTAGAATAGTTTCTCTAAAAGCATTTCAGTTCAGACAAATTTTTGGTGGCAGAAAGCATACAACCCAATATCTGAAGTTCAAAATGTGAAACAGTAGTACATGCCCCATTGCATTTTATTCCTATTGCAATTTAACCATTTATTAAGCGAAGTATACTTGCTGTATATTTTCTCTGAGACTATTGTTGGCAGTTAATTGTATTTCAATTAGATGTTTATGATAAGGGCAAAGTTCAAACAAAATTATAAAAAAATAATTTTGTATCAAGGATACAGCTGATAGACAAACGTGAGCAGAAGGAATAATGCGACATGCATTTTCTTACCTTCTCTGTTGCTGGAGCAGGCAGTTTTGACACGAAACCCAGCCTATCTTTCACCGATAATTTAGTCACATTCTAACAACAAGAAGAAAAAAGTAGTTCTTTTCTAATCCTGTGTAATTGTATAAGATTATAACTAAGTACTAAAGTTTTAACTGTACAATGCTGAATGCAGACTATAACAAAAGGGGTCAGCAAAGTCTGGAGGATTTTTTTTTTTTAAGACCTAAAAATTACCAGATTTTAAGTGAGACAATCTAGGTAAAATGGTATCAGATGCTTGAATGTAAGAGCTGTCTGGTAAGATAGGCACTGATTCCAAAATTGAATTGACATGGCATGAGGATCTGCCCAAACACATCCAACTGTAGCATCGGTGGCCTTATTGTGGAAAAAGTATGTTTCACACTAGCAGACCAAGGAGTATCTCTGTAGGCACTTACAAATAAATCACAATTTAAAAGGAAATCCTGCTAAAGACAGAACATTATAAGCTGCAGTTTCCAGATATCAATTGCAAAACAGGCACTTTCAGGACTTACGCATTTTGCAAATTCTAAACTAAGGTTTTCTTCCTCTTTTGGAGTAGCCAGAGGGTTAAATAATTGTCCGAATCTGAAAATGTCTACTTATAGACATGATCCAATACCTGAAGAGTATTTAAAGGTAGAAATTCATCTTGAAATCTCTCAGGAATCATAGTGTGTACTATGGTGCTTTGCCTCCTTGTATTAAGGAGTTACGTAAAATTCTTGGAAACATTTCCAAACCACAAGCTGACCATCTGTTCATAATGCTGCTGGTGAGCTGGCAGAGCTGTCAAAAGCCTGAAACATCTATTAAACATCTGTTGATTTTTGGCAGGTGAAGATTCTAACTGCTTCTGCAGACAAGTTAAGCACCATATGAACTAGGATCTGACCTCTCTCTGCCACCTCTTAATGACTGGTCCCCTGAAACAGTGCTCCAAACAGTAACTGTGAAGGTAGACAGGACAAAACCCATCGCAGGATAGCGCCTCAGACCATTTACAATGCAGGTTCAACAGGAGCAATTACTGACAACCATCTTCATCAAGAATCTAAGTATCTGACTTCAGAAGGAGGAGACAGTTAAAATCAAAGATAATGGTTACTGAAGAAAGCTGGCAACACTAATAGTCCATCTTCATTAGGAAAGCTCTTTCTCCGCTAAGAATATTCTGCATTATCACTCAAATTAGGGAACAAAGATGCCCCATCCTTTTCCAACCTGCATAGGTATGAGTACCATGTATGTGGTTCAAAATGAGAATACACGCTAGAGACTGTGTTCTCTTATTTAATGAGAAAGTAGCTGTCCTAGACCTGCTCAACACTTGAAAATTAGATCAGGCTAACTATGTCGCTCAGGGCTGTGAAAAATGTCATGTCCCGTGCAACACAGTAAGGTCATCCTAAGCCGCACTTGTATAGTGTAGACATAGCCTTACTAATATGTTTAAAATTTTGCTCATGTAGACAGTTTGGCTCCAACCCTGCAAGTCAACGGGGCTCTATGAAGGTACAATGAATTCCAAGAAATGGGACTCAATCGTTTCCACAGCTTTTACTGCAGTGGACTGACATTTAGGAGATGGACTGGACAAGTAAATTTGGTTTCCTATTTATCTTGATTTCTAACACATATTTTGCCATCTAAAATAAATTAGTGACTATTGAAGCAAAAGTGTTTAAAGTGACAATTCTTAATAAATGCTACACTGTGCAAGTATTAGCTGTTTCACAATTTAATGCAAATATTAAGAAAATATTTGTACAATCAGAACAAAATATGCAACAAAATAAAAAGATATCAATTGGATGACCTATGTTTGCTCCAAAACATTAGAAATTTAAAGGTGACAGCTTTATTTGGTCAAGCTTTTGGTTAACCTATTTTAATAGAGGTGGGGGTTTTTCCTGATAATATGCAAATTATTCTGTTGAGAAATCTTTATATTATTGTTTTATTATTCTGTAAAAGATTATTTTTCATGATGTGCCTGAGTGCTTTAGCAATGGGAAGGTAGAAATAGCTCGATAAATTTAACCCATGCCCCAGAACTGTGACAAGATTTACTCTGTCCAACATAGCAACATAAAACAAAAATTAGGTACTCAGCATCTAAAAAGTGATCTTCAAAATGAGTTCAGAGGCACCGCCATACCAACCACTATATCGCAACTCAGGTGATGCAAGAAAGATAGTTAGGTTTTTATCAAAAAAATAAAAGCTAATTTCGAAATAATGAAAAAACTAGTTTCTTTATTAAAGATTTAACATGGATAGAAATGTTTTCAAGTTTTTTGAAAATTTAATTGAAAAGCTAGGAACTATTCCTTTGCAGTGTTGCAAACCCAAACAATAGAACTAGCCAAATATCATTAGATTTAGAAAGACTCTCCAGAAATGTTACTCGTACAAAATGACAGATACATTCATGTGATAAATGCACATTTTTATATGGTGTCCTCCACAACTACATTATCTCTATGCATACATTTTTGAGCTATGAAAACATTACAAACATATCATGAGGAAAGATATTATTATTTTAAATTACTTATCACAGACATTTCTCTAGTCAAGCTATACATACCTGAGCAACTTCTGTACTGGCACTCTGAGCCTCTGCAGGCTCAATATTACTTGCCGGTACAGGACCTAATCGCTCTTTGACCGACTGCTTCACTACTGGTAAACTGGGTTGCTGAACTAAAGGCTGTATTACCTTCAAAAGAAGAAAAAAAATGTTTAAATCAAAGACAGTAACATACTAACAATAGGGGACTGCTGCCTATGTAGACCAATAAAGGTACAATGAAGCTGTTATTGTCGCCTTTTAAATTTATTCTATTTCCTTTCTACCATTATAAAATGTTATCCTTGCTACCAAAAGAAGCATAGAATGATAGACTATCAGGATTGGAAGGGACCTCAGAGGTCATCTAGTCCAACCTCCTGCTCAAAGCAGGACCAATCCCCAGACAGATTTTTGCCCCAGATCCCTAAATGGTCCCCTCAAGGATTGAACTCACAACCCTGAGTTCCCTACCCCGCAGCAAGTCACATAATAGCACTTGGGTAAAACCATCATGTGAGCCTTAATTCATATTTTGCTAATCAGCTTTTGAACCTTATACCTGAGACACAAAAGCAAGGCTCTATTATAAAACTTCTGAATAAAATCAATTACAACTAGTATTAGTTACTGTTTTTAAAATGTATACTATTAAAACTAACTTGTCTATATTTCAGTAAATTTAATTACAATGACCAATTTTAACAACATTTAGATAAAATTCCAGTACACAGACTTAACTCCTTTACCTTCTGCATGGGAGCTGACATTTGTGGAGCACTGCCTTCTCGATGCCAATAGACTTTAATAAAGCGATTATTTAATACTGCTTCTGTGCTTGATATAGCTTTCTTTGCTTCTTCGTGGGTGGCAAACTGGATAAGGGCACCTTCTGGATCACCATGATAAGCTACCTAAGATTTCATATTGAAAAGTCAAACTTACACAGCAGTTCCTACAACACATACTCAAGCTGACGTCAGTCAATATAACCATTAAACCACTATTTTCAGAAACTCAAAAGCTTCCAATTTAAATGCACTATCAGTTAGGTATTTGGTATTCGTGACTTTAAACGTAAAAGATTTATTTTTAATATTCCAGTTTTCAGATGTCAGTTTGGCTGTTATTAAAAATAGGGAGACATATACCTGTAAATTAAAACACCAGTTTTAAACCAGACACCTTTATATACAAATAGTCCTTACTGAAAATTAGTGCTTCTTGCTACTGAAATATTGAAATATATATATTATTTTTTCAAAAAAAGTACAAACTAAGCTTATGGGACACAATAGTTTGGGGTTCATATACATCAGCACTCTGATTTAATGTGGTTTCTGTATATATATTTGTATGTGTGGATACCCAGAGATAACAAGCCTGCTCTCATTTCAGTCAATTACAAATCTATGTGCAACAAATCAAGCCTAAGAGAAATTTTATTAGTATCTTCCCAATGTATTATTAAAATTTCAGCACCATCACGCCTCCTAAGATTGATTTTTTGTATTTTAAATTGAAATATCCAGCACACTGAATTGAAATATTCCAAGTTTCTACGGTATATATAGCTTAGTAATGCCCAAGATATATACACAACATCGCAATATAAAAGTAAACTAATATATTGGTCACAGTGTACATAAACATGTAGACCAGTGAGCAGACAGACACTTAGCAAAAAATCCTATATCTTCCAAACAGCTGAGAGAAGATATTAATTATTCCCTCTTCTGATATTATAGAGTTTATTCAGTAGCAGCTTCATAATTATGGTTATAATCAGAAAACTGTGTGTGGAAAACTATACAAGCAAATTTTCAAAAAATCAAGTGTGGATGCAGCCACGACTACAGTGGAGATGAGAAGATCGAAGAAAGCAGAATGGCTCCAACCAAACACATGGAGGCTAGTTTAAGAGATGAAAGAACTAAAGAAGAGAATTCACCACAAATGAGACAGCAGTAAAAGACCTATCCTGCAATAAGGGCATGCAGACGAAGACAAGAAAGTTAAAAGATCAGCCAGAACAGAGAAGAAAATGGATGGAAAATGAAGCAAAAGAAGCCAACGTGGTGTAAAAGGCAGGGTATTCTAAAAATCTTTTTCTAATAGATAAACAACCAACATCACAATTCTCAAACTGTTGTGGCATCATGAAAGCTCGAGATGGTACAATTTTAACTGGAGAGGAAGGATTGTGAACCCATTGAATAGAATATTTCCAGGTTGTGCCCACCCAGGTAGAACCATTAACACACTCAGAGATGTGAAGAAATAGCAGACTTACTTATATCACTAGAAGTAATTGCCTTTGAGGAAGTAACTGAGGTCATAAACCAGCTGAAGAATGGTAAAACATCAGGTTATGATAAGATAGATAATTAAATGTTAAAAGCAGGCGAGAAAATTATGGTGAATTACATGTATAGGTTGTATAGAATAGTTTGGGAAAAGGAGATCTGTCCTGAAGACTGGAGAAGATATGTCATCTATAAAATCCTTTAAAAGGAGGACTAGCTTATTTGTGATAACTATGGAGAGGTGACAGTCCTACCAGCATCCGAAGAACTGTTTTGCACTACCATTTTGAATAGGATGAAAACTGCTGTTGAAAAGTACTCAGGGACAGGCTAGATTTCAATCTGGTAGTTTGAGTTCAGACCAGATTTTCACCTTGAGAAGAGCTATTGAGAAAGACCTAGAATACCAGAAGATTTTAAACTTTTGATTTTACGAAAGCATTTGATAATGTCCACAGAGAAGCCCTCTAGAGGATACTGAGACACTAAGGAATTCCAGCAAAGATCATTAATTTAGTAAAAGCTTTGTGTGACAAATGGAGACAGAACAGTTTAAATTTGTTACTGATAGCAAGGTTGCATACTATCCCTGTTTCTACAGTGCACTGTCATAAACTTTGTGACGAAAAGAGCAACAGCTGCTGCCAAGGACACGGTATTGTTCCGATGAGAGATAAGCTGCGAGACTCAGGTTTTACAGATTACATAGTCAAGTTGGATACAAACTTGGATGGAATAAAAAGAATTGTTAATGAGTATAAAAGCAGAAGCTGCTGAAGTGGGACTTCATTCAGTATGCAGAAGACCAAGACCACAAAGATAAGAGAGAACACTGTCAACACTGGTGGATGTTTGACTGATGGAGAAGACTACAAAAGAGTTGATGACTTTTGTCTATCTTGGAAGTACAATATCTGCTAATGGCCAGCGCAGTAAAGAAGCGAAGGCAAGAATTGGTAAAGTAGTGGATCATTTTCTCATCTGTCAAAGATCTGGCGAGTAAGATGACACATCTACACATTAAAATGATATTGTACAAAGTTACTGTCCTTTTGACACTACAGTATGCCTCAAAAACATGGCAGATAGTGAAAGTACACAACAGAAAGCTGAATATATTCCACAAGCTTTATTTAAGAAGAATCTTGGGAATTTATCGGAGAGACTGTGAAACCAAAGTGGAAGTGCTGTGCTGCATATGTCAGTAGGCTGCCTTCTGAATAATTAGACAGCTATGGTGGCTTGGCCATGTCATCAGGCTACCCTGTGGCAGAAATACAACGTAAGTCTTACACTGGATTCCACCTGGAGGGAAAAGAGAGCATGCAGGACAAAGAATGACTAATATAGGACAAATCAGAAATGATGCTGCCATCATGGAGACAACTTACGATGGAATCAAACATCTTGCGCTGGACAGACAAGAGTGGGAATACTGGGTTGCCTTATGTGCCACTAGGCATAGGAGATTTTATAACTCTAAGTCACTGAAATAAGAAAGCAATTAATAGCTCAAACAATTTACATTAGTTAGTTTAAAGTTACATTTTGAAATGTTAGAAGTTTTTGCTGTCTACCTAAAAACAGCTTATTTGGAAAAAATGTGTACAACTAAACAGTTAAAATATAAGGCATAGGCCAACTTTAACAAAAAAAAATGTTTTAAAAGTCTACCTTGTCCAGCATAATGATGTGCATTAGGCCTAGTTATATTTTATAAATACTATACAGGGCAAGGAGAAGTGGAATCCTTGTAATGATGGTGGAATTCAGGCTCCTGAGAAAACCTGAAGAACTGTACAAGCTTCCAGAGGCCAGACAAAGCCAGCAAAGCATGTACATAAGAGTTTCTAAGCACCATGTGGAAAGGAAAAGTGTGGGGACCCTACAACTATTCAGAGCTCCTACATACTGCAGGCCAAGGAGAGATGTGGACACTGCAGAAGTTCGGAACTCTACTCCGGCCCAATGTTTTGAAAGCCACAAGGAAATCAACAGATAAACATCCTTAATGTCAAGAAGCAACTTTACCTGAAAGCTGAAGTAAATATATGCATACCACAGATTGTTTAAAAAAACTGAATAAAACAGAGAAGGTTGCTAAATAGTCAAATACCCTAATATTTCACACAGTTTGAAATAAATGTACAAAACAAAGCATAGCCACTGGAAAGGCTATGGGGAGGTTACGTCAGAGTAAGCAAGATTCTATACACAGTCACTACAGGAATTATGTGGAAACTCAATCTCTTTATCTGGTTTTGATGTCTGGCTAGATAAGACCAGTTTGATTTTAGATCTTAGTAATAAATACATTTTGCACACCTTGAAGAATAAAAGCCAAAGTCTTCAGGAGTAACATGGGCAGCCAGAAAGACTTTGGTTATTCATCTTGCTGAATCATACTACTTGCTTAAACTATGGTACTCTGATGTATAAGATTTAAGGAAGAGAGAGTTAGGGTAAAGGCACCTGCATGTTATAGTGGAGTTTCCTGTATTGGAAGGATGGAGAGGGTAGACTAGGCTGTCCTTATAGCAGACAGGTAGATGCAACTATTTTTTCTAAATGGTACTAATATATAAAAAGACACAGTATGTTGTGGTCTCTTCACAATGTGAAGTTGGGGCAAGGGAGTGTCTGTACATATAAAGATCTGGCAACACAGGTTAACTGGAGGATGGTCTGTGTACCATGCATTGGATGTGCAGTCAAACATGATGGAGGGCAACAGTAAGCACACCTTTGATCTAGTTTCTGAGATTGGGTACAAGAGCAAAGTTAAGATTGAACTTCACATATATATTTCTAAGCAGCAATTGTTGTGACAGTACTTGAATATTCATCACATATCTACACTCCATTGTTCATATTTTCAATTTTTAAATATGGTTGGTTAAAAAGTCTACCAGTCCTCTGTACGTGCCAATGTCAAGAAGAAACCATATCTTAATTATGGAAGTTGAGAAATCCAGGTCTTGTATACTCCCTGTTTATCCTAAATAACTGTGGAAGGTTGGGAAAATAGCTGGATTATGACATGTATGAAACTTGAACAGTTGAGGAGGGAAAGAAATGTTTGGTCAGATTGGTTTTAAGAGTTTTAAATTATTTATCGTAAGTGCCAGACAAAATAGCTGTGGGGAAGATCTTAGTTAAAACATTAATCCCTGAAACCTTCATTTAAGGACTGAGAAAGCTCTCATTTTAGATCTGTGAACTTTCAAGGAGATTTCCATCAAAAACAAAAGACAAGACTTTATATTAATAATAATTTGAAAGTAAAAAAAATAGGCAGAAAAAAATGCAAAAGCTTTCAGGCCTTCGTTAATTATAAAGCAGCAAAAAAAGAGCCCACACTTACTTTCTTCCCATTTGAGTGTCCCTTTAATACAAGAAGTGATCACAGAACACTGAATTTTGTGGCTTTTACCTGTAAATTGACTAAGTTTCCAAATTTGCTGAAGTGCTCATTAAGTTTGCTGATATTGTTAAGTTCTGGTGGAACTTTCCTCAATTCAAGCTTCGTATTCTCATTTCCAAACTGCACCTTCTTCTGAAAACCAGGATTGTTTGTTCTGTTAAAGTTTTGCCTGCAATAAAATTAAAAATCAAGTCAGCCAGAATTCAAGACACTTTATAGACTTTTAAGCAACAAATGGTTTAAAAAAATTTGAATCATTGGCTAGATGCAAAATATTTTAGTCTAATTCCTTAACTCCCAAGTTTGTAAAATCAAAATCCTGACTGATGTATGAAGAATCTGACACTATTACACTCTTGTCATCCCAAGTCAATATTGAAGTCAAAACAATATTAATCAATTAGATATGTAAATCACATATGTAAATAAGAGCATCCCACTTGGCAGGTAACTTTTCAGACCTCTCAACTTTATCTCACCTTTAAAAGGCCAGTTATTCTTAAAGGAAATAAAATGAAAACTCATGCTGGGTTATCACACTTAGTGTCTCATCCCTCTAACATGAGTCATGTTAAATCACCTCATTTTTAAGATATATGACCCTCTACGCCACCTGTACAAGTTCGAAGGCCTACCGAGTACATGGCTACCTCAGAGGCCCAAGAACATTCCAACCAGTTCATTTCAGAACAGGAAACAAGAACTCCCCTAAAGTTCAACAGGATTATTAAACTAAACATAGTTTTAATGACGAGCACTCACTTGTCAAACCAAGCCTTCTTTGTAGGAATTCCTCCATCCCCTGCGCCAATTGATCTTTTCCTGGACTCAGAATCCACCACTATCCTCATACTATTTTTATTCGGAGGTTTTTCTGCATGCAAATGGGAGACTGCATTAATTTTTCATTTATATTTTCTGTGCATTTTGTTGTAGTAAGACTTTTGTTGTTCCTAACTATTACCTGACTTCACCCTGATATTACAAGATGCCTTTTGATTTTTAGAACATCATAACTGCTGTATTTGTTCAAACTAGTGATCTCAACTAATCCAGCATTCTGTTTAATTTCCATACTGACAATTAAAGAAAGATTTCATCCTGCCCATACAGGACGTTTCCTCCTAATCTCAGTTTATCACTGTATCATAAAGAACCTAATCTCATCTATATTGCCCCTATTATAGAAATTTTTGTATGAAGGTTAAGTGAGGCAGAAGGCATCTGCCACAGACTGGACCCATCCTGTTCACAGCATTCTGTGCACTGCTCTGATCCTGCCACTATTTTTGTAGAAGCTTATATTACACTATGAGGTAGCAGATGATTGGAGAAGGGGCTAATGGTGAATGGGGCACTACTGAGCACCAAAAAACTAGGCACCAGCAAGGGAGTGGAACTTGCGACTATGGAAGAGGAGCCAGACTGGGAAGCCCCAACCTAACCCCACCCCAAATGTACAGATCTAAATTTGGATTGTATCCATCACCTCTCATTCTTTGTATTCCCTTGTCTTATTGAACTGTAAGATCTTTAGGGCCAGAACTGTGCATTCCTATGTGTGGTACATAATAGTTTACTTGTTTATTTTTGTTGTAAAATGCCAGAAAATTATCCGAATGTGTCTCATGATGTATTAAGCGAACACGTATAACAGCCAAAAAACGTGAAACCTCTACATTATCTTAATAGGTTTCACTGTACTAGCTTTCATGAACCTTCAAAATAATGGATCAGTAACACTGAAGTCTAGATTATTCACTGTTGACCTATTTATAAACTGGTTTTTAGTAGAAAAACAGAAAGAGCTTTATAATATTGCTATGATTTCTAACATTATAACTCTATTTAGTGACCACTATTTGTAGTAACACAAGAATACCAAGAACACTAGTAAGAAAATCTTTTGCAATACCTCTGGGGGGCAGATCCATATCACCTGATGTAAGTCCTATCAAATTAGGCCTTTGGGCATGCACTCTGTGCCTGTACATGGGCCTTGAAGTGTTCGTTATACTTGGAGCTTCAGGATTATAGGCATCTGTGTCATATGTGTCTGATAATAAAGAAATTGTTTAGTTAAAATTACCTGTAAATATAAAAATCCAAGTTCTCAATGGCTTAATGCTTGCTAAGATTAATATGAGAAATGGAACAGACAATTGTATAATTATAGCACTTTAGCAAATAGTCAAGTCAAAATTTTGTAAAATAGATTTAAAAAATTCTTCCCACCCTGACAACCTGAATGCAAAGTTTTAGGACAGAATTAACATAAAAAGCAGGGGTTTCAGATTGATGTCACGTGACCTTCAGAGGTAAGAATCTATCCTCCCAAACAAAAGTATAATGTCTAGCATCACCATACGATTATATTAACAATGAACGTTATTCTATTTTGCAAACACTGAATGCAATAAATTTAGAAAGTTATTTCTGATTGTGGGCGAAGTATCAGTACTACACCTGTTGCAAACAGTGATGGTGGAGCAGGAGGTGGCTGGTGATGAATACCAGTTGTAACAACAGTGGGAACGGAACTGGTTGCTGAGTTTGGAGGAGCATCCATGCCAGCAGGTTGTAAAGGTGGAAGTGGAGGAGGTGGTCCTGTCAAACCAGAAACAAAGAAAAATATTGCATTAATATTTTTATCTGCTTGACAATGGACTCAGCTATCCAAGGTCACAACTACATCTGCAAAGAAATATGTTTGAAAGAAAGGGTTAAGAACAGTTCAAACATTCTATTGAATTGCATGTAGTAACCTTAACTGCAATCAGTACCTCATATCTATCAAAATAATTTTTGACTAGTCAAATTGTTATGTTCCATACAGACTACAGAAGCTTTATTTTACTGAATTTGTAAGATCTAACTTGTCTTTTCTCTTTTATACAACAATGTTTGGAAGATTCAGTACATGAAGTAATACTGGGTTGGCAATGAATGTTTGGCCTTATGAACACATGCAGAGGAACAAAATTTGAAAGTTTATTAAGCTATTCACATTCTTTTCTCTGCTAGGTGGATTCTAACAGTTTAAGGTGCCAGTGAGGATGGTTGTAACATGATGTTGGCCCATCCATTCATTTTTAGAATTAAAAATTGGATCTGGCAAAGAGACATTCACCAAAAAAGGTATCTTTGAAAAAAAATGGAATAGTAAGCTTATTTATCATTAAAAATTACACCATCAATTTAAAATTGAGACATTTTAAGAGTTTAAAATAATTTCAGGTACTAATTGTTCTTGAATAGTTCTACGAAATTACTGTGATTTGTACTTCGTTCTGTTTTTCTCTTATTCATCAACAGAGGGAAAGTCACAAAACCAACAATAAGCCAAAGCTGAATATTTCAAAGCTGCCTAAACACTTTCTACACCCCATTCCCACTAAAATTAAAGAGAAACAGGCATCAAAATCTTACGCGGCTTTGAAAATCTCAGCCAAAGCACTTCCAAATGCACACTTCCCCACCACCACCTTTCCCATTCTATAATGTTGGGCATCCCTAGAAAAAATAGGTTCCAAGTTTTTCAGACAAAAGTTTAATTTTTGAAGTTGCCTTTAACTTTGATAGTTCAAAGGAGTTAGCTCCATTTGTTGTAGATTTAAATGTTTTCTCAGAAGCTGGCCACTTGAGCTTTGGAGATCAAATGTTTCAGAGATAGTATCATTAGAGACATTTTGAAATTAAAACAATTTGCCATGAAGAGAATCCATTTTACCAATATTAACACACATATACTGAAGGACTCACTGGTTAAGATGTGCAAACCAGAGTCCTAAAAGCATTTTAGAAAAAAAAAGCTACTGAAGGCCATTTTAATCTATTCAATACTGAATACAATTCAAGCAACCTAAAGGTATTTTAAATCTTTAAGAAATTTTATTTATTTATTTATTTTACCTGTAACAGGTGGAAGACTAGGTGGTAAAGGGCCTGGAGGTGGCACTGGCGGTCTAAGATTAACAGGTGGAGGACTTAAAATTGGTGGCGGGGGAGGAAGTCCAGGCGGAGGTGGTCCTTCAACAACAGGGGGCTGTGCTGGAAAAGGCAGGATGCCAGGAAGATTCACATCTTCTACAACAACTGGGTCACTTCCATGATCAAAGGGACACATGTCTCCTCTCATACAGAAACCCTTTTCTGAGAAATGAAAAGCACAATTAAATGTTACTAGCATTTAACAGCTGACGTTTGATCTATAAGCAGATACTAAATATCCTGCACATAAGGTAGCAGTTAGAAAGGTAAGACTTTTGCATAACAATATAAATTACTTAAAAATTAGGAAGTGAACATCTGGTCATTTAGCACGACTTCTACCTACTCTATTTACAAATTGGCTCTTTCTCCAACATAGCCTATTTCTAACAAAGAGGTAAAAGAGGGGAACCTGGATGTTATGAAATAGTGTTAGGAATGAGCAAGTTTCAGATTTTTGAAGTATAATCATGGATTTTTCCATGATCAGCAAGTTCAATGCAAACTTAGTGGGTTTTTTTTTTTGGTTTTTTTAGCTAAGTGCAGAAGAAACTGGTATTGACAAAACATCTCATTTTGAAAATATTTAGTATCTAATTATTGACTACTCAGCACTAGTCAATGGTCCATGTATAAAAATATTTCTGTACTGCAATATTTATCCAAAAGTATCAACATTCTTTGTTGCACTTGTACATGCAAGAGAGTAATAAAATAGTTTGGTTTTTTGTTTTTGTTTTAAATAGTAATTCTCTTTTTACTAGGAGGTACAATGTTACTGGGTCTAGCAATATTCTCCATAAGTATTATAGGAACACCTGCTAAAACAGTTGATATCCACAGGTAAAATAAGAAATACAAGCTTTAATTCTTCTCATTCTTTACCATTACCAGATAAGAGTAGAAGAGGATACAGTGGCCCGGCCTACTTTCAGGGAGAATGATAGAACAGAAACTGGAAAACTAAGTTAGTAGGATTTCACTGTTTTACTAAAGTAGTTTAGGGAGAAGAAATGTGTCTGGAAAAGTTAATAAGGGTGTCAATTAGATTCAAAGAGGCAGAAAAGCTGCTCCAGGTGGTAAGGGCAGTATAGCAGAACAATCTAACGACTGAAGGAGGAGAGAGAAATGTAGGTAACAAGCATTAGAACAGAGAGGGAGACAACTCCAAGGAAGATTCTGAAGACTGAGATCTTACTATCAGGTTTTGAAATGGACAAAATACAGGATGATTTTAAGGATAGTTTTCAGACAATGATTAGGCTACTATCTACTATATTTTCAGAAGACTGAACTTTGTAAAGTGATATCTAGGTGACAATAGAAAATGAAAAGAGAAAAAATTAGGTTTCAGCAATCGCAACTGATGAAAATACTTCAGAAATAAAAGTATAAAAATTCATGCACCTGAGAAATGTGGATGTTGAGTAGGGGATCAAATCAAACTTCTAGGGCATAGTCCACACTAGAAAGCAGCTACACTGACAAACCCTCCTAGTTTAGAAGCAGCTTAGAGTTACAAAAGCAATTCTTTGCCAGGATAACTGCATCTACACTAAGGCTTTTGCCAATATAAAAAAGTTGCAAAAAAGAATCACACCTATAACAGACATTACTATATCGGGAAAAGTTTTAAGTGTAAACCTGACCTACATCCTCAACAGCTACTGCCAGTATGAGATCTGACATGAGAAAATAGCTGGGACTTGTAGAACTCTGGCTAAAAATGCAGTTCTTACTGGTTAAGAGGGTATCTGCTTTGGATCAATCTGACTCACTGAGACAAATGCCAACTGTAGCAGAAACATGATTTGATACAGGCAGAAAGTGTGCAAAATGATTCAATAGTGTAGAAGATACAGATTTAAAGTATTGCCTGTATAAACACAGCACTTAGTAAGTTTTTAAAAAAGACAGTGAAGTGGTGCACCGAGAAGAAGAGCCTAAAATGTGAGGTTCAAGGTCACTGCCAGTGAAAAAATTAAGCAGATAGGTAAGAGTAAAACCAAGAGAACAAAATGTCCAAGAGTTCCGTGAACAGGATCATACCATAAGGTGGTGATTATGCTCAAAACTATTAAATACAGGACTAGGTTTGAGAGTGATACGGAGTAAGAGAATTAAGGTAAAACAAGAGATCACCACCAATAAGTTCATGTAAAAGGGCAATGCCAGTAATATGACAGGGACAGAAACTATGCTGGAAACAATCAATGAGGTTGGTTAAGATAAGTGATTATAAAGGTAAGTTTAGCTTTTAAGAATTTTGCTAGAAAAAAAGATTGAAAATGAGATGTAGAAGGAGACTGCTTTTGGGGTGGGAGTGCTAAAAGAAGGAGGCAATGCAGCTTGGAAGGGCAAAATTACATCAGTGACTGGACGCTATTGTTGCATATATGTTTAAGGTATCTGAACTTACCATCATAGTCTCTGCAACGTTTCTTTGGCAGTGGAGGTCTTCCATATGAGTTGTGGTCCAACTGTTCTTCATGGAACTCTGACCAACTTTCAGTAGTGTTATTACCATGATGAGTAGGAGCAATAACTGTAATAGTGCTACTCAGTGTGGGGACAGGGTAATGGCCAGATGAAATGTTTGTTACAGACGGAACTGGAGTATAATTGTTTTCTAATGGATCTGTTCTATCCAAATCATATTTTGGCTTTCCCAAATCTCTTTCTGTAAGAAAATAATATACTTGTTTAAAAGTAACAATATGTCAAAGATTGTAAGCTCCAAAATTAGACTAACTGTTGGATTTGTATGTGTCTATAAGGTTATGTCTACACAACCCGCCGGACCGGTGGGTAGCCATCGGGGATCGATGTATCGTGTCTCGTCTAGACGTGACACACTGATCCCCAAACACGCTCCCCGTCAACTCCGGAATTCCACTAAGGTGAGAGGCGGAAGCGAAGTCGACGGGGGAGCGGCAGCCATCGATCCCACGCCGCAAGGATGCGAAGTAAGTCAATGTAAGAGACGTCGACTTCAGCTATGCTGTTCTCATAGCTGAAGTTGCGTATCTTAGATCGATTCCCCACCCAGTGCAGACCAGGCCTAAAATACATACAATTCTTTATATACGGTTTCTTTCTTCCCCACCCTGGGGGTGAGGGGGAGAAGAGGAAGAAAGAGGGAGGAACAATTTCAATGTACTTTTGTAGTCAGGGAATAAATGCACCACCAACAGTCCAGCACTCATGAGCAAGTCTAACCTGTATATGATGCTAGAGAAAATAAATATGGAAAGTAAATACATAGTACTTTCAAAGAATTATCAATCAGAAAAAATTTTCAAGTTATCGAAGCACTTTGTTAAGGTGCTTTAGATCTAAAATCATTATATAAAGTGATGAGGATACACACCATTAAATGGAGAATTTAATTGTCAGTTGGAGTGGGAGTTTTGTGCACAAATACCGTAAGACAGAACTTCATGTAGAGCTTTATAAAGCCTAGGGCCCTAACAAATTCACGGACCATTTTGGTCAATTTCACGCTCAGAGGGTTTTTAAATGAGTCAATTTCACAATTTCAGATGTTTACATCTGAAATTTCAGAGTGTTGTAACTGTGGGGGTCCCAACCCAAAATGGGATAATGGGCAGGGGGGAGAAGGGGAGTGTTGAAAGTTGTTGTTGGGGGGGTGAGGGGATGACACAGGATTGCCACCCTCACTTCTGTGCTGCCTTCAGAGCCCAGATCTGAAGGCAGCAGCCACCAAGCTTCCTGAAGCTAGAGGAGGTTCCCAGAGATGGGAGGCTCCTAAGCTGCTAGTCCCCTGACAGATTAACGCAGGGGCCCTGGCCAATTTGGGGGCTCCCAGAAAAATGGGCGCCTGTGCTCTGGCCAAAATTCCCAAACCTAGTGCCTAAAAATTAGGTTCCTAAATCCATTTAGGCACATAAATAAAAGTAACTTGAATTTCAAAGGTGCTGAACACCTCTAGCCCTCATTCACTTATACTGTATTTGCTGAAGTACATCAGAGCTCTGAAAAAAATCAGGATATTTCGTGCCTAAAATGAGGATTATTAAACCTATCTTTAGGCACCCAAGTTTTAACATTTTGACCTACAGTCTTGTAGATAAGTTTATTCAGTAAAAAGCTGTTGTACTTCAAGATAAATATTGTTTTTGATACGGATCATCAACCCATATTTTTAAAGACTAACAAACACCTACCTCTGCTTCGTGTTCTGCTTCTACTTCTGCTCCTGGTCCTGTCCCTATCCCGGTCCCGCAATCGTTCCTTACTCCAACTTCTGCTTCGACTCCTGCTGTAGCTCCGACTCCGTCCTCTTCTTCGGTTGTACCTGTCTCTATATGAATCCCGTCTAGGGGGGTTACGGTCATAATCTCTCTTGCGAGAACGGTCATCTTTTTTTCTTTCCTCGCGGCTTCTAAATGTTTGGGGAGTTAATCGTTATTTAAAAATAAGAACATTTTAAAAAGATCATTTAAAATGTAAACTCAAACCTTGTAATGGCTACTAAAATCTCATCAAAATCATATTCGAAGAACAGAATTTTTCCAGTATTTGTAAGTGCTTAAAACAGGAAAATGAAACATTGAAATTTTCTGCACTGTAATGTAAACCTGTAATAAGTGTAGGTATTAAAAAGTCCTGTTCCTAGAGAATACTGGCACATACACATCTGAAGCTGATGCTAAATTTGTTATTGACTTTTGTGCAGTTCTGATTCATTCTGAATGCATGCCTCTAACAGAGTATGAAATCTTTAACTATCGGTCCTCTTTTCCTCCCAAAAAAAAACCAACCTGTTCAATCATCTGATTGTGTAATTTTTTGTTGTATAAAAGCCTACCACCATATCAAGAAAATGTGGGTAAAATATTGCTTTTGTGCCAGGACTTACTTTCCCAGTAGGGCATTTTCACCAAGGTAACAGCATCACAACAACTGAGAGTTACTGAAGAGAATGATAGTGCTGTATTAAACAAAGTATTCAGATTAAATGTCAAAATTAGATGGGTTTTATGTTGTAATATAACCAATCATTTACACTCAAATCTGCTTTGTAAACGTTTCTTAAATTGAGTTTTGATCATTTTTAGTTAATAAAAATATGAACAGTCTTCATTGTTGCTTGTAAACTGTACTTATCTCAAGATTGCATATAAAAAATGCAATCCACAAAAGAGCTTGCTTCACAAGTACTCTATTAACATTTAGAAGCATATCACTGCAGAAAAATGAAACATTTGATATACCAGCACCACAAAAAAAAAAAAGCTTTCAAAATTTAAGCCAATATAATTGGTTCTTGATATAATGCAAGAGTCAAACTAAGTTTATAATTACCTAGTTTCTCGGTACCGAGAGCTTGACTGAGGGGGACTGTGATTTAGTCTTCTAGAAAACTTTTTTTCTCGCTCTTCCTCTTTAATTATCTGGATTTTAAAGTGTAAACAGGAAATCAAAGATAAGCACAACACACAAGGCTTTTTTAAACAGACATAACTAGAATAAAATAATCTGGAATTCAGTTTTGGCTAAGTGAAGCGAGGCCTAACACTCAACTTGATGGCATCTCTGAAACATGATAACTTTTTAAGACTGTGCCCGACCTATTCCAAAATTTCAAGGAATGTTCTGAGCATCAATAGGAGAACCCTATTATTTTGATGACAGCTGGAAACTGGAAAACCACCAGAAAAGCCTGACTCCCGCAATGGCCATTTAGCGGAACATTGTGACACTCCCTCCAGTTTATCTCCATACTTCAATCCCATTGCTTGAAATGAGTCCGGAAAGAACACTGCAGGTCAGGACTGAGGTGGTTGGACAGAGTTGGGAGGCACAGGGTTTGGGACTGGAATAGCGGGAACTGCTTCAGATCAGATGCTTATATTGAACAGGTTTAGGAGATCGGCCCTTTGACTGTGTCCACACTATGTCTGACTCAGGAGTAGCCAAGTTTTGCCTAGTCAAAACTGTTATAAAATGGGTACTGTCAAAGAGAGACACCAAGGCAGGCAGGAGTGTTAGAGCTTACGGTTTTGTTCCAGGTCAAAACAATATGTGTGTGTGTTACCTTTTGATTTGCTATAATTTTTAAAAATTCATTTTCAGGTCAACCCAAAATGAATTTTGGTTTCATTAGGGAATTAACAGCAAACCAAAAAACCAATTAACACAGGTCTAGTGATGACAGGCTGACCTAACTTTGATGTCACAATGCTACTGCTCAGGCTCCTCTGCCTGCAGCACCAATTGGCACTGATAAGGGGAAGTTGTTGATAAGAAACTGATAAGGAGAAGCAGCGTAGAGTGGCGTATCCTGTAAAACTGCTACAGGTTCAGGGATAGAGACTGGACTGCACTGCAAAGTATGATTTAAATTCTTACCTCTTCCTTTTTTGTGTCTTTTTCTTGGTGTTGAAAAAATTCAACTTTTAGGCTTCCTGATGATGGCTGCTCTGGCGGAGGTAGATAGCTCTTTGTATTCACAGCATCAAAAAGTTTTTCAACAAATATCTGGGTCTCTAAAGATTAAGGGAAAAACAAAGATTCCAAGAATTCATAAATGAATTCTTCTAATATCTGGCTATTTCAACCCTCTGCAGTCAGTTTAAATATAATGCAACTTTTCCCCTTTGCTTACATTTACAAACCACTGAACACTAGTTAGAAGTATTATACTTTTATTGGCAATGAAAATAATGGATACTGATTAATCTTCCAAATATATAGCTCACCAGGAATTGTTTCATAACAGTATAAACTGCATCGTTAAAAGTTATTTAACTTAAATGAAGATAATTATGTAGCAGACTGCTTTTTTCCCCTGTATTTAATTGCTAGAGAACATATTACTCTAAAATTCTGAACAATTTAGGCAGTGCAAATGTATTTAAAGATCAGTTTCCATTCCTGGACAACTAAGGGGCAAAGAAAATAGAATCAAGATCATAAATATGGTTTTAATAGGACCACAGATACACAGGGTACTTTAAATAAGGCACTGCAAAACATTTAGAGATGGATTTTTGCATCAGGGCATTTACTCTGATTAAAGACTTTAAAAAGTGGATCTTAAATACAACTGGTTTAAGAGCAGTGGCACAGGTGTAGCAAACAGAACTATAAATAGGGGAGTTTGAATGGTAGTTCTGTTGGAGAAGGGAGGAAACAAGCTTCTGGTCTTTAGGGGCAGTGAGAGGGTTTTTTGTGGGTGTAGTGTGTCTTTTTCTGCTTTGTGTGGGTGGCTTCCCCTCCTCCTCCTCTTCATTTTGTAGAGGCCGGTAGGGGGCAGTGTGCTGTGAGCGAAGCAGAGCCCTGATTAGGGGGTAGGGCTTCCATGGTTAGGGGCCTTATAAATGCAACCAGTCAGCCAGTGGCTCAGGAGCAGAAAACAGATCTGTAAAAAGGGGAGTCTGAGTGGGAATGAGGTGTATGTGGTGTTCTGGTTTTGTTTTGGTCTTTGGTGGTTTTTATTTTTCCCCCATGGCAGGAATTTAGTAAGGAAGGCTATGAGAGGTACAGTGGCAGCAGTGGTAGTGACTGAAGCCATGGAAGAGACAATGAATGTGACTGGATGTGGAAGCTGAAGGATGTACATGATCCTAGAGCAGGTACCTGAAAAAAGCTTCTTTTGTATGAAGCGCTGCTTGACAGAGCTCATGGAAGAGAAGACTCAAGGCTTGGAGATGCAGGTGGAAAGCATGGCTGAGTTTTGAAGGGGTTTTGAATAATGATGGAGCAAAGGCAAGAGGAAAAGTCAAGACTAGCAGGTGCAAACTGGACTGAAGAACTCAGAGGGGAGACTATTGGGTGAGGAAATAGGTCAGTGGAAGCATGTGGCTACAAGAACCAGGCAGAGGAAAAGATCAGTTAGTGAAGGAGAAATAGAGCTCAGGAACAGATTTGCTGAGTTGGATAATGAAGAAGGAGCACAGCAGGCTGCAACTGAAGGAAGGAGGGCAAGGAAGAAGAGTAGAACAGCTAGTCCTGTAAGAAGAAAGGAAGAGCCAAACTTAATGATCGAGGGGATGTTTGAATTCTTTGCTCTGATTGGCTGGATGTATTGAGAGGAGATACCCAGAGTTCAGAGCCACAGGAGGATACAGGATGACTTGCAGAAAATTACAAGGGAGAATAAAAGATAAGACGACTTGCAGCCACAAAGAACGGGAGGAAGGCCAGCAAATCATACCATCACTAGTAAAAGGTAGGTCTATGTCAGGGATTGGCAACCTTTGGCACGTGGCCCATCAGGGGAATGCGCTGGCGGGCCAGGACGTTTTGTTTACCTGCAGCGTCCGCAGGTTCGGCCAATCGCAGCTCTCACTGGCCACAGTTCGCCATTCCGGACCAATGGGGGCTGCGGGAAGCGGCACATCCCTCAGCCCGCGCTGCTTCCCGCAGCCCCCATTGGCCTGGAACGGCGAACCGCGGCCAGTGGGAGCTGCGACTGGCTGAACCTGCAGACGCTGCAGGTAAACTAACTGTCCCGGCCCGCGAGCGGATTTCCCTGACAGGCCGCATGCCAAAGGTTGCCAATCCCTAGACTAAGTGATTGCGGACTCCCTACTAAGAACAGACAGGCTTGTCACCAGAGCTGATCCAAAGAACAAAAGGGTACGCTGTCTACCAGGAGCTTAGATACCGGATGTGGACCTGAGGATGAAGAGGAGCCTAACAGGAATAGGAAAGAATCCACTGATTACCCTTCATGTGAGACTATGCCAGGCTGGGGAAGATGCTTAAGGAAATGGAGGCTCACGTGATCTTCAGTAGGATTCTGCTTGTCCCTCGAGGAGGAAAACGAAGATGAGACAAGATTATGATGATCAACAGGTGGCTCAGGCAGTCATGCTCTAAGGAGGGCTTTTGGATGTTTGACCACGAGGAGGCATTCATGGATAGAGGACAGTTCTCGTGGGATGGACTCCATATAAGTAGGGAGGGAAATGGACTTCTGGGATGGAGGTTGGCACAATTCATTCCAAGAGCTTTAAACTAGGAACTCAGAGGAGACTATTGGGAGAGGCTCATGTAATTTCCACACCCGATTTTAACACTGAAAGGGAGGAAAATCAAGAAAGAATGGATGCAGCAATGGAGAAAGGAACAGCAGTGGGTATGAAAATGGACATTAAGAGGAAGGATATTGCCAATACCAGTCAGATAGGCAATACTGGCAGTAGAATGACTGTACCCAGTTGGGTGAGGAACATGAGAGAAGCCAAGCAGAAACAGTTAAGATGTTTGTACACTAATGCAAAGAGCCTGGGTAATAAAATGGAGGAACTAGAACTACTGCTGCAAGAAGTGAAACCATATATTACAGGGACAACAAAAATATGGTGGAATAGTAGTCATGACTGGAGAACAGGTATTGAAGGGTATGTGCTGTTCAGGAAAGCCAGAAATAAAGGCAAAGGTGCTGGAGCAGCATTGTATATTAACAATGAGGTAGACAGTAAAGAAATCAGAAGTGATGGAATGGATAACGGAGTCTGTTTCAGACAAAATCACTTTGGGGAAGAAAACTACTAAAGGTTCCCCTGATACTGGAGTGTTACAGACCAGCAGGATCTGATTTGGATATGGACAGAGACACCTCTAACATTCTGAATGAAATAAATACTACTGGGAATTATGTGATTATGGGACACTTTAACTTCCTAGATATAGATTGGACAAGTGCTACTAATAATAGTAAGGCCCAGATTTTCCTGGATGTAATAGCTAACAGATTTCTTCAACAAACAGGTGCTGAAACAACAAGAGGTGATGCCATTTTAGATGTGGTATTGGTGAGTAGAGGACAACCTTGGTTTGAGTGATCATGAGTTAATTCAGTTTAAACAATACGCAAGAATAAACAAAAATAGATCTGCAGCAAGGGTCCTTGATTTCAAAAGAGTTAACTTAAAAAAATTAAGGACATTTTTAGGAAAGTGGACTGAAGAACTCAAGGATCTGAACGTGGAGGAGGCTTAGCATTACTTTAAGTCGAAGATGCAGAAGGTATGTGAAAGCCTTCACGCCAAGCAAGGGGAAAAAATTAACAGGGAAGGGTTGCAGACCAAGCTGGATGAGCAAGCATCTCAAACAAGTGAAAGCAAAAAGCCTACAAGGACTGGAAGATGGGAGGGATCAGCAAAGACAGCTATTTCTTGGAGGTCAGAAAATGTAGGGATAAAGTGAGAATTGCCAAAAGCCAAGCAGAGTGGGTCCTAGCAAAGGGAATTAAAACCAATTGTAAAAAGTTCTATAGTCATATAATACGAAGAAAACAAGGAAAGAAGAAGTGGGACCACTAAGCACTGAGGATGGCCCAACACCTAAACCAATACTTTGCCTCAGTTTTTAATGAGGCTAACAAAGAGTTTAGGATTAGTGGCATTGTAGCTAATGGCAACAAGGATATGGAGTTAGAAATTACCACAGTTTATCCGGGCCCCCTGATTTAGTCCCATTAATCTCCGTTCTAGAATATTAAAGGAACTGGCACATGAAATTGCAAACACAATAGCAAAGATTTTTAATAAATCTGTAAACTCAGGGATCGTAACTTATGACTGGAGAATTACTAATACAGTTCCTATTTTTAAGCAAGGAAAAATAGTGATATAGAAAATTATGGGGCTGTTACTTTGACCTCAATTGTATGCAAGGTCTTGGAACAAATTTTTAAAGAGAAAGTATTTAAGGATATAGAGGTGAAAGGTAATTCGGATAAAATACTACATGGTTTTACAAAAGGTAGATCATGCCAGACCAACCTGATCTCCTTTGAGAAGATAACTGATTTTTTAGACAAAGGAAATACAGTAGATCTAATCTGCCTGGATTTCAGTAAGGCATTTGATACAGTTCCACATGGGAAATTATTAAATTGGAGAAGATGGAGATTTCTATGAGTAGAGAGCCCTATCAAATTCACAGCCATGAAAAAAAAACATCATAGACCATGAAATCTGGTCTTTTGTGTGCTTTTACCCTATACTATATAGATTTCACAGGCGAGACCAGCATTTCTCAAATTGGGGGTCCTGACCCAATAGGGAGTTGAAGGAGGTCACAAGGTTATTTTAAGAGAGTCACGCTACTGCCACTCTTACTTCTGCACTGCCATCAGAGCTTCGGGGGGTGGGGAGGCTGGAGAGCAGCGGCTACTGGCCAGGCGCCCAGCTCTGAAGGCACCGCCCCACCAGCAGCAGCGCAGAAGTAAGGGTGACAATACCATACCATGCCACCCTTACTTCTGCGCTGCCGCCTTCAGAGATGGGTGGCCAGAGAGTGGTGGCTGCTAACTAAGGGCACAGCTCTGCAGGCAGCAATGCAGAAGTAAGGGTGGCAATACCATACCATGCCATCCTTACATCTGTGCTGCTGCTGGTGGCAGCTCTGCCTTCAGAGCTGGGCTTCCAGCTAGCAGGTGCCACACTCCAGCTGCCCTGCTATGAAGGCAGTGCTGCCAGCAGCGGCTGCGCAGAAGTAAGTATAGCTGTACCACAAACTCCCTCCCACTCCTCCCCCCGCCACACACACACACACACAAAATCCTTTTTAGGTCAGGACCACCACAATTACACCACCATGAAATTTCAGATTCAAATAGCTGAAATAATGAAATTTATGATTTTTAAAATCCTATGACCGTGAAATTAACCAAAATGGACCATGAATTTGGTAGGGCCCTAACTATGAGAACTGAAAAGTGGGTAAGGAAATGGTTAAAGGGGCAACTACAAAGGGTCATACAGAAAAATGAACTGTCAGGCTGGAGGGAGGTTGCTGGTAGAGTTCTTCAGAGATCAGTCTTGGGACCAATCTTATTTAGCATTTTTATTACTGATCTTGGCACAAAAAGTGAGTGTGCTAATAAAATTTGTGGATGACACAAAACTGGGAGGTACAGCCAATAAAGAGGAGGACTGGAATATCTTACAAGAAGATCTGGATGATCTTGTAAACTGGTATAATAGAAATGAGATAAAGTTTAATAATTCAAAGTGAAATGTCATGCATTTATGGACTAACAAGAATTTTTGCTATAAGCTAGGGACTTATCAGTTGGAAGTAAGAGAGGAGGTGGTGTATTGGTTCATCACAGGATGACTATAAGCCGTCAAAGTGACAAGGCTATGAAAAAGGCTAATACGGTCTGAGGATGCATCAGGTGAGGTATTTCCAGTAGAGACAGGGAAGTGTTAGTGCCGTTATACAAAGCACTGGTGAGACCTCATCTGGAATAGTGTGTGCAGCTATGATCTCCCATGTTTAAGAAAGATGAATTCAAACTGGAATAGGCACAGAGAAGGGCTACTAGGATGATCCAAGGAATGGAAAACCTACCTTACGAAAGGAGACTCAAAGAGCTTGGCTTGTTTAGCCCAACCAAAAGAAGGCTATGGGGAGATATGATTGCTCTCTATAAATACATCAGAGGGATAAATACCAGGGAGGGAGAGGAGTTATTTAAGTTAGATGCCAATGTGGACACAAGAACTAACTTCTATAAACTGGCCTTCAACAAGTTTAGGCTTGAAATTAGACAAGCCATCAGAGGAATGAACCCTAACCATCAGAGGAATGAAGTTCTGGAGCAGTGGGGGCAAAAAACTTAACTGGCTTCAAGACTGAGCTTGATACGTTTATGGAGGGGAATGATGAGATTGTCTACAGTGGCATGTGGCCCACTGCTGACTGTCAGTAACAAAAATCCTGAACTGCTGGAGACGGAACACTAGATGTGGAGGGCTCTGAGTTACTACAGAGAATTCTTTCCCAGGTATGTGTCTGGCAGGTCTTGCCCACATGCTCAGATTCTAACTGACAGCTATATTTGGGGTCAGGAAGGAATTTTTCCCAAGGTCAGATTGGCAGAGACCCTGGTGGTTTTTTGCCTTCCTCTGAAGCATGGGGCACAGGTCAAACTTGCAGGTTTAAAACTAGTGTAAATGGTGAATTCTCTGTAACTTGGAGTCTTTAAACCATGATTTGAGGACTTCAGTAACTCAGCCTGAGGTTAGGAGTTCATTTCAGAAGTGAGTGAGGTTCTGTGGCCTGCAATGTGCAGGTCATCAGACTAGGTGATCATAACATTGACGTTTATGAGTCAACATGGTGGAATTAATTACCAAATGTTAGCAAGTCCAACTCCATGTAAGATGGCCCATGGTACACACATTTTGGAATGGAGTTTTAAAGATGACTTGTCAACTAACACAGCTAGCCTTGTATTCCTGCTAATTTTTTCCCCAAATCAGAAGTATTTTCGTAATAAGAGGGGGAGTAGACAGTCTGCTTACGCTGCCAAACACACAATGGAAATATGATCCCCAAAATGATGTAATCTTAGTGATCTACCAGTCTACTTGCAAGCAATAATAGAAGGCTTATTGTTAATTGTACAGTAAGTACAATATGCCCTCATATGTATACCGAAGAGGAAGACGTAGTCCCTGCCCCAAAGATCTTACCTTCTAACTCATACAGCATACTGACAAAAGAATGGGTAAACAGAAGACTGGTTTAAGGAGAGACCTTAATGGAGACTAAAAGGTTGGCACATAAGCAGTACAAAGGATGAAAACTTGGACAAATTAAAAAAACTGAAATGAGTGGATAAGACTGTCTCAGAGTTGCCCTCTGTAGTCATGTCCTGAGAAAGAACAGAATGAAGGTTATTGGAGGGTCTTATAACAGCACTGCCATAATCAAAAATGTTTGTGTTTCTTTTAAATTTAAACTTAATGACTTTCTTGTATTTCAAGACTGTTTTAATTACTACAACCTTACCTCAATTTACCCTAAAATTAATGATGTATGCTCTCAATCTTACCTCAAGTTTAATTTTTTGGGGAAGCTAAAGGAACGTATATTTCACACTCCCAAATATGTACTCAGTTCCAGTATATCTATTATAATAAAAAACTTTAGTGTCCTTATTTACATAGTTGGTGGAAAATTTAAGCTGTACCCAGGATATATATTATCCTGATACCGTACAATACTGCTGTTTTTTGTTAAATTTTATAAATTATTTTCTGCACGCAACTGAATTAACTGCACTTAACAAAGGCTCATAAAAAAGATAAATAGCAGTTAATCCTAAATTAAGCTGAGTACACAAACATTAATAAGCAAAGCAAATCATTGAAGTTTTATAGTCACAGCTAAGACTTCTTACCCTTTTGAAGAAATACATCCAGCTGATCAACACATAATGCCTTCAGCTCTTTCTCACTTTTATCCTTCTTTACCAGGGCAAGAACGTATTTAGCTAGGGCTGATGGATCTGCATCACATCTGTAAATAATTGATAAAAATATAGAATTCAGTAATGAAAAACTCAAGACTGCCCGAACCTGGTACAATACACACGTCTAGGGCTCAATTCTGCTGCTATTAAAGTCAATTAAACTTCCAATCAATTTCAATAGGAAATGACAAGATTGGGCCACAAAAAAACCCAAAGTTATGTTAAAATATCTAATCTTTTGGATATTAGCAATTCATCTTCATCTACCTATGTTACACAAGAAGATAATGTCATTTAACCTCCTTCACAGAAAAATGAAGTGAATGTATATTACATTTCTGCCACGCTTGTACTGATGCACAGTAGACAACACATATTAACCACCATGTTGTAGTTCATCTCAAAACATAAGATTACAGCAGAGGATAATAACTTACACCTGGTTAGTGTAAATTTTTCTGAAGTATGCTGATATGAACAATAGCTGCTATTTCTACCTGCTCTACAAAACATAGACTACCTCTCATTGACCACAAACATTATTTTGGACCTGTTGCCATCTAGATATCAGCGTTGAAGTGTTACTAAAGTGAAAAACTTGTGCATAATTAGGAAGGCAACATGAATTGTAATGACAAGTAAAGGTTAATTTTGGGGGGTGAAATATGGATGCTACTGAAGTTATAGGAAATTTTGTCATTGACTTCAATAGTGCCAGGATTTCACCCTTGATATCTAGTATCCTCTTCTTGATCCCTATACCAGAAAGAACACCTCCCATCCAACTGAGACCTTGTGTCAGTTAAGTAGTGGCACTGTGAAAAAAGTTCTATTCACTCCTCTTCAAATGTAAGGAAGACAGAAATGTTGTCTTGAGCAGGGGCGGCTCTAGCAATTGCGACGCCCCAAGCAGGGCGGCACGCTGCGGGGGGCGCTCTGCCGGTCGCCGGTCCCGCGGCTCCAGTGGACCTCCTGCAGACGTGCCTGCGGAGGGTCTGCTGGTCCCGCGGCTCCGGTGGAGCATCCGCAGGCATGCCTGCGGGAGGTCCACCCGAGCCGCGGGACCAGCGGCCCCTCCGCAGGCATGCCTGCGACAGGTCCACCGGAGCCGCGGGACGACCGGACCCTCCGCAGGCACGCCTGCAGAAGGTCCACCAGAGCTGCCTGCTGCCCTCCCGGCGGCACGCCGCCCCAAGCGCGCACTTGGCGCGCTGGGGTCTAGAGCCGGCCCTGGTCTTGAGTAGCAAGTGTAAAGCAGGAGAGATTCTTTGTATTCTAACATCCTTGAGTTCCATCACATTGCCAAAGGAGGACTGTTCCCTAGAGCACAGGTTCTCAAACTGTAGACTACAAAGCTCTTGGTAGCAATATGCAGAGTTAGTCAGTTAACATTGTACCAGATCTTTGTTTCCAGCTGCTAAATGGCCTTAAAGGAAACTAAAAACACAATAAACTTCCCTACTTTTTCATGTAGGAATTCCTGAAGTTGCCACAGGGAAAGTCAAATAGTGAATGGGAAGAGAGATGATCTGCATAATCACAAATGGGTAGAATGGGGCACCATAAGATTGTATTAAAATTATCTACATTATAAATAAATTTGAGAACCCCTACCCTATATTTTCCAGCACTTTAACTAGTCTTATTTTGTCATGTATTTGGTAACAGACTGAGTTGGTTAAAAATCTGTTTTCAAAACTCCTGGAAACAGTGTTCATACACCATTATTACATAAAGGCAAATGCACCAACACATGGGAGAAATGAGGTGTTGAAGTTTGTTCAAGTGTGTTCAAGTTTCAATGAAATCTCAAAATGCCAGAGGAGGGTGGGGAAGGAGGGTGGAGAAGGTTTCAAGGAAAAGCATTGAAGCACTGAGGCAAAAATAATCAAAAACATTAATGCAAAGGCTACATAGGATAAAAGTTCAGGCCTTCAAGCAAAGCACTCAAAGGCCAGGTCTATACTAAATATGTTAGACTGACACAGCTACGTTGAAAGATCCACACCCCGAGCAATGTTGGTAAGCCGACCTAACCTCCAGTGTAGATCAGCAGCAGCAGCGATCCCTCAATTTGAGGATGATCTCTACCACAGATTTACATATGGGTCCTGAAATGACTCAGGAGTCCAATCCTGGAAAACACAGATCCGCCCACTGTAGGTACAGACATTTCCTGGTCGGCCAGCTGCCTGCTGGGAGAAAGTTCTTTCTTTTTCCTTCCTTCTCTCTTTTCAGCTTCGAGGGCAGGACATTTCTCCTCAAAGCGGGCCACGGCCTGATGGTAGGATGTGGTGCCAGTGTGGTTGGTTGGTGGCTTGCTCCTCCCAGTTTGTGATATCTGCACACAATGTCCAGCCCAGCCAAGTCTCTAAAATATGTATATAAAATCCACCTGATGTAAAGACTTAGGGAAAAAAAAGAAAAAAAGAAAAAAAAAGAAGCTAATCTGTTTCCAAGAAGGAGGTTAGAGAAAAATAAATTGTCAGTATTAAAAATGTATTTCAACTGTTTCTTTGAGATGCTCTAGTGCCCCCATGTTTTAGAGCAAGGACTTGACATTTGGCAGGAGGGATGACCTGTGGAGGAAGAGATGTCAATATGGTTCCACATGATGAAATCTGTGTTTTGTTTTTTAATTTAAAAAAAAACACCAAGGAAATGCATAAAGCTTAAGCTGAAATAATGATGCTAGAGTTGCATGATCAAGCACTCAAAAATAGAGAAATACAAAAATTAAAGATGCTCCTGCAAATTTAATTCAGTACCCTCAATGCATATGCATAACAATGCAGTCTTTATTTACATTATCACATACTATTTGTCCTACAGAACTCGCCTTCATTCAATGGATAGACAGTGATTAAGAAGAGATGCCCTTGTGTTAAACATCTGGCTTGGCATTTGGGAGAGTTTAATAGTTTTCCAGGCTTGTCCATAGACAATATGATGTTGGGTAAGGCAATCATAATGCATATGCACAATGGGGCTGAATTAAGACTCTAAGATATGTAGGTTCTTATACCACACATCACTGTAGGATATGAGCATTGTCTAGTATTATATTAAGTGAGTTGACTAACATCTGTGATTTATTGTTTGCTCTCTCATCCTTTCACCAAGGGGAAACACGTATACAGTACAGCAGTGGTTTTCAACCTTTTTTCATTTGCGGACACCTAAAAAGTTTCTAACAGCAGTGCAGACCCCTTTGGAAATCAGATACAGTCTGCAAACCCCGATGGGTCCGCAGACCACAGACTGAAAACCACCGTTCTATGGTAATGACCAACTTTCACAGACTCCTTAGTCATCTTCTGCAGACCCCCAGGGGTCCACAGAGACCACAGGTTGAAAACCACTGCAGTAGAGCATTGTATTTTGTTGCTGTTGAATTTTTGGGGTTGTTTTTTTGTTTTTTCTCATATATAAACACATTCCTCTTTACTCATATTGGAGAAGGCAAGGTCAAAAAAATGTGCTTTGCACTTGCAGTGAACAATCAAGAGATTTGTAGTGGTCCTTAGTTACTGGGGGAGTTTGTTTCACAGTTTCAAGCTTGCCCACAAGAAAATTCTGTCTCCCACACAGAATAAGCTTACCCTCATTGTGCCAGAAGAGGAAGGTGTCAACTCCAGTCTTCATTCTGAGGCATCAGGCAAACTTTTAGATATGCTGGGCCTGGGGCACTGAGTGCCTTCAAAATAAGGACCAAGTCCTTGAACTTGACTCAGTATTATATAGGAAGCCAGTGTAGCGAGCGGAGGCCAGGTCTGATGTGTTCACAGTAACCTGTGTTGCTCAAAAGACATGCTCCAGTGTTCTATGCTAGTTGGAGCTTCCTAAGGGCTGAAGGCTTCATGTCCAGGTATATTGCATTGCTGTAGTCCAGTCCTCAGGCAACAAAGGCATGAACAACTGAGACCAGGTCATGGTCTCCCAGGACAGGACAGTCTCCCAGCCAGCCAGGGATGGTAGAAAGTATTACTGAAGGATATTAATACTTAAGAACGTGTGTCAGCGAGAAATCAGATCATTCCCAAACTACAGACTGAACTGACTAATTGTGGCTATGTACCTTCATCCAGAGGAGACTGCATAGTAGCTGCAAATTTCAACTCTGTGCACCAGCATCACTTCTATCTTGCTTCAATTCAGCTTCAACCAGCTGTTCTTCTTTCATAAGCAGATCTGATCCAAGCATTGGGCCAGCTTGGTTGTAGTGGCATGGTGTACCCCCCGACAAGCCCCACCCCCACTGTACCACCCCGATGAGCAACCCACACCCAGATCCCCACCCTACTGAGCCCCAAACAGCTGCACCTGGATCCCAACCCTACTGAGCCCCACTACCCTGGCATCCGGACCCCCCACTGAACCCCCCACATCCAGACCCCTCTGCTGAGCTCTATCCCCACCCACACTCAGACCCCCCCCACTGAACTCCCAACAACCTTCACGTGGACCCCCTCTGCAGAGTCCCATTACCATTGCACCCAGAACCTCCCCAACAAGCCCCTGTGCATACAGATCCCGCCCCGTGCCCAAATCCCCCACTGAACTGCCTACACCCAGACTGCCCCAACCAGAATCCTCTCAACCCACATCTGGATTCCCCCCACATTAGGATCCTGCTTTGCTGAGCCTGCTTGCCCACACCTGGCATGGAGAGGCAGGGCTCTGGGGTGTTTCTGGGGCAGGCATAGTACTTGTGCTGTGTCAGAGTTGGGTGCAGCCTCACCAATGAGTCCATGTCCTGGGAAGGGGGGAGCTGCTCAGTAACCTCCCACCTCTGTGCAGCCAGTAGCCTGTGCTCCCCAATGCCATGCTAGAGCCTCCACGTTTATTTGACAAATAAAATTTGCCGAATTTTAAAATATTGTACGCAAAATTTTAATTTTTTTGGCGTATAATGCCCTCAGGAGTAACGGTGAGAAATAAATAGAGCTGTATCTCATCTGCACATTGCTGACACTTAAGTCCACATCACCTGACCGGTTCACCTAGTGGCTGCATCCATATGTTGAATAGGGCCAAAGGGAGAACTGATCTTTGTGGGCCTACACAAATGAGGAGTCTAGTGGTGGAGATGTGGTTTCTCTAAGCGATCTTAATTCTAGTATTTCCTACCTTTGGAGTGCTTGACTTTGCAAGATTAATATTTTAATGTTCCTTAATGCAATTTTAATTATAATGTCACTTCACATATAAGCAAGATTCTTGTCCCTCCCTCTTCGAAAGGTGTATACCAGTTACTCCTAAGAGAAACAACTGTCTAGTGATTATATGGAACACACCACAATATTTTTTTTTTTATCTTTAATAGTACCTATCCTCACTAGTCTTAATAAAGTTACAACATTTTTACACAGAATTAGAGAAGATGAAATAGCTTTAATGTTTATATTTTTAGTTTTACAAGACAGACATTTTTCCAAAAATGGCATATAAAGTGAATGACTTAGTTAAAATTTGAAGAGCAACTAGAAAAAGACACAAAAACCAACAGCACTTTTTTTTTTTTTTAAGTATATCAGAAGCAGAAAGCCTGCCAAACAATCAGTGGGGCCACTGAACAATCCAGTTGCTAAAGGACCACTCAAGGAACACAAGAACATTGTGGAGACGTTAATTAATTCTTTGGATCCTCACATCCACTGCAGAGGATGTGAGGGATATTCCCAGACCTGAGCCATTCTTTTTAGGAGATAGAGCTGAGGAACTGTCCCAGTCTGAGGTGTCAATAGAGGTGGGTTTGGAACAAACTGATAAATTAATCAGTAATAAGTCACCTAGACCAGATGTTATTCACCTAAAAGTTCTAAACGAACTCAAATATGAAATTGCAAAACCACTGACAGTGGTATGTAACCTGTTCCTTAAAACAGCCTCTGTACCAGATGACTGGTGGATACTCAATGTAACACTGATTTTTTTTAAAAAGCTCCAGAGGCGATCCTGGTAAGTACAGGCTGGTAAGCCTAACTTCTGCGCCAGGCAACTGGTTGAAAGAATAGTAAAGAGGAGAATTATCAGAGTAGGTTGTGAAAGAGTCAACACAGCTTCTGTAAAGGGAAATTATGCCTCACTAATCTATTACAATTCTCTGAAGGTGTCAACAAGCATGTGGACAAGGGCAACCCAGTCAACATAGGGTACCTGGACTTCCAGAAAACCTTAGACAATCATGCTGTGAAGAAAGTGAACAGGAAAGTGCTATTTACCTCTTCACAAAACACAAAAAATGGGTCCCCAATGAAATTAATAGGCAACAGGTTTAAAACAAACATAAGGAAGTACTTCTTCACACAACACACAGTCAACCTGTGGAACTAATTGCCAGGGAATGCTGTGAAGGCCAAAAATATAACTGAGTTCGAAAAAGAGTTAGATAAGTTCACAGAAGATGGGTCCACCAATGGCTATTAGCCAAGATGGTCAGGAACGCAACCCCATAGTTTGGATGTCCCCTCTTGAATGCAAGAAGCTGGGACTGGATGACAAGAGGTGGCTCACTCAATAATTGCCATTCTGTTCATTCCCTCTGAACCATCTGGTAACGGCCACTGCCGGAAGATAGGATATTGGGCTACCGGTCTGAGCCGGTATGGCAATTCTTACATATTTTTTTAAAAATACAAGAACATGTTTTAGGATGCAAAACAATCTATGAGAAATGGTATATGATCACATAATTAGAATGTATAGAATGTAATGTACTGTACATACATGAGGAGTGTTACGACTACACTCCCAATTAACTGTTATACTGCTGATTTAACTGTTTCACTTCGCAACTAACTTTTTTATTAGTTTATGAAATTTTCTTCGTTTTATTTAAATAAATAAAATACACATACATCAAAAGAAGAAGCTTAAAGGGGAAGAGAGCAAAACTAGAAACACTAGCTTTTAAGTACATCAGAAGCAGGAAGCCTGCTAAACAACCAGTGGGGCCCCTGGATGATCGAGATACAAAAGGAGCACTTAAAGACGATAAAGTCATTGCGGAAAAACTAAATGAATTCTTTGCTTCAGTCTTCACGGCTGAGAATGTTAAGGAGATTCCTAAACCTGAGCCATCCTTTGTAGGTGACAAACCTGAGGAATTGTCACAGTTTGAAGTGTCACTAGAGGAGGTTTTGGAATTAATTGATAAACTTAACAGTAACAAGTCACCGGGACCAGATGGCATTCACCCAAAAGTTCTGAAAGAACACAAATGTGAAATTGTGGAACTATTAACTATGGTTTGTACCCTGTCATTTAAATCAGCTTCTGTACCCAATGACTGGAAGACAGCTAATATAACGCCAACATTTAAAAACGGCTCTAGAGATGATCCCGGCAATTACAGACCAGTAAGTCTAACATCAGTACCGAGCAAATTAGTTGAAACAATAGTAAAGAATAAAATTGTCAGACACATAGAAGAACATAACTCGTTGGGCAAAACTCAACATGGTTTCTGCAAAGGGAAATCATGTCTTACTAATCTATTAGAGTTCTTTGAAGGGGTCAACAAACATGTGGACAAGGAGGATCCAGTGGACATAGTGTACTTAGATTTCCAGAAAGCCTTTGACAAAGTATCTCACCAAAGGCTCTTACGTAAATTAAGATGTCATGGGACAAGAGGGAAGAGCCTTTCATGGATTGAGAACTGGTTAAAAGACAGGGAAAAAAGGGTAGGAATAAATGGTAAATTTTCAGAATGGAGAGGGGTAACTAGTGGTGTTCCCCAAGGGTCAGTCCTAGGACCAATCCTATTCAACTTAGTCATAAATGATCTGGAGAAAGGGGTAAACAGTGAGGTGGCAACATCTGCTGATGACACTAAACTGCTCAAGATAGTTAAGACCAAAGCAGACTGTGAAGAACTTCAAAAAGATCGCACAAAATTAAGTGATTGGGCAATAGAATGGCAAATGAAATTTAATGTGGATAAATGTAAAGTAATGCACATTGGAAAAAATAACCCCAACTATACATATAATATGATGGGGGCTAATTTAGCTATAACTAATCAGGAAACAGATCTTGGAGTCATCGTGGATAGTTCTCTGAAGATGTCCACGCAGTGAGCAGCGGCAGTCAAAAAAAGCAAACAGGATGTTAGGAATCATTAAAAAGGGATAGAGAATAAGACGGAGAATATCTTATTGCCCTTATATAAATCCATGGTACGCCCACATCTTGAATACTGCATACAGTTGTGGTCTCCATCTCAAAAAAGATATACTGGCATTAGAAAAGGTTCAGAGAAGAGCAACTAAAATGATTAGGGGTTTGGAACAGGTTCCATATGAGGAGAGATTAAAGAGGCTAGGACTTTTCTGCTTGGAAAAAAGGAGACTAAGGGGGGATATGATAGAGGTATATAAAATCATGAGTGGTGTGGAGAAAGTGAATAAGGAAAAGTTATTTACTTGTTCCCATAATATAAGAACTAGGAGCCACCAAATGAAATTCATGGGCAGCAGGTTTAAAACAAATAAAAGGAAGTTCTTCTTCACACAGCGCACAGTCAACCTGTGGAACTCCTTGCCTAACAAGGTTGTGAAGCCTAGGACTATAACAGGGTTTAAAAGAGAACTAGATAAATTCATGGAGGTTAAGTCCATTAATGGCTGTTAGCCAGGATGGGTAAGGAATGGTGTTCCTAGCCTCTATTTGTCAGAGGGTGGATATGGATGGCATGAGAAAGATCACTTGATCATTATGTTAGGTTCACTCCCTCTGGGACACCTGGTATTGATCACTATCAGTAGACAGGATACTGGGCTGGATGGACCTTTGGTCTGGCCCAGTACAGCCAGTCTTATGTTCAATCTAAGAGGCTTAAAAGCTCTGCTGCCTGACTTCCTGCAAATTTTATTGCAAGTCTTGAGAGTTTTTTTCTTAAAGCTCCAGCTTCTAGAGCAAAGACATAATGTGAGCATCTTGGCTTCAAATTTTTTTTTTTAAGTAACTTTCTAGCTCTCATGGTGGCAGTGAAAAGCTGAAAAATGTATCTCAGGTGTACCCTAAAGACTCAGAAACCAAAGGTAAATAACAAGCCCAACGTTTAAAAAAAAATTAATTTAGTCATGATTTTTGGGGACTTGACCCACTGTTTTTGAATGCTTCGTTTTTGGCAGTACTGTTCAAGACATGAAATAGCCAGCAGGTAATCCGTTACAAGTGCCCTAGACCTCGCTCCCTGTTTCAGGTGCAGGCCCACCCTGTCAAACAACCAGTAAACCTTCCTAGTGGAGAGAAAGCTTATTCCAGCAAGAAAGTTATTTTGCCAGAACATATACTAGCTCAGCAAGTGAACTAAACTATACCAGTGAAAGCACTTTTGTGTTAGTATTACTGCATCTACACTAAGGGTTTTTACCTGTATAGAAATGTCACCAAAACACCACCACCACCACCACCCCCCCCCTCCAACCAACACTGCTATACTGGCAAAAGTTTCAAGTATAGCCCAGGCCTAATTTTTTATTATTATTATTATTATTATATTTCTAGCCCTTATGGATACAAAGCTAAGTTACTTTGAAAATTTGAACCAAGCATAAACCATGCAGTAATCTCTCCCCAAGTCTGCAGACAGCACTGGAACAATAGCTCTAAAAGATATAACTGTTCCATTGATTTCACTGGACTGTTAACTCTGAAACCTAAAAAAAAGACTATTTAATGTCAGCACGTAACTATTTCACTGTTAACTTTTTCAGAAGCATTCAAGTAACGTGTTTAACCACAACACCAAAATACTTCCTCTGCCCTTCCAGGTGACAAAAGCCTCATCTGTCCCTTACCCATTTACCAAAATCTCCAGGTTTCCTCTGATAGTTCCTACATTGCAGTTAAACACTGGTAGTATAGAACTTGTGCAGCACACCAACAACTAAAAATTTGGGGAAAATGTGAAATAAATTCAGTTATCAAAATACAGGACACTGGACTGCATTATTCATTTTCATATTACTTCACGAATACTCAATTTTTAACAAACTGTTATAGAATCCAGACTCTTGCCACAAAATTTGGATTCAACATGCCACAGAATTCAAATGATCCTGCCTTAGTTCACCAAAACAAAAATACAGGTTCTCAGATATAAAAATTTCAAGGCCAGAAGGATCATCTAGTCCAGTGTTTCCCAAACTTGGGACACCTCTTGTGTAAAGCCCCTGGCGGGCCGGGGCTGGTTTTTTTTTACCTGCCCCGTCCGCAGGTCCAGCCGATCGCGGCTCCCACTGGTCGCGGTTCGCCGTCCCAGGCCAATGGGGGTGGCGGGAAGCCGCGGCCAGCACATCCCTCGGCCCGCAGCACTTCCCGCTACCCCCATTGGTCTGGGACGGCGAACCGCGGCCAGTGAGAGCCCCGGTCCGCCAAACCTGCCGACGCGGCAGATAAACAAACTGGCCCGGCCCGCCAGGGTGCCAGAGGTTGCCAGCTTCTGAACTAGACCATGGTTTCTCAAGTCATAACTGGCAACTGGAGGTGGGAGACCCTGGGCGGAGTTTAACCGTTACCAGAAACCAATAAGCATCAAGCTTATCCGTTAACCGGTTAAACTCTTACAACCCTATATCAAACCTAAAAAGGTTGAGAAACACTGAACTAAAACAAAACTTTTATAAAAATATCCAATCTTGATTTTAAAATGAATACCTCAGAAAGGGACCAGCATGTCTGGCAACCTCTGTTGGACTGGATACAGCAAACTGCAAACTTTCAGGACTCTAAGCCCCACAACAAACAAACTACGAATATGTAGGCACCAAGACCCTATAGGAAGACCACCAGACTGTTGAGTGTCTCTGATGCATTCTTAAGGCAAGATGTGAGGGAAGCAATTCAGGGAATTAGAGAGGACCGACCAGGATACAGGAAGGGTCAAGAGCGATAAAGGGTTCTGTTATAGAGATTAATTTAATAAAAATGGGCATGTTTAGTCTTGAAAAAAGAAAACTGAGGTGAGGCTAATAAGAGTCTTCAAATATATTAAGGACTGTTATAAAGAAGACGGCGATGAACTGTTCTCCACATCCACAGATGATAGGACAAGAAGTAATCACCTTAATCTGCAGCAAAGGAGATTTAGGTTAGATATTAGGAAAAACTTTCTAACCATAAAGAGAGTTAAGCACTGGAATAGGCTTATAAGAGAGGCTGTAGAGTCCCATCATTGGAGTTTTTTAAGAACAGGTTGGACACCTGCCAGGAATGGTCTAGGTATACTTGGTCCTGCTTCAATGAAGGTGGCTGGAATAATGACCTCTTGAGGTCCTTTCCAGCCCCACATTTCTATAATTCTGTGAAACATGCATCCATTAAAACAGTTGTGCCAAGTCTAGATTATACTATTACAACAAAAGAGGATACAGTTGATCAATGTTTAAGGTTGTTACAGACAGTAACTACTCCTGGGGGAATTCAGTGCCAAAAAATTAAAAATTTTGCGCACAATATTTTAAAATTCTGCATATTTTGTCAAATTAATACAACAAAATCATACCAATTTCAATTATTTTGATAATTTATTTCAAAATAGCTTTCAGCAAGTATCTCTGTAATAATACAGACTACAAAAAGGATTCATACAAATGATTTTTGACAAACAGATTCCTTACTAAGCATATTAATACACAACTCTGAGTAATAATTCATTTAAACTACAATACAGAAAAGTATTTACTGCACCGCTCAGCAGTGCAAAGGCTTGGGGGAGTCAGGGGTAAAGGAGGAGCTGAGGGAGAGGGAAGTAATTGTTTGGAAGGAGCCTGGGAGTGAACCTGGAAGGTGGTTGGGTGTGGGTGGGAAGTATAGAACAGGTTTGTTTGTTTGGGGTTTTTTTTGGGGTGTGGAGGAGGATTGAGCAGGGGATTGTTAGGGAGCTGGAGAGCCTCCCCATGCAGATCCTGGCTGACCCCCTAGCCTCTCCCATTCAGTTAGGCACATCTGCTCCTGTCCCTGTGTGTCCCTGCACCCCTCCTTCTCCCCATCCCTATGTGTTTTTGCACTCCCATTCAGCCCCTGGCTCAAAGCTGTCACCCCACTAGCTCCTCTGCCCCTCTCTGTCCCCTCCCACTAGCCCTTCCGAACCCCAGTCTATGTGACACACACACACCCCCTAGCAGCCCCATGTGTCCCACTCTGTCCATTCCCCTCCACACACACATATATCCTCACCTGGTCCTGCAAACAAGGTGCTGTGAGGAAAGCAGCATCTGCTCCCTCCCTTTTCATAGCTGCCTGCTCCAACCCTTAGGCTGCTACCCCCTTTCTTCTGGTGCCACAGAAACCCCTGGTGGGTGAAAGGTGTAAATTGCAGCACCTCCACAGCAGAATCTATTTTCTGCAGGGGTAAAAAAAAAATCTGCAGGGAAGATTAATTCTGTACTTGTGCAGAATGAACAACGCACTGTTCTAATTCCTTTGTAATTTTATTTCTCAAGCAAATTTTTTCTAACCTGGCACGGCATGGAGGGAGGCAAGGACGCAGAAACTGACAATGTATGTATCAAGCTGAAACATTTAAGCTACTATTTAAGTCATTACATGAAGAAAAGCCTGAAACATTTAGATGGAAAGAATGTTTTCTTAGTTTCCATCTCAGACTGCAGCTGCTACCTGTAAAGGAGAGGGGGAATGGGTCACCATCAGCCTTTATCGTCACAGACCTGTTAACACCTCTGAATTCCACAGCCTGTGCGCACTAGAGAGCATCACTTCATTAAATTATTCATACCTAATGTAATCTCTGATTTGCCCAAAATTTGAATATATGAACATCAATAGTTTTCATCTGTTGGTCAAAATTTCCACAGCCTCATTTTCCCCTTAACTTCATCTACCTGATTTTGTTCTTGCAGCATTTAGGGAAACCTGTTATTAAGGTGCAGTAGTAGCTAGTACAAAGTTCATTTTTAACAGGAGCTCTCAACCTTTATTTTGTTAAGATCTCATGAAAATGGCAAAAACTAAAACCAGAATATAAATTTTGGACACTGTTTAAATTTATGATGTTTTGATAAAAAACAAATTGATAAAGCGAGAATAATAGGACTTTGAAAACCACCTCTTGGGGCAATTTTTCACTGGATTATCTCGCTTTTCTTGTACCCTTCTGCAAGAAATCTAATATTCTGGGACCTGCCCATCTGGCCACACTGTTGCTCCTTGTGCCGACTCCTAGAATTACTTATATATAAGTAATGTTTGTTTACAAAATATTTTATAACTTTTTAGCCATCATGGAAAATATCTGCCAAACTGAACCTAATTTTCTTTTGACAACACAGCATGAACACAGTCATTCACTTAGAAAAGTTGGGGAAGAGACCGACGGATTCCTTCACCAAATACCCCTGAACTCTAGAGGTAACTTTTTAAAAATTCTAATGCAATTCACTATCTTTATTATTGACTAAGGTCAAGAACCTCAACTCAGGAACAAAAGGAACAGCTATTGAACAGTCCCCATTATGTTTTAAATCAGTCTTCTTAGTGTAGGCGCAACGTGCCTCAAGGTGGCCCATGATCAGGACTGGTCTGTTGGATGGATCATTAGTTTCCCCAGCCCAGGCCAGGAACTGATGGGGAGTGCGACGTGAATGCTGATTCATACCCCATCAAAGAGGTTACATAAGAACCCAGGTCTCTAACATGAAAAAGCCAATTTTATCCCAGTGTACCGATTTTCGTTCAAAGTCACTAAAGCAGTTTCAGTTAACCTACCTCTATAACCACTGTAAGTTTACACTTTCCCAGAGCCAGTGATAGAATCTGGAGTTCCTGATCAGCAATATTCTACTGCTAACTGCTAAATATGTGTGTAACACACTGGGAAAGTGTGTCAATCCTCCCACAGCGGCTGGTCTACAAAGTGGCTCACTTGTCAGCGTATGCGATATGCATACCACTCTGTGCCCAGTCCACTGAGGATGAGACTCCTGTGGTGGCTTTCAGATTAAGAGTCTGGCTCTAACACGCTGTAGAGATGCATGCTTTTATCTTTGGCGATCATGGTTTCAATCCCCAGTTTCAGCCAAGATGACCCTTGCAGATGACCCACACTGGTACTTTGGAATGTAAGAGAGGTATGCATCATACTGGAAAAGTGTGGGGGCTCGGCATATTGGTAGACCTGCTAATGTAATGCAGGACCACCCAATCTGCTGCTGCAACCACTTTTAGTTGTATCCAATTTCAAAATATCCATGAGTGTGTTTTGGTATAAGAGCAATGATAGTTTCCTTCACAAACGTTCTCTCAAATTGACAAGTTATGTTGTCAATGCTCAAGTGCAGTGCTGTTCTTGTTGCACTCACTTTCAGTAAACTTTTAAATGGGGATAAAGTGTTATAAACAAAGGATTTACTAAATCACTTAACAGCCACTCTCACTCTTTAGTAGGGGAAACTAGCAGTAGCAGCACTAGTTTCTCCTTGATTCCCAAGTAGGTACAGCTCCTTTTTTCCTGATTGTAGAGAGCTGTCCACTGAGGTGCACAAAAGAGATATATAAAACCAGGAAATTAGCAAACAAAAACTATGTTTAATGGAAATTAAGATTGCAGCATGACACACTCCAGTAAAGTCCAGTTACCTCAACAGTGTTCATGTACAGTAATTTTCCAACATTACAGGGAATGAGGCCTGGTCTACACTAAAAAGTTAGCTCAACCCTGCTACGTCACTCAGCAATGTGAAAAATCCACACACCTGAACAATGTAGTTAAGACAACCTAAGGCCCCGTGCCAGCATTAGGTCGACAGACAAATTTCTCTGCTTATCTGATGACCACCTCTTGGGCAGGTGGATTACCTACACTGAAGCACTATAGAAGCAAGTATAGACAAGCCCTGAGACAGTCAGATGTGCTGATCTGTTGCTAGTATTGATATAAATTCACTGTTTACATTAGAACAGGGGTAGGCAACCTATGGCACACATGCTGATTTTCAGTGGCACTCACACTGCCCGCCCAGGTCCTGGCCACCGGTCTGGGGGGGCTCTGCATTTTAGTTTAATTTTAAATGAAGCTTCTTAAACATTTTTAAAACCTTATTTACTTTACATACAACAAAAGTTTAGTTATATATTATAGATTTATAGAAAGAGACCTTCTAAAACTGTTAAAATGTACTACTGGCACGTGAAACCTTAAATTAGAGTGAACAAATGAAGACTCAGCACACCACCTCTGAAAGGTTGCCAACCCTGTGTTAGAATGTAAGTTTGATGAAAATGGGGTACATATTGCTTTTCGGTATCTATTAGAGATTGAAACGAAAGCTTTGTGGCATTCTAGAGTTAGTTGATAGTGTTAATTAATAGCATAGTAGGTAATACAAAGGTAGAAAGGATGCACAAGTCTTTCATTTTAAGATTGTCCAATCGTTTAATGTTTTGGGTGGTATCCTGCCACAACCTTAATGGTCACAAAACAGTTGGCTTGCTAATTCTATTAAGGAACAGAGTGGGGCAGACCACAGCACTCACCTAATTTATAAATTTACAAAAGAGTTAGGACTGAGCAAGAATTTGAGTCCAGTTAATTGAGAAAAGCTAACAATATAGAATTGGATGAGAGTAAAATGATGGAAAGAAGGAAAGACTGTTTAGAGACTAATAATGGTCAGAGTGCTTTGACAGATTCTTTGCCATGAAATGTTGTAAATAAAAGTATTTAATATATTAGTTAGAAATGGTGTTTAAACAATTTGTTTTTTATTCTCTCTGTAGTAAGTAGTTACAATACCAAAATCCCATAGCACAGTGAAAGGAATACTTTCCATTTTTATGAGGCTATGCCCTTATGGCATATAAACTCTACTTTAATTCACATTTTGAACAGTAAACTTTTTCTATAAATCTGAATTAGCAAACCAAATAAGCCTGCACAAAGATCCAAAACCAAAAGAAAGAAAAAAAAAACCTCAATACCTGAGAGTCTTAAACCATGTATGGAGGAAAGTCAATGTGCCAACAGAAGATTTTAATTAATTTTGATTTACAAGAAGGTAATTAAAACATGACATATTTATGCTATAAAAATTGCTTAGACCTTTGCTAAACCAGAACTTGGTTCTAGTGGATGTTAAACACTAATGATGAGATTCTCACCTGCACTTCAGTCCCTTTACAAAAAATGAATAGTTCAGAGTGGCATAAAGGGGCTCTAAAAGCCAGAGATATGGTTAGGGAGGAGACTCTCCAACCACAGGAACTGCAAATGTCTGACCTAAAGTTGTCTTCTGAAGGCAGCTTTGCAAGCCCTGTGTAGGAGATATGCCAGGGACCGGGACACAGTATTTCCATTACAGAGAACAGGAGGTGCTGTAGTTCATAAGCAGGTGGAGACAGGCTACATTAACCACAGGGTATGTCTGCACTACAGTTAGCTCCATTTATCTATGTCCAAGTTAATCCCTTCATTAGTCCAGTTTGAGTGAGAGCAGCCTCACCAGGAAACAACACTGGAGCTGCTGTGTCCACATTGGCACAGCACTCATTCACGTGTGGCACTAAGACTTCTAGGAGGATATTCCATGGTACATTCCTTGCACTGCAATAAGCTGAGATGCTCTATGAATTCTTCCCCAGTGACTTGTGGGAGAACTTCTGTCCTTTCTGGGCACACAGAGGGAATTACTGGAAGTCCTTTGTATTTGTGGATAATCCAAGCATTATATCCAGATGCGCAGACACTCTTTTCTCAACCTGTGTATTATATGATTTTAACATTAGCTTTAACAAAAATATTTATTTTATTGGGTCACTTTCACTCGTATGGGCAGTGTTTAAGTGAAGATGTGCTACCCTGATGGAGAGCTTCTCCTGTAAACGTAGTTGACCCACCACCATGAGAAGTGGTAGCTATGTTGACGGGAGAAGTGAGTGTGGATTTTTCACACCCCTGAGCAGTGTAGTTATACAAACATAAGTCTGTAGTGTAGACATGTCCTAAGAGTTCCATCTTCATATTGCCTACAACACAGCCCCGGGCTATGGGGGATGAGTTTGGTTTTTTGGGGTTTTTTTTTGGCTAGTATGACTCTCAAAACTCATTTGCACTATCTGAATTCCAGGCAGCTCCACAGTTTTGGCATAACTAGATAGTCCTGTAGGTCTAAGAGTGTGTCTTCATCGCAATATTAACTTGAATTATAACTTGATTGCCTTTAACTTGAGTCCTTTCCATACACATAACCTCTTAATCACCATGTGGTGGTGATTTCAGTTCCGGTTGGACAGTTTGTCAGTGAGTACAGGCTAAAGCTTGAGGTAGCACAATTCAGCAGCTGCTCCCACAACTACATTTGTGTTGTGGACATACAGTAGCACCACTTGAGTGCCACTAGTCCTCAGAGGACTTCCAGCAATTCCCTCTATGTGCATATAGGAAATATAATACAGCACCTCATAATATAATTATGCACCATTCCTCCAGCAAAGCCTTTTGCCCCTTTTTTAGAAATGTTCACACATAAAATAACTCAAAGCTAGTTTTTAACCAATCCTAAATTAAAAATTAAGTTTCTTGAAAAACATAACAAAAATAAAAACAACAAATCTTAACCACAGTGATACGTTTCTAAGTCTTTTCTATGCTTAAGTTGCTGCCTGTGGTACACAACTATATGTCCTGCTAAAGAACTATCTATCTAAGAGCTTTCAGCCCACAACTCTTATACTTAGAATTCGTAAAACCCGCTGCCCATTTGTAAAAGCACAGAGGGGGTGATGGGAGTGTTTCAGGAGGTTTATCCCAGTAATTCCCACAGGATCTATAGGGGAGGGGTGCGGAGTGCTGCAGGGTTTACCCAGTTACTCCCACGGGCTGTAACAGAGGGGATGTCACCCTGGTTACTCACACAGGCTCGGAGGAGAAAGGAAGGGTATTACCCCAGGGGGTTACCCCGGTTACTCTCACAGGCTCCAGAGAGGGAGCGGTGTCCCGGGTGGGGGGAAGGGGGGAGAGTTACCTCCGTTACCCACACGGGCTCTATTGGGGGGGAGCGGTGTCCCGGGGGAGGGGTTACCCCGGTTACTCACATGGGCTCCAAGGTTTTGCTGAGCCAGGATTTCAGCGCCTCGAAGTTTTCTATGATCATTTTCGCCACCATCCAGAGCGGCCCGGGCCTCCCGCCTCCCTGGCAGCAGCAGCGGTTCCGCCCCGCCCGCAGGCCGGGTCCCGGCTCCTCCGCGCCCCTCGCCCGAGCTGCCTGCCCGGCTCTGTCTAGATCCCCGGGGACGGGACAGGGGCCCGACGCCGCGGAGGGCTCGGAACCCGCCGGGCCGCGCTCTGCGGGCCCCCGCTCTCGCCGCAGCCTCCCCGGGGAGCCCGGCGCAACAGCCCCGAAGATCCCGACCACACGGGGGAAATCTCGGACGAAGGAAGGACCCGAGCGCGGACCGTGGCTCCCGAACGCGCGGCCCCTGCCCCTCCCCCGTAGCCGCAACACGAACAGGTAAGATGGCGGCCCTGAAATGTCGCGAGAATATAAAAACCTCGCGAGGAAGGAGAGGGCGCTGGGATTGCAGAGGGGCGGGGTGAGAGTGAGGGACGGGAGGGGGGGTGGTTGAATTTCATTGGTGTCACGCGCTGCGGCTGGGGTCTCGCTGCCCAGCCCCAGGTCCTGCGGCTGGCGGAAGCGTTGATCTTAGGCTCCGGCGATTGAAATGGCGGGGGGCGGGGTCTGAATACACAGAGGGGTGATGAGGGCCAAGGAGGGGTGAGCCCGTGGGGGTGAAGGGGAGCTGTATGGCTCCCTAGTATGTTTTGCGGCCGTTTTATTAGTTTTAGTTCATGTTTTATGAGTATCACATAGATTAAAATTGGCTACTCAAGCCGACTGTTGTGAAGCACTACAGCTGCATCCTTCTTGTAATTTTGCACAACTTTGTTAATGAACTTCTTAAATGCAGTGCCTTCGTCTTTGGTGACTTCTCGGGTCGCCGGTGTTTCAAGTCCTTCATGAGATGCTCATGATCAGGCAGAAGGCGACTTTTTTCAGAATATAAAATTCTATTCAGTGAGGACAAAGAGCGCTCTACTGTAGCTGTTGTGATGGGGAGTAGCAAGAGATTAATCCGTACATCTTTCATCCCAGGAAACATAGCACAAAGATTGGGTCGACCCACTAGTGATGGGACGGGAGGGGGGTGGTTGAATTTCATTGGTGTCACGCGCTGCGGCTGGGGTCTCGCTGCCCAGCCCCAGGTCCTGCGGCTGGCGGAAGCGTTGATCTTAGGCTCTGATGATAAAGAAGTTGATGAAGTCAATTCTTCATTTGTTCCTCATATGATATTCCATTCTGTGTTCAAATTCTCTATTCTACCCTGATCACATAGCAGCCCTCAGTCTGCTCAACTGTCAGTGTTTTATAAGTTTAAGGGGTAGCCGTGTTTTATGACTGTCATCTGCAAAAGCTATGTAGAGGTTGAGTAGAATCCAGAAGTTGCTGTTGTAGATTTGGAAGAATCAAGTATGTTTGCTTTTTCAGATGGCTTAACAAACACTTCTTTTCCTCTTCACTTAAGGAGTAAATATAAGTGACTTACTTAATCAACTTCTGAACCAAATCTTTGCATCTTTCAGTATATTTTCAATGGACATCTCTCTGATTGATCCAAGTGTTGGTTTCTATTGCTGGACAAAGATCTACTACTGTTGTAGCAGATGCATTGTTTAATGACTCAAGTGGTTTCAACAGTAGAGTTACAAGAGACAGAATGGCGATAATCTTCTCTGAATTTAGGAGCAAAAGTAGTCCACCAGCCTCACTACTTAGATCCGTTCCATCTTGATAGATACTTTGCAAAGCCAGTAATAATGGTTGAGGTAATTTTAAGACAACAATCAAGGATCACTCATGAAAAAGCCAGCAAGTTTTGCCGGGTTGGACTAATTTGAACTTGCCAGTGTATCATCTATTCTTTTCCAAGACTTTCAGTTCCTTAGGACTCTTGCTGAAAAAAAAATATAACAAAGATGATAAAGCTATGGCTTTTTTAATGTCTTTTGAAGATTTTGCAGCTCATACTAGTGCTAGTTGGAGTAGATGGCTTTTGCGGTGTATATAGGAGAGATTAGGGTTACACTTTTCTCTGAGCAAAGCTTGTACTCTACTATGTCTTCTAGAGAAGTTTGCAGCTCCATCAAATGCAAAAGCAGCCCTCTGTTTGGGGTCCAGTTTACAAGCATTTAACTCTTCTGTGATGTGAGTTGTTACAGGTGCTGCCGATATGTTTTCTAATACCTGAACATCTAGAAATGCATCTTCTGGCCTGCCAGTGACATCAAGATAATGTACACAATGACTTAATACTTGATGCTCATTTGCATCGGTGCATTCATCAGCCCAGGTTGGCATATTTTTTTTTAATGTGATGAGGGAGTTCTTAACTTTTTCAACTGCTGAGTCCTTTACTGTTGCACTGCATGCTTCTAATCAGTCAGCTAAGTTTCTTGCAGAAAGATAGTGAGCATTTGTTGGTCTTGTTGGGAACCAATGTTGAACTTCAGGATTAACAAGTGGCAATGGACTTAACATTGGCCTCCAGCTTATAGTGTATGGTATCTCTTGCTTAAATAGAAAGTATGATCCAACAGCCATGTTTGTTTGCATAAACTGTGTTGTGTCTTCAGCATTCTTAATAGTCTCATTAAGTACTTCTAAAATTGGCTTTGACAGTGACTATCTTATAAGGCTTTCTGCATGTCAGTGCAGTTCAGAGGCTTGGTGTTTTGCAGCCTTTTCACATAGGTTGTCATCATTGGCTTTGCTGATAGGTCTGGCAAACCAAGTTCCTCCAGTTTTACTATATAAATCTGTAGTATGCCCACATCTTGAATACTGCATGCAGTTCTGGTCACCTCAACTGAAATCAGATATATTGGAAATGGGAAAGGTACAGAGAAGGGTATCTAAAATGATTAAGGGTATGGATCAGATGAGAAGATATTAAAAGGACTGGGACTTTTCAGCTTGGAAAAGAGAAAATTAGAGGGAATATGACTGAGGTCTATAAAATCTTGACTGGTATGGAGAATCTTCCAAAGTATCCCTAAATGTATTGGGTATAGTTCTCCTCCATCTATAGTAGGATATCTTGGTTGCATCCACTAGTAAGTGATTTATGTTGCTCTTCTGAGAGGTCACTTAAGATTGCTGATTTCTCCGTATTACATTTCAACTAAACAATTACTTACAAAATCAGTATTTAAAAGTAACATAGTAGTTTTGAAATAAATGAACAAAGTACAGTTTGTGATAGCTCCTGGTTTTGTTTTTTTTTGTTTGTTTGTTTTAATGGGGCTAGATTATGGCTTTATATAGTTTGCGATGTCCCAGAAGCAGACCAGGGACCATACTGTAACTCAGAGTATCCCTCTTGTTCCTGGGGGGACATAATCTGCACCACCCCTACCTTGTAAAGATTTCTCCCTCTGCACCAGCTCAGCTGGTATGATGGCATTTTGGACAGGAGCAAGGGAAGGCAGAATCCAGGCCTTGCCCACTCCCCAGACTGGCACATTTATCTGGATGGTTTGGGGTATAACAGCCTTGTAGAGAGTGCTCTCCCTCAATTGCTGTCACTTGTGTGACAGGTAGACTGCACAGGGGAGTATGGGCAGTGGTGCTGGAACATTTTTAATAGTGGGGGTGCTGAAAGCCATCCCCTTACCTGTGGGATAGGGGCAGGGTTGTGGTCCACCTCCTTTCTACCCCACTCTCCCCCATTTGCTGGGGCTAGCTCAGGGAACACATATGTGCTTGGGTCCCATAGAGGGGTAGGAGGAGAAAGGCCCCTTTCAGTATGCCTCACAGGAGCTGAAATGCAGCCTGAGATCAGCCTGGCATAGAGGCATTCTGACCACACCCCTATTTCTCCAGCCGTGCACCTTTCTTCTTTTACTCAAGCAGTAGAGAGGGTGAATAGCACAGAATCCCCTGTGTCCAACACTACTGGGGAATCGAATCACCCTTACTGCAGTTAACATCCCTTAACTGCACCACAATTGAGCATTCATAGATTAATAGATTTTTAAGGCTAGAAGGGATCACCTGGTCTGACCTCCTGCATAATAGAGACCACAGATTTCACCCAGTGAGTGATAACTGCGTCTAGCCCAACAACTTGAGCTAGTTGGATCTGGCCAAGTGACTTACCACATAGGTGCCAAGATGTACAGCCAGAGAAAGAGAAGCACGGGAATGTACATACATACACAGCTAGATCTGACTTTGAGGCAGTCAAGTAAGGGGTAATGTGTAGCTGCACTGAATTAGGGTATCACTGGGAGGCATTCAGGTCCTGGGAGTCAGAGTGCCTCCTCAAGCTTTCAGACATCCAGGGGTAGTGAGAATTCTGCTGCTTATGAGGAGTGCTCCTCTCATTTTGCTTTACACTTTACATCATAATCATATAATAATATCACTGAATAATATGGGGTGCAGTGTCATATGCGGGATAGTGTTTCTGTGGAAGAGACAGCCCAGCATGCACTAGCAGTGAGGTTTTCCTCCTGAGATCTGAAATCACTGAGAGCTGGGTGGAACCTCAAGAGACTGATTCTCAGAGGTCACAGTGGTAGGTGGCTGCAGAAGATGATGGCGCAGGGCCATCAACAACAGAACAGTGGAATGAATGTCAAACAACATGTCAAACAACAGCAGCCAGAGCGAGCGAGCAACCGGAGTGAGTGGTGAGTGGCTGGAGGAACAAGCAAGGTGCCTTTTCCCCTCCAGGATGGGAGCTGAACTCACGTGAAAGCACCTCTGAATTCTGGGTCTCAAGGACAACAACTATGAGTGGGATGTGGTGGAGGGAGAAGTGAGGGAGCACGTTAAAGGAACATTTGTTTCTTAGACTATATGTTTAGTAACTTTGCTCCAGAATGTTAGATTTGTGACTGGGAAACTGATATAAGTATACATTTCCTAGGAGGCCAAGATTTTTAAAATACATTATTTTCAAAGGTAGTGCTCTCACTTTGTTGCTGTCTTGAGTGGTCGTTATCTTGGGGAATTTCTGTACTAAACATTTTTATTATTGCAATTAATTTTTACATAAGAACGGCCATACTGGGTCAGACCAATGGTCCATCTAGCCCAGTATCCTGTCTTCCAACAGTGGATAATACCAGATGCTTCAGAGGGAATGAACAGAATAGGGTAATTATCAAGTGTTCCATCCCATGTCATCCACTCCCAACTTCTGCCGAACAGAGACTAGGGACACTCAGATCATGATGTTGTATCGCTGCCCATCTTAGCTAATAGCCATTGATGGACCTATCCTCCATGAACGTATCTAGTTCTTTTTTGAACCCTGTAATAGTTTTAGCCTTCATAACATCCACTGGCAAAAAATTCCACAGGTTAACTGTGCGTTGCATGAAGAAGTACTTCCTTTTGTTTGTTTTAAAGCTGCTGCCTGTTAATTACATTGGGTAACTTCTAGTTCTTGTGTTATGTTCATTATTCAAAATTGTTGAGAATCATTACATTGGATTTGATACAAAAATATTTAAAATTTAATTTATGATCCACTTTGTTATATTTTTTTACTCTCAGGTGTTTGAAATACCTTCAACAAAGCTTGTAATTTTTTAAGCCATTTTATCACTTTTCATTTGATATTGCTTTTATTTTTTTCCCTTAATTTATAATAGAGTTGAAATGAACATGGCCCTTTACGTTTATTTTCTGATTTATGCACAGGCCCCATTCGTGATACCAGTACCGCTCTGGAAAGTGTTTGCTTAGTGAACTGCTGCTCCAGAGCCAGCAGAGGGAGATCAAACGTTGTTTATTGTTGGTGATGCAATAATGCTTGCTGGGTTTATTTACTTGTTTTTCAAAGGCAAGGTAGCGGTGAGGTATTTAAAAAAATCTGGAAGTCATCCTCCATCATATTATAACAAAGTATATTTTAGGCAAAACTGGTGGTTGAAGGAGACAAAATTGCAGAACTGGAAGTATCCTCATAAAGTATAAAATCGGATGGTGTTTTTAATGAACGGCTCGCATGATGACAGTACAAATACAAAATTCTCACTTTTATCATATGATAGTTTTATTTTCGAATGTTTGCAGTTTTGTTATAAGGAGGTGATGCTGTAAGGATTAGAGAATGCTACTCTACAAGTGTGTATTATTGACCTTAAACTATTACAATAAGGTGCCTTTTACTATGTGTTATTAACCCTTTCAATTCTGGGCTATTGTACCTTGAATTTAAACTACAGATTTTTAATTAACTCAATATAGTTCTGATTTTCCAAGACATACATACTGACAACCATTGTGATTTTTGTTTTGTTTTAAATACATAACGGAAAATATATCAAAATCCTCCAACTGTTGAATGATTGTTTTTGTAACTTCTTATACTACCAGAGGTATGCTTCTACAAAAAGTCATCTGCTGCGGATTTGTGACAAATTAAAATCCTGTGACTGGCCATCTCTCCAAAGCCCATTGAATCCAGGACAGAAATTAGGGGTCTGAAATCAGGGTTATAACAATGTTCATATATCCTTATCTACACTCCATGTGGAGCCAGTAATCTCCTCTACTCTTTGCCAATCAATTATTTTCATATAACAGGTTATAAACATTAACAACGGTGAAACTTCTTTATAAAGACTTCCCTAAACAAAATTAAAAACATAACCTATGTGACTCCTTTGCACTGTTGAAAAGAGATTCACTGTGTGTCTTTGACTATGGCAAGCCTGTTTTTTCTTTCATAAGATTTATCATACAGAGCTTTCAAACTATCAAATCAGCTGTTGCATTTCTGAAGTGTAATCCATTCTGTGCATTCTATGTAGCAGACAATTTGCTCACTAAAGGCCATATTCTACCTACCTTATACTGACTGAATAATATTTTATTGAAATTACTCATGGAGTAAAGAACTATTTTATGTAATTAAGATGACAGAATCGTCTCCTAAGCTAGAGAACTATAAAGTGGTTCAGTTCTGTGCATTATACAAAAAAAGAATAGAACAATAAACAGCAACTGTGATGCTGTATGATTGAAATATGACCATTTATACCCAGGGCTGGCTCTAACTTTTTGCTGCCCCAAGCAAAAAAAGAGCGCCGCCCTGCCGTAACAGCCCCCGCCCCCTCCGAGTGCCGCGCTGCCGCCCAAGGCCCCTCCCCACTGAGTGCCGCGCCACCCAAGTCCCCTCCCCCCCGAGCGCTGCACCGCCCAAGGCCCCACCCCCGAGCGCCACGCCGCACCGCCTAAGGCCCCAACCACCGCGAGCGCCGCACCGCCCAAGTTCCCGCCCACCCAAGTGCCGCGCTGCCGAAGCCCCTCGTCCCCCCAAGCGCCACGCCACCGAAGCCCGCGCCCCCCCTCCGAGCGCCGCCCGGCCGAACCAAAAAAAAACAACTGAGCGCCGCCCCGCCCCAAGGTGCCGCCCCAAGCATGTGTTTGGTCGGCTGGTGCCTGGAGCCGGCCCTGTTTATATCATTAATATTGCCACTGCTAGACAATTGCAACAAAGCTTGTACAAAGTATGGCATGTAAGGTAACAATGGAAAAGTTGAAATCTATCAAATATGATTATCCTGTTCATATGCATGTATCTTCTAAAGTTATGAATATTGACTATACAGCAGTATTTCAAATGTGTTTGCTCATGGAGTAACATCCACAAGGTAGTTTACATCCAGTCTAGCCAGCACACTGTGAATGGACCATTCAAACTGATGGCCTATTGAAGAACACAATGGGCCATAGATGAAACTTGTCTTCTCCCTGTTAGCCTTCCTATGGACTCTTTAGCCAGAATATGAGAAATGGATGCTCCTATGAGTTATCAAAACATACAAGGGCATGTGACTATCTCATGTGACCTTAGACTCCATCTTCTGCATATAATTTTCCACAAACTAAGACTGAGAGAGTCCCCTCCACATGGGAAAAGATATAAAGGACCCTGGAAGCATCCCCATTTTGCCTCTTTCCTGTTCTGATCGCTGTATATGATTTCCTTAACCATTTTGTAAAAGCAGCAAAGAGTCCTGTGGCACCTTATAGACTAACAGATGTATTGGAGCTTTCGTGGGAGAATGCTTCTTTTACAGATCCAGACTAACATGGCTACCCCTCTGATACTTAACCATTTTAACTCTCTCCTTATTCTTTTCTTTTATAAATAAATCTTTAGATATTAGAGACTAAAGGATTAGCAATAGTATAATTATTGGGTAAGATCTGAGTTATCTATTGACCTGGCGGTGACTGATCTCTTGGGATTAGAAGGACCTTATATTTGATTAAAATTGGTTTTAAATAAACACTCATCATAAAGTCTAGTGTCTGGGTGGTGAAACAAGGGCTGGGATGCCTAAGGAGATTGCAGTTTGGATTTCTTGGTAACCAGTATGTTACCAGTGTTACTGGCTTAGTATATTTTATGGAAGAATAACCACCAGTTTGGAGTGTGTCTGCCTTATTTCTCAGCAGTTTGTCCTGAATTTGGCATCCTCAGCTCTGAGGCACAGTGACAGCAACATAAAGCCCTGCTCCTGCAGCCCTTAGACATCTGAATGAGGGTTGCAGGACTGGAACCCAAAATCATCCATGGACTACTCTTTCCAAAATTGGATATTTGAAAGTTACGTTTGGTATTATGATCATTGTCTTGTCCTAGGATGATCAGAATTAACTACCTCTCTTTCTCCTTAAACTTCTCCATATTCTTGCTCCTTACTGCTCCCTATGGATGAAATCCTGGCCCATTAAAGTCAATGGAAGTTTTGCCATTGACTTCATTGGAGAAAGGATTTCACCCTTTGTCATCTCCCCTCACTTTTGGCTTTGTGCCTTTTTTCATGTCAACCTCTACATGTTGAAGACTGCTGGGCTTACTCCCTCAGATGCACTTTAGTAGTCAATTTCTTTTGCAATATTTTCTGCAGGTGATCTAATCAGTGATGTCTCCATACTCCTTATTGTCATTTGAAGTTAATATCATGTGGGTTTTTTGTTTGTTTGTTTTCATTTTTGTTTTGTCTAGTGTGTAAGCTCCTCAAGGCAATGGCCTAGGTACTCTCTATAAATAATAACAATTTGAAAGAGGACTTTTGGTTGACATCACTGGGACTGTTAGAAAGGATGTTCCTCGAGGACTTGTTCTTTGTATTGTATTTTGTGTATGGTATTTAATGAACTATGTGTTGTCAGTCATATTCCTATAAGATTGCAGAATAGACATGTTCACAAACTGTTTCCTCACCTTTGTTAAATTCACTGGGCCAAATTCATCCCTAGCGCAATTCCACTAAAGCCAGTGGGGTTACATCAAAGATGAATTTGTTCTTGACTCTGTTCATCCCTGCTGTAGTTCTACTGCAATGAAATTACACCAGGAATGAACTTGGCCCTGTCTCACTCCCCATCCATGAAAAAAAAAATTAAAAACACCATAAAAGGGGGACATAGTACTTGCTTATCAAGTGTTAATGTCATGATTAGATTCCCTGTCTTCAAGCTCACCCAGTGCTTGGCTAAGACCAATGCATAGATGGAGCACCACTAGTCAAATCTGAACCCAAGCATGATTGAGGTTGTGTTAGTGGACAAAGGAAGACATTTTGAGGAGTCTGCAGCTACAGTGTAGTCTCTTTTGGTTGAGAATACACATCCACAACTGGTCAGTTGAGTCAGTAGTTTAGGAGTACTATTGGATGCTCTGTTGATGCTGAGCTCTCACACAGTAACTATTCTACCTGGTCTAAATTATACATGTTTTCATCAGCTTCCAGCTGGACTGCAGGAATACTAGCCACCTGGTAGTGAAGCCATCATCCCTTAGAAAACACCAACTAGTATATAATTGTGCAGCATGGTTACCATGAGCACATCAAACCTGTCCTCCATTCACTACATTCACTTCCCAGAGAATATCAAGTCAAATTTAAGGCCTCAGTCTTTATCTTCAAGGCTGTTAATGGCCCAAACCCAGGTTCCCTAAAAGATTGCCTAAAGATCAAGGACAATGACCATGATCAACAACTCCACTTCTCAAGCATTGGGAAAAGATCATGTATGCCAGAGACAGAGTTTAGTCGGTGCTGGTCCAAGAGTAAACTCCCACAGGAGCTCCTACAGGAACTAAGAACCACCAAAGATCTTGTTGCATTCTGTTTATACTGCAAGGTGCATTTCTGTGACTTGGTCTTCAACAGTAAAACATGTAACACATGAGACATAAAATAACTTTAAAACTCGTAATTTCCCTCCTAGGGAGACAAAGAGAAAAGAAAGAAGAACATGTGATAGATCCTAGTCACATCAGTTAATGCACTTCTGAATGGCACTCCAATACCAGGGTGATGGGAATAGTAAAAGAACCTGAAGAGAATAGAACAGAATCTCTTTTCCCAGACTTTTGCCTGAGGCATGAAGGTTGGGATCATTAGACTGATATTACCTTCTTTCTGAAGAATGTGGATTCTTCTTTTGTTGTGTTTGTTTAGTATAAAACAAAAAAGTATACACACACATGAAACTGGCAGCATTTTAGAAACCTAAAATTGAAACTAATATATGTTGAACTAAATGCTATGTTGTTGTCACTCAGTGACATACTCAGAAAGTTGGTGGTTGTTTAAAGTCTACTATGTTACAAATCTGAAACTAAACACCTGTACTAGAGCTCAGTAGATAGTTCAACTAAAAATATAAATTACCTACCTCAGTGAAGGGGTCCCATGAGGGAAAGATATTTCCTATTAATATACTAAGATACATGTGGCTTAGTGTAATCTTGTGAAGAAGATATACAGTCCAAAGAACGGAGCTCTGAATGTGAGGCAATGGAGCATGTTGAAATGTCACAAGAAAGCTAATGTGCCAGTTAAAGTATTATATCTCTTTCTCAAATGTATTTTATAAGTGTCCTATAACAGTTGTGTAAAATGTATTCATTAAAGAGTTGGTGAAATCCTGGCCCCATTGAAGTCAATGGCAGTTGACTTTAATAGGTCAGGATTTCACCAATAGTGCCTTACATTTTCAAAAAGAAACTAGTTATTTTGGGTGTTTCAGTTGTTGGTTGCCCATCTGGAGACACCTTAAAGAGGGCTGATTTTTCAGAGATGGGTGTGCAGTTATTTCTGATTGCAACATTTTCTGGAAATCAGGCCCCTTTAAGGCATCTCAAGTTGGGCACCCAAAACCTGCAGCACTCAAAATCATTAGTCACTTTTGAAGATGCAGGCTATAATAGCTGTAGTTAGGAGTTGCGTGAACAATTTACAATTAATATTATTTGCCCTTTTCATGTTTCTGCTATCAGAAAATGATTTTTATAAACACGTTTGCTATTTGCAACATTTTGGAAAATATTCTGTGTGAAGAAATTTCAGCCTGTTGATTGCTCATGGGCTAGGCACCATGAGAACTCAATATTTGCCAGTCACTTACTTGGTCATTTAAGTTACTTTATATTGTTCTGTTCCCTAACTGCATGACCTTCCAACCCATAAACCAACAAAGACATTTCAAGAAGGCCAAGCAAACATTTTCAGTGTGAATATCCCTGCCAATACACATTCCCATGAATATTTGCAGTAGTACTCATGACACTGCATACAAAAATATGCTTGTAAAAATATATATGGGAAGTGAGTAAATGGCATCACAAATATTTTTTTTGTTTTTTTTTAATTCTTTATTTTTGCAGACAAGCCCTCAAACAAATAGATAAATCAATACAATGAGCAGGATATTTAAGAAAACTATCATTATTAGGACAAAGAGCTTTAAATGGAGAGAATGGTCATATATCCTTTTTTGTTATATTTGTCCAGCTCTCTTCATGACTGTAGAAAAATATATTGGGGGCGAGAAGGTAAACAGAAATGGTTTGGTGTAGGTACAGTAGCTAGGTGTGAAACAATCAAAAATGTGGAAAACAAGCTTTTTCTGAACCTGAACAATCTGGAAAGTTAACGTGTGAAAAATGAATATGTCAGAAGTTTTAAACATATTGCCAATGAATTATTTATCTATAATTTATAAGCACACATTACAAAGAAGCAGATGCAGAGAGAAAATCTCGGGACTTGTTTAAGAAGCACCCAATGTACAAGAGGGGTCATTATATCAGACACCTTTTTGTTTTGGTGAGCAAAAAAATTTATAAAGGAACAGTCAACTGTTTAAGCATCAAAATTTGACTCCTACCACAACTGCTATAATGTCCTTTGGATCTGAACTACTGTACAGCCTTATTTATCCAAAAGTTTTAGTGGATGCCCAAAACCTTTGGATAAATGGAGTTTCAAATGATGAGGGAACCCGTGGGAAGGCCTAAAGGATTGCACTCAGGGTTCTCAACTTTGGAGTGCAGTGAGAACGCCAGCTGGCTTTGAAGGCTGGCCAGCTCTAAATGGGCTATGCCTGTTAAAGTGTGACCCATTAAAGCCAGTCAGTATTCAAAGCCAGCTGGCATTATCATCCAAGAGCACAGTACAACCTTGGGAGACATCATCTAACTTGACTTTATCAAGAGTTACAGCTAACTAAAGTATGATAAACCAACATTATACTGTGTCTATTTCTTTTTCCAAATCCACCACTTTGAGAAATATCATAAAAGAAACAGCATCCATTAGACTAATGTACAAGCATCTTCTGCAGCTATTCTCAAAGATGTGGCCTAGTCATGTCAGATTATTTTGAGAGAGATACTTCACCAAAAGTCAGTGAGCTGAAAAAAGAAATAAAAGGAATAAGCAATAGCAGGACAGTAAAAAATTACTGAGCCAAACAAATCTGTCCTCTAAATTATCCTCAATACCAGGCCTTTGTCATTGTGAATTTGGTGTTGCTTGCAAGCCAGTGCTCACAATTTTATTATTTATTGAGCCCTAAGTCTGTGCTTGGTCTATACAGATGTAAGGAAATGTGGCCCTTTCCCAAAGAATGTACAGTTTAGTTTAAGCACAGACCAGACTGTTTAGACACAGCTGATACTCGGAGTGATGGTATGCGCATGAGGTGTTAAAGAAAGAGGTCATCCCTGAAAGGTTTAAGAGAAGAGATGTATTTTAAGATGAGATTTCAGTGGAGAGAGGGAGATCATTGCGTGTGTAGCAAATAGGAGGCAGTTCCAAAATTATAGGCAGCAGCATTTGTAATGGAAACATACATAAAACTGATAATGCAATTGTAGCTGATGCCTGCTTTACAAATATTCAGTTCTCTGTCACTCCCTTGTTCGAGAAAATATGGCCAGAAAAGAGTTCTTCAAGTCTTTCAAGGTGGCAATATTGACCTATTCAGACTTCTTTGTCACTAGTAATATTTTCATCTAATATTCTGTTAGATAAATGTTGTTGCTGGACCTGGCTATACATTAACATCATTCTTTTTAAAAATTGTTTCTATTCCATTAGTGCTTAGAGACCCCAACAGTGTCCAAGGCCCCATTGTCCTCATCACTGCACAAACACAGAGTAAGAAACAATCCTGACCCTGAAGACCTCACAATCTAATCAAAGGAGTACTATTAAACCCATTTTAATCATAGATTAATAGAAATGGAGAGATTAAATAATATGTTCCAATTCACACAGGAAGTCTGTGACAGAGGTGGCTATTCAACTGAAATATCCTGAATCCCAACCTTGTGTTTTACCCACAAAACCATTCTTCTTTCCTTACATGGTTTGAATACTGGGCCAGATTCTCTGCCCAGCACTTGGGCAGTGGAAATTAGTTACATATTCCCAACTGGGCATTCCCTTGCTGTAGAAATATCTTCAATGGGTGGAAAGCTGGCATGCCTTGTTACACGGTCTCAGGTAACAGGGCCAGGTTCTTCAACTGTCAATACCAGTATCTAATCACCTTGCGACTAAGTTAACTAAAATCTTCCCACCGACCAGGTAGGTAACAGAAGACTAGAGAGGGAAATTCTTTGAAAACAAAGTCTTCAATGCCTGCGCAAACATGACAGTCACTGGCTGCCTCTCAGACGGACAGCCCTGCTGACGGGGTGTGCAGTGCTTTTATGCCTTCTGTGTCATGAAAGTTTGAGTCCAGACCGGTTTGATCCAGTCTCCTCAGAGGCAGTTGCTGTGGCAAACCCTGTTTCCTGCAAAAAAAAAGGTGCGAAGGTGAGTTGTAAACAACCAAAACTGGACTCCCTTTTAAAACATGGATTCCATTGTCCAAAATGCCTTATAACTAATTATTTTAATACAAATACAATACATTCAAATGTGAAAAGTGAAACAAGCATAAGTAAGCATGAATAAACATAGATAGGGAACTCTGCCCTACAGCCTGGCTCCTGGGCCACCCCCTCTACAGTCCTATTGTAGGGAGAATGGACAAAGTGCTCTGTGAACTCTAGTTATGATCTCAACCTCTTTACCAGCTGACAGCTGAGTGCAGCCCCAAATAGCTCTAAACTCTGCCATAGCAACGGTCAGCACAGAATCGACCAGGAAATCAGGGAATCAATGAGATACCACTTTCCTCCTACACACACACACCCTCTCTGCACACAGGGGAAACAGGGCAATACAGAGAATTTAGGCTACTATTTCTGTTTGGTCTGTTTCTTTATATTCCTCTGAAATTTTGCAAGGATTTTTGTTGTCATTTGATCCAGGAGAAGGCTGAAAACATCATTATGCAATCCTGAAAGTAAAGCAGCTTGCCAAATGAATCCAAATGGATGAAATGGATATGGGATAGTCTGGTAATGGAAGAGTTCACAGCTGTGCTTTGAAAGATAAACGGCAGCATTACTGTGCAGTTTGGTCTTAGTTTAAGAATGTATGATGGAATCTCAGTTAAATGCAAATCAGCTGTAGACTTAAGTAGTTTTGTTCTTGATTAAGTCTGTTTAATCAGTCTCTCTGAGTGGTAAATAGCTGACTTGTATCATCCTATTATACAGATGAAATACAATGTACTAAAACCTCAGGTATGAGAACACATGCTGACATGTTGTTATCAGTCTGACTGGCATGAGAGTAAATATCTCCTATCCTATGGGGGGTTGTTTTGTGTTCTAATGTTACAATGTGGAAATTAAAACTAAGATAAATTGGTAATGGTTTATAAGCTATAAGATTTTAAAATAGACTAACTGTGTTTGCTAAAATTTAAACCTAATATTTTGTAAATGTTTGTGGATATCATAAATAAGACTAAGATTCTGTCATGGTTATTTTTAGTAAAAGTCACAGATAGGTCACAGGCAATAAACAAAAATTCACGGAAGCCGTGACCTGACTGTGACTTTTGCTGCTGCGGCTCCATGCTTTCCCCTGCCACCATGGTGGCTGGAAGCTGTGGGGTTCCCCCTCTGCCCACAGCGGCTGGGAGCTGCAGGGTGACCATATTTCCCAAAGAGAAAACAGGACACCCTCAGCCACTTACCTGAGGTGTGTGTCCCCATTCCTCCCCCCCCCCCTCCGTTCTCATGTGGCTATAACCCGTTGCTGGAACCAAAGTCTGTCACCTGTCATTGGAACCCTGCCAGGGCCCCGCTGGCTGCCACCTCCAGACTACCACAGCCCCAGGGGCTGAAGCAGAGAATGTCACAGAGATCTCTGAAAGTCACAGATTCACAAAACAAATAATTCTCCAGCAGTTAAGACCACATAGTTACACTCCTTTTTATTTACTAATTGATAAGAGATTTCAACTATTTACAAGTAGTCTCATTACATCTTTTTAGTGAATTTCCTTCTTTTGGGTTGTTGTCTCCAATTGTTTGAATTAACATGAAAAATCCAGTAATTAAAAAATATAAACTTTGATTGTGCAAGATTAACAGATTCAGTAAAAGTAGCTTACAAGAAATTTGGTTGCTAGATACATTTTTTGAGCATCCTCACAATTGCAACCCCATTAGTCATCTGCGTTCTATGTAAAATAAGGCCCCTATTCTGCAAACACTTCTGCACATGCTTAACATAACCCTCATAAGTAGTCCCACTGAAGCCAAAATCCAACATGTACCTAGCTTTACTTGTGTGTTTGTAGGATGCAAATGATCAGTAAATTACTTAATTGGCAGTTCTATACTAGTTTAAAATAGATGTAAGCCCTCACATTATTAGGACACATTCAGAATACTAGGATTTTTCCAGCAAAGGCTAAGTTAATCAAAGAGGTAATGCAATTAATTCCTATGAAAGGCTGACTTCCTCTGTGTACAGTATATATAGGCTTAGAAGGATTCAGTTTTTAATCGGAAAATATCAATTTCGCCAGGCACACACAAATCAACAAAACAATATTTTCATTGATAATCAAAATTTAAAGGTAGGCAAAGAAAGAAAAGTACTGCTTGAGAACTTAAAGTCAACTTTGAACTAGGCTTGTTACATATGAACTAGTGAATGAATATTAAAAACATTTGTGATATGTTGATTTAAGGATATTTACTTTGTATATTTTGATGTGATGCTGACAATTTGTGTTTTGATGGTTTATAAAGCTTTAATTTTTTGAATCTCAACATTTGTCATTAAATAATTGTCTGACCCTCCCTATAATTCCCATGATTGTGAACATTCAAATAGATAAAAATCTAAAATGCTTAAAACCCATAATTTTGCACAACTTTGAAAATGTTCATGGATAAAAATAAAACTACTTAAAAATTAGCACTGATATTACCCATCAAAATTATTTTAAAAAATTGAATTCTGCATATGCTGTACCTGCTGCCCTTATCTTATGTTGCTCCAGTCAACAGCCTGTAGCAATATTACTGATGTAATCCTTTTGAGAAAGCATCTCCAGGCACCCTAGGTAAAGTGATACATCGAGAAGCGGGTTGGAAAAATATGATTTAAAATAAAGGCAAATCTTGCAGATGGGTGCTTAGCCAATGCAAAACTGTCATGCAGGTAAACAGCCTGTATACACATGCGAGACAGTGGAAGTGTACTCTAAATACCTCTGAAACATGAGTGGAAAAGGAAAACATTTTAAAAAAACGAGTAATATAATCATAACAGGAGATATTTGTACAATAGTTTTATATATTGTCTCATATTCTAGAATCTAAATATCCCAAGGTGCTGAATGAATTACATGCTGTCAGTGCAGTAACTGTGGGCAAATGGAGTGCCCATACATTCAACACATACTTAGGCCCATATTCAGGTAAGCATGAAAGAACATGCTTAAGTGCAGTCCTGAAAAGGAATGCTTGGTGAATTGGAGCCTTTAACTGGGAGAGGGAACATTGGCCAAGGCACTGGGGTTTTTCCCATACTCTTTGAAAAGTCCCATAGGATCTTTAATTTTCACCAGCTCAGGTAGAAAGAACTTCAGTGACATTCCTCAGCTAAAGGACTGTACTCATAGGCCCCCATGTACACTAGGGAAAGGATCCATTTCTACTTCTCCTCAAGCGGCCTTGAAAGCTGTTCAACTGCTAGTGTAAATGGACCAATTTTCAACACAATTAGAGAAAATGTGTTTGAGAGAATGTACCCCTAAGGGCTTGTCTACACATGAAATGCTACAATGTAAACACTACCTACACTGACAGGAGGGGTTCTCCTGTCACTGTAGGTAATCCATCTCCCCGGGAGGTGGTAGCTAGGTTGATAGAAGAATTCTTCTCTTCATCTAGCACTGTCTACACCAAGGTTAGATCGGCTTAACTATGTTGCTCCGGAGTGTGGGTCAATCTAACTTTTTAGGTAGACGAGGTCTAAGTCTCATTCATGCTTTCCATAATGATGCTGAACATAGTTTTGCAGCAGTTGGTTTTCAATAACGGTTTGGGGAGATGGGTCAGGAAGGACCTGTTGCAGACAACCGTTGTTAGCAGAGGATCATTTTCTTAGTGTGGATGGACACTCAAAACCTGATTTTCAGAAGTGCTGAGCTTCCACCACTCCAATTGATGCCAGTGAGAACTCACTTGTGCAAATCAGACCCTACGAATGTAGCACCTATCCTACAATTCACTGCAGTACATATGATCCTATTTTTCTTATACTATCGGCTAAACATCAAGTCTTGCCTATTTTGAGTAATCAAAACTGTTCAGTCAAGCATGTAAAAGCTTGTTCTAACGTGATTTACTTTGAAGAAATATTATTGTAAAAGGTATGCTGTACAAACAAATGGTGACCTATATTAATGTCCAAGTGATGACATATTTGAATGGATTCTTAATTAAAATAACTGATGTTATCCAGGAAATAGTTTATACATTATTGGATCCCCAATCCAGTGCTGGATAGAATTCAAATACTGTGTTAAGATCAGCATAAAAAATGAGATCAAAATGGACTCCACTTTTGCCACTGCTAGCTGTGACACCAAAAACTTCCCAGATGACAGGAGAGAGATCACTTGATCATTACGTGTTAGGTTCACTCCCTCTGGGGCACCCGGCATTGGCCACTATCGGTAGACAGGATACTGGGCTAGATGGACCTTTGGTCTGACCCAGTATGGCCGTTCTTATGTATGTTCTCTGATAGGCAGCAGCACATTGCCACTGCCAGAAGACTCATTACAATAGTCCCACTCTTATTATATAGAAATTAAAACCGAGCACTGTCAAGGGGGCTATGCTTTTGACCTAACATCAGAATTTCAAGCATGTAACTTTCCTCCTTCAAAGACACTTTAAAATTCTCCTTAAATAATATCTGCATGTAATTCTGTATCTTTCAATGATATACTTATATGCCTGTTACTGCTTTGCCTGAGTACCAGCAAAACTAAAAAACTCAATGTAGGTATTCCTGTTAGGTCACTTTCCATTGGTAGCCAAAGTAAATGAGGTGGGTTTGAGTTTTAAATTATTAAAATTTTCTCTTTGTATACTTTATAAGTATTTATGAGGCTATATTTGTTATTTCCATGGAAATAGTAATGATTGTTTTATACCTTTCATGTAACAATAACTGTTTGATGTTCTATGTATGCGGTGTTGTTGTTTTAGCCATGTTGGTCCCAGGATATTAGAGAGACAAGGCAGGTGAGATAGTATCTTTTATTGGATCAACTTCTGTTGGTCCAAAAGACATGCTTTCGAGCTTACACAGAGCTCTTCTTCAGGTTAGACCTTACGCACCTTATCTCTCATATATCTATATCATCAACATCTACTTCTACTCTATATCTGTAGAAAAACCTTCAAGATTGTTTATTTATGTTCCTAATAAAATGGTAGAAATATAATTTTAGATTGTGCCTGGAAAAGTCTAGTTTATAATCTAGGCAAGGTTTTGCGTCTCTTTTTCTAGGAGGATAAATGAATGCACTATGAAGAAAACTTTAATTATATCCACAAGTACCTCAGTTCCTTATCAGTATTTTGTAATTTATGACTGAGTATACATTTGTTATTCATGTATTTATACACCCCTCCATTCTATGGAATTGCAGTCACCTTATCTTATGTTGCTCCTTGTCTGTCTCTCTAAGTTATTTTAAATATTATTACCCTTCTCTTTTATATTCCAAGCAACAACATTATTGTTTGTATTAACAACTAAATGCAGAAATCTGATATTGTCTTCAAAGGTGTAGGTGTTTCTGAGACAATTTCTGCTACTCCATGGTCTATTCTGTCTTCAAACATTATTGCCCCCAGGCAGACATATGCCTTAGTTCCCGGAATGTATATTTTCTTTTGAAGTTTGTTTGAATTTCTAATTCACTACAGGGTGCAAAGATTTCTGAGCACTGAAACAAGGACCAATTGCCATTTATTTTCTGCATCTAGTTCACAGACATCTACAAACTGTTTCCATGTTTATTGTACACAATAGACTCATTACATGTTAATAGATGAAGTCTGTACTAGACTGTGCCTGACAACTCTAGTTTACAATCTGGTCAGGGTTATGCATCAGGTTTGCCAGTCTGTCAGAAAGCCACCTCATAAATAACAAAACCAGAAGAACAACTTATTATCCACTAAAATAACATATGTTTGCATATAGTGAGGCCCTAAGAACTTATATGTTTAATTTTGAATATGTAAGTAGTGCCATTAAGTAAGCCCCTGATTTAGCAAGGTATGTGCTTAAAGTTATGTATAAATTTACATAAGTAGTCCCATTGAAGTCAATGGGAATTGAGAGCACTCAGGACTTTTCGGAAGGTGCTCAGCATCTTAAAGAATCAGGATTGTTATTTGGATCTAGAGATGTATGTTTCCAAAGTTAGGGAGTGTTTGAATCTGGGTTTTTGGTTTGGGCTCATTCCTATTTGAATAAATGGGAGAGGGAGGGAGCAGAAAGAAAGTGCCAAGAAATAAAAGGTTAAAAAAAAAAAGCAAATATCAGAAAGTTAATCTTAAAAGACTGATTGGAGAAGAATATTTGTCCAGATCCTCATCTGAAGAATCTGTTCTTTTCTTCACTATAAGAAAAATACTTCTTCAAAAAGTTGTCTCTTCCCCATTTTTGGGCCCTGATCTTGCAAAGACTTTTAGATGTGCTTAATTTTACTCACTGTGATTAGCCTCACTGATGCCAATAGGATTACTCACAGTGTGTAAAGTTAAACGTGTATAAGTCTTTCCAGGATTGGGGCCTTGTTGAGTAACTTCTAGAAAGAACACGAGCCCTTTTTCCACAAGTAATTCCCCCCCTCCCCCCCGCAACAGTGTTATCAGTACGCAGGCTTTATCATATGCCAAAAATATATTGTATTACTCAGTTTACCTGCTTAACAAAGCAAATGATATTCAAAGTTTTCGGCAAATTTTGCTGTTATATAATCTGATAACATTTTCTCTTATACCTTCTACATCTCTAGGATTTTATGTAATTTCTTCTGTTCAGACAAGTACTCATTCTGCACTGACATGCTTTAAATATCTGTCTGTTGCTTGCTATAGGAGACAGTCACTTGGCTACCACATATTTTCTTTGCAAGAGTTTTATTAATCAGTCAGCAAAAGTGCACTAATGTTAGGTGCACTGTTCTAATGTCTAGAATATTAGTCTATAGTGCTGACTGTCAGTGATCAATGACTTTGAATGGTTCTTAATATCCCCTGTGCTCCCATCCTTTGAGGCTTCCATTATTATTATAGATGTAGGATTGAACAAACGTCACCATTAAAGTAGTTCTTGCCATTAGAGCTATTAAATAATTGAAGAATTTATTCAAAATAAATATTCAATAGAAAATTTGTCAAAATGTATAACACATATTTTTCACCATGATGAATTATTTGACCAGTTTTAGGTAATGCGTACCCCACTTCAATTGTGATTATCATGCATGATAAAAAAAACATTGTCACCATATCGCAAGACCACAGAGATCAATTTGCCAACACAGTTGTAGCCCTAAGGATTAATCTGCTTATTTGTATAAATATATCTTTTCTTACCAATTTGAGTATTTGATGTAATAGGCTTACAGATTTATATTAAAAATAAGTTTGGCTGTAATGGAAGAGACCTACAGGCCAAAACCCTGTATGTTAAGCTAAGGCAAAGTTAGCACATTTTGGGACCCTTACCCAGAAAAGTAAAAATAGATAAAAAACCCACACAGATGTCTAGAGACCTTTTGCCTAAACCAATAGAGAATGAAGGATGGCAAATGGAGATTTTTTCACAGACCTAACAAGTACACCACAAGTGTGTACATACCAGTCATCCGTATGTACCGGTACATACCCTAACATTTCTGTGGGGGAAGGATGAAATTTGGGCATAAGAGGAAGGATTTCCAACCAATGCCCTATAAAAAGGCGATTCATCTCGCCATTAGGGAGGCAAATCTACCCACCTATCTACTCCTGTCTACTCTTCATTGCCTCCACCTTCAACAACATATCGATGCTACTCATCTACAATGGCTATTAACTATTAATAGGCCTGTCATAAACAGATAGTTAAGGGTTAAGGTCTCTTTTACCTGTAAAGGGTTAACAAGCTCAGTAACCTGATGAACACCTGACCAGAGGATCAATCAAGGGACAAGATAATTTCAAATCTCTGTGGAGGGAAGTCTTTGTCTGTGTTCTTTGTTGGGTCTTTGTTCTCTCTTTGGATCTAAGAGAGGCCAGACATATCTTCAAGCTCTCCCAGTTTTCCTGAAGTATTTTCTACTATTCAGTATAGTAAGTATTAGAAAGGCAGATTAGTCTTATAATTAATGTCTGCATTTGCAATTGTGAGTTTGCTGGAGAAATATCTTTATTTCTGTTTGCTGTTACTTTGATTATTCTGAGAAAAGAGTGCGGGGGGGAAGTCTCTCCAGTTTTATAAGTTAGACCCTGTATATTTTTTCATCCTAGTGTTACAGAGCTAGTGTACTTTCTTTCTTTCTTTTAATAAAATCCTTTTCTTTTTAGAAACTGATTGATTTCTTCCCTTGTTTGGATTTTCAGGGGAAGGGGAGGGGGAAAAAGTGAATCCCTCTTTGTTTTGATTCAAGGAGTGTGAATCAAGGTATCTCTCCCAACGACATGGGGAGGGGGAGGAAGGTGGGGGAATGGTTTAATTCCCTTTGTGTTGTGATTCAAGGAGTTTGGATCTGTGTTCCCAGGGAAAGTTTTGGGGGAACAGGGAGTGTACTAGACACTGGAATCTCTAGTTGGTGGCAGCTTTACCAGATCTAAACTAGGATTTTAGTTTAGAGGAGTCCATGCAGGTCCCCATCTTGTGGACGCTAAAGTTCAAAGTGGGGAATAAACCTATGACATGGTAGGCAGTGGTGGGATGTTTTAAGAGCTATTGAGAGCTGTTTTCTCCTTCTACAGCAGGAAAGCAGGCTAGAAGGTGGGAGATTTTTTTTTTTTTTTAGAAACCAAAGCAGAGAAGTTTTTCCTTTTTGGCTGTTGGAAAAACAGCTTGAGGGAAGAGGTGTAAAATTTTTCTAGGAGGCTTGTTAGAAAGGACCCCTACTGAGAGAGCATTGGCAGTTTGCAAGAGACAAGTTACAAAACCAGTTTTCTGGTTTCTTGTGAGACAGCAACCACAGCTACCACATTTGCAAATGAAAAGTTTTGTTTTCTTTTTATTCAGTCGGGAGTAGAAAGGGGTAGGAACTTGTAATCCAAGCAACTGAACCAAACAACACAGGTAATTCACTGACTGCAGAGGGGTGTGGCCAGCACCAGAAAGCAGAAAAAATGAGTGCCCAAGGAAGCATCTAAACTGGAAACAAGACAAAGAGAACTGGAATTAAAAGAAAAGGAATTACAGTTAAAACTCAAGGAGATGGAAATAAAAGAAATAGAGAGGGAGGCTAACCACAGGAGGGTGTTGGAGCTCCAGAGGGAGGCCCACCAGCAGGCTCTGGAATTAGAGAAGGCTAAGCAGAATGTTCCAGCCAATCCTAACAACCCTTCTCCAGGCACTATTCCCCATCCCAGGAAATTTCCCACCTACATGGCAGGTGATGACTCTGAGGCCTTCTTGGAAAATTTTGAAAGGACCTGCCATGGGTACAGCATCCCTGAAGACCAGTACATGATAGAGCTGAGGCCACTGCTCAGTGGACCCTTAGCAGAAGTGGCAGCTGAAATGCCTAAGGAAAACATGAACAATTATAAACTGTTTCAAACAAAGGCCAGAATCAGGATGGGGCTAACACCTGAACATGCCCGTCGGCGGTTCAGAGCCCTAAAGTGGAAACCAGATGTGTCATTCCCCAGACACGCCTACTACATTAGAAAGAATTGGGATGCATGGATGTCAGGACTGAAGATTCAATCTCTAGAAGACCTGGCCCACCTGATGCAAATGGAACAGTTCTTAGATGGTGTTCCTGAGCAAATAGAACGGTACATCCTAGATAGTGAGCCCAAAGATGTAACAGAGGCAGGGGAGATTGGAGGCAGATGGGTGGACTTAGCAGAAAAGAAAAAAGCTACTATCAAGGAGAGTGTATATAACAAGGGGCAAGCTGACAATAAACCCTACAACCGGGGGCCACCCAAGACCCCTGCTACAACCCAAGGAAAGCCTCAGACTACCTACAGTCCCACCTCACCAGTCTCCAGCAACCCACCTCGGCTCAGTGACCCGTCAGCTGGGTGATGTTTTAAATGTAATGAACTGGGACATATAAAGGCCAACTGCCCCAAGAACCCCAATCGAGTACAGTCCATTACACCATCATCATGCCAAGGATCCCCAGGCCCAGATATCTCTCAAATACCCCCGGAGCGCAGGGAAACCTTGAGAGTGGACGGGAAGAAGGTTACCACGTGGAGAGACACCGGGGCACACGTGTCAGTTATCCACCAGTCCTTAGTGGACCCGAAATTCATCAACCCAGAGGTCCAAATCACAATTTCTCCATTCATATCAAAATCTGTAAGCTTACCTACAGCTGAATTGCCTGTCCAGTACAAGGGCTGGTCAGGAAAGTGGACTTTTGCTGTCTATGACAATTCTTCCATCCCCATACTACTGGGGGAAGACTTGGCCAACCATGTGAAGCTGGCCAAGAGGGGGGGAGTGGTTACCTGCAGCCAGGCCAAACAAGCTTCCACTCCCATCCCTGTTCCTGAGCTGTCCACCAGGGCCCCTTATGTGTTACCAGAGACCCAGACAAAGGTGGTGGAACCAGATCCCATGCCAACAACTACAACAGCCATAGTACATCCAGTCCCAGACCCGGAACTGGAAGAACAACCAGCGGCAGAACCATTGCCAGCACTGACGCCAGCGCTTGCAAACCCATCTCCAACCCCATCGCCAGAGGGCGCCAGCGGGCCTGAACTGGCAGAAGCAGCAAACAACCCTACCCAAGAGGCTCAGCCAGAGCCTGAAATATCACCTAGTACACCAGCGGAGAGCGGTTCACAGTCAACAAAAACAACCTCATCACCTACATCGCTTCCAGAGGGACCAAGCCCAAGTCCACAGTCTATGGAGGAACTGGTGTCTCCAGCCTCAAGGGAACAGTTCCAGACTGAGCAGGAAGCAGATGACAGCCTTAAGAAAGCTTGGGCGGCGGCACGGAGCAACCCACCGCCTCTCAGCTCTTCTAACCAAAACCGGTTTGTTGTAGAACAAGAACTTTTATATAAGGAGATTCTTTCTGGTGGACACCAGGAAGGCTGGCATCCTCAAAAACAGTTCGTAGTTCCAACTAAGTACCGGGAAAAGCTCTTAAGCTTGGCCCATGATCATCCCAGTGGTCATTCTGGGGGTGAACAGAACCAAGGACAGGTTGGGGAAGTCCTTCCACTGGGAGGGGATGGGCAAGGACGTTGCCAATTATGTCCAGTCTTGTGAGGTATGCCAAAAAGTAGGAAAGCCCCAAGACCAGGTCAAGGCCCCTCTCCAGCCACTCCCCATAATTGAGGTCCCATTTCAGCGAGTAGCTGTGGATATTATGGGTCCTTTCCCAAAGAAGACCCCCAGAGGAAAACAATACATACTGATTTTTGTGGACTTTGCTACCAGATGGCCGGAAGCAGTAGCTCTAAGCAACACCAGGGCTACCACTGTGTGCCAGGCCTTAACTGACATTTTTGCCAGGGTCGGTTGGCCCTCCGACATTCTTACAAATTCGGGAACAAATTTCCTGTCAGAGGCCATGAAAGACCTGTGGGAAGCTCATGGGGTGAATCACTTGGTTGCCACCCCGTATCACCACCAAACCAATGGCCTGGTGGAAAGGTTTAATGAAACTTTGGGGGCCATGATCCGTAAATTCGTAAATGAACACTCCAATAATTGGAATCTAGTGTTGCAGCAGTTGCTGTTTGCCTACAGGGCTGTACCACATCCCAGTTTAGGGTTCTCACCATTCGAGCTTGTGTATGGCCATGAGGTTAAGGGGCCATTACAGTTGGTGAAGCAGCAATGAGAGGGGTTTACGCCTTCTCCAGGAACTAACATTCTGGACTTTGTAAGCAACCTACAAAGCACCCTCCGACACTCTTTAGCCCTTGCTAAAGAAAACCTAAAGGATGCTCAAACTGAACAAAAGGCCTGGTATGATAGACATACCAGAGAGCGTTCCTTCAAAGTAGGAGACCAGGTTATGGTCTTCAAGGCGCAACAGGCCCATAAGATGAAAGCGTCATGGGAAGGACCATTCACGGTTCAGGAGCGTCTGGGAGCTGTTTACTACCTCATAGCATTTCCTAATTCTCCCTTAAAGCCTAAGGTGTACCACGTTAACTCTCTAAGGCCATTTTATTCCAGGAACTTACAGGTTTGTCAGTTTACAGCCCAGGGAGGAGACGACGCTGAGTGGCCTAAAGGTGTCTACTACAAAGGGAAAAGTGATGGTAGCGTGGAGGAGGTGAACCTCTCCACCACCCTGGAACGTCTACAGCGGCAACAGATCAAAGTAGCTGATACACTCACTCATAAAAGTTTCCCAAAATCAAATGGTTAAAAAGTGTTCTTGAAATGTGAAAAATCTTGTTGTTTACATACTTAGTAGTATATGTAATGGTGAATGTGTTTTATTAATCTGTTTATTTTAAAGTTCTAGGAAGAAATCACCGCCAGTGTGGTTCCCCCACTGTCTGCGATTTGGGGGGCGTGTCATAAACAGATAGTTAAGGGTTAAGGTCTCTTTTACCTGTAAAGGGTTAACAAGCTCAGTAACCTGATGAACACCTGACCAGAGAACCAATCAAGGGACAAGATAATTTCAAATCTCTGTGGAGGGAAGTCTTTGTCTGTGTTCTTTGTTGGGTCTTTGTTCTCTCTTTGGATCTAAGAGAGGCCAGACATATCTTCAAGCTCTCCCAGTTTTCCTGAAGTATTTTCTACTATTCAGTATAGTAAGTATTAGAAAGGCGGATTAGTCTTATAATTAATTTCTGCATTTGCAATTGTGAGTTTGCTGGAGAAATATCTTTATTTCTGTTTGCTGTTACTTTGATTATTCTGAGAAAAGGGGGAGGGAAGTCTCTCCAGTTTTATAAGTTAGACCCTGTATATTTTTTCATCCTGGTGTTACAGAGCTAGTGTACTTTCTTTCTTTCTTTCTTTTAATAAAATCCTTTTCTTTTTAGAAACTGATTGATTTCTTCCCTTGTTTGGATTTTCAGGGGAAGGGGAGGGGGAAAAAGTGAATCCCTCTTTGTTTTGATTCAAGGAGTGTGAATCAAGGTCTCTCTCCCAACGACTAGGGGAGGGGGAGGAAGGTGGGGGAATGGTTTAATTCCCTTTGTGTTGTGATTCAAGGAGTTTGGATCTGTGTTCCCAGGGAAAGTTTTGGGGGAACAGGGAGTGTACTAGACACTGGAATCTCTACTTGGTGGCAGCTTTACCAGATCTAAACTGGGATTTTAGTTTAGAGGAGTCCATGCAGGTCCCCATCTTGTGGACGCTAAAGTTCAAACTTTATTTCTTTTCAAACTGTAAGTTTAAGGGACTAGGCTAAGCTTGGTTTCCCTATGTTTTATTTTAGTTTAAGGCTTATTCAGTTAAATTAGAGTGTAAACAGCTTTAACAGCTCTGCATTAGCTTCCTCTGCCAGAGGTGTGAAAACGGAACTGCCACAGACATGGTCCCGTATCTTCCAACACAAGGTTATTAAAACAGAGTGTGAGTATTAACCAACGTTTGTAGCACATAATATTGTATTATCATATGTATCTCTTGAATAACAGTAATATAATTGTAACTCTGTAATTCTAACTGTTTTACCATTTGCTTCCTGTCATACCCCTGAAGGTCCTTTTATAACCTCTGTGAAGCCTGATTCAGGACGAACTTTTATCTTCTGATCAAATAAATTGGCGAGCCGAAACCCACACTAATTAATATCCATAATCATTATTATTAATATTATTAATACTGTTAATTAATTAAATAAAATTAAATGAAGTGGATAAATTGAATCAACATTACTAACACACCCCAAATCAGGCTACACAGTGCTGAAATGGAAGTCATTGGAGTTACTCCAGGGATGAAATTTGGCCCATTATCTCTAAATATTGAATTCTGTGCCTTTTCTGTTCTCTAAATTATATCATTGCCTTTGTGGATATACTTGGAGTTATGGCTCACCCAAATGGTAAAAACTGGTATTAAAAATGCATTCTGGAGATTACAAGCCTCGGATATTTCTTGAAAAAAGAATAAATAGATACATGTAAGTGAGAATTCTGTGGATCTATTTGTGATGGTTCCCACTTGAACCAAATGTTGTTGATTGTATTATTATTTTTATTGGTTTCAGACACTCTTATTTGAAATGGGATTTCAGAATTAATGTGTTCAACATTTTACATCTAGTGAAACCTTCTGTGCTTTTTGGGGACATGCAAATAGGAGCCAGTTTTCACCAGTTCTAACTCTCATGAGAACTCCTTACTCATGCGAGCAGTCTCATTGACTTGCATAGAGCCTCTGGGCACTACCTCAATATAAACATTATTATACTGTGGGCAAATTTAATTTCTGGTACAACTCTATTTATTTTGACAAAGTAATACATGCGAGGAATTTAGCCCTATGTATCATGTCAGGCATTAGATTAACTACTGTGAAGTGGAGAATGAAAAATACATAAAATGTTTCCTGACTTCTTATTTAAGGGCTTGGCTACACTTACAGTTTGCAGCGCTGGTCATCCAGCTGTGTAGGAGCAGCGCTGGTGTGTGGCCACACTCACAGCTACCAGCGCTGGTGTGTAGCCACATTTGCAGCATTTCCAGCGCTGTTGGGAGTGATGCATTATGGACAGCTATCCCAGCATTCAAGTGGCCGCAACGTGCTTTTCAAAAGAGGGGGGTGGAGTGGGGTCTAGTGTGACAGGGAGCGGGGGGAAAGAGAGAGTGGATTTTTGGAGCCAACACTGTGTGTTAGCTTCCTGACTTGAAAAATCAGAACATTTTTCCGACCCCTTAGTCTTAACTCTTAATTGCAAACAGCATTCAGGCAACACGACTCCCCGCTGTTTCCCTGCCTGCCTCTCATTTGATTGTTTACAGCCAGGTACAGATGATCACAGCAAACAGGAGCTGTGTTTGTTTTTTAGATAGCAGCAGCAACGGAGGAGCTCCACAGAGCTCATTCACAACAGGGAGGAGGATCTCATTTGATTGTTCACAGATTGATCACAGCAAACAGGAGCTGATAAGCAGCTCCGGTAGAAACGGGGAGCTCCGGAGGTTCACAACAAAACAAAGAGAGGCTGCATAACAAAACAAAGGGAGTAATTTAGTTTAAAGCATTCTGGGATATCTCCTTATTCCCTGGAGGCCAATAAAAGCGCTGGTGTGTGTCCACACTTGATGAGCAGCGCTGGATCACCAGCGCTGCAATCGCTACACCCCAACCTGGCCAGGTGTACAGCCAGCGCTGCAGCTAGGGAGTTGCAGCGCTGGATGTGCCTTGCAGGTGTGGACAGTTACTAATTGCAGCGCTGGAAAGCCTCTACCAGCGCTGCAACTTGCAAGTGTAGCCAAGCCCTAAGCCATTTTGCCCAGTTGATGCAGTCAAGCAATTAGGGCTAGTGAGATGTAAGCACTACAGGTAACAACTCTAATAGTTGTGCCAGATGCTTGAAAGCTTCTCCTTAAAACTGTGTCGATTTTTTTGTCAGCAGGATTCCTGAGTCATGCTACGCTCTCAACAGGGAAATATGTCTTCTCACTTACGGAGGAGATTGGTGCATAAGCCTTAGATATTGTTGCCCATTTAGGTGCTCTCTGTTTTGGAATCTTATAAAGCCTAGATATTCAATGTTCAAGATCTTATCTGGATAGTCCCAGCCTCTAAGCAATATCATCATAGGAAGAAGTTAAATTGAAAAATATACTATTGCTGAAGAGTCAGAAGGAATTGGGTCTCCTTTTATAAATCTTATTGGCCTGCATCCCAACAGACAGTTCAGAAACTTGTTTTTTATTAAATGGTTCAGGTTTAGAATAATTTAGGTTTAAATCTTCAGGTTTAAAATAATTATATTTGTCCTGATCTTCTGCAGCCTTTTTCAGAGGACCATACAACTGCAGACTCAGATACAGATAAATTACTGTTCTCTTCTCAGATGGTCTTAATATTACTCCTACTTACAGATACAATCTAATTTGAAATCTGAATGAATTTGTTTTTATTATTATTTTTAAAACAGACTACATATCTTTAAAAGACACATTTGAATAAGTAATCAGACTCCTAGCCATTGTTATTTAAAGTATCGTACTAAAGTTTGGAGCATTCAGTTTACTGAGTTGCCCTTTCATATAATCCAGGTGTTACTGCTGGGAGTGCTCACCTAAATGGACCTTCTGCCCTTAAATGACATCAAAGCTAACAGCGCTATACCAGGCTTCCCTGCCTTCTTTCTTTCTATAATCTAATGAAAGATTTTTCACCATAGAATGGTCAAACAATCCAAATCTGAACTAGAAACATTAATAATAAGTGTCACCGTTTTTAAAGGAGACCATATCACACCACTTTCTCCTTGTTATTCAGTGGCCATTTATGTGACTGGAATCTTTAAGGAAAATTAGAACATAAATAAAATAAATATAATAAAGATAGCAATTTTTAAATTCTCAAGCATATTTTCTCTTGCCTTGAGCAATTTGAGGTGTTACTGATAAATCAGATCAGGCCATTGAAACTAAAAGAATTCCATCTTTTTACACCAGGGTTGAATTTTTCCCATAATGCTCTGGTTGTGTGTGTGTGTGTGTGTGTACATGCACATACACACACACACACTATGGAACATTGAGACTATAGTCAAACATCCATATTAGTTGTATTGGTGTTTAAGTACTTTGGGCCAGATGGTGATACCCTACTCACATTGAATAACACCTTCCACAGTGAGTTCTCAGATTGTGGCCACTCATTCTTTCATTACAGCTAGATGGGGAGAGAAGAGGGGCAGTCCCAAAATTTTTTATCTTGAAACATAGGGTCACTGTATGGAAAAGATCAAGTACTACTACCTTCCATCATGAGTAGTCACTAAGGTATCGATTAATGACGGTTAACTCACATGATTAACTTTAAACAATTAACTGCGATCAAAAATATTAATCACGATTAAAATATTAATCGTGATTTATTGCACTGTTAAACAACAGAATACCAATTGAAATTTATTAAATATTTTTGGATGTTTTTCTACATTTTTAAATATATTGATTTCTATTACAACACAGAATACAACATGTACAGTGCTCACTTTATATTATTTTTATTACAAATATTTGCACTGAAAAAATAATAAACAAAATAAATAGTATTTTTCAATTCACCTCATACAAGTACTGTGGTGCAATCTCTATTGTGAAAGTGTAACTTACAAATGTGGATTTTTTTTGTTACATAACTGCACTCAAAAACAAAACAATGTAAAACTTTAGAGCCTACAAGTCCACTCAGGCTTACTTCTTATTCAGCCAATTGCTAAGACAAACCAGTTTGTTTACATTTACAGGAGATACTGCTGTCTGCTTCTTACTTACAATTTCACCTGAGAGTGAGAACAGGCATTCGCATGGCACTTTTGTAGCCAGCGTTGCAAAGTATTTACATGCCAGATATGCTAAACATTCATATGCCCCTTCATGCTTCGGCCACCATTCCAGAGGACATGCTTCCATGCTGATGATGTTCGTTAAAAAAAAAATGCATTAATTACATTTATGACTGAACTCCTTGGGGGAGAATTGTATGTCCCCTGCTCTGTTTTACTCACGTTCTGCCATATATTTCATGTATTAGCAGTCTCGGATGATGATCCAGTACATGTTGTTCATTTTAAGAACATTTTCAGTGCAGATTTCACAAAACACTAAGAAGGTACCAATGTGAGATTTCTAAAGATAGCTACAGCACTCGACCGAAGATTTAAGAATCTGAAGTGCCATTCAAAATCTGAGAGGGAAGAGGTGTGGGAGCAAGTTTTCAGAAGTCTTAAAAGAGCAACACTCCGATGAGGAAACTACAGAACCTGAACCACCAAAAAAAAAATCAACCTTCTGCTGGTGGCATCTGACTCAGATGAGGAAAATGAACATGCATCAGTCCGCTCTGATTTGTATCATTATTGAGCAGAACCCATCATCAGCAGGGACGCTTATTCTCTGGAATGGTGGTTTACGCATAAAGGGACATATGAATCTTTAGCGCATCTGGCACGTAAATATCTTGCAACGCTGGTTACAACAGTGCCATGCAAACCCTTGTTCTCACTTTCAGGTGACATTGTAAACAAGAAGCGGGCAGCATTATCTCCTGCAAATGTAACCAAACTTGTTTGTCTGAGCAATTGGCTGAAGTAGGACTGAGTGGACTTATAGGCTCTAAAATTTTACATTGTTTTATTTCTGAATGCATTTATTTTTTGTACATAATTTGACATTTGTAAGTTCAACTTTCATGATAAAGAGATTGCACTATAGTACTTGTATTAGGTGAATTGAAATATACTATTTCTTTTGTTTTTACAGTGCAAATATTTGTATTAAAAATAAATATAAAGTGAGCAGTGTACACTTTGTATTCTGTGTTGTAATTGAAACCAATATATTTGAAAATGTAGAAAACATCCAAAAATATTTAAATAAATGGTATTCTGTTATTAACAGTGTGATTAATCATGATTAACTTTTTTAATCATGTGATTAATTGCGATTAATCTTTTTAATTGCTTAACAGCCCTAGTAGTCACATTTAAGTCAATGGACTACCTGTAGAGGAAGGTACCACTTAATGTGAGTAAGGGTATCACAGTCTGCACGTTAAAAAAAAATCAGTACTGTAAATGGAACAGCATATCTATAGCAATGTGCCAATCAAATAATAACTTTTCAGAAGTAAATGCTGGGGACCAGCTCCATCTCTCTCCTGGGCAAGTGGGGGAGGTGTGAAAAAACACAGAAGGTGCAGTGGGGGATGTGGGAGACAGCTGGGAGGGTATTTTCTCCCTCATCTCTGTAGAGCAACAAAGTAGGATTTTAAGTTTAGGCCATGTTTTTGAAAAAGAGGAGCCAAACAGTAGGCTCCTAAATCCATATTTAGGGACCTGTTTGATTGTTGTAACTGTTGAACACCTGACTCTCAATGAGGTGTACCACAGTGTAGCTGGTCTCTATGAGTAGACCAGACCCAGCTCCCCTGGGTCAGAGCAGGTGGGCCCAACTGAGCTAATTAAAGGGGACAGGGCTATACCTGAGGCTGTGAAGACCTGTCAGAGGGCAGGAGTTACAGGGACACTCTGTGTCTGAGTGAGTCCCTGGAGCAAGGGGCCAGGTGTCCAGGAAGATAGCCCTGGGGCTGTTGTTCCAGAAAGGGAATTGAGCTGGATGGGACTGAGAAGCTGCAAGAAGCAGGATCACTAGCAACCCATGGGTGGGGAGGTCATGAAACCCAAGGACAAAAGGTGAGCTGAAGGACTGTTTCTGTTTGTTTTTATTCGCTTATGTTTGCACAGTAAACATAGAGTGGGTGTGACAGTGTGCTTGAAAGCCTGGGAGAAGCCCTGCCCTGTGATAAGGTAAATGGAAATTTCTGGGTGTTCAGCCCTTCTGAAAATCTGGCCACTTAGGAGACAAAATATAGATTCAGTGCCTAACTTCAGGTTCTTACTTTTGAAAACCTGGGCCTAAATATTTTAGAAAGTACTAGGCAGGGAGGGAGATCTATTACCACCTTAGGATGCAGCAGGAGATCTGCTTGCTGGGGGTCTCACAAGAAATGTTTTGGTGGCCTCAGAGTGTGAGTAAGTGCTGGTCTACACTACTTGGGGGGGAGGGGATCGATCTAAGTTACACAGCTTCAGCTACTTGAATAACATAGCTGAAGTCGATGTACTTAGATTGACTTTAGAAAAAAAAATGCATATATATACACATGTCCAGATAATGTAACTTATTTGTGTAGTGGTTTTTTGTAGACTCAATAATAAAAATAATGCATGGTTGTCTCTATTCTTTACTGGACCTAAATAGAATAGAAACAAATAAGGTGCTTTGCATGTTCTTGGCTTTTGTTGTTGTTTCTTTTGCTTTTTTGGTTGCTTTTTTTTAGATTTGCTAGCTAGTAAGTCTGCTTCACTTTTCACAGCAGCAGACTTGTCAGCTAGCTGGGAGGCAGCGAAAAGTTATATTAACAATCATATAAATATCACTTTTCACAACAGACTTAGGGCTTGTCTACACTACCGGCCGGATTGATGGACAGTGATGGATCTAGCGTGGGTCGATTTATCGTATAGACACGTGGGTCGATTTATCGTATAGACACGATAAATCGACTGCTGATCGCTCTAGCATCGACTCTGGTACTCCACTTTAACGAGAAGCACAAGGGGAATCAACGGGAGAGCATCTCGGTGAAGACACCACGGTAAGTAGATCTAAGTACATCAACTTCAGCTATGTTATTCAAGTGGCTGAAGTTGTGTAACTTAGATTGACCCCGCCCCAGTAGTGTAGACCAGCACTTACTCAGCCCTGGCAAGCTGGGGGACAGATTAAGCTCTGGATGGGAAGGTGGGTAGGGACTGGGAGGCAGTGGGGTTCAGGGGCAATGGGGGGCTAGATGGGGGGCTGAGGGAGGCAGCGGGTGCCTGGGGGGGTGGATGGGGGAGGCAGCGGGGCCCAGGTGCAATGGGGGGGTGAAGGGAAGGGGAGGCAGTGGGGCCTGGGGCAATGGAGGTGAGGTGGTGAGGCTGGGAGATGCAGCACATGGCCGAAACCCAGGCTTGGAGGATGCAGCAGGAGCCAATGCTGATGGGGGTGTGGGATGAGCCAGGAACCTCCACTGGTCGCCAACGCACAGCTGGGGGCTGGGGCTGGATCCCATGGCCAGAGCCTGAAGCCCTCCAGCCAGGGGGTGGAGCCTGCCGCTGTGCGGCTGGGGCCTGAGGAGCCAGTGGGGGCCAGGGGCGATGGGGGAAGGGGGCTGAGCCCAAGACTGGAGCCCAAAGCTCCATGGTCAAGGGACAGAGCCTACTGCCCACCACCCCAGGGCTGAAGCTGAAAGCCTGAGCACCACTGCCTCCAGGAAGGTAGGGAACTTATACCAGCTGCCTGCTACTCCAGCATTTGTGGCTCCAAAGGAGGGGCCACAGCTTTGCCCCCATCAATCACTGCCCAGGAGGCTGTGGCAGCACGAAAAGCCTCTGGTGGCTTCATGCAGCCACTGTGGCTGCATTTGAAAAAGACAGCGTATGTGGACAGTCCTCATCTAATTAATGTGCTTGTTACTAACTGTAGCACATGCTAGCTGATGGTGTGTGCTGCTCCTCTTCAAAAGTAATTTAAGATCTGTGGGGTTAAGAGCTCTTGGCATCACCTTGGGCCTTCAGCTGATGACTAAGTTCCAGGAAATGCTTTTCCTGTTGGTCATTATTACATAATTAATGCATTTTGATTAATACAGTAAGATTCTGCTTATGATTGTCAGCTCCAGCATACAGTACTGTATTTTTTCAGAGTTTATATGTATAATATAATAAATGGAGATATACCTATCTCATAGAATTGGAAGGGACCCCAAAAGGTCATTGAGTCTAGCCCCCTGCCTTCACTAGCAGGACCAAGTACTGATTTTGCCCCAGATCCCTAAGTGCCCCCCTCAAGGAAGGAACTTACAACCCTGGGTTTAGCAAGCCAATGCTCAAACCACTGAGCTATATAAGATGAAACATCAGCTTTCAGCCTACAACTGATTAATTTTTTTCTTCCCTTTTAAATATTTGTAACTGGTAAACAGTATGGGCCAAATTTTGCCTTTTGATACTTAGATAACCATAAGAACATAAGAATGGCCATACTGGGTCAGACCAAAGGTCCAGCTAGCCCAGTATCCTGTCTTCTGACAATGGCTAATGTCAGGTGCCCCACAGTTAATGAACAGAACAGATAATCATAAAGTGATCCATTCCCAGCTTCTGGCAAACAAGCTAAGGACACCATCTCTGCCCATCCTGGCTAATAGCCATTGATGGACATATCCTCCATGAATTTAGCTAGTTCTTTTTTTAACCCTGTTATAGTCTTGGCCTTCACTACATCCCCTGGCAAGGAGTTCCACAGGTTGACTGTGCGTTGTATGAAGAAATACTTCCTTTTATTTGTTTTAAACCTGCTGCCTATTAATTTCAATTGGTGATCCCTAGTTCTTGTGTTATGAGAAGGAGTAAATAACACTTCCTTATTTACTTTCTCCAAGCCAGTCATGGTTTTATAGACCTCTATCATATCCCCCCTTAGTCGTTTCTTTTCCGAGCTGAAAAGTCCCAATCTTATTAATTATTCCTCATATGGAAGCTGTTCCATACCCCTAATAATTTTTGTTGCCTTTTTCTGAACCTTTACCAATTCCAATATATCTTTTTTGAGATGGGGCGACCATATCTGTATGCAGTATTCAAGATGTGGGCATACTATGGATTTATATAGAGGCAATGTGATATTTTCTGTCGTATTATTTATCCCTTTCTTAATGATTCCCAACTTTCTGTTCACTTTTTTGACTGCCACTGCACATTGAGTGGATGTTTTCAGAGAATATCCACAATGACTCCCAAGATCTTTCCTGGGTGGTAAGAGCTAATTTAGACCCCATCATTTTATATGTATATTTTGGATTATGTTTTCCAATGTGCATTACTTTGCATTTATCAACATTGAATTTCATCTGCCATTTTATTGCCCAGTCACCTAATTTTGAGAGATTCTTTTGTTGCTCTTCACAGTCTGCCTGGGACTTAACTCTCTTTAGTACACCTCTACCCTGATATAACATGACCCAATATAACACGAATTCGGATATAACGTGGTAAAGCAGCGCTCCGGGGGGCGGGGCTGCACGCTCCGGCGGATCAAAGCAAGTTCGATATAATGCAGTTTCACCTATAACACGGTAAGATTTTTTGGCTCCTGAGGACAGCGTTATATTGGGGTAGAGGTGTAGTTTTGTATCATCTGCAAATTTTGCCACCTCACTGTTTACCTTTTTCTCCTAGATCATTTATGAATATGTTGAATAGGACTGGTACCAGTACATACCCCTGGGGGACACCACTATTTACCTCTCTCCCTTCTGAAAAATGGCCATTTATTCCTACCCTTTGTTTCCTATCTTTTAACCAGTTACCAGTCCATGGAAGGACTTTCCCTCTTATCCCATGAGAGCTTAAAGCTCATGTAATCTTCCATGTCAGTATGTTACTCTGGCTCTGCTACTGGTTCTGAGTTGGTGGTCTGCTAAGGAAAAGCTATTTCAGCAATCAATGCAGTGTTATTCACCATGAAGAAAACCACAAATCTCATTATAAGATTTAAAGGGGAAAAAGCCTTAACAGTTTCTAAATCTAGCAGACAATATTTGTATTTTGACAGACAAAAATTAACTGACCGCAGCTGGTATATAATCTTCTTGAAATGTTTGCTGTACATACAGGTCATCCCGCCAATGCCTAAGTATTACCGCCTAAGGTAATTATTTGAGATGGCCCTTAAATGAATAGCTTGTATTGCCATATATGTGTGATTATTTTCCATATGAATTATTAGTTTGCATTAAGACTTGTTTGGACCCCAATTAGAATACAGTATACGGTACTGCTGGAAGCATATCATGGGCCTTAAGCCCAAATCTTGGTCCCCCACAGAACGCATGAACAAGAGGCTTTTGTGTTGGGGAGAGAACCAGCAGGGGTGGAGAGCATTCTGGAGCTGTAGTGGTGTCTGTAGCTTGCTATTATATTGCCTTCGGTCTGTGCCTACCTTTTAGTAAAGTGGGGTTGAAACCTACTTAAAAAGATGCTATACGTATAACTTTGAAAAATACCCATGATTTGCTACAGCACTCTTGCAATGGCAGATTATTCAATGCAAGAAGCAATCATGGCACCATCTAGTACTTTATTTATGCCCTGAATGATAGGGTGTCATGGTTCTTACATTTCATCTTTGATTTACTTTTTTTCTGTGATAGATATAACCAACCTCTTCAGTTGTGAGGGTATGTATACACTACGAAATTAGGTCAATTTTATAGAAGTCGATTTTTAGAAATTGATTTTATACAGTCAATTGCGTATGTCCACACTAAGCACATTAAGTCGGTGGAGTGCGTCCTCACTACCATGCCTAGCATTGACTTATGGAGCAGTGCACTGTGGGTAGCTATCCCACAGTTCCTGCAGTCTCTGCCGCCCATTGGAATTCTGGGTTAAGCTCCCAATGGCTGATGGGGCAAAAACATTGTCCCAGGTGGTTTTGAGTACAGGTCGTCAGTCGCCCCTCCCTCCGTGAAAGCAACGGCAGACAATTGTTTCGTGCCAGACACCAGGGCGATTAGAAGAGCACAGCAAGGTGCGCTGCGCATCAGAGAGGCTTTGAAAACCAGTTTCATGACTGGCCAGACTTTGGTGTGACAGTTGTGTGTGTTTCTCCTTGATGCAAACCCATCCCCTTTGTTGATTTTAATTCCCTGTAAACCAACCATCCTCCTCCCTTTGAAATAAGGTAACTATTACTTTGCAACCAAGCATTCTCTTTATTAATTAAAAAAAATATGAGATAATGGACAAGGTAGCCCGGGTGGGGTGGGGGAGGAGGGAAGGACAAGGCCACACTGCTTATTGTAGCCAGACTAAAAATCAAACTGTTTGAATGACAGCCTTCTGTTGGTTGGGCCATCCTCTGGAGTGGAGTGGCTGGGTGTCCAGAGCCTCCCCCCCACCGCGTTCTTGGGCATCTGGATGAGGAGGCTATGGAACATGGTAAGGTGACCAGACAGCAAATGTGAAAGATCAGGATGGGGGTACGGAGTAATAGGAGCCTATATAAGAAAAAGACCCAAAAATTGGGACTGTCCCTATAAAATCAGGACATCTGGTCACCATAGAACATGGGGAGGAGGGTAGGCAGTTATACAGTGGATGCAGCGAGGGCCTGTGCTCTTGTTGGCTATCCTGCTGCTCCAACAGATGCTTCATCGTGTCCGTTTGCTCCCCCATTAGCCTCAGCATCGCATCCTGCCTCCACTCTTTGTGCTCACTTAATTCTTTCCTAGCCTCTGCCACTGAATGCCTCCATGCATTAAGCTGTGCCCTATCAGTGCGGGAGGACTGCATGAGCTCAGAAAAAAGGACATTGCGAGTGTCATGTCATGTTTCACCTTCTAATCTGCAATAACCTCAGGGACAGAGATGATAAGTGGAGCATAGAAACATTCTATGCGCTATGATTCTGGGGGGACTGCATAGTCATCTGTGCTGCTGAGTTCACCACGCTGACTAAACAGGAAATGAAATTCAAAAGTTCCCAGGGCTTTTCCTGTGTGCCTGGCTAATGCATCAGAGTTCAAAGTGCTGTCCAGAGCAGTCACAATGGAGCACTCTGGGATAGCTCCCGGAGGCCGATACCGTTGTTTTGCATCCGCACTACCCCAAATTAGACCCAGCAAAGTCGATTTTAGCGCTACTCCCCTCCCCGGGGAGGAGTACAGAAGTCAATTTAAGAGCACTTTAGGTCGATGGAACGGGGTTGATTGTGTGGACGCATTAATTTTTAAATCGACCTAACGCGGCTAAATTCGACCTAACCCTGTAGTGTAGACCAGGCCTGAGATCTGTACTTTTAAAATTGTCTACTAATCTGTGAATGATTATATTTATCAGTACACAAATGAGCTACTTGCCAATATGAACTTTTCATTTATATCACCAGGAAGGTGTTACATGGATGTGTTGAGCAATACAGACAGTTAAATAGAAAATGCACGTGGTTTGGAATATGATTAGAATAAGGAGAAACATAACAACTGTTATGACTGACTTTGCTTGGCCCCAGCTCCTGTGATTTGGCTGAGCTGTGTGCAGTGCAATTACTGAGGTGGCAGGGGCGAGAAGAAGGGGAGAATCGCATTAAGCCATCTTTACTCTCCCCTGAGTCTGAGGCAAGGCTGGATCCTAGCATAAAAATAGCGCAGCTTTCTGACTAACTAGATGCCAATGATGCAGAGGGGCCATTCTGGCAGCCAGGATGTACGGATAGCCATGCCCACTTTATCCTGGAAATGCCGTGTGTGCTGGGAGAGGATTTGGTGCTATGGTAACTCTATGCCCCTCAAGGATCTCCCTAAATAGGGGAAATCCTCATGGGACTGTAGCCACTGGCTTTATGATTTTGTGCCACTAATGCATCTCAAAGCAATTGGAGCAGGTTTGATGATCTGGTCCTTGAAGATCAAATACATATATTAACTGTAGGAAATCCAGCTGTTGTGAAAGTAACTATCTCTACAAATGAAGCTATTATTCTATTGTACATCAAAGACCTTTCTGAAACAGACAGAAATAATCAGGGGCAGCTCTAGGCACCAGCAAAGCAAGCACCTGCTTGGGGAAGCCCAGTTGCAGGGGCGGCATGGGAGCTGAGAACCAACAGGGGGCTCTGGGAGCTGTAGTTCCTTGGTTAGCTCCCTGCCTATAGAGCCAGCCCTGGAGCAGGGAAAGAACTACATTTCCCAGCATTCCCTTGGCCACTACCAACTGGAAAGGAAGGAGGGGGACCTCATGCGGCAACGTGCTGTGAGTGGAGAGTGGTAGGGAGACCCTATTTTAACATTCAAAAAACAGGACACTCCAGGGGGAGGGAAGCCCCACCCTGCCACCATCCACTCCCTCCGACTGCCCCCCACAGAAACCCCAACCCATCCAACCCCCCACCCCGCTCCCTGTCCCCTGATCACCTCCTCCCAGGACCCCTGCCCCTAACTGACCCCCAGGACCCCACCCCTATCTAAGCACCACTGGTCCTTGTCCCCTGATTGCCCCCTCCCGGGACCCCTGCCCCTAACTGCCCCACAGGACCCCACCCCCTATCTAAGCACCACTGGTCCTTGTCCCCTGATTGCCCCCTCCCGGGACCCCTGCCCCTAACTGCCCCCCAGGACCCCAGCCCCTATCTAAGCCTCCCTTCTCCTTGTCCCCAACTGCCCCCTCTTGAGACCCCCCCCAACTTCCCCCCAGGACTCCACCCCCTACCTGTCCCCTGACAAACCCCTGGGACTCCCATGCCTATCCAACTGCTGCCTGTCCCCTGACTGCCCCCCTGAATCTCTGACCCATCTAACCCCCCTGTTGCCGGCACAGAAGGCCCGAGGGGGCAACAGCGGGGTTCGTTGCCCGGTGTGCTTCGCGCCAATGAACACACCAGGGTGGAGAAGCAGACAAAGTTTATTTGAGATCTCAAAGCGGGTGCAAGGAGGCTAACACGTCTCAAATCAAGCACACTGATACAAGCAGTTTCCCTTTTTTTATACCCAAGCTGATTCCTCCCCCTCTCCTTCCCCCTGTAGCAGTTACATCAACCTTGGCAGCTGCAGCTCGTTAGTGATTTTTCCTTCTGCAGTTATCTTGAGACCAGTTTGAGCTGTGTTCCAATTGATAACTGAACTGTTACACATTCTGTTTTGCAGCCACTTAGGTTGGTTAAAGTTCATCATGGGGGAGCTTTGGTTCACTTAGGCCTAGAGCAGGAGGGCTTCATTGACACTCTTGGTCTTCCATCCTCCCGAGTTACCTAGGGTTATGCCTAGTGACACCAACACCCCCTGCTCCCTGTCCCTTGACTGCCCCCCCCAGAACCCTCTACCCCTTCTCCAACCCCCCAGCCCCCTTACCATGCCACTCAGACCAGCGTGTCTGGCTCCGCACAGCTCCAGACACGCTACTGCATACATGCTGCCGTGCTCCCCCGCGGAGCCCACAGCCCTCCCCCCCCACATCCCCTCAGCACCTGCCTTCCAGATTTGAACACCTCAAAATTCAGGAGTGCTCAAGCTCAGTTTGGGCAGCTGTTACTTCATTTCTCCCAAATCAAATATACTGATCCACTGTAACTTGCTGTAGAAAAAGTAGGATAAAATTGAGCAAGAAATGCTTCCCAGTGGTTTTTAGGACTGGAATTGCTATTTTCAACAGCCGTTGCCTTTTTTTGTTTGTTTGTTTGTTTAAAAGGAAGACAGTGATATTGCATTGGCAAATTCCCCATACAAAGAAAGAGTGGAACAAAAGAATAATAAAAGCACCTCAACTTTTCCTCATTTATGGAGGACAGTCTTATAATATGCATTCAGATATCCTCCAATCACACAAGCTGAAAATTGTTCCACTTTACTGCAGCTCTGTAACCATATGGGAACCAATCCTGTCTGTGTTTTGTGCACATGCAAAATTCCTGCTGAATGACCCGCCCTGAGAGCGAGTTACCAGTGACCCAGGGCTGCGGCGGAAGGAGGGTGCAGGTGTGGGGTGGGGGGAGAGCCCAGGGCTGTGGCAGCAGGAGGTGTGGGGGGGCACTGGTGGGGGGGAAGGGGGGAGCCCAGGGCTGGGGCGGCAGCGGGGTCAGGGGAGGGCACTGGTGGTGGGGAAGGGGGAAGCCCAGCGCTGGGGTGGCAGGGGGTGTGTGTGAGGGGGAGAGCCCAGGGCTGGGGCAGCAGGAGGGTGTGGTGGGGAGCCCAGGGCTGGGACAGGGGGCAGACAAAAATTTTTTTTGCTTGGAGCAGCAAAAAATCTAGAGCCGGCCCTGGAAATAATGGCATGACTTGGGGAATGAATTAAGAGTGAAAGTCAATGTGTTTCTGTACCAGGAAACAGGAAAATGTACATTACTGTTAGTTTCCAAACTTCAGACAAAAGGGTATTTTTTAAAAAGATAAATCAAATACTAATATGTCCTTAGAAATTGTGCCTTTTTTTGATCAAATGGAATCTATCTAGTCTGGTCTCTAGGTAGACAAGGACACTGCTTCAGGAAAACACTACACAGTGTGGTAGCTCTGGTGCAGGAGCCAGGGAAAATAGGCCACCCCTTAAGGGAGCTGTAAAGTACATTTTTCTCTGTAATTAAGGACTGTTTTTTTATTCCCACTGAAGTTGATGGGAGCTTTGCAGGAAATCTGCTTATATTCTGCAGAAATTCACAGGAAAGAAATGGGGCTTGAGGAAAAGTTCATTCCTGTGTATTTATGACTTCTCTAGAATCTTCCAGGCAGAAATAATTATAAGTTCTTATTGAAGTCAATGAGATTTGTTTATACTGTGAACTCTATACATCAGATATCTTAATTCTGGACTTTCTGTCTATCTTGATAAGCCTGATTTTATGAACCACATTTGAAAAAGTGTTTAATTATTGTTACAGAATAAAAGGTACCTAATATGCTTTATAAACTGTTGCACTAGGCATTTACCAAAAACACTCTTAGATTCATTCCCATCTCCTTGGTTGTAGTATTTATTTTGTGCCTTCTATTAATTGTGGCATAGTAGCAGCTTACCCTTGAAAACTAAGAATAATGTATCCAGACCTTGACGAGTGGTTGGGTTTGATGGAAGTCATCAGATCAGGTTCAGGATACCATCCATTGATTTCTCCAACTCTTTGAGTTCAGCCTAAAACTCAGAACAAAATCCTCCTTAACACTTACACAGAGAATAGAATTCATAGGAGCCATTTTGGACTCCACCACAGCCAAGACCTACCTGCCACAGGACAGACCCTTACAGAAACAACCATGCACCATGGTAAGAATGTGCCTGAGTCTGCTGCAGCATATGTGTCACATAGCATGCCAGATGTCACCTTCACTACATGCAGAGCTAGTTGAAGTCTGTGTACCTGCCAAACAAACACCATGTAGGCATGTCAGTGCAAGTTCTCTCTGAGGTTCTCTTGTCATTGAAATGGTAGAAGGATCCCAATCAAGAGTGCAGGGGTGTATCATTCGCCTAACCTCTTCCAAGCAAGACGTTAGTGACAGATGCACCATTCTTATGATGGGGGTCACATGTTTATGATGCCCCCAGGCACAAGGTCTATGAACCTGCATCGAGAATTGACAGCACATACATGTAATAAATCTCAGGGCAATACACTGAGACTACATTGCATTTCTACCAATGATTCAAGCACTGACCAGACAAATCATGACTGACAACATAATGACCATGTTTTATATAAACAGACAGGGAGGAGTCCAGTCTCCTCCCTCCCCCACTTCCAATGCAAGGAGGCAGTTCGATTCTGGAATTGGTGCATCAGCCAGTGAGTCTCCCGCATAGTACTATACCTCTCAGGGCTGCAAAATATCCTAGCAGATCATTTAGGCAGGCAATTTTCTATGGACTACAGGTGGGCAATCAAGGATTCCATTATCCAAAACATCTTTCAGGATTGAAGTCAACCATCAGTAGGCCTGTTTGCAAGAGACATTAACAAGAAATACCTCCGGTTCTGCTTGATGGAAGGTTAAGCCCAGGATCCCTGTGAGATGCATTCCTCATTCCACGGTCTCCAGGAATGATATACGCTTACTCTCCCATCTGTCTTGAGAGAGATAAGACAGGATTTGATGACCATCATCATGATAACACCTGCCTGGCCAAGACAGCTTGGTGTCCAGATCTGATGGTCTTGTCAGCTTGCACTCTAGAACCCCTACCTCTTAATATCTCAGGACAATGAAAACATCTGGATCCAATCTCCCTACATCTGACAGCATGGGTGCTGGCTGGACGACAGACATAGGAAGATTCTACCAGACTACCACATGCTGCCAGGGGTAAGAGATTTCTTAATTGGGCTGAGCAACACTGACTCCCAAATTCCACCTATTTTGATTATCTGCTGACATGAAAATGCTCAGGACTGTCCATCAACTCAGTTCAAGTTCACTTGCCAGCCATATCAGCATATCACCCTCCCCACTTGCCCCATCTGAGGCTACAGTTCCTCAACCACCACCTGACTGTTGCTAGGTTTCTAAAGGGTCTTACACTTCTTTTGTCCCTTGTCAGGGAGCCAGCTCCTTCCTGGGACCTAATGCGGTCCTACTAGGTTTAATGGGACCCCTATTTGAGCCCAATAGCAGACTGCTCATTACTCATCCATTAAATTACAAGTACTCATGGCAGTCTTTCCATACATAGTATTCCATAAGGTTTGCAATGGACCGGGTACCTTGGATTTATGTAGTGGCATTATGATATTTTCTGTTTTATTACCTGTCCCTTTCCCAATGATTTCTACCATTCTGTTAGCTTTTTTTGACTGCTGCTTCACACTGAGCAGTTGTTTCAGAGAAAATTGGCCGCAACATCATGGGGCTCCAGTCCACGGACCTTACAAACTGCAACAATTGGCTTGGTATATTCTGCAGCTGAATATTGTGCGCCAGTATGGTCTCACAGCAGGTCACACTAAATTCCTTGACACTCAACTCAATAATGCTATGCGCATAGTGTCAGGAACGCTTAAATCTACTCCAGTTGACTGGCTCCTGGTCCTTTCACACATCCATCCTCCACAATTAGAAGAGCTGCTCAGACATCTTGCTTTTTTAACCATGTCAATGCAAACGCAAGGATCCCAGTGCACGATGACCTGCAGAACCCACCAAACACAAGATTAAAATCCTGCAACCCTCTATGGAACCATATCAAGACCCTTACATGCACCTTTGACATTGAGGCTCAATGGAGAATCAGATGGAGCGTTTTGACCACTCAAAACAAATTGATCATCATTGACCCTGTCAAGGAACCACCACATTTTGATTTACATCGGAAAGATTGGTGCAGATTGAATCACATCAGGACATCTCACAGGAGATGTGGACAAACCCTAGTTAAAAGGAAAATGATGCAAACACCTGTATGCTACTGTGGCTGTGACTCCATGTATAGGTTGTTACAGTGCTTGAGGAATTCACACTTGATACTAGGTTGGTGAAATCTAACTATAGAACTCTCAGCCAATTTGGGGTCTGTGCCTTGCTTATTAAATCTGTCCTGAGGTTGGTACTCATGCTTTTGAGCCACTGTAGGTCAGCTTGACACAGGCAATTCAATTAATTATTATAGATTGCAAGGCTCCCCAGTCACAACAGCACTCAACTGTTTGAGGTTTGTGGGTCACATGGCCTCTTGCACCTATGTGGTTCAAAACCCCAGACTGCACCTCAGAACTCTGCAGGGCTGGCTGGCATCAATTACTACAGGTAGTAAAAGTGCCCTCCCATGTCTTCACCTCCCTAGATGGTGGACAGCTCCAGCCAATGTATGTGTAGGCATTCTTGTTTGCCCACCCACAGCCAATTCTCATGGTAGTGACAGAGGCTTCAGCTCTGGGATGGGGAGCCCACCTGTGTTCTTTACAAAAGTAGGTCTGTGTTCCTCAGAGATCTTTCACATCAGTGTCAGAGAACTGAAAGCTGTTAGACTGGCGTGCCAAGTATTTCTATTGCGATGAGAAGAAACAGCCAGCTAGTCCTCACAGACAACCTGGTGGCAGTGTTTTACCTCACCAAGCAGGGGGAAGCCTCCTCTTCTTCACTTTTTCAAGAAGTGGAAACTCTGTATTGCTAACTCAATAGATCTAGAAGTATCTTAGCTGCCAGGCATATGGAATGATCCAGTAGACCATGTGAGCAGATAATTTCCAAATCACCATATGTGGGGTCTTCCAAAGTGGTGGTGGTGGGTTTCTCAAGTGGACCTACTTGCAACAAAGTCCCATAAAGTATCAGCAGTTCTGCTCCCTACAGGGTGACAGCCCAGATTCCAGAACATATATTTTTACTGATGTGGTCAGGCAGGTTCCTCTGCTTTTTCACCAGTCCCATTTATTTATACGGTATTGCAAAAGATGAGACAGGACCAAGCCAGAATTATACTTATAGCCCAAGCAAGGGCCCTTCAGCACTGGATCTCCACTCTCCTATCAATGTCGGTGAAACCTCCAATTTCACTTTCACTGGATTTAGCCCTAATCTCCCACAACCATAGTCACCTACTCCACCCTTCACTTAACTGCATGGATGTTCCATGGCTAGACACTAGAGAGCAGGCTTGCTTGAAAGTCATTTAAGAAGTCCCGCTAAACTGTAGAAAGCCTTTACCTTACTAAATGGAGGTATTTCTTCGTCTAGTCATCTTGCCAATATGGAGTATCACCAACCAGTTCTTCATATTTTGGACAACTTATTATACCTGAAACACTTTGCAGTTAGTTCGATCAAAGTACATCTGGCTACTATTTCAGTGTTCCATCCTAAATTGGACAATCACTATTTTCTCCAGTAACATATCCATAACGGACTTAGTCAAATTATACCCTCAAGTGCAAGACCCCATGCCCCTGTGGGATCTAAACTTAGCATTGCCAAGACTTATGGGTCCCCTATTTGAACCTTTGGCTACCTGCTTGTGCATCTATCAGTGAAAGTGACATTTTCAGTATCCATTACCTCAGCCAGAAAAGTAACGGAGCGTTAATGTGGGAATTAATGTTGGGAACTCTATATGCAATCTTCTTTAAGGACAAGATTTACCTGTGTCCTCATCTGTAGTTCATCCCAAAGTTTCTCACAAAACTGGGTGAATGGGCAACAAAATGACAGATGAAATTCAGTGTTGATAAATGAAAAGTAATGCACATTGGAAAACATAATCCCAAATATACATATAAAATGAGGGTATCTAAATTAGCTGTTACCACTCAAGAAAGATCTTGGGAGTCAATGTGGATATTTTCTGAAAACATCCACTCAATGTGCAGCAGCAGTCAAAAAAGTGAACAGAAGGTTGGGAATCATTAAGAAAGGGATAGATAATACAAAAGAAAATATCACATTGCCTCTATATAAATCCATGGTATGCCCACATCTTGAATACTGCATGCAGATCTGAAGATATACCTATCTCATAGAACTGGAAGGGACCCTGAAAGGTCCTCAAGTCCAGCACCCTACCTTCACTAGCAGGACCAAATACTGATTTTGCCCCAGATCTCTAAGTGGCCCCCTCAGGGACTGAACTCACAACCATGGGTTTAGCAGGTCAATGCTCAAACCACTGATATGGTCGCCCCATCTCAAAAAAGATATATTGGAATTGGTAAAGGTTCAGAAAAGGGCAACAAAAATTATTAGGGGTATGGAACGGCTTCCATATGAGGAACAATTAATAAGATTGGGACTTTTCAGCTCGGAAAAGAAATGACTCAAGGGGGATATGATAGAGGTCTATAAAATCATGACTGGTTTGAAGAAAGTAAATAAGGAAGTTTTATTTACTCCTTCTCATAACAAGAACTAGGGGTCACCAATTGAAATTAATAGGCAGCAGGTTTAAAACAAACAAAAGGAAGTATTTTTTCACACAATGCACAGTCAACCAGTGGAACTCTTTGCCAGAGGATGTTGTGAAGGTCAAGACTATAACAGGGTTCAAAAAAGAACTAGATAAGTTCATGGAGAATAGTCCATCAATGGCTATTAGTCAGGATGGTGTCCCTAACCTCTGTTTGCCAGAAGCTGGAAATGGGCAACAGGGGATGGATCACTTGATGATTACCTGTTCTGTTCATTAACTGTGGGGCACCTGACATTGGCCACTGTTGGAAGACAGGATACTGGGCTAGATGGACCTGTGATCTGACCCAGTATGGCCATTCTTATGGTCTTATGGTTTCCTCTTTCCACTTCAATTAGCCAATTTATTTTCCTGCATTCTAGCCAAACCCACATACAACCAGGAAGGAAGAGCGTTTGCATATCTTGGACATGTGAAGAGCCTTCATGTTTTACATGGACAGAATCAGTCCCTTTTGTAAGTCCTCCCAGCAGTTTGTAGCAGTGACAGACAGAGAAGAGGTCAATGAGTCTCCACCCAGAGAATGTCTTCTTGGATCTCATTCCTGCATACATATGTGCTATGACTTGGTTAATGTTGCTCCATCCAACTGAGTCACAGCTCATTCAATGAGGTCACAATCGGCCTTGGCAGCCTTTCTGTCACAAGTTCCAATTGCAGACATTTGTTGAGTTGCAGCCCGGTCCTCTGTCCACAAATTTGCCTCCCACAAATTTATGGCTCAAGATTCCAGAGATGATGCTAGAGTGAGATGAGTTGTTTTCCAATTTGTATTGAAATGGACTCCAATCCTGCCTCCAGTCTTCTGGCTTGTGAGTCACCAAGAGTGGAATGCACATGTGCAATCACTTAAAGAAAAAAAAACTGTTACTAACCTGTTCCATAATGGTTGTTCTTCGAGGTGTGTTGCACATTTCCATTCAACGACCCATCCTCCTTCCCCTTTCTATCAGAGTTACAGCAAGAAGGAACTGAATGGGGGATAGGGGCAGCTGTGCTCTGCCCTTTATACCCATGCACAGTAGCGAGCAACAGCTGAGGGAACTCTAGCTACCCAACAGGTACTATTGAGGGGAAAATTTTCCAATAGCCATGCACTGGGCACACCAACACCAAGAATGAAATGGAGATGTGCAACACATCTCAAACAACAGTTATAGAACAGGTTAATAACCATTTTCATTGGGGGATGGGGGTTGTTTGTATCTGACTCTCTGCCTGACTTGTACATTTCATTGCAGAAAGGTAGTCAGCTAAATTGAAGTGTCTGTGCAGGGATCTACAGCAATCTAGTTTATATTAATGTTATTGCTATGATGCTACATGCTGGAGAAGTGGACAGGTTAGGTTTTGGTATAGATAAGTTCTCCCCCCCACATTCTACATCTGGGAAAACACTGCAAAAATATTCCATGTGTATTTATTCAAATTTAAAAATACATTTGCTTTGTCTATGCTTGTGCTCCTTTCGTATTTGCTTGACACAAACATCTTAGCAATCATGTTTTACTGACATGAATGCTTGCAGAAAGAAGTTTTAAACTCAGATGTTAGTCTTAAGAATAGCAAATTTAAAACTTGCCCATCCATGTATTTATACATGTCTGCAGCAGCAACTGGTTCATTACCAACTTCTCCCATCTCTACAATGGCATGCATACTTCATTTTTTGCACTGTTGAAGCAAGATGCTAGGCACTGTACTACTGCTAAGCCCTTTTTCTTGTCCACTTACAGAACATTCTGTGATACTCTGCATCAACAGCAACTTGCTCTTCCTTCTCATGTATAATAACCCTGAAATATGCCATCCTCAGATGAACCCTCTTCTCCAGAATACACTGACATTATCTGCCTCAGCCTTTCATTAGACCAGTGTTTCCCAAACTTGGGCTACCACTTGTGTAGGGAAAGCCCCTGGTGGGCTGGGCCGGTTTGTTTACCTGCTGCGTCCGCAGGTCAGGCCGATCGTGGCTCCCACTCATGGGCGGCTCTAGGTATTTTGCTGCCCCAAGCACGGCAGGCAGGCTGCCTTTGGCGGCTTGCCTGCGGGAGGTCCCCGGTCCCGCGGATTCGGCGGCACGCCTGCGGGAGATTCGCCAAAGCCGCGGGACCAGCGGACCCTCTGCAGGCATGCCGCCGAAGGCAACCTGCCTGCCGCCCTCGCGGCAACCGGCAGAGCGTCCTCTGTGGCTTGCCGCCCCAAGCACGCGCTTGGCGTGCTGGTGCCTGGAGCTGCCCCTGCTCCCACGGGCCGCGGTTTCCTGCTCCAGGCCAATGGGAGCTGCTGAAAGCAGCAGCCAGTATGTCCCTCGGCCCGCGCCGCTTCCAGCAGCTCCCATTGGCCTGGAGTGGCGAACCACGCCCAGTGGGAGCTGCGATCGGCCAGACCTGTGGACAGGGCTGGTAAACCAACCAGCCCATCCCTCCAGGGGCTTTCCCTACACAAGCGGCATCCCAAGTTTGGGAAACACTGGATTAGACAAACTAGACTATGTCCTGTGGACTCAAAAATGGTGCCTAGTCCCTGAAATTGGCAAAACATCAAATTCCCTGTGGGACCTTGCTGTGCTGTTTCTTGCAGAAATGCCAGGCTGTAATGTAATGTAATTGGTGCTAATGTGAGGACTGGCTCCTTGCATCTTCCTGAAACCTAGCCATATCTGTTGGCAGACACCTTTCTCATTCCTGTTCTTCTATAATGATTTCTTTAAACTGTGTGCTGATGGTATACGGCTAGGGTCTCTCTCTCGCTCCCTTTCTCTCTCTCTTTCCATAAATATGGTGAGAAATTAAATTGAAACCCTGCTAGTAAATCTTACAGTACTCCAGCTTCCTAGCAATGATGGCCCTGGCAAGGTCTGTATGGCCTAGGGGGGAACTAAATATAAAACTTTCTAAAACAGTCTAGTCTTGTTTATCTGTTCTTCCTGAGAAATTCAAAGCCCCAGTTGCTTCTTCAAGCCCCCTTCCTGATAACAGTAGTTATGTTGATCCAATCAGATACCAGAACCAATACAAGACTTACATAACCAATGGCCAGTAGCTACTACAGTTCAAATTTCAAGTTAAAATATTTTAACAAATAAATTCAAATAAGTACTTTCAGGGAAATCATGACTTGCTTTAAAACATTCCATGGGTAAATTAGTTAAATAGATCTAGCAAATAATTTATTTATTTCTCAGTTGTATTATGTATTTGTATAATAGGTCTGAATTTCAGTATTACTTAGGATGCAAAATGAAGCTATGAAGAACGGAATGTTTTTTCGCCTTTATTTTTGTGATCGTTGAGTGTTTGGGGATGGAGGAAGAAGTGTGTGTTGCTTTTTGCTCTCTCTAGGTACTTATATTGTAATGGTAACAACAGTGTAGTATTCTCTGTTTATTAGGAGAGAGAACGGACTTAGTTCTGCTCTCCAGCCATTTCAGAAGAACTGTGATAAAACAGCATTAAAGATCTGAATTAAATTTACACAGACAAGGAAGTGTAGACATAAGGCTTTAAGCAGGGGGTTGGACTAGATGACCTCCTGAGGTCTCTTCCAACCCTAATTTTCTATGATTCTTCTATGATTCTAAGGCTAGCACATTTTTCTTTACTCACCATTGACATAGCAGTAGTGACCAAAGACAGGTTTGCTGTTGGGAAGGAATAGTACATGATAATGGAATTAAGGACTGTATCATACTGCATTTGCATAAGAGGGCTGAATTAAGGTTGCACAGGCAAACTTAATACTGGAATTTCCTAACTTTTGAGCACTTCAGTTGGGTACTATAACTTTCTTTTAATGTAGGTGAGGGTTTTTTTTAAGTAATAGTGAAATAGAATGAAAACCCCAGATGGTTTCAATGCATTTCCAATTTGCAAATAACCATTCTCTTTAGAGGCGACTTCCTGTTACAATCTAGTTTCTCTGCAGAATCAATGACATCACTTATAAAAGTTTCCACCGTATATTTCTGTTGCTACAGCAATATGCAAGGCACCAGAATGGTGTCCTTAAGTCAACTGCATTTAGAACAAAACACCCCTTAACAGTAATACTGAATTGCAATAACTATTACTATCAATAGACAGAAAAACATGCCAACAAATGAGTAAGAGCTAAGTTCAAAAGTAATAATCTTGCCAGCAAAAAGCAAAGTAAAATCTCCTTATTCTGTTCTAAAATAATCATAGGACTGGAAAGGACCTTGAGAGGTTATCTAGTCCAGTCCTCTGCACTCATGGCAAGACTAAGTATTATCTAGACCAGTATTTCCCAAACTTGGGACACCGCTTGTGTAGCGAAAGCCTCTGGCAGGTCGGGCCGGTTTGTTTACCTGCCATGTCCGCAGGTCTGGCCAATTTGCTGCGGTTCGCTGCTCCAGGCCAATGGGAGCTGCTGGAAGTGGCGGCCAGTAAGTCCCTCGGCCCACTCTGTCACTCAAATCCCCACTAATAGAGGTTAATTTGACCCTATTGGAAGACCTATTCACAAGTGCAGCTACAAGTTCAACACAGGGATTAATTAGCGGGAGAACCAGCCCCAGCAGCTGGGAGCAGATAAAATCAGAGGAAGGAATGGGGAAGTCAAGAGTCAGAATGGAGGGTACGGGCATGCGGGCAGGCAGCGGACTGGCAGGCTGGCTGGCTCCTCCACCCCATAATTGGGGGATTTGGTGGAGCCTTGTAAATAGCACTGCAGGAGGAGGCCTGCTGCAACAACAACAACAACAACATAAAACATGGTGATGGTGAAGGAGACCTGAAGTGATGTGGTCTGTACTCAGGGTGTGACAAGACTTAGCAGGGGACTAGCCCATGACATGCTGTAACATGTAAAAGTAAAAAGCAAAAACAAAGGAACATATAAACCAGACAGTGGTGGTGAGATATATAGACCAGGGATCAGCAACCTTTGGCACGCAGCCTGCAAGGGTAAGCCCTCTGGCAGGCTGGGCCAGTTTGTTTACCTGCCGCTAAGATTGCTATAGTCTATGGTCCTTGTTGGTATTTTTCTGGGATACACAAAGCATGTATCTCATTTTTTGTTTTTAACAGAAACAGAAACACAATGAATTTTACCCTATACCACCTCCATATAGTGTAGCTACCTCTCTTCCTATTTATGATGAAGCAGCGAAAACCAAAGCTGCAGGAATGGCAGCTGCTGCAGCAGACTCTTCCCAAAGAGTACGTGAAATATCTCTAAAAATTTTGGGGGGAATCTGTAAACGAAGTTGATTTTGATAATGTACAGTACTCTAAAGTAATGTTTTAAAAAGCATTTAGGCCCACACTTCATCCTTTTTTTATAATAATTGCTATCGAGTGATATCTTTTGGATGCTAAATAGCTTTTAAAATATAGTTAGATATTTGCAAGGCATTCTGAAGATGTGAAGTGCTATAGAACTGTAGAGCATTTCTTTGAAATACAGCTGTTTGCTAAACACTTTAAAAATATTTTTGATCTTTTAGTGCAGGGGTCGGCAACCTCTGGCATGCGGCTCGCCAGGATAAGCACCATGGGGGGCTGGGCCAGTTTGTTTACCTGCCATATCTTCAGGTTCATCCGATCGCGGCTTCCACTGGCCGCGGTTCACTGTCCGAGGCCAATGCGGGCAGCGGGAAGCGGCGCGGGCCGAAGGATGTGCTGGCTGCCACTTCCCGCCGCCCCATTGGCTTGGGACGGCGAACCGCAGCCAGTGGGAGCCGCAATCGGCCAAACTTGCGGACGCGGCAGGTAAACAAACCGGCTTGGCCCGCCAGGGTGCTTACCCTACCCTGGCGGGCCGCATGCCAAAGGTTGCCAATCTCTGGTATAGACACAACAATATTTTGAAAATAAAAACTAATTTGGCAGAATCACATGACACTGCCTTTCACCCTTTAAGGATATCCGTGCACTAGCTGGGCTAGCCAGCTGCACAGCCTTAAAATGGAAGAGCTCAGTATGTCAAAAGGACCAAAGATTGAAAAGTAATTTTTTTTGTTGTTTTTTTGTTGTTTGTTTTGTTGTGCTGCTGCAGCTATGCCACTGTAGTGCTTCAGTATAAGACATCGCCTATGCCGACAGGAAGGGTTCTCCTGTAATCCACCTCCCTGAGAGGTAGTAGCTAGGTCAGTGGATGAATTCTTCCATTGATTCAGTGCTATTTAAATGGGGACTTAGTCATCTTAATTATACTGCTGAGGGCTGTGGATTTTTCAGCCCCCTGACACTTTGTTTAAACATATCTAATTATCTAGTGTAGACCAGGCCTAACGGTTTGGAAGTCTTTAAAAGCACAGTGCATTGATTAAGGATCAATCACATAAATACATTGTTATTACTAATGAAGAAAAGGATGAATTAGCTGTTTTAGACCTGGTAATTAATTTCACTAGAATTAGGTTCAGAAACCCTATCTTTTCAAAGGTGTTAAAGATGGTTGGAACACTTGTGCAACACTTTGCATCCATCCACATCAGCTCTGGAGGGGTTTTGATAAGACTTAATTGTTCTGGTTGGCTGCAGTACCTGGGCCTATGGACCAGATCCTCAGATGGTATAAGTGATTGTATCGACATTAACTTCAGTGGAGCTACACTGATTTACATTAGGTGAGGATCTGGCTGAAGTTCTTTAAAAACAAGTTGAGCTGAACCATTGCAATCTGTGGTGACTTTTCAGTGGGGCTAGGAAACATCAGCTTTACAGCTTCACTGGTTCCACAGGTCCTTCTGGCTCCACCCCATAATTCAGTCCCTCTCCTCTGGCAATTTTCTGAAAAATCCATGCTCCAAACACCACTCTTGGACAGTCTGGCATAGCTGTGTCCAGAGTCTCAGAATGTGCCACTATAACCATGGTTCTAAGGGGTACTACACCTCTACCCCAATGTAATGTGACCCAATATAACACGAATTCGCATATAACGTGGTAAAGCAGTGCTCTGGGGGTGGGGGGAGCTGCGCACTCCGGTGGATCAAAGCAAATTCAATATAACATGGTTTCACCTATAACACGGTAAGATTTTTTGGCTCCTGAGGACAGCGTTATATCGAGGTTAGAGGTATATGTAGGGAAGCAACAAAATCATTCTGGGAGGGAGAGGGGAGAAATAGCTCTGTGGATCTGCTAAAACACTGAAAAGCCATTTACCATATGACTGGTCAACTTGCTTCTTGCAGTGGAAACACCCACACAGTATGTGTTATGGTAGTTGGATACAAAAGGTTAAGTGATTTACCAAGAAACAGCCTGGAGTTTAAGCTTTGACTCTGAATTTTCCTTGCTTTTGTAGCTTAGCTAAAAACAAGTTGGTTTTTTTTAAAATAATCAAAACAAAAGAAATCTCTGGGGGGAAAAAACCTTCCATGTCACCTGACAAACATGGCTTGTAGTACAATGGTGATGGAGGCTTAATTAAAAAGCTGTAAGAGATACTACTTTGAGAACATAAATCCTTTATAATAATACTCAGTTGTCTGTTTGGTTGGTTTCTATGAGCAGCAAGTGCCATCTACAGTTTGGATCCAATCTGGAGAAGTGGCATGTCTTTTGTACTGCATTCCTCATAGTGTCCATAAAAATAAACAAATGTTGTAACCTAGTCTGGCAGCCTTGCTCCTAGGTTCCCAGTGACCTTCGCCAACATCCTCACAGCATCATACAGAATGCTTTTTGCCCTTTTATTACTCGTTATTACATGACTTGTACATACTCTTGACTCAGCATCCTCTGAAATTTAGGTGCAATTTCCTTTCCTCTGTGGTACCAAAAGGATAACTAGATTTGGATGTGATGACTTGTGACAGAGTTATCTTTAAGAGAAACAAAGTGGGGTTTTTTTGGCATGCAGTAAAAATGAAGAAAAGTCAACACAGTAAACATTAAGCAGAGTGTAAACCTTAGTAGGTCAAATTAATCCCTACTATAACTCAATATACTTCACTGGAGTTACTCCTTAGCCCATCTCATTTAATGACTATGAAACATCTAGCTAGATAGGCTATATGCTTAATTATTTAGTATGGTATATATGAAAAGGGTTTGTTGTGACTCAATGTACAGGCTATCTATGTGAGCCATGTACTTAAGATGTACTTCTTTCTCCTCTCTTTGCTATAGTCTCTTCTCCTTCTGAGCAAATAATAAATAGCCCAAAATTCAGTATACCATAGCATAAGTGACAACTGTGTTATTTGAGTCAGTTACCTACTAGAATAATTTCCTCCTGTTTCATCCTAAATTAATTTTGAATATAGTGGAGTTACATCAGAGGTTAATTTGGCTCTTTGTGTTGTGTAACAGCCACCACTCATGAGTCATCAGTGAGGTTTGAATTCAGGAACTTCAGTACTAATGCACAGAGCTAAAAGACTAACGCCATTAGGATTTGATCCAAAGCCCCTGGAAGTCAATGGGTGTCTCTCACTCCATCCTATTTATATCATCCACCTAAACTTAACTTTGTCCCTTAAAAGTGCAAAAAATATATGCAATGAGCTTCTAATTATCCCTTTCCCTATCTGCCTTATCACAGAGCAGTGGTTTTCAAACTGTGGGTCGGAATGTAAGGCACTGGGTCATGGTGGCTCTGGTCAGCACTGCCAACCGGGCTGTTAAAAGTCCCGTTGGTGGTGCTGCTCGGCTAAGGCAGGCTAGTCCCTACCTGTTCTGATACCGCACTGTGCCCCAGAAGCAGCCAGCAGCAGATCCAGCTCCTAGGCGGGGAGCCACAGGGCTCCGCATGCGGCCCCTGCACCAAGCACCAGCTCTGCATTCACATTGGCTGCTTGGTGGTGGGGTGCCTGCGGGTGACAGCTGCACAGAGCCACTTGCGTGCCTCTGCCTAAAAGCCGGACCTGCTGCTGGCCGCTTCCGGGGCGCAGCATGGTTTGCGGTGCCAGGTCAGGCAGGAAGCACGCCCGCTGTGCCACTGACCGGGAGCCGCCTGAGGTAAGCCCGTGCCCCAACCCTCTGCCCCAACCTCACTTTCAGAAGAATTCCAGTAAGCTTCCTTTTACAGACTAGTCTCCTTCTAGTCTGGGTCCAGCAATCACTCATACTCCCTGTAGTTACTGTCCTTTGTTCCAGTTTCTTTCAGATATCGTTAGGAGTGGAGAGGCTATCTCGTTAGCAAGCTGAAGCCAAAATGGAGGAGTCTCTCAGGGGTTTAAATATACTTTCGCTTGTGGGTGGAGACCCCCTCCTCTCTCCTATGCAAAGTCCAGCTCCAAGGTGGAGTTTTGGAGTCACATGGGCAAGTCACATGTCCATGCCTGACTCAGTTTTTATAGGCAGCAGCCATTGTTTACATGCTACCCTGAACGTCCTCAGGTAGACTTCTTATGTTGATTGGAGCCTTCCAAGATTCATTGTCCATTAAGTATTTCTTGATTGGGCACTTGATTTGCACATTCCTTTCTCAAGAAGCTTACCAAATGCTTTACTGAGGCTACTTAGAAATCAAGCAAGTACACAGCCAATATTCATAACTTTGAATACAACAGTGACACATGCATACAAAGAGGATGAATAGACTCAGTAGATTATAACCTTTACAGAGATATGTTACATGGCATATGTAGCATAAAACATATTCCAGTTATGTCATATATACATTCATAAACATATTTCCATAAAGCCTTATGAGGTGCACCGTAACACCCAGAGCCCCCTTCTGCACTCCAAACACTTCATCCCTGGGCCCAACCCATAGCCTGTACCCCCAGCCTTGAGCCCCTCCCACAGCCCAGACTCCTCAATCCCAGCTCCGTTGGGCCGTGGGCATCAACAATTTTCTTCAAATAGGTTGCCAGAAAAAAAGTTTGAAAACCACTGCCTTAGGGTATCAGACATTTTAATATAAATTTTATACTGTGTGTGTATGTATCCAAACTTTTTATATATTACTTTTGAATTTCCCCAGGAAACACTCCCTGGTTCTGCTCCATTGTCCCCTCCTTCCTGCAAAACCAAAATAAGAATACTAAAAGTCACTTCTCAGCAAGACCAACACAACAAAGCCCCAACTGATCCTGTAAGCAGCAATGCTTGAGTGGACCCTTCCACCACACAGAGCCCCACTGAAGTAATAGCGATGTGTGGAAGCAGTGTGCAGAATTGGGCCCCATATTGGAGTTTCTAGGCCATGATGTTTTGGAGATATAAAGAAGCCAAAAGAGTACGACTGTCGATTAATCGCAATTAACTCACATGATTAATTCAAAAAAATTAATCGCGATTAATTGCACTTTTAATCACACTGTTAATAAAATACCAATTGAAAATTATTAAGTATTTTGAATTTTTCTACATTTTCATATACATTGTATTGTGTGTTGTAATTGAAACTGAAGTTATTATTTTTATTACAAATATTTGCACTGTAAAAATGATAAACAAAAGAAATAGTATTTTTCAATTCACCTCATACAAGTACTGTAGTGCAATCTCTTTGGCATGAAATTGCAATTTACAAAAGCAGATTTTTTTTTGTTACATAACTGCACTCAAAAACAAAACACTGTAAAACTTCAGCGCCTACAAGTCCACTCAGTCTTACTTCTTGTTCAGTCAATTGCAGGGCCGCCCAGAGGGGGAGGCAAGTGAGGCCCCAGGCCCCGCAGGGGCCCCCATGAGAATATAGTATTCTATAGTATTGCAACTTTTTTTAATGGAAGGGGCCCCCGAAATTGCTTTGCCCTGGGCCCCCTGAATCCTCTGGGCAGCCCTGGTCAATTGCGGAGACAAATAAGTTTGTTTACATTTACAGGAGATAATCTTGCCCTCTTCTTATTTACAATGTCACCAGAAAATGAGAACAGGCACTCGCATGGCACTTTTGTAGCTGGCGTTGTAAGTTATTCACATATCAGATATGCTAAACATTCATATGCCCCTTCATGCTTTGACCACCATTCCTGAGGACATGCTTCCATGCTCATGACACTAGTTAAAAAAGTAATGCGTTAATTAAATTTGTGACTGAACTCCTTAGGGGAGAATTGTATGTCTCTGGCTCTGTTTTACCTGCATTCTGCCTTATATTTCATGTTATAGCAGTCTCGGATGATGACCCAGTACATGTTGTTCATTTTAAGAACACTTGCACTGCAGATTTCACAAAACGCAAAGAAGGTACCAATGTGAGATTTCTAAAGATAGCTACTACACTCCACCTAAGGTTTAAGAATCTGAAGTGCCTTCCAAAATCTGAGAGCGGCGAGGTGTGAGCATGCTTTCAGAAGTCTTAAAAGAGCAACACTCCGATGCGGAAACTACAGAACCCAAACCACCAAAAAAGAAAATCAATGTTCTGCTGGTGGCATTGACTCAGATAATGAAAACGAACATGAGTCGGTCTGCACTGCTTTGGATTGTTATTGAGTGGAACCTGTCATCAGCATGGATGCATGTCCCCTGGAATGGTGGTTAAAGGATGAAGGGACATATGAATCTTTAGCACTGTCAGGGATCTCTCTTATCCCAGACAGCTCAGGTTTCGTTGTCCGACCGCAAAGAGACAGGCAATGACCAGCAAGAATCCAACTATCAAGTTCTTTATTGTAGCATGCCATACAACAGAGAACTGCCCATCTCACTGCATACAGAACCAGCCCCTCCCCTCTGCAGATGCACACTGTTTTTATTAGCTACTCTGTCGCGTCATCACTTACATCACGTCATTACTGTACCTTCCCAGTTATACGTTCCCAGCATACAAGAGAGGAAAAAAGAACAACTGTTTCTCTTGATAAACCGAGGTTTATACGATGAAATACAAATTACTTTAAAAAGTGTCTGCCAGCATTTTCCCCAGCATCTACAAGCATTCTCTTATCTCGCAAGGTCACACAGCTGGCCTATCTACCCCAGCCAGTAAATTTTTCAGTAGGCCTTGATCAGTTGCTAAGCTGAACTGGGTTGCTAAGCAGAACAGAGCCATCAAGGCAAACTCATCATCACTTTCACGTGATATTGTAAACAAGAAGCAAGCAACATTATCTCCTGCAAATGTAAACAAACTTGTTTGTCTGAGTGATTAGCTGAACAAGAAGTAGGACTGAGTGAACTTGCAGGCTCTAAAATTTTATGTTGTTTTATTTTTGAATGCAGTTTTTTAGATACATAATTCTACATTTGTAAGTTCAACTTTCACAATAAAGAGCTTGTACTACAGTACTTGCATTAGGTGAATTGAAAAATACTATTTTTTTTTACAGTGCAAATACTTGTAATAAAAAATAAATATAAAGTGAGCACTGTACACTTTTTATTCTGTGTTGTAATTGAAATACCGATAATTATATTTGAAAATGTAGAAAATGTAGAAAAATATTTAAATAGATGGTATTTTAGTATTGTTTAACAGTGTGGTTAATCACGATTTTTTTAATCGCTTGACAGCCCTACAAAAGGGTTAGAAAAAATGTCAAAAGTGAAATTCAGATACAATTTTCAAAACATCAGTTTAAAACTCTTGTGGTTTTTTTTTTAATTTTTAAAAGCAGACATCCCAGAAGAATCCTACGCTGGGGTAAGTTGTAAAAGTTAAAATGTCTGGAACAGTGCTTTCTTTTAGAGACATTAAGGGAAACAAATCAGTCCTATAATGGGAGCTGGCCTGGGGCCCAGTTGTGTGTGTGTGTAAGGCGAGTCCCGGGGGGCACAGGGACGTGTAAGGTACCGGAAGGGGCACAGAGGATGTGTGAGGGGCCGGCCGGGGACAGGGGTGTGAGGTGCACAGGTGTGTAACACGGGCTGAGACCCGACGTGCACCCCCCCATTATTATGTGCGTCACGGGCGGCGCCCTCAGCGCCGTGCTCCTCCGCAGGGAAGCGGCTGTCGCGCCCCGCCCCCGGAAGGCGGGTCCGAGGCGGGGCGGCGCGGTGGTGACGGAGCGAGGAGGCCGGCTCGGGTTCAGAGGCAGCCGCATCCGGAGGGGGAAGGCAGGGCCCGGCCGCTGCGGCAGGGAACCAGGGCGGTAGCCGCGAGGGGAGAGTGGGCGCGCGCGCGCGCGGAGGAGCCGGGCTTGGGCCGCGCCACTGTCTGTCCGCGGGCGGCCGGGATGGATCACCACCAGCCCGCCAGCCGCTACCAAGTGGTGAGTGACCGGCCCGGCTCCGGCTCCTTCCGCCGCGCGGGGATCCCCGCCGCGACCCAGGCGGCTCTGCGGGGCCGGCGCGGGGGGCCTCACTGCGGCCGCTTCCCCGGCTGCGGGGGCCTGTGGCCGGAGCCGGGGAGCGCGGATCCTGCCCGAGCCTCTCTGCCCCAGGTGTGGCGGGACATGGAGCTTCCGCCCCATGTTGGGGGCGGAGGGGAGGGGGGTCCACAGGGAGCCTGTCACGGAGGAGCCGGCCTGGGGCAGCAGGTTCGGTGCTGTGTTGTTTCGCGGCCGGGACGCGGGGAGGGGAGCCGGGGAGCCCGGCTTGTTGTGGCCGCTGTATCGGGGTCGGGGGTGGCTACTTCCCAGCTTCCGCGAGGGTGGGACGCTTGGAGGCCTTCGGGAAATGGTTCCGCAGCGCTTAACCTTGATCCCCTCTCGTGCCCCGGCGGCCGAGTGGCTGGCACGTAGGTCGTCCTCGCCCAACTGGGCTCGGCCACCCTCCTCCTGGCTCCTGAACGGCCTTATTTTTGGAGAGTTGGGGGGAAGAGAGGGTGGCTTCAGCGCTTCTGAAAGTTAAATCACAGACCGATGTCTCCAATCATTGCTCGACAAAGGTTTATCCACAGGAGGAGTGAATCTCAAATTAATGATTTATCTTTACATCTGCCCGGCATTGAAAACATGGAAGGGAAATGAAGAGGGGCAGGGGAATTTCCCCAATCTGGCCGGCCTTCCTTCATATGTGGGCGGGAGTGAATCTGTTTCTTTTCTTAAATCCCCTTTTCTGGGTAATCTGTAGTTACCTGTTTTGGGAATATAATTTGTTTGTATATAGGCTTATTGGGAGAACTATTATCCAGTTTTTCAAAGAATCACGTTCAGTTGCTTCTAGATGAAATATACCTTTCTCACTGTGTCGTTTCTCCCTTCCCCAAAACAGTTCATTGTCAATGGTGACACTCCATCCTGAATTGATTGTATTATGTCTCCAGTCCCAGTACCTATATTTAACATCACATACATTACAGTTGTAAAATGTAGGCTCAGCAATAGTCGCAAGAGTGAGTTAGAGGCAAGCCTGAAGTTTTAGCGTTACCCATTAACTTCCTTGTTTTTTGTGTCTTTTAATCATATTTTTAAAGGACCATAATGTTAAAGGTTAATTTTGTGTGATGTAATAATTATATTTTATTAATGTGAATTTTAACTAACTCACTGGTTGTCCACATTCAGAAGTAAATAATGAAAACAAACTAGTCAGTTTCAGGTTTCAAAGTAGCAGCCTTGTTAGTCTGTATCCCCAAAAAGAACAGGAGTACTTGTGGCACCTTAGAGACTAACATTTATTTCAGCATAAGCTTTCGTGGGCTACAGCTCACTTCTTCGGATGCATAGAATGGAACACACAGACAGGAGATACTTATACATACAGAGAACATGAAAAGGTGGAAGTATGCATACCAACAGGAAGATTCTAATCAGTTGAGATGAGTTATTGTCAGCAAAGAGGAAAAAAACCTTTTAAGTGATAATTGAGATGACCCATAGAAGGTTTTTTCTCCTCCTGATGATAGCTCATCTCAATTGATTAGACTCTTCCAGTTGGTATGCATACTTCTACCTTTTCATGTTCTCTGTATGTATTAAATATCTTCTCTCTGTGTGTTCCATTTTATGCATCCGAAGAAGTGAGCTGTAGCCCACAAAAGCTTATGCTGAAATAAATGTTAGTCTCTAAGGTGCCACAAGTACTCCTGTTCTTTTAGTCCGTTTTCACTTACATTTAGTCCATTTCCTAGTCTTTCTGGATCACAGAACCTATTTGGATATAAACATTTCTACTGCATTGTTTGCAATCCAAAATAAATGTAGATATTTGTTTTGAGAACATTTTTACAGTCCTAAAAAACTTTGTTCAGAACCCACAGATGGGGTAGTTGTCAATTCTCTCTTTGATGGATGGGGTGTCTTTCATGTGTTACTTGATTGCTTAACCTGGGGACAGTGCTGGATCCCCATCTGCTCTTGGAATATCACACTGCAGCAGCATCCTGGAGCATTTTTACCACCTGTACTTTGCCTGCAGTGTATTTCTTTCTGACTTAGGCCTTGCTTCCATGATTGATGCCTTTGTCATGTCAAGACTGGATTATTGCATTGTATTCCATGGCTACACCGTAAATCTTTCTAAAGAATTCGAAATGGCCCAAATTGTGGCAGCCTGCTTGCTTACATACACTGCAACCAAGAGGCACTATGTTAACAAGGCTCTTTGATTTGCACTGGCTGCCTCTTGGTTTTCAGGTAGAATTCAAGGTTTTATCTTTGACCTATAGAACATTAAACTCATTTGGACCTGCCTACCTGAGAAACTGTCTCTCTCTTTGCTGTATTACTACAGTTGCAATGCATATGAGGAGAGGTTAAAAAGACTGGGACTATTCTTCTTGGAAAAGAAAGGACTAAGGGGGGTATATCATAGAGGTCTAAAATTACGAATGGTATGGAAAAAAGTGAAACATGAAGGGTAACACTTCATTAAACACAAGAACCAGGGATTACCCAATGAACCTAATAGACTTCCTAAAAGGAAGTCTTTACACAATGCAGTGTCAACCTGTGGAACTGGTTGCCAGTGGATGTCGTGAAGGCCAAAACTATACCTGGATTAAAAAAAATTACATAAATTCATGGAGGATAGGTCCATCAATGGCTATTAGCCAAGATGGTCGGGGTGCAATATCCTGCACTGAATGTCCTTAAGCCCTTGATGCTGGGACTGGATGTTGGATTGGATCACTTGATGATTGCCCTATTGTGTCAAAGGGAACTAACTGGTCTAGCATAGGTCACTGTCAGACAGGCTACTTGGCTACTTTGGTTTGACCCACTATGGCCTTTTTTATATTCAACAGAGGTCTTGCATTTTGTTCCAACTCGTTATAAAAAGGAGAGAGGGCTGCTGATAGAGAGTTCTTCATATGGGCTCCTTCCTCTGAAATACCCCATTGCTCGAAGGTCTGAAATAATTTTCTCAGCATACTGTAAAGCCTATCTGAGCAGAATTGGCAGAGGGAGGAAGTTGTTGAAAGTCTAATTCATATGGTAGGAGTTTGAAGTTGTATTATTCATTTGATAGATGATTAATGCTTCTTCCTTCCATCATACATACAACTCGTTTTGCATGTCCTTTTATTTTTTTAAATATGAATAAGGTGACCAGAATTTTGGATGAGTGCCATTTTGGGTGGAGTTCTGACAAGTGAAATTGAAATAAAGGCAAAACTTAGTTCTAATAGCTCACCACATAAATTACCTGAAAATGACTACATAAATGAATTTTGTAATTATAGCAATATTTGCTATTCATTAAACTTTTTTACATTAAAATTGTGTGGACTGAACTTGGATTAGGTCACAGTGAGAATAATATGCTTAACTTGCAATATATGCCAACAATTGGGTAGGATTTTGTCATCCTCATCTTATGGGGATATGACATCAGCTAATTGTCACCCTTTTTTTTTTTCATACTTTCCTCTTTTCCCCTCAGTAACTTGTAAACTGAAGTCTTATTGGTTCAAGTGCTTTACAATTCTAAAATCTCATTATGAACGTGAACAGTGCTGCTATGCCCTTTCCTGTTTCGTCCCTTTGTCTCCTTTTTCCTGCTTGGTTCATTGTCAGGTAATTGAAGGGAGACATTAACCCTAGTGGAATTGTAACAGCAGAGAGAAATTTCTTTAGCAATCAGTTTACCCACAACTTCTTATTTGTATGCTCGTTTTCTTCTTTAATTTGGATAGTATTATCCTGGTGTCTAATTGTTTTTATTTATTTATTTTTTATTCAAGCGTGTCTGCAGAAAAGTGTGTGTGTGGGGTTTTGTTTTTTTTTGACATGTTGGTCCCTATTGGAGTAAAACAGTAGCAATAGAGTAGATTCGTTAACTGCAAATATATAGAAGCTAGGGCTGTCAAGCAATTAAAAAATTAATTGCCATGAATCCTGCAATTAAAAAAAAAATTCATGGCTCAATTAAACCATAATAAATATCATTTAAATATTTTTGGATGTTTTCTACATTTTTCAAATATATTGACTTAAATTACAACACAGAATACAAAGTGTACAGTGTTCACTTCATATTTTTGATTGCAAGTATTTGCACTGTAAAAAAACTAAAGAAATAGTATTTTTCAATTCACCTAATACAAGTACTATAGTGCAATCTCTTTATCATGAAGTTGAACTTACAAATGTCAATTTATATAAAAAAACTGCTTTCAAAAATAAAACAACGTAAAATTTTAGAGCCTGCAAGCCTACTCAGTCCTACTTCTTGTTCAGCCAATCACTCAGGGCTTGGCTACACTCGAAACTCCAAAGCGCTGCTGCGGGAGTGCTGCCGCGGCAGCGCTTTGAAGTGCGAGTGTGGTCGTGGTGCCAGCACTGGGAGAGAGCTCTCCCAGCGCTGCAGGTACTCCACCTCCCCAAGGGGATTAGCTTACAGCGCTGGGAGCCGCGCTCCCAGCGCTGGGGCACTGTTTACACTGACGCTTTACAGCGCTGTAACTTGCTGCACTTGGGGGTGTGTGTGTGTTTTTTCACACCCCTGAGCAGGAAAGTTGCAGTGCTGTAAAGCACCAGTGTAGCCAACGCCTCAGACAAACAAGTTTGTTTACATTTGCAGGAGATAATACTGCTCGCTTCTTGTTTACAATGTCAACTGAAAGTGAGAACAGGCATTCTCATGGCACAGTTGTAGCTGGTGTCACCAGGTATTTACTTGCCAGATGTGTTAAAGATTCATGTCCCTTCATGCTTCAACCGCCATTCCAGGGGACATGCGTCCATGCTGATGACAGATTCTGCTCGATAACATCCAAAGCAGTGCAGACAGATGCATGTTCATTTTCATTATCTGAATCAGATGCCACCAGTAGAAGGTTGATTTTCTTTTTTGGTGTGTTGGGTTCTGTAGTTTCGCATCAGATTGTTGGTCTTTTAAGACTTCTGAAAGCATGCTTCACGCCTCGTCTCTCAGATTTTGGAAGGTACTTCAGGTTCTTAAAACTTGGGTTGAGTGCTGTAGCACTCTTTAGAAATCTCACATTGGTACTATCTTTGCGTTTTGTGAAATCTGCAGTGCAAATATTCTTAAAACGAACAACATGTGCTGGGTCATCATCCAAGACTGCTATAACATGAACTATATGGCAAAATGCGAGTAAAACAGAGCAGGGGACAGTTCTCCCCCCAGGAGTTCAGTCACAAATTTTAATTAATGCATTTATTTTTTTTAATGAGCATCATCAGCATGGAAGCATGTCCTCAGGAATGGTGGCTGAAGAATGAAGGGACACATGAATCTTTAGCACATCTGGCAAGTAAATACCTGGTGATGCTGACTACAACAGTGTCATGAAACGTCTGTTCTCACTTTTAGGTGATGTAAATAAGACGAGGCCAGCATTATCTCCTGTAAATGTAAACAAACTTGTTTATCTTAGTGATTGGCTGAACAAGAAGTAGGACTGAGTAGGCCTGTAGACTCTGAAGTTTTTACTTTGTTTTGTTTCTGAGTACAGTGATGTAACAAAAAATAAGTATTTGTAAGTTACATTTTTCATGACCAAGAGATTGCACTACAGTACTTGTATGAGGTGAATTGAAAAATACTATCTCTCATTGATCCTTTTTACCGTGCAAATATCTGTAATAAAAATAATATACACTTTGATTTCAGTTACAACACAGAATACAATATATATGAAAATGTAGAAAAACATCCACATTATTCAAACAGAAAAACAATTGAAATTTATTAACAGTGCAATTAAACTGCGATTAATGGCCAGCCCTTATAGAAACTAGTAAACAATTAAGTTTTAAAGTTCGGGATAGCTTTCATGTTTGTGCCTTTTTAGTAAATACGTTGTTTTGCATTACTAATAAATTCCAGGGTAAAATTTTCAAAAGCAGCTGAGTGCTTTAGGTATCTAAGTCCTATTGAAAGTCAGTGGGACACAAGTGCTAAAGTCTCTTAAGGAATCTATAAAAATTTTACCCATAGTACTTGACTAAGATCCTTGATTAACTTTGGGCAAGCAATGTTTTTTCACTACTGAAGAGTTGCCATAAGATCCAGAATGAAGTTATTGTGGGACCCAAGGCAAAGTAATATGGTTCATTCTGCCTTCCTCTTCAGCTATGAGTAAACCAACCATGTTCATGTACAGTTACACCCCCTGCTTGCCCATAAGCACCCCTCCGTTATGAGGTTCAGTGGTCCCTGATGAACATTCCTTCCCACTTGCAACACACACAGTGAGAAGCCAGGAAATGTAACCAAAGCATAACCCTCTATTAGGAACTTCCCATTTAGCTTATAAAACCTGTTGCAGTCTGCCATCTCTGAGTCACATAAAACCACATATGGGAATTAGGGATCACGCTCTGGCTGCTAGGTCACGTCTGTGTGATGTCAGGCTCTAAGTACAGGATGCTATGCAGGGTGTAGGCTACCGAAGATTGCAGTGTTTTACCCTAGTGGTAGACACATTCATTACTCTCTACATTTTCTAAATAACTTATCTATCTTGATTAAAGTCATTGTATAAATGTAAGATCATTGTTCTGCAAGGTACATGTCTGGACCTCTTGATGTTACAGTAGAGGCAGGTGTAATTTAGAAAATCTAACACCATACATAGAGCATTAAAAGATAAAAAATATTCTTTTGCTTTACATGCGGTTATACATTGTGATGCACAGTTATTTTGTGATATCCATCTAAACAAACTTTCTTTCAAACTTCTTCACATGCTAAATTTTCTTAGTCGTCTTTTCCATTCTGTGAAATTGTGCATCTTTCTGTATCATTACAGTATGTTAAGTGCTTGTAGGGTTTTTGGTTTATAAAACATGCATCCAGTGTAAACTCTGGCTATATTTGCAACTAATTAAAGTACCACATGCTAGAAATAATAAAATACATCAAAGTCAGTTCAGCTTCAGTTGTCCACATGCATGCACTCAAATGAAAGTGAACCTACTCAGGAAACTAGGAAAAAGCTTTAGTCAAGTCACCTCTTTTTTTTTTTTTTTTTCCCCCTCACCCCGGCTCCCCATGGCACTGAGCCTAAAATTTGACTGTCAGAGAAAGATATTAGCTTTCCATTTTTTATTGCATTATGATATATAGAGAGACTGGTATTGTTTACATTAGAAATTCTGATTGTGTCAATCTTGGAGAACCTTCTGATGACTGGTATCACTGAATAGATCAAACTAATTATATAATGATATTCCACTGACTTTTTTTTTCCATTGAAGCAATTGTGATACAGTAGATACATGGTGTTGCTGCAAACAAGCAAGAGCAGCCACTGCTTATGAGCAACATTTCCTCTGGGAACACTTTTCCCTACTGTGGAGTTATTGACGCCCCCACCCCCAATAACAGCAATAGCCACTTAAGAGCAACATAACAAAAGGGCACCCATATGTTGCTATTATTGAGCATCCACTGTAGCGTAAATTGAAGATAGTGTTTTGCTTTTAAACATCTGTTTAAAAACAATGAAACATTGCCTCATCCCAGTGACCACCTTCACTGTCATCACTGTAATGCCTAAGACAGTCATATTGACCTTTTTAATGAGTATAAATCCACTGTCCATTGAAGGTTGAAATTTTCTTCAATGCAGTGGGCTTGTGCAAGGCTTTGTCCCCCTTAAGCTCCATGTTATATAGCACAGAAGAACTAATGTAGTGAGATGAGTTGTAGCCTCAAAGAACAGGCCTCTTTCATACTAGCTCAGTCTGGAATTTAGTACTGCACTGAAATATAGAGAGAGTAACTTTTTAAAAATGAGAACGTGAGTTGATGTAATCATGAATGGGCAATACTTTCAGCTGCAGGTAAAAGCATTTTTTTGTTTAATGGCCCAAGTAGGTACACTTTTGTTTGAGTAACTTTAATCAGTTTTTTACCCTACAAATTGAAAAAGACACTCTCATTAGTGAATCAAGGAAGATAGCTATCAAATTTCCTCTTGATATAACCTCAGATAGGGTGGTGCTGTTTTAAATGTTTTTTTTAAAAAAATTATATATATAACAGCAGATTCTGTTTGACCTATTGTTTAACTTTTGGATTTGTACATAATTTCATTTGGAAGCTAAACATAAAGTACATGGTTTTTACGTATGTGGTAAACTTGTATTACTTCACGAATGTAAACTAATATATGTCTAGCTTGGCCATGTACACCTGACAGATCAGGCAAAATGGAGTGGTAGACTTGTACTTTGAGTAATCCAGTAAATTGAGCAATATAAATCTGAGTTCCTCCACTGTTCTGGGTTTGTCACCTTCATGTTCCCCAAACTTTATTGTGAAATGCAAGTGCTCATTGACCGCCAGTTCCTTTTTGAATCGCTGATCTGTTGAGTAATAAGCCAATGTGTGCCTTGGGTTATTGTGAAAGATAAGGTCAACTACTTTCTTATGTTTGCATCATACCTTATTTTTGGTATTATCGTAGCACCTAGAAGTCCCAGTCATGGACCAGTATCCCTTGTGCTAGATGTACAAATGCAGAACAAAAAGACAGTTCCTGCCCCACACAGCTTACAATCTAATATGTCACAGTCAGGTATGAATACACCTAAAAGAATAACGCCAGTGAATAATAGTCAAATAGTCAAGGCTTGAATTATTCTTCTTCCAAATTATTTTCTGGTGATTAAGTATTCTTAATACTGACTGGCAAACCCGTTGGTTAAAAAGGGTAAAGTGTAACTTTGTGACATACCATATATTTTCTCAATTATTAGTATTTTTTCAAAGGTAATGGTTCTATGCAGGGTGGATTTGATTGAAATCAAATTGATTTAAATCATGATTGAAATCACTAGTCAGGAAGACTCAATTTAATCATGGATTTCTGCATAAAAGTGCATTCTTGTTGGTGGTTATAACCTTAATATATATTCTTCACAACTCCGAGATAGATGTAGGTTTCATTTTTAGAAGGTACACACTATACATTATTAAAGTGGTTTAGTTTGAAAACTTTTCAGATTAGTTTTACAGCTATATCAGAAATGAATGATTGTTTATTTCATTTACCAAAGGAAATTGAAGCAGATTTTATGAAATCATTGAGCGGTAAACTAGCTCCAGTTCAACAGGTTAATCTTTAATATTTGGAGGATTTTCTTGTCATGCTGTATTAGGAGGAGAACATCACCAGACATTTAAATTGTTTTATTTAACTGAAACAACAACATTATGTATTCTGGATTTTTTTCTTCAACAGCAAACATATTTTAACAAAACCAAGCATATTAATTTTTTAATGTAGTTAAACATTCAAGTTTAACAAAAACAAACCTGATTTTTAAATTGTTAATTAAAATAGTTAAGTGAAATATTTAAAAAACAAAAATTAAATTGACTGTCAGTCAAGTGAACACGAGAAACTTTAAAATATTGGCTTCTGCAGCTAACTCAGTCGTCTTCACCTTCATTTTCCTGTTTGTTCATAATCGGGAAAAGAAAAACAAGCTTTCCTGCTTTTTCAGGTCCCAAACTATTTCTCAATTTGGAATGAATATTCTTTCTACACTGGCAGAAGAAGCTACTGCTGTTAAAAGTGAGATTATCACTTCAGCAGTCTCTGAATCCAGGTGCAGAAGTGACTTTCTCCAGTTCACTGGTGTGACTTGCTTTAAAACCTCATCTGCAAACATATATTTCTTGAATGGTTCACCTTTAGCTCTGAAGTTTATTATAGTTGGCATTATGGAGGGATGACTGCTGGATGTCCATGTCATAGCCAACTCCTCTTCTTCATCAGTTAAGGTTTGACCCTAATACCGAGTATTGAGAATATTTGCACGAAAATGAGCTGGAGAATAGTACTTGTCCCATTCATTTTCTGTCATTGCATATTTCTTCATAGAATCAGAGATTATTAGGGTTGGAAGGGACCTCAAGTGATCATCTAGTCCCACCCCCTGCTCAAGCAGTACCAATCCCCAAATCCCTAAATGGCCATCTCAAGGATTGAACTCTCAACCCTGGGTTTAGCAGGCCAATGCTCAAACCACTGAGCTATCTCCCCCCCCTTTTTTTAAAAAGATCTGTGATGTTGCACTCCATATGATTTTATGAAAATATGCTAATGAGTATGAATATAATGTAACTGGCGTATGCTTCATGAAAAAGGTCTCTTGTAAGGTATCAATGCAAAGCTTATAATTTACTGAGTGTGTTCATTCTATATGTGCCAATATATATTTATGCCTGTATCTGTAATTTTCACTCCATGCATCTGAAGAAGAGGGGTTTTTTACCCACGAAAGCTTATGCCCAAATAAATCTGTTAGTCTTTAAGTTGCCACTGGACTCCTCATTGTTTTTGTGGATACAGACTAACATGGCTGCCCCTCTGATACATTCAGACAAATAGGATGAAGTATCATTGTATCTGAAACTAGAAATATGGACTATAACTCTGAGGTCCTATTGTAATTATGCAAAGTGTGGGCCATTAATGGTGGTTTTGAATCTTGATGGCTCTGATTAACCAGGACAATTGACTGTAGACGGCTCTGTTTACTTGCAAGTCTTCCTGTGGGTCAGGCCAGGAAGAATGAAGGCTTGGGGTCTCACAGGACATGTCACCTGGTCTTAAACTTGGTGCTTTTCCATTTAGAAGGAGGAGTGCGGACCCAGAGAGGCAAAAGATTCCCACCTTGTGCTAAAGCTATAAAAGGGGGTGGAACAGAACAAAGGGGATTTCTCATGACTGGAATCCCCTAGCTACCACCTGAGCCGGAACAAGGACTGTACCAGGGGAAAGGATTGGGTCCAGACTAGAAAGAAGTCTAGTCTGTGAAAGAATAAAAAAAAAATTCAGTAGTCTGCTTTTTGCTTACAAGGTTAGTGAACAGTTAAATCAGTGTCAGTCATTAGCCAGATTCTGGACAGCAGCCCTACTAGAATGAAATTAACACATGATTTTTTGAGGGTGAGGTTTCATCTGTAATCAGTTTCTTAGTGTATCAGGCTTAGACTTGAGTGTGTTTGTTTTATTTTGCTTGGTAATTTACTTTGTTCTGTTTGTTATTACTTGGAACCACTTAAATCCTACTTTTTATATTTTATAAACTCACTTTTTGCTTATTAATTAACCCAGAGCAAGTAATTAATACCTGGGGGAGCAAACAGCTGTGCCTATCTCTCTATCAGTGTTATATAGGGCGAACAGTTTGAGTTTACCCTGTATAAGGTTTATACAGAGTAAAATGGATTTATTTGGGGTTTGGATCCCATTGGGAGCTGCGTGTCTGGGTGCTAGAGACAGGAGTACTTCTTAAGCTGTTTTCAGTTAAGTCTGCAGCTTTTAGGGGACGTGGTTCAGACCTGGGTCTGTGTTTGCAGCAGGCTTGCGTGTCTAGCTCAACAAGACACGGTACTGAAGTCACAAGCTGGCAGGGAAAACGGGCTCAGAGGTAGTCTCAGCACATCAGGTGGCAATCCCAAGGGGGTCACTGTGACCTAACCAGTCACAATCTCACTCAGTTCCTTCCAAATTTCAACAGCATCAGCAATAAAACAGCTATTTCCCTGCATTTTGTTCAAGGCTACAGAACTTTGACTGTGACAATGCCATCTACAGTAACTCCCCACTTAACGTCCTCTCACTTAATGTTGTTTCGATCCTATGTCCTTGCTCAACAACAGAACATGCTCCATTTAAAGTTGTGCAATGCTTCGCTATAACGTAGTTTGGCTGCCTGTTTTGTCCACAGTTGGCAGCCCCCCCATCAGCTCACCTACGCCCCCCTCTACAGCACCTCCCAACTGCTGGCAGACCCCACAGATCGGTGCCTTACCCCTTTTCCTCCTGCTCACGGCAGTCAGCTGGTTTGCGGTGTTCAGGAGGCAGGGGGGAAAAGCAGGACTCGGCATGCAGGTTCCCCCTTCTTCCCTTGCCTCCCGAATGCCACAAGCCAAATGATTGTCATGGGGAGGAGTGAGGATGCGGCGCACCTCCCCCCTGTCTCCTCCCCGCAGCAATCAGTTGGCTTGCGGTATTCAGGAGGCAGGGGAGGGAAGGGGGAACTTGCATGCCGAGTCCTGCTTTTCCCCCCTGCCTCCTGAACACCGCAAGCCAGCTGATTGCTGTGGGCAGGAGGGAGGAGCGAGATGCGGCATGCAGAGTTAAGGGGGAGGGAGGGGAAGAAGAGGTGGGTTAAGGGTGGGGACTTGGGGGAAGGAGTGGCATGGATGGGCTGAGGGTAGAGCCCCCTGCCCCTGGTGCTTGCAGAGTAGGGGAAGCTGCTGCTGCGCAATGTGTTTCTCCTAGCCTACAGCACCTTTAGCCTCCTTGCCTGCCTCATTGTCTCCAATGCCAGTGGGCTGTGCCGTGTCTGTGTGTGGAAAGGAGGGGGCACCTCCCAACTAGAGTACTGTATGGCCAAAAAAAAAAAAATTCCTGGAACCTAACTCCCCCCCCCCCCATTTACATGCATTTTTATGGCGAAATTGGATTCGTTTAACATAAGTTTCACTTAGTCACATTTTTCAAGAACATAACTACAACGTTAAGTGAGGAGTTACTGTATTTATTTTTTCACGATTTTGTTCAAACTGTCATCAGATTAGGCCCAACACTCTGCCTCAGCCCTGATCCCCATCCCGCCCTCTGAACTCCTTGGTCCCAGCCTGAAGCACTCTCCTGCACCCCCAACTCATCCCCAGCCCCACCCTGGAACCAGCACCCCCAGCCAAAGCTCTCACCCCTTCCTGCACCCTAACCCCCAATTCCATGAGCATTCATGGCTCACCATACAATTTCCAGACCCAGATATGGCCCTCGGGCCAAAAAGTTTGCCCACCCCTGCTCTAGACCTTTTTGCACAGTGCTCAATTTATCCAGCAATTTGCCTGTGACAGCTGCTCTGTTGCATGGACTTTATCCTGGTCTTAATGACTGAACCATGTTAATGAAGTGTGGGTTTTCAATCATATGGAAAGGAGAGTGTTGAATAAACAAACGGGGCAATTTTTCCATCAGTTACCGTGTGTGTGTGTGTGTGCGTAATCTGCTGTTTCTTATCACAAACTTATCTATGGTTATTTCTGGATGATGGAGTTTTTTTTGCTACAGGTGATATACTGTGGCTATGTGACATACATGATGTGACTGAAATGCTATCATTGGCAGATAACTCTGAAACTATATAAAGTGATGGTGATCTTGAAGGTGGATAGTCTTCAGAATCCTGTATGTTGAGGATGGATTCTCCTAAACAAAATAAGTCAGTGCAGTTATTTAATTATTATTACCGTACTGCTCATTTAGTAGTAGTCATTGCATTCACTGACACTCAGTACTACTTTAAAGGTGAAATTGTAAAAGGAAGATCTGCCTATTTCAGCTATTTATTTTTTATCACAACTGCATCTAAAATGATAGTACCATAGAGTAACTACTATATTTTTTACTCAAACATGAGAATTCAAGGATAGTCCAGAAGGAAGATAGGCAGTCCTTAAGAAGGAAGTATGAAATAAAAAAGTTTACCAACCTGAAGATCCTGCATGTTCAGACATGTTCCTCTCATCATCTTCAACCCTGCTTCCTCCTGAGCATGTTATCTCTGGAGACACACATTCACAGTTTGAGAACTGCAAAACTAAGTATCTCTGATGGTATCTTCTAGACTAGCGGTTCTCAAAGCCGGTCCGCCGCTTGTTCTGGGAAAGCCCCTGGCGGGCCGGGCCGGTTTGTTTACCTGCCGCTTCCACAGGTTCGGCTGATCGCGGCTCCCACTGGCCGCGGTTCGCTGCTCTAGGCCAATGGGGGCTGCGGGAAGCGGCGTGGGCCGAGGGATGTGCTACCGCCCTTCCCGCAGCCCCCAGTGGGCTGGAGCGGTGAACCGTGGGAAGTGGGAGCTGCGATTGGCCAAACCTGCGGATGCGGCAGGTAAACAAACCGGCCCGGCCCGCCCGGGGCTTTGCCTGAACAAGCGGCGGACCGGCTTTGAGAACCACTGTTCTAGACTGAGCACCGAGTCCCATTGGGTAGTTAGAAGATTTAGGTTAATTTTTCTATAAAGAAGCCCCTGGAAGCCCATATGATTGGGTCCCTAATCCACACACTACTGGAACTCATTTAGAAAACTTTTCTTAGACATTACGTGAATATATTGTCTCATATTATAGAATTAGAGTTTATAATCCCTATTCCATGATGATATCTTTGAGCTATAATGTATCTTTGTGTTTTTCCCTCAAAAAAAGGCGATTTTTTTTTTTAAACCATTGATTGATTTATCCTGGGTCTTTGCATTTTTTTCACTCATTACTTGTTTTCTGGGCAAGTAATACCATTTTTGCTCTGGTAATTGTGATTCTCAGTGTTTGAGGGAAAAAAATATCCTCTTACTTAGCCTATACTTGGAAGTTGTTAGTATATTTATATAAACACGTAGAAGTTATTTTCTCTTGTGGGCTTTCCAAGATGTCGCATCTTCTCAGTTGATTGAACCGTAGAGGACTATCATACGTTTGTCATCTTGAGTGTTTGAAACAAATTTAATTTCTTTTATCATCTTACTAGTAAGGTGGTTTAATTAAGGTAATGTAACATTTTTATTATTGGCTCATTTATTATACTTTTATTTTTAACTCCTTTCATAGACATTTACATTAAAAATCAATGAATTGTGTGTCAAAGCAAAGAATCTTATACACAGGGCATGTAATGACACCTACAGTTAAGGTTGCACAGGTGTTTCCATTTTTAGCTGCTTAAACTTTGTCACTATTCTATCCCTGGGGCTAAAATTTAGCAGATAGGTTCTTATCCCTGGGGTGTGTGTTGTTTATGCAAAATCAGATGTTTTTGATGGCGAGAACTTATTTTCCCGCTTTTTTTAAAAAGCAACTATTTTTGCACCAGCTTTAGGTGGTAGATTTGAAATTTGGCTAGGAGACAGTTTTTAGGTTGTGGCGGAACCTTTTGAATAATCTGCGGCACCTCATCACAACCTGCACTTAGTGTGAAGCAGTCTTGTCTCTGCCTGCTGTAGATCAGCTCGCTGAAACCACCAGCCTCTGGCAGCACACAGCGCTACTTTCCAGGCTCACTTTTCCCGTACTGGTAGCGATAGACACGCACCAACCCCCTTGTTGGAGCATTCCATACAGCATCCAGTCCCTTATCCCCTGAACACTCACAGAATTATCAGGCCTGCTAGTGTCAAAGTAACAATATACACCAGCTTGTAAGATTCACCCCATGACCAGCACTTTGCTACCACTACAGGCTTAGGTATATTTATTTTGTTAATATCACAGAGTCCAATTCCTTGTTTTCAACCATGCCTGGTTGAGACCCCATTTTCATGAAGCAAAAGCACTGTCAGCCCCCCCCCCCCCCCGAGTGAAGGGTGCCAGAGTCTTGTCTTACCTCCAAATAGTCAAGCAAACCTTTGGAGTGCACCCACCAGGTAGGATTTTCTCCCCCTGCAGATTTTTTTTTCTTCCTGTTTGATTCTTTTTGAAGTCTCCACAATTCTTCATTTGCGTTCAGTTAAGGTTTGTGATGCGAGGCATGTTGTGAATCAGTCAATATTCAGTTTGCATGGACATTTCTTGTCTGATAGAACCTGTTGGGCACCTTTGCTGGTGACTAATGCCTTAAAACAGGCTAAGGTCATATTTTGTGTGTTTTTTTAATATATATATTTTTTAATATATATATATATACACACACACACATGTTAAAATATAATATATAATATAATATTATATATATACCACACATTATATAATATAAAAATTCCTTACATAGTATTTGTACATACGTTTCACAATAATATGAATAACCAGTAACACACTGGATTTCATTTGAGACTTCACATGGTATTCTTTGGTGAACTTGAATGTACATACCAAAATCAGAAGATTGCTGTAACCCCCTTGTCAGTTGGTAGTGAGGTTCTTGGGACATGTGTACATGTGCAGAGCCAACCATAGGAAGTTCATGGGCAGAGCTGTGCATTTCTCTGTGCTGAGTGAAAGAAGCACCATTAGTTTTGAGACTTGCATTCATGCCTGAGGGAGAGAGCATTGAGAGAAAAAATCTAGGGAAAATGATTCTGCACAGCTCCTTTCCCCACCAAAATGGCGTGGGGGTAAGAAACTGCAATTGCAGCAGTTTAAAGAAAGGTGTTTTCCTGGCTCAGAGCCTAGAACATTAGTTACAAATGTAACTGGGTTTCATGAGGCTGAATGTTCACAGCCCATATTTAGCAAGACCTCACACCTCTAAGACAAATATAATGTGACTTATGCTTTGCAGATGACTGAGGATAGCCCACGGTTAAAGGAAGTTTTTGGGAGAATTGAGACTAAACCCAGGGTTTCTGATGTGGTAGATCCAAGTCTGCTCCATTATGCCCTAATGTATCAAACAAAAAAGTATTGCATCTCTGCGTTTGGCCTTGATATCTGAAAGATGTGGCAGCTACTTTGTGCTCACTGGTGCAATGCTCTTAAATCCTCTTTTGAAAAAACACAATGTAAATCCAAACTGTCATGAACTGTGTGTTTTCCAGATTTGGAGGGAGAAAACCAGGGATTGAGGGCAAGAATTTAAAAAATAGAGGTCTAAAGTTAGGCCCTTAAGTGAGATTCTTAGAAATGCCTAAGTCATTTAGGTGTGCAAGTTCCAATGATTTTCTGACAAATAATTAGGAGTTTCACATTCTACCCCTAAATCTGTACTGAACTTTTAAACTGTTTTAGAAAAACTTGGCAATAGGCGTTTGATAGTCAATAAGCCTGGAAGCATAATCACTGGGTGTGAAATCAACAGGCCTTCTAATCAATATTTATGAGTGAAAGTGTGCTGTGTTGTGCATGTGGGGTGAGCAAACTTAGCTGTGTAGTGAATGTCATTGATTGCACATTTTAAATGCTGCACTTCACCATGTGCATGCAAGCTTGGGCAGGTCACTTAATTTTTCTCTTTTCCTCTCACCTGTAAAATGATGCTACTTATTAGTACACATCTTTATAAAGTGCTTTCTAAACCTACAAATAAGTGCTGCTATTTCCATTTCATAAATGTGAAAATGGACACAAATTTGACTTCTCTGGTTGGATTTGTGGTTAGTGGATTTGTGTGAAAATTGGTAAATAAGTTAACTTCTATTTACTTTACTAATCCCATATCTGAAATGGGACTACACCTCAATAAATTGCTTTAAGATTTACAGTGGAAGCAGAAAGTGATTTCATAAGACTTTTTGCTAGTTTTAATTGATCTTGTTTTTTGCATCTATTCTGCACCAGTTACATGGAATACTAGGCACTGGATGCATGTAAAAGTGGATCCTGTGGCTTGACCCTTGCTCTGTCTTAGCTCACCCTATCGCAGAGTCTTTCGTGCAGGTCTTTGTGGGACAGGCAAAGATTCTCTGATTTAGAAAAATAAAACACTAACTTTGAATGTTGTGGACCTAACAAGATGTGCAAAAATCTGTCAGTTTGTTTCTGTTTGCAGTCCCATTCCTCTCTTTTTGTGTCATCTTAGGTTGCCAGAGACCTGTCTCATCTTTTTTTTTATTTGATGAATAAATATTTCTAAAAATATTAAATATAATTAGGTAATGCCATTAATATTTGTAATAGTATAATACTACATTGACTCATAAATAGAATAACGGTCTTACTGCGAGCAGTATACCACTAGAGAAATTGTATCAGACTAAAAATTTGTGAATGCATTTTAAGGAAAATAAAAGTCAAGCCAGCAGACCACTTTAAAAAACAAACAAAAAAAACAACCCTTCCTTTCCCTCCCCATGCTTACCTGTCCAAGGCCTGTTCTACCAACCTTATGAGTATCTTAGCTTTTAGTGGTCCTATTGATTAGTCACAGAAATTGAGTGACAGTAAATATAGTGAACTTAAGGAACGATTAGCCTTGTTCTGATTAAGACTGAACAACAGTTTATGTGCAGCGTTCTTGCAAAATTTTACTTGTTCACTCAGAAGTATATTAATTTCTTTTTTTGACAGGCATTTTTAAAAAAATACTATTTGGTCTCTCTTCTGTGCTAAAAGGTGGATGAGTAGATTTTGTGACCTTTTTGCAAGGTTGATGTACAATATATGTCACAATTTTTAGTGTGCCAGAGCAGATTAACAACAGGGTTTTGGCAGTCATTAGTATATTTAATAATAATTGGCATGTTCACTTCCTAAAAACCTTTACCAAAAAATACAGAGATCATTTAAGCGTGGGTTTAGCAAGAAAAGAGAAATGGTACTAAGGAGGTATTAAGTCACTTAAGTGTTCAGAGCCTGTCATCATCACATGCTGGAATTAATGTTTCAGGGCAGTGAAATACTCATGTTTTGACTAGGGCTGTCAATTAATTGCAGTTAACTAAAACAAATTAATTTCGATTAAAATTAATCTCTATTAATTGCAATTTTAAGCAATTGAATATCAATGAAAATTTATTAAATATTTTTGTGTATTTTTCTACATTTTGAAATGTTGTAATAGAAATCAATACAATACAAAGTGTACAGTGCTCACTTTATATTTTTATTACAAATATTTGCACTGTAAAAATGATAAACTAAAGTAATAGTATTTTTCAATTCGCCTCCTACAAGTACTGTATTACAATCCCTTTATCATGAAAGTGTAACTTACAAATGTAGAATTTTTTGTTGCATTGTTTTGTTTTTGAATACAGTTATGTAAAACTTTAGAGCCTACAAGTCCACTCGGTCCTATTTCTTGTTCAGCCATTTGCTAAGACAAACAAGTTTGTTTACATTTATGGGAGATACTGTTGCCTACTTCTTGTTTACAATGTCACCTGAAGGTAAGAACAGGCGTTCCCATGGCACTAGTGTATTTTTCTCCAAATGTCTTGAATGGTGGGCTCACTGTAGTGTTGTGTACTCTAGTCCTATAGTTCCTAGTATAAAATTAAGAAATTGGTGAGCATTTCAAAGGTCTCTAATATGCTCTTTGGTGTCTCAACACTTTTTTTTCTAAATGAGAACATTGTGGAACGTGGAATCCGTTCTTGAATATAATTTAATTTTAAATGAAGCCTTTTTTGAACTTATTGAATGGTCTAATGATATGTGGCTTTTAAAGTTAACGTCACAAACATTTATTATTGCATAGGCATTACTAAAGTTATTTCCATTAGTCTGTGTACTCCTAGCATTACTGATTGTCACAGTTCCTAGGCTAACTACACCTCTGACTGCTTTTGGTCTCCTTGAGTGCACTTCCTCAGGCTGCTAGCTGTCACCTTTCTCAGGATAGAATCATGTGATTTCCCCCACTCTTGTACTGGGTTCTGGGAGTAGCCCTCTGGATATCAATTGTGATTACCTCGGCTGGTCTGACGTTTGCCCAGCACCTAAAATCTGTTTCCTCCGGCAGCAATGACAGTGGTAACGAGTGACCAAACAGCCTTTTTAAAGTAAAATATTATTTACTTAGAACAAAAATATCTCAGCGAAAACATTTTAAAACAATAAATACTCTGCCTGTATGCTTGCTTCTTTCGAAGGCTTACTGTTCCCTGGAACTGGAGAAGGCTCAGGCTTGTTTACATGTCTGCAGGACATGTGGCTGTCTGAGATCACTGACAACTTCCAGCCCCTGGCAACTGACAGTCACCCCACCTCTTGTCAGGGCTTTTAGCTGTTCAGTATCCTTTTGATCTCCAGGCTCCCAGCCTGGAAATATTAAGACTTGTTTATTTGCTGGAGACAGGACATAGAATTGTGAAAGTCAGTAGTTTCACCTGTTGTCTTTCAAGTGTGTGCTGCGATATTCTTATCTGAGGAGCAATTGATTTGCCTCCCTAAACAGTCTCTGTTGCATTCAAGCATTATAGGTGAATAATAAACATATTGGGGCAGTAGAATAAGTTAGTCTATTTCAGTTATTAGGTTACATATCAGATCTTAAACTATTCAAAGGTATTTCCATGTCATCACACTTCATTTCAGATTTATTTTAAGGAGGAGTCTCATCTTTGACTCACTGTTGCATATAATTATTCTGATCTAGGAAAGGGCTGTACTTTGTACAGGTCACAGCAGACTCACAAAGCTACATGCAGTGTAACTGTAGTCAATTACCTGTGACTGAACCGAGAAACACAGGTAATTGAAAAGTCAGAAAATTGAATGGTGGAAGCTAATTCAGTTTGCCTTTTTCCCCTTAAGCAATAGCTTCATACAGTTATTTCTGTGTACATCAGCAAGCATACACAAGGCAGCTTCAGGAAGGTACCTTTTCTATAAGTAGTTTTCATTTCTAAGTTAGCATGTTAAATAATAGAACTTAAGATTTAAATGTTATAAATTTGCATGTGATTTAAGCGAATGAATACACACACACACACACACACACACACGATAAAAATGTACTTGGATTTTTAAATATATCAAATTTAAAAATCCAAGTACATTTTTATCCCATATGTAATTTATATCTAATGTCCACCTTCTTACTGTGTATACCAGGGGTTGGTAACCTACAGCACGCGTGCCACCTTTGGCACACAAGCTGATTTTTGCCTGGCACACGGCTGCCAGCCAGGGTCCTCACTGCCAGCCCCACTCAGCATGCGCGGCCGGCTGAGTGAAGTGGGGCCGGCGGCTGGGACCCCAGACTGGTGGCAGGCGCGCCCCCCAGCTCCCCACTCACCGTGCTCAGGTTGTGCTGCTCCCGGGAGTGTGAGCTGCCGGGGCACGGGGCCCTGAGCCTACTGAGGGAGGGACGGCGGCGGCAGACCCCGAGGGCGGCGAGGGGGGAGCCAGGGGGTGCATGAGGCCCGCTGCCTGCATGCATGTGCTGCAGGAGCCTCCTCCAGGGGGGGAGGCACCGGGCCGCAGCCTGGGCAGGCGCGCCCCCTGACTTCCCCCCTCACCGCACTCGGGTTCTGCGGCTCCCGGGAGTGTGAGCCGCCGCTGCCCCTCCCGCAGCTCCCCCCCTCCCGCTGCCTCAGCACTCGGCGGGAGAGGGGCTGTGTGCACGGCAGCCCGGCAGCATGTTTTGCCTCCACATGGAGCCAGTGTCTCACTGGCATGGGCCTGGTAAGGGGAGTCCTGGGGGGGCAGTCAGGGAGCAGGGGGGGTTTAGATGGGTCGGGAGTTCTGCGGGTCCTGGCGGGGAGTGGTTGGATGGGGCCTGGGAGTCCCCGGGAGTCTGTCTGGGGGCGGGGGTGTTCATAAGGGTTCGGGCAGTCGGTACAGGTGGGGGTAGGATCCTGGGGGGCAGTTAGCGTGGGAGGGTTTCAGGAGGGGACAGTCAGAGGACAAGGAGCAGGGAGGCTTAGGTAGGGGGTGGGGTTCTGGGGGGGCAGTTAGGGGCAGGGGTTCCAGGAGGGTGCAGTCAGGAGACAATGAGCTGGGGGGCGAGTCTGACTGGGGCAATCAGGGTGGGAAGTGGGAGGGAGTGGATGGGCGCTAGGGCAGGGCTCTCCCCTCTATTTTGATTGTTTGTTTGAAATATGGTAACCTTAGGCGAGGGGGGAGCTGGGGGGCACATGGGGGCTGGCACCTACATACATCCACTGCAGCCTGCAGGCGCCCCTGGGGGGGGGCGCAGCTTGGGCAGGAGGGGCGCAGCTGCTCCCTGCTAGTGGTGCCACCACTGCCTTTGCAGGGCTTCTCTCCCCCTGCACCACGCTGGCTCCTCCATGGCTGGGGCTCGCTGCTGCCGCAAGCGGGATACTCTGGCTCTCTGGTGCCTCCGGAAGGTGGCTCCTCCCTGCTGAGCTGCTGCAGTGGCCCAAACCCGACAAAGCCCATGAGTGGACTCAGGGCAGGGGCCACCTGGGTGGGGTTGGGAGGGCTTGCCGGGGGGCTGTGCACCTTCCAGGGGAGTTCAGGGGGCGGGGAACCTGGTCTGGGGAGCAGCCCCTGGGCATGGCTGGCCCCTGGGGTCTATAAAGGCTTGTTGAGGATTTGCCCCTCAATGAACTGATGTGCAAGGTGGAAGTTTTGCCTAGGTGGCAAAATACCCAGGGGGTGCGTGCGCCCCAGGTTAAGAACCACTGCATTAAACTGATAAGATCTGCATTTTAATTAAATTTTAAATGAAGCTTCTTGAACATTTTAAAAAACTTGTTTACTTTATACACAACAATAGTTTAGACTTAGAGAGACCTTCTAAAAATGTTAAAATGTATTACCGGCACGCAAAACCTTAAATTGGAGTGAATAAGTGAAGACTCGGCACACCACTTGGGTATACTGAAACATCTACAGACCATTTTATAAAAACAATTCCTCCTCTGTTTGGGTATGAAAAGATTAGGAAAAACTTGAGCTGTGTGCATGCATGTATGAGGTGTTCTTATATATCATTGGTTCTCAACCTGCAGCCCACGGGCCGCTTGCAGCCTAATCAGCACACAGCTGCGGTTCACGTGACCTCATTGGCATACAGGTAGTGTGTATATATTGTGTGGCTCCTGCCCATATAACCCAGAGAGAGCTGTATATGCAGCTTACAATGATAAATAGGTTGAGAACCACCATTATATATGAGCACACATGGTAGCTGTAAGCTGGAGTTGGGAGTAGCAGGAAGTTCTGCTCAGGGAACCCAACCTTTAGGCAGCAAAGATGATCCACTGAAGAGCATAAGGCGGAATTGTTTACAGATGTCTAAGGCTGTGTGTCTGTCATGGAAGTCACAGATTCTGAGACTTTCCATGACTTCTGCAGCAGCTGGTGCTACCTCAGGGGCTGCCTGAGCTGGGCAGGTGCTGGGGCAGCAGCAGCAGTTTGGGTGTATGGGAGGGGGCTCAAGGCTAGTGCTGGGGGTTGGAGTGTGGGGAGAGGAGGGCTCTGGCTGGGGGTGCAGGCTCTGGGGCGGGGACTGAGATAAGGGGTTTGGGGTGAGGGTGCAGGCTCTGAGGTAGGGCCAGGGATGAGGAGTTTGGGGTGCAGGCTGCCCCAGGGGCTGCAGCGGGGAGAGAGGACTTCCCCCTCCCCCCCAACCCTCTCTCACCGCAGCAGCCCGAGGCTGGGGGAGAGGTGCATCTGCACGGCCCTTGATGGCTTGCTGCATGGCTGTGCAGCTTAGAGGGAACTTAAGAGGGGAGGGGAGTTGACGTCTTACGTGGGGACTGATGCTGGAGACTAAAGACTCCAATATTTTGTATTTCTCACAGACTAGCAGGTTTAGTCTTCAGATTGTTTGGAGTGTGGTAAAACATTCAATACATATGTTTGAGTAGATGAATGTGAAGGCATGTGAGGGGACAGGTGGAAGAGAGATCGTATATAAGTTAAAAAGTCAAGTATTGAGAGATTTGAGAGTGAAAAGTGGAGAGAAAAAAATAGGTCAGAAGTAGACAATACAGTGTAAGACAAGGAGGTGGGGAAAGACAGCTATAAAGAAGTGGAGATAGAGAAAGAAAAGAAGAAACAAACACTAAGGAAAAGAGAGAGGGAGAGATTCCAAGATTTCTTTCAGGAAAGAAAGGAATAGAGGAATGAAGTCATGATGGAAAAGAGGGGATAACAAAAATGAGAAATGTAGTAAGTTACACTTTTAAGTTACTAAATAAAAAGTTTTGATAGTTACTCTATTTAATGCTATGCAGCAGTGGTTCTCAAATTTTTGTACCGGTGACCCCTTTCACATAGCAAGCCTCTGAGTGCAAACCCCCTTATAAATTAAAAACACTTTTTAATATATCTAAGACCATTATAAATGCTGGAAGCAAAGCGGGATTTAGGGTGTAGGCTGACAGCTCGCAACTCCCCTATATAATAACCTCACAACCTTCTGAGGGGTCCCGACCCCCAGTTTGAAAACCCCTGAAGAAATGGTGCACAATGTTATTCCTTTAAATTGCAAGGGTCGTGACTGCTTAGATATTTTTCATCCTGGCCAGTAGGCACAGTTCTTGGGTCAGGTAAATTTTCAGATCTTGATAATACATACAAACGATGGGAAATCCTGAATAGGTTCTAAATTGGGCTGGCTGGAAACACACACATTCTGTTGTGAAAAACTTTGAAGTTTTTTCATTTGTTTCCATTCTGATGAAATTTTTGTAAACTTGAGCCACTCCAAAGTAGCCAGTAGCCCGCTGCTTAAGGCTGTCATTTGGGAAGTGTGGGACTCAATTTCAGGTCCCTGCTCCAAAGGCATGGAAAAGGCTGTAATGTACATGTACAGACTTACACATTTTAAAGTGTGTATGAAATTTTAAAATAATGAACCAACTTTAATCAGACTTGGATTCTTTCTCCATCCTATGTGAGGAATATGAAATAAATCAAATTTGATGTTTGATATCATCCCTCATTGTCTTAAGCAAAAGGTCACCTATATGATGTGGAAAAAAGTCTCCTCTGTATTTTTCCCACCATCTCTGGGAATTTTGCTGAAACTTGATAAATATTTCATTTTTTTGGCTGAGATGAGACACTGAAAACTTCAGCCCAAATTAATTTGGATTAGGGAAAAATAAGTCGAGTTTAAAATAGAACCTGGAACTCAATATTAACTATAGAGTTTGCTACCAATGAAGCCCATACAGACAAACCCTGTCTCTTGCAAACTCCAGTTCTTTCAAAATTGTTTTTAGTCCAAAGCATCTGTGTGTTTCCCAGTCTTAAGCTACCATATCTCCCGGATTTTACAAAAGTCTTGCCGCCCCCGCCAAGATACTTGATTTTACAAAAGTTTACTTGTAATAGCCTAAGAGAAACTTTGAACCCCAGCACCATAGAGATGCTTATTGGCAAACATAATTATTTCTTAATGTGGAACTCCTGCATCTAAAATGAGTTGGTATTTATAATTATTTGTCTTAATTTTATCCAGATTTTCTGCCTGTCAAAGGCATATGCCCTCATTGAGTTCCAATTAGGTGGTGAATTTTATGTTAACTGGAAAACATAAAATGCTTTTTTTTTTTTTAAGCAAGCTTGTTTTAACTTCAAACTTTTTTTAATTGCAGCATAACTCCACAAATTTACCAGAAATATTTCTTCAGACAGATGAAAATGAGACGTTACAGCACAAACAGCCTTTTTTAATATAAATGATTAAAAATAGTCTCTTACTATTTGACTCTGACAGATTTATTGATTATATGGTCTCTGGAGTGAATTTGCAATAAATAATAGTTATTGGTTTGACAATTATATAATTTCTTGCTAGATATCCAGCAACTTATTGATATGTTTGATACTTGAAAATTGGAATTTTGGTCAATCCAGAGTTAACATTGACTAACTATAATGGCTAGGGAAGAGACATTCTGAGTAAAGTGAGGGAGAGGAAAGGGAACAGTTAGAAAAGAAGAAAAAATAATGGTAACTAAAGATATTTGCCCTTGTCATTCAGACTAGAAATAGTGTTTTCTGAAAATCCGTTTTGAATGTTAATATGCAAAAGTATTTGTGAGGAGCGGTCAGTAACCTTAAGAAAGGAATGTATACATGGCCTTTACTTCTAAATATTGACTTTCTCTCTCCCCTCCCCTTTTATGGTTGGATAAAGCCGGATATAAATTTAATTTTAGACACACAGACATTGGGGTCTTCTTATTTGAGTGTGTCTGAAATTTATTTTCATGGTCTCTCTCCCTATCTAAGTGCTAGTACACCCTGTGGATTTTTAGGACAGGGTATCACAATGTGACACCTATTGTTTGTGTGGAATTTACTTAATGGAAGTCTAGTTTCAGCAGAAAAGCTTTTGTTGCAACACACTTTCAACCATATTCAGCCAAATATCCCTTTGGAGTCTATACAGATAAGTTTCCATGGCACCTAATACTTACTTAGCTGACACATTTGGTATTTCTACACAGCTGTAGAATACCAGCACTGGCTTTCTGTTCTGTTTCGTTGCTTGTGTAGACATTGCACCTATGATGGTATAATGGTACTGGCTACTACTGATACTCTCTGTCAGAGCAGTATCTAAAAAACAAACTGTCAGCACAGGCATACCAAATCCAGATATATGTAATAGCAAATACTTGTAGAATAATGGGGGAGGGGATTAGGGGGAAAACTTGCATCAACCATTTGAAGGTAGTAGTTCTGCTCCCAGAACCAAAAGATTGTGTATCAGTTTTACACATCTTAATACGCTTTGAAAACTTTTTATTTAGTAATAGTTTTGTTGCATGATACATAAAGACAAAGCAGTGAATGCGCCAACTTGGCAGGAGCCGATGTGCTTTGGTTTACTTGTTGAAATGCTTTAGCTATAGAAGATCTTTGATTAGCATATTAGTAGGGTATTTAATGGTTTGGAAAGGTCCAAGAACAACATCCCTGGATACTGGATTGTTCTCTTTGGTAACAGAACTACTATGAGAATATAGAATTTGCCATAGTAGAACAGACTGGGGGTCTCTAACAGACAGTACTAGATGTTTTGGAAGGAAGTGCATTGGACAGTTACAAAATAAACTATCAAGGGTGGAGGTTTCTTCCTAACTCCCGTCAGTTAGGGATAGTCTACACTGCAGCTGGAAGGGTTTTTCCCATCATGGGTAGACAGATATGCTAGCTCTGCTCCAGCCAGTATGCTGAAAATAGCGTTGTGGCCATAGCGGTACAAGCGGCAGCTCAGGCGAGCCATCTGGGTACAAACTCCCCTGATGTCATGGGTATGTAGTTAGCCACTGCTGCTGTGACCACAGTGCTATTTTTAGCACACTGGCTTGAGTGCATCTGTCTGCCTGCCCAGGATGGGAAATCTGTCCCAGTTTTTGTTTAGATGTTACCCATAGTGCTTGAAACCATGAAGCTGAAGGTTTGTCTGTGCTGGGTGATACCATAGTAAAAGGAGGCAGTGCTTGATGGCAGGCAGGAATCTAGGTCCCAGTCAAGGTCTCATGGGAGTCCACAAGGAAGAAGGCAGGACAGATGAACCCAATTCTATAGTTGCTGGTCTGGTTGATGTTGGCAGCTGTTGCTGTGGAGCTTCATAGATTTCAAGGGCAGAAGGGATAATTATGATCATCTGCTCTAACCTTTTGTATAACACAGGCCATAGAACTCCCTGAATTACTTCCTATTTGAACTACAATGTTTCTTGAAAACAAATCCATTCTTTACTTAAAAGTTGCCAGTGATGGAGAATCAGTAAATGGTATGATTAACTATTCTCTCTGTTAAAAATATACACCTTATTTCTAGTCTCAATTTGTGTAGTTTCAACTTCCAGCCATTAGATCTTATTAAACCTTTGTCTGCTAGACTGAAGAGCCCCAAAAGACTCTAGGAAAGACTGTTTTCTGGTGACTGTCATGAAAGAGAATTATTTCTTATAAAGCATTTCCTATGTGAAGGTCGTTGGTGCTGTTATGGCACAGTATCCCTTAAGATAAAATTTATCTAGTGTAACAGGATATTCTCATTATCCATATCTTACTTTTAATTGTTTGTATTTAGTAGCTCATTGTGGCCCAAATGCAGCAAGAGTTGGCCAATCCAGTTTTAAGCCACTACTCCATGAGATGAGCAAAGGTGGTAAAATACAGTATTACATTATGACAACAGCAAAATAATGTTTGAAATCACATAGAAACAGATAGTTTGAGGAAAGGGATGACAAGTGACAACCACATCCTGTATGGCTGCATGATTAGTTATGAAGATAGCAAAAATATGTTGAGACTGGAAACCAGTAAATGTCAATGACGAAATTCATCTCTGTAGTAACTGTCAGCTCTTGTGAAGTAACAGGGATGAACTGGGCCGAATGTGGATAGGCCGAATGAGGATAGGCCTCAGTTCACTTATTTCTTTTTCTTTTTTTTTCTTTTTTCTTTTTTCAACACTAAGAATTCTCCTGTATAGTTACTTTGCATTTTTGGCTGTTATGGGGTAACTGTGCTTAAAGAGATCAGCAAAATGTCACCACTATCTCAACAAGCTGAGAATTCGACATATGTGAATGAGATCCTTATTCAACTGCGTTGTTGTTCTTTCAGCAATCAGTCAGCATTACAACAGAGGAGAGGCAGACTCAACTTATGCAAGTAATGAGATTTATGCAAAACACACAAAACCTTCTGAAGGTAAAATGAAAGGTATAGACAGAGTATACGATATAGATTTTTTTGATTTGTATTTAGATTTAGAAATATAATGGGGGAGGGGGGTAAAGCAGGCCACCTGCAGCCATTTCTTCTTTCTTCACCACCCCACTCCAAAGACTTTTGCAGGAGTAAGCAGATGCCATATTGTGAGTTTAATCTTCTATTTGAAGTCATACATGATTTGACATCACATCTGGTTGCTATGGAAATGATGTATCACAAATAGAAAATGAGTATTTCAGTTAGGGAATAAACTATAGAAGGCGATGCAGTGTTGTCTTTTTTAAAGACACATGGTTATGGTAATCTAGGGTGACCGGATGAGAGGAAGAAAATATCCCGAACACATGGGGACGGGACATAGGACAAACGCATAAAGATTGGGACAGTCCTGAGTTGATGGGGACGTCTGGTCACCCTATGGTAATCAGAAGTGAAGTGTGAAAATCACAGGTAATAGTCCGATCATGCATTTTATATAGTGCCTTTCATTCTAAAAGGTCGAAAAGAACTGAACGAATTGCAGATTCTGCTACTGAAAACAGCCTGTCCTGGAATTGAGTATGGCTGATAATTTTAAGTTGTCTGAGGTACAAATTCTTTAACATAACTTACAATTATTCGGAAAAGAAATATTTGTGTGTAAAAATTGTGTGTGATAGAAATGGATGATTTGGACTGTATACCTAACTCAAGATCCATTTAGAAATCCAAAGAATTAGTTCATGCAGTGTGACCTTGGTGCCTCCTGAGCCGGCAGCATGTGGCAGCTTTGAAAGGGGGATGGGAAATCAGGCATCATATAGTCATGCATAAACAATTCAAGGGAATCTAAACCTGCTGATAGAGGCATACTCTGTTTAACAGTAAAGATATCTTGATAAGTATGTGACTTGCCATAGAATGTCAGTTAACTGCTGTCAAGCAAATTGATTTGTGCTAGAGATGGCAAACTGAAGTAAGGTTAGGAAAACAAAGATATTCTATTATCTGCTGCCTTTAACTAACAGAAAATTGTAGACATGAAAAGAGGGGACTATATTACTGTTCGAAACCTGTATTTAAAATGCATGAGAAAAATCCGGTAACTGAGAGTTTGTTCCTCAAGTTGTTCAGTTAGTCATAGGAGACTCCTTGACACACAATGGTTAGCACAGTCTTCATAACTGCTTGGCAGCAATTCACTTGTTATGATGGCAAAAATAAACAAAATCTGTTTTCTCTTAATGGAATGTTTTAAAGCAGTATCTTGATGTAATTTTTTGAAAAGCTGATATTTAATACTAACATTATCAGAATGTAGTGATGTAGCTGAAAGAGGAATTGGTATATCAGATCATTTAGTCCAGGAGGATACTGTGTCTGCCAAAGATAGCATCAGGTGCTTCAGAGAAGGCCCAAGAAATCCTGTGGTGAAGGATCATGGAAAAACCTGTAGACTTAGACTTCTTCCTAATAGTCATCAGTTAAAGATTGGTTCATGTCTTGGAACATGGGGGTGGGTGTGGTTATATCCCTTCTGATTTTTCTGTCTAACATAACTGGCTGTTCTTTTTGATCATACTAAGCTCTGGCCTCCATCATATCTTGTGGCAATGAGTTCCATAGTCATTGCTTATTTATGTGTTTTTCAGTTTCATAGAATGACCCCTTGCTTTTGTAATACAAGAGAAGGTAACAGTGTTGAATGATCAAAGAATTATTTTGTATACCTTTGTTATGCCTCCTCACTACACTAAACAGCTGCAGTCTTTTCAGTCTCTTCATATGGGAGTTTTTCCTTGTCTCTTTCTTTGCCACCCTTTTGGACCTCTTCTATTTTTGTTCCTTTTTTGATATAGGGTGGCCAGAACTGCAGATGATAATCCAAATGAAGGTGTACCATCAGCTTCTATAAAACATACTGTGTTCTGCATTCCAACACTTGAGCTGTCTCCAGTAAAACACCCAAATGTTTCTCCTGAAGAGTTATAGTTAATTCAGAACCCAGCAGTTTGCATTAGTGCAGTCTGTTTTTTGTTCCACTTTGTCTTGATAGTCATAATCGAATTTTGTCTTTGTTTGCTACCCATATACCTAAATTGTTAGGTCATTCTGAAGTTCCGCAGAGATTTCTCTAGTCTTCACTAAACTAAATAGTTTTGTGTCATCTGTATATTTTTCACATTAATGTTCATTCATCCACTCGTCTGGATCAGTAATAGGATACTACAGGTTCTGGAATCTATCCTTGTGGTACCCCAGTATTAACCCTTTGTCATAATGAAAATTGATGATTTATTCCTACTGATTTTCTGTTTTACCCACTTCCTGATGGTATTTTTACCTCTCCTCTGATGCATACTTAGTTCCTTGAATAACATCTTGTGAGGGATTCTTGACCAAGACTTTTTTTTTTTGAAAGTCCAAATAGCAGATAAAATACAATGTATTTTGTGAAACATTTAAAGATTTCTAGTAGATTAAAGAGAAACTGTTTCCTTTACAGAAACTATGCTATCTTATTTTTCTCAAGGTGTTTTATAATTACTTGGTAACTCTCTTTTCAAACAATGTATCTGCAGTGGAACTAAGTTTTTGGGTCTGTAATTCCCACAATATCTCCTAGTACCTTTTTAAAAAAGATAGGCTTTGGGACAATATTTACAACTTTTCAGTCCTCTCTGGTATATTAGGTGATCTTTACAGTTCCTCCAAATGTTTGCCATCTGTTTGGGGACTTTGTTATCCCTTACCAAATTTATTCAACAACCTCCTCTTTTGACATATCAGTCTCCAATAGCACTTTATCTTTTTTATTCAAAGTAAGACTGAGATCGGTATCTCACCAATATCTCTTATAATGAAGGTTGATGTAAAGAAATAACTTATCTTTTCTGTAATGTCTTTATCTTCCTTAATTCTGTTAATCCAAAGAAACCACTAGTCTTCATATGCTTAATTTCATATGTTTTATCTTCTTAGCTTTTTGATCTTCAAATCTTTTAGCCTTCCTAATACCAGTACTTTCTACCTGCCATGGCTTGTGCTCCTTTATGTTGAATTTGTTAGGTTGGATTTTCATTTTCTGAAGGATATTTGTTTTGGCTCAAATAACCACAAGGATTTTATGTACTTAAGGGTGTTAGTGCAGCATCATAGCCAAATAAGGTTTTTTTATTTTTGTTTTAAATCAGTATACTTGCCTACCCAAATTCTTCTCCTATAGAAGGTTTACTTGTATACTTCACTGTAAAATATCTCTAAAACACAGAGCTTTAAAAAAATCCTATTTATACCGTAATTGATTATTATAAAAGTACACCTCTACCTCGATATAACGCAGTCTTTGGGAGCCACAAAATCTTACTGTTTGTTATAGGTGAAACTGTGTTATATTGAACTTGCTTTGATCCACGAGAGTGCACAGCCCTGCCCCCCACCCCACCCCGGAGCACTGCTTTACCGCGTTATATCCAAATTCGTGTTATATTGAGGTAGCAGTGTATGTGGGAAAGAGATTCTTGGTAGAGGCAGGGGCTTTAATAAGAATCTAGACTGTTGCAGAATTTGAATTGAGAAGACCATAAACCAGAATATGCATAGGTACAAATATCAGATAATTCTATAAACAGAATAGGGTGTATTATCTGCCTTTGGATTAATACAGTGAAAGGGTAAGAATTGTTCATCTGTTTTGTTTTTAAATGGATTCATTTTGTTCATCTACACATAGATACCATGTATTCTTTAATGGTTTAGGATCTTCAATACTTTTTTAAAAAACGCTTTGCGTTTCAGTGAAACCCATTTTAAGCATCAGAATCAGTTTGATAGCAGAGGAGGTTTTAAAACAGAATGGAATTGTACTGAATACCTTGAGGTACTTTTGAAGTGACTGCTTAAGAAAGGTTGCTGTTAGAAGTACTTTGATAAGTCTCTTGTGTCTATTAAATCTTAACTGTTGGGTATATTAGCTTAGTCCCTGAATTTATTAGCAGAAGTTTTTAAATTATTCCAATAACCTAAAAGCAGCAAAGAATCCTGTGGCACCTTATAGACTAACAGACGTTTTGCAGCATGAGCTTTCGTGGGTGAATACCCACTTCTTCGGATGCAAGCAGTCCGAAGAAGTGGGTATTCACCCACGAAAGCTCATGCTGCAAAACGTCTGTTAGTCTATAAGGTGCCACAGGATTCTTTGCTGCTTCTACAGAACCAGACTAACACGGCTACCCCTCTGATACTTGACACAATAACCTAAAAGTAGTGCTAAATTTCTATTCTTTGGTAACATCTGAAGGGGTTAATGTCAACATTTGACTTGTATATAAAGAATTCCCTGAATGTGTTTTTGAAATTTTTGTCTTGTTTTTTAAGCTTCACAATGAAGATGATCCTCCAGAATCAACTATTGAGGAGCCATCCACTTCTACAGAGACTGCACAAAATTCTCAACCAGCAGCTTTATCTGAAGCAGATGTTTCTCCTCCACCTTATTGTAGTATTGCTGTAGAAGCAGCTGCAACCTCAGGTATCTTTCCTTTATTAGATAACAGCTCTAGGTAGTATTACCGCTGGAGAGGTACAGATATTGTGAGGCAGCTACTGATTTGGGGGCATATGATGTCATCTGTTTTTTTCCCCATGCTTACTGTTACCTGATTAGAAGTGACTCACAGATGTTTTTCTCTTTTTCTGTGTTTTAAACCAAAACCCAGGCAATTTTTGGAATTGTGCTGACTGCCCAAATTACCAGACTGCGCAAGTAGCGTATTAGGTTTTTTGGTTTTTTTTTCCCCCCTTCAAGTTCTGTGTACTTTAACTCCACAGTCAATCTTTGGCTCTTATTCAGAATAGTCACCAGGTTTGCAGGATCAGGGCCACAATGCATACATTTCCCATGTGAATACCATGAATAAATGTCCACTGTGATAGACCCAGGCCAGTTGGGAACAGCAGAGTAGTAGAAAGGAGATATACTGGCCACTAGATAAGCAGTTTTCTGTTCCCTGAGTGACCAGAGCAGGGGCTGCTCCAGGCTAATGAGAACACCTGACTCCAATTAACCTAAGAGTCAGGTGAGGCTGTTAAGCACCTGACTCTAAGGCCCCTCTGATGCTCTAAAAGGGCTCACTCCAGTCAGGCCAAAGGGAGCCAGAGGAGAGGAAGTGCGTGCGAGGAACTGGGAGCAAGAGGTGTGAAAGAAGCTGAGAGTGAGTAGGCATACTGCTGGAGGACTGAGAAGTACAAGCGTTATCAGACATCAGGAGGAAGGTCCGGTGGTGAGGACAAAGAAGGTGTTGGGAGGAGGCCATGGGGAAGTAGCCGAGGGAGTTGTAGCTGTCGCGCAACTGTACCAGGAGGCACTCTAGACAGCTGCAGTCCACAGGGCCCTGGGCTGGAACCCTGAGTTGAGGGCTGGCCCAGGTTCCTCCCAAACCTCCCAACTCCTGATCAAACACAGGAGAAATTGACCTGGACTGTGGCCTCTACCAGAGGGAAAGGTTTCTGGACTGTTTCCCAACCCACGGGGTGAATCTGTGAGGCAAGCAAATCTGCGAGGTGAGCAAATCTGCCAATAAGCACAGGACCCACCAAGGTAGAGGAGGAACTTTGTCACACCACACATATGAAGTATTTGCAAGAGAAGCACCTCTGCTGGCATCATTTAATCAGCTGCAGAATCCTGTTATATGCTGATGCCGGGGTATAAAGGAAAGCCAACTACTAGACACTTATTAATATTGCTTGATTTTGTAATGTATTAATATTTTGTACACTTTGGAATATAAGTAAAATGTCATTAAACAAAATTTGTTCATTACTTTTTTAAAAGCAATACTTTACATACTAACTTAGCAAAATTGAGCCATTCCAAGAATAAGCAATTGTCCTGCCTTGGTAGACCAGCTGCAGTTTGCAGCAGGGCTCCGCAGTTGATAAGATGTGACATGATCAGGATAGGCCTCAGTTCACTTATTTCTTTTTCTTTTTTTTTTTTTTCTTTTTTCAACACTAAGAACCTGAAACTCTTCTTTTAAGATGTTTCTTTGCACCCTTCTTCCACCATCAGATACAATAATTTGCATATGAGTGGAACACTTGCATTTGTTTTTCAGCGGAATGTAATCTTAGTTCCAAAACTCTTCGCCCTTTTGCAGTATCTAGGTCAAACTTTAAATTAATTACTTTTGCGCTGCAGCACTAGGCATCTTTAAATTTGTGATTCACTCTTTCCTGTTCATTAAATAAATAAATAAATAAAAAACTCAAAAAACTTCTCACAATGTCTGTAAACACTTATAGGTCAAGTTGCTGTAGAACAAAGAGACTGAAATTAATGACTCTGCAGTTTAAATGTCACCAGCCTTGCTGTTACTTTAGTGTGCATTCTTTAAGATTGCTGTAGTCTATGGTTCTTGTTGATATTTTTCCAGGATACAAAGCATTAATCTCATTTTTTGTTTTTAACAGAAACAGAAACACATAATGAATTTTATCCTGTACCACCTCCATATAGTGTAGCTACCTCTCTTCCTACTTATGATGAAGCAGAGAAAGCCAAAGCTGCAGCATTGGCAGCTGCTGCAGCAGAAGCTGCCCAAAGAGTAAGTGAAATATCTCTAAAAATCTTTTGGGGGAATCTGTGAACAAAGTTGGTTTTGATAATGTACAGTACTCTAAAGTAGTGTTTTAAAAAGCATTTAGGCCCACACTTCAACCTTTTTTTATAATCAGTGTTATCAAATGATGTCTTTTGGATGCTAAATATAGCTGTTTGCTAAACACTTTAAAAAGCCACATTCTCTGTTAGATTTTGACTCTATAGCTAGTACATATCTGGAGGGAGGGGAGGAAGCAGATTCATTGAGTTAACAATTACAATTCCTGGGATAGTGCTGTGATATTATGAATGGCTTCTGATGGTAACAAAGAGGTAACTTAAGTCAGAGAGGTATGTTGCTTTTTATTGTTGGCAAAGAAAAAATGGACAAATTGAAACCAATATTTTTGATCTTTTAGCGCAGGGGTTGGCAACCTCTGACATGCGGCTCGCCAGAGTAAGCACCTTGGCTGGCCGGGCCAATTTGTTTACCTGCTGTGTCTGCAGGTTCAGCCAATCGCAGCTCCCACTGGCCTGGAACAGCAAACCGCGGCCAGTGGGAGCCGCGATCAGCTGAACCTGCGGACACAGCAGGTAAACAAACCAGCCTGGCCTGCCAGTGTGCTTACCCTGGCGAGCCGTGTGCCAGAGGTTGCCGACCCCTGTTTTAGCGTGTTAAGGATGACGATGTTGCACTGGCAACCTTAATTATGGTATTTCCTAACTTTTGAGTGCTTGACTTTTCAACCTTACTGTCTTTTTTTCATGTAGCGTTTTTGTGTGTAATCTGTTTTATATAATATCAGTATATGTGCTATTCCACCCTCTCCAGCCCCAAGTTTCCCCTTGTTAATTCATTCCCTTTGAAAGATTCTAATTGCACTTTCCTAGTTTTCATGATATATTTAAATTCTAAACTAAGTGACATTTAAAAAGTCATTTAAGTGAAAACAGAATATTTAAAATAATTAAATGATTTGTTGGTCTGTAATAAATGGCTTTCTCTTAACACTGTTCTTTAGTTGTTTTGTCTTATGTTTGTTTTACATGCTTAGCACGGCCAGTTTAGGGAGTCTAGGAGTCTGTTTGATGAAATATTCCTCAGTCCACCAGAGGTATGGTTCAGTTCTATCTAGTTTAGAAATTGCTGTGAATTTTCCTGCTGGTAAACAATGATGGGTTCCCTTACCCACTTCAGAATTATCTTATCACCATTGAAATCTCAGAATTGTTGCATATGCTAAATATGTGCCATTTTAGAATCTGTGTATTTGAATTTACAGGTTTGCCCTGTACAGTAACGCCTCGCTTAATGCTGTAGTTATGTTCCTGAAAAATGCGACTTTAAGCAAAGCCATGTTAAGGGAATCCAATTTCCCCATAAAAATTAATGTAAATAGGTTCCAGGGAAATTTTTCTCACCAGACAAAAGAATAAGTTTTAAACAAACAATTTAATATTGTACACAGCTTGTTGATTGTGAAGCTTGGTTGAGGTGGTGAAGTCAGAGGGTGGGATATTTCCCAGGCAATGCCTTAATGCTAAATGATGAACTAGAACAGCTGAGCCCTCCAGGGTTAACACATTATCATTCTGTGTTATGGCTGTGGGCACTTCACCATGTGCAGGGTGAAGCTGACCACCTTTTGCAAATTTGTCCCAGTTATCTGTCCTTCCTTTTGTAATAACTTACCTGGTAACAGGAGGGAAGGGGGCACTCATTTTTAACAGCAGATGAATTAATCAGCTGTCTTATCTACAGATCATGTAGTGTTAGTTTAACACACTTGAAAAAGAGTTAGATGTCATGGAAGATACAAAGCAAAGGTTAGAACGGCATCCGGGAGGTATTTTTGATCATCCCCTCTGAAATATTACTTCATTTGTAAAATTATAAGTTTATATTTTGTTGTGGATAAAAACAGTAAATAAGCAAATAAATCTTGCTAGTTTGGTATTCTGTCTGGTTTTCCCTTAATGTAGATTAACTAAAATATTAACATAAAATTAGGGCTGATGGGTGGGGGGAGTGGAGGGGAGAATATTTAAGAAGCTACAGGAATTTATATTTTCTCTCCTGACCATTATGCTATTTGCAGCAAGAGGAAGCCTGTCTTGCCACTTTTAAACAATGGCATCATTATTTTTAGCTTTCACCTTTTATGCACTTAGCCTTAAGTACAAATCTTAATTACACATTTTCCAACCTTCTATTAAAATTCCTCTAAACAGATAATACAGATTTCACATGTATGGATAAGAATTTTAGTGTGTGAAAGTTGCTGTTTCTAGTTTAGTATTTGAGATTGGACCTGGAATAAGGTCAAGTAATAATGAAAGAGTCAGTGTTTGGGTGCCCAAAGTTGCATGAAGTGGCTTTAAAATATGTATATTTTCTGTACTTTAACGAGGACTGTTGTATACTATTTTTTGGTCAGTTACAACTTTGCATTTTTGCCATGTAAATTCATAATTCTCAAATTAAATTAATATATTTCTCTAACTTTCATGACACCTACAATTCTATGTGTAGGCAAGACAAATGCTAAACTACGTATACATCTTATCTCTTATCAAAATCGAAGATTGAGATGAGACGTTTAAATCATTAAAGCAAAACAAGGATTAGGGATTTCAGTGTTTTAACATGACTGAGGAATTTTGTGAATCATTATCTTGTAGGTGTCTCCTTGTCTGTGACTTGACTTCTTAAAGAAGTTAGAAAATAAACGGTAATGCTTATCCTGAGAACTGGTTTACAGTTGTGCTAGAGGTCTGCTAGGGCCATATTTTGAATCCCAACCTGGATTTCCCACCCACCCGGAATCTGTCAGCACTACCATCTCTTTTGCTCTCTGCTTGGTGGGGACTCTAGCTGCCTCTTGCCCACGGGGTGGGTGCAGCAGCAGCTGAATGCCCCATTCCTGCCCATCTACACCTCACTGTACTGTACTGTGCTTGTAATTGGCTCTTGTTGGGTGCAGGCACATGTTGAGTTGCAAAGTTCTAAACTGTGCCCTCTGGTGGCACCATGTTAGTGAAGCTTTTGATTTGCTTTGATATTTATTTTGAAGTGTGCTACCACATGTGAGATTGTCTAGGATGACAATCATTACTGTACCAGTAGCTTATTTTGTGCTCATGACAGTAGTTCATGCTAGAATTTCCCAAAATGTATATCGGGAAGCCCTAATGTAGTGTAGTTAGGGCCTGAAAAAAAAATTTTTTTGTCAGAAAAAAATCACAGCTCTAATATAAAATGTGTACTACATAGGTTTGATTGGATATGTTTAGTGGTATAGTGCATTTATATTTAAATCATTTTATTTAAACTTAGATTATTTTAAAAAGTGTGTATATAAATGTCTGAATTTGGGACTATGTAAGCCTGCAAGTTTAGCATCTTAAGAAACTAGGTACTTCACTGTGTGCTATATTAAACTGACTTTTCTTATTCCAAATACTTAAATTTGGAAGCTTAAAAGCTGGAACTTCTTAGTTTAGTCTACTTCGGTAATGTAAAATGTTCTTATGTAAGTTGTCCCCTCTTCTAACCCAACAACTGAAAACTGTATGAAGATCTCACTTTAAAAAGATGAATTGAAATACTTTCTAGCTCTTGCATATAGATAAATATCTTAATGTCTTAGATTTTTGTAGGTTGCACAAGCTGTACAAATACAAACTTATTGCTAGTGCTAGGATCTGAGGCTTCCAGTAGACCCTTAAAATCCAGTCTTCACCAAAAGTATTTAAATGTGATTGAACTGTCGTTACATAAAAACTGTTTACAAATAAGGAGCTAAAATGGTGGTCATAGCTATGGGAATTATTTTAAAATGTCTCTACAGTAGACATCCTTGTGTATAGTTTATAAAGTATGTTGTGATGAAAGATGACATTTTACTTAAAAACAAAATACAGAAACCTCTGTGAATTTTGTGGTTCTGAAAATGTGATGATCCTTTGAACTTTAGTAAAAATGTCAAATATTTCTAATATGGTGAATATTAGTCAACATACAAAATGTGAATTCCTTGACAACTTAGTGGTATCCTCTCAAGTTGGAAGAAAGTAGTTACCTGTTATATGAGGATAAATAGCACAAACAGTGACAATGGACATTAGCTATTATGTCTACATATTTGGTTGGCAAGTACATTGCAATTGTTTTCTTCTGTTTACACTGAGTACATGAACAGGGTATGTTAAAATACATTGGGCTAAATTCATCCACAGTATAACTCAACTACTGAAGATAGTGGAATTACATTGAGGATGGATTTTTTTTTCTGCTAGGTGTTGAACATAACTTTTTCTCTCAAATGGTCTGTAGCTCAATTTAAATTGAATAAATCAATTCCAATGTACGTGGTCCAGTTTCTTTCTCGGAAGTTGATTTGAGTTTCATTGATAACTGGGCTTTATCATAGTAAAGCAATAAACTTCATTTGTCTATAGCTTAATAGATTTAATAGTATTTTGTTCTTTTGAGGTTCATTTATGTAGATTTGTCAACAAATGTGAGTCTGTTATGAAAAACACAATTAATAGTTTAAATCTACAAGATGGTGCGTTAGCCTAAAGTTAACTGTCCTTCACTGAAATATCTCCAACCTATAAATTCAGGAAGAAGAATATCCACCTCGGGATGACTTCAGTGATGCAGATCAACTTAGAGTTGGCAATGATGGCATCTTCATGTTGGCATTTTTCAGTAAGTTATTTTTGCATCCTAGATCTTTGAGGTGTATTGTATAGTTTAGATTTCCACTGGACCAGCGGAATATGAAAGATAGCCACAGTAAATTGCATGAACACAGTGTAACAAATGGAATCTTTTTACTTGTATACAGATGTAAAACAGTACCTGTTACTCAGAAAAAGCAAGTATGTTGTGTTTTTTCAGTCACTTCTGAGAATGGTGTTAAAACTAACTTGCACCTACCACAGATAGGTCTGAACAAATCCTCAGTTGATAGCCTCAGGAATATCAAGATTATACGGTGGACCGCATCATAAAGTTCTAACAGCTGCAGAACTGCTAACCTGAATTAAAAAATCTGGATGGCAGAAATGTGATTAATTACTCTTCTACCTGAAAATCTACCTGTAATACACTTATATGGGTGGCCTACAGACTGAACAGCTATGGAGGGATTTGTTCAGACCACATAGTATTAATTTTTTTTCAGGTTGAACTAATTTAGATATGTAAAATATAACTTTCTAAATTATAATCAGTTTAATAATGTAAAACACTGTCTCCAGATAATCTTTGGATTGCCACCAACACTGCCTTAGCACTTACATTCACTGAAACTGTGTGCTGTGCACCATTTATTTTCTATCAGATATACAGTAAAAGCTTTATCTGGCATGTTAGGGGAATGGTGGGGTGCAGGTGAGTGGAAAAATTCTGGTTAAGTAAGAGGGAAGGAGTTTGGATGTGAGATGGGATGCGGAAGGGGGTGCCAGATCCGGGCATTGCTCACCTTGGGCAGCTCCCTGTAAGTGGCAACCTGTCCCTGCTGCTCCTAGGTGGAGGCATGGCTAGGCAACTGCCTCTGCCCACAGGTGCCACCTCCTAGCCAATGGGAGCTACGGAGCCAGCGCTTGGATTTAAACACCAACAGGGAAGAAGGAAATTATTTGAAGTTCTGCAAGTGGCTATGTTAAAGAGAAATGGGGTGAAATAATGAAAGAGGTACTTCAGCATGGAAATAAAAACTACACACTTTCCAGAGGGTGAGATCTGTAAGAGCTTGGAGAACTGTCCCCATTCCTTGGGGTATGTAAAACTAGATAATTCTGACTTATTCCCTACAGTACATTTTCTTGTGGTTTGCCCTAAGAGGGGCATAACTCATTTTCTGTTGCTATGTCTACACTGCACATCAGTGGCAATGGTGTGTAGGGTATGTTTTGGTACACACCACAGTGAAAAGTAGGTAGTGTTCACGCTGCACTGTGTAGCTACATGCTTCTGTGAAAGGCCCTGGTGAGGAGAGGCAGCAAGGAAAGGCTCGGCAGTGGAGAGCTGTTTGAGCAGTGAGGAAACTACACTGCTAAAAATAGAGTTGATGTGGAGACACTGCTTGAGTGAGTAGGGTTCAGATGTGTCCTTACTCCATTTGCCTAAGCATTGCCTTACCATCTGTACTGCTATTGCTGAGTTTGTGTAGTGCATGTGCTGTACACACTGCTGAAAGGAGTGTGTGGTGTAAACAGACCCTATGACTGACTGACCTAGCTTCCAGCATTACATTGTGATTTTTGAAACCAAAGGTCCCCTAAAACCAGATTTGCCGCTTTTAGTTTTAATTGTGTAAAACAGCAAAGAGGTCATTCATTATCTAAACTTGTTTTAGCCCAAGTGAGAGAGAATCAGACAAACTTTTACTGTCAAGCTGGTGTTAAGAATCAGTTTATGATCTGTACCTACCATCTAGTGGTAAAACTCTAAATTGCATTGAAAGTCAGGTTTTCAAGCCATCTAGTGGCCATGACTGTATTTTACGAATGGGGGGGAGGGACCTGAGGGCTGGTACTTTTATTTAAAAAAAAAACAAACCCCACCATATAGTCTAGAGTTCTATATAAGCAAACATGTTTCCTCATAGAAATATAAAAAACAGCATGTGCTGGAAGTGGTACATTGTAGGAGTAAAATAGTGATTCATATAGATAAAAATGACAGCAGAATGAATAGTAAATACATCTTTAGTAGAAGCTGTCGCTGACATTATCTGCCTATGATTCATGTAAAAAATTAGACATGGGAGTTCAGTAGCATCTTTTTATGCTGTAAAATATTTGTTTCAGAAGCATTGTAGCTGAACAGCAAATCTGGACATAAATTATGTTCAATATTTTTACTTTTAATCATTTAATTGATTTTTTTCATCCAAAATATATAGCAAAATTGTACGTGTCTTTAGCTGAGCCCTCTTTAGGATCACATCTTAATGTAGACTGGTTATGCGTTGAATTCCACATTCAAATAGATTATCCAAAAATCAGATAGTATAAGGATAGAAATGAATAAATATGAGAGAGAGCCAGGATTAGTAATGTTGAAGAACATGGCAGTAGTTTGGAACAATAAATTAATCCATCAGACCAGATTATGCCACGTTTCTACCGATATTTGGACATAGTTGTAAAGGGAAATGCTGAGCTTAAGGAGTATAAATGAATAACAAGAAAAAAGTGTCATGCAATGAGGCTTTATGGCACATGGTAGAAATTGTGGGGATGTCAAGGGAGATATTCCTAATTGTTCTTAAGTGTGTATTTCTGGTATCCGAGAGCTTAAGAAGAGTGGCTAGTTCTTGTTCGAGTAGTGTCCCTGTGGGTGCTCCACTTGAGGTGCACGTGCACCCCATGTGCCTTCAATCAGAGTTTTTTGGCAGCAGTACTTGTTTGGTCTGCCCATGCACCTCAGGCATCCTCTTGGCCTGTACTGACGGTATTTAGAACTGCGATAGCTGAACTGCCCTGAGTTCCTTCTCAACCATGCTTGCCAAAGATGGAATGTGCATAGTACTCAGTACTTGTTCTTAATATTTTCTTTTTATAATAGCTTTTCTCTTAGTTTGTTAGTGTTTTGTTTCTTTTGGGGGGTCTTTTTTCCATTGCTTGAGGCTTTTGCCTCCTACCGCCATGCCCCCCCAGTATAGGGTAAACCCCTGTTTGAAGAAACCTGTTTTTATTTGGGGGCATGCCTAAGTCCCCAAGCTTCTAACATTGCCTCATTTGCTGGGAATTCTTCCCGGTTAGCGATGGCACCTTGCACTGTCTCCTGTCTTCAGGGATTCACACATGCTTTCATAGTGCAAAATCTGCTTTAGTTTTAAGAGCTGCTCCAGAGGGGGCAGGGAGATTAACTTCATCTCCTTATGATGAGACGCTCCCTTTGTCCAGTGTCCGATCCAGCCCTGGAGACCACATCCCCCACCTCACCCAGTACAGTGGCTTCCAAGCGACCATTGTTCCCCATCAGCCTCTGGGAGACCTACAGATGACATGGGAAAGACTTCTGCCTAGAGCAGTGGTTCCCAAACTTTAACAACCCGTGAACCCCTTTCATTAAAATGTCCAGTCTCGCAAACCCCCTCCTAAAAATGAATATTTCCAGGGATTTTTCTCCTTTACCTGAGTATAAATTAGAAAAGCAGTGATCTTGGAAATATAAAATTGGTTTTTAGGACATGGCTGATTACACACTATGTATTATTAATTATTTATCGTGACAGTATTTTTATTACATTATGAAAACAGCAACACTCTTCCAAGATCTCACTTTCGTCGCTTGTATCACTTTGAATAAGCCTGTTATAATATAAGGGTCATAGGTTTCATCAAGGAGTATCAGAGGTGAAATAGCATGATGGGATTTAAGAAGCCAACTCACAGTTCCTCCTACACAAGCATTCAAATCTTGAACAGTCCAAGCAAACAATGCTCGTTACAACAAAGCTTAAACTTGTTCTTAAAATGATTATGAAGAACAACACTAGCTGCCTATTTAATTTTAAAAACAGCAAAAAATATTCACCTCCCTTTGCATTTCTTATAAGGAATCTTGAAGTTTAAATTTCAGTGTGATCGATTATGCTTGCTTTCATCTGCTTAGCTCTTGGAAGTCCAGGGGCTCTGGGCTGCTGGCCCTGGAGTTCCTAGGGACAACTCTGTCCACCATTAAGGATTTTTTTCCCCGAGAACCCCTGTAACATTTTGCGAACCCGCACACAACTGCACCCAGTGCTGCAGGAGTTTAGGTTTTCCAGGGATTTGCTTGTCTTCAATGAACTTGTCTCCTTTATTGATCTCTGTCAGACCCCCAGTACTGCAACCTCCATTACCTCACAAGTGACGGGTAAAAATATGGAGATATACCTATCTCATAGAGCTGGAAGGGACCCTGAAAGGTCATTAAGCCCAGCCCGCTGCCTTCACTAGCAGGACCAAGTACTGATTTTGCCCCAGATCCCTAAGTGGCCCCCTCAAGGATTGAACTTTCAACCCTGGGTTTAGCAGGCCAATGCTCAAACCACTGAGCTGTCCTTCCCACCCAGGGAATACTACCTGATTCCCCAGTACCCATGCACACAAAGAGACAAACCATCATTCCTCCCTTGTGCCTCCATGAAACTGTGTGGATGAGAGCTCTTCAGACTCTGATTTTGTTCAAGGCTCTTAAGATTCCTACCTAGACCACCCTCTCCTGAATTTGCTTCATTGAGGGGTACTTGTAGGCTTGGGAGACCTCTATGTGCTCAGCACCCTCTTTGGTACAATCAGTCCTGGATGCCTCTCCAGTTCCGTTGTTGCTCCTCTATGGCCCTATTAGGACCCTTGGGCTGTTTATCAACAACAGTTCTCCAAGGTCGCAGGAAATGCCAGTGTCAGCACTCAGTCGATTCCCTCCATTCCCCCAGAACAATCTACACCACTGGAGGAGAAGGTTGAGGGTCAAGAAGGAGAGCTGATAGAGGCAGCCCCAGAGACTATTATTTCATCATCCTCCCAAGATTAAGTTGTTATGCCATCTCTGTTCCATAGGTGACTTGAAATAATTTCAGGAGTTGATACAAAGAGTAGCAGATGCTCTTCATATGTCATTAGAAGGATTACCGGAGACTCAGCACACATTGCTGGTTGTTCTTCACACACCATCTTCAACACAAGTAGCCCTTCCGGTAAACCAAGTTTTGTTAGAGCCTGCCAAGACAATTTGGGAGACACCTCCCCCCCCGCCCCACCACTGGCTCCCTGAACAGCTGAGAGAGCAGACACAGTACTACATTTTGGCTAGTGGTTCAGACTACCTTCCCATTTTGCCCCAAACTCCTTAGTTGTGGATTCAGTAATGAATCCACAGTCCCAAATGATAAAAGCCAAAAGTGCAAAGACTTTGGTTGCAAAAGTTAGTTGTCTGCCACCCTGCAATGCAAAATTGCTAATTGCCAGGTTATTGACAAACCATAACTACATTAACTATTCAAAATTTAATTCCTTTATTGAACATCTCCTTCAAAAGCAGAGGGAACATCTTCACGCTCTCATCACAGAGGGAAAATTTCTTGCAAGGACATCTTTGGGAGCTTCTCTTGATTCTGCAACACAGCAGCCCACGCTGTCTTCACAGCTGTAGTTCTGTGTCCAGCGTTGTGGCTGCAGTCTTCAGGATTTCCACATGAAGTCCAGAACACTGTAGAGGACCTCCCCCGTGATTGTCTTAACTTATTCAAGTCCACAATGATTTCCTGCATTTGTTGAAGGAGTATAGGGCCACCTTTTGGTGGTTGGGCATATTTAGGCCTGTAAACAAGGAGATTTAGTTTGGTTTCAGACAGCTCAGTTTCCCATCTCTACCATAGGATGCTGGAGCCACCTAAAACAAAAAAAATTCAGAATGCAGAAGTGTAAGTTCTTGATCATTGCACCTGAATTTGATGCAACAGCCTTCATCTACAAAGTTTTCATTCTGACCACAAATATCTCCATTATCCAGATCTGATGCTGTACATCCGTGCCCTCTCAATCCTCTCACTTTTGGGGATCATCAAATTACCTCCAGCAAATGGATTTTGGAGGTTATAACATTGGGCTGTTCCATCCATTTTTAGGACCCTATCAGTATAGGCTTCTCCCTTGAATTCTCTACCGTCCTCACACAGCTTCGCCAATGGTGAATAATAATCTTCTTCGAGTGATTGCATGTGTCCATTCCAGTGTAGGTGTGTGTGCGTCCCTAGCATAGTTAGCATATCCTTTGGGTCTGCTCTAGCACCCCCTGGTGTTACATACTCACAGCATCTGTATAAAGGGCCCTGCCGAGCCCACGCCCCTTCAGTTCCTCCTTACTGCCCATGACGGCTGCTGGCACCCTCGTTGCCTAGGCAATGCTTCTCTTAGTGGATTTTCTGTCAATTTTAGTGTAAATAGTTGTTATAGTTTTTAGTTATTAGTGGAGTTTTAGTAGTTCTATATAGTTTGGGCTCCTCCGCTCTTAGATAGTGGAGCTGTCCACTGTCCTGGTGCTGAGGCTTGCCTTGGTCACTGGGGTTCAGGCCTTGCGCTTCATACAATAAGTCTATGCCTTTGGGCGACCTGCACTTGGTCTGTCTCAAGTGCTTAGGGAAAGCTCATAAGAAAGTCCACTGCCAAATTTGCAAGGAGTTCAAGTCCCGGACTCAGAAGGAGTGAGTTGCTCGATTTTTTTTTTAATTTTTTTTTGGAAGGTCCTCCTTGTGGAGGCATCCCTTAGTCTGGCCTCAGAGCTGTGTTCGGAGTCGGCACCAAGTGCCTTGACCTTCATGCAGAGCGCTCCTCCATCTTAGGTCTCCTGGCATCGATCATCTTCCCCAGTGCCCAAGAAAAAACATGTCCAGCAGTCCTCTGTGATTCCTGTTCAAAGGATAGAGTTCATGGGGGCAGTACTTGACTTGATGCAAGCAAGGGCTCTACTTCTGGACAAATGGTTCCTCTTGTTTGTATCCCTGATAAGATCTCTCCAAAGTCATTGGATGATTGTGCAAAAGTGCCAGAGCCTTATAGGTTACGTGGAGTCATGCACATACATAGTGCAACATGCAAGACTAAGACTCTGACCTCTACAAGCCTGGCTAGCCACAGTCTACTCCTTGTCTTGCCATCACCTGACCTCTGTGCTCATGGTTCTGGTACAGGTCCTAGAGTTGCTGACATGATGGCTGCACAGCCACATGGTATGTGCAGGTGTAGCCTTCTCAAAACCCTAGCCATCCTTGTCTCTGGTAAGCAACACATCAGCCCTTGGCTGGGGAGCCCACTTGGTGTCCCTCAGATCTCTAGGTCTTTGAACTCCAAGAAGAGCTCTTCCTGCACATCAATGTCAGGGAGCTCAGGGCCTGCCAGGCATTTCTACCCGACCTGACACACACATCTATTTCGATCCTCATGGACAATATGACTGCTATGTTCTCCATAAACAGGCAGGGGGTCATGTGCATTCTTCTGTCTCCCACCCCAACCAGGAAGCAATCAGCCTGTGGGAGCTCTGTGTCAATCACTCTGTCAATCTAGGGGCATCTTGCCTTCCCAGGACTCAGAACCAGCTAGCAAATTGCCTCAGCAGACCTTTCTTCTTTAACTACGAATGGTCTCTGTCTAGACATTGAGGAATATCTTTCAAGAGTGTGTGTCGGGGGGACTCTTTTTGTTGCATGAGTCCAAATGAGCCTATGGGTCACTGCCAATTCATGCCTGCAGGCACTGCCAATTCGTTCCTCAGGCACATGGCAGCATGAGCTTTTGTAACTGTTCGTGCCTGTTTACATTTACTCTGCTTTCAGGATAGTTTATACCCTTAACAGAGACACTCTGAACAAGTTGCTCTCTGTCCTCAGCCATGTGCTAATTTCTCTCAACTAGTGGAAGAATCTGAACAAGGTATGCTCAGGAGTTCCCTTCGGCCACCTCTCTCCCATTTTCACAATAGTTTTGGATGCATCACACAGGACCACACTGTCCAGGGCACATGGTCCACCAAGGAGTCTGCCCTACATATCAACTTTCTGGAGCTCAGGCCTGTAAGATGCTTCCCACCATTTCCTCCCTATGGCACAGTCCTGGACTCGACAATGGCCAGAGCTTTCCTACCTCAGGTGAGGCTTCATACAACGCCGAGCTTTATTGTAGACTTAAAGGCTCATCCGCTCACCACAATGAGAAACTGTTCAGGGCTACTCAGTAACATGTCAGAGTGCACTTAAGTAGTCCATTACGCCAGACTGCATTTCAGACTTCTGCAAGGCTGGTTGGCTGAGGTGCACTCATCAATGAGGCACCACATAGACATGTTAGTGCACATACCAAATTGAATCCAATCTGCCTTAGATTGGAGGATGGATCTGGCCCATGTCTGAGGAATTTCCCTCTATCTTGTCTCAACTATCTTTTACCTTAGTCACAGATGTCTCGGACCTGGGATGGGAAGCTCAATTGGGATCCCTGCAGATGCAAGGTTTCTGGTCTCTTCCAGATTTGTGTCTCAACTCCCTGATATTTGTGTAGCTATCTGATTAGTTTGCATGGTGTCCCTTTTGCTGATGCAGAGAAGGAACATGTTGGTGCTGACTGACAATACCATGGTCATATTTTATGTAAACAGATGGATGGTGGGATGTCCAGTCCTCATTACTTTGCCCCAAAGTTATTCTGTTTTGTCCGCATTGCCAGCTCTATAGTTTTGAAAGCAGCCCACCTCCCAGGGGCTCAGAATAGGCTTGCAGATTGCCTTAGCATGTTGTTTATCACGACGAGTGGTCCCTTCACCCAGATGTAGTAAGGTCCATTTTCCAGCTCTGGAACACCCCAAGTGGATCTGTTTACAAGAAGACAACAGAAAACATCATTAGTTTTGCTTCTGGGCAGGTTAATTAATGGATATTTTTCCACTGCAGTGGTCAGGGGTTCTACTGTACGCTTCTTCCTCCCCCTTTCTGCGCAGAGCTCTGTGCCAGGTCAAGCAGGACAAGACCCATGTTATACTGATGATTTTGGTATGGCCCATCAGCATTGTTTTTCAGAGTTCTTGGACTTTTCCATCAGTCCACCATTGTCACTCCTGCTTCACACAGACTTGATTTCACAGATTTGTGGTCATTACCTCCACCCCAGTCGTCAGGCCCTCCATCTGACAACCTGGAATCTGTGTGTTTAACCTTTAGCAGAGAAGTCCTGCACTAGAGAAGTTCAAGATGTGCTGCCGAATAGTGGAAAATCATCAACTAGAATCTGGCTAAATGGAACAGATTTTCAGTCTGGTCCAGACTGGAAGGGGTTTGCCTGGTTCTTGCTTCTATTCAGCATGTGCTGTACTATCTTCTGTCTCTAAAATATCAAGGATTGGCAGTTAGCTTGGTCGACATCTAGAGGCTATATCAGCATTTCGTCCACCTGTTGATAACCGTTCTTTTCCAACCCAATGACTGTAAGATTTTTCAAGAGTTTGGACTGACTATTTCCACAGGTATAGAACCCCATTCCTTTATGGAGCCTGAATCTAGTCTTAACAAAGCTGATGGGCGTCTCTCTTCCCCGCTCCCCTCCCCCACCCTTCCCTCCCACAGTGACCTATCTGTTGCACCTTTTGATGAAGCTGACATTTTTAATAGCCATTATGTCTGTTAGGGGGCTTATTCCTTCACCCTCTCACTTCCCTGGTCCTTCTCACATGAACAGAGAGCAACAATACCCGAAGTCCAAAGGCGCAAACAATTTGAGGTTTATTGGGGTGAACTTCCAGCAAGCATAATTCCAGTTTCCTTCCTTAGTGTCCCCCTTCCCAGCTCTGACACCACAGAGCCTTGCCCGTGTCCCTGTTCCCATCCCCTGTTCCCATTTCTCCTCTTTAGCAAAACATGATCCCAATTCCCCCACCCCCATCCCCAGTCCTTGTTCCTATTTCCCCCTTACTTCCTGATTGACTGCAGACTATATAGTAAAACTTGAGCTCTGCTTAGCTATACCATAACCAATCATTTTACTGAAATTTAACTAACCAATCCTAACATATTGTAACATGGTTATTTAACCAGTTATATCCCACCACCTTAATTGGTTTACACCCAACAAAATGAATTATACAGCAGGCAGAAACAATCACAGAACCAGAGATTATACAGACAAACAATAGGGAAGTGGAGACTACAGTGACAGAACAATACAGAAATGAGGATTTCACATCCTAGCTATTGATAGGTGAGTTCTTTTCAGACAGGATGCTATCAAACTAAGTTTCCTTTTACATCTTCTAGGCTCTTCCCTTTCTCTGGCGGTGATAGAAATATCAGGACAGGATTGTATTCGTAACAGCCCAATAGCACCTTATTTCAATGTGACTGGTTTGGAATGTGAGGATGTGAGCATACACTTCCCAGCTTATGGCTGGCCTCTGCTGCTTAGCTAAAGGCCTTAGCCTAAGAACCAGGCCTTACACTGTCACAGTAAGAGAAGGCCATTACACAGACAGACAGTGATTTTGATTGTTTCTTTTATACCTCTATAACTAGCTAAGTGATAAGAATGCACCTAAATTCTTAAAGTATAGGCCTTTCCAGACAGACCTGAATATCTATATCCTAACAATGTCATCCAGGAGAGTGGTGGAGTTGAGGATGCTAATATCAGATCCGGCATATATGATTTTCTATGCAGAGAAGTCTGTTTTGTCATCACCCAAGATTTCTTATGAAAGTGGTCTCCACTTTTCACATTAACTAAGCAATTTTCTTAATGACCTTCTTTCCAAAGACTCGTGATAATACGGGGGAGGAGAAACTGCATACTCTGGATGTTCGAAGAGCTTTAGTGTTCTATCTGGAATGGACTAAACCTTTTATGTCTTCAACTCAATTGTTCATTGCATTTGTGGACAGAATGCAGGCCAGTCCTGTTTCCACTCACTGGATTTCTTCTTGGATATCCAGTTGAACTTTTCAGTTACAAGTTGGCTAACATGAATCTGCCAGCTACCGTTGGGTCAATCAACTAGGTCCCAAGCAACCTCCATGACTTTTTTGGCCAGCGTTCTGGACATTGATGAAGCGGCAACCTGGTCATCATGTCATGTTTTGGCTTTCACTACACTACCTCTCAGCGACCTAGAAATGGTGCTAAATTTGGACCAATGGTTCTCCAGTCCCTCTTTAAAATATACTCTGAACCCACTTCCAGTTGGAACTGCTTGTGAGCAGCTCCTTATAGTAGAATGGACATGTTCAGTCACTCAAAAAAGAAACTGTTACTAACCTTTCTGTAACTGTTGGAGATGTTGTATGTGTCCATTCTACAACCTGCCCACCTTCCCCTTTCTATTGGCGTCTTCCACTAGGAAGGAACTGAGGGGCGGGGGATTGTAGATGGCTCCACCCTTTATGCCTGAGCTCTGTGCACAAGGCACCAGAGGGTGCTTGAGCCACTCCAACTGGTACCACTAAAGGAAAAATTTTCTGAGAACCGTCAATTGGAGTATGCACGCACTTGCAGTGGAATGGACATGTGTAACGTATCTCGAAGAACAGCTGTTATGGGAGGGTAAGTAACTTCCTTTTGTTTTGTTTTTTCAAGGGAAACCTGTCTGATCTGTTTCTTTACCAGTTCTCCCACCCTGCTGTAGTTGCTTGGAAGACTTCTTTGTCCTAATTTTGGCCCCTACATTATTTAGTACAGTAATAATGAGAAGGAATGGTTGAGAATCTGAGTAATGGTGTATTTTCATGTGCTCATTTCTCCTTGAGCAATTTTATAGTCTCTTTATACAGCAAGGATTTTTGTATAGGATACTGAAGTATACACAGAAGAGTAAAATGAAAATGAAACAACTTCATGAAAAATTGCTGATATCCCTTTTCTCTTTGGTCTGCGGATGTGATCCCTTGATACTTTTAGCCTGGACCTTGGCTCATAGGTTAACGCATCACTATTTAACCTAAACATCTGGCCCCCCTCTAATATAAATGTCTACTAATGTACTATTTCAAAGAAAGATGCAGATAGAAATGGCAATCTTAACCCATTGCCCATTTTTGTGAGAATCCTCTTAGGATGGCTCATTATTATACTACTATAATTTTATGAGTCTGGGCTTGGAATTGAGCACTAATATATCAGGTGTTCAATAGTAGAGTGGAATATTTTTTTTTTAGTCTTCATTTTGAAATCCAAAGACTTTGGTAGGTGTTAATTTTGTAGGAGCTTTAAGTGAAAGTTTTAGCTGTTCTTTATCTTTAGAATAAATAGATAAGTATCTATTATTCAAAAATTTAAACAGTATAAAAAGTTAATGTATACACCTGCCAAGTATCAACTCTTGGATGTAAATACTGGAATAACACATTTGTATGTATTAACAATGGGCATATTGACATGTGAATTGGCTAAAATAAAACTTTAAATGTCAGATATGCAGGAAGGCATCTTTAGTTTTGCTTCAGCTCTTCAATGTTGAATGAAGCACATGTGCATTGTAGTGATGCATCATGCTCCTTGGAGGCTGCTGCTGCTGTTTTAAAAAAACGGATTCCAGTGTTGTCATTGCAGGTAAATTAAAAAATGTTTAATTCTGAGAGCATGACTTTAACAAAAGCCAAGAAATTCGAATAAGACAGGCAGTCTGTACTTAACTTTAATGTCACAGAGGCCGTGTCTGCAGGAGTGTGAGGGATAGAGAACTGCAAGTTCAGAGGACATTAACATGCAGCTATGTCTTGAAGTCAGTTGAGGGTTGCCTTGCCCCTTGCTTTATGGGTAATTTCAGCATATTACTCTGAAGTCTAATGGTGTTCTTACTCTACTTACAGACTAGTTTTAAACATTAATACAAAAAGTTTTCTTTGAATCTTTTTTTAATAGTGCAAGTTTAGTAGACAATTACACATTAATAGTTTTTTTTTTCATGTTTTATAAATAGCCAAAAACTATTTTGGGGAAAAATGGCTTTAAAACTGCTGCAGAGACCTTAGCTAAAGTAATAGTTTAAGGCCAGGAGAGAAGACCCCTAGATCATCTAGTCTGACCTCCTGTGTATTACAGGCCACCAAAACCACCCTAAACCCTCACTAAACCCAACAAACAAAACTAGACCAAAGTGTTACAGCCCAAAGGAGACTAAAATATTGTATGCTCAATTAAGAGACTAGGCAGGACCCAGGTGCGCCAATGCCTGAGCCCCCTGCGATGGCAGGAATTAATTGAGATATACCCAGATAATGGGGGTCAACTATCTGAATTCCATGCTGCAAGAAGAAGGCGAAAACGTTCCATGGTCACTGCCAGTCCCACATATAGTGATCAGTTAGACCCTGAACATGTGGGGTGGGGGAAACTGGTGCCACTTCAGAGCACTCATCCAGCATCCTTCAGAGTAAGGAGACCAAAACAAACAACAACAAAAAGCAGAATATACTGGCAGTAGGGATTGGAACCCCTTCCTTGCCCTGTAGCTGACTGGCTGAAGCCCTGAAGCACAAGATTTTAGTGCTGCGGAACCAGGTGTCATGTCATTGCAAGCAACCCAGTGATATGACCCTGTTCATAAATTTGTTCATCTTTCTTAAAAGTATTTACGTTGTTTGTCTGCACAGCTTCTAGTGGAAGGCTGTTCCAGATCACGTTTTGCCTCTTTTGCAGCTGCATCCCATTGGTGACTCATTGACATCCTATGATCGACCAGTACCCCAAGTCTTCTCCTGTTACTTCCAACTGATGAGCCCCCAGCTAGTAGCAGAGATTATTAGGCACTAAGTGCATGATCTTGCACTTTATGCTATTTGAATTTCAGTCCATTTCTGTTACTCCAGGTTTCATGGTCATCAATGCTTCCTGACCTTGTACCATCAGCAAATGACAGTATCCCTGTCATTTCTGTAAATTTTGTCTGACCAATCTTTATAAAGTCAGTATGCATTTCTTTATAAATCATGACTTTTTGGATTATGTATACTCATCTGAATATGAATCCAAATAATTTTCCAAGTAGACTTGGAGCCCTGGATACAAGCTCCTGAATATGCACTAAAGGTATAAATATTTATAAGTGTTCTGCAGTTGTGTATCACTTAATCTCACTTCTTGTGTTCTACTCTAGAAATGTTATTGCCATTTAGATTGTGCTTGTGTATATTCTTTTAAAGCTTAACATTTCAATGGTTGATATTACTGTTGGTTCTTTAAGTAGTTAATGTTTTTGCAGTTCAAATCATTGAATTGTTTTTTAATTTTTAGTTTTCTTTGATGTATTAGATTTTTTTCTTCAGAATGTGTCCCCCAACATAGATAAAAGTTAAGTTGTCATCAAAGCTGTTTTAAAGATGTGAGGGATAATCATACCACTAATGCTTGCAAATATTACTCTTGCTTGATTCTCTCAGAAAATCTATATTAGAGAGAGCAACTACATTGCCTTTGTTATGAATTTAGGAGCTTCTGAGCCTCAGTTTCTCAGATCAACAGCCAAACTTTCTAAAGAGCAAAAGAGGAGTTTTATTAGTATTGATAAATACAAGTTCCAGCTTCTTGTGGGCGGTTTCGCTGCCAGAATCCATCACACTTCTCTCTTCTGTCAATTTTGATATTGAGATTTGAGCCTGTGCAATTTAAAAAACAAAAAACAAATCCTACCAAACCAAAAAACGAAACCCACAATTTCCCCCCCGGAAGAGGGTCTGAGGGGGAGAATAAACATGTATTAGATGTTAGTCTGGTGATTTAGTGTACTGCTAAAAGAGACTCAGATGGTGGTGGGGATAGTATAACAATCGGTGTAGAACAGAATGGAAAGGGAGTAGAGTAGAGCTCCTTTGGCACTGAAAATATTAGTGGTATTTTAACTGCTGACACTTTGAGGCTTATGACTTTTTTTTTTTTTTTTTAAAACCTTGTGCATCCTCTGTTGCATGCAGTTCTTCTCAGTGAAGTTGTCCTGTTCCCAAGCCCTTAAGGACACAGAAGGCCATGTTTGACCCAAATAGGATCATAATAGGAAGTGGCAAAAAAGTTTCTTCATAATTTTTCTTGAGTGCCAGAGAGATGTTACTTGTAAAGGTTTTTTTAAATGTGGCAACTTATGTTGCTGACTCTGAGTTCTTAAGGTATATTCAGCTGTTTGAATACTGAGTGAAGTGGTAGTGTTTTTTGGCAAATCTTGGATGGACAGTCTTGGAGACTGAAATCTTTCCATGGTACAGTACAGTATGAGCCGCAGCGGTGACAGCTGCTCTGCTAATAGGCTTCAATCATATTTTGAAACATCCTTCTAATGAGAGCGAAGAACCTAGAACTCCTTTTTGTCCCTTACACAGTGGTGCCTCCTAGCCCACAAGATAGTGTATTCTATATAGAGGACCAAAGAGGGGCTGCATTGCAACCTGTCCCCAGGTTGGCAGAGGGTAGAGTAATTCCATCTTTCCCATCAACTTAAATCTGTGCACAATCCTCTTTATGCAAGACATGGCAGTTGGGAGGTACAACCCTAGAGGGTAACTAAACTGTAAGTGAGAAACAGCATGGGCTTTATATAGCACTAGTAATGCCAGAAAAACTTAATCTTTTTTTAAATCAAACTACAGAATTAGTGGAAGAAAGGCAACAGATGTTGCTGAACTTCAGAAATCCATCTTATGATACTTACTTGAAAATTTCATATTATCTGGAGTCTAGGAGGAATGTTATTTAGAAATGAAAACTGGCAAGAAGTGAAGACTACAAAGGTTTAAAAAAAAATTGCACTTAGTCAGGAAATTAATGCTGAACACTGCCTCTAATCAGGATAGGGCTTTGTGTGCAAAAATAAGTTTGGTGGTGTGGTGTGTTTTTGTTTTGTTTTTGAACTTGCAAGTTTTTAAATGGTAATCACGTACATTGAAAACTGTTTCCACAGCCTTGTTATAACCTTGGTAAAGACTTGAGGGCTTTCAGGACAGATTTCTGGGTTGAATTCAATTTCACTTCATGTGTGCATTTCACATATAAAGTAAACAAAATGTAATGATAAATAGGTTCCACTACAGTAGATAACAAGAGTGCTTTATATAATAAAACTAAGGGTATGTCCCCCCCCTCCCCTTATTGGTATGCTTGCGAGATTCTTTAACCTTGATGCATGTTTGATAAAATAACTTTGAACTTCTGTCATTTTCCCTTCAAAATGTTTAGGCAATTCTATATCAAGAAGGGAAATTTTTGTCATACTTAAGTTTCACTTGAGTTTTCGCAAGTGAGTGCACAGAAGTTTGTAATAGCTTGAAAGTAAGCTCTTTATTTTTGAAGTAGAACATCCACAACTTTTGATATTTATTTTTTGTCAGTTAAACTATTTTCCTTGGAGAGATTTTTATACAATTCTTTAGACCAGTTTTTTTAAAAAATGCTTAAGAATTCCAAGATGTACTGATATCTAGCTCTATCGTACTATACTATAGAAGTGCTATTTAATTATTATTGTTCACTATTGAGTGCAAGAGTCTGCACTTAATACCAAATAATTTGCTGTCTAAATAACTCCTCCCATTGAAAAACCTATTCTTTTCAAGAAAGAGTAATAAAGTAAAAGGGCTTTGATCAATGTAGTTGTAAGAGTGAGTGTCAAAAGTATTAATTTTATTTTGTAAAGCACCTTTTGTGTTTCACAATTGTGTTCAGAGTACAAATAGCAGCAAACTAGCGAGATTGACTGCACAAATGATATAGTGCTAAAATGAATGTCACCAGTCTATAAAGAAAGCAGGATATAAGTACGTTAGTGAAAGAGTAGCTGAACTAACTGAAAGAGGTGTGGTCTGTATTGTAGAGTTAATTGATTTTTCAGTGAGAGCACCCAATGCAGGAACACCTGGGCAGTGTTCCTGGAGCCCAAGGCCTTGTGAGAAGGAGCATGTCAGAAGAGCAGTAGCTGCTTTATCAACTTTTGCCTGTCTAGATACTGTCATGGACCCACATCAGTACTGTGATGCGGCAAGGAGGTGCCAATGGGGCCTGTTGTGCTGGTGGGGAGAGCTGGTCCCTTGACAGTGGGGCTTGGCACGTCTCTGGTCAGTACCCATAACAGACATTCCCATTGAACAGCATAATGGGCAGCTGTTTCCCACTGTCTAGCACATGGCCCAGACCTGCTCTTCTAGCTGTACCCCTTTATTGCCCTAGGGGATTCTGTGGGGAAGAGTCACCCTGATGTGTTTTTACTCTGTCCTGCCAATGAAGTTACTGCAATTGTAACTTTGCAATTGTAACGTACGTCACAGCAAATGCTTGAAAGGATTGTCTTTAACAAAGATAGCACCTGCAGCTCATCAACTCAGCTTTGCCTTGTGACCATGACCTGTTCAGGGCAGAGAGTACTCCTTGCCTGTTGTCCCTATGCAGGAGGTTGCTTTAACCCTTACGGGACAGGAGTCAGTTTTGCCACTGAATCTGTTTGAGGGGAGGAGGAGCAAATATTGAGAGGACTGGAGAGGGAAAGAGCCCCCTGAGGGGTCTTAGTGTTGGGGAAGGCAGGGACTCCTGAGCACAGAGACCTTAATCTAACCCTGGACTGGGGGTGCAAGGACCTGCCTTATGGAAAGGGCGGGCCGAGATCACAGACCCTTCCTGGATCTTGGGCTACTGTATATCTCGAACATTGGTGTTGGGGGGACTAAAAGTAGGGAAAAAAACATATGCAATTACCTCCAGTGTATTCAAATATCCAGAAACCAAGCATTTGAAGTGCTGCTTTTCTGACGAACATTAACTGTAGCTCCAGTCAGCTAAGTTACAGTGAAAAGAATATTGTTTTACACTGGATTTCATTTATAGCTAGAAATTCTGACTACTGAAAGACAGCTCCCTTTGGAATATAAATGTACTAGACAGTAATCAGGAGGGGACAAACTCAGCTCACCAGGGCCGGCTCCAGACCCCAGTGCGCCAAGCAGGCGCGTGGGGCGGCATTGTCAGGGCAGGGCGGCATTTGGCTCCGGCGGACCTTCCGCAGTCATGCCTGCGGGAGGTCCACCGGAGCCCCAGGAGGAGCGGCCCTGCCGCAGACATGACTGCGGAGGCTCCCCTCTTCCCGCGGCTCCCCTTGAGCTCCCACAGGCATGACTGCGGCGGGTGCGCTGGTCCCGGGGCTCGGACGGAGCTCCCGCAGGCATGCCTGCGGATGCTCTGCCGGAGCCGCGGGACCACGGGACCGTCCACAGACACTCCTGCCCTGGCCGCGGGACCGGGGAAGGGCGGTGCGAGCGGCGCAGCGCGCCGCCCTGCTTGGGGGTGGCGGAATTTCTAGAGCCGCCCCTGCAGCTCACATCAGCCCTGTATGGCTAAGTCATTGAAGCTTACAGCTAGATATTTGTAAGGAGATTTTACTGATCTCCCTTTCTTTAAGCTAATCAAGCATTCTGGCAGACCAACTTAGCCTCTGTAGTGTCTCCCAGGTGGTTGATGAATCAGGAAATAAGACACAGAATGTCTGTGCTGCAGATAGGGCCATGCCTCCCAGCCCAGGTAGACAGATATGTACTACCTTTGTTTGCACTAACATGCTAAAATAGTTACAAGGATGCTGCAGTGCAGGCAGTGACACAGGCTACCCACCCAGGTACGTACCCATGGACTTAGGCAGGTTTGTACTCAGGCAAATAGCTTATGCTGCAGCATCCGCACTGTTCTTTTTCACACACAAGCTTGAGCAGAGGTTGCATGTATCTGTCTACCAGGCTCGGAAATTATGCTCTCAACTGCAGTGTAGCCAATACCCTTTGATCTCTTCAGTTTCCTATTGTCTCATCCACTCCAGAACTCTTTAATCTTTCTTGTCCTACTCCTCTCTAAGTGTTCTGGTCTCTTTAAGAAAAGAAAAACGCAAAAAGCTTCCAGTTACTCCCACGGCTTGGAGACCATTTTACTGAGAATTCGTGCACTTTGTCCATCACATACAAGCTGATGTCCGCACAGACACGATCATTCTCACTTGCTGACTGCTGCTAAAAATGTAAAAGGCCAATCATTGAGAACTTGTATGAAGAATGAGATTGGTCTGTTAGTGAGAGCAGTATGGAAAATTTTAAGCACAGTGGTATTTGTTTGACTTCCCATGAAAATGAGAGATGTTATCAAAATGTATCCCCTTTACCTGAATAATATATTGCAGATTGTATTATACCACCAAGTCCTGGTATCAGATTTCATTGATACCAAATCATGGTGATCAGAGTCCTGTTTTTGTAATGTCAGCCTCCCAATAGATCTTTTTTCATCTTATCAATTTATAGTGCAAAATAAATATAATTTTTTATCCAGACTAGGCAAATCTCTGCATAGAATCACTCAAGTGTTTGTAATTGCATTTTCCTTATTGTTAGAGCTATGAAAAGCGTAGCAAGATTAAGACACATGTATCGCTTCATGTATTTATCTAATTCATAGTGCTTATTTGATCATTCCTGTGGTTCTATAGCTTCCAGTCAAAGTTCTGTGGAGGATATAACACTTTTTTAAAGAGGGAATCTACTTTTATTTGGTTTTCTTCTCTGTTTTAAAATAGCTGGTTGATGGATATTAACTAGTGTACTTTTTAAGATGTGTATATACACCTAAATTTCTGAAGGATACAATTTATTATCTGAAATAGTAATAGGGATCAATAATCTTGCTTATTAGTACATTAAAGTAAATTAGTTATATTTTATATGGCTAAACGAGTGAACTGTCACTAACACAACTACTGTTTCTCTTGGTCTTAGTGGCATTTATTTTCAACTGGATTGGATTTTGTTTATCCTTCTGTATAACTAACACCATAGCAGGAAGGTATGGTGCAATCTGTGGATTTGGCCTTTCGCTGATCAAATGGATTCTCATTGTACGGGTAAGGTTCTTGATGGATATTTTGTGCCTATGTCTTTACGGAATGAAACTAGAAAAAATGATTCATGGTGTCTAGTTTCTTTAAATACAGTTTAAACTGATGTATTGACTTTTATTAGATGTTCTAATATTTTAAGTTAATGCAATAAATATTTACTAATGTGGAAATTGCAACATTTTGTCAGTGAACTGGATTGTTTTAATTCCCTTAACAGCTTTTACTGTCTTCTAATATGTAGATTCCTGAATGTTGTTACTTTTTATCTGCTGTAATAGTTTTACCTTGTTACGTGTCTATTTCTGTCAAAAAGGATTCAACTGTGAAAGATTATTTGATTTTTTGTGTAAAGGTGCATAATAAGTTTAGGTTCTTGTCTGCCATCAAATCTATCTGTACAAGAGCCTATGTAGAATATAATAGAGGACTTTTAAAAATGGTTCAGGGCCTCCTTTAATCTTTTGGGAGGTGAAGGCATCTTAAGGCATCTGTCCCCTTTCAGAATAGCTCCATTTCTGTTTTCTGTGACATTCCCCAAATCTGTCAACACAGTGACTCCACTGGCAGACCTTTGTTTTCCCACTAGGATACTTGCTTATACGTCTGTCTTTTTAGATTTTCCCCATGGATTATTTATATTAGAAGAGAATAGACTAAGAGGAGACAATATGGTAAAGTATATAAAATAATGAATAATAAAGAGGAGGTAATACAAGAACAAGGAGGCATTAAATGAAACTGAAAAGTGAAAAATTTAAAATTAAACGAACACTTAAAAAAAAAAAAAAAAAAAAAACTATGGAACTCATTACCATGCTGTTGAAGCCAAGAATTTGTCAAGATTCAAAAAAGATTTGGATGTTTTATGTGGATAACAAGAATAGCTAGAATGATACTGGAATACTGTATCCAGTTCTGTTAACATTTTTTAAAAGGATTTTGAAAAATTCAAGTGTGTGCAAAAAAGAGCTGCAAAAAATGATTTATGGACTGGAGAAAATGCCTTACCATGAGAGACTTAGAGCTCAATCTCTTTAGTTTATCAAAAAGAAGATGGAGAAGTACCTTGATTAGTGTATAAATATCTTCATGGGGAGAAAATGACACCTATGAAAGGTCTTTCTAATGTTATGCCTTTTCCCACTACAAGAAGCTGGAAACTGAAGCCAGACAAATTTAAAATAGAAAAAAGGCACGTTTTTAACAGTGAGGATTATTCACCACTGGAGCAAACTACCAAAGGAAATGGGAGATTCTCCTTCTCTTGATGTCTTCTCTGGATGCCGTTCTAGGAGATACGCTTTAGCACAGCACAAGTTACCAGGCTTGATGCAGGGTTAACTGGGAGCAATTTAATATTTTGTGATATGCAGGGCAGACCTAGATGACCTAATAGTCAATTCTGGGCTTAAGTCAGTTCTGTGAATTCATAGATTCACAGAACTCTATGAATCTGTGAAACTGCAGCACCTCTTTAGAGGCACAGCACAGAACTTTCAGCCCAATCCAAGGAAGGTGGAGGCTAAGGCATTAAGCCATCTTTTGTGCCCTCCCAGTTCTGGGCTGTTCCAGGGGCTGCAGCAGCTATTGATGTAATTCAGCCCTGGAGGATTGTCTAATTTATGACAACCTTATTTGGCTGCCTTGAATGCAGCATCATTGCCAAGAATCTCTGTAGCACTATATGCTGTGGCCTCTCCCTAATATGTCCTACCCCTCCCAGCCATGCCTCCTCTCCAGTACTTGTGAGCGGCTTCTGAGAAAGACAGCCTATAGCTGTTCCCTCACTTTCTGTGCCAGGGGAATTTTCTCTTTGCTGATTCGGGACTTTGAGTCCTTTTACGCTGCTTTGGTCCTTTTTACCTAGTGTACAAAGGCCAGGATGGTGTGTGTGTGTGTTTCAGAATCTCACCCTTGTTAGAAATTAGGAGGATCTCCTGAGACTATTCAAAATAAGCCTACTATTGGGTTTCTTGCATATGGATGGTCTGTTTACTTGGTCCTGCCTCAGTGCAGAGGGTTGGATTTGTGACCTCCTAAGGTCCCTTCCAACCTGCATTTGTATGATTCTGTGTGTCTGAAGCAACTGATGCTAACCATCTAGGAATCAATGAGATATGGATTTGAGACACTTCTATAACGGTTTCAGTTATCAACGCCCAATTCCAACACTGACTGACTCTTCCCTTGATTTTTTTTTTATGCTTTTTCTTGGAGTGAGTGAATGCTGTTAGAAACAGAAACCTTTTGTAATTAACTTTAAAGAATGAAAATTATTTTTACTCTGAAAAAAATATTAATGAAAATCATAAACTAAAACCTCACTCATCTAAATCTATAGAACTCCATTGATTTACTTCAAGTGAGGATCTAAGCACATCTTCATTTTAGTATAAGTGATGTCTGGACTTAAACATTAATTAGCTATTTTACAAAATGTGCTGGAAATGACTATATAGGCAAACTCTTGATGCATATTGTCACAACATGCTGAGTAGTGGTAGGACAGGAAATGTACAGAAAATTATTGAACTACAACTAAACAAATTATTTTTGTTCGTTTTAATAATTTTTAGAGAAGAGTTAGAGTTGGAAGTAAGAGTTAGAGTTGGAGAGATCTGAAGTAAGCTCTGGAGGCATTTGATTAGCCTTTTTTATCAGTGAAGCATGCAGTCTGGTAAAGGAAAAGATACTGGTCTCCAATACCATCACACCCTGCCCTCCAGCTGCCTGTTCATATTTCCACATCACAGAGAGGACAAGACTGTCTACCATAGTCACTAACAGGAACAGTTGAAATGCCACTTCAAGGTTCATTTAGCTGTGTTCAGTTCACTGCTGGGAACTGAATGCTGGAGCATCTAGTTTGAAAATGAAAAGACTTTTTAATGAGTTGGGGGTCTTTATGGAACTGGTATTCTTGGCAGCGATTAACAGTAGGGGGTGTACAGAAGGTCAAAAGCTCTTCTTTTGAAGGGTCAGCAGAACATCCCTGTCTGATAAGATTAAACTAATGTGGCTTTTAGTGTTAATATCTAAAGCAGCAGGCTGCTGTAGTGTGTTTGGGATGGCAGACATTGAAAGAGCTGACAGTATTCATTATAATAGAAAATGTCAGATGATTCAAATGGGTAATATGATATTTTTTTCACGAGAGCTTGAAAATCCTTTGGTTGAAAAACACAACACTGAAGCTATTTGTATATTTTACAGCTTCTCAAAATACTCATTTGCTTTTCTATAATTCCAATGCAATTTTTTATATTTAAATGTGCTAGTTCACTGTTTTTTCTTTTGTCCTAGATGCATTTAAAATATTAAATGTAATTTATATTGTGTATTACTGTGGTTAATCCTTGTCTGTTTTAGTTCTCAGACTACTTTACTGGATATTTCAATGGACAGTACTGGCTTTGGTGGATATTTCTTGTACTTGGTAAGTTTTTTTTTATAATTCAAAACAAATCTTATTTTGATGGAGAATTTCTTAAAGATGAGTTGGGTATATGTTTAAAAAATCAAAACATTACAGTAAATACTAGAAAGCTGTGTTTTTTTTTCTCCATCTATTAAAAATCTTCTTTTGTACTTTTTTCCCATTGCTTTCACCAAAGTCTTGGTTGCCGTCCTATTCCTGTGTGAATTTCTGATTGCTCTATTGATCTTCAGTTCAGAGTTCTATGCTGGAAATATTATAATTATGCAGATGTCTGTGATTTGTAACTTTTGTGTTTTAAAACAAAAATAAACAAACATGGCTGATAAGAGTATAGAGTTACACAGTTAAAACTATAAACTTAAATTAAACATGGTAGCTATAGGCGTTAATTTTCAATATCTACATGTGTAACTTGTACATATTCAGTCATTAAAGTTCTCAGAAGATTTTAAGGGATATGACAGATACTACTGTCCAAAATCAGTCTGAGTCATTAAAGTATCCTTTTTTTTGCCTTTGAAATGCATATTACATTAATCATTACTCAGTCAGGCAAGGGGGGAAGGCGTCATGCTTTTTGATCACAGTACTTTCGTTCAGTCTGTTTGTTCTTGAGCATGAAGCTAAACAGACTTTTGAGAAGTTTTCATAGATTTCTAATTTTTGCTCCTTTGTCTCTGCTTTAGTTAAATAATTATGCTGTATAAACTTACTACCACTGTAGCTTTTTCCTTATGTGAGAGTTCAGTCTATACCATTAATTTATTTTAATTCCTGCCATTTTCAAACTGGAGAAATGCATTAAAATGTGATGTTGCTGAATCAGTAGGTGGCACTCTTTCCTCTGAGATGTAAGGGACCCAGCAACAGTATGTTAGGGGCCTTGCGCTGTTGGGCGAGATGTAGAACCCAGATATTGACTGTTTATGATCATTAAAGATCCTTGGAACACTCTAGCAACTTAACATTTCCCCTTTCACTTTGTTAGCTGTGAGGGGTATTCTTCACTTTTTATCCTCAACTTGCTTTTGTTCTGTTGCGGTGTGCTGTTGGGGCCAGAAATCAATGGGAATTGCAGTTGCTGAAAATCTCTTAGCAACAGGTCTTTAAATAGCTTTAATGTTTTATGCCAGAGGTGACTGCATTTCAGCAGTGGATGAAATGATTCCTTGCACACACATAAAATAATTTTAGGTCAAAAATTTTAAATGTGGGTTCCTAAAGTAAGGACTTTTAACTCATCTTTTCCACCTATATAAGAGGAGGGTGCTTTTCAGAGGTTCTGTGCACCTGCAGCTCCCATTAATTTCAGTAACATCTTGTGGGTACTCAGGACGTCCACCAAAAAAAAAATCAGGCCACTTTTGTTTAGATGCCAGATACAAATTAAGAAGCTTAACTAAAGTCTCAAGTTTGAAAATGTTGGCCTTAATTTATAATATTTTTTGGAATCCTTTTGGGATGAAAGGCACTACCTGGCATTTAGATGTATTGAATAATTAGAATTCACACTTTCTAAAGATAGCTATGTCAGTCCAAACATTAATTTTTGTGAATATTTTAAAATTACAGTCTTTTAATATCTTGGGCTATGTATTACATTGACTGCATTCTGACCCTGTAATTTTTGTCAAGTAGAGACTCTTAACAGAACATGGAAAAGAATACTGTGAGCTTGAAGGGACATAGACATTTTTATTTTTATTTTTACTTTATTTATTTATTACTACTTTAAAAAAAACAAAACTTTCTGGTTGGAACACCATTTAAAGGGCATGATCTGTCCTTTTCTTTTAAAATCCTTTTAAAAAAAGGAAAAACAACTGAAAGTTTTTCTGCTGTCCTGCTTATATTCAGAAGGATCTTTTGGACAATACTTTGAGTAGCACCATCAAACATGCTCAGGCTCACTCATCTCCCTTCTCTTTTTTTCATGGTTTAGACGTCTGCTCCATGCATACTTCTCTTTTTTTAGGGTCTGGAGAGAAGGGTGTACTACCCACAAAAGAGTCAGACTGGCTGCTCACGAAGTACTGTCAAATACACAAAGTAAACACACTGGAAAAAAAGAATACTAATTTTTTTTAAAGAATTGCTTTGTTTCACTTCAAACCACTTCCCCCTCCCCCCCGCCCCCCCAAATATTCACTGCTGGCTACGTTTCCCAATTGGGAGAAATGCAGAACGTTGATTGAGCTTGGATCTGCTGCTCAATATACATGCTGTGCAAAAAAGAGCTTTCAGTTGTGGCTCCTTGAAAGCCATCTGCCCTCCCTTCCTGTTCTTGCACAACCCTCACAGCTGGACATGGAAGCAGTTTGTGTTCATGGTTGCAGGTTCATGCAGTAGAATGCCAGTCTAAACTTCACTTCTCTGTTCCCACAGCATTCAACTTAGTCACAAAAACATATGACCTAATCTTAGGTAGAGCTGGGTGAAATGTTTTGACTAAAACTTTTTTTCACCGAAAAATGCAGAATCCATATCAACCGAAATATTTCAAGAATTCATGTTGATTTTGGTGAATTGTTTCAGTTGAAAAAAAAATAAATGTTCATTGGACCAGAAAGATTAAGTGAGAATGATTGTTTTTAGTTCAGTTAACAAGGTACACGCTTTAGGGATTGGTGGGGAGACACCAAGGTTCCAATCCCTGCTCGAATGAATACTTAGTTTATACAAAGCAGAACAGCTGCAATGGGAGAGAGAGACACCACCACAGAATAGTCTGGTGGTTAGGGCACTCACCCGGAAGGTGGGAGACTTGGGTTCAAATCCTTGCTCTAGAATGGGAATTTGAATCTGGATCTTCCACATCCCAGGTGGGTGCCCTGATTCATTATTAGGCATGTGGAGGGCATCTCTACCTACTCAGTCTTGTAAATGTTCCCTTGTGAATTTAGCCCTTTGTTTCCAAATTTCCTTTTTGTTTTAAAGGGTTAAAAATGCCCAGAAATGAAACATTTAATTTCAGGTCAAACAAATGTTTAATTTGACCCTAAACTTTTTTTCTATTTGCTGAACACTCAGGAAAACTTTGGATTTGGGTTGTTCTGAAATTAATTTTTTCCAGAGGTTTTTGGAACTGCCAGTGAACCAAAAAACAAGTTATTCACATTACTCTACTCTCAAAGTCAACAATCTGCAAAACTTTCCCTAGCCCCTAGCACCATTTGGTGGTGGCTGGGTGAATGAGTTTACTTTTTTTAGTAGGGTGATTTCTACACAACAAAAAGCAAGAGTTCATTGGTTTGGCGGGGAGGGGGTGGAACCACAGGAAAGAAATCAGTGAGAAGGAAACAGAAGTCCTAGGCATGGATAGTGGGGGAGGGGGGAATGAACAAAAGCAGGGCAATTACAGTAACTGTTTTGGGACATAGCCTGTTGGTATACAGGGGAGGGGAGAAAGTGTGCCATTCCCAGAGCAAGAAGTGGTTTTGACTAACACAAAAGTTTGGGATCCATTGGTATATAAACTTCAAGACAAATGTAAAATATTCAGTCCTCAGATGAGCATACAGCTCTAATTATGGTCTGGTCTATACTACAGAGTTAGGGTTGACCTAAGGCAGCTTATGTCGACTTAACTCTGTAAGCATCTACTACACTAAATGTAGCTCCGACCAATGTAACTCTCCCACAACACCAACGTAATAACTCCACCTCTGCAAGAGACATAGCGCTTAAGTTGATGTAGTTTGTGTCGACACAGTGTTAGTGTAGACACCGTGTTGCTTACATCGACTGATGCCTTTCAGAAACACTCCCACAATGCCCAACACTAGCAGTTAAATTGGTACAAACATTCCTGGTGAGAATGTGCACCACTAACACAAGGCATAGTGTGGATGTGTAAAATAGATTGGATTACCTTGCTGGCTGTATGTCGACGTAATTTAGGTTGACTTAATTTTATAGTGTAGAGTTGCTCTATATAAGCTTAGCTGTACTAGTGAGAAATGTACACATGGGCTGGTAAAATTAATTTTTCAGTATTCTAAAAGAAGCTTGCTAGCCCTAAAGGGGCACCGTCAACTTGAACATAGGAGTTGCTGTGCTAGATCAGACCCAGAATCCATCTAGTCCATTATATTATCTCTGACAATGGCCAGAAAGTGCAAAAAAAAAACAAAACCCTCACAATCGGCAGATGTTGTATTAGTGTCCTCTTAATGCCTAAAAGGTAGAGATTGCTTTAAAACCAGAATCATGAAGTGTGATGTACCTTCTACAACTATTTTTTTTCAGTATTTACTGTAATAATAATAAATAATACCACCTAGCTCTTAAATAGCCCCTTTCATCAGTAGATTTCAAAATGTTTTATTTATCTCCTTTATATCATTATCCACATCTTACAGATGGGGAAATTGAAGCACAGGGCGGTAAAGTGAGTTGCCCAAGGTCACCCAGCAGGGCAGTAGCAGAGCTGGGAATAGAACCAAGGTTTTCTGAGTCCCAGTATAGTTTATCCCCTAGGCCATACTACCTGCCTTATACTCCTTGATAGTCTTTTTAGTCAAAAAATGTCCAGTCTATCATTGAATTGCTAAATTGTCATCAACATCATATGAAAGTGAGTTAATCTAATTATGCATTGAAACTTGAAAAATAACTTCCACCTGACCAGTTTGTACCTACTGTTATAAGTAACTCCCTCATCTTTCAGCTCTAATAATTTAGAGAAAGTGTGGTGTTAATTTCTAAATGACTTGCACCGAAAAATGTCTTTACAACTAATGCTCAACAAATCTTGTGTTAATCAGTCAACACTCTGCCTCTTCTTCTAGCCAGCCAAAAAACTTCACCTGTCCAAACATCAAGCAGTCAGCTACTGCCATTTAGTATCTTCCTGCTAGAGCATTTTATTTATTTATTTGGCTGGAAGTACATTTACTCTCCTACATCATCTATATATTTCTGGTTATGTTTTAGAATTCAGATGGTCTTCTGATACAGCAGCAGTTTTATTGTTCTGAGTTAAAAGCTATATTTAAAAAAAAAAAGGAAGAAACATAGAGCAATGCTGTAAAATTGTATTGCAAACATTCTGTGTACTTGGAAAAAAGTTGTTTTGTATGTTGATACTTTACATGGTTAGTAATCTAAAACCCTGAAATTCATTTTAAATTCTTTCCTGATGTTAGAACTATCATATTTATATAATCTGTATATCTAGATATAATGGGCCGAGACACTAAATTTGAGACTCTCAGCTCATGAGTTGATTTGTGGAAGATCAGGGTTATACAAATAATACTGACTTCTTGCATTATTTTAATGCAGCTAATAATCTAAGTACCTTAGCACTTCTCATGATGTGTATTTTAAATATTTTCAGGTCTCCTCCTGTTCTTCCGAGGGTTTGTCAATTACCTTAAAGTCAGAAACATGTCTGAAAGCATGGCAGCTGCTCATAGAACAAGATTTTTCTTCTTGTATTAGAGGTAAGCATTTTTGTAAATATTTAATATTAAAACTTGCGTCTCTAGAGCAGTGGTTCTCAACCTGCGGCCCAATCAGCACACAGCTGCAGCCCACATGACATCCCTGGGGCCATACAGGTAGTATTGCATGTGGCCCACAATGGTAAATAGGTTGAGAACCACTGCTCTAGAGATAAATGCTGAGCACAAAGAAGCTGAAATCAAGATTTATTTCAAGGAACATTAAATCTTGGTCAGCAAAAATAGAATTGTGCCATGTCTTCTGAAAGTACTTCAGAAGTATGATGCTTTTTATAACTTTACATTTTGAAAGTCAAACTATTGTTTTCTTTTGAAACTAGGATTCTAAAACTAAAACAAACTTAGAAATTAAAGTGAAAATTGTTCATCTTGCATAATCAATCTACAGCTAGTCAGGATAGAGGCATTAGCAAATGTGAACTGATTTGGCTCATCAGTCAGATCAATGCTTCCTTACTGGTGATCTCAATATTAAATTTGATTGACATGATTGACTCTGTACATGACTGTTTTAAGCCAGTTGCGAGCCATGATTTTTATTATGTATCTCACAGTGTACTCTGTATAACCTTAAGTTAGCTGACTAATCAGTTTGACACATGCCCACTTTTATGCTCCTGTAGACTTTTTATCCATTAGGTAGATCTTTTACAGGGAGACTCCTTTGCCTTTAGCATTACTAAATACTATCTTCATGTCCATAAGTAACTATTGTAGCATTTTCCTTATTTCATGAACAACTTGAAATGTTTGGTATTGGTTTTTAATTTGATTTCATTTAGAAACTATATTTAACTTAATAAAGATGATTTTTCTTAACTTTTTTTTCAAGATTGGCCGCAGGATCAGTATGAAGTAACCAGCAACACAGTATTGGAAGTCTGGGGGAATAAAAACTGAGACACTTAGTCTAGAAATGTTGGGTCTTTTATTTAAGATGGTGACATCCACTTAGACACCTACAGATAAAATATGGGAAATAATTACTTGTGCTGTGTTTTACAGATCTTGATCAAGAAATAAATCTAAGTGCGCGAAATTGCAATGTACTGTGTTTTTACTTTGTGCCATTTTGTCAAAACTATGCAGTAAGGTAAACTCTTAATAATAAAGAAATATATGGCGTTTAAAGATCAGCCTAAGTTAGTGGTGTCCACACTCCAGTATTTTATTCTTTTCATAGCAATAACATCTTTCATTTTCTGAGCAGTACAGTGACCTCCTACATAGTAAGGAAAAGTTCAGTAAACGCTGCATGAAAACCTCTAGTATCTATTTCCTAAATAATTAAGTTAGGGTGATGAATAAAATATATGTGCAGGCATAAAACTTTTAAAACTCAGGGGTACTAAAAATTAACTGCATACATTGTATCTGAACACAGTGGCTTTGAGGAAGAACTAGGAGAAACTTTGATGGTTTGGTGATGGATTGAAATCTGGTATAGGATGGAAGACGGGATTTATGCAGCATCCGCCGACGTCAACTCATTGACTTCAATGGGTGCTCGGTTGGTCCCCAGACTTCTGACCTCATCACAGTGAGGACTGTGGGGGGGGGAAAATGCTCTTCAAGAGCTGGAGAGAGTTTATATTTGTTCAAATGTTTTAAGTATTAAATTGAAATAATACACTCAAAGCAAATGCCAACAAGCATAAATGAATGAATTTTATTAATTTAATATAAGGAATAATTGTACTGGACAGAAAGTTACTTACCTGTCAATGTTAACAACTCTAAAATATCATGATACACACATCTTTCAAGAGAAAAACTATAGAATATTTTTGAAAGTTAAGGGTTGGTTTTTTTAATCCTGTCACTTACTCTCCAAATCAGGATAACAGAAGAAACTGCTCCCCTCACCCCCTGCTGTAAATCTTAACTCAATTATCAGTGTTACTTACAGGTAATCAGTCTGATGAACTGAAGTATGATTCTTTCTTTATCTCCAGACTGCATCAACCAGACATTCCTTTCCTTTACCAATGTGAAATTTCCAGATGATCAGTAACCTTCTATCTTATTAACTTGGAGGACTACTAAAAACAGAAGACAAATTTGTGAAGAAAAGATACAGCTTCTAAAATGAATGACAGGGTGGTTTTTGCTTAAGTGCCAGTTCTGTTCATTCTAGTAAATATTTATATTAAGTATTGCCTTTGTTTTTGCACATTTGAATATGTGCTAACTAAAGGATAGGATTGAAATGAGAACAAACCATACATACAGTCTAATTATAGAGCTTAAGTACAGTCAGACTTGGTTAATCTGTGTTTGTTGTTTGTGAAAGATTTAAGTGACGGGTTGTCTCATAGCATGTATGTACCATTGTCTTGTTGACCTGAAGTTAAATTGAAAGTAAAAATGGGATACAGTAAATGATTCAGATTAACCAGGTCAGACTTATAGGGTTTTTTTTATATATATAATTTAGGTTCATCTAATGATTGTGCAACATGCAACCTATTTGTTATAAAGTTTACTAAAACTTGCAGCTTCTGATTATTATAAACCTCTATTGATCGGCTTTTATCAAACTCTGACCAAAATATCAATTGATTTAAAAATGAAATAGCCCTTCTAGCTCCTATGTAAATAACTATGCATAGATTACTGTTTAGATTGCTTCTTAGGAATTATGTCAAAATATATTTGTAACCACAGTATTTTCTCATTCACTGTAAATTTTGTTTAATCTTAATATGGACAATATGTATACATGCTATTTTTTTGCTAATTTGGATGTTAAAGTATAATTTTATTTTGGGTAATTCTAAAAGAGGGCAAAAGCTTTAAATGTCCATCTGAACAATTTAGTTTTCTCACAGTATGATTTGAATAACTAATTTGGGCCTGATCCTGAAAACCCTTACTCGTATGGAAAGTCCCATTAAAAGGGACAGCGCTGCTTTCACAAGCAAGTATTGGGACATCAGGCCTGATTCTGTAATTGGATCCATGTAGTTGGGCCTCTGCTTCTGCATAGGTGCAATTGCAGATTCGTTCCTTGGTTTGTAACATTGATCATCTTACTTAAGATTTGTGTTATATAAACACAATCTGTTTTATTTAAATTTCTCAAAAGGGCTTTTATAGCTGTCTTACCATGCTTGTTTAGAATAAATACTCCAATGTTACATAAGAATGAAGCTGATGAGTAAATTTTTATTGTCACTTTGGAAATAACTTTTTTTTCCTTCATGGGTGTTTTTATTTGTTAAGGCTGTACTAGCAAAAATAGGAACAATGGGCTCTGGATAGTATTTACTTAAAAGTAGTGGTATTACTCTAAAATATATCATCTCTAGAAGGGTGCATTCTCCTGTTCATACACATACATAACTACCACTAATGTCTGTGAGACTTATGATTCTGACGCAATGGGAGAATAGACCTCTTAATTCTTTACTACAACTGGAATCTCAGTTACAACCAGTAATCAATACATTTTGCTTCTTTGAAAAACATTTTATTTTCTTTTTTGTATTGGAGCTTTGCTTTAATGCTAACATTAAAAGAATGAGATTTATGTTGTCTTAAGTTAGTGCTATATTCAATTTTGTATCTATACTGAATGTTTTAAAAAATGCATATGTAAACTGGTCACATTGCTCATTATTCTTAATCTTTCAAAACTACATAAAAGATAAATGATCATGGACTAACACTTCAGGGGAAAACTCTTCTTTCCAGCCTTTCCTGAAAAAAATAAAATAAAATTCATTATGTTTAATAGCTGACTTGCATTTCCCTTTGAATTTCATCTGTATTTTTTTGCATTCATTGTCCTTATGAGAGAGAGCAAATCAGACATTACGTTTTGTTTTGCTAATTATGATGTTTGCTTTTGGATTTTGCACCTTACATTAGAGAATTACACATTTGTTGTATTCACGCATGTCATTTAGCATGTAATTACAAGTAAATTTCTGGCTAAATGAGTACAAATCCCAGCCTTCTATACTTATTCTCCCCTTCATTCCATGCTTTATTACTTAAAACTACTATATTGACATTTCTTTTCACTACTTAGTACAAACATGAAAAGCACGTAATGCTGATTTCCGTTTTAAATTTACCTTGGTCACCTAGTACAGTAAATACCAATTTTCCTAAGTTAAGTATCAACCTTCCAGTTCATTTCTCTGTTTACACCAGTAGATTTCACAGTATTCTTTCTTCTGAATCAGAATGTTTGTTATTTTTGGGCTAGCTTGAAACATTTCTCCTTTGTTCTGACAAAAAGAATTGGAAGAGTTAAAGCCTACATGTTATCTAATCCTCTATAGATGATGTAGCATGTTAGTATCCTGAAATCTCATCAGCAGGAGGAAAGGAATTAGGACAATATTTTCAAAGACTATGCAATCTCTTCCAGATGTGTTAAATGCTGTGTACTTTTCTTGCTATTTCCTGTGAACTTGGGTAGGAGCAGCTGCCTCCATGGTTTGGAGAAATTTGGCCAGATTTGCTTTGTGCTTTAAAGTTGGAAAACAAACTAATAGAGTGAGGTTGACTGTAAACAGTTGTATGAATGCAGAATAGAGCTTTGACATTTTGAGGAAAAAAACACAAATTTTTTGAGTAACTTGCACAAACCCTATTTATATAGCTTTCTTCTTGCCTGTTTCCTTTGTCCAGGACACCAGGAATGTGGTTCAGCTAGGCCACAGTTTATTAATGCATCTGGCAATAACTTGTCTGATGCAGATCATCCTTTTGTAATCCGAACCACCTGGTGAGGGCTCCCTTCACCCATCCTCCTCAACCCAATTAAGATGGTCCCACTGCTGTTGCTGGGACCCCGTACTGCCATTCCCATGTATGCAGGTTAATGAGGTGGGGGAAGAGGGGTTGACCTCTCCTACCAGTCATAAAGAACCTTAGCCCCATTCTCCACATTCTTTTAGAGATGCTCTCCCCTAATCCAGTTCCGGTTTATCGAGGAACCAGACTTGTTCTGGACATCTACCAGATTGCCAGAACATGAACTTTACCCAGGACCCTAGCCACTGGGTCCTGGGTTGCTGCAGGCCAATCAGGCAGTGAGGGAAGTATTCTTTCCAGGCCAAAAGCAACTAGTATGGTGCCCACTGTAAGGACCAGAAACAACTAATCCCAAAGGGTGGAAGGATGGTAGCTATTGCTCTCCACTGCAGAATGGTCCCCAAGCAGGGGAAAGGGCTTACAGAAACACAATCATCCTCCTGGATGCATGGGAACCAGTGGGCTTCTGATGTGCCCTTCCATCCAGCCAGTTCATTAGGAACCCCCAGTGCCCCAGATGCCCATAACAAAGCTGAGCTCCCACAAGGAGTGAAAGGGGAGGGGAGCAATGCTTACAGGTGCACCAGTGTTTTCTTTCCCCTACTGACCCAGACAGTTTTCCCCACCCTTGAAGTTCGGAGTAGAGAGAATTTTAGCCATATGGCATATATGCCTTGGATAATACTTAGGGTGTTCTGATAACGGAACTACAGAAGGAGCCTACTCACTGTCAGCCACTCTGCTGCATTGTTTTCATATTTATAAATGGCTGGATTGGTGTGTGTTTTTTACCAATTTCTAGCTGATTTGGTTTTAATACATATTTACGCTAATACTAAATATGGGCAGCTAAAGTTAGTCTCCTAGGTCCATCAGCACACTTGAAAAGCAGACTACTTACTTAGAGGGCTACATATGTATTTGGGAGCTTAATTTTAACTTGCATCTACTACTGAAAATCTTACCTAAGCTTTTAAGGGGGAAACCCTTCACACAAATGAACTCTGGTCCACAATCTGATTTTTATTTTTTATTTTTATTATTGTATGTTTCTTTTGACCTAAAGTGTAACAGACTTTATTACTCCACAAAATAATCTAGGAAGCTCTTGTCACATGTTTATGTATTTTTCACAATAGAAAGTTAAACCATTTTAAATATTAGTCAAGAACTAATATATCTATTCCTGGCTTGACAGCTAGTCGAATGGATCTCTGTTCTATAATACCAACAGAAAGCAGTTGTCAGCTAGCAATGTCAGGCTTGTATCCATGCAGGTATTTTCAAACATAATTTGTGTGATGGTACATGGATAGGTGTAGTACAGTGGTTGCAGTTAAACATTTTCCCACCAGTTTGATTTGTTTTTACTAACACTGGTATTGTTCTTTATGCATAGATCCTTATTTATAAAGGGAACTCGCTCAAACCAGTGACTTTTGAACAAGTGGAAATTTTACACATAGCCACTGTGTGGTTGCCATTCTGCACCTCCTAGGATTGTTACATCTGTAAGGGTATGTCTACACTACGGGATTATTCCGATTTTACATAAACCGGTTTTGTAAAACCGATTGTATAAAGTCGCGTGCACGTGGCCACACTAAGCACATTAATTCGGTGGTGTGTGTCCATGTACCGAGGCTAGCATCAATTTCCGGAGCGTTGCACTGTGGGTAGCTATCCCATAGTTCCTGCAGTCTCCCCTGCCCATTGGAATTCTGGGTTGAAATCCCAATGCAAAAACAGTGTCGCGGGTGATTCTGGGTAAATGTTGTCACTCAATCCTTCCTCCGGGAAAGCAACGGCTGACAATTTTGCGCCCTTTTCCCCTGGATTGCCCTGGCAGACGCCATAGCATGGCAATCATGGAGCCCGTTTTGACTTTTGTCACCGTCACCATGTGTGTACTGGATGCTGCTGACAGACGCGGTACTGCACTGCTACACAGCAGCATTCATTTGCCTTTGCAAGATAGCAGAGATGGTTACCAGTCATATTGCACCGTCTGCCATTGTAAATTGGCGATGAGATGATGGTTATCAGTTGTTCTGTACCGTCTGCTGCTATCATGGGTGCTCTGGCTGGCCTCGCTGAGGTCGGCCGGGGGCGCATAGGCAAAACTGGGAATGACTCCCCGAGTCATTCCCTTCCTATCTTTTGTCTAAAAATAGTCAGTCCAGCCTAGAATATGGGGCAAGTGTACTAGAGAACCAGAGAGCACAGCCGCCCTGTGTCAGAGCTTCAGAGATCCCGCAGAAATGATGAGCTGCATGCCATTCTAGGGAGTGCCCCTGCAACAACCCCACCCATTGCTTCCCTCCTCCCCCAACCCTCCTGGGCTACCGTGGCAGTGTCCCCCCATTTGTGTGATGAAGTAATAAAGAATGCAGGAATAAGGAACACAGGCTTTAGTGAGATAAAATGACGGGGAGGAAGCCTCCAGTTGCTACGGTAGTCCAGGCAGTACAGAATCTTTTCTTTACACATGAAAGGGTGGGGGGAGAGGCTGATGGTGCTCAGCCCCCAGTTGCTATGATGAGGACAGTTACCAGCTGTTCTGTACCATCTGCTGGGAATGACCAGGATTCAGGCGCCCCCGGCCGACCTCACCGAGGGCAGCCAGGAGCACTCACAGGATGATGACGAGGACGGCTATCAGTCCTTTTGCACTGTACCGTCTGCCACCAGGGAGGGGAGGGGAGAGGATGCTGCGGTTTAGCGCTGCGGCACCCCGTCTACCAGCAGCATGCAGTAGACATAAGGTGACATTGAAAAAAGGCGAGAAATGATTTTTTTCCCTTTTCTTTCGGGCGGTGGGGGGAAGTGTGTAAATTGACGACATACACCCTGAAACACCCGGGAAAATGTTTTTGACCCTTCAGGCATTTGGAGCCCAGTCAAGAATGCAAGTGCTTTCCGGAGACTGAGCGTCCATTTGATTCTTTGGCTTTCCGTTATGCTTCTCACGCAGCACTGTGCTGTGGCCTCTGTCTATCATAGCCAGGAGATTTTTTCAAATGCTTTGTCATTTCGTCTTCTGTAACGGAGCTCTGATAGAACAGATTTGTCTCCCCATACAGCGATCAGATCCAGTATTTCCCGTACGGTCCATTTTGGAGCTCTTTTTGTATTTGGGACTGCATCGCCACCCGGGCTGATCAGAGCTCCCCACTCAGCAAACAGGAAATGAAATTCAAAACTTCGCGGGGCTTTTCTTGTCTACCTGGCCAGTGCATCCAAGTTCAGATCGCTTTCCAGAGCGGTCACAGTGATGCACTGTGGGATACCGCCTGGAGGCCAATACCGTCGATTTGCGGCCACACTAACCCTAATCCGACATGGCAATACTGATTTCAGCACTACTCCTCTCGTCGGGGAGGAGTACAGAAACCAGTTTAAAGAGCCCTTTATATCGATATAAAGGGCCTCATTGTGTGGACGGGTGCAGGGTTAAATCAGTTTAACGCTGCTAAATTTGGTTTAAACGCCTAGTGTAGACCAGGCCTAAGTTACCACACAATACTGCAAGTCAGTACTGGCTTGAGAATTATGGTTTGGGTGGGTTTTCCTTTGCTTCCACTGCCTGGTCAACCTCATGCCTTCTGATATCACACAAGAATGTCACTGTTTAATTGTTCTATCTCATACTCCTTTTCTGTATCTTGTGCTCCTTGTGTGTAACCTCTTTCTAGACTAGCAAACTAGTTACCAGTGAGATTTTAAACTATTACAAATAGCAAAGGCTGCGCAGCAGTGGTTAATATTAGGGCTGTCGATTAATCACAGGTAACACACTATTAAGTCAAAAAAATAGGGTTTAAAAAAAATCTGTTTTAATCACACTGTTAATAGAATGCCAATTAAAATTTATTAAATATTTTGGATGTTCTACATTTTCATATATTGTATTCTGTGTTGTACTTGAAATCAAAGTGTATATTTTCATTACAAATATTTGCACTGTAAAAATGATAAAAGAAATAGTATTTTTCAGTTCACCTCATACAAGTACTGCAGTGCAATCTCTTTTGCTGCGAAAGTGCAACTTACAAATGTAGAATTTTTTGGTTACACAACTGCACTCAAACAGCAATATAAAACTTTAGAGCCTACAAGTCCACTCAATCCTACTTCCTTGTTCAGCCAATCACTAAGACAAACAAGTTTGTGTACATTCACAGGAGTTAATGCTGGCCTCTTCTTATTTACAGCACCAAAAAGTGAGAACAGGGATTTGCATGACACTGTTGTAGCCGGTGTTGCAAGATATTTAGGTGCCAGATGCACTAAAGATTCATATGCTCCTTCATGCTTCAGTCACCATTCCAGAGGACATGCTATTATGCTAATGATGCTCTATATATTCTATCACATATTTCATGTTATAGAAGTCTCGGACAATGACTTGTTCATTTTAAAAAGACTTTCACTGCAGATTTGACAAAATGCAAAGAAGGTACCAATGGAGACTTCTAAAGATAACTACTGCACTTGACCTAAGGTTTAAGAATCTGAAGTGCCTTCCAAAATCTGAGAGAAATGAGGTGTGAAGCATACTTTTGGAATTCTTAAAAGAACAACACTCCAATACAGAAACTACCCCTCTACCACTCCAATACGGAAACTACAGAACCGGAACCACTAAAAAAGAAAGAACAGTAGTACTTGTGGCACCTTAAAGACTAACAAATTTATTTTAGCATGAGCTTTCGTGAGCTATAGCTCACTTCTTCAGATGCATAGAATGGAACACACAGACAGGAGACATTTATACATACAGAGAACATGAAAAGGTGGAAGTATGCATAACAGGAAAAGTCTAATCAATTGAGATGAGCTATCAAGAAAGAAAGAAAACCTTCTGTTGGTGGATAATGAAAATGAGCATGCATTGGTCCATACTGGATTGTTATTGAGCAGAACCAGTCATCAGCATGGATGCATGTCCTCTGAAATGGTGGTTGAAGCATCAAGGGACATATGAATCTTTAACGCATCTGGCACGTGAATATCTGTGACGCCGGCTACAACAGTGTCATGAGAGTGCCTCTTCTCACTTTCAGGTTACATTGTAAACAAGAAGCAGGCCACATTATCTCCTGCAAATGTAAGCAAACGTGTTTGAATGATTCGCTGAACAAGAAGTAGGACTGAGTGGACTTGGAGGCTCTAAAATTGTATATAGTTTTATTTTTGAATGCCATTTTTTGTATATAATTCTACATTAGTAAGTTCAACCTTCATGATAGAGATTGCACTACAGTATTTGTATTGGGTGATTTGAAAAATACTATTTTATTTTTTACAGTGCAAATACTAGTAATCAAAAATAAATATCAAGTGAGCACTGTACACCTTGTAATTGAAATCAATATGTTTGAAAATGTAGAAAACATCCCAAAATATTTAAATAAATGGTATTTTTATTGTTTAATAGTGTGATTAATTGTGATTAACTTTTAATGGCTTTACAGCTCTAGTTAATACCCATCTCTTCATTAAAATGAAAATGGATACTTGATTAAAGACCACATTTTAAAATATTTTTGGTTGGATATAGCAACCTTGTACCTCTTCTTCTGTCTGCCTGTCTTTGTTGTTCATTTTTCTTTTCCTGTGGGCTAAAGACCTGTTTGTTTTGGGTGGGACCCTTAAACAAATGAGCAGTTACTCGTTGCTTCCTCATTATACATGACTACTCAGATGGATGTCCCTCTTGCTTATAGTTTTGTAGATTGGTATCATTCTGTGATTTGCAAATATCCAGATGTGGTCTCATAAGATGTGGACTGCTGCTGGCATAATTTGTTCAGTTTAAAAATAACACAGCTATAAAGCAAATTGGCACACATACACATTCATCTGCAATACTCATTTGGCATCTTCCCGTTGCTCGCTTTGTTAAATGTGCTCCCCTTCTTCCTTCTGTCTGCTGTAGTATCAGTCAGCCGCTGCTGCAGCCACTGTATTGTTCTTGGCAGCTTCACAATCCATATTCTGACGTGTGTATTATATTTTTCTATCAGTGGTGTCTGGGTGTTGCAGAGTTAAGTTGGCAGGCCTTTCTGGGGCATCTATTGGAAGAAGTCACTGCTTAACTATTGTAAAACAACTCATGGGAATGTCTGTGGGATCAGTCTGCAGCTCAGTTTTGTCTTCCAAGGTTTTTTCTTTAACTTATTTACCCTTGCATTTGAGAATAAGCTTCTAAGAAAATTGCAGGAAACAATGTGCAGATTTATTTTATAATTACATCAGGGGTGGGCAATAATTTTCACAGAGGGGTCCACTCCATGAATTTTGGTTGGTCATCATGGGCTGCACATTTCTACTATATTAATGGAGGGGATGCGAGGTCTGGGAGGGAATTTGGGTGCAGGAGTGGGTTCTGACCTGGGCCAGGAGGTTGGGGTGCACAAGGGGGTGCGATGTGCAGACTCTGGCGGGGAGGTGCTTACCACAGGGGGCTTCCAGCTGGTGGCAGCAGGACTTAAGCAGGCTGCCTGTATGCCATGGCCCCACGCTGCTCCTGGAAGCAGCTGCACTGCTGCTGGCATGTCTCCGCGTGTCCCTTAGGGGCAGGGGGATAGCGGGTCTCTGTGCGCTGCTCTTGCCCGCAAGCACCACCCCCGCAGCTCCCATTGGCCAATTTCTGGCCAATGGGAGCTGTGAAGATGGTGTTAGGGGTGGGGGCAGTGCATGGACCTGCCTAACCTTCCTCTCACCCCCCCTTCCCCAAGGGCATGCAGAGACATGCTAGCAGTAGTCGACCACTGCTGGGAGCAACTTGGGGCCACGGGGGACTTTTACCAGCCCGGAGATCGCGAGGGGGCAGCCAAAGAGCCTGGCAGGCTGGACAGAAATGTTAGACCAGATCCAGGCTGTATTTTGCCCACTCCGATCTATATGAATGAAGAGAGGTGGAGCTAATTATTTTGCCTGGGTCAAATTCATCCCTTATGTAACTCCAGTTAAATCAGTGGTAATACAGTACTGCTGAATTTGGACCAATGTGTTCATTTTCTGTATACTTCTTGCTTTTCAAAGTCATTGTGCATCTCATTGATAACCCAAAGACATGTATTTGTTGTAAATTTAGAATAAAGTCTGTTCTAAGTCATAAACTATTTCAGAACATGGTCTGGGTCTGTGATTCAATGCGATCTAGAATTTGCATTTATAAATAATTATCTTGTTACTAGCTAGCTAACATTCTATTTCCCTGCGTTTTTGAAGTAGTGTCACTTTTGCCGTTAGCATGCTAGAGAGTCAAGTGTTCAAATTCGCTGGTTAGATAGATATTTTGAATGGATACTCTAGGTTTCTTAGGTTGGCGCTCAGCACTGTAACACTGTTTAATGAAGTCCATGACATTTGGACTTTTTCATTTAATACGTACTTTTGTAATGTTAATGTAATGCCGTGGTTGAGAAATCCCAGTATAGGTATTCAGGAAGCTCAGTTAAGGGACCAAATTCAGACCTGGTGGAATTACATCAGGTCCCTATTTGGCACATTGTTTCTCATGTAGTGTTAAGTTTGTCACATTACGCATCCTGAATATGTTAGGGTATTGCAAACCTTAGATATTGCTTTTAGTTTATTTTCCACTATTTTGTATCAGAGAAGTGTGCAAAATAAATAACTAGCAGTAATTTTGACTTGCTGGAGACCAGCTATGAAACAACCTTGCCCTTTGTTCTGGACACTGAAGGAGGCCTCCCATTTGTTGCCCAGTACTCTGAGGCTTTGTCTACACTAGAAAGCATTTGTTAGTATACAGAGATGACCCAGGCCTGCGGATAGTGAGGCGGCAGAGTGAAGGCAGCTGGCTTCAGCAGTGTTACTGAGCATGCTTCATATGAGCCAAGCAGCAAATCTGGGTGGCACATGATCCCGTATGTTCCCCCATACGTTGCCTCTGCTGGTATAGATAGCCAAGTATAACTATATTAGCAAAGTGACAGGTTTCAGAGGGGTAGCAGTGTTTAGTCTGTATCAGCAGAAACAACGACGAGTCCTTGTGCACCTTAGAGACAAACAAATTTATTTGAGCATAAGCTTTTGTGGGCTAAAACCCACTTCATCAGATGCATGGAGTGGAAAATACAGTAGGCAGACTATATGTACACAGTACATGAAAAGATGGAAGTTGCCTTATCAAGTGGGGGGTCAGTTCTAATGAGACAATTCAATTAAAATGGAAGTGAGCCATTATCAATTGGAGGAAAAATCACTTTTGTAGTGGTAATCAGGGTGGCCCATTTCAAACAGTTGACAAGAAGGTGTGAGTAACAGTAGGGGGGAAATAGCATGGGTAAATTAGTTTTTAGTTTTTGTGGTGACCCATCCACTCCCAGTCTTTATTCAGGCCTGATTTGATGGTGTCTAGTTTGTAAATTAATTCCAGTTCTGCAGTTTCTCATTGGAGTCTGTTTTTTGAAGTTTTTTTGTTGAAGAATTGCCACTTTTAAGTCTGTTATTGAGTGTCCAGAGAGATTGAAGTGTTCTCCTCTGTCTGCTGCTGGCTCAGGAGCAGGGTTGGGTAGGGCTAGGCCAAGGCCTGGGGTGCCTCAGGACCAGGGGTGCCCTTCCTTCCCCACCCCCCAGCTGCTCTGCTGCCCTCTGCAGCCACTGCTGCTCTTACCCCTCTCTCTCCCCCCCCCCCCCCACTTGGAGCTGCTCCTGGCCAAGCTGCTTGGGACCAGGAGTCTCCTGTCTGCTGGAGGGAGGTGGGGGCCGATGTCAGGGTGTCTCCATCCCCTGCCTATGTGACCGATCTCCACTGAGCTGGGGTGGAGGGACAGGGAGCCTGTCTCTGCTGCTGCCGGTGGGTCAGGAGTGGGAGCTGCTGGTGGCTGCTGCTGTCTGAACAAGCCTTCAGGCTAGTAAGTGCTCTGTTTAAAGAGGCAGTATGCTGACATGCACTTCCCCCACTACACACTCTCTCTCCTACATGCTACACACACACGTCTCTCTCACCCACTTTCCCAAAACAGTCTCTCCTACACACATGCTTCCCCTCAACATCCAAAAATATTTAAATAAGTGGTATTTTATTATTCTTTTACAGCGCAATTAAAACTGTGACTAAGCATGGTTTATTTCATGGATTGTACATAATAGTACATGTATGTGTGTATCTTCCACTACGTTGCCTTATCTTAGCATACAGCCTCACATTTGCACTTGGACTGATTTATTATTGACATACACACATGTATGTAATGTAAAGTATTGGATTTTCATAACATAATCAGCATTTTCATGTATGTAACTGGTCCAAAATTCAGGTGAAAATCAGTAAAAACTGAAAACAAAGGCCTAAACTAGCTTCTGAGAGAGAGGCCTTTGTCTGACTCAAGACGGGGGCTTAGGAAATCTGGGTTCATTTCCAGACTTCCTGTGTGAACTTCAACAGGTCATGTGATCTCTCTCTGCCTCTCTTCCCCATCTCTAAAATGGGAATAATAATACTCCCTTTCTTCCACCATTTTTAGGTCTTCACTATTTAGGCTAAAAGCTCTTTTTGCAGCAAAGCATTTGTGTCTTGTACAATATTTAGCATAATCGGTCCCTGATCTTACTTTGGGGCTTCTAGATACTAGTTCTCATCTTCCTTTTGTTAATCCCATCCAATTACGGGGACCAGAGAGCAAGTGCGAAAAATCGGGATTGGGGTGGAGGGTAATAGGCAGCCATAGAAGACAAAGCCTCAAATATCGGGATTGTCCTTATACAATCGGGACATCTGGTCACCCTACATCCAATAGGGTCCACTCTGAGTCCTCTCCCTCCAAGGTGCTCTGTTCAATGTCCTATCCTCTATCACACCAAATGCTAACATGTCTTTAGGTGCCTACAAGGTTAGATAGCAGCTGAGCCAGTGGCTTTGTGAGTACCAGAAGTACCTAAATGTTGGACTTGGATGTCTAAATCTCCCCTGTGAACCTGAATCACAGGATTTGAAGGGACCTCGAAGTCTTCTAGTCCAGTCCCCTTCATTCAAGGCAGAATTAAGTATTATCTAGACCATCCCTGACAGGTTTTTATTTAACCTGCTCTTAAAATCTCCAATGATGGAGATTCCACAACCTCCGTAGGCAATTTATTCCAGGGTTTAACTATCTTGACAGCTAGGAAGTTTTTCCTAATGTCCAACCTAAACCTCCTTTGCTACAATTTAAGCCCATTTCTTGACCTGTCCTCAGAGGTTAAGAACAACAATTCTTCTCCCTTCTCCTTGTAACAACCTTTTATGTACTTGAAAATTGTTATCATGTCCTCTCTGTCTTCTCTTTTCCAGACTAAACAAACCAATTTTTTCAATCTTCCCTCATAGATCATGTTTTCTAGACTTTTAATCATTTTTGTGGCTCGTCTCTGGACTTTCTCCAATTTGTCCACATCTTTCTTGAAATGTGGTACTCAAAACTTGACACGATTCCAATTGAGGCCTAATCAGCACAGAATAGATGAAAGAGTTACTACTTGTATCTTGCTTACAACACTCCTGCTAATACATCCCAGAATCAGCGGCGGCTCCAGGCACCAGCACTCCGAGCGTGTACCTGGGGTGGCAAGCCGTGGGAGGTGCCCTGCCGGTCCCTGCGAGGGCGGCAGTCAGGCAGTGTTCAGCAGCGCGCCTGCGGGAGGTCCGCCGGTACGAGGATTCGGCGGCGGGTATGCCGAAGCCACCGAATCTGTGGGACCGGGGACCTCTTGCAGAATGTTTGCTTTTTTTTGCAACAGTGTTACCCTGTTGCCTTATATTTAGCTTGTGGTCCACTATGACCCCCAGATCCCTTTTCCACAGTACTCCTTCCTGGGCTGTCATTTCCCATTTTGTATGTGTGCAACTGATTGTTCCTTCCTAAGTTGAGTACTTTGCATTTGTCCTTATTGAATTTCATTCTATTTACTTCAGACCATTTCTCCAGTTTGTTCAGATCATTTTGAATTTTAATCCTATCTTCCAAAGCACTTGTAACCCCTCCCAGCTTAGTATCATCCGTAAACTTTATAAGTGTACTCTGTATATCATTATGTAAATAATTGAAGATATTGAACAGAAGTGGACCCAGAACTGATCCCTGCAGGACTCCACTCATTATGCCTTCCAGCATTACTGTGAACCACTAATAACTACTCTCTGGGAATGATTTTCCAACTGGTTATGCACCCACCTTATAGTAGCTTCATCTAGGTTGTATTTCCCTAGTTTGTTTATGAGACAGTATCAAAAGCCCTACTAAAGTCAAGATATACCACATCTACTCCTCCCCCCCCATCCACAAGGCTTGTTACCCTGTCAAAGAAAGCTATCAGGTTGGCTTGACACGATTTGTTCTTGACAAATTCATGCTGACTGTTACTTATCACCTTATTATTTTCTAGGATTATCTTCTAGGTGTTTGAAAATTGATTTCTTAATTATTTGCTCCATTATCTTTCCAGGTACAGAAATTAAGCTGACTGATCTGTAATTCCTCGGGTTGTCCTTATTTCCCTTTTTATAGATGGGCACTATATTTGCCCTTTTCCAGTCTTCTGGAATGTCTCCCGTCTTCCATGACTTTTCAAAGATAATTGCTAATGGCTCAGATATCTCCGCAGTCAGCTCCTTGAGTATTCTAGGATGCATTTCATCAGGTCCTGGTGATTTGAATACATCTAACTTGTCTAAGGCCTGGTCTACACTTGGGGGGTGGGGAGAATTGATTTAAGTTACGCAACTTCAACTACGTGAATAACGTAGCCTGCTGGATTGATCACTGCCTGCCGATCCAATGGGTAGTGTAGACATACCTTAAGTAATTTTTGACTTGTTCTTTCCCTATTTTAAGCTGAAACAAACCTACTTCATTTTCTGTTATTGTCTTTCTTTGAATAACAGGCCTACTATCTCCTTGGTCTTTCCCTTGCTTCTTATGTATTTGTATTTTGAGTTTTAGAACATTGAAGATCTCCTGGATAAGCCAGCGTGGTCTCTTGCCATACTTCCTATCTTTCCTACACAGTGGGATAGTTTACTCTTGTGCCCTTAATTCACTTTCACCCAAGTTGCTTTCCACATTCAAATTCTCAACCAGTTCTTCCCTATTTGTCAAAATCAAATCTAGAACAGCCTCCCCACCAGTAGCTTTCTGAAATAAAAAATTGTCTCCAATACATTCCAAGAACTTGTTGGATAATCTGTGCCCTTTTGTGTTATTTTCCCAACAGATACCTGGGTAGTTGAAGTCCCCCATCACCACCATGTCCTGTGCTTCGTTAGTTTTTAAAAAAAGCCTCATCCACCTCTTCTTCCTGGTAAGGCAACACCTTCTCCCTTTTTTCCCTGTCTGTCCTTCCTGAGCAAGCTGTACCCTTCTGTACCAATATTTCAGTCATGCATATTATCCCCACCAAATTTCCATGATGCCAACTATGTCATAGTTGTGTTAATTTACTGTCATTTACTAGCTTGACTGTGAACCACTGATAACTGCTCCGATGCTCAGATTCTGCTAAGAATTTACAATCTCATAAGACTCCTACCCAATTTTTGGATGATATTTGTAATTAGGGCTGCCAAGCGATTAAAAACATTAATCGTGATTAATCACACTGCTAAACGGTAATAGAATACCATTTATTTAAATATTTGTGGATGTTTTCTACATTTTCAAATATATTGATTTCAATTATAACAGAATACAAAGTGTACAGTGCTCACTTTATAATTTTGATTACAAATATTTGCACTGTAAAAAACAAAAGAAATAGTATATTTCAATTCACCTAATGTGAATACTGTAGTGCAATCTATTTATCATGAAAGTTGAACTTACAAATGTAGAATTATATTAAAAAAAAACTGCTTTCAAAATTAAAACAATGTAAAACTTTAGAGCCTACCAGTCCACTCAGTCCTTCTTCAGCTAATTGCTCAAACAAGTTTGGTTACAATTTTCAGGAGATAATGCTGCCCACTTCTTGTTTACAATGAATCTTTAACACATCCGGCCCGCAAATATCTTGCGTTGCCAGCTACAGGGGTGGCTCTAGGCATTTTGCCACCCAAGCACGGCAGGAAGGCAGGCTGCCTTCGGCGGCTTGCCTGCGGGAGGTCCCCGGTCCCGCGAATTCGGCGGCAGCCTGCGGGAGGTCTGCTGAAGCCGCGGGACCAGCGGACCCTCTGCAGGCATGCCGCTGAAGGCAACCTGCCTGCTGCCCTCGTGGCGACCGGCAGAGCTCCCCTCCGTGGCTTGCCGCCCCAGGCACGCGCTGGAGCTGCCCCTGCACCTGAATGTGAAAACAGGTGTTCACATGGCACTGTTGTAGCTGGCAACGCAAGATATTTGCGGGCCGGATGTGTTAAAAATTCATATGTCCCTTCATGCTTCAACCACCATTCCAAAGGACATGTGTCCATGCTGATGACTGGTTCTGCTCGATAACAATCCAAAGGACTGTGGACAGATGCATGTTCATTTTCATCATCTGAGTCAGATGCCACAGCAGAAGGTTGATCTTTTTGTTTTGTTTTGTTCAGGTTTTGTAGTTTCCACATCTGAGTGTTGCTCTTTTAAGACTTCTGAAGCATGCTCCACACCTTGTCCCTCTCATATTTTGGACAGCACTTCAGATTCTTAAATGTTGGGTCGAGTGCTATGGCTATTTTTAGAAATCTCACATTGGTACCTTCTTTGCATTTTGTGAAATCTGCAGTGAAAATGTTCTTAAAATGAACAACATATGCTGAGTCATCATCTGAGACTGCTATAGCATGAAATATATGGCAGAATGTGGGTAAAACAGAAGACATACCGTTCTCCCCCAAGGAGTTCAGTCACAAATTTAATTAATGTGTATCATCAGCATGGAACCATGTCCTCTGGAATGGTGGTCAAAGCATGAAAGGGTACACATGTTTAGCATATCTGGCATGTAAATACCTTGCAATGCTGGCTACAAAAGTGCCATGCGAACTCCTGTTCTCACTCTCAGGGTACATTGTAAATAAGAAGCAGGCAGCAGTATCTTCTGTAAATGTAAACAAACTTGAACAAGATGTAGGACTGAGTGGACTTGTAGGCTCTAATGTTTTACATTATTTTGTTTGAGTGCAGTTATGTAACACAAAAATCTACATTTGTAAGTTACACTTTCATGACAAAGAGATTGCACTACAATATGTGTATGAGGTGAATTGAATAATACTATTTCTTTTGTTTATCATTTTTACAGTGCAAATATTTGTAATAGAAAATAATATAAAGTGAGCACTGTACACTTTGTATGCTGTGTTGTAATAGAAATCATTATATTTGAAAATGTAGAAAAAAAATCCAAAAATATTTAATAAATTTTTATTGGTGTTCTATTGTTTAATTGCGATACATTTTTTTTATTCGCAATTAATTTTTTTTTATTTAATCGCGTGTGTTAACTGTTATTGCTCACTTGCTGGATAAATTTAAGATCTAAAATGATCCAAGTCTTTGTGATGCCGCAGGTCCCTTAGATTCCTGAATTAATCTCACTGCAAAAAAAGGCAAGGGCTCTGCCAGTGATGAGTCCTAACATGCAGCTTGTCATATAGGGATTGCTGAATCCTATTGAAAAAGGATTGCTCTGAAAATATTAGTGAACAGTGTATGGACAAGGTTTAGGAAGGTATGAAATGTTCTGTTTGTTACTAGTAAAACTAGTTTTTGCATGTGTTTTGGGGGTCTTTTTTCAGACCCTTGTCTACTTATTGTGAATTTATTCTGTGAATTTACTCAGTTGCAAGTTCAGGCAGGTAATCCTGGAGCAAGGCCATACATGCATTAAATAGGTAACAATAAAACTTTTAAACCCGTCTCTCTGAGCTACTGGGAGCCAATTCAATATCAAGTTGAATACAACCAGCACTAATAAAAGAGAGATTTCTTGAAGGTATTTCTTCAGATGCTTTTGTGTATTGTAATGACTAAATCTGAACATTTTAATCTTGTATGTGAAATGAGACCAAGGTCAAGGAGCATGAAGACAGAAACGACTAATACTGTCATAAAGCAGGGAGAGATGTCAAGCCGTACTCCACAAAGGTCAGTATGGTATGGGAACCAGGGTTAGAGAATATTTCAAAACCTCCAAAACCATTAAGTTTGCAAAACGCAAGTCAGGTAGCAGGAGATGCACATTGTGCAGTCTAGATTGATAGGCATGTTATCTACTATCAGGCCCCAAATCTTTTTCTGTGGCATCAATTCCTAACCAGTATTCTTGGAGTAGAATGTTAGGTGGTGTAAATTTGTCATAGCCCCATTGAAGTCAGTGGGGCAGCACTAATACTGGGGCCATTGTTTTGGAGAGTATGTAGAGTAACTTGTGTGCTGATTGTTTTCAAATAGGGAAAGTTTCAAATTCCAGTGTGAGACTGTATATCTAGTTTCACAAATTCTAAGGCCCCCATCCTGCAAACACTTACACGCATGCTTAGCTTTTATTGATGTCAGTGAAACTACTTGTGTGCGTAGAGTTAAGCACAAGGGTAAGTGTGTGTAGGATTGGGGCCTAATTTGTTAGGATCCTTCCTTTGTTTTTCAGGTTGCTTTATAACATTCCCTTATTGGTAAGAAGCAGCATGAAGGTGACTTGTTTAATATTGTAGCCAAGTTTTACTACTTAAGGTTTCTGTAAAGAGGAACAAAAATGATTACTGAGTTGTTTGCATAAGGGTAAATAATAACTGAATGCTTACTGAGTGGCTAGATAAGTATCTGAAAGGTAATGTTTTATGTAAGCTTTGGATTCTGCCTGATGGTTGTGCCCACCCAGAAGGCTCAATAAAACCCTTTTTTCTTTACGGTTGTTCAACTTAGAGGTGGCCTTCCTGAATTCAGCTATATAAACTTTTAATGAGTGACCTATTTGCGAAACTCTTTTCCGGATTGGCAAATAAGAGTTGATATGGAACTTCTAATGCCTTTTGTTTTGTAACCTCCCTTTCCTCTCTTTCCCCTCTGGCTGGAACATGACCAAGGCAGGAATAGCATAAAGTAAACTTAACAGCAATGAAATATAGTGCTGACAACAGCTGTCCACAGCATTTCTGCACTTTGCTCTCACTGTGCAGCAAATTAGGCACATTGTATTGATCCTGATGATGTGTGTGCTGTCTGCTTCAGTCTATGTGGAAGTTTTTAGGCTGAAAGTAAATAGCTCTTGCTAAATGCTGGGCCCTGTGCAATTGTTGATAACGATAAAGCAGCATTCATAGAGTACAGTGTTTTCTTTCAGTGCTTGATTCCTTTTTTTTTTTTTTTAAAGGTGCTAGTGACTCCTGGAACTAAAAGAGCAATGGATTTGGAGATGGAATGTGTTCTTTAAAAGGAAAGCACTAGTGTTCATCTTGATAGGGATAACAATGTTTAAAAACAGCGTTTTTTTTTCTTGCTGCAAACATAGGAAACTTTTTTTTTAGTTTGTCCATACAAAGAAAAGGCTCTTTACCTGTGGTACTGTTTACTGTACACTTACATTCTTCAGAGGTAGTATATTAATTGCTTAAATGGGTATTGTGGACCATAAATTAAAAATAAAGACGAATAATGGATAAAAAATGACTTTTAAAAAAAAATAGTTGAGTTGCCCTGGTTTCAGGCTATGCAGGAAAACATGGTAGAAGTAGGTTTCAGAGTGATAGCCATGTTAGCAAAAAGAATGAGTACTTGTGGTATCTTAGAGACTAACAAATTTATTTGGGCATAAGCTTTCGTGGGCTTATGCCCAGATAAATTTGTTAGTCTCTCTGGTAGAAGTAGTTTCGAATGGAACAGCCAACATATCTTATGGCACTCCATCAAATATTGCAAGAAGAGCATCGCTGCACAAGTGCTTACAATTACCGGTAAGTGCTTTGATATCATGGACAGGAAATAGGGAAGAAGACATCCAGACTTGCCTTGAGGTTCTACTTACACAACGAGAGTAAAGTGCCTGTTTTAAATATCCACTGAGACACTGTCTTAGTATCTAGTTCCCTCCAGTCAGCAGCCCTGTGTGTACACCAGCAGTTCAGGAAGTACGATATAAAAATATTTATTCTGGGTGTATTAAATGATGATTTGCACGCACAGTTGATTGTGTCTGAATATTCCTTCAGCAGTTGACTTCAGGCACAAAATTAGATTCAGTTTTTGAAAGTTTGGCCCTAAGATGCCAACTTTTTGGTCGCTATGTAATGCCGGGGTTTGTGTAGCTGTCTGTCACCTTGAAACTTGAGTTCAAATACTAGTTTGGTCATATGTCAGTAAGAGTTTGCTGGTTTAGTTGTGTGCCTCTCAAAACCACTGCATAATTTGGCACAGGTCATGAATAGCTGAGATTTTGCAGGTCAAGAATTGAGGTCAATTGGCAGAGCTGTGAGGAAGCTTGCACAATACCTCCCCACAGCATTTCTGGCTCTAGCCAGTACCAACAGTCCCTTACTGTCATGAACAAGAAGGTCTGCACCCACAAATAAAAAAAAAAATAAAGGAAACCCCAACAACTTTGTCAACGTTTATATAAAACTGCAAAGAAAGATGAGGTTTATCAATAATCTGGGGATTAGAGGGGGAAAGACTCAGCCTTTTCAGACCCTTTCTGTCCTGCTGTGTGCATGTATTTGGATTCAGGTAAGGTCTTCTGGAGCTTTGCTGTCAAAAGCCTTCGTGAAGTTCTCTGCAGGAACATGAGGTAATAGAGTGGAGGCTCAGTGAGAAAACGAAGGGGACAAAGCTAGATTTATAGAGCTGGCCCGGCAGACCCTTCTTCCATATGTTGTCAGCATTAGCTGGCTGGAGAAATTAACTGTTGCTTCCTGTACACATTTTGAGCCAACGCAACTTGAAAACAGCTTATAATAAATGAAAAAGGTAAAATGAGTTTTTGTCAAGTGAGAACTGATGGCAACTTTCCAGGCTTCCAAAGTCAGAGCAAAATTTACCATGAGCAGAGGCCTGTACAGTCCATGACATGATGAGACCGCATTCTGCTGCATGAACTAAATTATACAACACCATTATTTCATCACCTTGACCTTTTTGTAACCATCTTCCCTCCCACAGAAGCAGTCACAGCTATGGCTTATAGCTAAAAAAACTCATGGGACATAATTCCTTGATGTCTTTTTTGCAACAATGCTTTCTACTGTGGATGTTTTTTTCCCCTCACTGTTCTCCAATGGTTCAGGCTCCCCAGGAGGGAGCAGTGATGTTGTCCAGACAGAACAGCTCAGACGCTCTTTCCCTTCATGTGGGGAAACTTGTTGTTGGCTTCAGTAGCTCTTCTCCCCAGCACCCTGGGCCTCAGCTGGCCAGCCTATACTTCTGGCTTCCTCCACTCACTGGTTACAAGCTGGAGACGAGCTTTGGTTCCTCAGACACCTATTGCCTGGCTCCATGAAACAATGCAGGGAGCACACAGTGTAATCACTTGTGGGAAAAGCTAGAGAGTGAGAGGCAGCTGCAGGCATTTCCACGTGAGAAAGGGAGATTGAAAATTAAATATTGTGAACTACCTGCAGCAAATTGGTGAATTCCTTGTGATCTTGGAAAAATGCCAAATGTCATGGTTGTAGAATCACAGACCCGCTGTGACCCTGAAGGAGCTGAGTGGAGCAGTTCATATGTCTGAGCTATTGTTTCAGGATGTTTGCAGGCACAGGCAGACATCACTGCAGTAATTTTACACCAAGTTCATGTTTTCAAGCTTCTCTTTGCCACCAGAAAGGCTAGAAAAACAACGTTGTTTTCAATGTAATCTGAGGTTCTGGAGCATAGTTCTACAGCAAGGGGTGAATTTTGGGGACTCATGGAATACACAAAGCCTTGAGTGTAACTCCTGTTTGCCAACAACTGGGCTCTCATTTGGCCTACATCTAGCACAAGTTAAGTAAGCATACACCACTTTGAAGCCTCAATAAAATGATGCAGACTTGGAGGGGAAAACTGAAATGTTGCACCAACCAGCACCAGTGGACTTAATATTACTATAAACAAACTTACTCATGATTCCAGTGTGTATCTGTCTAATCTACAATTTTACTTGGCTCTCCACATTCCCCTCAACGGAGCCATCTGCCATGGCAACTGGGACAAGCACTGCACGTCCTGTGTGGATGCAAGCAGCACTCCGGAGCTTGGCGGCACCACAACGCCATCCAGAACCGGCTAGTGAAAGCCATCCCACCGTCCCTGGGGAAGATCACCGTCGACTCCACCATCCCCGGGACAGACAGCTGACTGCGACCCAACATCGCCGTGACGGACGCAGAAAAGAAGGTGGCCCTCCTGGTAGACATCACGGTGCCTTTCGAAAACCGGTCACCAGCCTTCCACGAGGCCCGAGCATGGAAGGAGTCGAAGTATGCCCCGCTGGCCGAGACCCTGAGAGCCCAGGGCTACCAAGTCCAGGTACACACCCTGATCGTGGGAGCCTTGGGCTCGTGGGACTCCCGCAACGAGCCAGTTCTGAGAGCATGTGGGGTCGGTCGACGCTATGCTCGGCTCATGAGACAGCTCATGGTGTCTGACACCATTAGGTGGTTCAGAGACATTTATGCTGAACACATCACCGGACACCGCCAATACCACACCGAGTAACCGAGACAGCCGACCAGGGAAATAACACACTTCCTTCCCTGACAGACCAAGGGACGAACCCCACCTATGTACTTACCTGCTACACCGATATCGACTTGGACTCCTTATTCATTCCATGGGTGGCGTACCCGAGCCCACTTATTCACTGACACTTTAAAAACCCTTGCACCCCAATCTGGGTCTATACTGGTTATGCGATATGTATCTTTTCATCCTTGCAAACGATATCTGTAACCCCCCATGACCCAAGCTTGACCCCAGATGTACAGTACCTTCCCTCTCAACCTGTGTGTATTTCATTTCAAACATTTACTTTAATAACATTTTTAAATCTGAACTTCTCAGGAACAAGTTATCCAGTCATGTAACAACTGGCCAGGAAGTTGGTTGTTTATGCTAAAAAGTCTTTCTTTCATCAGACAAAAGAAATGAGCATGGATGAAGCATAATATTTGTCTAAAGATGGAGATCAAAATTTACCATGCAGACATGATGATCTTCCATGATCTGAGGAAAGTGATCCATCCCCTGTTGCCCATTCCCAGCATCTGGCAAACAGAGGCTAGGGACACTTCAGAGAGTGGTTTTACATCCCCGTCCATCCTGGCTAACAGCCATTGATAGACTTATCCTCCATGAACTTATGTAGCTCTTTTTTGAACCCTGTTATAGTTTTTGCCTGCACAACATCCTCTTGCAAAGAGTTCCACAGATTGACTTGATGGTTGTGTGAAGAAATGCTTCCTTTTGTTTGTTTTAAATCTGCTGCCTATTAATTTCATTTGGTGACCCCTAGTTCTTGTGTTATGAGAAGTAAATAACACTTCCTTATTTAATTTCTCCACGTCGGTCATGATTTTATAGGCCTCTATCATATCCCCCCTTAGTTGTCTCTTTTACACCCTGAAAAGTGCCAGACTTATTAATCTCTCCTCATATGGAAGCTGTTCCAGACCCCCATTTTTTATTTTTTGTTGTTGCCCTTCTCTGTACCTTTTTCCAGTTCCAATATATCTTTTTTGAGGTTGGATGATCAGATCTGCATGCGTGGGCATGCAATGGATTTATATAGAAGCAATATGATATTTTCTGTCGTCTTATCTATCCCCTTTCTAATGATTCCCAATGTTCTGTTAGCTTTTTTGACTGCTGCTGCACATCGAATGGATATTTTCAGAGAACTATCCACAGTGACTCCAAATTCTTTCCTGAGTGGTAACGGCTAATTTAGACCCCATTATTTTATATATATAGTGGGGATTATGTTTTCCAATGTGCATGACTTTGCATTTATCAACATTGAATTTAATCTGCCATTTTGTTGCCCTCTCACCCTGTTGTGTGAGATCCATTTGTAACTCTTCACAGTCTGCTTTGAACTTAACTATTGAGTAGTTTTGTATCATCTGCAAATGTTACTATTTCTCGGTTTACCCCTTTTTCCAGATCATTTATGAATATGCTGAACAGTACTGGTCCCAGTACAGATCCCTGGGGGACATCACTATTTACCTCTTTCCATTTTGAAAACTGGCCATTTATTCCTACCCTTTGTTTCCTATCTTTTAACCAGTTTCTGATCCATGAGAGGACCTTCCCTCTTATCCCATGACAGCTTACCTTGCTTAAGAGCCTTTGGTGAGGGACTTTGTCAAAAGCTTTCTGAAAAATCTAAGTACACTATATCCATTGGATCACCCTTGTCCACATGCTTGTTGACCTCCAAGAATTCTAGTAGTTTGGTGAGGTATGATTTCCCTTTACAAAAACCATATTGATTCTTCCCCAACAAATCATGTTCTTCTATGTATCTGATAATTCTGTTCTTTATTATAGTTTCAACCAATTTGACTGGTACTTAAGTTAGGCTTACCAGCCTGTAATTGCTGGGATCACTTCTAGAAGCTTTTTTAAAAAAAATTGGCATCACATTGGTTATCCTCCAATCATCTGGTACAGAAGCTGATTTAAATAATACCACAGTTATTAGTTCTGCAAATTCACATTTGAATTCCTTCAGAATTCTACGGTAAATACCATCTCATCTGGTGACTTATTACTCTTTAATTTATCAATTTGTTCCAAAACTTCCTCTAATCACACCTCAATCTGGGACAGTTCCTCAGATTTGTCACCTAAAAAGAATGGCTCAGGTTTGGAAATCTCCCTCTCATGCTCAGGTATGAAGACTGATGCAAAGAATTAATTTATTTTCTCCGCAATGGCCTTATTGTCTTTGAGGGCTCCTTTAGCATCTCAATCATCCGTTGCACTGATGGTGTAGCAGGCTTCCTGGTTCTGATGTACTTTAAAAAAAAAGTTACTTTTTGTGTCTTTGGGTAGCTGTTCTTCAAATTCTTTTTTGACCTTCATAATTACATTTTAGCACTTCACTTGCTAGAGTTTATGCTCCTTTCTATTTTCCTCACTAGGATTTAACTTCCATTTTTAAAGGATGCCTTTTTGCCTGTAACTGCTTCTTTTACTTTGTTGTTTAGCCATGGTGGCTCTTTTTTGGTTCTCTTACTATGTTTTTTAATTTGGTGTATGCATTTAAACTGAGTCTCTATTGTGGTGCCTTTAAAAAGTTTCCATGTAGCTTGCAGAGATTTCACTTTTGGCACTGCACCTTTTAATTTCTGTTTATCTAACTTCCTCATTTTTGTATAGTTCCTCTTTCTGAAAATAAATGTTACTCTGGTGGGCTGCTTTGGTGTCTTCCCGCCCCCTTCCCCCACCCCGGGATGTTAAATTTTATTATGTTATGATCACTATTACCAAGTGGTTCAGCTATATTCACCTCTTGGCCCAGATTCTGTGCTCTACTTAGCACTAAATCAAGAATTGCCTCTCCTCTTGAGGGTTCCAGGACTAGCTGCTCCAAGAAGCAGTCATTTAAGGTGTCAAGAAACTTTGTCTCTGAATCCTGTTCTGAGGTGACATACCCAGTCAGTATGGGGATAGTTGAAATCCCCCATTATTATTTGTTTATTTTTATAGCCTCCCTAATCTCCCTGAGCATTTCACAGTTACTATCATTAACCTGGTCAGGTGGTCGGTAGTATATCCCTGCTGCTATATTCTTATTATTCAAGCATGGAATTACTATACATAGATATTCTATAGTACAGCATGGTTTATTTAAGATTTTTACTTCGGGTGACTCTACGCTTTTTCACATATAGTGCCACTCCCCCCCAACCCCCTGCCGCCAATACGTCCCATTCTGTCCTTCCGATATATTTTGTACCCTGGTATTACTGTGTCCCATTGATTATCCTCATTCCATTGAGTTTCTGTGATGCCTCTTATATGAATATCCTCATTTAATATGAGGCACTTTAGTTCAGTGGTTCTCAAACTAGGGCTGCCGCTTGTTCAGGGAAAGCCCCATGCGGATCGGGACAATTTGTTTACCTGCTGCATCTGCAGGTTCGGCCGATAGCGGCTCCCACTGGCCACAGTTCGCCGCTCCAGGCCAATGGGGGCTATAGGAAGGGCAGACAGCACATCCCTTGGCCTGCGCTGTTTCCCGCAGCCCCCATTGTCCTGGAGCGGCGAATTGCAGCCAGTGGGAGCCGCTATCGGCTGAACCTGCAGACGTGGCAGGTAAACAAACTGTCCCGGTCTGCCAGGGGCTTTCCCTGAACAAGCGGTGGCCCTAGTTTGAGAACCACTGCTCTAGTTCACCCATCTTAGTATTTAAACATCAAACATTTGTATATAAGCACTTAAAATGTCATTTTTTTAGTTGTCTGCCATTATGTGATGTAATTGAATGGAACACTTTCATTTGACTTTCTCATCAGATCCTACCTGTATTTTATCTTCCATCCTCTCATCCTTACTACAATATAGAAAAACTTCATTAATAGATCCTCCCCTAAGGGATGTCTCTGTCAGAAGCATGTGCTCTTCTGCACCTGTCAGCTTTTCCCCAACCCTTCATTTAAAAACGGCTCTATGACCATTTTAATTTTACGTGCTAGCAATACTGTTCCATTTTGCTGTAGGTAGAGCCCATCCTTCCTATATTGGCTCCCCCTTTCCCAAAAGGTTTCCCAGTTCCTAATAAACCTACTTGTACTATGACCACTGGCTCCTCCCCAGCACGACACATAAGTCTGTCTAGATGGCTCAAGATATCTGCAACCTTTGCACTCGGCAGGCAAGTCACCATGTGGTTCTCCTGGTCATTGCAACCCCAGCTATCTATGTTTCTAAGATCGAATCCAATTCCCAATAACTGGAGTTCCCTTCCCCAGAGACGTATCCTCCGTGCAAGAGGATATCATGACATCATCTGGAAGGAAGGTCCCAATTATGGGATCATTTCCCTCTGCTCCAGTTTGATGTTCTCCTTCCCTGAGAATTTCATCCTCTTCAACAGCACAGAAGTTGTCAGATGGGGGTGAGGATGGGTGGGACCGTTCTGCTGTGTCCCGGAAAGTCTCATCTATTTATCTCTCTGTCACTGTAAGCTCCTCCAGTTCAGCCACTCTGGACTCCAAAGCCTGTGTGCAGTCTGAGGGCCAGGAGCTCCTTGCACTGAATGCGCACACATGCAACCCATCCATAAGTCAGGTAATCATACATGCTGCATTCAGCACAATAAACTGGATAGCCCCCACTCTCTTGCTGAACTTCTGCCTGCATTCTTTTTTTAATCCTGCAGCTCTTTCCTTTTTTTTGTTTTTTTGTTTTTATCGGGGAGTGTTTATTGCCTTAAGTTTAAAGAACGATACCAGTTGCATTGTGCTGAAACTGAATAGCAGAGTTCTAGAATTAATTTTGGATCTACACAATGCATACCCTTAGATTTTAGCTCCTTATGCTATCAGAAAGTGATCTGTGCTGCCAGTTGAGAGGTCAAATAAGCATGCTGGAATGACTTCAGCCTTAGCTTTTGGGTATGGCTGTGTCGAGGGGCATTACTGCTCTCAGTGCCAGACTAGAATGGGAGGTTGCACCAAAAAGCGTTCTTTTGAATATTAGAGAAACAAGGTGGGTGAAGACCAACTTCTGTTAGTGAGAGAGACAAAATTTTGAGTTACACAGAGGTCTTTTTCAGGTCTGGGAAACTTATTCAGAAAGTCCCTCGATTTGAGGATGATCTCTATCACAGGTTTACATATGGATCCTGAGATGACTCAGGAGTCCGATCCTGGAACCACAGATACACCTGCAGTAGGTGCAGACATTTCATGGAGGGTCAGCTACCAGCTGGAAGAAAATTTTTTCTTTTTTCCTTCCTTCCTTCCTTCTCTCTCTCTCTCTTTTTTTTCCCCCAGCTTTGAGGGCTATTTGTGTATATCCCAAATGGATGTTTTTACATCTTCAAAAATCAATCAGACTTTGGGTGTCATTCATGAAGGACAGCCCCTTGAGTGTCAATTGTCTGTATGACTCTCCCATTCTCCTCAGACTTCTCTGTAAACTTAACACTTGCTGGAATGTGAGACTGTGTACCACACTTAGGGGAAGGGGAATCCAGATTTATAGAAATATTGCAAGGATTGTACCTGTCTGAAGCAAAGACTGAGTCACTATTTCCTGTACTGTATTACTTTAGTTATCTATAAGTAGGAATGTCATATTTTGCTGGAGTTTGGTCTTCGTGGTTTCTTATAGTGGGGGAAAGGAGAGTTTTATTATTTTAAGTAGCGCTTGGAGAAACTTCAGTGGATCCATATTCCATTGGAATGCCTGGGTCTGTTAAAATCAAAACAGGACGATTTTGCTGGAATTTCATTTCAGAAGAAAACTTGGGGGGTGGGGGGTGAAGGAGGGAAAGCTCTGACAATGTCTCATTTTGACATTTTTTGAAATGAAACGTTTTGTTTCTTTTGATAGGACTGTTTTGAGTTTTTTAAATTTTGTATTAAAACACAAAATAAAGTTAAAATGAAAATTTGTTTGAAAATTTTTTCAGAGAACTTAGAAATGTTAGGGTTTTGATCCAATTCAGAATGAAGCCAAATTTTGAAATCTCAGTCTCAGAATCCTTCATAAAACAGAACTTCCATTCTCTGCACAGCTCTGAATGTAATTATTCAGGGTAGGAGCAGACCTGTGGCTGACCCAGAGCTGCAGTGACTTTGCAGCAGGAAGAAGCTCATCTGACCGTATATAGTTTGGTTATAGTGAACTACAAATGGTTGTTACTATTTTTTTATTATTATTTGCATAGTATATAAGACCCCTAGTTGTGGACGAGTACTCCATTGTGCTGGGTGCTGTGCTGGCCTCAAAGAGCTTCCAACCTAAGTATAAGATAAGAGACAACGTATGGATATAGACAAACAAGGTGGTACAAGGATGGAATGGACAACATGGTAGGCTGTGGTCTCAGCATACCAGCAGCTTAGCCATTGTCAGTGTTTTTGTAGGTCTCATGGCAAAGCAGGGTTTAGAAGGTTGATAATGAGTTTGTTTTGTGGGGAGCTTGTCCCAGGTGTGAGGGGCAGCATAGAATAAAGCAGGAAGGTGTTTATTTGAAAACGTATCAAGTGGACAATATAATCTGATATCATGGGCTGATTGGAGGCAGGAGCTGATGTTTCAATACTGAATGGGAGATGATAGGCCATGAAACTTCTGTTTGCCAGAAGCTGGGAATGGGAAACAGGGGATGGATCACTTGGTTATTACCTGTTCTGTTCATTCCCTCTGAGGCACCTGGCATTGGCCATTGTTGGAAGACAGGGTACTGGGCTAGATGGAGCTTTGGTCTGACCCATTGTGGCCGTGAAGAAAAGTAGCTTATCTTTGGAAGGATGCAAAGAGAGGGTGATGTGATCAAAGCGATGGGCTTGGAAGATGATCTTTGCAGCAGTATTCTGAATGGATATAAGTGGGTAAAAATTGCATTTGTCAAACCCAGAAAAAAGGATGTTATAGTGACTGAGATGTGAGAGTAACACTTTTGAAGGTGCTTTTGAAAATTTTATCCCAAGTCTTACTAGAGCAGTGTCTTAATCACTGGAAGCTGCTGTCTGCTGTACTCTGCTGGAAAGCTATTCTCTTTGAATTCTGTTGCTGAAGTTTAAAAACATGGCCCTTCTACTCAATATAAAGGGGTCAGAGCAAGGGTGAGTATTTCTCTCTCTAGTCCACTCTCTCTTTTTCTTTAATGAGTAATGAATGTTGGGAATCCAGCAGTAAACAGTAATCTAATTATGTGAAGGTATTAGTGAGATGGATAGTACAGATATTTTCCTTTCATCTGCTCCTGAAGAGCTTCTGGGATCTTTTCTCTTCTGTTTTACCCAGAGCTATTTGATCATATACACCTCTACCCCAATATAACGTGACCCGATATAACATGAATTTGGATATAACGCGGTAAAGCAGCGCTCTGGGGAGAGGCGGGGCTGTGCACTCCGGTGGATCAAAGCAAGTTTGATATAACACGGTTTCACCTATAATGCAGTAAGATTTTTTTGGCTCTCGAGGACAGCGTTATATCAGGGTAGAGGTGTAGTTTTCCCTCACTACATGTCAGGCACAAGGATACAACCAATAGTTTGGTCTTAAGAGCTTGTAAGCTGTTGGTCGGGGCTCAACTCTCCGGCTGGCGGGAGGGGAGCCACACCGACTCGCTACAGAGCTGTAAGATCTCCCTGCTCACCCTTGTTTTCTACAGAGCTTTCTCGGCTTTGTTCAGAAGCGTATTCTGTCTCCATTGCATCTGAAAATAGGTTTTCACAGAATGAGTCAGAAAGAAGGTTAACTGAGGTCAAAACAGACATAGGAGAACTTTAGCCTACTCTGTGGAGTTTCTGCCTACATTGTCCCCAGGGTTCCATACCATTAAGTGAAGCATTCTTGGAGGTACCTATTAACCCAATATCCTATGCCTAAGAAGTAACTCAGAAAAGGCCCGTAGCAATAGGTTGAACTGGTTCTTTGCTGCACAGAGAGGTAAGAAACAGTCTTTTCTATTCTTAACTTCTCTGCGGGGAGGTAGTACTGTTATGGGGGCCACCCTTGACTTACATCGGTAGCCTAAGGTGAGCCTAACTTGTATATTATGGTGGGTTTCATATAGGGCATCAAATGTTGCATAGTATTTGTTTTCCCATCATGCCTTCCTCTTTCCCTTAGGCCACACCTCCATTAGATTTTGTTTTTTCAGATAGTCTATAGTGGCATCATCATCTCTAGGTTTGATTTGGGGGCCCATCTTATGGTACAGGTATGGAAACATTGAGCATAATTTAGAAATAAGCTGCACATGAACCACAGGAACATATGAACCTAAATAATTCATTTTGCAGCCCTCAAATGGTTGTGTAATGGTTTTCTATATTTCTATATTTAGGATATCATTAATATTTTACTTTTCATCTGGGGAGAGGCTGTGTGGACCACTGGATAAGGCACCTGAGAGTGAGAACACCTGGGTTTTATTCCTGGTTCTGCCACTAACCTGCTGTCTGATCATGGGCAAGTCACTTCCTCTTTTTCTTTTTCTGTCCTGTCTATTTAGATTGTGAGTAATTTGAGGCAAGGTGTGTCTTTTGCTAGGCTTATATAGAACAATGGTACCCAGATCTTGGTTGGGCCCTGTGTCACAGTTACAGGGCAGCTTTGCCTACGTTTTCTTTGTGGTCTCTTTGAATGGATCCCCTCAGGTGTCAGACCTCGTGCTTTTACCTCTCCTGATGTGGAATTCTCCCACTCCTAGACCAATCCCTGGACTACAATATCTTTCAAGTATATCAATCTTGCTTCCCCAGCAGATCGGACTGAGTGCAGGCATCTGCATCTCTTCCCTTTTGTGGAGTGTGGCCAGTGGTGTGTATAGTGACCAGACAGCTTTCTCAAACCAAAGTATTGTTTATTTAACAGTAGGATCAAAGCATTTTGAGAAAAAGGATTTTAAAACAGTCAATACACATCTGTCTGAACTAAAGGTTTGTCCTCCCCTGCTGATAACTTGAGTGTTGACAGCTCCAATATTGTTTTCACAAGTGACCTGAGAAGCTCTAGCCCTCCAGTGAATGGCTGTCTGCCCTATTAAGCAGTCTCCTAGGGCTGAGCAACCAATCAGAGCTGCTTAGATACAAGGTTCTCTTTCCCGCCTCTCAGCAAGTGACCTGAAGTCATTCTCACAGGAGGGGAGGAGAGAGTTAGGGTATGTCTACACTACAAAATTAGGTCGAATTTATAAAAGTCAATTTTTTAGAAATCGATTTTATACAGTCGATTGTGTGTGTCCCCACTTAAGACCATTAACTGGGCGGTGTGCGTCCGTAGTACTAAGGCTAGCATCGACTTCTGGAGCATTGCACTGTGAGTAGCTGTGGGTAGCCATCCCACAGTTCCCAGAGTCTCCGCTGCCCATTGGAATTCTGGGTTGAGCTCCCAAAGCCTGATGGGGCAAAAACATTGTTGCAGGTGGTTCTGGGTAAATGTCATCAGCCCCGCTCCTCCCTCCATGAAAGCAACGGCAATAAATCCTTTCTCACCTTTTTTCCTGGGTTACCCGTGCAGACAACATACCACGGCAAGCCTGGAGCCTGCTCAGTTCACTATCACCGTATGTCTCCTGATTGCTGCCAGACGTGGTACTGCATTGCTACACAGCAGCAGCTCATTGCCTTTTGGCAGCAGACGGTGCGTTATGATTGGTAGTCATCGTCGTTGTCTCCTGGGTGCTCTTTTAGCCGACCTCGGTGAGGTCGGTCGGGGGCACCTGGGCAGACACGTGTACTTCTGACTGGCCTCGGTGAGGTCGGCTGGGGGCGCCTGGACATAAATGGGAGAAGACGATGGCCAGCAGTCGTACTGCACTGTATTCTGGCAAGCAGCCAGGAGATGACATCGTCTGCTGCGAGCCTAAGATGTATAAGAGAGATGGAGTGGATCAAAACAATAAAGAGACCAGATTTGTTCTGTATTCATTTGTTCCCCCCTCCCTTCCTCCCTCTGTGAATAGTGGGGGGAGGGATAGCTCAGTGGTTTGAGCACTGGTCTGCTAAACCCAGGGTTGTGAGTTTAATCCTTGAGGGGGGCCATTCTGTGTGACAACCCGGTAAGCCATGTTGTCAGTCACCCCTCCCTCCGTCAGAGCAACAGCAGATAATCGTTTCTTGCCCTTTTTCAGTGCAGACGCCATAGCACCGCAAGCATGGAGCCTGCTCAGATCACTGCCGCAATTATGAGCACTGTAAACACCACATGGATTATCCTGCAGTATATGCAGGACCAGAATCTGCAAAAGCAAAACCAGGTGAGGAGGCGACAGCAGCGCAGTGATGAGTGATGAGGACATGGACACAGACTTCTCTCAAAGTACAGGCCCTGGCAATTTGGACATCATGGTGTTAATGGGGCAGGTTCATGCCGTGGAACGCCGATTCTGAGACCAGGAAACAAGCACAGACTGGTGGGACCACATAGTGTTGCATGTCTAGGACGATTCCCAGTGGCTGCAAAATGTTTGCATGCGTAAGGGCACTTTCATGGAACTTTGACTTGCTTTCCCCTGCCCTGAAGAGCAGGAATACCGAGATGAGAGCAGCCCTCACAGTTCACAAGCGAGTGGCGATAGCCCTGTGGAAGCTTGCAACGCCAGACAGCTACTGGTCAGTCGGGCATCAATTTGGAGTGGGCAAATCTACTGTGGGGGCTGCTGTGATCCAAGTAGCCAACGCAATCAAAGAGCAGCTGATATCAAGGGTAGTGACTCTGGGAAATGTGCAGGTCATAGTGGATGGCTTTGCTGCAATGGGATTCCCTAACTGTGGTGGGGCGATAGATGGAACCCATATCCCTATCTTGGCACCGGAGTACCAAGCCAACGAGTACATAAACAGAAAGTGGTACTTTTCAATGGTGCTGCAAGCACTGGTGGATCACAAGGGATGTTTCACCAACATCAGCGTGAGATGGCTGGGAAAGGTACATGACACTCGCATCTACAGGAACTCTGGTCTGTTTCAAAAGCTGCAGCAAGGGACTTTCTTCCCAGACCAGAAGATACCGTTGAGGATGTTAAAATGCCTATAGTTATCCTTGGGGACCCAGCCTACCCCTTAATGCCATGGCTCATGAAGCCATACACAGGCAGCCTGGACAGTAGTCAGGAGCTGTTCAACTCTAGGCTGAGCAAATGCAGAATGGTGGTAGAATGTGCATTTGGATGTTTAAAAGCGTGCTGGCAAAGTTTACTGACTTGGATAGACCTCACCAAAACCAATATTCCCATTGTTATTACCGCTTGCTGTGTGCTCCCCAATATCTGTGAGAGTAAGGGGGAGATGTTTATGGCAGGGTGGGAGGTTGTGGCAAATCGCCTGGCTGCTGATTACGCACAGCCAGACACCAGGGCAGTTAGCAGAGTACAGGAGGGTGCGCTGCACGTCAAAGAAGCTTTGAAAACCAGTTTCATGACTAGCCAGGCTACGGTGTGAAAGTTCTGTTTGTTTCTCCTTGATGAACCCCCTCCCGCCCTTCGTTCACTCTACTTCCCTGTAAGCTAACCACCCTTCCCTCCTCCCTTCGATCACTGCTTGCAGAGGCAATAGAGTAATTGTTGCTTTACATTCATGCATTCTTTATTAATTCATCACACAGATAGGGGGATAACTGCCAAGGTAGCCTGGGATGGGTGGGGGAGAGGGTAGGACAAGGCCACGCTGCACTTTAAAACTTATTGAATGCCAGCTTTCTGTTGCTTGGGCAGTCCTCTGGGGTGGAGTAGTTGGGTGTCCGGAGGCCCCCCCAACCGCGTTCTTGGGTGTCTGCATGAGGCGGCTATGGAACTTGGGAAGGAGAGCGGTTGGTTATACAGGGGCTGTAGTGGCGGTCTGTGCGCAAGCTGCCTTTCCTGAACCTCAACCATATGCCAGAGCATATCAATTTGTTCCTCCAGTAGCCTCAGCATTGCCTCTTGCCTTCTGTCACCAACCTGAAGCCACCTATCATCTTCAGCCTGCCACTTATTATCTTCAGCCCGCCACCTGTCCTTGTGTTCATATTGTGCTTTCCTGGACTCTGACATTGTCTGCCTCCACGCATTTTGCTGGGCTCTTTCAGTGTGGGAGGACTGCATGAGCTCAGAGAACATTTCATTGCGAATGTGTTTTTTGCGCCTTCTAATCTTCGCTAGCCTTTGGGAAGGAGAAGATAGTGTGAGCACTGAAACATTTGCAGCTGGTGGATGGAAAAAAAGGGAGAGTGGTAGTTAAAAAGACTCTCTTTCCCGATAAACCTCGCTGTTAACATTACATAGCACATGTGCTTTTGGTACAAGGTCACATTTTGCCTCTTATTGAGGGTATGCCGGTTTGGTGTGAGAGATCATTCACGCAGGGCCGGGCAACAGACTTTGGCTTGCAGGCAGCCATGGTAAGATACAGTCTTTTGGCTTCTTTAACCTTCATAACATGTGGGAATGGTTTCAAACAGCAGCGCCCTCATTTCCCATACCAAGCAGCCGTTGGGTTGGCCATTTAAAAGGAGGGATTGTGGTTTTCGGGTTAACATGCAGCACAAACCCAACTAACTCCCTCCCGCCCCCTATTTTCTGGGATGGTTGCTTCATCCCTCCCCCATCCGCATGGCTAACAGTGGGGAACATTTCTGTTCAGCCATAGGCAAACAGCCCAGCAGGAACAGGCAATGTGGGAGGAGGGATAGCTCAGTGCTTTGAGCATTGGTCTGCTAAACCCTGGGTTGTGAGTTCAATCCTTGAGAGGACCATTTAGGGATCTGGTGGCACAAAAAAAAAAGCTGGGGATTGGTTCTGCTTTGAGCAGGGGGTTGGATTAGATGACCTCCTGAGCTCCCTTCCAACCCTGATATTCTATGATTCTAACCAGGTGACCAGGAATGATATCACTCTCCTGAGGATAACACAGAGGGATAAAGAACGGATGCTGTTTGAATGCCAGCAAACACTGGGACTATATGCTGCCATGCTTTGATATGCAATGATTCCAAACTACGTGCTACTGGCCTCACGTGGTAAAATGTCCTACTATGGAAGATGGAATAAGGCTGCCCTCCCCAGAAACCTTTTGCAAAGGCTTTGGGAGTACATCCAGGAGAGCTTTATGGAGATGTCCCTGGAGGATTTCCGCTCCAGCCCCAGACACGTTAATAGACTTTTCCAGTAGCTGTACTGGCCACGAATGTCAGGGCAAATTAATCCTTAAACACGCTTGCTTTTAAACCATGTATAATATTTACAAAGGTACACTCACCAGAGGTCCCTTCTCTGCCTGGCAGGTCCTGGAGGCAGCCTTGGGTGGGTTTGGGTGGTACTCGCTCCAGGTCCAGGGTGAGAAACAGTTCCTGGCTGTCGGGGAAAACGGTTTCTCTGCTACCTTGCTGTGAGCTATCTTCAGCCTCCTCCTTATCTTCTTCATCCCCAAAACCCGCATCTCTGTTGCGTGCTACTCCATTGATGGAGTCAAAGCACAGGGATGAGGTAGTGGTGGCTGCACCACCTAGAATGGCATGCAGCTCATCATAGAAGTGGCATGTCTGGGGCTCTGACCTGGAGTGGCCGTTTGCCTCTGTTTTTTTGGTAGGCTTGCCTCAGCTCCTTAAGTTTCACGCGGCACTGCTGCGGGTCCCTGTTATAGCCTCTGTCCTTCATGCCCTTTGAGATTTTTTTCAAATGTTGGGGCATTTCGTCTTTTGGAACAGAGTTCTGATAGCATGGATTTGTCTCCTCATACAGCAATCAGATCCTGTACCTCCCGTTCGGTCCATGCTGGAGCTCTTTTGCAATTCTGGGACTCCATCGTGGTCACCTCTGTTGATGAGATCTGCACTCACCTGCAGCTGCAGTTCCTGGGCCTTTTCCTGTCTACCTGGCCAGTGCATCGGAGTTGAGAGCGCTGTCCAGAACGGTCACAATGGAGTGACCTTGCCGGGTCAAATTGCGACCACACTACCCCAAATTCAACCCGGCGATGTTGATTTCAGCGCTAATCCTCTTGTCAGGGAGGCTGAAGATAGCTCACAGCAAGGTAACAGAGAAATCGATTTTAACAGCCCTTTAAATTGAAAATAATGGCTTTGTCGTGTGGAGGGATGCAGGGTTAAATCAATCTAATGCTGCTAAATTCGACCTAAACTCATAGTGTGGACCAGGGCAAAGTTAGACACACGTCAGCTTAGGCTGTTTCCACTCCTCCTTTCCCTTCCCTTCCCTTCCCTTCATGGGATCAATGGGGACATGATGATTCTGCTCTTCCCCCACTCCCTGTAACATCCAGTTTTGGGAAGGGACAGAGCCGGGTGCAAAGAGCCCTTGGAGATGCCTCCTCCAGTCTGGAGAGGAGGAGAAAAGATCCTGCTGTAGTCACTCCAGGCTTGAAAGGAGGCTGAAGAATAGGGTGACCAGATGTCCCGATTTTATAGGGACAGTCCTGATTTTTGGGTCTTTTTCTTATATAGGCTCCTATTATCCCCCACCCCGTCCTGATTTTTTTACATTTGCTGTCTGGTCACCTTACTGAAGCACCCCAGCAGGAGCAGAAGGGAGACTGGGGGGCTGAACTGATGGGTGCTGTGTTGGGGTGGAATTGGGGCTGCTGGAGGGCTAAATTGAGGGGCTAAATGGAGGCAGGGGTTGGATGGAGGCAGAATTAATTGATGAGCAGGGGATGGGTAGATTGCGGGGTTGAGAACTCCTTCAGCAGGGGGCCAAAATAATCCTACCTAATACATTTGGGAGAGTGGGCATAAGTCTCTCTTTCTCTCTCTCTCTCTCTCACACATGCGTGCACAGAGGAGTTCAAACATTATAATAAAAAGTATAGTCTTTGGCCAAAAAATCATGTTTTTATTAATCTCATGATTTTGGGGGTTCAGCTCATGATTTTTCATCTTGAAGTTGGCAAATATAACCTTGGCAATCCCAGCTTCTGCAGTCACCCTTGTCAGGTCTCTGTGTCTGTCTAGTTTTCCCCAAACACTCCCCTCTCCCCCCGCCCCTTGAGTGAAAGTTCTTTTTTAAACCTGCCATGGTTTTTTAAAATTTCCTGTGAGTGTGGCCCTCTTCATGTCCTGGTTCAAACCAGTTTTGTAGGTTAACTGCACAGGAGGCAAAATCTCTTAAGTTAATAGTCCTGGTATTGTCCCTTAACACCCCTCAAGTCAGGGGTCCCCAACGCGGTGCCCGTGGGTGCCATGGTGCCCGCAGGGGCATCTAAATGTGCCCGCGTCCTGGCCGGTGGTGGAGCATCCGCCGAAATGCTGCCGAATTTCTGTGCCGAATTTCTGTCGGCGGCAAGTGGCGTCATCGAGAGGCGTCGCCTGCGAAACGCCTCAGAAATTCGGCGGCATTTCGGCGGATGCTGCACCGCCGCCACGGTCCTTTGTCTGGCGCCCGCCAGATGAAAAGGTTGGGGACCGCTGCCTCAAGGTGAGGGTGGCTGATTTTGAGCCATTATTTCTTTCTTGCTTGTTTTTCTTGAGCACTCTCCCCCAAACTCAATCAATATATTCATATAGCAAAATAGCCCTATAACCAGGTCAATATGAGGTATTCACAAACTCTTTCAGAGCAGTTCCACATTTGTCATAGCCCCTAGGTGCTACTGTAATACAAATAATAAAAAATAATTTAGAGATGAGCCCAGGCTGACAGATCTAGAGATTGAAACACCCTGAATTTAAAAATGTGGATGTAGTCCTAGCTGGGGAGTTCGGCCCATTGTGGAGGTTGCCCTATTCCACTAATTGCACAGCACTGAAATACAGATCTGAATACAAATCTAAGTTCACTTTGAGAAACCCTTGGAAATTTTAGAGGGAGGGAATAAGTTGGAGCTGGGATTTCAGTATTACCTTTGATTATGAACATTTTGAGTCACATGTGACTCAGTCTCTTGCTGCTCTGCGATGTTTAGATTTAGCCCTCTGCAATGGTTCATTTTGTACTTTGAATTAGTCATGAGAAGAAAAAAGTGACATTTTCCAGTGTACGGTCTTTTCATGCATTACTCTGCATCTTTTCTAATGGTTAAAATAGCTATAATGACAGAGGCGGCATCAGACATAATAAGCTGCAAGCTGTCCAGCTCAGAACTCCTTTCTCACGCTATTTCCTGCAGAGTGAGATTGTATGGATAGCCGCAAATATCTAAACTTGGGGCAGCATTTGAACATCCCTATTACCTTCCTGAGCTTTCGAGCCAGCTCTTTGATTTGTTCTCTCAAGCTCCTTAAAGCTACTTCTCTGCCAGTTTGGATGGTATGTAGGAGTCTGTGATGAATACATTCATTATCGAATACAAAGTGGCATAGAACACTCATGCCATGAACCCCACCACACAACTCTACCCTGCTGCAATTCTCTGATTCATGCTGCACGAGATTAATAGCATTTATGTTATTCATATATCTTGGTTGACCTTGATCTGCTAGAAACTCCCTCCTTTTTATCTCTGTCCCATACTGGGGAGGTTTTGTCCCACATTAACAATGGATCTTTTGTACTTCAAAGCACATTCCCCCCACACCCAACATGCTGAGTTTTAATTTTCCTTACATATATATCTGTTCCTTTCTCTTTCCCTCTCATATTCTTACCTATGTTTAGCAGACTGATAATATCTTGGGAGCTGAGAGCTTTTATTTTAGTTTTTTTTTAAAGCATTGATGTTAACCCTTCAGAAGCTAACTGTGGAAAAAAAGACTTAGATCCTTTTTTCTTTTTCCACTTAAAGAAATGTGCACATCCTTTCTGAAGAAAAGAATACTTGCTGAGTTTCCTTCCTGTAGTTTTTGGGATGGTATATTATGCCAGATGGTAAGATGTAGAGTGAGGTGTATGTGTGTGGGGTGGGAGAGAATGCCATACGTATCATTTCTCATGTGGCTCCTGGGGCAAATTACAAACTCTGGCATGTTTGTGTTTATTGTTTTTCACCTACACTGAGGGCGTGAATTATTCTCCACACTCAATCAGCTTTTACCCTCTCCCATCCTAGCATGCTATCCTCACATCCGCCACAGGCAGAACTCTCTACCCTGCACATAGAATGTGAAGCAGCTCTCACTCCAATCTGGCTCATGAGATGATAATTTGGGGACCTTCATAGGGTCTGTCCACTGCTGCTGCTCCAGGAGAAGGTCCAGGCTCTGGAGGATGCTAGCAGGGCCTCAGGAGTCACTTGGGGGACTGGGGAACAGAAAGGGGGAAAGAAGGCCAGATGGGATCAGTGGCTTTCTTCTTGGATGCTCAGACGGAGAGGAGTTGGCCTAGGTAGCATAACAGTGCTGAGATTCCAGTGCGATTGCTCTTACTATAACCAGACAAACCTAGTACTGGGCCTGGTATTGGGGAGTGTGCCTTTAAGGACAGAGCTTCCCAGATTGTGAGTTTGGGCAGGACGCTGTGAAGCACTTGTTATGCCCAGCCAGCAACTTGAAACCAGAGGCAGAGTAAAGCGGATCTCTTGCAAGCACATTAAGCACTGAGTAATCACTGACCACTACAGTTGGCAAGAGCTGTTGAATGAGGACTGAGAGGGGACCGTGCTGAGTAGCATGGAACTGGACAGAAACAGACAAAGAAGGATGGGAAAGGAACAGAAACAAAGGGCAAACATAGTGCTTGTCCTAAAGGTCGGCATATCTTCTCAGCAAGATATCGTATGACAATAAAGTACAGTGAAAACAATACAAATTGAACATTTAGTTAAAGGCCAGATTCGACCCTTGATATTTGTGCAAACCTCCCATTGTTGCCAGTGGGGGCTCAGCTTTGCATTGAAGATACTATGCAATCCTGCATCTTTACTGGCCACTGACCATAATTAAAAATGGAACTCCACTCCTTCCACTGAATGAACTTGACACCCCTCATCTAAAGCAATTGCTATAAAATCAGCTTTGGTACAATTGGGAATCATAGTTCCTGTCTCCTTTCTCTTCTCTTCCTCAGCATATGCCTGCATTTGCAGCTGTCAAAAACAGGTATGCTCCTGCGTCAAAAAAATGTAAAATTGGCTCTAGGCAAGTATTTCATTCTTGACCTGAAGTAATAACAAATGGGAAGATCAGCTTTCTGCTTTATTTATTTATTTCTCTGGGCCCTCTGGCTCAAGATCAACGGCCCATTAATTTTTATTTCCCACATACTTTCTAAGAGGTTGGAGCTGTTAGAAGAATTATGACAACCCAGAAAGTCTGATCCCATATATCTTGTTTTGTAAGAGAGTGGCTGAAAAACAAGAACTGTACCTAGCAATTAATACAGATCCTGCTAGTATTTCACTACAGTGAATAAGGGAAGTTCTGCAAATGTCCTGTTGTCTTAGTTCTGGTAATTTACAGTGCATGGCTTGCTGTGACCAATGATTCCAAAGCAGATAGGATTTTTGATACAATTTAGGGTCATCATATTTGTTGTCCCTCAGGTCTGCCAGCATATTAACTTTGTGTCATCTACACTGTATCCTGTAAATTAAGTTGAAAGAGAGAGAGCCCAATTAACATACTATTTTTCTTTTTAAACATGCGTTTTAATTCTGCAAGGGAAACATGACCCTTTCTGAAAAAAATTCCTGGGTGATAACCTTATCAGTGTTAGACAAATAGTTTAACTGTGCTGTGTCTGTTAAGGGAAAACACTGTTGACTCTGGATTTGAAAACAGAGCATGTATTACTTTCACTGGATTAGAAACCCATATACGTAGGCCTTGTGGAATTGTTTTGCTTTCTGTGCATGTTCCAACTTATTGGGGAAGTGAAGGACTTCCCCTGTGAAAGTCTCTGCTGACTTCATTTCTTTGTGCTTCAAGTTTCTTAGATGATCAGTTCTTTGTTCATTTTATGTTTATTTATATTTTTAATCACACGTTTGTGTCTCTTCTCTTTATTTTGGCTCCATTTGTTTTTAACTTTCCTCATATTTCCACAGAGCCAGACCCTCAAATCCTTTCTCAGGGCTGGCCTATTCCTTTAAGGCACAGCTCTACAGTAAGTTAAGTTAAGGGAATGCAGAAGGGACTACTCTGCAGAAGGAGCCCCAAGAAATATGCTGATTGACTCAACCACCATGCCCCTGGGGCCCTGGGGGAGTTCTGCTACTCTCCCCCTCCTCTCCTGAGTGCAGCATGCACTTCCTTTTAAGCCTTGCCTCAGATTGGACAAATGTTTCCTAAGTTTGTGACCCACCATAACTCAATTCACTTTAGGCCTGACCAATGGGTTTGGGATCAGGCCCTTTAAAGCCTGTATATGTCTTGGTTGAACCAGTGGCTCAATGTGAAGAATTCTTGCAAAACTGTTCATCCTCTTGTAGTTAAACTGAATTCAGATCCTAATTATAATACTTAGCACTAACATAGTATCTTACATTTCAAAGCAATGCAAAAGCATTAATTAAGCCTCAAAAGTCTCTGCAAGGTAGGCACATAAAATGTGTAGCCATTGATATGAGGCTGAGTCAAACAGCTCTAGTTTTGCCTAAGTTAAGAACACAAATAGGAAAAAAGACAGCATTAAGAGAACTTATTAATATTGTCACCCATCTGCTGAGTGATAGCAAGGCCCTGCAAGTTGGCTTCTCATTCAAGGAGCAATCAGGGATACAGAGTCTGGGTCTTTGGTTAGCATAAGTTGTTTTATTTACACATATACAACAGTCCTGGAACAGAGGTGGTCCCAAAAGGGAATGCAGGCAAATCCTCCCTTTCATAACTCACAGCCAAATACCAATGCCTGGTTCCCAGGAAGCAATTCTGCCGCAAGAACTGAGTCTTGTTAGAGAGAGAAAAGCAGAAAGCAAACTATCTTGCTGGCTTGCAACAGTTCCCCAAAAGATTCATCATCATCAAAACTATCGACACCACAGGATTCCTTCAAAAACTGAACACAGTTCGTGCACTAAAACGTAAAGATCTGTATATCACCACAATTGGTAAACCCCCTCATGCCAATATATTTTAAAACAACCAACATATTCATCTTTCTTGAATAGTTTTAAACCAAGAAAATTGTAAGAAAAAAAATGCAAATGCACATCCCATCCCAGAAGGACAATCTAGTTTACGATACTCTTTTTAGGACATTGCTTTTCCAAATAGCAACGTTTGTGTAATTCAGTTGGTTGGTCATCCCTTGGCATTCTCTGTGTCCAAAAGAAAAGATGTATACTTTGGTTTATAGTATTGTTAAATGTTGAGAACTGACAGGGGATTCTAGTCTAGGAGTATTAATGTAAGTATTTTCCCAAAATTTGCTCGAAGGTACTTAGAATGGATTGTTTACAATATATTCAGCAACATTATTACAGAAAGCAAGAATAAATATAACTGCGTGTGACAGTATGTGTATCTGCAAGACATGTATCAGAAGTGAATACGATAGAAGCCTTTGGGCAGGTTTTTCAAAAGCACTTGGCTTTGGCCTAACTCTGGTCCTTTAGAAGTGAATGGTTTAGCTCTCATTGACTTCAAGAGGAACAAAGGTAGGTCAATTCTAAGGACTCTTGAAAACCCCATCCTTTTTGTTCAGTTGAAAGAGCAGAGATAGGCTGATGTCTGGAACCAGATGCTACCAAAATAATGAGGGTGAATTTTTATCTGAATCCTGACAGTGGGCCAGATTCAAATGCAGGTTTAGCATGTGAACCCAAACGGTGAAAAATTAATAAGAATACATTTTTCTGATGAGATCTCCCTTATTTCTGCTTTCCCTCAGCACCCTCCCTATCTTTTGTTCCCTCATCCCAACCTTTGTTGTCTTTTGAGGGTCAGGTCCACAGCCATCCATCAACCGTCTGGGTATCTCGAGAGGTGCCCTTTCCAACTGGTTGTTCAGTTGGACTTTCCGTTCAGACCTTCCCATCTCCTAATTCAAAGGGCTTTCATAGGTGTTAGTAAGTCCAGCATGCACTTATGGGTAGGACTATGTTTTAGTCATGGGTATTTTTAGTAGAAGTTATGGACAGGTCACAGGCCATAAACAAAAGTTCATGGCCTGTGACCTGTCCATGACTTTTACTATATATCCTTGACTAAAACATGGCGGTGGTGGCTTGGGTGTGCTGAGGGGCTGCCACAGATGCTGGGGAGCCTTGGCTCGGGGGGGCTCTGTGGGTGCTTGGTGGGGGTGGGTGTCTCAGATGCTGGGGTGTGTGTGTGGCAGGGCCAGGGCAAGTTCCCTACCCGGCTCCTGGGAAGCGGCAACCTCCAGCTCCTATCTCCTTGTGCTGCCTCCGCTCCACCCCAAGCCCAGTTCTGCAGCTCCCATTGGCTGGGAACTGCAGCCAATGGGAGCTGCAGGGGCAGTTCCTGCAGGCAGACGCAGCACAAGGAGTTAGGAGCTGAGGGAGGAGAGTTCCTGTCACTCTTCCAGGGATCCCCAATCTCAGCCCTGAGCCCCACCACACCCAAACTCCTGCTGCTGGGGGGTGGGGAGGGCCTGAGACTGCCACTGCAGCAGCCAGTGTGACTGGCCCAGGAGCTGTCCGAGCTGTTCAGGTGGCTCCCGGGGCAGCCGCATGGGCTGCTGAAGAAGTCCCGGCAGTCGCAGAAAGTCATGGAATCCGTGACTTTCCGTGACCTCCGTGGCAAACATATGGAGCCTTACTTATGGGCCATGGGGATGACAGCATAATCTGCTTCCCACTGTTTATGACACTTACTGGAACTGAAAATGCCAGAAGACTTTGCATGCCCCTCAGAAATGGCTGACCAGATTATCCTCAAACTCTTGGGGGAAAAAAAAATCACTTGTAGGCAGAGGTCACAAACTAACCCCAAAAGAGAATTCTTCACAAAATGGAGTGAGTGCAAATGGGGGGTTATAATGGAAGTCTGAATCACCACTGTTTTACTTATTATTCAACGGAGTATCTCCTCTTAAATCAATGGAGTTACCTGGCATAAAACTGGAGTAATGCATTGGTGAGCCAGGCCCTTTGAGGTGCAAACTGTAGCATTCCTTGGTGCCAGCTCTATAACATAGATCATTTAGAAAGAATGTAAAAAAAAAAAATAAGAAATTCGAGGAAATGAGCTGAAGTGGATTAGTTGCTATTTCCATGAAACCAAAGGAGTGTGTGTGTGTGTGTGTGTGTGTGTGTGTGTGTGTGTGTGTGCGCGCGCGTGCGCGCTCACATGCCGGTAGCCCTGCTACTGAGCCCCATACAACCATCTGTGATTGTGGCATGCTGGACACTGGCTGTATTTTTGTCCTTGACGTCAAATGTTGTCAGTGCTTCGCTCCAAATTGCACAGTTTCTTGAGATTGCCAATATTCATTGTTTGTGACTGGAGAGTCTTATGTAACATTGATTTGGAACATATAGTACATGGGTAGATTTGAGCTTCCCCAGTGCCTCGTCTCTGCAGTCACAGTAATTATCTGATTTTATACCTACCTGGTCATAGTGATTATAGGTGAAGCCAAAATCCCTCCCAATATGACCTGAGACAAGCAGGGGGAAATTTCTTTCTGCCCCAGATGTTATTTTATTCTACCATATTATTGTGAGCAAAAATACCTGAAATTAAACATCCAATCATATATATAGACAAACAGATACAGAAATTTCCTGCTTAAGATCTACATATCTGAGATTCTGTTGTGTCCAAGTTATTGTCCATTTTTTATGGAATCCAGTTAAGATGGGTTCTGACAAAACCGCTTAAGCAGATTTCTAACACTTTTGAGGGGGCGGGGAGCCTCCGTTAAGTATCTAACTCATCTTCAGGAGCTCAATCCTTCACCACTGAAGTCAATGGGAGTTTTGCTATTGAATTGTATTGGAGTTGGATCAGATCCCCGCTCAGTAGCATACTAAGATTTCTTTGCAGAACACTATTGAATAGGCCTGAGCCACTTCTGTAGAAATCTGGAAATTTGGTAATGTACTATGCACTCACATGTACTGTAGGCATTGATAGTTTTTAAACAGACATCTAATCAATTGTTGCTCTTGATAGAGTGGTGAACAGTATTATACATCTCGTATTATGTGTTTACTTTCAATTTATATTGTTAGCACTGTTTATTGCCTTTTATTAAAGCTCATTAAGATGATTGGTTTAAGGTCCTGTTATGAGAGGAGAGACTAACACAAGCATGTAGAATGACCACAAAATAAACCAAAAGTGGTTGAAAGCTTCTATACTCAAAAGTACTATATTTGTGTTTCCTGTGTGGGAGTATTTACTTGCGAAAGACAGGAAATTGATGATCAAACATACAATTAACTGGAAGGGTTCTGTACATGTTGTATTAGAGCAAAAATATATTGCACAAAGACTCTAGTGTTTTTTTTTTACTTATTCTAATATTTTCTGAGTTGCTCATATAAGTAAATTAACACTAGGTGGTGTTGCAATATGTTATAATAAAAGTTGAATAAACTGACAGGAAAATTTGGTAAAGCATTAGATTCTGTGGAATCTTTTAGGTAAAGGGCTAATTCCTCATCTGTATGAGCAAATCTGTCCTTTCATGATGATTTATACCTGGGTCATTCAAAGATTTTTTTTTTCAGGAGACTATGATCTTTCTTGCTGACTGGCTGTGTAACACAGGCCATAGAACATCACCAAGTGGTTCTTGCACCAGGCCCATAGTCTCTAAATGAGCTAGGCCATCTTTTACAAAAACATCCCGGCTTGATTGACACTGTTTAAATGCAGTACACTATTACTTGAATTTTAACCATTCCACTGTGTTTCAGAAGTGTTGATTATGTCCCCATTCTCTTCCATTGCCAGGCATTATAATACCCCGGTGTTTTGCTTTATGCTTCCCACAGTATGTTACAGACATGCGTAGTTTTTATTTTTGCTCATTTGCCTATTTGTGCTTTACTCCCTGCTACTTTTCTGGAATGCACCTGTGTAATCTCAGTCTTTCCCTCCTTCTGTTCAGTTGTCATTTCTATCATACCCTTTACTACCAGATACACAGTTACCTTTGTATGATCAACATCTCTAGCAGACGTCTTTGTCTGACCTGTGTGCTCCTCAGCACCTGTCAGCTTTTCCCCAGGTCCTAGTCTTAGTATTCCCCCTAAAAGGTGTCAGTTTTCTGGACCAGCAGCCTCGCTCCACTATGTTTAGAACCATCCCTTTTGTATGAGCTTTTTGCTTCCCAAAAAATTCTTCAATGCACTTAACTCCCTTCTCTTTACAATGTCTTCCTATCCACACACTAGCGCCAAGTCTACATTAGAGGTTTTTGCTGGTATGACAATGTTGGTTGTGGGGAATGATTTTTTGGCGACCTTTCTGCACTGCCAAGAGCCCCAGAGTCGACACAGTTATACTAGCAAAAAAAAGTCCCTTTTGACAGTATAACTTGCTTCATTCAGGGAACTGACATAAGCTATAGCAGCAAATAAACAAAATTCCCAGGGTAAGCCATGTCTCCACAAGAAGGGTTTGTCAGTATAGCGATATCAGCAAACCCTTTCTAATGTAGACGAGGCCCAAGACCCTGAAGTTCCCACTGTCCAGTTGGTTCTGCATGGGGATCTGGAAGGATTGAAGAGGTCCTGGACTTAAGCCTTTCTCCTAATAATCTAAGTGTAGCTTCCATGACCTCTCTTTTATGCCTCCCTATGTCATTGGCACCAATGTGTATCTTGACCACAGACTCCTTTGCAGATGAAGCCACGTTGATATTTGAAACAATTATGTCAACTTAGGAAACAAGAAATACCTGAAAACATTCTTTAATACAAAGTATAACCATGGGGCTAATGTTTTTGTGGTCAGCAATTTAGTATACTTTTATCATTGTGTTAAATCTCTCAGCATTGTTATCAGACAAACAGGAAAAGAGTAAGTAAGGTAAGTCATTTTGAACACTCTGTATGAAGAGCGGTTTAGCACATAGAATAAAACAGTATTCTATTTAAAGCTGAAGGTGACTTTGCTCTTTGCACCTATTGTTGTGAAATTTCTTAAGAGAATGTTTCTTCTTACTCAAAAAAGAATGCGGTGATTTCAAGAAAAGCTGAAAACCACTTGACCTACCACAAATTCTTCTTCGTGTTTGCATGTGGAAATATGACCTATGCAAACAGATCTAGCAACTGGACTTAAATTTTAACAGGACATCTCAGCATTTTTTAACAATACGATGATGCAGTACAACTGTTTGAATTCAAAGGTGTTTTGAAGCTCAGGGACCATTTGAGAGATTGATACCCATTCTGCTCCCAGTCACTTTTACAGCCACTGCAAAGAAGGGCAAGATGTTGCCCTTAGTTTGAAGACATGGAATATTTTTCTTCACACAATGACTTCCTCTGGACATTGGCCCTTGTTCAGCAATAAACTGTGCATACGGGCTTTTTTGTTTGTTTTGCTATGGTTTCTTAATGAAGGATAGAAATACATGGAAGACGTTGGAAGGGAAGGAGGCAAATACCCCATGAGTGGCACCACTGATCTTCCAATGTTTTTAACCTTACTTGGACCATACAGCCACTTCTCCATATAACTTAGCAGATGTAGGGCACATCTGTTCAGGGCCTGCAGCTGCATTGACCTTTGGATTATGACATCAAGCATGGCATTTGTACAATTAAAAATGTTATCACCCAGGGCAACCCCTGTTGCCCTCTGCCACCTTTTGGTAAATTGTGTTGTAAGAAAGATTAAAAAAAGTTGCTGGAACTGATTCTTTTGCTGAAACATCTAACAAGTATGTCAACTTTCTCTGATCTTGGCCACGGTAGAATATTGCTCTAGTTAACATCCTGTGCTTTAACTCACTGTCTGAGATCCTCTTTCCTGCAGTGTGTTTTCTTCATCAGTTTGTATTTCTGCCAGTCAGTGTCACAAAGCACTTCCTGTTTCATCCCCACTTGACAAGGTTAAGCCATGCTGATGATCTGCAGTTGTGTGCAGCTTCGTTTTTCATAGATTCTTTCTGATAACCATAACATGAACTCTGGAGTATGTGTTAGGAACTGAAAACAGGCCAAGTGTTTTGTATTAGAGTCTGTATTCCCACATTCACCAATTCTCCAAGGGCTGAAACTTCACCAATGACATGTATGAGAAAAAAGGATCAAGGCTAAAAACAATTTTCTCCCCTCTAGTTTACATTAAACAAAATCAAAAGCACAAAGAGCCTTATTCTCCTTTCACTCACACTGGTAAAACTCCACTGAGTTCAATAGAACTACTCTTGATTTACACCAGTCTAACTGGGAGGAGAATCAGGCCCAATACTGCAGACATCTATGGCTTGAAAGCAAATTTATGTACAATAGTTCAATCTTTTAAAAAAAACAAACATTTATTTAGTCTTCCTATTTTTATGCATTTGTACAGACACTGGGAAATCAGATTAACAGAATCTTTAACCCCAAAAATAAACCATTGATACTTTTAATACATGATTGTCTTTGAATATAGTAATGACTGCTACAGAAGAGTGTGCGTGGTGCTAAATTGTTAATTTTAAAACAATAATAGAGACAAAACATAAGTGCATAAGATTTAAATATACAGTTCTAAATAACAAAGCCCTTTCTTACCCCCAGTTAGCATTTTCTATAGAGTTGGTTTCTTTGCATTATACAGCCCTTACATCTGTTGACAAAAAAGGGACTTGAAACCACAATGGTTCTTTAAACAAAGTGGAAAAACTATTTTTGTGTAGGCACTATTAATAGCTGTCTTTTCCTAGAAAATGATCATTAACTGTGTTTATTCCATACAACTCTCAAGGCTCTTGCAGAGCCACATTAACAATTCTGCATCATTAGCTTTCAGGTGCATTTCCTGTGGCCCATTTTTAGCTGTGTGTGCACACAGTCAATTAGTGTATATTAGTCAGATCTTTTAAAAATCAACAGCCACTATAATCCAGAAGCATACGTTAACCTATGTTTTGTGGGAATTTTGATTTTCTTGGCATGTATCCTATTGCTCACCAAGATGATGAGAGCCAAAGAATTGGATGTAATCAAGGGTGGTTGGCTGTCAGGGAGAAAAACAGAAAAATATGATGTTCTTTGTGCTGTTGAAGCACAGGAAAGGAGATGGAAGGCCATTCAATTTCCCTGGGTGATGGGGAGTCCCGATCTGGCTGCTAGTTGTCTGTACCATCTCCTCCTGCAGCCCCTTGGTGCAAGAGATGTGTTGAGTTATGGAGGGTATGACTGCAGTGCTACCACATTTCAATTGCCCCTCCACTAGCTAACTGTGGTACTTCACAGCCACCCTTAGGCTGCTCTAGTTTACACCATGGCCAGGGCTGGCATAGAAGTGACCCCCAGAATCAGGTAGTTGTAACCATCACCCCACTTCAACCAAGTCAAGCATTGAATGGTTTCAGCTGAGAATCTAGCCCAGTATTTGAATTAATATTGGGTTGTATATCATGGCTATTATGAGAAAAGTCCAATTAATTTCATTTATATTGCAATAAAAAGAGGTTTCCATTTTTTGTCATGTGACAAGCACACAAACTTAGGTCAAATGAATGTGTAGAAAGGGGCTGTAATGCATTTTTGCAAGCAGTAGTAAATGTTTGTGCCAGAATGTTTTGGATTTCTCAAAGAAGTTAATCTGAACAGAGGCAAGTGAGATATCTGGCACTGGCAAAGTGAATGTTGTTTATGCCACACTTTGATGATGTAGGATAAAAAGTTACCACAGCCAGAAATACAATAAAAGCAAGAGCATCTGAGAGACTGGCATGTAGGGCTAATGTTCGAATGCTGCAGTAACGGCTTTCAGGCTTTTCCTGCCAATTGTTTTGGCTATCAGGGACCATACTGAAAATCTTCTACGTGCGCCAAACATTTTAGAGAAGGACAAAGAATCAGGAAGATTTAATTTAATAGGGGAGATTTCTAACATTGTATCTGTGCCTGTGGAGTCAGGCCTGCTTCCATTATTGTCAATGGCAAAACTCCAGTGGATTACAAAGGGAGCAGGAAGGGGCCCAACATGGATACTTCTTACATTTTAAGCCTGTATTTTCAAAAGGGTTTAATGATTTTGGGTGCCTCAATTTTTGGGTACCAAACTTGAGACACCTTACAATTTCTTGATTTGTAGAAAGTGCTGAACACCTGACGTCTGAAAATCAGCCCCCTTTAAAGTGTCACAGCTAGATACCACAAAATGGCAGTGCCCAAAATCATGTCACTTTATGAAATGTAGGCTAATTAGTGAATGTAATGCTTTGGAAAGAAACTAGCTTGATGGCCATGATGACTGAATTCCACTATTTTATTTACAGAACAGGTACAGCATTGGCAAGGTCAACAAACATGTCGTCATTCTGCTCTGCTGTTGCTATCGCATATCAACCTTCTTTGGAAAGGACAATCTGTGTGGGAAAGGGGGTGTTTCAGTCTCCATATCCATTCAGTCCTCGGGTCCTTTGCTGAAAATACTAGTAAAGATGCCAATCAATATCCAATGTGACAGTAGGAGTTTACTGATGGGAACACCTGTGAGCTGATTATGCTCTCACATAGGTTTTTTACCATTGTAACTCCAGTGATCCCAGCAGCTCCACTCTTGATTTAGGCTGGTGTAAATCAGATCAGAATCAGGTCCCTGTGGCATCAAGCCTTCCACTGACCTGCTCCCACTTCCATGCACTTTCTTTCAAACTTTCATTTTATTCCAGTTCAATTTAAATAGCAAGCTCTTTGGGGCAGGTACAGTGTTTAAATATGTGTTTATAATGTGACCCAAGTAATAAGTAATGCCCTATTCAGTAGGATCTGTACATAAATTCTCAATTTATTTCACACAAGCCAGCAAACAGCCAGCAGATGACAAGCATTTTTTTCCCTAAGGCCTGGTGCATTCGGTGATTTTGGTTGTGGATTTGATGCCGTTGATCACATCATAATTATGGACTTACTGATTTTCATGGATATCAGGCTAGACTTTATACATGTCATGTGAAAACACATTAGCCCAGTTCTGCTGTTACACTTGTGATACCCCATTGATTCCAGTTCCAGCCTTGATTGCCTGTGCACATGATAACCAGCTACCTGTCAATTTGAAGCTACTTGTGCCCTTCTGTAACTGCCTACCAAGTTCATTGATGATGTGTCTCAGTGTAAGTCCGAACAGCCTGATCCTTCATGCAGGTGACAGATGGGGAGGGCATCTTTCACCTCATGCTTGCTCCTCTCACTCACACATTTACTTTGGCTGGTGCGTTAGAGTCAGATGCAGATGATCCTATGATTTTGTCATTGTTAGGGCTGATTCAATCTGCTTGACTTTTCAAGCTCCTGAACATTTTTCACATATGTTATGAGTAAACTAAGGAATGAAAGTATCAGAGGGGTAGCCGTGTTAGTCTGGATCTGTAAAAAGCAGCAGAGAGTCCTGTGGCACCTTATAGACTAACAGACGTATTAGAGCATAAGCTTTGATGGGTGAATACATCTGACGAAGTGGATATTCGCCCACGAAAGCTTATGCTCCAATACGTCTGTTAGTCTGTAAGGTGCCACAGGACTCTTTGTTGCTTTTTAAGGAATGAAAGTTCATTCTGCTTGGAGGCACCAGCAGAAATGCTTAGGATAGAAATTGTATCAATGCTGATTAGCTGAATCTGAGCTCTCCTCTAAACCCCAGATTGCACTATGTGGTGATAAACTGCTAAATCTTTTCCAGCCATTTCTGTTATCCAGTTTGAGATATTGGAAATATCCCAATAAAGTGGAAATTAATCTTTATTAAATAAATTTCAGGATGTGGATTCTTGGCCATGTCTTTCATTTAAACTAACACCTACATAAGTGTGTCTTTTTTAAGAGGCATTGACTCTAATTACAAATCGTAAGGATGTCTCAGTAGTTCAGTAGGTTTTATCATTGTTTGTTATTTGTACAGTACCAACAGTCTGATGGGCTCCTTAAAGGCAAGTTTCTTCGAGCCCTGGAGAGTTTACAGCCCACCTAGATAGTGCAGGAGAGAGAAGAACCACAGATTCACTACTTAGCAAATTCATCTTTCTTCCCTCTGGCCTGCTCAGCAAAGTCATGGCTGAAATAAGATAGTGGGCAAAGAGGGAGGGAAACTGAAGGGGAGGGAGGTAGAAAGGACAGTAGGGAGAGTGAGGCAGAGCCATTGCTGTGGTAGGTGAGGGGCAGGATGGAAGGCAAACAGCAGCCTAGGGCAATAAAGTAAATGAGAGCAATGCAGCCAGAGCTGAGTGAATGAAGATTCCAGGAGGCTCTGAAGGCACATCCCAGTGGCTGCTGCTGTCACACCCCATGTGGAGGAGGAAGGGCTGCCACTGTGCCTGGTGGCTGAATTTGACCCTTAGCACATTATGGCAGCTGCGTGCAGCAGAGTATATCCCTCAGTCTACAAAAAGGACATGATTGCCAAACAACCTGCTGCCCCAGAAAATCTTTAAAATACATAAAGCTGAAATGAAGCATAAAACCAACTAACAAATACATTGCTGATTATCACCGTGGTCCCTACTTTTGATTCTTATTTTTTAGGGGAGTGAAAAATATATTCTAAAAAATAGGGTCACCGAGAGAAGCTTTCTTTGGCAAAAAAGAAAAAGGATTTTAAAAGCTGCAGGAGACCAAATACCAAGGCAGCTCTTGGACAGCAGTTGCTATGGTAATCATAACACAGAACTTTCCTTAGGCGCATGCAGGACATTTTGGATATAAGTGTGCAGGTCATAGGATGGAGAACAGCTTGTGTTTTGGGGAAATTTTCAAAACCTTGAAATAATGGAAGATCTGTTCCTTTAAGGGACAATACAGTCAAAGATGTCCCTCCGCAACGTAGAACGTGGAACAAAAGGATGGTGGTGGTGGTGATGGTGGAGAGAGGTTGTTTTAAAAAAAGATTTGGCACGGCTTTCTCAAATGATATGTGAAACAGAGGTTGACTTTTTAAAAACACAATACTCAGAGACATTGAAAAATAGAACTTGTTTCCTAACTGCTGCCCAGTAGCAAAGTTCCATCTTAGGTGTTTAGAAGGCAGTGCCATTTTCTCTGAGAGTCTCTCATCTTTAATGTATCTAACCTCACACCCCTCTTGTGAGATAAGGACATACTATTCTCCTCGTTTTGCAACTGGGGAGCTGAGATACAGAGGGGTGAAGTGACTTGCCCAAATTCACACGGGAAGTTTGTGTCAGATCAGAAACCCAGGCCTTGACCACTAGCCTAACCCCTAGACCATCCTTCCTCTCTATTCCGGACATTGAGGTCAGAAGACATTAACTAAGTTTTTATTTTAAATGTGGTTGATTTATAAATCTGGGGAATCTGTCCGTACTGTGGTAAACTGACCAATAGGTGAACACCAAATGAGCTAATACATAAACTGAACTCTGAGAAAGGGCTCCTGGGACTCACCTTGCATGTCATTAATGACTGTTCTTAAAAATGAAGAACAGAATTTAAGACCATAAGATCATCCTCTCTGACTTGCGTATCAGAGACCACCAACACCCCGCAAGCAAGCCACACACTAAACCCAACCGCTGAAATTACACCAATGTAGTGGGACTCTCAATGGACTAAGCTAAGGAGTATTGCTGTAGCAAAGCTTTTAGTGGTTTTTGGCAGACTCTGGAAGGGTTGTGTGTCATTGTTAGGAAAATAATCAGAAATAGGTCAATAACAACTGTTGCCATATGGGTTGCTGAGCAGGGGTTGCTACAGAAGTACTGTTATTTAATGATGGCTACCATGTATGCAACCTTGAAACTGACTATTGGGACTTAAATAAAGTCAATTCTGCTGTTGATTAAATCTGTTTGAATTATTCCCTACCGAGACCATTCTGATGAACCAATATTTGTTGCGCTAGTAAAGGGTTTTAAAATTAGGAAAGAGCTACATTTTAGGGTTAAACATTGAATTCAATGACTAAGCTAATTTTGAACCCAGCTGCTTTCACCGGGGGTTAGGCTCCATGCTCATTGGAAGAGTGGTCTAGATTAAAGAGAGAAAACAGTGGTTTTAATTGTGGATTTTAAAAAAAGTAATTGAGAGATGACAAATATAGTGGGACAAGGAAGCCCACAGGCCTGAACACTCTGTCTTTTTCCCCCTCTCTATTAAACATGGATATAGTAAAAGATTTTTGAGGGTTTTTTTATTGTGAATGAAAGTGAATTCTGATAACTTCACATTTCCCCTCTATTTTTATCATATGTTAAGATTTAACGTTTTAGCCTCTAATACAAATTAACCTTTGTATGCTGATCAAATCTGTATGTTTAGTAAGGAAGTGACCAGAATAAGACATAAATTGTCCTCTGTGTCAGTTGCTGCATTAGCTACCGGCCTATGCCATATAATGCATAGAGAAGCAGAATGGCCTACTGAAGTGGTCCCCAAAGTTTTTACCATGCATCCCCTATTACCACTCTCCACGCTCCCACATCTGGAGCTGTGGTTGGGAGCCGGGGCCATGGTTGGGTCTGCAGTTGGCAGTGGGTCTGGGGCCATGGTCAGGGCCAGGGGTTGAGGCTGGGGCCGGAGCTGCGGCCAGGCTGGGAGCTAGGGCTGAGGCCAGGGCTGCAGCTGTGGGCAGGTCTGGGGCCAGGAGCGGGGCTGGAAGGCAGTGCTGGGGCTGCGGCTGTGTGTGGCCTGGGCCCCACCATACCCCCCCGCAACGTTCCTCCATGACCTGCTATGGGGGCATACCCCACAGTTTGGGGACCACTGGCCTAGTGGATTTCTGGGATTGATGTCAGCATGGTCTAGTGGCTGGATTGCTAGGAATCAAGAGAACCTGATTCTTTTCCTCACTCTGCCATTGGCCATGAGCATGTCATGTCATTGCTTTGTGTTGCAGTTTCCCCTTAGGTTATAAACTCTTTGGGGGCAGGAACTGTTTCTTCTTCTTTGACTAATGTCCCCATGGGTGCTCCACGTCAGGTGCGCACGTCCCCCATGTGCCACTGATCCGAGATTCTTGGTAGCAGTGTCCATTTGGCCCATGCATGCAACCTACTCCTCATAAGCCATACCAAGGATGTATAGGGCTGTGCAGGCTAACACCCCTCAGTTCCCTCTCAACTCCTCTACAACCTAAGACAGAGCTTTTGGCAGTGTCCGCCTTCTGCTTAGTAGCTATAGCTTCAAGTTCAGGTTTTGAAATGTAGTGTTTTCATTTATCGTCATTTAACTGGATTGTATTTTTGGAGAGTCTGGAGCTGTTCGGTTTCATAGCTGTAAACAATACCACACCATGTCTACCCCTGGTGATAAAGACCAAAAGCTCCTCAATCATTTTGGACACAAAAGCTACTCTTCTTCAACCCTCCAGTTCAGAATAGTTAATTATCATGCTTTAAAGGAGAAATATAATCACACAAAGTACAGCAAGGTAAACACTTTCATTGAACCTCTTCCCTAGAATATTGAGAGCAATTTCAAGCCATCATAACTAAAGGGTCAACTCTTGGTTAGGACAACATTGCAAGCCCCCCTAGATGCAGCCAACTCAGTCCATCTCTACCTTGGTCATTGTATGCTGAACATCTTGGTTGCAGCTGTTGGGTTTTCCAGGAGAAGTCCAAAATACTGTAGAGAACCTACGTTTTGATACTCTGAAACTTTTTAATGAATCTGCTGATGAATCCTTACACATGTTAAAGGAATCAAGGGCCACTCTCAGGTCTTTAAACACTTGCAAGTAAGAGAAAGTCAGTTCCATATGGTAGAGATCCCATCAATTCAATTCTTCAGTTCTCATAGATCAGTTGATCCACTTAAAAAAAGGCTGAGGTATCAGAAGAAGATGCCTCCTGCTATGAGCACTACCCGCCAGCTGTCCTCATTATCAAAGGATCAATTTTGATGGTCTGGTCAACGGTCAAGAACATTCCCATTGGAAATTTCAGGTGCTAATTACCTCTCTGTCTTTGGAGACCACTTCTCCCATTTTCAACCTCTATGAGATCAAATTACATCAGACAAATGAGTTTTGGAGGACATAACATCAGGTTACTCCATCCATTTTGTCTCCATTCACCCTTCTCACCCACCTTCTCCATTTGTCTTTAAAGGACCTCTCTTTCAAGCATTTGCTGAGACAGGAAACCATATCCTTTCTATGCATAGGGGCCCTAGAACCAGTTCAGGTCCAGTAGAGAGGGAAAGGATTTTATTCCAATATTTTCTGGTTCCAAAAGGAACAGGGGATGGAAAATAATATTAGATCTAAGACTCCCAAAGTCCTTCACGAAGTCACAAAAATTCAAGTTGGTAACTCTGGCAGCTATAATTCCATCGTTGGATTCTGGTGACTTGTTCACGGCACTCAATCTTCAGGTAGCATATTTCAACACTCCCACAAGGGGTTTCTTCATTTTGTAGTTGGTCAGGGTCAATTCCGGTATCGAGTGCTTTCCTTCGACCTCACATCTGCCCCAAGGATATTATCCAAAGTCTTTGCAGCAGTAGCTGCTCACGTGCATCAATCGTCTTACCATAGCTTGATGACTGGCTGTCCAAGAGCAGATTGTACATAGAAGTCTTTGATGCAATACAGAGGGTCTTGTTCCTGGTAAGAAAATAAGAACGGCCATACTGGGTCAGAACAAAGGCTCACCAGCCCAATATCCTGTCTCTGACAAGGGCCAGTACCAGAGCTTCAGGGGTTGTGTACAGAACAGGGCAATTAGAGTGATCCACCCTGTCTTCCCTTCCTAACTTCTGGCAGTCAGAGGTTTATGGTTGCCATGAACATGGGGTTGCATTGCTGATCATCTTGGATACTAGCTATTTATGGAACTATTGCCATGAATTTATCTAGTTCTTTTTTGAACCCAGTTATACTTTTGACCATCAAAACTTCCCCTGGCAATGAGTTCCACAGGTTAATTATGCATTGTGTAAAGAAGTACTTCCTCTTGTATTAAACCTGCCATCCATTAATTTAATTGGCTGACCCCTGGTTTTTTTACTGTGTAAAAGGATCAATAACACTTCCCCATTCATTTTTTCCACACCAAGCCTGATTTCATAGACCTCTATCATCTCTCCCATTAGTCATCTCTTTTCCAAACTAGACAGCCCTAATCTTTTTACACTCTCCTTGAATGGAAGCTTTTCCATACCCTTGATCATCTTAGTTGCCCTTATCTAAACCTTTTCCAGTTCCACTATGTTCTTTTTGAGATGGGTTGACCAAAACTGGACACTGTATTTAAGGTCTGGGTGCACCATGAATTTATATAGTGGCATTATAATATTTTCTATTTTATTTTCTATCCCTTTCCTAATAGTTCCTAAAAATTCTGTTAACCTTTTTTGATCACTGCTGCGCATTGAGATGAAGTTTTCAGAGAACGATACATGGTGATTCCAAGATATTTTTTGAGTGATAAAAGCTAACTTAGAACCCATCATTGTGTATGTGTAGTTGGCATTATTTTTTTCAATGTGCATTACTTTGCACTTATCAGTGGTGAATTTCATCTACCGTTTTGTTGCCCAGTTACTCAATTTTGTGAGATCCCCCTGAAACTCTTCACAGTCAGCTTTGGACTTAACTATTTTGAATATTTTCACAATTTAGGACTTCAACTCAATATTGAAAAGTTTGTTCTAACTCTAGTTCAACAGATAGACTTTATTGGGACTTCTTTGGATGCCACAACATCCAGAGCTTACCTTTCTGTGGACAGATTTACAACACTAACAAATCTTATTACCAGGATTCAAATAAGTCCCCAAACTACAGCAAGCAATTGCCTCCAGCTGCTGAGTCACCTGGCAGCTAGTACTTTCATAACACAACCTACCAGACTACATCTACACTGACTTCTGGGTTGACTCAGAATAGTTTAGAACATGGGTTAGACAAGTTCATATTTGTCCCTTGTCAGGTGTTAGATTTTTTCTGTGGAGTTAGGATCCATCCAAAGTCTGTGCTGGAGTCCTTTTCACCCAGCCTGCACCTACAATTACTATAACTTGTCTTTAGACACATCACTTGTGGGGTAGGGAGCTCATTTGGGGTCACATGCCATTCAAGGCAAATGTCTGCCTCAAGAGTCACTCTTTCATATCAACCTCCTATAGTTGTGAACACTCCTAAATGCCTGCATTCATTTTATTCCATTAAACGGGGAAAATCCATCAAAATCATGACACACAACATGGCCTGCAAGTTTTAAATAAATCATCAGAGAGGGCCAAAATTCCCTTCCCTGTGTGCCAAAGCAGTAAAGCTGTGGAACTGGTGTGTAGTAAATCACATTCTCATTTCAGCCTCTTCACTTCCAGGCATACAGAATATCATGGCCTATGATCTGAGCAGACATCATCTGGACAGCTCTTTGGACAAGTGGGACTGAACCTTTAAATCCTCAGGCAGATATTCCTGATGTGGGGGTTTCCATAAATGGACCTTTTCATGACTGCCATCAACAGGAAAAGCAAAGGGTTCTGTCTGAGAGGAAGTCTGGGTCCTCAATCCTTGGGAGATGCCTTTCTCATCCCTTGGGCCAGGAGCCGTCTGTATGCATATCCCCTGACACCACTGATTTTGTTTTGAACAAGATCAAATAATTCAAAGCCAAGGTCATTCTAGTGGTACCAACTTGGCTGAGGCAGGTCTGGTACCCTTACCTGATTCACCTCGCTGCTTGTCCAGCAAAGCAGCTCCTGCCCATTCCCCATCTGCTGTCCCAGGATTCCAGTTTGTCTCTTCACCCTACCATGGCCATCCTCTGACTCTGAGCGTGGCTCCTTGATGGTTCTTGGGAACAGAGGATTCCTGTTCATCAGAAGTAAAACAAACCTTATTAAACAGCAGAAAGATCTCTATTAAAATATTCACCTTCAGAAATGGAAGGGTTTTCACCATTGCTGTTCTCAGCATCAGTTTTCACCTGTTCGTTTACCCCTCTCACCTGTTCTTGATTACCGATTGGAATTAAAGAAGGCAGGTCTTTCTATGAGTTCAGTCAGACTTCACTTGGTGGCTATTATAGCCTTTCATTCCCCTATACAGGATCTGAACTTGGTCCTTTATGGTCTTATGAAACCTCCCTTTGAGCCATTAGCTACATACTCTCTGTTGCATTTATCTATGAAAAGCATTTTTAGTGGCTATCAGCTCCTCCTGCAGTGAATCAGATCTGGTGGTCCAGAGAGAAACTAAGGGTCTTGTTCTAATCTTGTTCTGTGCATGCCATGTCCACCATCAAGGTTCTGTGCACAGATCAATAGCAATGCATGATCTTAATGTAATAAAGGGGCACTTACCTTTACACTTAAGCATTTTATCATATCAGATCTCTTACTAGCAGAAAGAAGGAAAGCCGGCCACTACAAAGTTAAAGGAATTATAGGTATCATCCAAATTTTCAAACAGGCCAGGCTTGCGGTCATTACTCACTTCTTCAAGTAAAAGTGCTATTGGTCTTGGGGAGTGGGAGAATTGCCAGAGGAAAGATTGAGTGAGGGGTGGAGGATGGGGCCCTTTTACATTATATTAGCTCTGTTTGTAAAATGGGATGGCTTGCGTTTGTTGTACTTTAATTGGAACTGTGTGACAGGACGGGTACTTTTAGTGAAAAATGTCTCTTCCTAAATGGGATTTTCGTGCCTCCTGGCATTCTGCACGTTTTGTGATATTTAAGGGCAGTGGCTATTGTTCAAGTTAAAAAGTCACTTTTATGCAAAATGGGCTTGTGAAATGGGCTATGAGCTGCAGAAGTGGCAAGCAAAACTGGCATATAAGCAACCTTTGCCCCCTCTTTTTGGAGAGAAGAGACAGAGTAACATCCTATATACATCGTTTTTTTTTTAATGGAAGGGGCATATAGGAGGATGGGGCAGAGAGCAGCAGGGGAGGGAAGGTACACATAAAGTGGTAGAGAAGGTAAAGGAATAACTTACCTTGGATGAAAAACAGACCTTGCAATGTTTTACTAAATACACTATATGAAGGCTGGAGGTGAGCCCTTAGCCTGAGTCAGGCATAGGAACTACAGCAATGAGCATATGCTTTAAGAACCTTCCCAGAAAGGGAAGGTTGGACTTTTCTTTCCTTCATTAGGATGTGTAGAACATTCCTTTGTGAAGCCTACATAATGAATACAATTCGATTCCAGTAAAAATAGAGAGGCATATGAAAGAACACTGCATGCTGTAAATTGTATTCACCGTGTGACCTTGACATGTTTCATTATTTTAAATCCTAAATTGTGCTGTTTAAAACCTTTTTTAATCATCCAATTCTCTAGCAGAATAGTTAGTGTTTTTGCACAACACTCCTATGTTGGCCCTTAAGCAGTTATTGAGGAAATCCTGTGAAATACTGTATTAGAGAACCATTATATGGGTTAGTTATAGTATAATGACTATTGTGGATACTTGCTAGCTTCCTGTGACTATGTATGATGCCGAACAACTTTATCTCTTGTTGAAGTCAGATTGCTCAGTAGTTTACAATAATCTGAAAGACAGCCAGGCCTTTCCCCCTTCCCCACTAGTGGAGTAACTCAGGTATATCCTACATGGCTAAACTTCTCATCCACTGTCCTGAAGAGCCAGCCTACTCTGCTCCACAAGCCCTAAGATCCTACTTTCAGGTCTGAGGGTAAATTTATATTGGAACCCTGCTCTCAGGTCTAGCTGTCTAAAACTGGAAACCACCTCTCTGAAACTAGCTGCTGAGGATCTAACAAACAAATAACAAACTTGTTTTGTTTTCCTGTTAACAAACGCTGGCTTCTTCTTCCAAGACCTTTTCCTTGTCTTCAGAGACAGACTGTCTGGTCACATGCCCCTTATGGCCAGGGGTGGCTCTAGGTATTTTGCCGCCCCAAGCACGGCAGGCAGGCTGCCTTCCGTGGCTTGCCTGCAGGAGGTCCCCGGTCCCGCGGATTCAGCGGCACGCCTGTGGGAGGTCCGCCGAAGCCGCAGGACCAGCGGACCTTCCGCAGGCATGCCGCCGAAGGCAACCTGCCTGCCGCCCTCGCGGCGATCTGCAGAGCGCCCCCCCCCTTGGCTTGCCGCCCCAGGCACGCGCTTGACGTGCTGGTGCCTGGAGCTGCCCCTGCTCCTGGCTGGAGCACCCTTCCTGAACAGTTTTGCAAGGTTCCTTCCCTCTCCGCATTTAAGTTCCTCAGAAAATTCCACTTCTGCTACAACATCTGCATAAAACTAGGCAACAATGGAGAAAGTCAGAAAATGTTTTTCCCCTCATAGAAAAATTCAAAGTTTCAATGAAAAATTAAAAAGGGTTGGTTGAAAATTGTTGGTTTAAAAGAGAAAAATTTTGATTTGGAAATAATGTGGTGCCTCGTGGGAATTATAGTTTGGGAATTTCACGTCTTCCTCTGTAGGGTGGGCTCCTGTGCCAGACTATATATCCCATGAGGCAGCATAAGCTCCCCTCTTGCTGAACCACAGCATGCATCATAGGAGTCCCTGGCTGTAATGGATGATGGGAGATGTAGTACAGCTGGGGGACCCAGTCCATAGATGCACTGTGGCAGCATTTCTGAACTGAATTTTTTCAGTTTCCAGCCAAAAACAGAAAACTATTTGGTTTTCAGGTGTTTGGATATTCAATGAAAAATCAAAATTTTCTATGCAAGCAGGTGATTTTTGCAAAAAATTGTGCTTTGTTGAAATTCTCCCATCTCCTCAATCTTTCTTCCACTGTCTTCTCCTTACTGTCTTGTTTCCCCCTTGTTATATCACGTCTAATTTAGGGTCAGATTCTTCTATCTTTATTTGGGAGATATAGTACCTCATTCTGCCATTAGACCCATTGATTATATACAAAGTAAGATACTACTCAAAAGGGGGCAGAATCTGACCCTTAATTTATGAACTTCTTGGGACAGAGTTAATGCTTTTTCTCTCTTGGGAGGCAGAAATAATAAATACTTATAATTAATAAAGAGTCTCAAGCCCATCTCTCTCCTCCTTTTCAGCTCAGCTAAAAGATAGCATGCTTTAATTTTTTTCTCTCTTATTAAATCTCTTGTATGTTCCCCTCTCTTTCTTATTGTCTCGTGTTGTTTTTTAATTTCTTCCATGCTGTTGCAGTAGTGCTGAGTGATAATAAAACAACACCAGGGCATTACAGTAATGTGCTCCAATATTATCCTTAAAAGTGCCATCTTGTAAAGACTGGACCAGGCCCTCTCAAAGGTCCAGAGAGGCATGGGACACTTCCAGCTTTTAAGGCCATAATTTAAAAAAAAAAAAAAAAAGACACGTAGTCTAATCTTGTGCCTTCAGAATCAATATATTTTATTAATATTTATGAACATCTTTTACTCTTTAATATGACAAAATCTATATCAGTTAACAAAAAAATTATGTCTTTTACCAAATCACATCACTTATTTGCTTAAATTTGCAGCTCTAAGCTGAGAGAGTGTGTCACATTTTGATCCGATCAGGATACACATAAAAACAAGTTGTGAAACTTATCAAATGCCAAAAAATTAACAAGTGTCTAAATCTGAGGACTCCTTTGAGCTTGAGGCCCGAGATAAAAGGCCCTCCTGGCCCACCCCTCTGATTGGCCCTGCACTGGACCATGATGTTCATTTGAGGAATGTCCCTGGGCAAAGCAGATATTTTTAGAGGCCAGCAATGAGCGGTTCAAAGCCAGTTCACCACCATGTTTAAAATAATCAACATCTTCCTCTTTCACCCTGTGGTTCCACAGTAGTTTTGTCTTATACATGCTTTAGATTGGTCAGTAGCAGCTGCATATATTTGATCAGACTCAGCTGAATTCCATTAGGCTGCCATTGTATTTTACAGCCCCCTCTTCTTTATGAATACAAATATTCTAGCATTAGAATTTTCTAAATTGCATTGCTAAGACTGACCAGCATGAGAATTTTGCTACTGCAGATTGAATAAGTGCCTTTCCTACAAAGCTCATACTATTTTAATTCCCATTTAAGTCACCAAATTGGAAATGTGATATGTTCAGTTAATCTTCAACAGGCAATTTCAGATATTATAGATCCACTTATATCTTGTGATGAATTACTTCAGTGTTTGGCAAATACTAAATAACATTTTTTGTTGACATGGAAGTGTGACCTGCAGGCTGCAGCTGGTTCCAGTGTTTGTTACTGTTCATGTCCAGCCCGTCTGTCTCTTCTTCTCTCTATTCTCCCTTTCTCGAAGCACAGCTGGTTTATGTCTGTCACAAGCAATGGAAGAACATTTCCGAGCTGGAAATTACTGACAGGATCCGGTGCTGATGGCTTTTGGAACTGCCAATCCAGAGAGCGGCTTTTGGCTCCTGCTGAGTACAGTATGTCTGCAGTTTGACCATTTATCTCACTTTACATACTTGAGCTGGAAAAAAAAAGGGTTGTGCAAACACTCACAGCTCATTCCCTCACACCTCTTCCTCCCCACCCTCTCCTTATCAAGTATTGCAGCAGCACTAAAATGTGTCAAATAAGCTGAATGAAGCTGTCTAGTTTTGAGAGATTAACAGGGAATTACATCATGGTGTAAAATGTCTGACTTTGAAATAATCATTCGCTAATGATTACGTGAAAAAAACAATAAAACTCTCCCAACCACAATGGGCAATGCCAGACTAAATTATAGTTAATTGCTTTAGGCCCAAATTTTCAAACTTAGGTGCCCAAAGATGGGCATCTAAAGCCACAATTAGTGAGTAAGTGAACTGCTGTTCAGAGGTGCTGTGCTTAAGGTGTTTAAGAGCAGCTGGCATTTGGGGGGGGGTGTGCGAGGGGAGAAATATCAAGCCATATATTTAGATGCCTATATATGGATTTAGGTGCCTAACTTCAGGCATCCAGTTTTGAAAATGTTGGCCTTCAGACTATCTGGGGCAAAAGGAGAATATCTCCAGCTTCTAAGCTGCGAGAAAAAAATGAAATATATATTCCAGGATTTTGCTGCTGAGCATAGAAGAAGAAGAGATCAGAATTAACAATGGGGAGGCAACATCTCCACACCAAGCACATTCTGTTTATTTTGGCCTATCGCAGATGGTTCTACAGAGGCAGCACACCCTGCTTTCATTGTTTCAGTAGAAGGTCAGGAATTTTTGAACCAGACTATAGTGAGGTTGAAGGAGCTCTGCTAAAATAAATGCTGTTACTGTTTGTTCTACCTTTTTTATTAAATTTTAAATTGCTGCTTAACGTTCCTTTGGCTTAAAGAGGCCTTGTTTGTCTGCCCAGTCATATAAAACAAGAGTAATCTTGGCTGTTTAATCTCTATGATATAGTTCTTTATGCATTCTTCTCATTCTCAGTCTCTCCCATGCCCTTTGTTAAAGCCACTTTAGCTTTAACCAGTTGTTACTCTCCATCATAGTCTTCATTTCCTCTCCCTCTGCCACTACATTACTCGGTAAAAGTATGTTTATACAAGGAGGAATGCTATCTTCCTGCCCTGGGCATTTTAGCTCACCTGTTGGTCAAAACCATTCACATCCGCCTGCTTCTCAGACTCCATGGAGACTGCATGTAAAGCTGAAATGAGGTGACAAAAACATCATAAAAAGGTCTGTTTGCTTCAGGTCAGATATTGAGGAACTCCTGATATGTAGCCACCAGGTAAGTGGAAGTAAACATCCTTCTGACTATACAGGATAAAGAAAACTCACAATAATGTCTCTTGTTTCTTATCTTTAGTCTTCAATGAGGTGTCACCAGATGTCAGGAACTGAAATGAGCTTCACCCTCCTCCACCTCCCGCCCCATTTCACTGGCAAATTATGCCAGCTCTGTATCAACTGAGTTCAGGTGTAGCATTTGTCATGTTTGACAGAGATGAAATACCCATTTATAATTTCTTTAATCAATGCTTTCTTTCTCTTCTACTGATAGGCTGTGGAGATAGTCAAAACAACTGCTATGTTTTGCAGAAACAGTGAGAACTGAACCAGCCTACTTACACCACACGCCCCTTCCAGTTGATGTTCAGATACACATGTAAATAGTGTGACATAATAAATATAGAGAAAGAATGGTGAAAATTCTAGTCCATCCATGTCTACTATACCCTGGGCTAGTGCATAGATTTCAGGTAGGACTGTACTGAAGATCCCACTAAAGAAGGAATAGTTCAGCTCACATTAAGTACTAAAATAATGGAAAGACTCATTCACGAATTAACTATTTGCAGATTTACAGAGAAACATTTGGGAATGATTTGATTACTATTGTTTGCTCAGTGATGCTGCAGGATGAACAATGGGAGGGAAATTATTTGAATAATTTGACAATTGATGGAAACAACTGCTCTATTTACTATTTATCCTAAAGCATGTTTTTATTGACTAGAAAAGCTCTCTAAGGCTTTTCTGGTCACATAACTGGATACATGTGGGTGGACCCCTCAGCCCATGCAGAGCCAATTGGGCTTCATGCAAGTGCAAGGGTCTGTCCATGTGGATTCAATTGCAGGGCCAGGCCTTGGCCTCCCTCAGTGTCTGAGCAAGTGGGCTTGCCTGCTTTATGATATACATGTCGGACTTTCGCAGAGAAGAGTGAGGCTCAGTTAATGCAGTGTTGAGGGCAATATAGATAAAAAAGTTGGTATTTTTATCTTATATCTACCCCAGTTGCATACAGGTTGTAAGTAAAATTGTCAATAATCAAAAAATGTTCTGTGCAATAGAGCCCACACAAACATGGTAGAATGATATCAACCATCCTTTGAAATGATCAACCAGGGAGAATTCCACTGACATGTAGATATTTACCTCCAACTGCCACGGAGACCTTAGCTATAGCATATAGCCAGCAGCAAGGCAGCAGTGTCCGACCTCTTCCCAGGTTCTTCCTCAATTAAGCTGGAGACTCCATCTCTTATTTCCTGTTCTGCCCCTCTGCTTCCGGCGCACCTGGGGCGGGGTATGGTTCCTCCCTGTCTGCATCAGAGGGACCTCACTAAAAACTCCTTTCTCTTATCAACTCAGCTAATTATTATTGCAATTTACTTAGCAGGGAAAGAGGTGTGCAGTGGTTGAGGACTTTCTTCCTTTAATAGGTAATCATTTAAGATAGCTACATTATGTTGTTACCCTATGTATGATTTGGCAGATTTGTTGTACAGAACACTTGTTCTTTGGATAGCCCTGTTTCCTTAATAGATATTTGCTAAAGTAGACTCTGAGATATGGAAATAAAACTTTCATTATGATGCGTTGTAGGGTTATGTAAACTTAGATTTATGTTTGTCTCACTTGCTTTTAATGTATTTGTGCTACTTTCTCAAGTAACCCTAGAATGGATTTTTTGACTACTTTCACTAAACACTTTTTACATCTAGAGTTAAAAAGGACAAAATCAGGGCAAATATACCTATTCAGCCAAGTAATTCCTGACCACCAGAAGTCCTATACTTCAGTATTTACAAATTCAGATGAACATATTGGACAAAGGAGTCATTTCTCCCCTGCATTTATAAAAAGGTTGTTTAAAGAAGCCGCACATAGTAGTGTACATTACAGCTTTATAGTACCTACCATCACAAAGACTTTAAAAACTGCAGCCTGATTCTACTCTCATTTACACTTGCAAGAGAATCAGGTTCTATATCACTCTCTTTTCTTTGACCTAACACTGAAATAATTACCCCAGCAATGGAGCATAACTCACTATTATAATAACAAGAGGAGAGACTGGAATCCAACACAGAGGTTCATATTGTGGGGAAGGAGGTGACATGGTAGGAGAAGTTGATGGGGAAGATAGACTTGTGAGGTACAGTGCAGGAATCAATATGACCAGAGAAGGGAAGTTGGTAGTAATCAAGGTGAGAAATGACCAAAGGGATGGACCAGAATTTGGTGGTAGGGATAGGAAGTATGAAATATGGAGATCGTACAGAGGAAGAGCCAGCAGGATTTAGCAACCAAGAGCAGGGACTAGAGAGCCTCTGTTTACCAGAAGCTGGGAATGGACGACAGGGGATGGATCACTTGATGATTCTCTGTTCTGTTCATTCCCTCTGGGGCACCTGGAATTGGCCACTGTAAGAAGACAGGATACTGGGCTAGATGGACCTTTGGTCTGACCCAGTATGGCCATTCTTATGGCCCCTGAAACAGGGACTGAGCTGTATCAACCCCTGCCTCTAGAGGAATATACAGGAGTTGCCGCCTGGCGAATATCTGGAGGAGCTGCTGGAACTGTTGGCTGCAGAGTACCCTGAAGAGCCTCAGGGCCCATTAGCAACAAAGCCTTATGACCAGGTAGGGGTAGGAAGTAGCCCAGGGAAACCAGACATTAGTCCAGTTGTGTTTGCTGAAGTCATGGTCAGCGTGTTTCGGCAGGATCCCTGCTGACCCAGTTGGAGGATTCCCCACCACTGTTAGGGCCCTGGGGTGGGACACAGTGGAGTAGGGTGGGCTCGGGTCCTCTTACCCCCTGCTACCAATCCCACCCCTGGGATTGCAGCCTACCTACCTTAGGCCAGACGGCCTGCATTTGTTTGCTGTCTGCTCCCACCAGGGAGCTGGGCCACCAACTGCTTTGCTCATTCCTAGCCAGGGAGCTGGGCCACCAACTGCTTTGCTCATTCCTAGCCAGGGAGCTGGGCCACCAACTGCTTTGCTCATTCCTAGCCAGGGAGCTGGGCCAAAGACTGCCTTTGCTCTGTCCCAGCCAGAGGGCTTGAAGCTGACTGCTGGGTATTGCTTGGCCCCACCCAGAGGGCTGAGCCTGATTGTGTTTGCTGCCCACCACAGCCAGAGGGCTGGCTACAGACTCTTTACTGACTTACAGTGCCAATCCCCTGTTGATCGGCTCTCAGCCATTAGGTGGAGTAGTGAGGCATAGTGGCCTCCCTCCGACGCAGACAGGGGAGGAACTATTCCAAGCCACTACTAAGCTGTTAGAATAAATCTTTTAATTTACGCCAAACCACAACAGGTGGATTAACCCAATGGGGCGCCTTGGAAGAATCCATTTGTTAACACACAAGATTGTGCATTATATTTTTTTTTCTGCTGTGTTAAGTGATAAGCAGATGCAAACAGCAGATGTCACACAGATTACAACATTCAGGGCTGAAACCAAGCCTCTGAATGTTGCAGTGGCATTCAGGACATGAATCTCACAAAAGTCTCTTTGACAGTCATGAAAGAACTTTTTAGAGAAAATAGGAACTAAAATGTAACTTCTTCTTAGGCTTATTTCATTTTACTGCTGTAGATGAGACTGGCATCTTTTGAGAGACTGAGTCACAAAAAGTAAGATGTTTCAAATGACAAGTGTCATCTCCAAGAATGATTGCTAGCACGTTCTCTGGCAGGTAAAAAAAGGGTAATTGTTAGAGGTGGACTTGGGCAGCTGTGTTTCGGTTTTGAAAAGCTTCAGTCATATCAGTCAACAAGTCATGACTTTTTCTTCTGATCAGTGTTTTAGAGAAATAGGGAATTGTAATATTTCTTCTGCTCCCTTATGATATCAAGTTAAATAAAAGTCTTTTTTCTCCCTTTTAAGAGTTCTTCCCCCACATCTAGGAGGAATAAATTAACGTGCAAAGCCTGGGCTCAGAGCTACAAATCTCCATACCATGAAAGACCAGTGTAAACCAGCCCCCATCATGGTCAAACTACCCAAAGGACATGGAGTTAACAGGTTCCTTGGAATTGCTAAGATGGCCATTTGTATTTGTTGCAGGTGTTGGTGAAATCTCAGGGGCAAGGAGGGGTATACAGAAGAATAAAGGTCAGTGAACAAGTGAACTGGAAAGGAGGATGGAGGGGGAAATAATGGTTGGGTCTACATGGGGCATTGACACAGGGTCTGCACAGGTTCTCTCCCTCTCATCCCTGTGCTCAGGCTAGTCAAAGAAGGGGTCCCGATGCCTCTCTCAGTTGTTTCACTTGTCTCTCTTTATTTACAGTGCTCAGTGCAGCCCCAATTCCCCCAACATCAGTCCCCACACGGACCCTTCCCTGGGTCTCTCGGCCCCTGAGGCTTCCTGTAGTCGGTAGAGAGAGCGCTGCAGTTCCTCTGTCTTCTCCCCGGCTAGCCTCCCACTGAGCCTTTCTCTGGGCTTATATCTCCTCCCAGTCACCAGCTCAGCGGGCTCCACTTGGCTCAGCTCATTCCCCTGAGCCTGCCCTTCTTAGGGTCTGCAGCTGAGCTCCTTGCTGAGTCTCTGGGCCTCTGCACCCGGCTGCCCAGCTGGGAAGCAGGGGGGGAGCCACCCCTTTAGCAGGGCATCCGAGGGGTTTATACCCCTGCCCTGGCACAGGCATCCTTTCTACCTCCACAGTTTGGATCAAGCTGAAGACTTGCCCACATCTCAGGGCCATCTGTGTACATATTATACACAGACAATGATTAAACTGAGGGGAGTTAAAGTCAGGTGTTGTGAGCTGCTCAAAATACCACAAATTTGCTATTATGCATATTGTTCTTTAAAATGTATGTTGGGGGGAGGATTACTCACTTATCTGGTGATTTCATCTAATTCTGTGAATATTCAAAGATAGGGTGGTGAATCTGTACATAAAAGCAAACATTTTTGTGTGCTTTCATTTGTTGGCACACCTTCAACTAACATTCCACTTTACCAAACCCCATTTTAAATTAATTTCTTTCATTTTCTTTTCTCTTTTCCTTTCTTTCTACCTTAGTTTTTCGTTCTTCCCTCATTTGTGTTCTTACTCTTCCCCAGGGTCTTTTGTGAAAACCCCTCCTTCTCTTCAGTCTTTGCTGCTTCCTCTTTGCATCCTAACCTCTTCCATCAGGTTTGTCTTCTGCATCTTCCCAGTCTCCGTCTTCCTCCTGTTCTCATTTCTAAATTACCCTCCACAGTATCTCCTTCCAATCTCTAGTTTGCTTCCTCACGCCCATTATTCATTCACCACCATGTGAGGATAGGATTCCTTTGCTCTTCCTACCTGGCCCTATCTGACTTGTATACATCCAACACTCCATACCTGCACTGTGCAGGAACAGTCCCTAAATGTTGTTTAAAGGAGATAATCATGGTCTTGGGGGACACATGGGGACAATGGGACTGTAGATTCACCTCAGAGTTCCCACTCAGAGGTGTTCTTGATTCTGCACTTGAAATCTTAGCCATAGTCTCTCATTTAAAAGTGGCTTCTGGACACAGCACTAGCAGGTGTATGCACCAGTGAAAAAGGGGCAGCAGTTGAGGTATTGGGTAGCAAAACCAGATGGTGTGCCACATGAGAGCACTGACTGACCATTCTCATCAGCACAAGGGTGCTTGTGGTGGTATAAGAGAGGGCATGAGAAAGGAGGGATGCTGAATGCAGGGAGGTGAAGACCCAGTGGAGGGTGGAAGTTAGTTCTTAGAGAACTAGACCTGCTACAGCTCTTTATACCCTTTTCAGAGATAAAATAATGTTTTTCCCCCCTTATAAAATGTTACCTTTGAAAAGAATTGTTTTATTTATTTAGAGATGTTTCCGTGGCTGGCACCAACCTGTTGTCTGAGCATCTCAAAAAGATTTACCCTCCCATTGCCTTTCTGGGGTACATTAAAGTGTTATCCACAGACACAGAGAGATTCTGGGTCTGATCCTGTACAGTACCTCCAGTAAGGGCAGCACAGATGGTACAGCTCAGGCATAGGGGAGGTGAAGGTAGCTACCATTGCATCCTTCAGATTGCTGCTCCGTGAGGTGAAAATGGCCACCATGTTAAGATGGAGCAGATAAGGGCTGCTGTAATATCTGACAGATACATCAAGCTCTATATGGGCTACACTGCTGTCTAGAAACCTCTTAGATCATGCTCCACTGGCTCTCCTATTCCTAGCCCTCAGCCACAGCCCAGCATTCCCTCTACACCACCATAAATGGTCCTATCCTGTGCCAAGGGAGTTCTCCCGTGGTCTTCCCGTGGCACATTACCAGTGGTGTGTAGGGGGCTGGACAAGGGAAGGAGTATAGGGGAGGAGCAAAATCTGTCCTTGAGTTGTCCATTGTCACACAGGGAGTCTGTATGAGAGCCAGGAATAGAGCCCAGGTCTCCTGCCATTCTACTACCTTAGCCAGAAGACCATATTTCCATTTTCCAGAGAAAAACCTTGTTGTCCAATTCACTTAAATATCACATTGTATTTAACTGAAGTTGTTTTGCTGACATGTTTTTGTACTAACTCAGAAAAAGGAAGGGAGGAGGAGTTGTGATTTGTAATTTGCATGACGAATGTTCCCAATCAATAGATAAAATGTAACATATGCTGTGGTTAGCAACCAAGGAATTCTCTGGAATTACAAGGTCAGTTTAGGCAGGATATTTTCACAGCATACAAAAAAAATAAATGATAACACAGATTTTTGTGGTGCAATGTTATAAAAACTATTATCTGCCAGAAAAAGAGAAACAACGTTTCTGAAGCACTCTCAGCTATTATGGCAGTTCAAGAAGTTATCTCATGGTGTCTTTCCACAGAATGACATCTTGGGAGAATGCACTGAAGCAAAGATGCTTTAAAATAGAAAAACTTCGTCTCCAAAGTACATATGAATGTAAAATAAGTCAATGAATGAATTTTTGATAAAACAGGTGAGTTTTGAAAAGGTTATTTGAAAATGAGGGCTTTTTCAGTACTTTTGGGGAGACAAAAATATTAGTAATTAATCAGAACTATGGATCTTAAAGGTACAGATATGCTTAAATCTATGCACATGATGAGTCCCATTGAGTTATGCCTGTGTTTAACTCTTTGTGAGATTGGGGCTTATAATATATTTATAACACATTCTGTATAATCTGAAAGATCATAAATGTACTCTTATGTGTTGAGAAAAAATTATATACTTACAATAGCTGATCTGCTACAGGAAAAAATAAAGCTATTGCCTAGCTACTTACTAATATTTGTGCATCTTTTGATTTCCTTATTTTCAAGAAGGATGAGAGGACAAAAAGGTGTCTTCTTACTGAGGTTCTTATTTGTAGAGCTGTCCTTTTCATGGAGGATTTTGATATTTTGAAATTTGGTTGTGCTCTGATTTGGATTGGAATACCCCCACTTCTAAATTTCAAAATTCTCTCTGAAAGAGAATGGAATCCTGGCTCAGGTATTGCTTCTGGTTGACTGCCACAGAGCTGTGGGCCCTGGAAGCCCTGGGGTCTTGGGCTCAGGTGATATCCACTTAACAGGCTGCCCTGGAGCTGTGGAACTGTGGAAGCAAACATGACCAAGAGATAACTGATAGCTCTCACTTCCCTACAAGCTGAGCTGGATGCGTCCGATATAGTGGCGGGTACTACAGTCACATCTGTGGTGACGGGAAGATCTTCCTGGCACCAGTTCTCAGGGATTCCGGGGAGGTCTTAACTACAAATGAGGTCCTTTCCTTTGAAGGCAATTAACTTTTAAATGAGGCCCTCCATTTGTTAAAGGACTCCAGGGCAACTCTACATTCTTTGGATCTCTTTCTCAGACACAAGAAGTATGCAAATGAGACCACAACATCCCTTCAGGCAGCTGGCCAGTACTATTATGAGCCTCAGATAATCTTGAGCTGCCAAGAGAGAAGCAATGGTGACCCCCCACATCTTCTGCTATTGTATGATTTCTGTCTTCCACCAGTCAGGAGATTTGATGACAGTGTCATGAGCCGGACAGAACCTCTTGTGACACCCTTCCTTTCTACCACAAACTCTCTGGCAACAACCTCTTTTACTTCTGGGAAGCCTGGACTTGAATCACCTCAGATTAGTGGGTTCTGGGAAATGTCGAAAAGGGATATTCTACCCTATTGCAGTCCCTTCCCACCTTCCCCATTGCTTTTTCAGGGACCCCTCTCATGAGATATTGTTGAAACAAGAAGTGAACTCCCTTTTACAATTTGGAGCAATAGAGGATGTGCCCTTAAAGTTCAGTGGCAGTGGGTTTTTATTCCCACTATTTTTTCATCGCATAGAAAAAAGGGGGTAAGCATCCCTTTCTGGACCTTTGATATCTCAGTATATTCATCCATCATCTCAAGATCAGGATGGTGACTCATAACAACTTGCACAACCTGGAGCAGTGGAGGAGGTGGTGCCTTTAGAGTTGAGAACAAGAAATGTCAAGTGTTTTGCTCCAGAGTGTGCTTTGTGAAGGCTCCCTGTCAGATGCCTTTCTCATGCCTTAGACACCAGGACTGAGGTATGCCATCCCCTCTGTTCCCCAAGATACTCAGGGTCCTGAATAAACAGAGGCAAGATGCTATATTGATGATTATGACAGCCCCGGCATGAACCAGGGAGTTCAGGTATTTGGATCCAGTGAACCTCTCAATGCAGCCCCTGATCACTTTGTTCGATCTGCCTGACAGAGTCTCATAGAACAATGGCCAGATCCTACACACAAATCAAGCATCCTCACATCTAAAAACTTGGATGCTGACTGGATAATGTCCACCAAAAGAAGCTGTTCAGCTGAAGTTCAGAACGTTCTGCTCTGAAACAGGAAAGTCTCAGCTAGACTGACTTATAAAGCTGAGTGGAAAAGTTTTCTATTTTGGGCATCTCAGCATCAGCTATCTCCCTTGACATCACCTGTTTCAGCCATATTGGACTATTACTGGCTCTGAAACAATCTTGACTTTTGATAAGTTCCATAAAGGTTCATCTAGTAGCAGTATGTGTACATCACCCTCCTAACCAGGACCACACTGTACTTTCGCAGCCTACAGTGGCAAGTTCCTTAAGGGCCTAACTCATTTTTACACCCCAGTTTGGGAGTTCCCTTCCTTTTTGGGACCTCATACAGTATTAACAGGATTGATGGGTCCCCCATTTGAGCACTTAGTAACCTGTTCCCTATACCATGTATCAGTGTAGATTGTCTTTTTAATAGCCATTACATCAGCCTGAAGGATAGGGGAGATTCAGGCCCTCATGATAGGTCCCCCTTATGCAGTGTTTCATAGGACAGGATTTCCCTCAGGCCTCACCCCAAATTCCTGGCCTAAGTTGCTTGAGTTCTGTATGAACCAATTTATTAATCTCCCAGTTTTCTTGCCCACACCTCACTCAACCTGTGGAGAAGCTAAACTTTACACACTTGATATAGTGAGAGTACTGTCTCATTACTTGGACAGGACAAAATTATTCAGGGACACACCTAGACTGTTTATGGCCTTTGCTGATAGAGTTAAGGTCAGGCAATAGTCTCATATAGATTATCAAAATGGGTCTTCATGTGCATAAGAACATGGGCTGAGCTAGCCAGGTTTAATCCACCTAACCATATTCCAATAGTGCTCAGGCAGCCTCTGCTGCCAGTTCGAAGAATGTCCCTATATTTGAAATTTGTAGGGCAGCAGCGTGGAGTTCTAGTCACACATTTCCAAGACACTGTTCTTTAGCAGAGGTTTCCAGATCAAGTGCCCATTTTGGTAGGGCTGTCTGCAGTCATTACTTAAGCAGGAATCCAAGATCCCACCTTGAAAAGGACAGAAAACTGCTTGTTAGTCACCAAAAGTTGAATCCATGTGGACAGTCATTTGAAGAAGAAAGAATGGTTACTTATCCTAAGTAACTGAGACTCTTCAAGATCTATTGTCCACATGGATTCCATGACCAGCCCTTGTTCTCTGCTACTACTGTGTCCTACTCATCTGGGATTCTGTATTCATGAAGGAACTGAGGGATGGTTGTGCCCATTTTACCATTTCTGTCCTTGGGTAGCAGCATGCAAGGACATTTGGGCACAGCTGCAGTCCCAACTGACACTAACGGCTAAAAGAATCCAATCTTTTTCTTTTTGTACATCTCTGGGAGGTCTTGGGATACTGTACACAGTTCTTGACACCTCCAAATATATAAAAAAAATCAATATATTATATCCATCTACTAAGTGGATTAGATGTCATGGGATCTAAAGAAAGATTGAGGGAATGTAAAATGTACAGTTTAAGGAACAGAAGACTAAGGATGGACTTTTGAGAAAATGACAGAGAGGGAGAAGAATGATAAGAACAGAAGAACGGCCGTACTGGGTCAGACCAAAGGTCCATCTATCCCAGTATCTGTCTACCGACAGATTTTTATAGTGATTAAGGATGAAAATTTAAACTAGATCTTATGAGGTTGCAATGGAATATCTCAGCCTGCTGAAGGTACTGTAAACATAAACTAATGTTGAGACCAAGATCAATGCTTCATGAGCGCATTGAATTTTAACTTGGTTCATATTTTGTTGTCTCTGTGGAAGCCAAGGCTTCAGAGCCGGGGTGGGCGGCCCGCGGGCCACACACGGCCCATCAGGGCAATCCACTGGCGGGCTGCGAGACTGTTTGTTTACACTGACCATGCGCAGGCACGGCCACCCACAGCTCCCAGTGGCTGGAGTTAGCCGTTCCTGGCCAATGGGAGTTGCGGGCATCTGTGCCTGCGGACGAACAATGTAAACAAACTGTCTTGCAGCCCGCCAGCAGATTACCCTGATGGGCCGCGTGCGGTCTGCGGGTCACAGGTTGCCCACCACTGCTTCAGAGGGACAGAGTGATGTAGAAAGGAAGAGCAGGAGTTTGGATTGTGCCCCAAAAGGACACTTCAGAGTAGAGATGAATGCAGCATAATGTAGCTCATATGCCTTGGTGCCTGCAAATAAGTCCCTAATACTTTACATAATTGAAACCAAAAGTAGCTACCATGGTAACATCTGTCAGAAGTTTCCTATGCTGTGCTACTTTGGGAGTAGCAATATTCAAGATGTTGGTACTTGAATAATCCAAAGCCACAGATGATTACGCATCGACATCACCACTAGCAGAAACTTCTACAAAATGTAGAATGAAAAAGAAACCTCACAACTTTCTGCTGCAAAAGAAAGCAGGCCTCCATCACCTGAGCTAGCGAAGGAAGATTCTCTGTAGCTCCAATATTTAGACTTGTATCCTCTTTTCTCACCAACCAATAGAGGGCAGCATTAGCACAGTCACTTGAATAGATCTGATTCCAGCCAGCAAGGAGCAAGGGGTACTCAATCATTACATTTCTTCAAAGATCGATTGAACTGTATAAACACCTGGTGCATCTGTGTAGCTATGAAAAACACCAGATCTTGCTAAATCTTTTGGGCCAGTCTCTGCTTTAAAGTGCTTTCCCCTCCCTTGAGTTTAGTAGGGAAGAAAAGGAAGTGTGGATTGAAAACACTTCCGAAGATTTCATTTTTTGTTTTTTTATTATTCTGAAAAAAAATACCCACTATTTGCTGAGAGCTAAAATAGCATATTTAAGTCCTTTTTGGAAAGAGGGGGGGAAATTTCTCCATTTACTTTAATTAAAGTTCTTCATTAGCTTTTTTTCCCCTCTCCCTTGAGTTTGGGAGCTTGGGACACTTTGTTTTTTTTTGTTTTTGTTATGTTATTATTTTTTTTAAATCTAGCTTACTCAGTAAGCAAATTTTCCCATGCTTTCAAAGCTGTTCTGTTTAGGCAATCAAATGTAATCCAACCACAGTCTAGCTCTTGCATTCTTCCCAACAGCTTGATATCTATTGGCATTAACGTTATACCCCCAGATCAAGGGTAGACAGTGATGTCGCTGTACAGCACATGAGTGGTAAGTAACTGCAGCACAAATAATGAATTGATAACATGCATGTGTTCCTCCCCCATGGAGTAAGTGCAGGGGTAAGTCAGCTGTAACTGATTTATACTACGTACCAAAGCTATGCTAAATCAAGCCAAATAATATTGGCCTTTTTATATGAGCAAAGTATTTCCCACGAAGCTGCAAACTTGTAACTGTTAACTTACAAGCCATATAACCCAATATGTTTGTTTTGTCATTCAGTAGGAACCATCAGAGAAAACTGAAGACAGTCTCCAGAGGGTTATGCTAACTTAAAAGCTGAGAGAACAGTTATACCACTAAAATGAAGAAGGCACATTCAAGAAAACAGTGCGAATAGAAGTGAAAATCAATAGAATAAGAGACCTCAGCTTTTGAAAATATTTTTTTAATTGAGTCTGATTCGCTATTGGTTTCCTCTACTAACCTGTATAAAAGCAAACTGGTGCAATACCTGGCTCACACAAAACTTAAAGGATGTCTGTACTGTTCATCAACAACTATTAATGGTATCTTTCATTTATTAATGTTTATCTAGGATTCTGGTTACATTTGGTAAAGGTAGACAAAATATGTATACAAGGTTCTTTTAAAAAAAAGGTTTGTTCCCTTTTTCTAATGTTTAAATTGTAAAGAAGATGTAGTCAAACTCATGTTGAAAATTGTAACATTTCTTCATTAAAAGCTAAATTTCATTGACAGTAATTTAGCTAAGATTGTTTTTGATGGTAAACTGGAAACAGCATACATTGATCACTACCACATGTATTTATACTTGAGTTGGCTGGACTTGAATTCTCCCAGGGAAACTGGGTAGCTCAACTGGATTTCATTTTTAAAAATTTCCAACTTAGTTTCCAATCTGTTTATTCACAAGAATTCTTAGGGTTTCCACTAACTGTTGCAGATGTTCTTTTCTACTCTGGGTCCTGCAGTCTTGGAACAAGTTCTTAGGAGAGAAGAGATCTATTTTATAGCTTCAGTCTGTCAGTTAGCAGTTAGGTCTACTGATCAGCTGATCTAATATACTGTAGAGCATACTAAGTTGCTTTAAGAAACACCTTTTAATTACCTATCCAGATCTGCATTGCTTCGGGAGTAAATTTATGAGGGCAGGTGATGGAGAGATGAAGAAAGTGAGTCAAAGGGAGAAAGACCAAACTCGTGTCCTAATCCTACTCTCATCTATGATAGATGAAGTTTCCTCATTAATGTCATTGGGAACATATGGCTGAGGTTCTGATCCTGTTCTCTGTGGAGTTAAGAAATCAACTAGAGTTTGAAACCAGGGCAGCAATTGGTGGATCTACAGCTGCTGTGGCCTGCCCACCTGGAGGAGCTTACAGGATCAGGGCCTAAACCCTGATCGGTCACTGTGAGGGCGTCTCAGATTTCAACCCACGTCTCAGGGATTTTTGTGTGCAGTAGTTAGGTGGATGTGATGGCAACAGATGAACCAGTTTTATAGAGATCCTTGAGATCGGCCAGATAAAACTAGGGTTGTTTGGAAGGCTAAGAGAACAGAAACCCATAAATAATTGTGCTGTCCTCCTTCCTTCACTAGTGCAGCTGTGGGGCGCATCTGGCAGCAGGCAGTCTGTTAGCACTGTAGCTATTTTCAACTCTTAATGAAATGGTATTAAATTAGTTGAAAGAGTTTTTATTGAAAAAAACAAAACAAGTTATTTTAATTAAAATGATGTGTCCCTTCCCCTTTGCCTGATGACTTTTGGCATTTTTACTGTAAATTCATTAAAATGTTTTCTTCCATCACTAGACCACCTTGACAACAATTTCCACTCGAGGGAGAGTCTGAAATCACTTAAGAAAGTATTTTATGCCTATTTTCCAGATGGGAAAAGTGAGCAACAAAGAAATTAGGGGCTAGTCAAACTTAGGGTGACCAGATGTCCCGTTTTTAAAGGGACAGTCCCGTTTTTTGGGCCTTTTTCGTATATAGGTGCCTATTACCCCCACCCCCATCCCATTTTTTACAGTTGCTATCTGGTCACCCTAGTCATACTACAACAGGAAAATGGTCACCAGTTAGTATCCCTCAATTAAGAAAGACCTCCTTCTAGTCCCCAGTCATGAAAGTCCAGGGATTGTCAGTAAAATAACTCCCCTGATCTCAGGTGCTGTGATGGAGCACAAAGAGAATGGTGATCTCCCAAATAGCCTTGTTCCAAATTATATAGGGCTGTATAGATTGAAACCAATACTGTGAATTGCCCTCAGAAGAAGATAGAAAGCTATACCAAGAGCACATGTGAAAGACACATTTTGACCTGCTACATTAAGTACGTGAGGCTGCATTTTAATTAAAATCATATCATAATGCATCCATATTATGTAGCAAAACTAAATGCTCTATGGCATTATTTTATGTCACAGTGAACAGGTGTTTTCACTAGCCTAAGCATCATTATGACATGACCCATGTGACTTAATGCACTATGGGAATCAGAACATACAGACACTGTGTATCTGAATGTTAGAGGGGAAATCTTTTTGAGTTGGTTACCATTCCTCCTCTATAAGAGTAAATAGAGGTTAGTCACAAAAAATGAAATTACATGATGAGCAGAAAGTACAGAAAATTTGCAAGACCAGTGCTGGCAGGTCACATGTCTGTAATATTTGGCTGAAATTTCTCTTATATTTAAAAACAAAAATCTGCCCCCTCCTCTTGGCCGTTTGCATATATTAACTTTGGGCCTCACCCTCAGCCCATCATTGACCCCATTGCTTGCTTTTCAAAAGGGAATCCACCTTTAACCCATCAGTCCCAGAAATTTCTTGGAGCAGGTGTATTGAAAGCTCTGGGGAATCCAACAGACTGCAAAAAGGAAATGCTCCCAATAGCCTCCTGTCATAGCCCTAGAAACTACTTCATTCATTAGAAACTACTTCATTCGTTATGTTTCTTTAATGAAATGCAATCTTTTTTTTGTAGTCTAGATGATACAGACAGCTGTTCAGTTTGTTTCAAATGCTCCCTGTTTCTGGTGTATTCATTTAGAGCTTAATCTCTGAGCAATGTCTACTTGACTTCATAAATTAGGGTGAAAAAACAGAGATCATGGATTGACGGGAACTTTTGCGTAAGTTTTGATAGTTCTTGTTAATTACTTTCAACTTTCTTATTTTTCTCTTCATCTTGCAGCCAGACAGTCTTCCCACAAAAGCTGGAGGAGTTTTTTAAAATGACTGTCTAAAATTAATCTGCAATATAATCTTCTTTTGGGTGAGGATTTTGCTTTTTTCTTCCTCATATTTTTTCTTGGTCACACCATGATGCTGCCATTTCAGCGACTCCAGCACTTGTGACTCATGCCTTGATCTTTAAGGGAGATGGGTCATGTGCACTTGCCCTCCTCATTAGCATGGGAGGAGAGTTCTGGCAATTTCACTAGCGTGGCTAGTGGTTCTAATTTAGATCTGGTTTATGCTGGCTTCATCAACAGAAAAGTTAGTAACGCTCTACTTAAGGTGGCACCATCAGAACTGTATTGTCCATGTAACTGAACAGTCAAATTGGTATTACTGGTGGGAAATATAGTTATGTAATGAACATGTTCTTATGATGGTGGTGCCATCTGTGTCTATATAACTAGTCGGCTTGCATATACAAGTTCCAGGAAAAGTTTATAAAGAAACACAGTGACAAAATGAATGAATTACAATGATCAACAGAAATGACAGAGAAAGTCAGCAACTGGTCCATCCCAATGGAAATGCAATATTGGGCTAAAAGATGAGTAAAGTGGAGGAACATCAATGCACTGGAGTAGATAGCATAAAGGAAGGAACTGAGCTTGGCCACAGTTCTGGCCCTAACCACTTCTTCTCAGGACACAGGGCTCCATTAGCACTACAAAGCTATGCTTTCTGGCCAGCCCAGGAGTGGATGAACACAGTCTTCAGAGAGCCACCAGAGCTGGCCTTTCTAGGCTACAAATCCTGAAGCCGGGCACCTCTTTCCTTTCCCCTCTTATTTTTGGGACTTTTTTACCTATCTTACATGAGTGCTGTGGCCATTAGTTCAATTAATTTGTAAAGAATGTAATGGTATTATGGATGAATGGATAGAGAAAGACAATACTAGATGAGGGAAGCTTGAACAGGAAGTGGAATACAGGTGGGAGTAATGGAGACAGTAACTGGAATGCAGGGAGGAAAGGAGAAAGAAAGAGAGAGAGAATAAGCTTGGAATTGTCAAGAACAAACAATGCCAAACCAACCTTATTTCTTTCTTGGACAGGTTTACTGACCTAGTGGGTAAGGGGAAGTGGTAGACGTGATATCACTTGATTTTAGTAGGGCTTTTGACGCAGTCCCACATGACATTCTCATAAGCAAACTAGGGAAATGCAGTTTGGATGAAAGAAGGGTAGAAGAATATTGAGCCTTGCCCATTTCAGATGTCAGCCTAGGTTGAAGGAGCACCTGGGCTTGTTGAGGAGAGGAGCTGTGTATGGGGAGAGAGGGCTGTATGGTTAGGGACAGGAAACTTAAAGATGAGATAAGCGTGAGTGTTCTGGATACTTGTCTGAAGTGAACCTAAATTCCAATCCTTTTTAAGTTCAGGAATCTCTCATGAAAATCAAACACATGTTAAGAGGGAAATATGGTTTTCATTCATTAATATACTGACAGAAGAACAGGTTAATCGCTGTCAATTTTTTTCACTGATTTTTAGGGAAAATAACTCAAAGCAATTCAAAGATCTGAATTACAAAGCATCAGTCTGAAAGGAGACAAATGCAGTAGATTTTTATGAACCACTGCACAATGGCAAAATATTTTTTCATTGTGATGGATGCATATTCCAGATATCCGTTGTTGGCATTTTTTCATCTGCTCCATCGGATGCTGTGTTTCCTGTTTGGAATCATATATTGTGCACATGTGGTATTGCAACTTTTATCAAAACTGACAGTAGACCACTGTTCAATGGTCTAGTTTTTGAAATATGTGGAACTTTAGGGATTTAAACACATGGAAGATCACACCCTATTGGCCACAGTCCAATGTAATGGCTGTGTGCTTTATGCAAAACAACTTACACTGAAGATTGTAAATGGAATTCTATTAAAACAATCTCTAAATCAGTTTTGAGACATTACAGGGCCATGCCTTATCCTGCTATGGGAAAATGTCTAGAGTATTTAATCTTGCCGAGGCATGTAAAGATGACTTTTCCAGAAATCAAGCAGAGTAAGATGGACTGTGACATCTCCATAAGCAATCAGGTCACAATTACCAGTGTTAAAGCCAGGAAATACATTATAAGGGATGGGAAAGGTGACAAAGTCCTTTTTGGAAAGTGAGGGCTCATTTACTTGTTGAAATATTCACAAAGTCCAAAACAACATGATTCTTTTGAACTCTACTTCCTACAAAGGAATCCAACCCTTACGGGAAAGTCCTACAGGCATTGAGAGAATATTAACCCTTCTATAGAATTTGTATATCAACCTATAGAATTCTAAAGCAGGGATGCAATTCTGTATTAAATACTATTGGTTGGTTTACAGATTTATAGAAAGGAGCTCATTATTTGTTAAATTCTGTAGATCCCTATTGTACAATGCTATTGGTTTCATCCCTATTACATACTACAGGACTTTTCCATAAGGGCAAGGAAGGCCCTTAATTACTGATAGATATGAAGGAAGACAGATAACTGGAGACTCCATATTTGAAGATCATGCTTCACTTCATTGGGATTATCCCATTGCTATAATAATTTTGAAGGAAAGAGAGGAGTGAAAGGCTCAGGGCAGATTCTCAGCTGATGCAAATGGGTGTAGCTCTGTTTATATCAATGAAGTTATACACATTTACACCAGCTGAGAATCTGGCCCTCAGTTTCTTCAAAAGCACTAGGTACATTTAAAAGTTCAGCGCATTCTGTGGTTCCTTTGTTGTCTTTTACCTGTTTGCACAATGGAGTCATGAGCTTTGACAGGGTTCCTTGGAACTACTGTTAAGTAATAGAAAATCTCACTGAAGAAAATGAACTTTGTCTTAATATATACAGATCTATGATGATGTCAGGAAAGAGAGGTCTAAGCTGAAAAGTTTAGTTAGAAGTTTAATGTTGTGAAAGGTTAAATGGAATAAAATATGAAGCAGGAGTCGTGTTCAGTAACACGACTAAGAGATGGAACCTCTGTGTGTTCCTTTCCAAGTGTGTGAGAGCAGACAGTATGTGGGCAAGGGAGATGCGAGTGCGCAGTATAATGCAATGCACTAGCATGGACAGAGTTGCAACAGCAAGTACAGAACATACAATAAATACATTTTCTTTCAAAGTGTGAAGAAGCATAAAATGCACGTGAATTTGAACAGATCTAATTTTGTGAGAGATGCACAAAAAACTAGCCTGCCCTCATTAACATCAGAAAAGGTGCAGTGTGTAATCCATACTGAGCAGTGGCCCCATTCCCATCAAACGGCATAGCAACACTTATCTGATTGCTGTGAAAACCAGAACAGACAGGGTTGAGGGCAGAAAGTGGCCAGACTGATGCTTTCCAGGGTTACTGCGGCAATGTAACACTCCTCAGTGCCACTGTTCTATAGGGAAGAGTCTGGGCTCTATGGCCGGTGCAGCATGCTATGGATATGGCTACAGTGCATGTTTCTCTGGTGGCATGTAGAGTACATACCCCCATACCCTGCCAGAGGGATGAATAGCTGGATAGCTGCTGAGGCATGGCTTAGGCAAGTGAAGACACATCTGAAAGGTGTGGGTAGGTAGATGAATACCTACCCTACACTCTCTCTACTCACCCAAGCAATGCCTCCCCGTCCACACTATTATTTTTAGCAGTGTAGTGTCCCACTGCTTCCCTACTGCTGGAGCCTTTCCCCACCACAGGGAAAGGCTCCAGCAGTGGGCAGAGGCTCTGGCGGCTGTGGGTGCGGGGAGGCAGCATGGAAAGGCTTGGGCAAGTCTTTGTTACTGAAGCCTCTTCCCACAGCAAGGGAAGACTCTGGAAGCTAGGAAACATTTCCCCATTTCCTGCTCCCCTGCCAGAGCCTTGCTGTGGTGAAAGACACCGGCAGTGTGGAGCTGCTGAAACCTTTCCCCTCTGCCAGACCCTTTCACTGAAACGTGTAGCTACACAGTGCAGTGCGGATGAAGCCTGCTTTTCACGTTGGGGTGAAGCTATACGTACACTACATGCCGCAGCCAGTAGCCTGTAGTGTAGGCGAAGTGTTTGAAGTTATTAGCATCTGCATTGTGGCTATATGTCCTGTCACTACTTGGCTATGTGACAGTGGAAAGGCACATTTAAAACTGGCCCTGTTGATAAATTCACCTAGCATGACTTTGGGGTGCTATAAGGAGACAGGAGAGATGAAAGTGTTTGTGTGACTCATTGAACGTAAACTAAATCCAGCTTCACAAGGAGGGAAACTGATAGGAATATGCAATACAGTTAGTTACTGTTGATATTTAACTTAAATATAAGTTCCAAGAGATAGGTAGGCAAGTGGATAGTGATGGTGGGCGGGGGAGGAAAGTGCATCTACTATGTATTAGTGGATTAGGCATAGACCCAAGGATTGAGAGAACTTTCTTCTAATATTGGTTCTTACACTGACTTGCTGTATGATATTGGACAAGACACTCAGGCCAAAGTTTTCAAATGTGCCTTCCTCACTGCACACACACTGTAATGTAGCTAAACTCTAGCCCCTTCAAAGCAGATATAAATCTGACCCCGGGCTATGTCTGAGATATAAAAATATAGGTTTATCACTTATTTTATTGCCAGGCACCCCAGTTCACACCATTCTTCAGTAATTTATTATTCTGATGGCAGTCTCCCCAAATCCTATGGAATATTATTACCAGAAATAACAAAGGTATTTTTTCCACAAGTCGTCTGCTATATGAACTCCACAATGATAACTGCAATTTCAGTTCAAAAATTCAGCCTAACAAAAAATGAGCCTGGAATGTCAGCTCACCAGATGTGTCTGAATTCCTTTACGTTATCCTAACACATACTTAATTGTAAAGCTAGACGTTGACAATGAAATTAGTGTCCTGGATAAAAAAAAAAAAAAGCAGCTTCAGCCTTTAGGTGCACCTGTTTACAGCATTGAGGCCGTCTCAGTCAGGGCGTGTGTGTGACTGAGTCTGCCACTGCAGCTGTTCCATTACCATAAAAACCATGGTATTTATTAAGTTTTAAGCCTTTCTGAACTCCATAACTTGGGCTTATAAAAAAAGAGGCTGTAATGCTATGTCTGGACTGTGATAATAGTTTAGATAAAGATCCAGCTTGTGACTCTTAATGACAGCATTAAGTCTACTGGAAGGCACTATATCAAACTATCTACAGCAAACCAGACAGCAACTATGAACCATGACAAATTAATGATTAACTGCCTTCTGTATGCTTCGTTAGGAACAGCACTGCTATTTCAAGGTTTTGCAATTTCTTTCGAAGAAATTGCAACTCCCCTTTGTAAGTTACAGCAAGACAAAAAGCACAAATATAATGTGTACGGTTTTTGTATTGCTTGTCAGCGTAGGAAAGTTAACAATAATTCCCTTTGTATGTTATAAACTGACAGTTCAGACTCCAAGTCCCCAACATTGCAGCTGATTCTGCATGGGCAGACCCCTATCCCCTCACAGAACTGTATTGAATCTGATGACAGGCACAAGGTCTGGAACAAATAATCAGCTTAAAAAAAAAAAAAAGCTTGTATCTCATGCTAATTATTCCTTCAAGGTTAGGGCTATTTAAATGTAATTGCCTAGGACTACTCTTGTGAACTCTTTATACATTTCATGGACAACCTTCATCTTAGCTTTTATTTTATTTTTTTAAACCCAAACTTTTGAGGGTTTGGCTTTGCAGCCATAACACTCTTTCACATCATGGCTATATGTGGTGTATATTATGTTAGTGCCACAGAGGGAGGCCCTGTAGCACCCAGTGCAGTAGGAACTGTGAAACTGTCAGGTTGACCTCCAAAGATAAAGAGCCAAAATCCCATTTATACTAATGCCCCTTACATCAGGGTCTGTGGAGCCCTATTTAGGGCTCCCCCTTCCCTCCCTCCGCTCCCTCCAGCTGACCCTCCTCTTCCCCTCTCAGGCACCACTGCTTCTGCCAGAATCTGACACCCTGGTCCATGACCCACTACATCTACCCTCTCCCAGAACATAAGAATGGCCACACTGGGTCAGACCAAGGGTCCATCAAGCCCAGTATCCTGTTTTCTGACAGTGGCCAATGCCAGGTGCCCCACAGGGAATGAACAGAACAGGTAATCATCAAGTGATCCATCCCCTGTTGCCCATTCCCAGCTTCTGGCAAACAGAGGCTAGGACACCATCCCTGCCCATCCTGGCTAATAGCCACCAACAGACCTATTCTCCATGAATTTATCTAGTTCTTTTTTGAACCTTGTTATAGTCTTGGCCTTCACAACATCATTTGGCAAGGAGTTCCACAGGTTGACTGTGCATTGTGTGAAGATATACTTCGTTTTGTTTGTTTTAAAGCTGTTGCCTATTGATTTCATTTGGTGACCCCTAGTTCTTGTGTTATGAGAAAGAGTAAATGACACTTCCTTATTTACTTTCTCCACACCAGTCATGATTTTATAGACTTCTATTATATCCCCCCTTAGTCGTCTCTTTTTCAAGCTGAAAAGTCCCAGTCTTATTACTCTTCTCTTATATGGGAAGCCTCAGTCCTCAAAGGATCCCCCTTGCTGTCCCTTCCCAGAAGCCCCTGCTTTCCCTGCCCTGATCCTTCCATTTATCTCTCCTGTCTGGCAAGCCTCATCCTTGTGTGATGGGTTTATCTTGCTTCCCAGCCAGTTCCCGACACCAAAAGGAGCTCCAGCAGTTTTGACAGCTGGCAGGTGAGGTCCTGGCATGCAGCACGCAGAGCAGCACCCAGCTGCTGGCTGCAGTGCACTCCTAGCCACGATGTGCATGACCGCTAGTTACAGGATCACTGTGCGTGCAGCCACACATGCATGCAGCAAAAAGCCTGGACAAGTATGTCTCTTGACTGGCAATTGTCAAGAGAGTAGAAAAACTGGCCAGGCTGGTCACAAACCACCCAGGTAGCAACCCTGTTTTCCATGCACTTGCTTAAACATGGTTGGGCCATAGCCTGGATGTCTCCCCAGCACCACAGCCTATGCCTTACATCACTCTGGCAGAGTGAAAGTGTGTACATTACATTTACAACAACTTTCTGGGCCCTGTAGTTACCATGCTGGATTAATGTCAAGGGGTTTAAATGAAAATAAGGCCCAAAGTGTAGAAGGCAAGTAACTGTTGTGGAATCAGACACACTATAGTCTTTCTGCACTCTTATGCATTTGTTTCCTGCTGCTAGGTTAGTTGGATTGTGAAGGGCTCCTCATGTGTCAGCATTTAAGAAATTCTCCAGAGACTGAAATTCTATGTTTAACTCAGGCAGCTGCATTCATGTAGCCAGTTTTGCCTTTTAGCCATTCAGCATCATCATAGGAAATAAATACCCCGCTCCCACATTTTTACAACCAGAAAAACAAAACAACAGTTCAAACTTTCAACTTACCTCACTACACCCTAACTTTCCACAGATCCCAAAGTCCTTCAAAGGATTTGTTCCACATCTCTTTTGTAACTCATACTGGCTTAACAGTTGTCACTTAACTTCACCTTCCTTTCAAAATTGACTCTTAATATCATGTGATCCAGCGCTTTAAAGGTACGTACCTGTCCTTTTCAAAGACAAAAATAATAACCTCCCTTCCTATTCCTGTGTACCACTGGGGTACTATTCTAAAACAAAGTGACTTGCTATGCTTTAAAGAAACACTCTTTCTCACATATGTAAATCTAATTTTGCTGCAGTATGTAGCAAAGAGAACTTATAGAACTCCACGACTGGTATAGTATGTGCTGTCTGGACTGGGCCCAACACTACAGATTGGAGCAAGAGGACTGTAGTCAGGATTTCCCACATCCTAGGAGAGTGTATGAACCACTAGGCTACAGACTCACTCTCATATGTGTTCACCTTCTCTTTCTTGCTCTAGCCCAATGATGCTATAACTGTTTATCCAGAGTGCAACAGCTTCAACAGGAGAGATTGAAAGCACCTCTTTCAGGATATCCCATAGTCCAGTGGTTAAAACACTCACCTTAGAAGTGATAAATTCCTGTTCAAATCCCTCTGTTCTTTTAAGTGGAGAGGGGACTTGAACAGTGGGCCCCCCACATCCCAGGCAACTACCCTAACCCTGGGGCTAAAAGTGATAAGGGAGTTCCTCCTCAACTTTTTGCTAAAACAGGGTAGGTGCCCAACTCCAGGGAAGGGTTCACACTGAGAGTCGCTAGCAGAGGTAGGCACCTCCCTGCAGTCTGGACTTAGGGTTCTATCTCCATGAGAGGGGCGGGCATAGGACATAGCCCTCTGGTTGGCAATTTCCATTGGCTATCTTAAGCAACTTCCTGCCTCGTACGCTTGTTTTTGTGGATGGCAGCTCTCTCTCCCCATTCATTGTGTAGGAGCCAAGGTGCCTAACTAAGGCAATGTGAGCTACAATGATTTTCTAGGCACCTAAAAGTTAGGTGCTTTGATGCTCGGCATTATAATATCTTCTTCCTTTTGTGCATCCAGGCCATGGTTTCTAAACTAGCCTTCAAATTTCACATCATTGCTAACATTGCCGCAGCTCCTTTAGAAATAGCAGAGGTGGGATTCTAGCATAGACAGAGCTGCAAATGGCTGCTGGCATTTTAACCACCATGTCATTTAAGCCTATTCAGTGTAGGTCTAAATGATATAGTGGTAAAACTATCTGGTGGTCCTATCTACACCAGGTCTCTCAATGTTGCTAACTCTGGTGGAGCTGCATTAGCAATGGTGAGGAATATTTCTGGAAAAAGTTTGTACAGACAAAGACAGATTTCAGACCTGAAATGTTATAGCTCCTATCTAGCAGGAACTGTGTAGCTCCTCCTGTACACAGGACTTACCCCATATTGAAAATCAGTTCGCACATATGCATTCTATCTTATGTAGTAAATTGTTTTTAACATCGTCCAGAGAAACCCCAATACCACCTTGTTAGTGAAAAGCAGATTTAAACATTGTTTGGACTGTGGGTGCTAAAGTGGTTTCAAATCTCAAAGAAGTCAAGGTGCTAACGCTTGCAAGCAGAGAAGCTCTCCCAAAGCTGACGTAGAGTCCTTTGTAACTGCCAGTCTGGGCTTACTCTCTTTGGAGCTCAAACATGACAACTCCAGAATGAAATCTGTCTCTACAATTCTAGGCATCTTGAATCTCAAGTGCAGTCTGAAGGGAGCTTTGAAGTCACATTTGGATGTTATCAAGGTTGTTTTGGTTGGTTGGTTTTAAATTCAGTGGATTTAAAGATGCAGTGGAGGAACTGGAAATAATTTGTCAAGATTTTTTTGTATTTGCTCCATTTCTATCTACCACATTTCTGCTGGATCTGCGGTATTGGGGGGCGGAGGGAACATGTTGCATCACTTTACAATGTCCTGTGTCACACTGTGTCATTTTATACTGTGTAAGCCAATACGATATGGGAACTGTTCACAAATTTGAATATCCTCTTTCAAATCTAAATTAAAAAATAAGCAAGCTTGTCTAAACTTTTGGTTGATTTTCAGAGGATCAAGTAACGGCTACACGTGAAGAATAACGTAAATGACCCTACTGTACTTTGAATTTACTGGCATGAACAGGCCTCTTATTAAACGTCAATTATTCCATTATAGCCTTGTCAACAGCAGCAGCAAAAGTACTTGCATGACTGCATGCCAAAATATATTACTGTATGTTTCTTTAAACAAAAGCGCACTGTGTAATGATTATTGTTTTGTCTCTGATATTTACATGGCAAGGATTGGTAAAGCGGCTAAAACTTCCGGAATAAACTATTTAAAAAAAATCTTGATAATTTAAATGAGTATTTAATGGACTTTAAATGTTTCAAACTCTATGCTCAGAGGAGCCTTTTTATACCAAGGATCTTAACTGCAAGGAGATTAGACTTAGAGCATTATAGTGAGTGGCACAGCAAGGCAAAGTCTACACACGAGTGAATCTTAGAAATATAAAATAAATACATGCGGGCCAATGAAAGAATTTTGGAAAACTTTGCTATCATAAACTCAGACCCTTTGGGGTTTACAGGTCAGCGTAAGCTGAAGGAATGACTCAGCAGAAATAAAACAGTAGAATCAGTAAAGCTTTTTCAGGGGGAACAAATCTTTATCCATATCAATCAAAACAATGCCTGGCACAATGGGGCTCTGATCCCTGACTGGGGTCTACAGCAGTGCTACTGTGCTACAAATAATATTCATTATTAATAAAAAGTCACTATAAGCAAAACCCTCTGATCATAGGCACCGACTCCATGGGTGCTCCAGGGCTGGAGCACCCACGGGGAAAAATTGGTGGGTGCTCTTCACCCACCGGCAGCCAAGCTCCCCGCCCCCCCCTGGCCCCAGCTCACTTCGCCTCCTCCTCTGAGCACGCCGCATCCCCGCTTCTCCTCCCAGCGCAAGCTCTGGGAGTGGGAGGGGAGAAGTGGGAACATGGTGTGCTCAGGGGAGGAGGTGGGGCTGGGGCGGGGATTTGGGGAAGGGATTGGAATAGGGGCAGGGAGAGGGCGAAGTTGGGGCAGGGACTTTGGGGAAGGGGTTGGAATGGGGGTGGGTCAGGGATGGAGTCAGAGCGGGGCTAGGGACGGTGGGGGGGTCGAGCACCCACCAGTGCCAGCAGAAGCTGGCGCCTATGTCTCTGACCATGGAAGGTGTCCCTTCACCTCAACACCTGGGTGCAGAGCCCTGCCTCCCCTCAGGCATTCTCCACCTTCCGTCTCCCCATACAGCCCTTCAAAACTATATACTCGGGTGGCCAAACTTACTGACCCTCCGAGACGTATACAACAATTTTCAGAAGTTCGAGAGCTGAAGCCCAGAGACCCCCCTCCCTGCTGGCAGAAGCTTCTACCCCAACAACCTGCTGCAAGGCAGAGGTCTTGAGCTCCCCTCTCCCCGCAATCTAGTAGGTGGCAAATGGGGGGAGGGTCGTGGGGGGCTCTAGAAGCCACACTTTAATGGTAAAAGAGCCACAGTTTGGCCACCCCTACTATATACCCTGACTACTAATACAAGGGGAGAGGAGACCAAAGCTGGAGTTAATTCCTTGAGTATTAAGGACAAGGTCACAAGCCAATAAAATAATTGTTATAGTTTGTTAAAACACTGTACAAATCTAGATGACTTAGATCTACAAAACCCAAGAAATTCAGATGTAGCCCTTGCTAAAAAGTTAGACTTATGACATTTGTTAATTGTGACTGCAAAGAATGTGGTAAGACTGCATGGTTTTATTACTATGGGCCAGATCTTCAGCCTTCCTACAGCCCCTTTATACGTCTCTGGTGGTGCAAAGAAACCATATCATCAGCTTAACTGGCCTCCTAAAGTTTTTCCCAGGTAGCATAGTGGGGATCCTCAGCTGGCCCAGAGTCAGCTGCAGCCTTGTGTCTTCTTCCTTGAAAATGGTGGTTAAGTAAAGGGTGTATTTTTTTTTTTTTGCTAGAGTGTCCCTGAGCTCCAACAGTCCCTGGCTGCCACAATTGCCATAAACAGCCTAGAGTAATTTAAAGCAGCCCTCACCTGATTGTAACGGCGACACCCCTGGATGGGTTGTCAGCGGCAGGGATCAAATCCAGGGTTTCTGGATCTTTATATATGAGCCTCTACTGCCTGAGCTAAATTGCCTGGCTCGGTTAGCCAAGGCTGTAGCAGGTTTATCAATCACAAATTGGCCTAGCTGCCACTTCAAAGGGATGGAGGGCCACACCAAGCCAGCATGGTTTGCACTGAGGGGTAAAACTAGCCTCCGTATTGGGGAGCTGCAAAGGTGGTGTATGGTAAACCTCCCTTTGGGCATCCCTCCCGACAGGGAAGCACAGATCACCCAGACCAAAGGATCTGGTCCCATACGTGCAGCAGCTTCTCGGCACAGTAAAATGAAGCAGACTCTTCTTACCTCTGAATTTCTTGGAGTATTTTAGTTTAACTCAATCCCTGTTTTCATGTTCATATGAATGCTAAATGATACCAACTAATACCCTGTTCATTAATAATAAAGTGTAGAACTGAGTAGTGCTTCCTATTGCAAAATGGGTAGTACTCTGCCCTGCTTTCTGATTGGCTTTAAGGAGTTTGAATGTACAGCCTTATTTCCCTGCAAAGAGCTGACAGACTTGGCACATTAAAATTATAAACTGTCTAAGTAGGTGTGAAACTAATTTTGTGTTTATTTTTTAAAAACCACCTATGATCATTTGGGGCCATCCATTTCACTTTGGGAGGCCCTTACCTAGCTGTAGGTGGGCCCTAGGAGACAATAAAGCCCACCTTAGAGGATAATTTCTGAAATATCTTTACCTGAATCTTTATAAAGTTCTGGAATAGCTGTAGCTACTTATCCATGTTCCCAGCCACAACTTTTCTTAATAAGAAGGGCTTTGAAAAACTTGCTAAATCTGGACATTAAAAGGAAACAGACGTTTTCCTAGAGCAGTGGAATTTTTTTTAAGTCACATAGTACCTTATTGATGAAATGAGGAAGAAAGCACTTTTCCACCAGACTTTGGCGAGCTTATTTACAAAACATAGGATTTTTTCATTAATGTGTAGGCGACGCAAAGCTATGGCAAAATTTCCTGCAATGTGAAGAGGCTTGTGTGACTTTTCATTTAATCAGTACATGATCTTGTACAAGTGACTGTGGTTGTGAGTGTGTTTATAAGTAAACAAAACTTTTCAGAATGCTGCTAATGGAGAGGAAAGTGGTCACAGATTTCTTCTTTTAAATAAAAGTCTAATCTAATGTGAGAAAATCTGTAGGGTCCTTGTTATCCAGTTTTCAGATTGATTGGATTAAAAGGCATTTGTTTGTTTACACGAGTGCAGTTTAGAGTGGCAAACACCCTAGTGCAGTGGTTCCCAGACTTGTTCTGCCGCTTGTGTAGGGAAAGCCCCTGGCGGGCCGGGCCGGTTTGTTTACCTGCCACGTCCACAGGTTCAGCTGATTGCAGCTCCCAGTGGCTGGGGTTCGCTGCTCCAGACCAATGGTAGCTGCTGAAAGTGGGGGCGAGTATGTCCCTTGGCCGGCGCCGCTTCCAGCAGCTCCCATTGGCCTGGAGCAGCAAACCGCGGCCACTGGGAGCTGCGATCCACCGAACCTGCGGACGTGGCAGGTAAACAAACTTGCCCAGCCCGCCAGGGGCTTTCCCTACACAAGTGATGGAACAAATTTGGGAACCACTGCCCTAGCACACCTGTAACATACGCCAGGGCTGAGTCTACCCAGCCTTCCATGTTGTCTAACCATTTACATATCTACTGGTGCTAAACAGTACCAAATCATTCAGGCGTCAATCCTGGGTCCACCGAAGTCAATGAAAGTTTTGCCAGGATTTCAACCCCCCCACCCCATGTGTTTTGCATACATTTTGCACACATGGGAATGACTATGCAAGATAGAAGATAGTGGAGAATCAAGCCACTCATCTCCACACAACATGTTCATGCACCATTCTGACTGCACTTGCTCTGATCATGGCTATGCTTTGTTACTGGCCACAGTGTCACTCTGCACATTGCCAGTATGCAATCTTTGCCTCTGCCCTCCCTGTGCAATCTCACAATGCTATTGTTCGTTATTCTGTGACAGTGTTGGGAGATCAGGACATTGCCTTTGTCACCATGGGCGGCGGGTATTACAGACTAGGGGAGGCTGAGCCTCCGCAAACAGCCTGGTGTGGTCCTGCTCATGCTCCGCCCCCAGGCTCTCTTCTGCCTGCTTCCAGTTCCCGCTCTTGTGCTGGGGCTCAGGTGGCTGCAACTGGTGCATGCTCCAGTTTGCAGCCAGTACTCGGGGTGAGGGGGGCCATGCTGCCCCCCTGGGACTGGGGGCACTGGGACATCCTATGGCTGGGGGGCTAGCAGCCGCATTGGGAGGACTCTGGGCTCTGGTGGGGGAGGAGAGAGAGGGCTGGGGCCTGTGGCAGAAGGGGAGGGGCCAGGGGCTAGCTTCCCCCAACAGGCAGTTCACACGACCCCCATGTTTGTCACCTGTCCAGCCACTTGCATGTTGGTTACCTGCAGTGCTGAGAGGATGAAAAATACAACTTCAATAACATTTCCAAAATATATAAACATATTTTGTGTCCCATAGGGATTTACCTGCTCAACACAAAGAGCAAAACCAATGGTATATACATACACACACATGTGCGTGTGCACAGAGGCCACTCCCCCACACATGCACTTAATGTATTAGGGGTAGCCATGTCAGTTCATTCACTACTTCTTCAGCACTTCCCAAACTCCTGAGATCTGAAAATGAGAAAAGTGAAGAGTACCATTAGTTAACGGTTACACAGTAAAACCTCTTACCTCAATGTACTGACAATCCATAGGTGCTCCAGTATCTACGCATCCCCCCATCCCAGATGAAGAGTAATACATTCCCTGCCACAGTGCATTAGGTGGTAGAAGGGGAACTTTCTGGGGCACGTTGAGGGGCTTGAAGTGATATTCTCCTGCTGGATTTAACCTGGAGCATTCCTGGCTCTGGCTCCTAGGAAGAAAGATGGAAGGAAACTAGTAATTTACCTACAAATTGCCAAAGCAAGAACAGAATAAATAAATTAAAGAAATACATTTAAACTCCGGTAAGTACGAAAAACAAAATAGGAATGACGACGAGACTCCAGGTCCTTATATGGTGATTTGTCCCTGAAGAGTGAACGGAATTTGTTGCAAATGGAACTATGCACTCTCAAGCCAGCCCTTTTTGTACCAATGCAAAGGTACAGTTAGGCTAAATCCTTCCATCCTCATTCAATTGTTACGAAGACAAAATCCCATTGACTTCAATAATGAATGAGCTAAAATTGACCCAGAACAGAAACATTGACTACTCTCACTTAAAGCTGAGAGCATAATTTGAAGTGAGTAATTTATTCAACTAATTGTGCCTCTTTTGTGCTCACGGAATATCCACAAGCAGATGGTGAGTTCCCCAACATTTATTTATTGGCATTTATCTGATTGGTGTCTTTTTTTTAAACTTTATGCATTGATGGTGAATATTTGAAACTTGAGCTGTGTTGCTTAGTTGTGATTGGACAGAATAGTCATGGAATTGTTTCTGCTCCCAGTCCCTGGTTGGCTGAGTATGTGAGAACTTCTCCACTGTGGTGGATACTTGCATTTACAAACTAACAAGTTGGTTTCCATTAATATTTACACACATGACTTTGAAATGCAATTTCTGTGCATTGGGAAGTGAAGCTCAATCTTCTGAACAAAGAATGAATGTTAAAGGGGAATGAATATGGACAAAGTGAAGTGATTTGAAAATTAAGTTGAATATTCTTGGACTTTTTTGTATTATTCGCCCATTCTGTAACTTAAATATAAATTGTCTAAATGGATTCTGCATACAAGGCATTTGATTAAAAGAACATTTCATTTGGCATCAGGAATGTCACAGGTATCACTATATGTGTTACTATCAATGAGAATGAAGTGAAAGCTTTGGTCTTATTTGCTTTTTAACTGATCTTAGAATGTTCTGTCTTCTAAAGTAGATGAAGATTCTTGTCTCAATCCACTTCCCAGTGGCCAGGTAGCCAGGTAATAAAAAGCAGCACCATTGGGCCAGATTTTCAGAAATGCTCAGCACTCACATAAAGAGGCAGATTTTCAAAAGTATTCAGTGCCCAACGGCTTCATTGTTCTCCCGGGGAATTGCTGGGTGCAACTTCTTAAAATCTGGCTTTTATTTCTCAAAAGTACAGTGAGAACAAGTGAGGCATTTTAAGGTGCAAAGTCAGTTTCTTACTCTCATGATGGGTTATTGCTCATTTGGTAAACTATGCCTCCCAGTTTTACTATCTCATTGAAAAATAGGGGACCTGTTGTGTGCTGAGCTCCTTTGGAAATCTGGCTCCTTGTTAATGTTATCAGCAAAGATTCAAGAGACTGAATGAGCATAGAAACTAAAGCCCAGATCCACAAAGGTATTCAGATGCTTGAATGTCATTGAAATTAATGGGATTTAGGCAGGGCTTACATTCTTATAGAGCATTTCCTGGAGCCCCCCCATACCATCCCCAACATGCTATGAAAACTCCAGCGGGGTTGAAAATATTTACCTGGAGCTGTGCTCTGGACAGCTCTGGCTGAATTTAAGCCCTGGATTTTAGGTTCCTAATACCTTTCAGAATGTGGGCCTGGACTGCTATCTCACTATGGGATATAGTCCATCCTGGTCAGGATTGGTTAACATTAGAGGGCAGTGTGGATGAGTTTGCACTTTCTCAAACCAATACCTGCTCTGTGGCTCAGCAGCAGCCCAGTAGTATATTAACAAATAAACAATCAGGCAAAAAAGATATGTACCCTTGTTCTGTAATGTGAATACTGTTGCTTAGGCCAGAGCCTGCTCCCATTGAAGTCAGGGGGGACATTTGCTCCTTAGTTAAATGATTTGAACACATTTTTTCACAACATAACGAAAAAGAAGACAGCACATTGATTATGGCATCAAGCTGAACACCAGATGTTTTATGAATGTTCTGCTTCCATAATCCACGCCCATAGGCACTTAAGAGGAAAAGAAAAACAAAGAACTATTTATAATTGTCAGAATATTAAAACTTGTGCTTAGTCAATGTTTTTTCTTCACTCACTCGTGTACGCAGCCAAAGAATTGATTTATGACATATAGATCATTCATTGCTTGAGCTTTGCTTTCCAAACTTGGTTAGAAGTGTTTCATGGCCATAGTTGGATGTCTTTCTTTATATAAATGATGATAATTTTAAGACGATCTTTAAACTAGCTAATGAAACCACACTCCATAATAACTCACTTTTTTCTCATGGGCTCAGCTCACCCCACCCTATTGAGACAAATTGCTGTTTTCAATGTAATTTGCCAAAAAAAGAGGTATAGTCCCTTCTGTTATATAACATTTTAAGAGACATTTGAGCTGGAGAAAGAGGAACTGAGGCTTACTGACTAGCAGGTATTCTGCAATTTTGGAACTTGTAGTCAATTTCTTATGTGGATTAGGCTTCGTGTATCTTGGTATAGGAAATCCAAATGCTATTCTGCTCAAAGTTTGCCAATAGATTTATTACTATTGCATTAACCTTGTTCTGAAATTAAGATTGTGGGCCAAATCACACTTGCCTTACTCATACAAATACCCCCATTGGCTTCAAAGGGATTACTCATGTAAGCAAGACAAACAAAAGTTAGACACAGAACATCAAAAAAGTTTCTTACATTTTACATTTTACATTTACAGGTTCTATAAAATATAAATTTATTTTTTCAGAATTGTGAAACAGCAAAAAAAATCTCATGATTCATTTCTGGCTTTAACTCTTAGACTGGTGAAGTATTTTTAAATGGTTTCATAGATTTATCATTTTACTTCATCTGACAGCATTCCAAAAAAATAATTCAGACTTCACAGATTTGTTTGAGTCCACTGCAGCCGCATTTTATTGTCTGACAGTAAAACTGGGATGTATACTTGTCCAAGGAACATACCATTAACTAGACTTAGGATCTTAAACTGCCTGAATGTATGCCTTACATGTATTACACTTTGATGCAATTTAAATGAAAAATTGGAGTAACATCGTTCTCTTGTTTAAACTATAGGTGTCTAAAAGATGTCATGGAAAAAACATAAAATTTTCCATTTTTGATCTTTTCTTCCAGAATTTTTTTGATAGTTTAAAGCTCCACTATGAGAATTAACCTTCCTTGATATGTTTCCTTAAATTGAATTGGAAAAAAAAATATCTGTTTCTTAAGCCAAAACCTACATGAGTAATATGTTTGACTGAAAACAGTGAAGGACAGATCTTCAGCTAGTGTAAATCAATGTAGTACCATTGAGTATAGCAACACCATGATCTTCAGCAGCCAGTATTTAAAAAAAAATTGGAGTTCATAGGATTAAATATCTTAGCAACTTAAATATTTCATTACTCTGCTAGACTTCCGAGACTGGATTCCAAGTCCTGATACTAATGGATGGCTCAGCAATTTTCTTCTGATGTACAGGACAGAGCTGAGATGCTGTCTTGATTAGACTACCAGTACACTGACTCCTGGGAAAGACCATCAAAAAGAACATAATGTTCCACTTTAGTCTTAAATCAGAAATATCTGCTATATTCATAAGATGCTTATTAGTTCAGTTACACAGCACAGAGGAATACAGTTAATGTGATTGTCTCATAACATAATCAGAGCATCCTGGAAAATGGTTACTTAGTCCATCCTCCAGAAAATTCAAGTTTGTTCTTAACAATGTATTTTCTTCATCTAAGCCACATTTAATGGTTGTTGGAAAAGTTACTGTTTACTGAAAATAACAGGGAGTTGCAAATGTTGATGTCTGTCACAAAACAGAATTTTTTGTGTTCCTCAGCAGACGGCTTTCTTTTTCAGGAGCACAGATAATGCATGAGGAACTAATAACTGAGCCATTCATTAATGTTTAAAGAGTAAGGCCTCGTCTACACTGGCAAGTTTGTGCACAGTAAAGCAGCTTTCTCTGCTGTAACTCCCAAGGGGTACACACTGCCAAGCCACTTAGTGCGCAGAAACTGCACAGATGCAGTGCTCTAAAAACCCAGCCCCGATGAGAGGCGTACAGCTTTCTGCACCTGGGCTACAGCGCTGTGGTGCCAGTGTAGACACTGTGGTGATTACAGTGCTGCGACTGGCCTCCAGGAGGTGTCCCACAATGCCTGTTCTCACCTCTCTGGCCATCAGTTTGAATTCTACTGCTTTGCCTTCAGGTGACCAAATGTCAGCCCCACCCCATACATTCCTTTTCAGATTTGAAAGTGGGAAGGGGGGCATAGCTGCACACAGGCTAGCCACATAGGTGCCAGGGTGGAAGCTGCAGGCTTGGAGAAGACCTTCCCTTGATTCCCTGCTTACCCACAGCAGTGAGATACCTTCCATAATGATCACCTCCTGTAGAAAGTGTGGGGACAGGAATGATTATCAGGCTCACCCTACAGTGCTGGCTCTCCCCAAGTGCCCAAGAGCCATGTGCCCAGTGTACATCAGGGTCTGAGAAGAGTGATTTACTCTGCCCCTGTGGCTACTCACCATTTTGGGGGTCTTGTGGCTCATGTGTGCTTGCCTGGGGTCAGCCAGTTAGAGACAGGTGTGTGAATACTGGCTGTGCTTTAAAGCACTAAAACAGTGTTCTCTGTGTTGCAAACAATACTGCTTCTGTAAAATGTTGCATTTAAATTTCACAGAGATGACCTTGGGAGCACAGCCTCCCTCTTTGTTATCAGCGGCAGAATGGCTATGCAGAATTAAAAAGTGTTCAAGAAGAACTAAGGAGGACTTTATGCGTGAGGTTATGATACACTCCACCGCCGAGAAAAAAGAATTGAAGGAGTGGTGGGACAGCGAGAAGAGGGACCAAAAGGAGAATGCGGCACACCAGAAAGAAGCCATGGAGCGGCTCTTAACAGTTATGGAGCGCCAAGCGGACATGCTCCAGGCGATACTAGCTCTTCAAACCAAGCAGCTCCACGCCTGCCCTCCCCTGCAGCCTCGGTCGCAAAATTCTTTTCCATGTGTCCCCGTCACGTCCTCCTCTCTGTCCCCCCCCCACCACCACTGTTATCAACCTCCTGGCTCCACTCTCTATCCACAGCATTACACTCCTCCCTCCTCACAGTCCAGCACTGTGGACTCCCACTACCCACTGCACTCAACACCCATCCCTCTGCAGTTTGGCCCTCCTGAAGTACAGCACCCGCTGCATTGTACTCCAAAGGAGAAGGTTGGGTATGATCCCCGAACATACAAAAATCTGTAGGTGTCCTAGGACACCTCCTCCTCTTGAGGCCTTCCCTTCCCCCATCCACCATCACCATCCCTGCTGATGATTTTTTTCATTTGACTCTCTCCGTTGCTTGTTGTCTTTCAATAAAAGAATTGTTTGTTTGAAAGCAATCTTTATCCTATCAAGTGAAAGCAAAAAGAGCACTGCAAAGCAACATACAATTATGTTAAGGTCCCTTGGTGCACATGGTGCAAGAATCACCTCATAGCATTACAAGCACTGCAATCCCGAGCATAGCAACAAACATTAGTGGCTTTCAGCTTCAAATTGCTGCTCAAAGCATCCCTGATTCTTATGGCCCCACGCTTCACCCCTCTAATATCCCTGGTCTCTGGCTGTTCAAACTCAGCCTCCTGGCACTGAGCCTCTGTGGTCCAGCCCTGAGTGAAGCCTTCACCCTTCCCTTCACAAATATTATGGAGCATACAGCACATGGTTATAAACAGAGGAATATTGTCATCCAGCTTCCCATACAGGCATCACCATCGGGCTTTTAAACGGCCAAATGCACACTCAACAGTTATTCTGCACTTGCTCAGCCTGTTGTTGAACCGCTCCTCCCGTGTATGATCATGACTCACGGCATTAAGGGGTAAGCAGGGTTTTCCAGGATCACAGTGGGCATTTTGACTTCCCCTACAGTGATCTTCTGGTCCGAGAAGAAAGTCCCTGCTTGCAGCTTCTTGAGCAGGCCAGTGTTGCTAAAGATGAGTGTGTCGTGCACCTTTCTGGACCAGCCTGTGTTAATGTCTGTGAAATACCCACAGTGATCCACAAGTGCCTGGAAAACCATTGAGAAATAGCCCTTGCGATTAATGTAGTTGGTGGCTAGGTGGTCTGTGCCATTAATCACTCCTCTGCAGTTAGGGAAGCCCATTTGTGCAAAGCCATCCATAATGTCAAGCACGTTGCCCAGCGTCACGGTCTTTTGGAGCAGGATGCGATATATGGCCCTGCACACTTCCATCAACATGACTTAAACAGTCGACTTTCCCACTCCGAACTGGTTAGCGAACGATCGATAGAAGTCTGAAGTAGCGAGTTTCCACGGTGCAATCGCCAGGCACTTCTCCAACAGCAGGGCAGCTCTCATTCTCATGTCTTTGTGCCACAGGGCGGGGGCAAGTTCATCACACAGTCCCATGAATGTGGCTTTCGTCATGCGAAAGTTCTGCAGCCACTGCTCCTCATCCCAGACATGCATCACAATGTGATCTCACCACTCCATGCTTGTTTCCTGAGCCCAAAAGCAGCGTTCCACTGTGGTCAGCACCTCCATGAATGCCACAAGCAATCTCGTGTCGTAGCTAGTAGATCAAGGTCACACTCCTCTTGCCTTTGTAATTTAAGGAATAACTCTACTGGAACTCATGATGTCAGTGCAAGCAGCATACTGGTCAACAGCTCGAGATCCATTCCTGCAGCCCGAAAGAGGCAGGACAGGGTGTGCAGTACACAAACCATTAAAAGATGAAACCAAATGCGGATGGAAGCACAAGGATTGCTGGGATGCGAAGCAATGCATCATGAGGCACTGGGACAGGATTTAGGATGCCCCGCGACCCCTTCCGCCTTCCCATGAGTCTTAGCGGCAAAAGAGAAAGAGGTGCTTTGTGGGTAGCTGCCCAGAGTGCACTGCTCTGAATAACGCCACAAGTGCTGGAAGTGTGAACAGGCTATTGCGCAGGCAGCTGTCAGTGTGAACACACAACAGCAGTTTTCCTTTGGCGCTCTCTGCGCGGTGCTGTAACTGCCGGCGCTATAACTTTGCAAGTGTAGACGTTCCCTAATTCATCATGCAGTTTGGGACTACAAGAACTGAGTGGAAGAAACTGGCAGCTCAACAAAACATGAATTAGCACATGGCTTTTCAATTTGGGGGTTGTGATTATCCACCCTTTCTTTGTTGCTAGATAGGAATAGATCCTGAAACATTTTATCTGTTATAACATAGAGTCATGATATGGAAAAGTAGAGAACTAACTCCTGATTTAGAAGAATATACAGTACATGTACTAAAGCAGCTTATCTATGCCAGTTTCACTGAGTCTTCAGGTCCCCACGGTCTGGGAATTATAGAGTCCATGATAGCCTCTTCCCTAGCATCTTCCACACCAGTCTAAGCAGGGCCGCCCAGAGGATTCCGGGGGCCCGGGGTCTTCGGCGGCGGGGGGCCCTTCCGTTCTGGGACCCGCCGCCTAAGTGCCCCGAAGACCCCCGGCGGGGGCCCCCCCGCCGCCGAATTACCGCCGAAGCGGGACCCGCCACTGAAGTGCAGCCCGGTCTTCGGCGGTAATTCGGCGGGGGGGGGGTCCCCGCCGTGGGTCTTTGGGGCACTTCGGCGGCGGGTCCCGGAACAGAAGGGGCCCCCCGCCGCCGAAGACCGGGCTGCGCTTCGGCGGCGGGTCCCGCTTCCCCCCTGCCCCGGCCCCAGCCTCTTACCCCTGGCTCCCTCCTCACCCGGAGCCTCAGCGCCTCGCTGGAACAGCCGCAGCGTGTGTCCGGCGGGGCCTGAGCTCCGTCCCGCTCAGAGCCGCGTGGTGAGGGGGCGGGGCTGGGAGCTCCACGCCGAGCGGAGGGAGCTCAGGCCCCATTGGAGCTCGCAACCCTGCCCCCTGACCACGCGGCTCTGAGCGGGGCGGGGCTCAGGGGCCCCGGCGGAGACTCGGCACTTGATGCGCTGAGGCTCCAGGAGAGGGGCGGAGGCAGGAGCCTCCGCTGTTCTCTTGGGGGCCCCTGCGGAGCCCGGGGCCCGGGGCAAATTGTCCCCTTTGCCCCCCCCTCTGGGCGGCCCTGAGTCTAAGCAGGACTGGTGTGGCCACCCTTTTTGAGGCATATATGGGATGCACAGGAACCCTTGCATGTCTGCTACACTCACTGTTCTCCTCTCTCTAAGGGGTACGTCTACTCTACCAGCCAGATTGCCAGGCAGCGACTGATCTAGCAGTGATCGATTTATCACTTCTAGTCTAGATGTGATAAATCAACCCCCAAGCCCTCTCTCATCAACTCCTGTACTCCAGTGCCACAAAAGGCACAGGCAGAGTTGACGGGGGAGTGGCAGCAGTTGACTCATTGCAGTGAAGACACCACGGTAAGTCAATCTAAGTACGTTGACTTCAGCTATGTTATTCACGTAGCTGAAGTTGTGTAACTTAGATCGATCCCTCCTCGGTGTAGACCAGGGCTAAGAACATAAGAATGGCCGTACTGGGTCAGACCAACGGTCCATCCAACCCGGTATCCTGTCTGCCACCAGCAGCCAATTCCCAGTGCCAGAGGGAGTGCACCTAACAGGTAATGATCAAGTGATCTCTCTCCTGCCATCCATCTCCACCCTCTGACAAACAGAGGTTAGGGACACCATTCCTTACTCACCCTGGCTAATCGCCATTAATGGACTTAACCTCCATGAATGTATCTAGTTCTCTTTTTTGTAGAGCTCCTCTTTAGCACTTAAGTGGTGTAATGGGCCTCATGCTAAATTTCATCCTCAGAGAATGAGAAAGGTAGTCCCATGGTTAGGGTGTGAGCATGGGATTTAGCAGACCTGGCTTCAAGTCCCTGCTCCATCACAAGCTTCCTGTATGACCTTGAGCAAATCACTTGGCCAGATTTTTAAAGGTCTTTAGGTACCTTAAGATCCAGATAGGCATTGAATGGGACCTTTCTAAAGTCCTGAAGTGTGCAATTTAGAGCTAGGCACCAAGGGGCTTTTGAAAATCCCAGTAAGCATCTAAATACTTTTGAAAATCTGGTCCTTAGTCTCTCTGGCCCAGATCCTCAGAGGTATTTATGCATCAGTCTTTTAGTGATTTCAATGGGAGTTAAGGACCTAAATACCATTGAAGACCTGGGCCTGAGTTCCCCATCTGTAAAATATGGGGATAATAATACAGGATTTCCTTACCTCACAGGGCTGTTGTGAGGTGCTCAGGTATTATGTTAATGGGGGGTGGGGGGGCACATGAGACACTGTGATAGAGAGATTAAACAATAAATTACATCTACATTTTCTGTTTGTTTCATTGACAGTAAAAGAGTTATTCTTGTGAACTGAACATTAACTTTCCCTAGAGCTACTTATGTTTCTATTCATTAATGTAAAATGCTGCTACCTCTATCAATAGACGATTCAGGGAGTTCAAGTTCACCATGATAATGTAGTCTCAGAATACTGGAATTGCTGAACTGATCCTGGGTCTGGGTTAAAAATGTTCTGAAGAACATTTTTGCCCAGTTGCATTGGAACTGAGCAGTGTACAAAGTAACTTTGAACAGCTGAGATCTTTTTTTAAAGTGAAGAATGGAAAATAGATGAAATATCAGACAGTTTGGCACCTAAAGCAGACAGAAGACAGCAAGAGGGATGGTGATATAATAAATATAGTTGAGTAATAAAAAAATTTCTTTACATTTTCCACCCAAAGGAACACTTATTTGCAACTTCCCTTTGCTAAATGTCAAATATCTGAGGAACTTGATAATGGACACTAATACTAACAAAACAAAACAAAAAAGAGGAAATTCGATAGCACAAAATAGGAACACTCTCTGTGAGTTATTTTATGCCAAACTGATGGTATCAGCCAAAGATAATCCATATTGCAGAACAGAGACAGGTCAATCAAATACAGTAGAACCTCGGAGTTACGAACACCTCGGGAATGGAGGTTGCTTGTAACTCTGAAAAGTTGGTAACTCTGAATAAAACATTATGATTGTTCTTTCTAAAAGTTTACTACTGAACATTGTCTTAATACAGCTTTGAAGCTTTACTATGCAGAAGAAAAATGCTGCTTTTAACCATCTTAATTTAAATGACACGAACAAAGCAACAGTTTTTTTACCTTGACAATTTTTTTTAAAGTTCCCTTTATTTTTTTAGTAGTTTACATTTAACACATCACTGTACTGTATTTGCTTTGTTGTTGTCTCTGATGCTGCCTGACTGTGTACGTCCGATTCCAAATGAGGTGTGTGGTTGACTGGTCAGTTCATAAATCTGGTGTTCATAACTCTGAGGTTCTGCTGTATACTATAGCACTACATATAGCCTTAAACTATAAACTCTCCTCTTCAGAGATTAAATTGTGCAGCTTCTTAGGAGGTATAGTGGTCTAGACCAAAGTCAATGATTCATTCAAAAGCTGATGAATGTGATTAAACTGCATTTTACTATTCTCACAGTTTTTGTGTCAGTAATAGAGTAGACCCTCAAAGTTAGGAACACCAGAGTTACAAACTGACCAGCAAGCACAGACCTCATCTGGAACTGGAAGTATGCAATCAGGCAGCAGCAGAGACAAAAAAAAACAAAAAACCAATAGCAAATACAGTACTGTATTAATCGTGAACTACTAGAAAACTAAAAGGAAAGTTTAAACAAAAAGATTTGACCAGGTAAAGAAACTGTTTCTATGCTTGTTTCATTTAAATTAAGAAGGCTAAAATCAGCATTTTTTTCTGCATAGTAAAGTTTCAAAGCTGTATTAAGTCAATGTTCAGTAGTAAACTTTTAGAAAGAACCACCATAATGTTTTGTTCAGAGTTATTAGTAACACTGAGGTTCTGCTGTATGTTGGGAAAACAATGTTGAGTCTATTCATTAAAGGAGGGAAAGAAAGAAAAAGAGTTATGTAATCATTTAACATTGTTTTCAGGAATTGCCTCCATACATTTCTATAGGACACGCAAGACCTGGTTGGAGCAAAGCAATTACCCCCTACATCTGAGCTTTCATGGCCTAATCATCCACTTCTCCCAGCACAGCCACTCCTATCCCCATACCTTCTCCCCACTCCCTTCTGCATACCAGCTCATTATTGCCCCTCCAAACATCCCAACTGAACTCTTGTCCTGAGCACCCTCCACCAACAGACTATTCACAGCTGGCTAGCCACTCTCCTTACCTCCTACATTCCCCCTCCAGTGCTCCCTCTGATCTGGTAGAGTGAACATAAGAAGGCATCTTAATTCCACATTGGCCATGGCGGATAGCCAGATTGCCATGCAGAGTAAAATATTCATTCTCTCTCCCTATAAGCCCAGGATAGATAGAACCAAGAGCCATAAGACAGCAGGGGTCTTCTTACCCAATGGGAGGGAGCTGCTAAGGGAGAAACTGACTCAGGAGGCTGCAGAGATTGGTAACTCTGGCAAATAGGGGTAAGAAGGGAGTCTCTGAGCTGAAGTTTCCATCGGCTAGTGTTGATGCTACTCTTCCCAGAGCTGCACATGTTAAACATATGATGGCACAGAAGGGCACTGCCAATCATAGCCACTTCATTGGTGCTCTACATTTCTGTGCACTCTATTTTTATAAGTACATTTTCTTTTTCTCTTTGTGCACAGCGGAGTTTATTCAATTATTTAAACTCATGGCTTATGTTTAGGGTATTCAGTAGTTTTCATTGTGAAAACCCCCAACCCCATTCCTAACCTGATAGGAGGGGTATGTGCCCTGGAGTTATTTGTTGGCCTTAGTTAATATACAGTATGACAGATATGGCAATTTCCTGCAGTATCCTTGGGAGACCTTATTGAATTAAGTTTAAGTCTCTTTGGAGTCCACGGTATTAAATAAATGGTTTATGTATTATTGTTGGTTGGGATTGTATGTTACCTCTCAAGGGAGAACAGGTGACAAATATGGGGGTTCAAGGGACTATATTGAACAACGTGTCAGACAAGAATGAACTCTTGGAATAAAAAGCATTAAGCTTTTTGAAGCTATACCCTGAGGAGCCTTATCCCCTGTTACATAAAGGCAAGATCAAAGCCCAAGCTATGTAAAGGAAAGACTGAACTATTCATGATTGTTCTGGTTCTGAATCTCAGACCGTTATGAACTTGTAACCCAGTTTGGACAACCCAGTTTTGGGGTTTGGAGGATTGACTGCCAGACCCAAAGCTGGAATGTGACCTCTGGTAAGTTTTTAGCATGCCTGTAGGTTCTTTTGTTGTTTTTAACATTTTTTCTTTGTAATGCTTTTACCTTCAGAATAAACGTGCTTGATTATAAAGAGTGGCAATTGGCTGGCAATTACACTGTTTATAGCCTTCAGCGAGAAAGCAAAGCACAGACACTGGCCTGTTTAGGCAGTCTGTCTTGGCGATATCACAGTGTAGGCAGTGAACTGTGCAGCCTGGGAAAACCCCAGTCAGGAGGGAGTGGCATATAGATCTCTGCCCAAGAGAGGGGATGGCTGAGGAGCTGGGAGCCTAGAGTGGGTTCCCTCAAATTACCTTGGAGGAGAAACACAGGTGCAGTTGCGCTGAACTGTGACACATGGCACTTAACAACTAGTTATTACAGTACATTGCCCTTAGAGAGTATCTGTTCAAACCCAGAAATGTGGGAGGTTCCAAAATATCTAGATATGAATTAGTGATTAATAGGAAAGACTGTGTAGCAAATGTTTTTGTAATGTTTTCTCTCTCTCATCCCCTTTTAAAGAAGTCTAGAATGTCTGTAACTTTGATAGCTCCTGGACTTCTGCTTGAAACAAAACCAGGGCTCATGTTTCTTTCCAGCTTGAAACCACCTGATCCTCATCTAAACCTGGAAGGCTGACCATCTCTTTGTTCTCTACTGGAATCAATTCACTATACATGCACAGCTTTTTAAAATCTCTCTGCTGTTCACTTATGACACCAGAAGGATGTTCCAAGCTGGTGGTACTGAATTCTTTAAATTAAATCAAAACCATTCTGTGCAAATCTAAATTTAACCATCTTTTTCTTCCTAGTCTGATGATAAATAGACTCATAAACTGGAAATATCAGTATCTTGTTCCAATGTAGTGGGAAAAAAAAGAAAGAAAGTACCACATCATATATTTAGGCTAATAATTACAGTAGAGGCCAATTTCAGCCCACTGATGCATTCATTGGGATCGTGCTGAAATCAATGGGAACCACCTGTGTACATTTTGACCCCAAAATGGAAGCCTGAGCACAGATTTGATTAAATTATTTGAGTTCAAAAGACTAATAAAATTCCTTTTTGTTGTTAGGATTTGCATGGCTGTTGTAGCAATAATGGTAAAGATATGAAACTCATGTATGTAAAACCCAGCTTCTCAGGGTAATTAGGCACCTAACTCCCATAATTTTGTGGATCTGGGTCATAATAAAGTAAACTTGAAACAAGGCGAGAAAGAAAATCCCAACCAAAAGATGTATGGATCCATTTCAGTGGCAGTTTTGAGTACGCCATACCTCTGAAATCCAGCCTTTAAATTTATTGCAGACCATCTCAGCTAGAAAACCATGCGGCTCATCAAGCAACTAAGGCATTTGCCACTATATTGTCTTTTGAAACATACCATTTTTTTTCAGAACAAAATGGATACCTTCATACCTGATTACAAATAATATGAGCAACAATGAGAGAACAAACCACATGTGATAGATGTGTAGACATGTTGCTTAATGCACTACTGGAAGGCATTCAGATACTACAGAGGTGAGCATTGTATAAGATCCTATATAGTGTAAAAATAGAACCAAAAAAATTGTAATTTTCTCTGTAATGTGTCTTCTCTCTACCTCTCCTTTTCTGAACTCCATCTGCCCCAAATCACCTTCCTTTGTCTTTGCTGTAGCCTCTTCACACTCCTCACTGAATCCTTGCATAGTCTTCCTGTCTCTTACTACATCATATTTTGACTCCTTGTTCTCATTTATTTGTACTCTCCTTCCCTCTCTTTAGCATTCTTTCAGTATTTTTTTCTGACTGCCTCACAGGCACCGACTTCCTCCTTTCCCTTGGGGTGCTCAATCCCCGCTCAGCCCCAGACTCCATCTGCACTCCACCCCGGCCCTCAAGGTCCCACTCCCATCCTGCCTCTTCCTATCCCTGCTCCACCCCTGCCACTCTTCTTCCCGCCCCCGCTCCTCCTCTGCCCTGACTCTTTCCACCCAGTTCCACCCCGTCCACCGAGTGTGCTCCGTCCCTGCTCCTCCACCTCCCCCCAGCATCTCCTGCACTCCGGGGAACAGCTGATCACTTTGAGTGGGAGGTGGGGGGGGAGGAGTTGATTGGCAGGGCCACCAATGGGTGGGAGGCGCTGGGAGGGAGCAGGGAGCTGGCTGCTGGTGGGTGCTGAGCACCCACTAATTTTTTTCCATGGGTGCTCCTGACGCCTATGTTTTCCTCCCTTCCTCAATTTATGCTTTATACCTTGTTTCGGACATGTTTCCTGTTCATATCTGGCTATAGCTTTTTTTCATATTTACATACCTCTTCTTAAATCCCATTTTTTTCAAGCAATCCCTCCAACCTTGTTCTCCTCGTCAATAACGCACATACTGTCAGTTAACTGAATATGTTCTAATACTTGTCTAGTTTTTGGTTCACTTAAATTATGAAATTTTGGGGTAAAGAACATGTCTTCTGATATGTTCACATGTTTACAGAGTTATATAAATATTGATAATAATTATTAATAATAATAATTTTAAAAGAGGAAGAATCTTCACTGACTTTCACCCCACGTACCCTACTCTTTTCGGTGGGGCTGCAGGTGTAAGTCGGTGAAGAATTTAGCCTAACATTTAGCTAGTTCTCATCAATTAATTGTGGTAATAATTGAATATGAAAGCTCCATTAGTTAGAACAGACCTGTTTATTTGCCAGTCATGGCAGATGCATGATTTTTGAGGTCAGAAAGTTTCCAGTTCATAGTCCTGCTCTTCCTCATCTAAATAACAGCCCCAATGGTGTGGCAGCAATGTCTAGTTGTTAGACTGTAGTGGAAAGAAGCACTCTTGAAATATTTGAAATACTCTAGTATACTTGAAAGTGAAATGCTTGTTCAATAAAAAGTATAATCTTGAACTATGCCAGGCATGAGCGATTTAAACATGCACCCTAATCTTTTGAAATTCTCTCTCTCTTTTTAACCAGAAAAACATGAGTTAATTGTACAGAAGTCTCATACTTGCATACTTTAAATGAAGTTACTGGATTTCAATGGGTTTTCAAGGACATGGGGGACATTCACTTGTCTTCAAGCAAGGAATGAAACCACTAGAACGTGGTCTCAGACATACCAAGGAAATGGTGAATGAAATAGAAGAGCTCTCTTGCACTTTTAAACAGTTACCTATTTAGGGCCAGAACAGGACACCTTTGCTCACAGTGAATAGTACCTTACTCCACAAGTGGTCCCATTGCTTTTAATCATGCTATAAGGTACTATTCAGTATGAGTAAGGGTATCACAACTTGGCCCTTAATAAACAGACCAACTACTAGGTTACCTATTCAACAGGTTTCTGTTATACTAAATATAATATATAATAAATGAAGTAACAGAGGCCAAAAGGTATTCGAGAATAGCTTTTCCAATCTGTCTTGGCTATCGATAAATGAAGCTTTGCCCACAATGAGATAATGACTCAGGATATTTATTGTTCTAGTATTAATTTCCACTCCTCAGTGTAGAGTACTGTGGACAAGCTGATGAATGTCACCACCAACTCATCAGCTCACCAGGACAGATTTGTAGCTGGAGGAGAATAGTGTGGTCCAGTGGTTAAGGCGTTGGCCCACCATGCTCTGGAGACCTGGGTTTTGTTCCTAGCTCTGTCACTAAATCCTGCTGTGTCATCTAGGCCAAGCCACTTCACCTCTCTGTAAAATTCTCTTCCTTGTCTTATCTATTGAGATGGTTAGCTTCTGGGGGCAGGAAATGTTTCATACTATATGTTTTATAGTGCACTGCACAATGGGGCCCAATCTCAGTTGAGGCCTCTAGGTGCTTCTGTAATATAAATAATAATTAATTAATATTTCAGCAATACAGCAAATTATTTGAAATCTCATTGCCTTGTGTGGCTTGATTTTTCTTCAAGAGCCAGTCTAAGTGGATGGAACAGCATCACTAAGGTCAAATTGCATGCCAAGTGGAACAGCGATAACCCCATTAATAGCCCCAAATTGTATATTCTGATTTCTACCATCTTTCCTGGATCCTGCTGAAAAAAATCTGCTCCAATCACAGACCCTGTTACTACATGTTATAAAAGTTAGTCTAATGGGAGCATGAACACCAGAATCACATCACTGAGCAGACAATGTTACCTCTGGTGAAGGACGGTCTGGTTTCCAGATTTGATGGTGGTATTGTACATCCACATTTGGCATGTCCATAGACTGCTTCATGGTTATTAAATTTTGTGTCCTGCTGATTTCCTCTCTAAGACATAAGTTAAATAAATAGCTCAGGATTTTCAAACATAGGAATCTGAAGTTAGGTTTCTAAGTCCATACTTGGGCACCTGCCTGGTTTTCAAAACTTTTGAGCATTCATTGGCTCCCATTTACCTCAGCTTTAGGCTCTTGTTTTTGAAAATCCTGGCCACCAATAATTAATCATCTGTGTTTGATATTAAACTGTATCCTCAGGTGCTCACAGATTTTCCATTGTAAGATGTCTTTTCTCTGTTTTCCACTCTTTGGGATGCTACCAACTCTAACCCTAAAAGCCCTGGTTAGCTATAAAAACTTGTCCAAAATACATCTACCTGAGGCTTCTTCTTTTGTCGATCATTAGTATTTAGTACTTACTCTTTACTCTTTCAAACTACCATACACAGATTAACTAATTTATCTGATTTACTTGAGTACACTGATTAAAAACAAATCTGCTTTAGAATGCCACCCAAAGTCACAGTAAAAATGTGTGATTGCCGGCCTGAGGGGTAGGAGTGCCCTGACTACTCTCAAACCTAAGTCTCCCATATGGCATCACATTGCTCTACACACTTCAGTCGCAGGACAAGCTGCGAGCACTCCTTTGAAGTACTACATTAAACAAGAGATAAGAAATAGTAAACTTAACTGAAGCCTATACTGATGGCAAACAATTCTGTCTTCCCATGCATGATAAGTGATTGCGGAAACTGTCTTTCAACCTGTGTAATGTAATCATGACAGCAATCAACCAAGCCTAATCTCTCCCCCCCTTTTCAAATTTATTCCTTAACCTAAACAGACCTTCCCTGTAAAGCTAAACCCTAGGACTTTGCCATGGCACACACTTCTCACAAAAACAGTGCGGAAGGTAATGACAGCTTTCATTCTTGTAGGGGTGGCTGTAAACAGTTCCCAAGTTTCCTGTTCCTTCAGGATATTGCAGTAAGTTCTGCACTGTAACAATATATTATCATGCAGATTAGCTACAGGTCAGTGTTAGGTGATAGGAGACTACAGTGGTTTCTATTTACTCTGTCATGTTGGCTGATCTAACACAAAATTTGCCATCCCCTCCAGCATTCCTTTTTGTAAGCCAGACATTTTAGTGAAAGTTTCATCTGAGAAGGCGGCTTGGAGCAGGTTGAGCTAGCCCTTTAAGAACAAGCTCCTGACCAGCATTTTGGCTACTGTCACAGTCTTTAAGAATAGGAATGAAGGGGTTTGTACTGTTCCTGAGGGCTTATCTACACTACCATGTGGAGTCGATCTAAGATACACAACTTCAGCTACGTGAATAGTGTAGCTGAAGTCAACATACTTAGATGTACTTATCACCAGTGACACTGCGGTAAGTCAACAGCTGACGCTCTGCCGTCGACTCCACTTGCACTTCTCGTTCTGGTGGAGTACCGGAGTCGACAGGAGAGTCACAGACCCGATAAATCGACCCCCACTGGATCGATTGCTGCCTGCCAATCTGATGGGTAGTGTAGACAAGCCCTAAGAGGCAAGCAAATACAGGAAGTGGGCCTGGGGGGAAAAGTGAAGCATTGGTGGTTGAGTTTGGAGTGGAAGTCTGCTTCAGTGTTCAAGGTGTCAGAATGGAGCCTGTGGTAGAAGGAGGGCATGTGTTCCCCTGTGGCACTGAAGTACCATCTAGAGTCAGCGTGGTTATACCCCTGTGTCCAAGAACCAGGACTTGGTAAACCCCTGCAATCAAGGTGAGAAGGAAACACAGACCTTAGAGATACAGCTTTGACCAAAGAGTCTGAACTTTGTTTACCCCAGAAGAAAATCACCTTTTAGTCTGGGGTGCTAACATGCCCAAGCAGAAAGGAGAAACTGAGGGAAAAGCCACATCTGATGTTAGAAAGTTAAGTATCCCTCACGCAGGGCATTTGCTTTGTCACTTAGAATATTTTCACTGCACCACACCGCCCCTCCCCTGAAAACAAGAAAAAGACAATGTATTTAGAGTAAGAAGCAAATGCCAGAACAATAACATAATCCATATGTGATCACAGGAAGAGATCCTGGTTGTTTTTATTATGGAAAATGTAATGGTTTTATATGTGTTTGAATTTTTATATGTCTGAATGAATCATAAGAATCAATACAATTAAAGACACCGAAAGAAATACAAACAGAATGAGACAGATCAGAGCACTTGTGTGCCGTTACAAGGCTAGAGTTGTGCAACTGTTTATTTTAATTTGGAATTTTGACAGGCATTTGGCTTGTTGGATTGGTATCTATCAAATCATATCTCTTCATGTAGTGTCAGTTTGGATCAGGCTCTATAAAACATCACTTTCTTGATAATTACACAGATGCAATGGATTAAATTGCATAGCAAATATAACTCATTCCAAAGGACACTACCTACCTTTACAAGGTTGTTTTTAGAATCCTGAAAATAGAAGTTTTTTTTCTTCCCTTCCCAACTCAGTTGTCCTTAATTTGGCACATACTTAATTTGTCATGTTTCTAGCTCTATAATAGCTAACATGGCTGTTTATGTCATGATCACTAACAATGAACATTAATTATTTTCCTGTTTCACAGGGGTATTGTGAGGGTTAATTAGTTAAAGTCTGGACAGTGTTCTGAACATGTAAAGCAGTGGTGGGCAACCTGCAGCCTGCGGGCTGCATCCGGTGGCGGGCCGCCAGACAGTTTGTTTACATTTGCACGGCCACCTGCAGCTCCCAGTGGCCGTGGTTCACCATTCCTGGCTAATGGGAGCTGCAGGAAGCAGTGTGGGCCACAGGGACATGCTGGCCGCCACTTCCCACAGCTCCCATTGGCTGAGAACGGCGAACCATGGCCACTGGGAACTGTGGGCAGCCATGCAAATGTAAACAAATGGTCTGGTGGCCTGCCAGCGGATTACCCTGACGGGCCGCATGCAGCCCACGGGCCGCAGGTTGCCTGCCACTGATGTAAAGTGATATGACTGTACCATTGCACTGTCAGTAGGAGACTGGATGTCTTGGGAATACTTTGATCCTACTTGTACAACTCCTACTGAAGAGAGAGGGAGTTCTGTGCACGATTGGCTTGCAATATGGACATACCTCAGGCCTACTGTTTGCTAGTTAGTGTTGCTACAAAACCACTGAACTAAACCCTCCTTATGCCCAGTGTAACATCATGGAAATCAATGGCAGGACTTGGACAACTGTTTTTAAGTGGGGTGAGGAAAACTGTAGAAAACTTCTTTTGCAAACTTTTTGAAAAATTGTCCACTATTGCACTTGACTTAGCATTTTTTTTGTTCCACAAAATGTTGTATTTCCATTAAAGTAACCACCTCTAGATTGATGCCCAAAGCCATGCTGGGAGGGATCTAGGATTCTAGAAGAAGCCAGCTGTTCCTGGAGTTGGTTTACTAGTAACTCTTTGATTATCCCACTTAATTATAAAACATTCAGGGCAGTAGTTCCCAAAGTACCTTGAAGTGAATAAAAATTTTCTGAGGATACACTAATAGAGCATATCATGTTTTAAAGTACATAAGAACATAAGAAAGGCCGTACCGGGTCAGACCAAAGGTCCATCTAGCCCAGTATCTGTCTACCGACAGTGGCCAATGCCAGGTGCTCCAGAGAGAGTGAACCTAACAGGCAATGATCAAGTGATCTCTCTCCTGCCATCCATCTCCATCCTCTGACGAACAGAGGCTAGGGACAGCATTCTTACCCATCCTGGCTAATAGCCATTTATGGACTTAGCCACCATGAATTTATCCAGTCCCCTTTTAAACATTGTTATAGTCCTAGCCTTCACAACCTCCTCAGGTAAGGAGTTCCACAAGTTGACTGTGCGCTGCGTGAAGAAGAACTTCCTTTTATTTGTTTTAAACCTGCTGCCTATTAATTTCATTTGGTGACCCCTAGTTCTTGTATTATGGGAATAAGTAAATAACTTTTCCGTATCCACTTTCTCAACATCACTCATGATTTTATATACCTCTATCATGTCCCCCCTTAGTCTTCTCTTTTCCAAGCTGAAGAGTCCTAGCCTCTTTAATCTTTCCTCGTATGGGACCCTCTCTAAACCCCTAATCATTTTAGTTGCCCTTTTCTGAACCTTTTCTAGTGCTAGAATATCTTTTTTGAGGTGAGGAGACCACATCTGTACACAATATTCGAGATGTGGGCATACCATGGATTTATATAAGGGCAATAATATATTCTCAGTCCTATTCTCTATCCCCTTTTTAATGATTCCTAACATCCTGTTTGCTTTTTTGACCGCCTCTGCACACTGCGTGGACATCTTCAGAGAACTATCCACGATGACGCCAAGATCTTTTTCCTGACTCATTGTAGCTAAATTAGCCCCCATCATGTTGTATGTATAGTTGGGGTTATTTTTTCCAATGTGCATTACTTTACATTTATCCACATTAAATTTCATTTGCCATTTTGTTGCCCAATCACTTAGTTTTGTGAGATCTTTTTGAAGTTCTTCACAATCTGCTTTGGTCTTAACTATCTTGAGTAGTTTAGTATCATCTGCAAACTTTGCCACCTCACTGTTTACCCCTTTCTCCAGATCATTTCTGAATAAATTGAATAGGATTGGTCCGAGGACTGACCCTTGGGGAACACCACTAGTTACCCCTCTCCATTCTGAGAATTTACCATTAATTCCTACCCTTTGTTCCCTGTCCTTTAACCAGTTCTCAATCCATGAAAGGACCTTCCCTTTTATCCCATGACAGCTTAATTTACGTAAGAGCCTTTGGTGAGGGACCTTGTCAAAGGCTTTCTGGAAATCTAAGTACACTATGTCCACCGGATCCCCCTTGTCCACATGTTTGTTGACCCCTTCAAAGAACTCTAATAGTAACTGGTAGACAGAGCCTGGTCTGAGAGAAGCACTGAATATCTCCACCACAATGGGCTCAGGTGTCCTCTGTAGACTTTGACACAGCTCACGTAGGGTAGCACAAGGCTCTTGTAACACTTCTCTTACTTCTGTCTATGATACTGGGCTGTGTTCTGACAAATCGGGCGAAGCTTGTGATGGTATGTTTATTTTAATGCCTATGAGACTGCTAGCGATTCACTTAATTTATATTTATATTTTGTCAGTAGGAAATGTTTTTTCCTCCTTCTCTCTGTAGTTTTGTTCTTATACCAGGCTCATCTCAAGGCTATCTGAGTGCGCCTTTCTTCAGCCTTCTTTTGGGCATGCCATAGATGTCATGAGAGAAACAGTGGCCGCCAAGGTGGCCAGCATTATGAAATGAGCAATATCAACTGAAACCAGGTAAGCAACAACTAACTGCACATTCCCAGGCCTTATTAAGACTAGAGCTGTTCAAAACTCAGAATTTCCATTACACATTTAGAAATTCCCTTTAAAAACTCAACATTTCCCACAAAATGAAAATGACAAAAAATTTCATTTCAGAAATATCAAAACCACCTTACTGAAGCGATTCAAATTTCAACAAGGTCAAAACACTTTATTTCAACTATTACAGTACATATAAAAGTCAAAACAAGAAAGTCAAAATAAAACCCTTCAATAATTTTTTCGTCAAGTGTTTTGTTGAACTTGATATAGTCCTGTGAAATGATTTAATTGTATGATACAAGCATTTCACTTGGGAAAACAGTTCTGTCAGAAAATGTTCAACCAGCTCTAATCCAAAACCCAGTGAAATCAACAGAATGACAGAGTGGGCTTTTAATCATAGCCTTTGTGACTGTTACATTAGTTTACCCCTATGAGGGCCACGTGGAACCAATGACAGGTATGCCTAAATTCTGAAAACAAATACAGTATCTGCAGCAGGTTAGTGAATACAGAGAGACCCCTGTATGCTAGGCCAGCAGTCTGTTTGAAAAGAACTAAATATCACTTAAAAGTGTTCCTTGGCTTAAATTACCTTGGAACGAGTTATTAGAAAAGGCAAATGAAAGCGAGTATAAACGGTTATGAGACACTTGTATTCTTTGGTGGAGAAGCAGGAAGTCATTAAGATAAACCAAATCATGGTTGGCATATGGCTTCTTCCTGTTTCTAACAGTTCTTTTGTTATAAAGTCTCCAAAGCAATTTTGTCACTGTTATTATGGTGACTGCTTCTGTTTTAAACCTGTTTTCCTAGCATTCAATCTTTCACCAGCTGCCCCACTCTTTAAAAAAAAAAAAAAAAAGCTGGAAATGTCTTTCAGATCCTCTTTGGCTTGCATTGCCCTTGAAACTTTGCACTGGATGTTAGTTTCTTTTATATTTGCTTTCTGCTTGTTTTTGGCCCAGCTGTTAGGCACTCCTATACTGCTACTGTCATAGCAAAACAGATGCAGACTGAGGATCACATGGGCTTTACTCAGTCTGAATGCAAGCAGCTTTGGTCATTAATCCTGTCTGTAGAGTCTTCAGACTTTTTTTTTCCCAAGGTTTTTTTCATTCTAGATTTTAATCATGTTTTTGATTTTTAATTAAGAAACAGGAGGGGAAAGGAGAGCTCAGGCAGGTGGCTGTGAGTTTTGAAGCATAAAAAATACAAGAAAAAGGAATCTTGCAGGCATTTATTCATGAGAAAGGGCAAGTACCTAGCCCAGTTTAACAATTCTGTATGGCTGCTTGATTCGGAAGTAATGCTTTCGGCAGTACATGAACTCTTGTTTTCTTGCTCTTTGTCTTCCAGTCTAAAACACTGGTGAAAAATTCACCTGTCTATTACAAAGTTAAACTACTGGCTTTAACAAAGTTGCATGGGAACTTCGGTTTATTAATGAATACAACATGCCCTCTTTGATTTGAATGCTTTCAGAGTGCTGAAAAGATTCAAAAGGCATCGCTTCCTGCACCAGCGGCATGCCTTTATACATCTCAGTGGTTCACCCCTACCCAGCTGCTATATCTCATTAACAAGCATTTGGCCATCGCAGCAAACTTTGGAGTGTTGACACTTGAAAGGCCCAGGCAGGCGTTGGCAGGCCATCGACTGTGGCAACAGGAAACTGCCCGAAGACAACACTGAGAAAACAGCAGCTGCAAAAGCCAAAAACAAAGAGGGGACAGAGAAAGTTAGGTATTTCCATGCTATATTTTATTTTTCAGTATGGACTGCAGTGCAGTTAAACAAAAAAAGGATTGTTGGAATAAGGTGGCAAATATAAACTCAATATACACTTACAAAAACATGGACATGCTCTTCTGTTACATTTCAGTGGTTTCCTAAAGTCTGTTTTCATGCAAATAAAAATCTGCCCGTCTAGCATATTCACAAAAGCTGGCCCTGGGGCCTATCAGTAAGTCAGACTCTAAATGATCTCTGGTCTAAAGTTATTGCAGTCTGGTGCCATTCTCCACTGAGCCCCATTATCAATGTTCCTTTCTTGTAGCAAGTCATTTCTCTTTATGGGTTGAAGATTCATCATGATAACATTTTGTTTAATATCCTCTATACTTATATTTTCAAGTAATCCTGTGTCCAAATATAAGCTTATTATATCATATTTATATTACAGGACTGGCCAAAGACCCCAGTTCAGATTGGAGCCCCATTGTGCAAGGCGCTGTACGAACACATATGAAGACACACCATCTCTGCCCTGATGAGTTTACAAACTATCTTTGAAACATTGATGGAGGCTAGGTGAAAATGTGGCCTTCCATCCATTATACACAAAAGCACCTCTTTATTGCTAGGAAAACAAATCATTCTACTGGAGAAACTACTAAACTGACCAAAGACAATAGTCTTTGCAAGTAGAGGGCCAGATGTTACCATCTTTACTCACATTATGGCCAGTTCTGACCTTGGCCCCTCCACAGTGTGGTAGGGGAACAGAGGGCCTCTAAAGGGGCTAGAATGGAGAGGAGGAGGTTGTTCTATCTCCTCCCCCTCACAGGACCTAGTTCATCAAGGCTAGGAGTAGGGCTGGGCTGCGGGCGGGAGGGGGTGCACTTGTAGGGTTAGATTCTGGGCTGTGGTGGAGATGTAGGCAGTCGTGGGGAGACTACCTTAAGGGTATGTCTACACTACCCGCCGGATCGGTGGGTAGCGATCGATCTATCGGGGATCGATTTATCACATGTAGTGTAGACGCGATAAATCGATCCCCGATCGCTCTCCCGTCGACAGCTGAACTCCAGCTCGGCGAGAGGTGGAAGCAAAGTCGACGGAGGAGCCACGGCGCTTCACGAGGATGCAAAGTAAGTAATTTTAATTTGATCTAAGATACGTTGACTTCAGCTGCGCTATTCTCGTAGCTGAAGTTGCGTATCTTAGATCGATCTCCCCCCAGTGTAGACCAGGCCTAAGAGATTGAGCTGTTAATGAAGGCCGTTTCAGCTTCCACAGCAGCCCAAAATCTGGGTGGTGCAAAGGTGGTTTAAAATCACTTTTGGTCCTCATTCCCTTTGGCTGTGACCGGAATCTGCCTCAGTGAGTAGCCCTAGTTAGGTCAATGGAAGTACTTGTGCAATAAAGTGCTATTCAGGATGAGTAGGGGTATCAGAATCTGGCCCTGAGTTAGTTCACCACACAGTGTGAAGTGTGAAAAATGAATTTCTCCTGAAAAAGTATAACAGGTAAGAGGTAAAAATAGATACTATGAAAAATCATACTCCCGGAGCCTGATTTTGATCTCCTTTACCAGCGTGGGCCTGATTCTGCTCCTAGTTATGTTGGTTTAAATCAGGAACAACGCCAGTTAAGTCCAGAGAGTTACACAACTTTAAACCTACGTCAGTATGGTCAGAATCTGGCCTTGTGGAATCGCACTTGATTTCAACTGTTTCACATTTATCCCTTTTATGAGTCAAATAATATCTCATGTTTGTTTGGTCTTAAAATAATATCCACTGACCTGTTTCTGTTTCAAATACTTGTAGTTCCAAAAATGAAAAGGTCTAATTCTGCGACCCTGTCTCACTTTGAAGAGCCCTTTTATTCATGCAAATAACCCCACTTGTAGAACGGACTTTGAATGAATGGGCATAGGGAAAATGTTATTACTTATTACTCTGGGCAAAATGTAGATCAGAGGCCTGATTCTCCACTGCCTTGAATGTTATTTAGTCACTTACACCTGGGCAAAGCTTGTGCAAAGGCTGCCATTCTGATTAGATAGCATTTTATGCCCACTCTACACAAGGTGCAGGGCAACAGAGAGTCAGGCCCAGGGTGTGAGTAGCTGCAAAGCTTACGGAAATCTCAAGGCCAAATTCAGTGGTGGTGTAAGCAATAGTGGATGTTACACCTTACAGATAAGTTGATGATTCAATGGTGACTTGCACCAAGCTGGTGCTTTGGCTCAGATCCTCAAAGCTATTTAACTCCCACTGAAATCAGTGGGTGTCAGGTGCTAAATACCTGTGAGGACCGGGGCCTTAGTGGCTGGGCAAAATTAATGTAACTTTTGTCCCCTCAGTGCACAAGTTGTGTGTAGAAATTAAAGGGGGGAGGGTGTAAAGATAAAGCAGGCCTCTTCACAGTATCTTACAGACTCCTGCTAAATGCTTTCCTTAATGCAGCACTTCTGATCTTGCAATATGTGCGTTGCCTTTATTTTGCGCGCACACTGGAGGTTGAATGGTTGTGAGTTAATGCTATTTAACCACCCTCACCCACCTGCAGTACATTAAGTCACTTGAAACACTTTCCTGCTTCATCCCGCTTATAATATAATTTCCGCACCAACTTGCCCTCAGCATATATTTTCTACCACCATTCACATCTCTGCAGAATTTGGCCCAGCTGTTGTAGGTAACACCAATGTAAAACTGAGTTGGTCTTGATTCGAACCGGTGTTAATGGAATCAGAATTTGGGCAGGTTAATTGAAAACATGAGATACTATTTCTGCAGAGGGAGGGGCAGCAATTCTATAAATGATAACAGCAGAGTCTGTGCGCCAAAAAACAACAGCTGAATAGAGTTAAGAGTACTTACAGAGGCTTAATATTCAGCATTTAAAAAAATTTTGGGGTGGGGGGGTGTCAAGGTAGACCTTAGAGTTTTTGTAATGTAATGTTAATTTAATGTAATGTCTATATTTGGTAAGGCTGCCTCATTAAGTTTCAGCATCAAACACTGTCAGGTTTTGTTCTCAAACCTCCTCAGAAGAGTTTAGCAGCTGAGAGAGTTTTGCAGGTGCATGTTTGGCAAATTCAAGTTTGTATTTTACATTTACGGGTGTAAGTTGTATACACTATCGTCATTACAGATAGTGGAAAATATTTTATAACACCATGCACGTCAAGCTCAGTGGTTTCTACTAAAAGTGGATTATATCGTCAGTTGTGTACACTTTGTGTTTCCTGTTCTGGGGAACCACAAAACAGAAATACTGCAACTTGTGAAGTTTCCCTTCCTCGGAACTTAGCTTAGCATAATCATACGTGGTTTCCATCACAGCTGCATATGGTTCCAACTTTCTAATGTGTGGTTCAGTTAGTGAGTGAGTCAGGTCATGATTCAGTAGGTGGCATGCTTCTCTCTGTCAGTATTGTGTCCCAGCATACTGGTAGGTGGCACTGTTAAATGTGCCATCTTTCAAATCAGATATAAGATCAATGTCTTGATCGCCTGTGGTTATTAAATCTCCCATGGAAATTTTTGGCAAGGATAGAAATACTAACCCCTGTGGCCTGTCCAGGTTTCAAGTTACATTCTACCTCAGCCTTTGCTTCTTGTCCCTAAACTGTGTTGTAATGTTAGTGTGCATAGTTAAACAGTTGCTGCATTCCACACCATAAGTGGCTGCACTTCCTGATGGTTGAAGTGATTCCTCTATGTTCAGAAAAGATGAGAGGTGTTGCTGGTTTTCTGAGTTTTGTGTGTGTAGAGGGCATAGCAGGAATGATGTCTGCCCCCATTATGCAGAGGAGTCACTCTTTCTTGATCCTAAAGGTGTAATTTAGGCTGCTTTTGGAATCCTGTTAACTCCTGGATTGTCAGGTGGTCTCAGTGGGCAAAAGACCCTGCACCTAATAAAGTGATTCATAGATTCTAAGGCCAGAAAGGACCACTGTGATCACCTAGTTTGACCGCCTATACAACATAGGCCATTGAACTTCCCTAACACAATTCCTAGAGCAGGGGTTGGCAACCTTTCAGAAGTGCTGTGCCGAGTTTTCATTTATTCACTCTGATTTAAGGTTCTGAAAGCCAGTAATACATTTTAACATTTTTAGAAGGTCTCTTTCTATAAGTCTATAATATATAACTAAACTATTGTTGTATGTAAAGTAAATAAGGTTTTAAAAATGTTTAAGAAGCTTCATTTAAAATTAAATTAAAACGCAGAGCCCTCCCGGACCGGTGGCCAGGACCCGGGCAGTGTGAGTGTCACTGAAAATCAGCTTGCGTGCCGCCTTTGGCACGCGTGCCATAGTTTGCCTACCCCTGTCCTACAGCATAGCTTTGAGAAGAAAAAAAACCAATCTTGATTTAAAAATTGTCAGTGATGGAGAATCCACCACAAACCCTGGTCAATTGTTTCAATGATTAATTACCATTGAGACCTTTCCTTTCAGATGTGGACCTTGCCATGCTTACCCGTACTGTTGTGACCTCAGGATAATATTACTATCATGTGGCTAGCCTTGTAGACCCCTGAGAAGCTTCAGGTAATGCAGAATGTGTTTTTCCAATTTCTTACTGGTATGAATGGCAAGGAGTATATCACACCAATTCTCCAAAGACTATACTGATTCCCTGTTGGCTTCCTGGTACAATTCTAGGTGTTGGTTCTGAAATATAAAGCCATGGTTTGTGTCTTTGCTACCTAGAAGACTGCCTTTCTCTTATGTGCCCCAATGACAGTTAAAGTCAATTAATAGTCATCTGCAGCTGGTGTGATTTTGGGAGAGAGAGCATTTAGGTTCCATACTTAACACATGACAGTAACGGAGGAGGAGAAGGACCTAGGAGTCCTGGTTGATCGTAGGATGACTATGAGTAGGCAATGTGATGTGGCCGCTAAAAAAGCTAATGCGGGCTTGGGATGCATTAGGCGAGGTATTTCTAGTAGAGATAAGGAGGTGCTAGTCCCGTTATATAAGGCGTTGGTGAGACCTCATTTGGAGTATTGTGTGCAGTTTTGGTCTCCCATGTTTAAGAAGGATGAATTCAAACTGGAACGGGTACAAAGGAGGGCCACTAGAATGATCCGAGGAATGGAAAGCCTGTCATATGAAAGGAGACTTGAGGAGCTCGGTTTGTTTTCCTTAACCAAAAGAAGGATAAGAGGAGATATGATTGCACTCTTTAAATATATCAGAGGGATAAATACCAGGGAAGGAGAGGAATTATTTCAGCTCAGTGCTAATGTGGACACAAGGACAAATGGATATAAATTGTCAGTCAGGAAATTTAGGCTTGAAATTAGACGAAGGTTTCTAACCATCAGAGGAGTGCAATTCTGGAACAGCCTACCGAGGGAAACAGTGGGGGCGAAGGACCTCCATGACTTTAAGATTAAGCTAGATAAGTTTATGGAGGGGATGGTATGATAACGGGTTTAGTCAATAGGTCAATAACATGCCACAATGGTAATTAGTACAAAGGGTCAATGATAGGATATTGTTAGCCTTTTTCCAGAGGGTCTGGCTGGAGAGTCTTGCCCGCATGCTCGGGGTTCAGCTGATCGCCATATTTGGGGTCGGGAAGGAATTTTCCTCCAGGGTAGATTGGCAGTGGCCCTGGAGGTTTTTCGCCTTCCTCCGAAGCATGGGGCAGGGGTCGCTTGCTGGTGGATTATCTGCTACTAGAAGTCTTTAAATCATGATTTGGAGCATTCAACAGCAGAGTCAAGGGAGAGAATTATTTCAGGAGTGGGTGGATCGGCTTATGTGGCCTGCATCTTGCAGGAGGTCAGACTAGATGATCATAATGGTCCCTTCTGATCTTGAATTCTATGATTCTATGATTCTATGAGAATGTGGGAATAAAGTCCAAATCAGAGAACCACAAATAGGGGATCCATGAAAGAAAATTGGTACTTTCAACCATAGTCATCAACACAGTTACGTGCAGCTTGCCATGAGGAACAGCATGACAGGGATCGTATGTCCACATGGGTAAAAACTATGTGTGAAAAGGAGGTGGAATTTCCTTTTTGTGTCCAGCCTCCCTGTTCTGGGATGGCTCAAACCACAGCCACTGGGATTGCAGCTGAAGGGGATGCTAGACAAGGAGCCCATTTGGCTGAATCCCTGGATGGGCAATGGACCATGGTGGTAATTCAGCAGACAGAGGGTACAGAAAAATACAATTCCATCCCCATCTCTGGACCCATAAGAATGAGAACTGGTTTAGTGAAATAAGAACTAACCATTGCATAGTCCAGAACTCTCTCTCCGTCACAGGTCAAGGAACATATGTATTAGTGTTACCCTCTGATGAGTGTATCTTGCAGGTCCTCCTCTGTGCCAATCTACAGAGCATAGGAATTGTTACAGCCCCTAACTACATAGGTGTAGCTTAGCTGTAGCAACTTACCCTTTTAGCTCTGGAGATCCCTGGTTCCAAGATGATGGCTGTCACGTTAGCTGTAAGAAAAACTTGTCATGAGTGGTTCCCTATTACAAAGGCAGCAGAATATGAGGCAGACCAGCAAATTTCCATTTCTGGCAGCAGGAGATTTCAATCAGGCAGCAATTCTAGGCAAAGAAACTCAGATGGATGCCATCCTGGCCAATGCAAGGATACCAGTGCAGATGATGAGCAAGGAGAGCAAGACTGATAGGTTGATCTGCTATTTGCTAAAACCACCAGGATGAGTCTGTTTATGAGTCTCTGTGTGCTTTCTGGTCCACATCTGTGATGGTATATTTCTCTGAATGCATGATTCCTTTTCTGTTATGCTCACTTGATCAGTTTCCTATCTATTTTCCACCATTAAATGGATACTTGTACGTTTTGGCATGATTTGACTCTCTGTCGGTACTTGGGCAAAACTAATTTACTTCAATTGCCTGAGGAAGGACTGAAAGATTCTGCCCTGAGTTTGTAAATCCATTTCTAGAGTGCTTAGGGCTCCTTCTGTACAAAAATCTCTGTTGAACTGTAACTCATTATCACTTCTCAGTGTGGCACCTAGAGAGTGAATGCATAAAAAGTATGTTGAAAAGGCAATTAAAGATCTTGGGATTGTAATATTATTCCCTGGTGTGCTGCAATAAGAAAACAATGTATTTATTGGAATCATAGTGGTTATTCATTAACACCAAAAGAGAAGAATGATTTCCAAGCAAAGGATCTTTACAGAAATCAAGAATGTAGTTTTATGAGTCAACACCATGATGTATGAGCCAACTGCATTCTTGTGCTCATCAGAATTGGTGATGGAATCTCAGGGTCTTCTGGAGAGGAAGATCAACCTGTACATCAGTCCAGGCAGACAAAGATGTTCTTAGGGTTCATTTACCTGACTGCATTATTTGAAATTTGTACACATGTAGGCAATCAAATGCAAGTTGAAGACATTCTTAGGAAATTCAGAAAACAATGCCAATATTTACTCAATATTTATTCAATATTTGAATTTGTTTGCCACAAGCTATTACTGGGTTTGAAACAGAGCCACTGGAATATACAGTGTGAATCCCTGTGTAAGTACCTTTTTTAAAAGTGATTTTGATTTGTAACCTGATAACAGTCAGATAGCATTCATTCTGCAAGAGTTGTTATACTGGACATATCTTGCTAATCTACGATTCTTGAAAGAGACCTATAATGTACCATATTCAGCCAAAACATATCATATTAATGTGCAATGTGCTGCAAGAATTAGTAATATGGAATCTGTATGATATATTATTTTCAGGGCCTGTTAAAAAGTAGCCAATTCTCAAATGAAAATGATGTTGTCATGTTATAATTTTTACGATACAAAAATGGACATTATGAGAAACCCACCCTTATTTTTCCCAAATGGAGCAGTTTTTCTATTTATGAGAGTACAAAGAGAAATTAAAACTAGTCAGCTTCTATTTTTAAACATTGCCAGACATTTAATAACATTGGTGAAAGGGGACGGGGCGGGGAGTGGAGGGGGAACGAAAAACAAAAACCCAACCTATAATAATTTCTGAGCTGAGACCTTTAATGTCAAGCTTCAATCCAGAGCAACTTTGTCTGGCTTGGCTGAATCATAAAGCCTTGAAAAAGTGGAGCTGTGATAGAAATAGAAGTGTCTTTAATTACAGGGACACTCTTAGGCATCTCTTTAATGAAATCCTCCTGTCCCAAATATCTTGAAGCAAATCTTGAAGTAGTAAATTGACTGCATGGGTTGGGGTTTTTTTTGTTCACTAATCTTAGATTCTTTTCTAATAAACAAAACAACTATGACCTGGTCCAGCAAAGCACATGAACTGGTGCTAAACTTTAAGCTCACATAACGTGCCACTGAAGTCAATGGGGCTATACATGTGCTTGAGTGATTTTCTGGATCGGTTCTTTAAGTGATTCTGGTTCATCTGAAATGAAAAAGACACCATAAAATGACTTTCTTCAGCTTGATCAGGTTCACTAAAGATGGTAAAGGACTGTAACGGCTGGATTCGTTTCTGGGCACATGCCTCTCCACTACTCCTGTAAATACTCTGTAATATTGCTGTGTCAGACATGATCCTCTCTACTCTTGTAGAAGTGAACAACAGGGTTACTGTTACAAGTAATACACAGTAAATTCCTTACAATGAGGCATTTAGGGCCACTGCCACATGTCTCATTTTAATAATACATTCATATGTCCCAGAAATAGGGCTGCAATTAAGCCTTGAGCAAGAGAGAGAAAATTATTGGAGGACAAGTATATTCACACTATTGTTGTAGTCAGTCTAGTGTGGTCAATAAAATGAGTGCATTCCGTTTTGGTTTTATGTTACAGCAGGATTACCATCATCTAGGTCCCACTCAACAGAGAATAAATACGTATCTTTGTTTACAACTGTCTGTGTGGGAAGGATGCAAGTGATTGCTCCATTTCTACTCTGACAGTTTGGATGCAGAATTTGCATTACCATATCATTTAGAGCCCAGGCAAATCAGTACTGCTGAAAGATTACTTGGCTGGGGTCTGTGCATTTATTAGCAAGGCAATGGTATGCATGTGCTTTAGTGACTTTTCTGGATTAGTGCGTTAAGTGATTCTGGTTTGTTAGCAAGGAAATTGTATGGGGAACTCTGCCTGACCCTGCGAAGATATCTATTTGCTACCACTCAGCCAAGTTGTTTCAGGTAGATTTTGATAATTGTTAGCTTTTGAAGCACTGTTTGCATAAATAAGAATAAAAGGCTAATTTTAGAATTAAGTTTACGCTAGCGATGTTCTGAATACAGATCTCCACCACCAAAACATATAATTCTAAGCATAGATTCTGTGCATAAATTTTACCCCTATTTGAAATCTGTCGGATTGCAAGGATACAAGTGAAGGCAAAATTTGGCCCCAGTGTTTGCTTTGCTATATACTTAAACTGATCAAAATCTGATTTATTTTAGAATTTCATTATAGTTTAAATTGAATGAAATTGACTACCATGTTTCTGGTACTTTCTCTTCTATGGGCAGCCTTATGACTCCGTACCTCAGATGCTAGGATTTAATGTGTAGACGCTAATATCAACCAGCTGGAGGGGCTGTAGCAGTAAGGACAGAAAGGTAATAGAAGGGCTCCTGAGAGGAAACTTCATAAAGAGTTTGTTTTATATAGCTACATAAACTTTAAGGCAAGAAGGGACTGTTAGATAATATAATCTGACCTCCTGTATAACTCAGGCCATGGACTTTCACCCAGTGAATTCCTGTATTGAGCCTAATAACTTTTGTGTTTGGCTATAGTGTATCTTCTAGAAAAGCATCCAGGCTTGATTTGAAGATTTCAAGTGATGGAGAATACGTTTACCTTTTCAGTTTGTCCCAATAGTTAATTGTCATCACTGGTAAAAATGTGTGCTCTGTTTCTAACTTGAAAGTATCTACCTTTAACTTCCAACTGTTGGTTCTTGTTATCCCTTTCTCCTCTAAATTAAGGATTGTACAGGCCAGAATTGACTTAGTTCTGGCTTATGGGTGCTTGGGATGAAGAAAAAGATGAAAGTTAAGCTATTGCTGTTTCAAATTGCCAATAATGAAAATGAGAGAGACAGGGTGGAGGAGGTAATATCTTTTATTGGACTAACTTCTGCTGGTGAAAGAGACAAGCTTTCAAGGTCCACAGAGCTCTTATTCAGGTCTGGACATTTTCACTTTTTTATGTTCCAAAATCAGGATCTTTTTATAGTGGTCTCTGTAGCATCTCTCATGGCTCAGAAGTGGCAGGCCATAGATGTAAAAATATAAAGAGGATTCTTTATTGACTCTGTGGGACAGAGATGGACCCTATAGTTTTCCTTGACTCTTTAGCTGCTACAGTGACAAAAGACTACAGAACCTATATTACAGATTGTTACCACATAGGGTCTGCATAAGTCCAGGCTTGGATCAGCAGTAATGAAAGGGATAGCTGATGACAATCAATCTGGATCATATGTTTTAGTAATTCAATTTACAACTGACCCTCTTCAAACTACTTCCTCCTCCATCCTCCCCTTCACCCCCAAATGAGACAGAATGTAGACAGGCAGTTCTAAGAGATTTCCTGTGGGTCTTTTTGTTAAAGAAACCAGTTCACAGATATATCCATATGTTAACCACATGTGTGTCATGTTGCCAGTAGTTCTTAGAAGCTAATGGTGGTTAGGTAGTGAAAATAGTGAAACCATTAGAAAACTACTTGAAAATACACAAACTTGTTTCAAAATAGTGACTCAATGAGAAGTTACAACTATGGGACTAGGAAAATAAAATAAACTAGGAAGATCAGAATAAGTACAGGAATAAATGTTCTCACCATGGCATCATCCTCTGTTTAGCAATTCTTAGCTTTCTTCAAGTTCCTTATATTCTTCTTTTAGTCAGTAGATATAGAATCAAAAGTCCAGATTGTTTCCCCAGTCTTAGCAGCTCAAAGGATTCCCCTTGATACAGATTTCCTTGTCCTACATAGAGATATCTCCCTTCAGCTGGGAAAGAGAGGGAAGAGTAGAGTCACAGATGTATCCTCCAAAAAGCTGATGTCTAATAGGTTGCTGGCAAAATTTTCCATCAGGTGAAGGTGTGTTTTCCTTAGGAATCAAGACTAGATCTCCTGCATCTCAAGTAAGTTTCTAGTCTGCTAAATCACAGTCCCTCTCAAATAAGTTGATTACTTTTTCTGAGCCCTGGTTTCTCAGTCTGTTAAAGGGAGCTCTTAACACTTACTTACCTTTGCCTGTGGATGACTTTAATCCAGTATAACACATCTGAAAAAGATCATTGTCCTGTTTTACAGCAAAGGAAATTGAGATACAGAGGCAATGGTCTCTATCCTACAAATGCATAACTCACCATTATAGATGAAGCCCGTAGAGCAGTGGTGGGCCGTGAGACAGTTTGAACGACGAACTGTGGCCACTGGGAACTGCAGGTAGCCATGCCTGCGGAGGGTCAGTGTAAACAAACTGTCTCACGGCCCACCAGCGGATTACCCTGACGGGCCGTGTGTGGTCCGCGGGCCGCAGGTTGTCCACCATTACTATAGACCTAATGCCAGAGGTAAGCACTACCCCTGGTAGCATCTCCACACTAGTCCCTGTTTCACTTGTCTGAGAGGCGTGAGGTTTAGTGGAATAGCCATCAGTATAAGAGGATCCTAGGTCACTGTTTTATTTACTAAGAATGAGACACACCAACATAATCACAAAGGTTGGAGTAGAACTGAGCTTGCTGGCTGCAATGTTTGGTCTCCCTGCCTTGAAGTTTTACTGATTTAAGGCCTTCTCTTGTTCCCATTGAAGTCGATGGTAAAACTCTCCTTAACTTCAACTGGTTCAGGACAAGGCCAAGAATTTGCAGTTGTCTTTTCTTTCAAAGTGTATGTGTATTGGGATGTGATGGGGTGTACTTGCCCCACACTGAACAGGAAGCGGTTAACCCCACACGCTGGGCGGAAGCCACTCTCCCTCGCCCCTGCTGGCCATGCTCCAACAGTTGCTGCAGTATACAAGGGAGCAGCCCAGGTGATTCAAGATGGACTGCTGGAGAGGAAGGACATACCTCACAAGCTCCAGCCTGGGAGCAGCTGGAACCCCAGACCGTGGGAGCCAGAGACGCCGAGACACAGATACCTGTGGATGCCCAAGAGAGGCTGGAGCCACCAGGAGCAGTGCAAACTAAGAAAGATGGAGGCCCTGAAGACATCCAGATTGCAGCTTTGGAGAAAATGGTAGGAAGTAGCCTAGGGGAACTTGCCATGGACAGTGGACTGGTTCTTGAACTGTGTCTTGAGTCAGCATGTTTTGGCTGGATCCCTCACTTGCCACTTTCAGGGCCCTGGGCTGGGACCCAGGTTAGGCTACATAGCCCCACTAAGGAGGGCAACCCTATTGACTCTGGCCACTAGGATGCACAACCATGCTGAGGTTAGTCATATTCATTGTGGCCACTAAGTCATACTGCATGAGTGAGAGGGAGATTGTATTGACTCTGGTCATTAGACCATATATTGGTGGTGAGGAGGTCAAACATACTGACTGTGGCCACTAGGCCACACAGCCAAAGTGAGAGGGCAATTATACTGACTCCGGCCGTTAGGTTGTACTGCCCTGCTGTCAAGGGTGATGGTATTGACTCCGGCCATTAGGTTGTACTGCCCTGACATCAAGGGCGACGGTATTGACTCTGGCTATTAGGCCATACTGCCCTGATGTCAAAGGTGATGGTATTGACTCTGGCTATTAGGCCATACTGCCCTGAGGCTACAGGCTGGCAGGCGGACTTAACCGTGGGGCCGTGATGCCCTTGCCCTGCCCCAAAGGGGGGCAGAGTGTACTTGCCCCATGACATGGGATCACAAGTTCTGAATATTAACTCAGCCATGAGGCCTGGCAGTCTATTGATTAGGATGATCTATTAAGCAGAAAAAGATTTGGAACATTCTGAAATACAGTGCAGGTTCTGCCCCTGAGTGAAATGAACTCTTGTGCAGCTAGTCTGTGCAAAGCCGGTCCATCACTCTCATCTCATTTATGCCCTCAGCATAGGGCTTCAGTGAGACTTAGGCAGAGCAAAGCTTTGCACTTGCACTTTGCCCAGGGGTGAATTTCATTCTCCGTAAGTAAGGAAATTAGTATCATTACCAGCATTATTAAAAGAGTGCTTCAAGTGCTTTTCTTCTCCACAAGACGAAGAGAACCTCAGTGCGGTATTTGCAACATGTGAGATATGGGTTCCCCAGGCCTGAAAGTGCATCTGATTATTAATAACTACAGCTTAAAACCTAGTGTAAACTCTTCCCAGTAGCTCTCTGAGCTATGTCCCTTCTAGGTCGGCTGATATGGAAACTCATCTTTTCTAAAATATCTGTAAAACCAAAGGTGCTTGATTATAACAGATAATTCAGTAAAGAAGCTATGATACAGCCTATGCTATGAGCTAGATGTGTGATTCCCAGCTCACGCAAATATACTCATGGTACATCTCATCGAGCTAGCAGGGCTACAAACAATAGTGTAGCTGCAGTAGCATGGCTTAGCCATGCTGAGTACAAACCTGCCTAAAACTGATGGGCAATACCCGGCATGACTAAACAGTACTGCCTTTGCTACTGAAGTTACACTGCTAGTCATGCTTACGCTAGTTCTCATCAAGCTAGCATGCTTATGGCAAGAGTGCTGCTTAAGTGTCGGTTGGCTGTTGATAAACCCTCAATGTTGAGTTGTAAAATTCGGAGTGCGGGTCTTATGGTCTGGAAGCCACAGGATTGCACATTCTTAGGGTTACTGAAAACGGTGATACCGGGATTCTTCAAGTATAAACTTGTGGAGTTTGGTTTGCTAGGAGGCTCATTAGCTTCAAACAATAGCTACAACAATGATACACATTGTTGAGGAGTGCCCACTAACCAAATTCAGTGGTGGGCTCAGAATGCTCCATTTGGCCACTGAGAATGCTATTGCTTGGCTCAGCAAATAGGCAAACACTAAATAAATCAAGCTCGTCAAATATGTGTACGTGAGCTGGGAATCACACCCCAGCTCATAGTGTATAGCCTAGAAGAGCATTCCTGGACACAGATTCTTTTTTAAAGAATCCTAAATATTATTTTTAGAAATATTATTTGAAAAAATATTCATTACATAAATACAAATGAAAAGGTGATGTACAATACAGAAAAGCCTTCCTGCTAAAAGATTCAAGGAAGAATAAGCATCTGTAAACAAATAACTAGCTATTTTAACAATTTTTGATGGGCTGGAATTTGTATTACTGATTTCACCTGCTTTAGTAATGTAAAATGATTTTCAAAAAAATTGATTTGCCTTGGGCGTCAATAAATTATTAAATAAATATCGTTTGATCATCTTCTAGAGCTGGTTGGTTGATTTCTGAGAGTACTGATGATTTTTGAATGCTTGGGCTTAGCAATACAGAGACTATAACAAAAGTATATTTTGTTCCCTCTTCCCCTCTTTACATATCAATACTCCCTTTTTTAAGCCTCATTTCTGAAACAACACTTAAAAACAGCACAATACTAGATGTCCTCTTATTTACTTTGTATTCTGCTTTTTAACCAACGTTCCCTCTTCTTTCAAACATTTCAAGAGCCAATAGTTCTGTATGAATTAAGCAGCTTGAAGCATTAGTAATAACAGTTCTTATGCACACAACATTTTTAAAGCATATAAATCAGTATTTTTTCCCTTAGTATTATTAACTAACTATAAGTTGGCTAGAAAATGCTGGACTACCCTATTTATCTGTGCAGCAAGCATTTCCCCCTGACATTAAGGCCTTGATCCTGCAAGCACTTTTATGCATGAGTTTAAGCACATGATTAGTCGTATAGAAATCAATAGGGTTACTCATCTGCTTAAAGTTAATCATGTACATAAGTGCTTGCAGGATCAGGGCCCACTTCTCTGCAAAATATAACAACAGAGGGCCAGATTATGAAATCCTTACTCACATGAGTGAGCCAGTGCTCACAAACATAATTCCATTAACTTCAACGGGACAGGATGTCTAAGTGCTCACCAGTTTGTGCAAGGGATTTCTGTCCCTGAGAAACTAGCTCATAGAAGACATACAGGAGATCAGAGAGGAAACTTTAACAAACAAAACAAAACAAAACAAAAATATCCTCAATGACCCATGCCAGGAAGTTAGTGTTAAATGACAAATTCAAGTGCTCTTTCTAGGTATCTCTCTATCCCTTCTTTCTCCTACTCCACAACAACAAAACAGAACCGTGCTTAATGTTGTCCAGCTGCCACAAAAAACAAAAGGCTTTAGTTTGGGAAGATAACACAGCCTACATTGCAGGGGAGGGAGTTCTCTCAGCAGGAGTGAACTCTGAATTTTGGAGAGCAATTACATTGTTCAGAAAGAGACAACAGGAAGTAGGAACAGACTGTCTCCCTCCCCAACACAAACACACAGAGACTTAACCTACTGCTGAACTTTTGCCCTTGAGTGACCAGTGCCATTAGGATACAGGTCAAAAGGTTGCAGGGTGACAGAAAATGGCACTTTATTGAATGAAAGAGAAGATGAAAAATTCCTTTGTTTGCTTAACTCTGTGAGGTTTGTATAGCCACTGTGATCCCGTAATGGAGTCCACAGTGAAAAAGTAACTTGATTTATTACATGCAGAGAAAGGCAGTGGGGATTTCACTAAAGGGAAAAACTAAAGGATAAAAGTCAAAGAATAAAAAAAATGTAACTTTAATCAATAGAAGCACTTTGTGATATATAAGAGGCTGAGAAGGAGCTCTCTTTCATTAGGGGCACCAATGAGACATTCTCAAAAATATATTCCTCCTATTTAGGGTGGAGAAAACTATACATATAAATGTGCATCTGGCTGAAAACTCCTGTTATTGCAGAGCAGTTTGAGAAAAAAGTTCTAATGCCCCAAACTGTAGCCCTTCGTGTATGTACGTGAAATTGCAAAATGAAATCATTTCTAAAGGAGAAACAAGCCTCTCTGGAAGGATATGAGGAAGAAAAATCGTGAATGGTAGACGCTTGGTTGAAACCGGAGACTTCCACGGAGTTTATCTAAATCTAACCTTAAATTGTAACACATTTGCTATATTTAATATGTTTAAAAAAATCAAAGTAAAGCTGTAATGGGCCCAAATCAGATATGCTGAAGGGAGGTGCCAGTCCTTTAAATATCAGTGGAACGGCAAATTCTCACCCCAGATCTGAATTTGGTCTGTAGTGTTGTAATGGCTGATGCTATGATTTTACACCAGTAAACAGAAGTCAATGGAGCTACTTTAGTGTAAATCTGGAGTAAGTGAGATCAGAATCTGGCCCCAAAATTCCATCATTCATTAAAGTACCTGGAAGTTATCAGCACTATTTAGATAAAAGAAGAATGAAAGAGAGAGTTTTAGCCTCTTTAAGGCTACATGATCTGGCTTTTGTGGCAGTAAGGGACAGATTCTGCCACTCTTACTCATGCTGAACACTACCTTACTCAGTGTATAGTCCCACTGAAATAAATGGTAATGCCTGTGGAGTAAGGTGCTATCTTTCTGTGTGGGTTCCAGAGGGTTCTATCCTTGGTCCCCTTCTTCTCTCCCTCTACACCTTATTCTGGGCAATCAGATCCACAAATGTGAATTCAACTATCATCTCCATGTGGATGACTCACAGAACTAACTCTGCTCTCCAGATCTGTCTCCTACTGTCCAAACTAAAATCTCAGCCTATCTCTCTGACTTCTCCCCATGGATGGCTAGCTGTTAGATCAAGCTCAACATAGCTAAAAGAAAGCTCCTAATCTTCTCCCCCAGTCCCTCCCTTCTTTCTCAATCACTGTGGACAATACCACCACCCTGCCTGTCACTCAGGCCCATAAGCTGGTCATCATCTTTTACTTGGACCTCTCTCTCTAGGTCTTTGCACCCAGGTTATGTCTATATCTGGCCAATTCTTTCTGTGTAACATCTCTTTGATACAACCTCTCTCATCTAGGCTCTCATTTTCTTATGTCTCGATTATGACAACATCCTTTTTTTTTTTGACCTTTACAAATTTTGCCCCCCTCATAGCCATTCAGAATGTTGCTGCAAAGACCATTCTCCCAGCCCATCACATTGACCAAGGAACCCCTTTCTTAACGCCCCTTCAATACCTCTCCCTTTTCTATCTCACCAAGCTTAAATTACTTGTCTTCACGTTCTACTTCACTTCCCGACGTATCCCTAGCCTATCTATTGTCTCTCATTCACTATCAAGATGTCAACTCCCACCTCTGATTGGCCCATGTTGCCAGTCTCTTGTTTTTTCCTGTGCCGCCTTTCACACTTGGGAGGAGCTCTTCACAAAGCTACCTCATTATCTTCCTTCAAAACGTGCCTTAAAACTCCTTTTTCATAATGCTTACCAAAAAAATGACAACATGTAGGCCACTGCTGTTCGGACACTAATGCCTTTTGTGGTGCCCAGTATTGCTCATTGTTTACTTGTACTGCCCCATGTGTCTCTCTATATCCATCTGTTGTTACTTGGATTATATTTAGATTGTAAATTCTTTGGGGCAGGGATCATCTTTTTATTCTGTATATGTATACTGCCTTGCACAGTGGGGTCTTGGCCCAGGAGCTACCGTAATACAAATAAATAATAATAATGCTCTCAGTTACACCAAGATAAATCCAGAGCAATTCCACTGACCTCAGTGGAATTACCCCAAATTTATGCTGAAAGGAAAGCAGAATTTTTCTTTAACATTATTATAGTGCATCATTTTCTGCATTAATTTCTCATAAAACTCACACATGTAAAGTGTGATAGAAATAAATATTTGAGGAACATTTTAAACCATTCGTCATCATATCTAAACTTTGCAGAATTCAATTTTTATAATTTTGATAGATAATATCGTGGTTTATGTTTAAGCATATTTTTATTTTTAATCAATGTGCATTTTCATTTGCTCAAAACTATGAGTTTTAACCTTTTTAATTTTTTTTATCAATTTAAATTGTCATGGTTGAGGGGGATCACGGGGGCCCAGAATATAGTGGAGGTCTGACAATAATTATTTAATGACAGTAGAAGTTGAGATTCAAAAAGCTAAGGATTTATAACTTTAAAACACAAATTGTCAACATCACATGTCAAAATATATAAAGTAAATATCCTTAAATCAAACTCTTATAAGTTCTTAAGCAGCATTTTTCTTACTTTGCCAGTCTGTAAATTTCTATTTTTATCAAGGGAAATATTCTTTCATCTGCATGTGTATAGTGAAATTGACGTTTACTGACATTTACCGATAAAAATCTAATCCTTCCAGGCTTAATTATATCATATATTTATAGACTTTTAGAGTGCAGATTGTCATGTAAATGGATATCCCTAGACTTTTCAAATCATATATTATTTCCCAATGGAAGGAACCATCACAGTAATTATAGCATTATGTTTCATTTATATAGTATTTTAACTCTTGGAAATGCTTTTAAAATTAATCATTGAATCAGCTTGCCATGTAAACCTGTATTTAAAAAACTGTCTCTGAACTCAGGCCAAATTCTGCTCTCTATCAACCGCGGATGTCAATTGGGTTGAACAGATACAACCAAGAGCAGATTTTGGCCCAGTGATTCCTAAAACATTTAAAACCATTTAAGAAATAGTGGTCAAATCCTTCTTCCTGCACAGACCTGAGGTTCTGTTGTATCTATCACCAACCCCCAGCATTCAAAAATCATGAATCAGGCCCACAAAATCATGAGATAGACTTTAAAATTGAGATTTATAAAAAGTAATACATGTTTTCTTTTCATGTGGCTTTTGGTTTCTGAGCTTTTAGAGTGCACTTTTCAAACTCTTCTGCACAACCATGAAGACCAGTAACTTACTAACAAAACAAAACAAAACAAAAAAACGCTGATATTCTCACTTTATCACAGGATTCCAGGAACTGGAGCTTTAAGAAAAACACATAGGTATTAAGAATATGCCCTGAGCCTGTGAACTACAAGTCTACCTGAAACTGTATTATTAAAATGATTATATGTAACTGTTTAAAAATGCGCTCTTTTATCTGCATGAAATTCTTGTCATTTTGAGATTCATTCTCTTCCCTCCTGTCCCCAAACATATTTAGACATATTGTAGGCTCCTAGTTTAAGACCCTCTGTGCCAAGTTTCAGCTCTTCAGTAAATTTTTACAGTCAAGTTATAAACACCTCTGATTACTGCTTTAATATGTTTATGCAACTGGGCTAACCTGTATTGTTATCAAAATGGCAGAAAAAAACCCCAACAACCTGTTGTGTGACTGATGGGGAACCAGTGACATTAAATATGTATTATTATTAATATTTATTATTTTATTAACATTGTCTCTGTTCAGTAGGTGTTAATATGCACCCTGAAAAAGAGAAGAGAAGATGGCAACAAAGGCTAGAAGTTTTTGTGGGTGAGTTAATGATTAGGCTTCAGCAAATTGCCAGAGATAGTAAGGAACTTGTGGAAGGCTCTTTTCAAAGTAGTGCAACAGAGATCATTTTAGAAGTGGGAATATTGTATATTGTGTACTGTACCTCAGCATTGCAGCAGGCCAGGGGAGGATCAGAAAGAGTCACTACATTTCATCATCTTCACTTACTCTTTAGGGATCAGGTGATGTAGAAATTACTATAAGCTAACCTTCCCACAACTCCCCGCTTAGCAATGACCTCTGCTAAAAGATTGGTACACTTCAGTCTTTACAAATTAACCAAATATGGCTTCCCCTAAGCGGGTGATTCAGCGGAGGCTGTTCAGAATGTTGAAGATCTGGGGACTATGATCTTATGTTTGCTGCATCCCCCAAACTCCTTTTGAGATCAAGTAGAGCTTTGAGAGTGCAAAGAATGGGCTTTTGAACATGACTGATGGGCTCATATCTGATGTCAGTGTTTTGCATGAGACAAAATCCATTTATAAACAACCAGTGGGGCATTGCAAAAGGCACAGAGTGCTGTCTAATGCTAGAAGAGCACTCAGTGATGAATTTGGGACAAAGTAAAAAAAACCTAAAAATACCATTTTGGTAAATATGATAAAAGCGGGTTAATAACTTTTCCGATATCTTCAAGTGAGAGAGAATGGTAGCTCATTCACCATGTGCAATCAATCCATGGCTTCTCTGCAACAGCTCCCAGCCAGTTCCAGTTATGATGTACAAGACAGCCGTCTCGTGGGAACGAACTGAGTTCGCTGCTTCATTTTGCAGGAGCCACAGAACAGCTGCCAGATACGAATGACTTTCAGTCACTATTGATCTGGGATTGATTCAAATTAGTGACCTAGAAGGGAATGACTGCATACCGCACTACACACTTCCCATTCCATTCAGTTTTCTGCAGTGTCTGCTAGTAACTGTGTCTGCTAGATCTGAATTTGGTTTGCCATGTCTGAAATAATTTGAATGCCTATGCTCATGAGCTCCTTGAACCTATAGGAAGTGGTTAGTGTATCCTTTGCTATTTACTTTGTGGAAGTACTGACTCTGAAATTTCATTGTTGCGGTTGGTAGTTAGAGTTTATAAACTTCGATAATTGAGATTTTATTTCTTGCACATTCTCGTAAGAATTATTCTACAACTCCTTACATTCATGGTCTATGTATTATATTACAAGAAGAAGCCGTGAGGTGGATGGATGACTTTTAGGTCTCTGGAGTAAAATTCAAAAGTTTTGGATTCAGCTCCTGACTCTGCCACAGATGTCTTTGTTCCTTAGTGCCCCATCTGTAAAATGGTAATGATAGAGCTTCCCTACTCCACGGGTGGTTTGAGACTAAATCTGTAGATGATCTGACCATTTTTCTGCTTATATAAGTAGGAACATGGGTGACCTAGTATAAGTCCTTTCCAGAAGTACCAATTCTGTAAGTAATTCTCAGTGGAACTTTTGCCTGAGTCAAGAGTGCAGGATTAAGGTTTCTGATTTCATGGTATCTAAAGATGTCATAAACATCCTGTATTTTCATAGATTTTGGCTTTGGGCATAACCCCTTCCCCCTCCTTCCCCCAAACTCTAAAGAAATGGATCAGTTGAAAATGTTCACAGCAACAGGTTTTTTTTCTTTCCATTAGGATTACAAAATCAATTCATTTAGCATTAGTAAGAAATGTAGAGATTTTGCTGACAGAATTAATTATTTTGAATGATGAGTTTGTTGCTTTCCTTTCAGGGGCCAAGTTCTAAGGAGGAAGTTCTTTGCCTTTCAATTAAAAATATCCGAACAATTCTGTGGAGTCTTGTGCTCAGAAACCAAAACAAGTCTTCAACTGTAGATAAATGAAGATTGGTTGATTCTGAGCTGTAGAAAGCCAAAGGAAGCCCTCTGCTCTGACCCCATGCCCTCCGGCATCACAGGTGGTGCATAAGCACAAAGACAAGCTGGATGTAGATGCTGCTGTGGGCACTTTACACAGGCCAGATTGTAAATTTGTCCATTTATGAGTGTCCTGCGGGGGTTCCCACCAACTTAGCAGACAAAGCATGGGCTGAAGTGAACAAAGTATATCCATAAAAGCTCCTCTGATTGCCACTATTAATAAAATTGAGGCCATAAACAAACTTATTGTGTGCTATTTCCTAAGTTTGGTGGTTTGTTTTTTTTTAACCTTTTTTGAATTGTAGGAGGTGTGTGTGTGGTGGAGACAGACAGAATAGGTAGGGAGGGTATATACACTCTGTGAATAATGAGTCTGGCTATAAGGAATGATTTAACATAGAAAGAAACACTATATTATGCTGTGGGCAGTCCTTTCATCCTACCTGAACTTTCCAAGTTTACTGTGCCTCAGCAGAAGCCTACGAGCTTTCTTCATCAGCATAGTTAAAACAGATCCACTGTGTTTTTATTTTCCAAACACAGGAAAATAAGATGATTGCTTTCAGATACGGTCCAACACGTTTCTAGATGCTCCGATGTGTTCGGAGGTTCCCTAGAAATGTGCCTGGTTTTTCTTCCCCTTCATCCTTTCCAATGACAAGGGCATCAGAATCTTGTTCTTGAGGTCATCCCTCTAAAAAACAAACAAACGAATAAATATTGTTTACCACAGATGGTCCAAAATCACAACCGCTTTACACAGTGGACTAGAGTTTTTGTGATCATTGCTGTTGAATGCTGTAGTATTGTTAAAAATAAAGTTCTTCAAAATGCTGGCCTCCGTTGTGGCCTACATATCTGTGCATGAAGAGACCATCCTTGTGCACGTCTGCCCCTGCTGTGTCTGTAGGGGTAAAGCCACCTTCGTAGCAGAGTCCCCTACCCCAGGCACCACGTGGGCTCTGTGTGTGTTCCGGGAGCTCTGCAAAGCAGTGGATATGCTCTGGGCTGGCCAGGGGAGGAGTGGGCAGACAGGCAGCTGGGGTGGGAAGGATGGGCTAGTGCATAAGGCACTAAACTGGGGCACAAGGAACATGTGTTCTTTTCCTGGATGGGCCACAAACTTCCTGTGTGAACTTGGACAAGTCCCTTAATTTACCTTGTACTGCAGTTGGGCTTGACTAGTCGAGGGGAGGGAGGGGCAGTTTGCTTTGACTTCCCATGTGAGAGGGTCCCCATGGCAAGAGGTTTTGGGGGTAGCTGTGTTCAGTCTCTGTCAGTGTAGCTCCAACTGAGCTGCATTACCAAGGGCCAGAACATGAAGATAATGCTTGTGCCTTAGCTTCCTGTATTGTTCTCAAGATCCTTTTACAGATAATTGTTCTTTAGGGGGTAAGTAAAACTGTTTGTGTACCATAGAAAACTGGAGAAACAGTATAACACTTAATCTACTCCCTGAGGACCAACCACCAAAGATATCTGAAATGGTCATGTGGACTTTTTATTTTATTTTATTTTTTTATTGTTTTTTGCTTTGTTTCAATTAATGCTAGGAAACGTCTGACTAGAAACTGGACCCCTGGCTTGGTTGGAATTTATGGTCTGGAAACATGGCACTAGAAAGGGTTATTCCCATGTTCTGTACCTCAAAAACACAGTCACATGATCATGCCCTATAGTGCAATAATGCTGATAGAAACAAGAGAAGTAGCCAGGAGAAACATTCCCTCATTGTGTTTCTTTGGGATTTCATTTATTTGGAAGCCATAGACAAAACTAGTGTTGTTGTTTTAGTTGCAGTATGTGTCTAAACTTATCCTCAGGCTCCTTCTGCACACTCTGGTTAGAAAATCCCCTTCCCCCATCCTTCCCCATCCCTCTGTACACACTCCCTCTCTCTGCCAGCTGCACAAACAATGGCCCACATTCATTCATAATGTAACTTGGCTGATATCAACTAGCTATCAAAAGGGATGAATTTGGCCCATATTTGGTTTGCTATTTTACCCAAGCAAAATACGTCATCATCATCATTATCAGAAGATTGCATCAGTGAGGATGCAAGTGGTAACTTGATGCATAATTTGTTTGATCCATAATTTGCTAATGTGAGGTGTCATGTTTTTATTTGGCTTTTATATTGCATCAGAGGAATTTGCCGTTACTATGCATGTCCACCCTTTTTTAGAACTGTTTCTTGAACTCCTAAATGGCACAAACCATTCTTCAAAATGTTTAAAAAATGTTGTAATTGCATTTTACTATTTATCAAAGGAAGTAAGGGTAAAATTTTCAAAAGTGCCTAAGTGACTTAGAAGGATAAGTCGCGTTTTCAAAAATGACTTAGACACTGAAATTAATGGAAGTTAGATGCTTAGGTGCTTTTGAAAATCTCAGTAGGTGCCTATCTGCATTTTTAGGATCCTAAATATCTTTTAAAAATTGGCCCTTAGAAGTCTAAGTCCACCTCAGCGTTCAACTTTAACATTTCTTCTATTTCAGTTCAGAGCACCTCTTGAGCAGATTACTTCTAAAACCACAAGATCTGTTATGTAGAGAAATGGAAACTAACTTTAGACCACAAACATACTTCTACTTGTATTCTCCAACTATTTTAAAAGTCAGGTTTCTGCTGACGAATGCACTAACTCACTGTATTGCCTACGCACGTTGCAACACCTCCACACAATGTAGCATATTTTTAGTCTCTATTTAAGGAAACCCAGGGCTGGAATACCATGGATGGAGGGAGCGAGAATGTAGGGGTTGAATTGGGCCAGCTTGCCAGTACACTCGAAGACTTCCACCTTTTGCTAGAAAAAGCTAAGCTTAAATTTAAATACACAAAGTCTCCAGCTCTATGATTTGTGAAGGTAATCTTCAAATTCTCAGTCAAAAATAAAACAATGCAGTGATATCTTCCTGGGCCTGCAGAAAGCTCAGAGAAGTGTGAACTGCTTCAGTCATCTTGATGGGGCGTTAGCTCTGAAGTTTAGTGATAACAATTAAAATGTCAAGATTGTTAACTATTTCACTGTTTAACAAAGCACAGAAGAAAGGAGAAAAGGAGCAGCTGTTGACAGTGCATACAGAACATTTAATAAAGAAATGAAACAAATGTATTCCTAATATAGAGATCTGCAAAATCAGCTATGAGCAACCACTTGTTTTAGCATCTGAAGTAGGCAGGGCTTGGATGTGGACAGAACTTGGGAGTGTGTCACTAGGCTGTGTGTGGAAAATATTTTTTTCTAAATAGTATTATTTAATTCTTTACTTTCATGAGCACTTAAGTCCCTTACCCATGCTTTAAGACTAGAGGAAACCACATACTTTATTGTTAAAAATGTGGTTGTATCTTAGATTGTAGACTATGATTTTAATCTTTTACAATAGCATCAGATCAAATGCACTTAACCTGTAGAACTTTATGTCACTTTCTTTATACCAGCTTTTTTCAGGCTCTGAACAAAGAGTAAGTCATTTGTGGAAAACAGTATACATAAAATTACCAAACTAAAGCACACACTGGAGAACAGCTGGGTAGCAAGCAAATGAATCCTTTCAAAGGCTCAGCAGGTACTGGCAGGATATTCTACAGACGATGTTTGCAGGAGCCTATTAATGCAAGCCAACAGGTTTACAAAAGCAACGTTAGTAAAGCAATAGGAAAAAAGATTAGAGAGTGAAAGAGGAAGGCAGGAAGACACTGCAAAAGAAAGAGGAGGCTGGGAAATGTACAGGCAGTAAATCCCAAATCAATGTGATGTTAGCAATTGCAGAATGCTATTGCTTAAAGATGGTAACTTTCAATTAAAATTCACATGGAAGGTATTAAAAAATAAATCATCCTCAGCAAAAATGGACAGTGACCAAATGTTTTTGGCTGTTCAATGGCCTACATGAAATGAGTTGATGACACTAGGAAGAAATTTCTGTCAGAGTGGTTAAGCACTGGAATAAATTGCCTAGGGAGGTTGTGGAATGTCCATAATTGGAAATTTTTAAGAGCAGATTAGACAAAAACCTGTCAGGGATGGTCTAGATAATACTTAGACCTGCTATGAGTGCAGGGGACTGGACTAGATGACCTCTTGAGTCCCTTCCAGTCCTATGATTCTATGATAGTCTAATTTCTAGCCGTCAGCTCTCCGTAGCACAAAACCACTGTCCAGAAGGGCACTAACTGCAACCCTGGTTGGCAGGCTCATCAGAGAGGCCCAGTACTGAATGGACATGGAAAATTAACTGCCCTCTTTCCTCTTGGCCAAGTCTAAACATTGACTGGCGCTCAGTGTAGACCAGGCCACAACTAGTTGAGCCCATTTTTATTGAACTATTTTCATAACATTCTAATGGTAAACTCTTTGGATTGGGGACTGTCTTTTTGCTACATATCAGCACAGTGTCTGGTGCTATGGTGACCTGGCCTTTAGGTACTCCTACAGTTCAAATAAATCATCATAATAATGGTGGTTTTAAAAACAATTCAATAAAAATGTTTCAAACCACCTGGAGCCTGGTCTACACTATTGCTCCAACTGGTTTTAAAATTGATTTAGCTGAACTAGTTTTAAAAAACATTTAGAATTCTGGGGGGAAATTTTCCCAGAAGAGACTGTTCATTATTGGGCCCTAGTGTGAAATAGGCATTAGACAAAGGTGAGGACTGAAGCAAGTTGGCAGGATGGTAGGGAGAAGCTTGCTCTGCTGCTGCCATTTCTATAACTGTTTTGTGATTAAACAGTGGACTTCAGTCACTGAGACCATCATTTAGGAAACTTTCACTAAAAATGTAGACACACATGACAGAAAAGTAATCCACCTGATATCATAGGACTTTAATACTCCTGAGCTTCTGCATACAATTCATGTTCTTCAGAAAATGGCTTTCACAATCCTGTGCAGATCAACGCCATGAAGAATATAATTCAAGGACACTGATTATGGCTGACACTGTATCACTATTCCAGACTCACAGTCTACGTGTTCCCAGAACAAAGATGGATGCTGCAATTGACACCTCCTTTCATGTTACATGGTTCGAGATTTAAACTGATATTAATGCAATTTTAAAAATTGCAGTAAATAAATGATCTTCCCCACTTTTGAGCAGTTGTCAGTATTTTGGGTACATCTTTACACATGTCTTTGCCTCAAGTTCTCAGCTCACAGAGTGGTGGCTGCTGTTGCAGGTTTATAAAGAATTACTTGTAGCCAAGTGTCATGCCCGCTAGTGTTGCAAAGGTGGCAAAAATACATAACTTCTCAGTTGAAGCCCAAGGTAGGCATTTTACATAATGGAGCTGGAAACTACCACAGAAGCAAGGTACTTGAGGCCATTAAAGTAAGTGGAAAGACTTACTTTGACTTCACAAGGACTTTGGTTAGGTCTTCGATGAGTTGGGGCCACATTTTCCTGAAAAGAAAGTGGGGGTCCCCAAGCACAATGATTTGCAAAAATATGAATTTTTGCATACTGTTATTGTAATAGATACATATCGGAAATATACATGCTAACAAGTAATTAAATTCCCAACTTTCTATTTGCACATTAATTTTTGTGATTTGCAAATGCAATCACAATTGCAGGCATATATTCAGCTCCTCAAGTATGCACATAATTATTCACTCACAGACATTCCCCTTCTTTTTAGAAAATTTGGCCTTTGATTTCCATCTAAAGCAGGGATTGGCAACCTTTGGCACATGGCTCACCAGAGTAAGCATCATGGTGGGCCGGGCCGGTTTGTTTACCTGCTGTATCCAAGGTTCGGCTGATCACGGTTCCCACTGGCCACGGTTCACCATCCCAGGCCACTGGGGGCTCCGGGAAGCGGCGCAGGCTGAGGGATGTGCTGGCCACTGCTTCCCACCGCCCCCATTGGCCTGGGAGGACGAACCTCAGCCAGTGGGAGCCACGATCGGATGAACCTGCAGATGCGGCAGGTAAACAAATCGGCCTGGCCCTCCAGGGTGCTTACCCTGGTGAGCCACATGCCAAAGGTTGCCAATTTCTGATCTAAAGGATCTCGGCAAATACCATATTTGTGAGTATAAGCCAACATGCTCTAGATGAATATGGATTTAGAAATGGAATACTGGGTGTATGCTGTATATGCACAGAGACATCTGGGATTAGAGAAAGTGATGTTCCTTAACTTAAATTTTGGCTTCATAATGTAGTACATTTTTAACTGAAAGATAACCAAAGACATAACTCACGGATTTAGAGGTTTCATCAACATTATATTTTACATAAGAAATAGATCCATCTGTTCATAAAACTCAATTTTCAGGATGTTCACACTGGAAGCACCATATAGTTGATTTTTTCAAAGAAAGACTCTCAAGCTTGTGAAATACAATTTAAAAAAAAAAAAAAAAAGGAAGACCAGACAACATACTTCTGCACAGTATATTCTCCTTATTATAAGAAAGGCCTGGGAATCACAAAATCTGAATTCTATGCCCAACTATGCGATTGAGTTTTCTGTGGCTTTGGATAAATCAACCTTAGTTTATGCTTCTGAGAAACTGGTATAACAATATTTACCTACCTCACAGGGTGATGAAAGGTTTAATTGGTTAATTAACATTTGCAAAGTGGTTTGAGATCCTTGGATGAAAGGTGCTGTATGAGAGCAAAATGTATTTGAATATAAGAAATTCACTAAAGCAGAATGGATGTCACCAAATGTGGATAATAATCTATGGGTTTTTACAAAGCTTTTTTGTGTTCTTATAATTAGAGCGGGAATCTACAGGGTTTAAACCAATGATGAGCTGCCAAAATCTTAACAACGGGTTCCCTATAAAAAGTTCTGATTTAACAACGGGTTCCCTATAAAAAGTTCTGATTTAAGGGATGTGCGACAGCATGTATTTTTTGTACCAATAGGGTTACCATACGTCCATATTTTCCCAGGAGGTGATTAAGAACTGAAAAACCTGACATGTCCAGGAAAATACAGATGTATTTTAACCCTACCTAAAGTTCTTTTTTAAAAAGATGGGGCTGAACTAGAAATGAGCTCCGTTTCACATGTGTGGGTGGTGATTAGGGACAGTCTCAATTTTGGGGTCTTTTTCTTATATAGGCTCCTATTACCCCTCACCCCCGTCCCGATTTTTCACACTTGCTGTCTGGTCACTCTAGGGTGTGCACATGTGTGGGTCCCAGCTGCTCCCTACCCCCCCCTCATTAAAGCACGTGTGCAGGGTTACTGCCCTGGGAACTGCAGGGCACCAGTGGATGTGGGGCTGGCTGCAGATAGGGGTGTGGGGCAGGGCTAGCTGGAGGCAGGGAGTGACACGGGCTGGCTGTGGGCAGGTGATGCAGACAGGCGGGCTGCGGGTGGCTGTGGGCAGGGGGTGGCTGCGGGCGGCTGTGGGCAGAGGCTGGCTGCAGGCAGGGGGTGGCTGTGGCAGGGGCTGCAGGCAGAGGCTGGCTGCGGGCAGAGGGTGGCTGTGGGCAAGGGCTGGCTGGGGGCAGAGGGCGGCTGGGGGCAGAGGGCGGCTGGGGGCGGCTGCAGGCAGGGGCTGGCTGGGGGCGGCTGCAGGCAGGGGCTGGCTGCGGGCAGAGGGCTGGCTGCGGGCAGAGGGCGGCTGTGGGTGGCTGTGGGCAGGGGGTGGGGCAGGGGCTGGCTGTGGGCAGGGGCTGGCTGTGGGCAGGGGGGTGGCTGGGGGTGGCTTGGGGCAGGGGCTGGCTGGGGGCAGGGGTCAGCTGGGGGCAGGGGCTGGCTGGGGGTGGCTGTGGGCAGGGGCTGGCTGCGGGTGGCTGGGGGTGGCTGTGGGCAGGGGGTGGCTGGGGGCAGAGGGTGGCTGGGGGCAGATGGTGGCAGGGGGTGGCTGGGGGCAGGGGCTGGCTGGGGGTGGCAGGGGCTGGCGGGGGATAGCTGGGGGCAGGGGCTGGCTGGGGGCAGAGGGTGGCGCAGGGGCTGGCGGGGATGGGCAGGGGGTGGCTGGGGGCAGGGGCTGGCTGGGGGCAGATGGTGGCAGGGCCTGGCTGGGGGTAGCTGGGGGCAGGGGCTGGCTGGGGGTAGCTGGGGGCAGGGGCTGGCTGGGGGTAGCTGGGGGCAGGGGCTGGCTGGGGGCAGGGGCTGGCTGGGGGCAGAGGGTGGCTGGGGTCAGAGGGTGGCAGGGGGTGGCTGGGGGCAGAGGCTGGCTGCGGGTAGCTGGGGGCAGGGGCTGGCTGGGGGCAGAGGGTGGGGCAGGGGCTGGCTGGGGGTGGCAGGGGCTGGCTGGGGGTGGCTGGGGGCAGATGGTGGCAGGGGCTGGCTGGGGGCAGAGGGTGGCTGGGGCTGGCTGGGGGCAGGGGCTGGCTGCAGGCAGGGGGGTGGCTGTGGGTGGCTGGGGGCAGGGAAGGCGGGGGAGGGGCGCAGACACTCACACGGGGGGGAGGGGCTGGGAGCAGCAGGAGGCAGCAGGACACTCACGGGGCAGCAGCAGCCGGAGCCCCAGGGCCAGAGGTCCAAAGAGCAGGAGCAGCAACAGGGCCAGGAGGCAGCTCACATGGCTCCCGCAGCACAGCGCTGCGCCCCCCGGCAGCCGGGAGGAGGAATTACAAGCTTCCCAGGCAGAGCCCATCAAAGCTTCCCTCGCAGGGAAGCTAGTTAACAAGCGGTTCTAAAATCGCTTCTAAATTTAACAACGGGTTCGCACGAACCCGTGCGAACCGGCTCCAGCTCACCCCTGGTTTAAACACATCAACTTATGGATGTCAACAAATGGGTGTTTGAGAGCCTTGGTGCTCATTGCACATCCTCATATTTACCTTTCACACTCATCCATCTCACATTTTGATCACCTCACTACAGAAGGAATGAAATTGCCATGGCAAACAATGCTGACTAATCATTGTGGTGATATTATTTCCAGAAATGCTGCTTGCAAAAGTGATGCTTGCTGAGGGGCCATCAGCCCAGTGCAGTTGTCATCCTGGCAGTGAGTTCCACTATTTGTGAAATACTCATCAGTAGTCAGGTTAGTCAGATAGCCCATGGATGCTGACACTGGTACTCACAGCACGTGTCAGCTGGTATGCATGATTACTCCCACAACATGAATACACTTCTACCTCGATATAACGCTGTCCTTGGGAGCCAAAAAAATCTTACCGCATTATAGGTGAAACCATGTTATATCGAACTTCCTTTGATCCACCAGAGTGCGCAGCCCCGCCCCCCCGGAGCACTGCTTTACCACGTTATATCCAAATTTGTGTTATATCGGGTGGCGTTATATCAAGGTAGCAGTGTACTTCCATGGTTTCAAGTGATGAGTGTCTGGTGGGGTTGGAAGAGAGGGTCATTAAAGACTGCTCAGTAACAGACATCATCAGTATTAACTTAGTTTTGTTTCCCTGTATTATCACTTGCATTATTAACAAAGCCATAAAGACAATTCAGTTAACTTGTCGTCTGGTTTTCATTCTGATGCTTTGGACAGCAACAGTTATTTCACAGCTTACTTCATTGTCGTGAATCCTTTTTTAAAATGTATGTATTTCTTTTTAGCAAATTCATTTGGGAAGGATGAAATTGTTTGCATTTCTGTAGCACCAGACTTTTATTAAATTACAGTCATGTGCTATGATTTTTCTACCCCATCCCAAACCTCTGGGAAGTATCAGGTTGATTGTACTTGGAAAACAAGGGGCACACACATAAGTGAAGTGAACGGTAACTTTTATTTACATACATACATTACACATAGAGCTAACACGGCTTGTAACAAAAGAAAGAAAGAAATTCACAGAGAAGTGGACACCTCTCCTAGACCTTCTCCCCCTCACCCAGGCAAGGAGGGATAAACCATTGAATATTGTGCTGGGGGACAAATGGGAATGTCTCCTGCATAGGGTCTGAGGGCTGAGCACAGGCTGGGCTATAGGGACAGGATAGGGGTCATCATTCCCTTCCTCCTTGCTCTGGGGGGCTCCCCTGCAAGGGGCTTTGGGTGCTGGGGAGTGTTGGGCTGGGTGTCCAGCATACTTCTCCCCAGCAGGGAGGTGTATGGGATTCAGCACAGCAGCCTGGGTAGCACCTGGAAGAGGAGGAGAAGCAAGAGAAGGAGGAGATGTGCTCTGTTCCTGGAAAGAGAGGCTGGCGGAGAGTTGCCCACAGACCCAGCAACATGTGTAGGCCAGAGTGTAGGACCAGTTAGGTGAGCAGGAACCCCTCAGAACAGGTGACAGCTCTGGCTGGGCAATGCCCTGCAGAGGGGAGAGAATGACAGCACCAGGGACGGAGGCTGTAGGGAGTGGTCTGGGGAACCATAGACAATGGCAAAGGGAATGAGGGGCAAGCACAAGGACCCCAGCGAAGGACAGTGAGTGGAGAAGCAGGGAGGGGACCGAGCCGGGGGTGACCATTCAGTGACCCCCCCAACCATATTGCCCTGAGACCAGCTGGGTGGGCAGCCATGATTAGCATCAGCCTGGGGGAGTTCCCAGAATCCCCTGGGCTAGAGAGAAGGCAGTGAGTCCTGAAGGATAACTGCAGCCGGATCTACAGAGGCTTTCCCAGTCCAGTCCTGAGGCAAAGACCAGCGTGAGCGGTTCATAGTATTACCAACCCCAAATGTTCAAAAATCATGAGTCAGGCTCCAAATATCATGAGACTGGCTTTAAAATCATGAGATTATGTAAAAAGAATAGATGTAGTATTCTTTTTATTTGCCTTCTGTTTCTTGAGCAGTGGGGTCACATTTTGAAGAAACTTACTTTTTCTTTTTCAGAATGAAGGATGAAATCATCACATATCCAGTGGCTCCAGGAGCTGGAGCTTTAAGGAAAACAATATATAACATGAGAATCATGACAAAATCATGAGAGTTGGCAACACTGCATGCACAGCCTGGTCAACGGCAGCCCCATCTTGCAGTATGTGGGGGAGCCTGCAGCTCAGAGGAGGGTGGGTGTTTCTTTGTCCGTGTTTCGCGCCTTTTTAGTCGCCCCTTGACTACACCAGGGAGGGGACTGCTCCCCAAGTGGTGAGTACTGGGCCAGAGCATTCACCAGCTTGGAAAGTGGGTTGCCTTTGTTCACTAAAGCCTACTGGGTAACTGTGGCAACCATGCTCCAGACACCTCCCCAGGGATAACAGGGGGTCTGAACCCCAGAGACTAAGCAATTGAATTAACTGGTCATATACAATGTTATTATGTATAAACAAATGCCAAGTAAGGTCTTTTATGAAAGCTTGTAATGTTCTGAACTTGATGGTCATTTGGAGATATGTATACAGGTGACAATTATGAATATATGCATGTGTATATATGTAGACAAGTGTAATTGTGGTGCAACTACAGCATCACTTCACAACAGCAGGTGAACCGCCACCCAGCCTCATTGTTTACATGAAACCAACTTCAAGTACCCATCCATCTTCCAGCCAGAAAGACACAATGATGGACCATTACGCTTAATGGAAAGACATTGAAACTGAAAAGAAAACCTCAGTCTTGGAAAAGAGGGAGTTTTCCTTGCTTTGTGTAACCATGAATTATCATAGTCTGAGAAACAGTAAAAGCCCTGCAAACTCTATTAAAATGAGAAGGATTTGAAATGAAGGCTTTCCAGAAACTGAGGGCCAGCATCTAAGCAGCGTGCTGTTTGTGAAGCATTGGATCCACTCTAGGACAGACAGAGGGCATGCTGGGAAACTGTTCAGGGCAATAGGTAACTTGTATTAGACAAGGGAATTTAGCCAAGATGGATGTGTAAAGCCTGAGATTGTGTCTTTATATTTATTTTCTGTGTGACTTGTATGGATTTGCTTTTCCTTACTGTTCCACCTTTGAATCAACTATTTTTCTATTACATAACCTTTTTATTTATTTTTTCCCCAACAGGTCTCTGTTGTGCAGACTATGTGGGGAGTGTGCACCAAGGTGAATTGATAATTAGGGGCAGGTTTCATGCCATCAAGGTTGACAAACCAGAGGGGAAAAGTCCAGGTGTCTGGTAGTTAAGAACTTGGGGAAATGGATTTGAGGGGACTCAGGGCCAGAAAGGATTGTTGAAGTCACTTGCAAGAAGTAACTAGGCTGGTGGAAGCCGGGTGGGACCTTTTGCTTATAGGGTGGCTACTGATGTCAGAGCACTGAACCCTGGCAGCATAGCATTAAGACTACCAAACTTAAAAGGCAGGTGGTGACAGAACCCCTTATTGGTCTTGGTGGTCCCCAAAACATCACAGGGAACATCTAGTGACCATTATGTAGGGCAGAGGTTCTCAAACTGTGGTACGTGGACCACCAGTGGTCCCTGAGCTCCATTCAGGTGCTCTGTGGATATTTCCCTCTAAGGTGCACACCTGAGCGGCCACACACAAGAGAATAAAGGGCCACCCAACTAATTATTGGAGCCGTGCAGGTGTGGTGGAGAGAGAGGGCACATCCATTGCATTAGAAAGGTAAGATTACTGATATTAAAATATGAGTTCTGGACTTTTATTTGTAGAAAAAAAATGTTTATTATTAAGGGTTTTTTTATATAGCACTTTTATCCAAAGCACTTTACAATAGTTATCTAATGGTACAAACAACATTTGGAAAGATCATTAAGTGATCTGCTGAGACCCTCAGCAATTTTCAAGTGGTCTGTGAAAAAAAAGTTTGAGAACCACTGATCTAGGGGAAGATAATGGGCTTGCACAAAAAAGAAAAAAAGGGAGGGATCTGGATACTGCTGTGGTGATTTGTGTGGAACTCCAAGTGAAGCTATAACCTGGTGAGTTATCCTCATTCTTTCTGGAACTATCAAAGCAAACAGCCAAGTTTCACCGCCCCACAGAAGATACTGTTACTGTTTCAAATAGAGTGGGTTTTTTGGTATGTATCCATAGAGAGTAATTAGTTTAGTATGTCTTTTCATATGAAATAGTGTAAGGATTGCTTTAGTATGTTTTAAAAACTTTCAGCTGCTTAGTATATTTTGTTTTCTTAGTATAACAAGTTTTCTCCCATATTTAGGCTGCTCCTGAGAAATGATAAATCTGTTTTATTTGATTTGGTGCTTTGAGTGTGTTTTTAACAGGTGTGTTCAAGATAAAGCTAATATACCAATTAGGGGTATGTTACTGATTGGGAATCAATCTAGTAACTGGATGGAAGCACTCCACCTCACATTCAGATCTGATGCAGGTAAGAGGACCAACTGGGCAGAAGGTACTGTGATGAGAGGGCGAGGTGATTTGGAAGCTCCCTCACCATAGACATGAGTGTTCAGGCTCAGTCCTGGGGTCTCAGGAGCAACTGTGACATCAAGAGTGAAGGTAATTGGGTTGCAGCCTTAAACCCAATCCCAGAGTGATCTGGTGACCCAGTAGGTAAGCCTCTGCTGGTGTAGCCTTGCTAGGTAGATCAGGGGAAAGAAAGTTCCTTGGACTTATTAGTGTCCCACCCCTTCCCACAGACAGGGAACCATGCCCAGCCTGTTCCTCTGGGTAACACCAGGGGCAGTGAGAGATGAGTTGCTTCTCGTCCCACCAAGATAACTTAGCATGGACTAGTGTCCCATTTTGCAATATCCCTGCCTTAACTCTGTTACACTAGCAGACAGAGTTCCCATGGAAGAGGAACAGCAAACCACAAAAAACATCAATCAATCCTCTAAACCCCCATGCATTGCTAGAAAGTCCAGTCCCTGTGTCCAGCGAACAGCTTTGAAAGGGACAGGGAAACAGGGGGTGACTCCAGAAGTATATATCCTTCCCTGAACTTTTAGATTAACTCTGCAAGCTAGTCCCGTCTCCACGGCTAGGGGACATGGCATAGTGTCTGTGTAATTGTCGGGGCAGATGCTTCACCCACCCCACTTCTCCTGGCTTCTGCAGAGCAGCTCAGCGCAGGGAGAGGACAGACACCATGGACTGGGGATGACACAAAACATTTGAAATGGTCACAGGGAGAATAGACTGCTCTGATTTTCTTTGGAGAGCCAAACAATCCCTTTCCCTTCCTGGACCTAGGGAGGCCTGCAAATAAGTCACCAGTCACCCCCATTTTCCTTCGTAGTGACTCCCATTCTTTAGGGGAAGAGACACTGCTGTGGACTCCCTTTTCTAAGGGGAAGGAAAAGGGGGAGATAGGGTGGGAGAGAAGTGGTGTTGGGGTTTTGCACAACCATGAGTGTCATGAAACTGTTATTTCTCCATCTGGGTCCTTTTAAAACTGACCCCCCCCTCCCCTGCTTCCTTCCCTTTCCCTCCCAGTTTGCATGGCCCAGGGACTGTCGCTGTCACTGCTGACCAAGAACTTCATAGACACAGGGGTACGGTGACTGCTTGTTAATAACCTGCTATAGCTTCTGCCATTTAGCTTTACAGTGGTTCATGGGATTTCAATCAAATCATTGAGTTACAGCCATGTGTTACTCTAGGACCGTGTCGGGGTACAGTGTGTGTGTGGGGGGGTGATATATGTGTAGAGGGGTGGGCTGATGTGTGAACCATCAGAGCAAGAGGGAGTATTGTTGGGGTGTGCTCTTGGCATTGGGACAGAGTTTGGTAAATGCCATCTTTCTCCAGCCTCTGCAAAACCTCCCAGAAGAAGTGAATGTTCCTGCTGACCTGGGCAAAGCCATGGAAGATAGTGTACGCTGACCACACATTGATCAGCCCCGGGTGAGCTCCTGCAACCAGGCGGCTGTGTGGCAGCTCTTGGACCATTATCACCTGTACTGAGCAATAGATTCCAGCAGAAAACTACCGAAGTGCTCAGTGCAGGTTGCCTCTACTGCTGGCAAGGTGGAAGGACAGAAGTCAGGGACCTTTATACCTTTGGGTGAAGGTGAGACAGCAAAGGGGTTAATGCATTGTAGGACTGGCCCTGGAGGACTATCTATACCTGTGACCTGGTACACACCTCTGGCCCCCATCCAAACTGCACTATAGAACGGGAACAGAACCGTTCCATAGTAGAGGTGTGTACATACCCCCCACCCCTCATGAGTGCTGGCTCTTGTGCACTAGGCTGTCCTTTAGGAATGAGCTTTAGGGCTTCATATGTGGACAATAGGGCGGCTATGGCACAATGAACATGAAACCGTATATAGTCGCAAGTGCAGATGAACCTGTAGAGATGGGCTGGCTCTGGCACAGGGGCAGCTGAGGCCCAAACCTCTCAAAGAGTCAGCTGTGACACCTGCTTTGTCTCTTTTTAAGGCTGAAGAAATGTAATTGCATTGATCAGTAAGAAGCACAGATCAGACGGACATTCCTGCATACCTATATCACAATCAAGATACAACCACTAGACTTCTATACACAGCTAAAGACAAGACATTTTGAGGACTCTATACTTTGGGAAAATTACAGTGATTCCCAAATGTAACTTGTGTGAGATCAAATGTGATTATACTAGCTGACCTTCTTTATCTGAGCCCCAATTATCCAAATGTTGGTCTAGCTAAAATTAACTTCTTGCCTCCAAATCCAAAATCATATAGGCACCGAAATTAATTTAGCTGGAGCTCCAGTTACTGGAAGGTTTTGAATGTCTCCCAATACATTTGTATAAGCAGAGTTTACTTGTAATTGACTGAAACCTTCTCACAGTATTTCTCCTACAAAACTATGTTTCTCCAATGCATTAATATATATTTTTTAAAATGTCTGTATTGGTTTTCAAAACAGCGGAGGCTTAATGAGGAAAAGTTTTGAACCACATACTAGTCAATTTGTTAACGCAAGTAGACCCATTGATTTCATTGGGATTACATGAACGAGTAAAAGGGTCAGGTTTTGTCTGCAGGTAAATTTTAAAATAAAAAGTTGATGGAAACCCTGGTGTTGGAAATGATTGGTTGTATCCTAGCTTTGGGCTAGGATTTTGGACTCTGATTAATTATTTAATATTTGTAAAGATCTATTTGCTTGTTTATCTGGGTTTTTATACTTTGCTCATTAGGCAAATGAAATATCAATATATTTCTGTGTTCCTCCTTTTGCCTCTTTGTTAAAAGTAATTCATTGTTTTGTTTGAAACTATTATTTTTTTAAAACAATGAAAAGGACTGTAGGAAAGCTAAGCCAAAGAAATGCATTTGACATTTTCTAAGGAATGAGATGAAATAATCTACTTTGAAAATATAAAGTGTGATATGAGTTATTATCATTTTTTTTATATTTGTATAATAGCATCTAAAAGCCCATCAAGACAGTGATCTAACTGTGATAGCTGTACCCAGTCCTGCTCCCATTGAAGTAAACAAGAAAACTCAAGCCCACACCGATAACTGCAATACTATATACAAGTGTAGTGTGTGGTTCCACAAATGCACATGAACATATACACAGAAATGAAGATACAGGTATGTACTTAGTCCTTGCTATAGGACTGATCTGTTCACTCAGTAGCTGAGAGATTTTTTTAATCTCAGGGATTGACCTTTGTCAGCAGTGGAGAGGGGTGAAAAAAAATAAAGTGTACACACCTGCAACTTAATACTCTTTGAAGAGAAGCCTTTGAGCTGATGGAACAGGAGATACAATAAGAAAGCAGGCCATTGCCAAGAGACAGTTGTTTACAATACATGCAAGTTACCTCAGAAGTTGACATGAAGCTGTTGTCATGGAAATGAAAGAACAATATTGCCAGAGGGTTTCACAGAGGAGCAAGCCCAAGGTGTGATGATAAAGATAGTAGTGGAGAGGGAAAAAACATTTCTTCAGAGACCAAATCAATGTGCTATAGTGTTAGTCTCACCCAAATCCCTAGAAAATTATACTTTAAAGTCTGTGTTTTGCACACAGATACTTCAGGCTAACACATTTTGAATTGACTTGAAAATGAGTGTGTATCTCAAAGTAAGAATTAAGCACTAAGAGTCTGTGGGTGTATTTTTTAGTATCATGAAAAATATCAAGTATCACATCTTAGTCTAATACTCTAAAATGTTATTACAGGGGAATTCAGAGAGAAGGTGGAAGGGAGTTGTTTGTTTAGTAGAATACTTGCTAAGTTATTGCTTGGTGCTTTGGGGCCTGATCCTATGTCCGGTGAAATCAATGGTAGTCTTTTCTTTCTCAAATGGGCATTCGGATTGGGCCTTTAGTGATCATCAAGATGGCTAGGTCGCTTCACCATTCTTAATAATTCTAAGGGTATGTCTATACTGGCAAGTTTCTGTTCCACAAGTTATACCACTTTTATTAAAACGCTGGAATTAAACCACTGTTGCGTGTCCACACTGCTCCTTGTGAAGCTGGAGCGCATCCACATTAGCAGCTCTTGCAATGGCAAAGACAGCAGTGCATTGTGGTAGCTATCCCACTGTGCAACTGGCTGCAGGAAGGGTTTTCAATGCCTCATGGGGCAGGCACAGCATCACATGATGCAGGTTTCCTAACCCCTTTGTTCCATGGGCATCCTACTACATTGCCAGCTGCTTTTCAACTGAAGTGGCGGGGAGAGGGGAGAGTGTGTGACAGGGAGTGTGTGTGTGTATGGAGAGGGGGAGAGAGAGACAGTGTGTTATGGGGGACAGAGAGTGTGTCAGCATGCTGTCTTGTAAGTTCACACAGTGGCAGGAAGCAACCAGTCCTGAGGCAGGGGGAGGGGGAACACCAACATCAGCCCCCGCCTCCCTCCCTGGGATCTCTGCACAGCAATCTCAATCTCTTTCTCTCTCTCTCTCTCTCTCTCTCTCACACACACACCCCTCTGTGTTCAACAGCACAAGCATTCCACATTAATGGTTTGCTTTGTGTCCCAGAGCAGATCAGCACAGCACACAATGGCTGTCAGAAACGGTGTTTTGAAAGGGGAGGGGCGCATGTCTCCAGGGCAGCCAAGCTCAAAACAATGAGCAGAGCGGTCACTTGAGGCATTATGGGACAACTCCGGAGGCCAATTACAGCACAGAAAGTAATCAAGTGTCTACACAGGCAATAGAGCGCTGGACCCTCTGTGCAGATAGCTTTACGACTCTCGTCAAGGTGGTTTTTTTGCAGTGCTGCAACTGAGGAGTTTCTGCGCACAAAGTGGCTTGGCAGTGCGTACACCTCTGCAGTTTGAGTGCAAAAAGCTGCTTTACTGCGCAGAAACTTGCCAGTGTAGACAAGCTCTAAGTTAATTGGATGTAAAAGGATGATTCAAGCAATGTGATCCACTAATGTGCCAGGCTTTAATTCTCCAAAGGAAGTGCATTGCCTATTAAAAGTCATGTACCTCTTTCCCCTCCCCTACCTCCACCCATTTGAATCTGATGGCTTCTGCATTGCTTGTGAACCATGAACTCTTATTTATTTTAGCTGGAAATCTGGGTGTGAAAAAAATCATTTTAGTGCTGGGTATTTCTTTGCTCCTGCTTTCATCTCCATTTCTCTTTGTTCAGCTGTAAGCACGGAGAAGTGTGGGTATGGTAGACTCAAATATACCTGCCCACTTTCAGAATGTGAGCTTCCTCACTCACAACTCTTTATATTGCTATTCATTCCTGACATGAATCAACACTGCTAGTGCAGGCCAGTGCCTCTCTTGAACAGAGATAGCTATTTCTCCCCAGTTATGCCATGAGTTTATGTTGTAGACAAATTCACTGTTAATTATGGCCTAAAAAGGACTTGAATCTAGCTTTCTAAAGATTCAAGACTGATTTACTACACCATCTAGTGCCTGGCAGACATTTTTATTCTCCAGATGTTCCATCAAAGGAATTGTTTTTAGGTATGAAACCAATATATGCAGTTCACAGCAGAGTAGGGAGTGCTGAAGTGCCTAAATGTTTCCCAAAATAAACCAAAATACATCACTGCACTTGTGCTGGTGCAAATGAGTGCAGAATTTGGCATGGTAAGGTATTTGTATTTGTCCTGCACACTTTCCTTGTATGTTAATGAGCTATAGTTTTCCACTCTAAATGCTCCTTGACAGACAGTATTTAAACACTTCTATTGGAAAGTTCAGAACAGGTAAAAAGGCCTTTTTACATTAAACTGTGTAACATAATATTTGTCTTATTATTTCTGACATATTTCATCATTTCAAGATCTTTTTCCGAGAATTTTTTCCATTTCTTTTAAAATCTTTGCTCTGAAAAAGAAGTAATGCTCATGTTTCTTTCATCTGAAAAAAGACACTACTATGATGGGAAATGTCAGAAATAATAAATCAGATTAACATATCAGTCTTAAGTTTGGTAAAATCCTTTTAAGAATGAAAGGCAGGCTGACTTTATCCTCTGATATTTACACATAAAACAGTGTTTACTCAAATATTTTAAAGTTCTGTATATCAGAGAATCATAGAAATGTAGAGATGGAAAGGACCTTAAGAGGTCATCTAGTCTAGTCCCACACGCTGAGGTAGAATTAAGTATACCTCAACCAACCTTGACATATGTTTGTCTGATCTTAAAATCCTTCAGTGATGGAGTTTCCACAGTCTTCATAAGTAACTAGTTCCAGTGCTTAACTATCCTTACAGTTAGTGGTTATGGAAAACAATTGTTCGTCACCCTCTTTATAACACTCCTTAACATATTTGAGACTGTTATGACCCGCCTCAGTCTTCTCTTTTCTAGACTAAACATGCCCAATTCTTTCAACCTCTCCTCATCGGTCCTGTTTTCTAACCCTCTTATCATTACTCAGAAGCATCAGGAATGGCCATGGCTGGAGATAGGACCTCAGGCAGGATGGGCTAGTGCTCTGAGGTAGTACTGAGCAATCTCACTCTCAAGTGCTTGGCTGGCTGGGTCTGACTCACATGCCCAGAACTGAACTGATTGCCTTATGTGGAAGGAATTTCCCCCTGGGTCAGATGGGCAGTGACCTTGGGGAGGTTTCACCTTCCTTTGCAGTGTGTGATGCAGGACGCTTGCCAGGACCATCTGGGTATATCTCACTTAGTAATTTCTCTGCCACTGCAGGGGTCTTGTGCCTTGGTCCCTCCCATTCTTCGTTGAGTAGATGCAGATGTGTGTTCCACTTAGGTGTGTGTGTTATACTAATAAAATAATACCAACTGGATCTTATAAGAGGGGTAAGGAAAAATCTCAGGTTTATTGTAAATACAGAGAAAGAGACAGAAATCAGGATATGCAGTTCAATATTATTTCACTACTATTCCTTATTCATACACACACTCATTCATCATATAAGTTCTGCAGTTGTTATAGTTACCAGCTTAGTTGTTACTCATGGCAGAGTACTGGCCAGGTAGCCTACACACGAGTAGGGGAGCAGAGTCCTTGTCAGATGTGCATCTGACGCTCCTGGAGCATGGTTGCAGAACCTGAGTTTTTGGTTCTGTTCTTATAGGATTTTGTCCTTATACAAGTCTATGGGAATTGCTTCATCCTGCTGATATTTGAGGTGATTATCAAACAGCAGGTGGCACATCTCTGATGACTGAATGTCTGGGTGTTATCTTGTTCTTCGGAGTCTTCAGCCCTCCATCCGGGGAGGCACTTGGGTGGATTCTAGTTTGCCCTCCGGGGGTCATCTGGTTATTCCACTTGACGCCTTCTTCGGCTGATGGATACTGCATTTCTAGGCTGGCACCTCCCTGATCATTCATGTAAACCAAGCATTCATTCACATACATTCCTTCTTTTAATCACATTAACACACATAGCAAACAAGTTAAAAGTTGTGTTCTGTTTGGAAGAACAATTACAATTGTTTTTGAGAACAGACTTTCTGTCTCAAGATGTGTTAACACAATTAGCAGTTTGGCCTTGCATATTTCTTACAGCGAGGGAGAGACACAGAAACAGAAAAACAAGAGGCCTAAGCTGTGGGGAGTTCAATTGAATTCAATTTTACCCCTTGTCTCTTTTGGCCTCAGACTGGTTATACGCATACACTTTATGGTTCTACATACACTTTATGATACAAAAATTCCCTGATATGGTCCAACATGTGCATGCTCAGCACACCAGAACCACAGAATTTTGCCTAGCAGTACCTGGAGGGGGCAGTGTTCATGCCTTGTGGCCATAGCCCCTCCCCTGGCTACATGAGGCAGTGCTGTCCCAATCCCGATCAGCTCCTTCTTACCACCCATGCCTGGAGTCAGAGCTCTGTGTGGTCTTAACCTCATAACTTCTCATTATTTTAGTGTCCTTTTTTCTAATTGTATATAGTTAGTAGTACCCTTAGTATTAGTTAGATTAGTGTTAGTAATGTAATCCTTCTGCTCATCTGAGTTGGCAGCAACAAGGTCCGGGGTCAGTATCTAGGGGTTCCATTTCAATAACATAGTGCAAAACCAGCTCGAGCCCCCACCCAGTGACCTGGGACAATTACATACCATCCCCTGGGCATCTCTAAGAGGCAATACTTCCCCTCTCGCAAGCACGGAGTCTGAGTGTAGCAAAATCCTTTTAATAAAGGAGAGAAACAATGTGGCATTATGTTGGGGAAACACCTCCCAGCCTGGCTGGAAATGGGCGGGGAGGGGCGCAGGGGTGTTAAGGGGCACCTTACATGGTCCAAGGCCGACTACTCTGCCTCTCTGTGGAGTTCTGCTGCAGTCTTCACTGCGAGGCACTCAAGCCATTCTGTGAACTGCTCCACTCCACCAGCCACTCCGCTTCATTCCACCCCACTCGCTGTCCCATGAGCACTCCAGCCATCCCGCGAAGTGGTCCTCTCCACCAGCCACTCAGCAATATATCTTCAGGCTCCCACCAAGCACTCAGTGATTTCAGCTCTTAATAATTTTAGCTCTTTAGGGATTTCAGCTTGTAGTAGAGGAGCCTCAGTGCTGGTGCACCATTGGCTCAAAGTGAATTCAGCTCAGCAGCCTGTAACTAGATTCCTAATGGAATCAAAATTAGCTGTGATATTCCACAGTGGAGAGAGGAGGAGATGCAATTGGTGTTTCAAGCCCTTAAAAGGGGCCCATACCATCAGATACAAATACCTGTCCCCAGCCTCTCTCAATTCACTGGGTTTTGGGAACCCATGTCCCTTGTCTAGCGAGTGCTACTTAGTTGATGGCGAGTCCTTCCGTCATAAAAGAGTTCCACTGTCCTTGATTCACATAATCAGGGTAACAATACTTTATTCTTCCTGCCCCAATAACAGAGAAGGAGCTGCCCATTCCAGCACCATCAGTCCAGGGATGGGAGCCAGCCTTGGCACAGTTAACTGCCTCCTCTTTATCCTTGGATGATTCAGCAGTGCCTGGCTCTTCCTCTCTTCCAATACTGGAGGATTTCAATACCTATCAGGACCTTTTTCAGCACATGGCTGTTTCTCTGGGCATTCAGGCAGAGTTCCTGCAGAACACCCATAATTTAGTGAATATCCTGCAGCCATCTGTGTCTAGGAGACACTCCCTCCCTATCAATGATGTGCTCATAGAGCCTGTAAAGGCTCTCTGGAGTATGCTGTCTTTGGTACCACCTATTGCAAAGCACATAGAGAAATGTTATTTCATCCTGGCGCAGAGATCTGAGAGATTTTACTCCCATTTGGCCCCAAATTTCCTATTTGTAATTACAGTGAATAATAGAGCTTGGAAGGGCAGGTTTTTAAGCCCTTTCTCAGATATGCATTACAATGCACTTACCCAATAGTCTCATCCTAAATACCAGAAAGTCAACTTGGGTCCCCATACAGAAAATTGAGTTCATTTGGGCCCTAATAGACTCTATGAGTTTGAGAGCATTTCTGCCTACCAACCATTCCCAGACAATTCACCGCCTTTGCCTCGGTTTTCAATCTCAATCTTCCACAAAAGTTCACATGTCCCTGAGACTCTTAGGCCACATGTCCCTATGCACACAATTAGCAAGGTTATGCCTTTGCCCTCTTCAAATGTGGCTCAGGACTGCTTACCATCCAACCCTTCACCCTCTGGACAGGTTAGTCCACCTCCCTCCATTGATCCTGGATTCCTTGCTGTGGTGGAAGGTTCAGGTGAATGTATATCTATGCATTCCCGTCACCCTACCCCTTACCAACAAGGATTAGAGTACCAGAAACGTCCATGTACCAGAAACACAGATGCAGGTGAGCAACCATTTTCATGTTCTCTCCGCAGGTACTAGTGCAGAGAGTGGAGTGGATGATACATCTGAGGGAACAGAGCAGAAGGAGACTTCACTGATTGGAAGGCATGAGATGCACCGTCCTAGGGATGGGGGTTCCACGACCACCACTCCCAAGAGGAGGAGGAGGAGGGTGGTGATGGTCGGGGACTCTCTTCTCAGGGGGATTGAGTCATTTATCTGCCACCCTGACCGGGAAAACTGAGAGGTGTACTGCTTGCCAGGGGCTAGGATTCACGATGTGACGGAGAGACTGCCGAGACTCATCAAGCCCTCAGATCGCTACCCCTTCCTGCTTCTCCACGTGGGCACCAATGATACTGCCAAGAATGACCTTGAGCGTATCACTGCAGACTACGTGGCTCTGGGAAGAAGGATAAAGGAGTTTGAGGCACAAGTGGTGTTCTTGTCTATCCTCCCTGTGGCAGGAAAAGGCCAGGGTAGAGACCGTTGAATCGTGGAAATCAACGAATGGCTACGCAGATGGTGTCGGAGAGAAGGGTTTGGATTCTTTGACCATGGGATGATCTTCCAAGAAGGATTGATAGGCAGAGATGGGCTCCACCTCACGAAGAGAGGGAAGAGCATCTTTGCAAGCAGGCTGGCTAACCTAGTGAGGAGGGCTTTAAACTAGGTTCACCGGGGGAAGGAGACCAAAGCCCCGAGGTAAGTGGGGAAGTGGGATATCAGGAGAAAGCACAGTTAGGTGAGTGCAAGAGGGGAGGGCTCCTGCCCCATACTGGGACACCAGGACGATCAGTGAGTTATCTTACATGCCTATACACAAATGCAAGAAGCCTGGGGAACAAGCAGGGAGAACTAGAAGTCCTGGCACAGTCAAGGAATTATGATGTAATTGGAATAACAGAGACTTGGTGGGATGACTCACATGATTGAAGTACTGTCATGGATGGATATAAACTGTTCAGGAAGGACAGGCAGGGCAGAAAAGGTGGGGGAGTTGCGTTGTATGTAAGAGAGCAGTATGACTGCTCAGAGCTCCAGTATGAAACTGCAGAAAAACGTGAGTCTCTGAATTAAATTTAGAAGTATGAACAACAAGGGTAATGTCGTGATGGGAGTCTGCTACAGACCACCAGACCAGGGGGATGAGGTGGACGAGGCTTTCTTCCAGCAACTAACAGAAGTTGCTAGATCACAGGCCCTGGTTCTCATGGGTGACTTTAATCACCCCGATATCTGCTGGGAGAGCAAATACAGCAGTGCACAGACAATCCAGGAAGTTTCTGGAAAGTGTAGGGGACAATTTCCTGGTGCAAGTGCTGGAGGAACCAACTAGGGGAAAAGCTCTTCTTGACCTGCTGCTCACAAACAGGGAAGAAATAGTAGAGGAAGCAATAGTGGATGGGAACCTGGGAGCCAGTGACCATGAGATAGTCGAGTTCAGGATCCTGACACAAGGAAGAAAGGAGAGCAGTAGAACAGAGACCCTGGACTTCAGAGAAGCAGACTTCGACTCCCTCAGGGAACTGATGGGCAAGGTCCCCTGGGAGAATAACATGACGGGGAAAGGAGTCGAGGAAAGCTGGCTGTATTTTAAAGAATCCTTATTGAGGTTGCAGGAACAAACCATCCCGATGTGTAGGAAGAAAAGGAAATATGGCAGGTGACCAGCTTGGCTTAACAGTGAAATCCTTGCTCATCTTAAACACAAAAAAACAGCTTACAAGAAGTGGAAGATTGGACAAATAACCAGGGAGGAGTATGAAAGTATTGCTCAGGCATGCAGGAGTGAAATTAGGAAGGCCAAATCACACTTGGAGTTGCAGCTAGCCGGAGATGTTAGGAGTAACAAGAAGGGTTTCTTCAGGTATGTTAGCAACAAGAAGAAAGTCAAGAAAGTGTGGGCCCCTTGCTGAATGAGGGAGGGAACCTAGTGACAGAGGATGTGGAGAAAGCTAGTGTACTCAATGCTTTTTTTGCCTCTGTCTTCACAGACAAGGTCAGCTCCCAGACAGCTGCACTCTGCAGCACGGTATGGGGAGGAGGTGACCAGCTCTCTGTGGAGAAAGAAGTAGTTCGGGACTATTTAGAAAAGCTGGATGAGTACAAGTCCATGGGGCCGGATGCACTGCATCCGAGGGTGCTAAAGGAGTTGGCCGATGAGATTGCAGAGCCATTGGCCATTATCTTTGAAAAATCATGGTGATCGGGGGAGGTCCCAGATGACTGGAAAAAAGCTAATGTAGGAAGAAGGAAGATCCAGAGAACTACAGGCCAGTCAGTCTCATCTCAGTCCCTGGAAAAATCATGGAACAGGTCCTCAAGGAATCAATTCTGAACCACTTAAAGGAGGGGAAAGTGATCAGAAACAGTCAGCATGGATTCACCAAGGGCAAGTCATGCCTGACTAACCTAATTGCCTTCTATGATGAGATAACCGGCTCTGTGGATGAGGGGAAAGCAGTGGATGTGCTATTTCTGGACTTTAGCAAAGCCTTTGATACAGTCTCCCACAGTATTCTTGCCAGCAAGTTAAAGAAGTATGGGCTGGATGAATGGACGGTAAGGTGGATAGAAAACTGACTAGATGGTCGAGCTCAACGGGTAGTGATCAATGGTTCCATGTCTAGTTGGCAGCCAGTATCAAGTGGAGTGCCCCAAGGGTCGGTGCTGGGGCCGGTTTTGTTCAATATCTTCATTAACGATCTGGAGGATGGTGTGGACTGCACCCTTAGCAAGTTTGCAGATGACACTAAACTGGGAGGAGTGGTTGATACGCTGGAGGGTAGGGATAGGATACAGAGGGACCTAGACAAATTAGAGGATTGTGCCAAAAGAAATATGATGAGGTTCAACAAGGACAAGTGCAGAGTCCTGCACTTAGGACGGTAGAATCCCATGCACTGCTACAGACTAGGGACTGAATGGCTGGGCAGCAGTTCTGCAGAAAAGGACCTAGGGGTTACGGTGGACAAAAAGCTGAATATGAGTCAACAGTGTGCCCTTGTTGCCAAGAAGGCTAATGGCATTTTTGTTGTATAAGTAGGGGCATTTCCAGCAGATCGAGGGATGTGATCATTCCCCTCTATTCAGCACTGGTGAGGCCTCATTTGGAGTACTTTGTCCAGTTTTGGGCCCCACACTACAAGAAGGATGTGGATAAATTGGAGAGAGTCCAGCGGAGGGCAACAAAAATGATTAGGGGGCTGGAGCACATGACTTATGAGGAGAGGCTGAGGGAACTGAGATTGTTTAGCCTGCAGAAGAGAAGAATGAGGGGGGATTTGATAGCTGCTTTCAACTACCTGCAAGGGGGTTCCAAAGAGGATGGATCTAGACTGTTCTCAGTGATAGAAGATGACAGAACAAGGAGTAATGGTCTCAAGTTGCAGAGGGGGAGGTTTAGGTTGGACATTAGGAAAAACTTTTTCACTAGTAGGGTGGTGAAGAACTGGAATGGGTTACCCAGGGAGGTGGTGGAATCTCCTTCCTTAGAGGTTTTTAAGGTCAGGCTTGACAAAGCCCTGGCTGGGATAATTTAGTTATTTTGGTCCTGCTTTGAGCAGGGGGTTGGACTAGATGACCTCCTGAGGTCCCTTCCAACCCTGAGATTCTATGATTGTTGTCAACCACACTTCCCTCAGAGGCTGGGGAGTACATCTGGGATAGCTGAAGTTTCATGGTCTGTTGTCAGAGTAGGAAGCTCCACTGCATATCAATGTCCTGGAGCTTCAGGCCATCTACAATGCCTGTCTCACTTTCCTAGACTGCATTAAGAGTTCAGTAGTTCACATACTTACCAGTAATACCACCGTGATGTATTATGTGAACAGGGAAGGGGAAGATCATTCCAGGGTGCTCTGCCAAGAGGCAAGCAGCTTGTGACAGTTCTGTATGGACAAGAGTATCATTTAGATAGCCAAACACTTGTCCATGGTCCAGAATCATCTCACAGACCATCTCAGCAGGAATTTTCCCTGAACCACAAGTGGTTACTGTAGCACAATGTCTTGAGAATCATCTTTGCAGTGTGGGGCAACCCGATGATCAACCTATTTGCTCCAGGGGCCAACAGCAAATGCTGTCTATTCTGCTTTCAATGCGGCCTTAGTCTGAGCTCCCTGACCGATGCTTTACACATCAGCTGGTAATTGGCTCTCCTGTACTCATTTTCTCGGATCCCTATCATTCCACAGGTCATCCATAAGATGAAAGCAGATCAGGCCACACTCATCCCCATTGCCCCGGAGTGCTAAGGCATTGCTGGTATTCCAACCTTCTCACACTGTTGATTCATCCTCCCACATCCCTTCCTCTCCATCCCAATGTGCTCACTCAGAATCATGGTCACACTTTGCATCCCTCACTCAGCTCCCTGCATTTCATGGTGTGGATACTCCGCTGTTGAATGAGGAGGAAGAGCGATGTTCGGCAGCTGTTCGACTTGCCCTTCTCAGTAGTAGCAAACCCTCTACCAAGATGGCCTATTCAACAAAGTGGAAGCATTTTCTAGTGTGGTCATTGGCCCACAGATTTTAGCCAACGTTGGCTAATATCCAAAACATCTTGAAGTACACCTCTACCTCAATATAACGTGACCCGATATAACACGAATTTGGATATAACGTGGTAAAGCAGTACTCCAGGGGGGCGGGGCTGCACATTCCGGTGGATCAAAACAAGTTTGATATAACGCGGTTTCACCTATAACATGGTAAGATTTTTTGGCTCCCAAGGACAGCGTAATATCAGGGTAGAGGTGTATTTGCTGTATTTTTAGTCATTGGGGCTTACACTTAGCTCGTTAAGGGTGCATCTAGTGAAAAATCTCAGCCTTTCACCCATACGTTCATGGAAGATTGGTGTTTTCCAATGCCATGATGGCGAGATTCTTCAAAGGAATCATTCCTCTCCATCCACTGGTGCAGGAACCAGTTCCCTTGTGGGACCTTCACATGGTCCTAGCTGCTCTCAAGGGACCTCAGTCTGTGCCTCTGGCAGCCTGCCCCTTTCCTCTCTGATGCCATAAACCTGTACTCCTCATGGCGATAATGTCTGTGAGGAGAGTGTATGAGTTGCATGCTTTGATGGCAGAGCATCATTACATGTAACTCTCCAAAGACAAAGCAATGTTGACAAAATTTGTGTCTAGAATGGTCCCTCCATTTCATTTAAACCAGGCAGTATATTTGCCTGTATTTTTTCCAACGCTGCATTCATCTCTGGAGGAGCAGCGTCTTCACACATTGGCCATCAGATAATATCTGGCCTTTTATCTGGCAGAACTATATCCTTTTTGGTTTTTCCTCGTCTGTTTGTGTCTTATGGTACACCATATGAAGGGACTGCTTGCAAGTAATCTAAATGCATCTACTCAAAGAAGAACTACTGTAACTGTGGTTCTTCAAGATGCGATGCAGACATGTATTCCGCAACCTACCCTCCATCCCCTCTGCATCGCAGTCTAGCCTCTGGATCTTCGGTGCAAAAGAGTTGAGTGTGGTTGGGGCGGCGCCACCTCATATAGCCCGGGTAGGAGCTATGGCCACATGGTGTGAGTGCTGCTAGGCAAGATTCTCCAGCTCCAGTGCACTGGGAATGCACACACCTAAGTGGAATACACATTTGCATTATAGCTCAAAGAACCATAGATACAGTAAGGCCTGGTCTACACCGGGGGGGCATGGGTCGATGTAAGATACGCAACAGTAGCTACGGGAATAGCGTAGCTGAAGTTGATGTGTCTTATTTCGACTTACCTCCCATCCTCATGGCGTGGGATCGACGGCTGAGGCTCCCCCGTCAACTCCGCTACCGCTGCTCGCTCTGGTGGAGTTCCGGAGTCGACAGGAGCGCGTTCGGGGACAAGACGCAATATATCGATCCCCGATAAATTGATCGCTACCCGCCGATCTGGCAGGTAGTCTGGACATACCCTAAGTAACTGTTCCTTCTCTGCCTGTGGCACACAATAGCCTAGTCTCCTGTGGTTTGCAATACCTTGGGGTCTAATTTCAGTTGTTGGGTTTTGCGTGTGGGTGCTGGGTGGTGTTAGTGGCTTGTGATATACAGGACATCAGACTGATTGATCTGGTGGTCCCATCTGTCCTCCCATTCTATGATTCTATGACTCTATCGTGAATTTCATCAGACCCCGCTGAATTGAATAAACTTAACTTATCTATATACCATATGTTTCATTTAGAACACCTGAGAATAACACTAAGCGATTCATCTCTTAAAAGGATACATTGAAAATTTGGTAACTCTGGTGACTATATGGATCTCTGTTGTGTTGTAAACACATAAGAACAAGAATTTGTAATAGTCTCACATCTTATTCTGTTCAGTATCTTGGTACTATACTGACTAGAATTCTATAAAAACAGTATATGGGTGCTATAAGAAAATAGGCAGACATTAAAAATATGCATGAGCAGCACTCACACAAACACCTCTTTGGTCAAAAATAAATGCTGCCCCAATTCTGCCATGAAATATACCTGTAAATCTCCCACTGACTTCAGCTAGTATATCCAGAAGGAGGAAATGGGCATGAAGCAATTGTTTTTTTAGGATAACACACATCAATAATCACAGGGCAAATACAGAAAACATGGGTCTGCATTTAAAATAACTGCTTTGGGGAAAAAAAATTCAGGTTTCAGAGTAGCAGCCGTATTAGTCTGTATCAGCAAAAGAACAGGAGTACTTGTGGCACCTTAGAGACTAACAAATTTATTTGAGCATAAGCTTTTGTGGGCTACAGCCCACGTCATCAGATGCATAGAATGGAACATACAGCAAGAAGATATTTATACATATAGAGAACATGAAAAGGTGGAAGTACCCACACCAACTGTAAGAGGCTAATTAATTAAGAGAAGCTATTATCAGCAGGGGAGAAAAACTTTTGAAGTGATAATCAAGATGGCCCATTTCAGACAGTTAACACGAAGGTGTGAGGATACTTTAACATGAGGAAATAGATTCAATTAGTCATTCCCAGTCTCTGTTCAAACCTAAGTTAATGGTATCTAGTTTGCATATTAATTCAAGTTCAGTAGCTTCTCGTTGGAGTCTGTTTTTGAAGTTTTCTGTTGCAAAATTGCCACCTTAACATCTGTCACTGAGTGATTAGAGAGGTTGAAGTGTTCTCCTACTGGTTTTTGAATGTTATGATTCCTGATGTCAGATTTGTGTCCATTTATTCTTTTTTGTGGAGACTGTCTGGTTTGGCCAATGTACATGGCAGAGGGGCATTGCTGGCACATGATGGCATATATCACATTGGTAGATGTGCAGGTGAACAAGCCCCTGATGGCGTGGCTGATGTGATTAGGTCCTATGATGGTGTCACTTGAATAGATATGTGGACAGAGTTGGCATCGGGCTTTGTTGCAAGGATAGGTTCCTGGGTTAGTGTTTTTGTTGTATGGTGTGTGGTTGCTGGTGAGTATTTGCTTCAGGTTGGGGGGCTGTCTGTAAGCGAAGACTGTAAGTTTCACTGGATCCTGAGGAATTATCTTGGAACCTGCTAACTGGTTCCCAAATCCTGCTAACCAGCCTACCTTCATCAAGTACTTAAAGGCTTTCCTTTGTCACATTGTCAAAAGTATTTTAAGCAAACACAGCACTCAGCTGCATACCATGACAAATTTTGCCTGAAGGCAGTTAAAGTGGCTTTAAACCAATGAGGCACGCTCTAAAAATAATAATAATAAAAATAATATTATAAATTGTATATATTTCATCCCAGGCAGTTTTTCTTTGTTTTTTGTTTTTACATCTTCCAAGCCTACCAACGTTATTAATTAATGAACTCACATATTTTCATTTTCAAAATACAGAAAAACTAGGAACTGCCAATCATATGGGATCCTCCTGAATTAGGTGAACACTGACATTTGCCATGTGTCATCACAGTTGCCTACCCATGCACTTGTAATGCTCTAAGCCAGTGACCCCTTCCTCTTTGTCACACATTTCAGGTAGCACTCAGAACTCATTGTGTGCAACTGAGGTCAACTGCCAACCAACCAAGTGCTCTGTCCTGCTCACACAAAGCTTTCCCTGAAGGCAAGAGAAAAGAATAATAAAAGGAGGAAATGGCCTGCTGAGCAAAGGCTCCGAGTCTTTTATAACAGGAGGTCGTTTTTGATTATAGGAAAAGAACCTTCTGTGGCCATGGAAACCAAAATGCCACACAAAAGCCAGAGAGTACTTGGGAGGTAAACAACTACTACCGGGTAGTATAGATGAAAGGTGATGATGCTTTTAATTTATGTAATCAATGTACTTAGGTGACTTTAATTTAATCCATGTCTGACTAGCCCTCGCCTTTTGTGTACGCTATTGTCCGCATTTTTCTCCTGCAACATTTTTAAACGAATGGAAAAAACCCCAAGATAGAATAAAAACAGTGCAGTGGCCAACCCTGATCGCCATTCTGATGTACCCATGTTCTCATTTATTCATATGAATGTCTAATCCTTCTTATACAAATTTGTGTGACTTTCTTTTTTAAACACCTGTAGTGATGAAATGCTGGCGGTAGAGACAATGACATTTGGCAAGGAAATATTTTCCATCATAGAGATGGACTTTGGAATGTTCTATTGAAAACTGGTTTTGATTTGGTTGAATTATGAACCCTTGCAAAATGACATCTCACATATTTAGCAGTTTTTAAATAACAGTAGTTTTAGTGACAGCTGAACATGTAGAAGGAAGTTGCAATGTGCTGTGCATGTATGCATTGCTAATTTACCTACTCACTGAAAAACAGACTCAAGGGTAGTGCACTGATTGAACCCTTACATTGGCTTGCACAATTGAAAACCAGATGTGTCTGGTGCATAAAGTTTTCCATGACAACTGAATGTGTTCTAGGTGGGATTTTCAAAAGCACCTAAGTAATTTAGTGGGTCCAGTGGGACCAAGAAAGGGAAGAAACAAGTGTCAATGGGACTTGTGCTCCTAAGTCAGTTGGGTGGTTTTGTGCATAATATTCTCAAATGTGTAAGGTGCCCACACTTGACACAAGATTGTTCCTTGTGCAGTTGCACTTCAGGGGGTGGGAAGATGCAAAGATCTTCACTCCTTCCACCCTGCATGTCCCACATAAGGGCTGGCCGCAGCTGCAGGTACAGTTCTTTATCTGTGCTCCTGAGGGTACATATTTGTGCTCTTAGAGGATGGAAAAACAAAACAAAACACCTTTCCAGTAAGTTAAGACCTTTTCTTAAACTCAGTAATGCAAAACCAACTGGAGCAAGCCCTCCAAACTTTGCATGTGCTGATAGATAGTCCTTTATGATGAATGGGCCCTTTGCTACATTTCAGGAGGAAAAATCTAAGTTAAAAAGATAAGTGACTGAAAAATCACCCTGAGCATGCTTAAGTCAACATCTGCTGAGATGTGTTGCAGATCATAGTGTAGAGTTTCCTTGCCTGGCCTAAGAAGCCCAGGTTTTGCTGCTAGGATAACTTGATGAACACACAAAATTTGGGTATGTAGAACAACAGCATTTGGTCTAATTTTGGTTGTTGGGTTTAGTGCTTGGTTTCTGGGTGGTGTTGGTGTTCTGTGATACACAGAAGGTCAGACTAGATGACCTCGTGGTCCCTCTGGCCTTAAACGCTATGGTTCTAAGAATAAGGAAGTGAGGAAAAGGAATCAATCAATACCTGGTAGAGAGGAAAGGGAAGACAAATATTATTGGCTAGTTGTCTCAACATAAAGATTCAGAAAATGGAAAAGCCACCGAAACTGAGGCTGACAACAATGTAGTGAATGGTTATGCTTTTTATTGGCCTGAAGGAGATGTGAATTACAATGAGACAATGAGTATCAACATGCAAATCAGGAACTGAAAGAACAGGTACACAATGTTATTCTTGAGAGGTACCTGATGCATTTTCTTGGCTCTGTTGCCTCCAGGATTTTCATGCCATTTGTAAATTTCTTCACGTTTGTCACTTGTGCCCTATGTGTACTGTCCTTTGAAAATACCTTGCAGAAGCAAACACTATTTACATCTATTGTTGTGGATGCAAAAGCTCACTTTAGTGGTACAAACCCTTTGACATAACTTGGTAGAAAATAAATATACCCAACAATCTGAAGACAACTAGCTCATTCTCTGAGTCAAATTCTGGCATAAATTATACTATGTAATCCTATGCATTTGATGAAGTGGGTATTCACCCACGAAAGCTTATGCTCCAATACATTTGTTAGTCTATAAGGTGCCACAGGACTCTTTGTTGCTTTTTAGTATGTAATCCTGTTTATGTCACTGACAGGATACAATTTGGTGCAATGTGTTTAAAAACTCTGTGCTCATGCAAACCAGTAGAAGAATGATTGGCATTGTTCCCAGCTGATTCTTCCCAATGATGGGTGGACCTGCCTATGGGACGCTGCTGAGTAACAGAAGCATCAAATGGCCAATTTATGCAGCGTAGTGACCACCATTAAATTGTATGTGACTACTGATTTTTCATTTGATTTGAATACTGATCCAAAACTCTTTGGTTAAGCAATTGTGCTTTGTCATACTTCTCTCTTCTTCCCCAACTGGAAATATAATTATTGTTACATTATGCTAATCCAACACCACTTACCAAGAAGCCGAGGTAAAAAAATTGGCTCTTTTAAAAATTAATGAGCCTTGGAAGGAAATGAAGCTGAGAAAAATTCTGAAATGACGTGAATTTCTCCTATTTTGGCGAACTAACATTCATTAGACAGTAACTCTACAATGCTCAAGGAGCTCACCCATTTCAACTGAAATTTTGCCTGAGCAAGGACTGTAAGATTTGGCCAGACTCAGAATCTGTGTTCCCATCTACCTGGAAAGATATATTGGCAGGTCTGTAGAGGGGAAATGTGCTAAAACAAACAACAAACAAACAAACAACCTTTGTTAGGACAGCAGATCCCTAAATACTTGTTAGATGTAATAAAATTTGGTCTTGGAATAAACCCTACATGAAAAATGTAGGCGTAGACACTGCTAAATTTGGGGGCCACCCAGCAGGACTTCTGCTTTTGCTGCAATTCCAGGAATTATGACATATCCACAGTGCTATCTGTAGTCCATTGGCCCTTAAATAATACTTTGATTCTCTCAGGTGTGGACAAGTGCAATGTAGCAGCTTACAAGTTTCACCTACTAGAAGGTGCTAGCACCTGGAAGAAGGAAATGTAAAGGGGCTTTATATCGAACTGTATAAAAGCAGATTCCTTCTGGTTTTCCCTTTTGATATGTAATTATTTTTATTTGAGGGGAATAAAACACACTATTTTCTCTCCTCCCACCTAAAATATAGGGGTATAGGAAGCTAGAAAGACAGAGAGAGTATGCTGTGTATACTTATATGTTTCTTTCCCATGCTTGAGCACATCCTCTCACTTTGACTAAGGACCTGTGAGCTTCTACCTTTCTTTCTCATTTGCAGAGAAAAGCTGCCTCACAAGAACTCGGCCCCTGGGCAGGAGACTAAGTAAGATAAGAATCCTTATACTTATAGTAACCTTCAGCTCTCTCCTTTTGGGTCCTTTGGACTTAAGTTTTTCCTATTCAGTCTTTATCCAGGGCCTGTACAAGTACAACAATGTTGGTTACTGAAATAATAATACCAGTACAGCCCTTTGCGCTGTCACAGCTATACCAATATAAAGGTGACTCATATTGGTACAGTTTATTCCCATTCTCTTATGGGAATAAACCAGGCCAGTACAAACACAGATTATACAGATTTAACTGTGCCTACCAGTTCGGGATTGTACTGCTTTAAGTGTATCATTAGTGTATATCCATTGGATATAGTTCAAGTGGTACAACGTTTGTGTATAGACAAGCCCTAAGGCTCTCAGGTTTCTGCAAAATGCAGCTTTGTATTGTAAGTGAAAGGAAGAAAAGTATCTTTTTTGTCAATTTTTAGGAATTATGTTACCTATTTGTATGATTGATAAGTCTAATCTATTCTTAACATGTTTTAGCTATATTCTCACAGCTGGGGATATTAAAAAATAATTGTGTTTTACAGACATCTTTGCTTTTTGATGTTGCATCTGGTTCATCATCAGTCACAGGGAAGATAAAGTGCTATTTACAAAGGTGGGGTCAAACGACTCTGGAAAGGAGATCTGAGAAGTGCCCTCCCCTGCTGGCTTCCTAAAAGGCAAGCTGAACACAAGGTGAATAGCCAAAGGAAGAAATAGACAGAGTCTATATCTCCCTCAAATCCAGAGAATTATCATCTTCAAAATAAAAAAGAATCTGTTTTTAAATGAAGATATATGTAATCTCTGGCAGGCTGCAGCCCATAACATTGTGCATCTAAATCAACCTTGTTTTCTATCACATATAGTCTGTGGTCATAAAATCAGAATAATGTTCAGGTGCTGGTCACCAGAGGGAGCTCATAGAGTTCAATGGCTATATTGCCAAACTGATAAACAAAATTTAATATTTTGTACAAGGACACACAGTGCTTACAAAGTACGTCCTTAGTCCATAAGCAGCTCTACAGATGTGCATGATTTCTTGAAAATAGCATTTAACTTGCCCTTTTTTCCCCATATTCAACAAGGAGAGAAAGAAGACAACTACTTTTTTGCCTCAGAGGCCACATAGTTTTCCATAAAAGTGAGCCTGCTGCATTAATTTTTGTATGTAGTGTTAGAATGAATAGGTACATTAAAATAATACAAAATATTCCTTAATATGCATTACCTTAGATTTATGATAAAGCTTCAGTAGTCTACACAACAAAAAGCAGTATATTTTTAATTGGTTATTAATGCATGCACAAATATGTTACCTCATCTTCTCTCTCTTTCTCAGTCCAGCTGTCTTTAGTGATGTCTATAGCCACATAGAATCTCAAACACTACACTAAAATGGAGTTAATGTTGCGAGTTAATATTAGTAACTTAAGGTAAAATCATTACAGCTGATGGTATAACTATCAAAAAGTAGACCTGGGCGGGACCAGCAGTACCCAAAAGTTAAGGTGTTAAATTTAGGAAAATTTAGAGTTAAGGTTAAACATAAAAGAAATCCAAACATTTAATGTATGGAAATGCAACAGGACACCCAACAACTTGAACTCTGCCCTATAGTTACACCATACAGAAACCATATGATTATGATGAAGGTACTTTAGTGATTTCAATCCCAGATTAGTTTAAAATTATTTTTTAAGAACAGATTAGACTTCTTCCCTCCCCCCAGATGTCACTACAGGGCTGAGCTACTGTGAGCAGAGCAAAGCATCCAGAGCAGAGTGGCCAGTGAAGATGGTCTACAAATACTTTGCTTCACCAGAACTATGTGATCCCCCTAGAGCGTGCACCCATATCCCCCTCCTTCCTGTCCCCTAGGTTCCCAGGCCTCTTGCACTTCCCTATCTTCCCCTGCACTACCCCAAATATTCTCTCCCTCCTGCACTTGCTGCATTCCCTGTCACACACATGTCCTGGTTTTCCCTTTCGTCCTGCACATCCTACATTTCTCTGTGCTCATGCACACACACACACACACACACACACACTCACAGAGTTTGCCACTCTCTCTTGTCATCTCTGGTGAGTAGATCTGGTGCAATGGATAACTTTTGAAATTTAAGTATTTAGGATTAAGGGCCATTTTTTGTCATTATTTTTCATAACTGACAGTTTCTGTTAACAGAGTCTGGTGAATCTTCTCCTTAAGACAAAATTATAAAATTTGCAGATGACAGAAACAGTAGTGGAGGGGCAAATAATGGTAGGGAGAGGTCAATTGCAAGGTCATACATCTAGCAACCAGGAATGTAGATCACACTAATAGAATACGGGACTGTACTTTGGAAACAGTGATTCAGAAAAGGATTTAGGGATCAGAGTGGATAAAATGAACATGATCTCCCAGAATGATGCAATGTCTAAGAGAGCAAATGCAATCCTTGGATGCATAAGCAGGGGAATATTGTGCAGAAGTATGGATGTTTTATTTTATATTGAGACCGTCACTGGAACGATGTGTCCAGTGTTAGTGTCTATACTTTAAAAAAGATGTTGACTAATTGGAAATGGTTCAGAAAAGAGCTACAAGAATGATTTGACATCTGGAATATCTGCATTACAGTGAGAGACTAAAGAAGATCCGTCTATTTAATTTAATCCAAGAATAGGCTCAGAGGTGACTTAATTACAATCTATGTGTATCTACATGGGGAGACAATTTCTGATCCTTGAGAACCCTTTAATCTAGTTGAAGCTAGAAAATTTTAGGATAGAAATAAGGCAAAAATTTTTTACCAGTGAGGGTAGTTCACCATTGGTACAATTTACTTAGGGAGGTTATGGATTCTTTGTCATTTAAAGTCTTTAAATAAAGATTGGATGTCTTTCTAAATGATATGCTCTCTACCAGAAACTATGGATTTAATGCAGTAATCACTTGATTAAATTCTATGGCGTGTGTTATTCAGGCGATCAGAGTAGATAATCATAACGGTCCCTCTCACCTTAAAATCTATACATCTATGCAGACTTGCCCTTTTCAAAATCGTCACCATCTTCCATTGTTTTCAGTGAAAGTGAAGCCAAGTGAAGCCAAACATTTTCATTTTTTTAATAAAAAGTTGAAATTTTCTTCAGGGAAATTAAATTCTGACCAGCTCTAGAGAGTATGTATGTGTTTATTCACATGTGTACATACACATTCACATACACACCTCACTATAATTTCAATGATGTTGGCAACAGTACCTATGAAAATCTATATTATTTAGACTTTGGACAGATATACAGTGGAAAATAGATAGTTCTCTAAGTAATCATCAGTCTGATTCAGCAAAAGCAATGCTTTAAAGGCACCTATATATTCCCCTGATCCAGGGGCTTGCCCAAACCCTGTTGTAAATTAGGGCAGCTCACCTTAACTTAGGCTCCGCTGCCCACAACCTCACGGAGATGTTTTGGCAACCAGGGGTCTCTGGAAAGTAGGGACTCCCCAGTCATGCCTGCTTTCTCCCAGTATTAAGAACTGCCAGGGAGTGGCACAGAGCTGTTGTGTGAATTCTATACCACTGGGAGCTGCTATAATAACTTTACACCACCTGGGAATGCCCCTTACATGAGGGGACTCCTCAGAAGGCCAGATCTGTCAACTTTACTGCCATAGCGGGGTGGAGAACCAAAAAGGCAACACCTCATTTCTCTCCAAGGATTATTTTTTTAAACTAAACTATCTATAGTTGAAGCAGAGAACTTCAGGTTAGAAAACTGAACAATGAACTTAATAAAGGACAGTTGGAATGCATGAGAGGAGGGTCTCTATTCAGAACTGATTGAAAACAGTGCACTCTGCTAAGAAGGAAAATAGTTATCCTGAATCTGTGACTTAGAATATTATTATATTGGACTCTCATTAAATAGTGTAATGTTTGTTGATTTAAAATGAAGAAAATCTAATTAGCTAATTATTTAATTAATTAACCCCCCCCACCCCTTTTGTGGCATCTGTGTTGCTACATTTATTGAAAATAATCCAAAACATTAGATAAAATATAAGACATTTTATAATCAAGAACTTTATAAACAAACACACACATGTACACACACACGTACACACAGACACACCCCACCATATCCTATTGCTAAGAATAATCTAACGGTCATTTAACCGCTTCACTGAACAGACAGGCCTTACATTGCGCTCTGAAATTCGCCAAACTCGGGCTCTGGAGGCTTGCCAAAGGAAGCAGGTTTCAGAGGCACGGGCCCTCCACTGAGAATGCCCTACCACCAGTCCTGCAGAGCTGGAGCACTGCACATTCATTTTATGTGTAGTGCTCCTGTGTCTTACAACTGCTTATGTTTGATATTTTCTTTATGACTTCAGCTTATTTGCAGCTTTGGCTGCTAGATGTATTTTCACACAGTACTCAATACAAAGTCTAAAGTGAAGCTCAGAAATACAGTCCATCAAATTGAACTGAACTAAACTGATCTCAAGAAATAATTTAGGGAATTAAGCAGAATCTATTTCTACATATTTTTAACAATTTCAGGCACTGTTACACTGAAAATCTAATGCTGGAAGAATACACTAAAACTTAGTTGTGAAGATATTAGGGTCACTATGCATATAGCTGACACAAACCCACAAAAAACACAGAAATGAAGCCACTTTACAGTAGATTCTCCTCCACTCACAGGTACATCTCTTACCATTACCACAACTTCAGTACACCACACACCATACACTATAATCTTAACTCCTCTCATCTCGACACACCCCTTTACCAAACTACCCATTCCCAATAGTCTCAGTTAGATATGTTTGATGTTGTAGTATATAGTGAAGGGAGAGGGCAGCTTGATAAAAAAAGATAATGTAAGACTGGCATCCTTAAGAGGTAGTTGTGAATGGGGGATGTGTGGTATATGGTAGATGTGGTAATGATAAGATGTGTACCTGTGGGTGAAAGATTGAGTATCTATTGTTAAGGTGGTTTAACTGCTCATCTTCTCCTGAGGTCTCTTCCAATCGTAATCTTCTATGATTCTATGATCTTCTTGCTTTTGTGGGTTCCTCTCAGATATGTTATATGTATAGCAACTCTAAATATCACATAAAAGTTTTCGTGTATTAATTTCCAAGGTTTTTAAATGCTTAAAATGGGGTGCACATGTTGGAAGAAGGATAGATCTGTGGAGGGTAGAAGCACAGCTCCTGAGGGAAAAGATTTTATCCATCCACAGTGGCATAGGAACTCTTCTCAGTTATACGCAGGTGCAGCTAAATTCTTATGTGTCAGAAGCTGAACATAAAACTTTTTGTTAGTGGCACAGAAGCTTTCAGAAATTATTAACAATGGCTAAAAATTACCTTAAACTTTTTTTTAAGTTACATATTGCACCAAATCCACTCATGATAAACCTCTTTACCAAATTTTATAAGGAGAAACCAAACTATATAGCAATTGAAAGGGCATAACAACTAGCACTTTTAGAAAAAAACAAAACAAAAAAAAACAGAGTTCATGTTCCAGTAAAGTCTATTTTAGAACACAGTCCTAACTATGAGGTTATTATTAGGTACCTCCATAACAATAGGCTTTTAGCACTTGAAAGGAAAAAGTATACTTTGTATATTTCCTATCAATAACAATTTAAGTTCTTTCCCTGCTCAAGATGCTTTTATTAGAAAAGCAGGGGTGTTGTTAGATGTTAGAGGGGATGCTAGAGGTAGTTAAATAGAGTAGTGTGAAGAATCTTATTTATTATTTATTCTGCTCATATCATTCTAATACTTGAGTACATAATACAGACACTTGGGTGCATAATGCAGAAAAACACTCATGACAACAATTGGTGTAAATCAGTTTCACCCCAATAGCTACCACTCCCACCCCAATAGCTATCACTCCCACCAACTGATGAGTGAAACAGCTGCTGCCTACAGGGCCAAATTAAGAAAAGACCAGAATAAGCAAATGTCTTTTCTGCACCACCATAATAATTGTCCAAACTGAGCTCTGGAGGGCTTTAAGTGAGAAAGATTTCTGGAACCAAGGCCCTAATTCACCACAGCACTTAAGCATGTGCTTAACTTTAAGCACATGAGTAGTTCCATTTGATTTCAGTAGAATTTAAGCATGTGATGAAAGTCAAGCATGTACTCAAATGTTTTGCTGAGTTGCGGCCTGACAGTTGTCCATCAAGAACACCCTGCCACCTACCTCTAGGTGCTCAATTCCGGAGACAGATAGCAAGAACATTCCGGTAGAACATAGCTGTAGTGGTCATTTACTTGAAAGATGGGATATAAAGTACCTGTCAGTAAAACAACATATGTGTCAGAAAAAAATTTGATCTAACTATAAATGGGATAAACACCAAGAATCTGTCAGGAAATAATTGACAGAACAAGTTTACAGGCTAGAAGGGAATTTTTGTTGCTGTGCTTCTTTAGGACTATCATGCTGATTACAAAAATGTATGAAGTGAATGTCCATGAAAAACAGTTTCCCTCTTCATAGTGTAATATAATATTTATTATATAGGACCAAATTTTCAGCAGCTTCTATTTATATACACAAACAGACATTGTGATGGTAAAATAGTTACTATTTCATTGCAAATACAGAGGTACCATAATAAAGGTTTTACGGGATTAAACAAGAGTCATTCAAACAAGAAGAAAGGTTTTAAGAGAGACCATTGTACTAATAAAGAGACCATTTTGCAAATATAACTGTCGATTTTCCATGAACAAATACCATTTTTTTATGTCCAAGTGGGAATTTGTGCACATGCAGTGGGTGCATTCTCCAATCTGTGGGAGCAAGTTAGGTGGCTAATTGTAAAAATGTGGCCCCAAATTAACAATGAATTTCAGTTCTAGGAGTCAAATGCTACAGTAATAGAATGTAGCAATGTAACACTATAATGACCTCAGTCATGCAAAGTATTTTCATCTGTATAGCAGGAGTAGGAGTGAAGCTTAAAACAATTATAATCATGGCTTTAGAGACTTACCGTACTTAACCCAAAAAGCTGTTAAGTAATTAAATAAATGAAGAACTGGTTTTGTTTTTGTGGCTGAAATTGTGAGGTTGTGAATTGTCATACATAATTCTGTAATCACAGACTTTGCCTAGACTGTCCCCAGAATCCATATCAATAATAGCTTTTCTCCAGCATCTGCAGAGCAAAAACCTCCTCAGCATGGATTCATCGTGTTGAAGGGTTTTGCTGGAAACTCACCACATTTGGTCAGTGTGGGTTGGCGAGTGCCTGATTTTGTCAGCTAAGTCTGCCCACTAACCTTACCACCAAAAGCTGAACCTGCCAGAGACCACTTTCCCTGATGGCACTACTGAGAGATTCTTTGTCAGATTTGGAATGGGCAAATGAATTTGCATAAACTAAGAACTGACTTAAAACTTTATTCAAAATGCAAAGTGTGTCCAAACCAAATCAGATTTGAGGTTCAGAAAAGCTGAGATACCCTAGTCCTAATTACATTTCATTTTGCACCCATCTTTATATTTCCTGGTTCCAGCCTGGCCTATAAACAGAAATGTAAAATGCCAAGGGAAAACTTTTCCTTGTGGTATTTCTTACTGGAAACTGGAAGTACCATAAAGCTCATAAGGAAGTCTCTCTTCACATTTGTTTCCAGCCCAACTTTACAGATTCAAGAGGCTCAGATCAAACCAATTTGCATTTTACTTTTAACTAGAAATCTGCTTAGTGGGGGGATCAGCTCTTTTTCAGTTGACGCAAGGACCAGGAACTGCTAGGCTGAAATTGACAAGTAAGAGGCCAGCAGTGTGACCAGTGAACTAAAGAAATCTAAGTGCTAGCTGTATGAAAAACAAGAAAGTCAATGAAAGTCTGATTATTTGAGAAAATATGAGACAAAATAGATGAACAATTAGGAGGACCATGCAAATCAAATCACCACTTTCCATCAACAGTCCACACATTTTACTTTGGAAAAGTTTCTACAGGAGCAAATCTGTCTGTTAGGTCCATGTCTAGTCCAACATATCACAGTGCCTGCAAGACAAGTCAAATTTTCAAAAGCTTGTACTGAGTACAATTTCTTGTGTATTTTGTATTCACATTTTGGGAGGCAGTGGAAGCAGAAGATGTGTAAATTGGGGATTAGATCTGATCTGAACATTTTTGATTAAATATTTAGTTGTCAAATACATTGTGTCATCAAAGCTGAAATTTTTAATGATGTATTGATTTCAACAAAGTTTTTGATGAAAGATTCCTGAGGTCCAAGGTGGATTCTCTGGTTATTTCCAGAGAGAAACCCCATATCAAAAACCTGAACTTTTTGATCTAAAAATTGGATGTTTCCACTAATTATGTTCCACAACAATATTTTAAGTTTTGTTTTTATTCCAAAGAAGAACAAAAACAAATGTAAAAACCTAAAAAGTTATCATGCACTTTACTGAGGATATGCAAAGAGTGTGGCTGGATGTCACTTGCATGGCCCGAGCTGGTAGATGCCCTCTGAGCAAACCTACCAGACTGGGCTTCTCAGGTGAGTTCACACAAAATAGCTGGGGTTGGGAAAGGAGGATGAGGACCTCCCTCATAACATTTATCCCAGTGGTTAGGAAACCCCAGTTCAAGTTCTCCCTCCACCTGAGGGATCTACCACCTAGTAGGTGAGTGCTCTAACCATTGTGCTCTGGGTTAAGTCCAAAGCAGACTATGAAGAGTTACAAAGGTATTTCACAAAACTGAGTGACTGGGCAACAAAATGGAAGGTGAAATTCAATGTTGATAAATGCAAAATAATGCACATTGAAAAATGTAATCCCAACTATGACAGGGTCTATATTAGCTGTTACCACTGAAGAAAGAGATCTTGGAGTCATTGTGGATAATTCTCTGAAAACATCTGCTCAATGTGCAGTGGCAGTCTAAAAAGCTAACAGAATATTAGGAGCCATTAGGAAAGGGATAAATAATAAGACAGAAAATATCACAATGCCACTATATCAATGCATGGTATGCCTACACCTTGTATGTGGCATGCAGATCTGTTCACCCCATCTCCAGAAAGATGAATTAGAATTGGAGAAGGTACAGAGAAGGACGACAAAAATGATTAGGGTTATAGAACAACTTCCCTATGAGGAGATATTAAAAAGACTGGGACTTTTCAGCTTGGAAAAGAGATGGCTAAGAGGTCTATAAAATCTTGACTGGTGTGGAGAAAGTGAATAAGGAAATGTTATTTATTCCTTCACATAATACAAGAACCAGGGATCACTCAATAAAATTAATAGGCCGCAGGTTTAAAACAAACAAAAGGAAGTACTTCGCACACCGCACAGTCCACCTGTGGAAATTGTTGCCAGGGGATGTTGTGAAGGCCAAAACTATAACAGGATTCAAAGAAGGCCTAGATAAGTTCATGGAGGACAAGTCCATGAATGGCAATTAGCCAGGATATTAAGGGATGCAACCCCATGCTCTGGGTGTCCCTAGCCTCTGTAGCCAGAACCTTAGGAGTGGATGACAAGGGATGGATCGCTTGATGAATGCATGTTCTATTCATTCCCTCTGAAGCACTTGGCATTGGCCACTCTGGGCTAAATAGACCATTGGTCTGACCCAGTATGGATGTTCTTATATTTATGTTCTTATGAATATACAGACGGGGATGGATATACTCCTCAATCTGTACTGTTAAAGCTTTTGCACTCCAGATAAATAATTAGAGTCATTTGGGCCAGTGAGAGAACATACAAGTCTGGTGGTTAGAGCTGAAACCCTGGTCCCAGTCCCCCTGCTTCTTGCTAAAATTGCATGGGCACCTAACTCCAGAAAAATGGTTCATGCTGAGAATTACTAGCAGAGATACGGGCCTATCTGCATGAGAGAGGAGAGGGGCTCAGCAGGTACCCTTATTGGCTAGCTTAGGCAGCTTCCTTCCAGGGCTGGCTACAGGCACCAGCTTATCAAGCAGGTGCTTGGGGCGGCCACTCCAGAGTGGAGTGGCACTTTCAGCTATTCAGCGGCAATTCCACGGAGGGTCCCTCACTCCTGCTCGGAGCAAAGGACCTCCTGCTGAATTGCCGCAGATCGTGATCACGGCTTTTATTTTTTGGCTGCTTGGGCGGCAAAACCCCTGGAGCCGGCCCTGAGTAAGTTACAGCCGTCATTACTATTTCTATCATCACTGAAATGTCAAAGACATTGGGGCGGGGAAGCAGACTACTGGAGAATCCTGTAGTTATGCAGACAATAAAGGAAAAGGGGAGATATGCTGGTTTAAAACGGGCGATGCACAGCCCTGTGGGCTTGCCCAACACTCCACTTGCTATACTCAGCTAATTAGCACTTAGTTTGTCAAGAAATATCTGGGGACTTATCTATATGTAAAGGGAAAGGACAGAACTGAGCAGCCTGTAGGGTAGTTAAGCTAGGAGTTATCTGCAGAGGACAGAGATGGCCAAGAGGGATGGGACTTGAAAACAGACAAAGGAAGGAAGAAAGAAGACGGTGGGGAGACAAAGCTCAATATAGGTTCTGGAAAATGAACTAAGCTTTTTGGAAAGCAGATTAGCGAATTACAAGCTCATGGGCCCATGCTGTCATTGTTAAAGGGACACTCAGGTTGAAAATCATATTAAAAACCCCATGCTTAACACCTCCCCCCCCCCCAAATATATTTCTGTACTTATGGTACCAACAGCGAGCTTGGATGATTAAAAAAAGAATCTTAACAAAATCTATATTAACTTTTCATTATTTATTCTGTTTATGCCCTCTTCCCCCCCCAGTTTGAACAACAAGAAGTTTAGTTTCACCCAGGCCTGGTTTACCCTTAAAATGTAGACCGACCTAGCTATGTCACTCAGCGATGTGAAAAATCCACTCCTCTGAGCAACGTAGCTCTGTTGACCTAGACCCCACTGTAGATGCAGCTAGGCTGATGGAAGCAGGGCCAGCTCTAGGCAATAGCTTAGCAAGCAGGTGCTTGGGGCGGCCACTCTGGAGCCGGGCGGCACATTCAGGTATTCGGGGGCAATTCGGCAGAGAGGATCCCTCTCTCCCACTCGGAGCGAAGGACCTCCCGCTGAATTGCCACAGATTGCGATCACGGCTTTTTTTTTTTTTTTTTTTTTTTGGCTGCTTAGGGCGGCAAAACCCCTGGAGCCGCCCCTGCTTCGTTCATAGCAGGCTGATTTTTGTGAATCACACTCTAAGGTGACTCTCTCTTCCCATCCATTGTATTGGAAGCCTGTTGATATTCCTACACAGCTTTCTGGAGCCAGGAGCAAGCCTCCCAGCCCAGGTCAACAACTTGGGCTCGCAGGGGTCACACTAGTACTCTAAAAATAGCTTTGTAGACAGTGATTTGGAGTTGTGGCTTGGACTGGAGGTTGAGCTCTGAGGCCTGGGGAAGGGGTGAGCTTCAGAGTCCAAGCTCCAGCCTGACTCACAACTAGTATGAGCCCTGCTAGCTTGAGTCTGTCAACCCAGGCTGGGAGGCTTGCTTCCATGGGCTTCAGAACACTGTGTAGATATACCCTACACGCCAAACTCAAGCTTTGTGAATCACAGTGATTTTTCTAGGCACCTAAAATTTAGGCACTCTGACACTCAGTGTCATCACACCCACTCCTTTGGTGCATCCAAGTCACAACTTATAAAAGTGTAACTCTAAAGATATATTATGCATTACTAATCCTAAGCTAGCTCCTAAGTGTCTAGGGTAGATAATGTCTATAAAATAAATATTTCTGAAGCTGCTGTGGTTTTTCCTACTTGGTAGGAAAATCCATGATCCTGTTGTCTTCTTGTTCTTCCCCATCACTCCCTGTTTTTTTGTTATGTTTTTATCTCTATGTTCTTCACTTAAATTGTCATTTCTTTGGGGCAGTCCTTTCTGTTTCTTTAAGGGTCATGTAGCGTACACAATATATCTGTTGCATATGGTGCTGTGCAAGTACTATGTAAAAGTAACCACTGCTGGCATATAAAGGACAATTTTGCTAGCAAAATAAATAAATAAATCACAAGAGAGAAACTGGTAATGACACTCCAGTAGTTTGATCAGTCAACCAAAGCACAAATCTTCAACAACTGAAATGGACTGGTTATCAAGGACTACCATCTCACTCAGCACACTGTGATTTCTCTTTATTGTTGGAAAATTGATTTTCCACAGCCTCCTCTGAGCTTCACAGTCATCCATAATTAGCTGTGATGTACTTGTTGGGGGCTGGATTTCAACTGGAAATACATGATGCTCTCTGTTAACCCTTTGTTGAGTATCCGAGTAAATACAGGGTGCCTGATTTCCACTTGCTTTTTCACAGAGATGTGGTGGAGACTCATTGTCTAGAGAGAGACTGCGGCTTTACATAACTTCCAAGCAGCTTTTGCTAGTTTAGTGACACACACTGAGAAAAACTCTCCAGCTATGGTTTGCTCCATATTGCTGTGGGGTAAACTTGCCATATTGGTTGTTTGGGATGCTGAATGTCCAAATATGTGACTTGAAACTGGACACAACATGTCAGCTGGCCACCACATGGTTATCCAGTATCTTTATTCTTATTAGCATGTGGGAGAGATTCTAGTCACCTTCTTTAATGATGGATATGCGTACAAATGGAATATGAATCAAGGGTCTCATCATCTCCCTACACTGTACTAATCTATAAGCAATTTGGCTGAATAATGGGATAAATTGGAAAAACAGCTCATAGCCTGAATATTCTGTGAATATTCTAGCCATTCACCCAAATAAAGCTTGAGCCTGAGGGGGTCTGTAGTGAGGAAAAAAGATAAGAACAACAAATCCCATTTTTTGGCACAGTCAGTGGAGTATATACAGTGTGTTTCCTTTTCTTGTATAAATTTTATAATATTCATACATGCATGGGCCTCCTGGTGTATGCTTTTAATTAAATGGCTATTACAATAAAATTCTTTTCCTCTGGAAAGATGTCTGTCTCTGTGAGATTTAATGACAATTTATTATTTCCATCATAACTAAACAGGTACTTTTGATATTTCCATGGGTTTCATGTATGATACTGAATTACCTTCTTGGAAGTTATACATATGCATAAACCCTGCATAAATACCAATATGGAATAATGTCACAGGTTTCCTCTCTATTCTTGATTTTATGTGTATAATATTATCATCAATATGAATATAATTCTGAGTGCCTTTTGAGAAGGAAGGTCTGAGAGTTGGGCCAAATTCTGGGGTGAATTATTCATTGACAGTGACATCTGCAAATCGTATACTCTAATGTGAAACATACAGCAAGTAAATAAATTATTCCTTTTAGATATATTAAATTCCTTATATGGAATAGATACTACAGGCTCTGATTTAAAAAAAAAAGTAGATGAGAAATGGGAACAGACTGTTTGCAATTTTCTGAGATCATGAGAAACTGCTGAGCCAATTGGTTATTTCTACCCACTTGCTTATTTCTCAATTAATGCTCCTGTAACATAAAGAGTAAACAAGGGTTGCTCTGCTTGTTGCTTAATTATCCATAACAAAACTCTGTGAAATGTGGTACCTCAGCAATTGAAGGTACCACAGTTGTATGCAAGTGCCTGCCAATAACAATATGAAAAACTTCACAGGCCTGCCAAGACTGCTTCTCAGTGTAGCTGAGGCTTCTCCAAGTTATATGAACCATTTCCTGCATATGGGTTCCACTTTTTCCTTCAACACAGCTCGAAAAAGAGATTTATCATACCCGGCTATCTTCTCTTCAGTCTGCAGTTTTGGGGTTGCTTCTGGGAAAGCTCGAATAATTCAATCTGTGTGCTGTCGGTTAAGGACGTTTCGGAACTATTTTTTTTTCTTTTATCACAACTCTATGTTGCAGCCAAGTGCTGCAGTTCGACAACATATTATAATCTATATAACACTGATTTCCCACAAGCTGCATGAGATGACAGGAAACTTTCACATAGTGTCTTATATACTTAGGGATAGACTGTGGCTTGGTCTGCCAGTACATGTACATATAAGGGAGTCAGGCACATTAAGAACTCACCTTAAGCACCAGTGCAAGCTAGTTAGATCATGGGTCCAGCTGCACAGGAATAAGTGAAGCTACTCGCCTGTTGACTCCCTCCTCAGAGTCGGTGGGCATGGATGGGAATGCGTAGAGCCATGGCTCCGCTCTGCTGCTCACTGACCAGAGTAGCCAAACCACCGCAGAGCCGGGAGTAATTTGATCCCAATATAGGCCAGCAGTAAATTACTAGCACTTGGGAGCAAGGGGGAAACAGAGAGGAAAGTGTGCCTCAGAGAATTATCCCTGCGTGACTGTGCTTCCTAAGGCTATTCCTGAGTTGGGGCCACCTATGCACCACCCCTTGCTCAGGGGAATGTCTAAAGCTAAAATCTAGCTCTTACAGAACACCTATTATGGGCAAGCTTTTCAAAACTGCATGCAAAATCGGCCAATTTGCATACATAAACATGCATATGATTTTTCCGAGTGTATTTGTGCATGTACAGCTCTGAAAATGTTGCTCTGTATGTTATGTATATATGGTTTATTTGTGAAGATAAGTACCTAAAGATCATTCCTCTGTAAATATACAGTTAGAGATGTGTATTTATATACAAATACTTTAAATCCTCCTTGGCTGTAAATATTTCCTCCCACAGTTATGTTTTTCAGAAAATCTTTTTTATTCTAAACAGACATTCACCATGCAACAAAAGCAACAGTAACTTTAATTCCAACTTGGCATAGAAATGTTCAATGTTTTCTTAGATTAAACTCCTTTCTCCAGCTGTGTCTATTTTAAGAGCCTGATCAACTCCACAGTTGGCTCTCATGCTTCCTTAGGGTAATGAAACTTGTGGAGAATAAATAGTTTATGCAGCAGTGAAAAAAGAGCAGAGACCATAGTCTTTCCCAGAGTCCAAGAGCCTCCCAAAATTCAAGATTAAATTAGCTCACAGTATTTCTCATTAGCTCCTAAGTGTCTAGAGTGGATAATGTCTATAAAATAAATATTTCCAAAGCTATTGTGGTTTTTCCTAGTTACGAGGCCCCTGGGTGAAAATTTGATCATGGTTCCAATTCAGCAAGGTACTTAAACACATGCCTAATTTTAAGACTGGGTGTAGTCCGGTTGTAATCAATGGGACTATGCACCATTTTAAAGTGAGGCACATACTTCAATACCTTGTTGAATCCGGGCCTATGTACAAATCACAATGATTGAAACTGAGATTCAGTCCATGTTACATGCAATAACTAATAATGCTTACCAAGAAGAACCACGGTCCATCTTGTAGCGAGTCAAAAAAGAATGATTACAATCACATTGAAGCTTTCTAATCAAACAATGCTCCTTTGTAATTCTGTTTTCAATATGTTATGTGTGTAGCTTCCAAATACTTTATTCTTTATTATTTGTTCATTGATAGCATTTGTTGAGTGCCATTAGTGCATGTGGAGCGGTACAGTACATACAGGGAGACACAGCCAAACGAAAAAAGGTGTCTAAATGCAGTTCAGCCTTAATTGACAGAATATATGGGCAGTAGGATATGAGATGAGAGGTACTTGTTTTAAAACTATTTATTTTGGGAGACTGTGAAAAGCAGGTTTCTCAAGCCTTCTCTACTAATGATATAGCAGAGTAGCAGGTGATAATGAGTGATATTTCTACAGGTGGTAAAATAGAGCACATGATAATTCAAAAGGGAGCTTGGAAAACAATACTTTAGTGAGCTTCAGTTTCATCCTTCATAATAGGCTAGCCTGCTAAACAGTTTGAGGTCAGGATTAGGTTCAATCATACAGTCATTAGGTTCAGCTGTGGAAGTAGATTGTGGGCCTTTTCATCACAGATCTACACTATGACATTTGCACCTGTGCAAAGCAATTGCAAATTGGTTGTAAAAAGCTACCATTCTGCTTTGGTGGAATTTTACACCTACTTCACAAATCTTTTGCACAAATGTAAGTGACTACACATGGTGCAAGGCTGTAACAAAATCAGGCTGCCCATCTGCGTGGTGTGTTCTATTTTAGAGGTCAAGAGAATTAATTTTGTCAGTCTTAGCCAATCTTTGCTTACTTTATCCATCTCTCTAGCTCATTATCCAAAATATGTGGGTGGCACCAAGCCCTATAAAATGATAGATGAGACAGACAACATTGTTTTTGTCTTGGGCTTTTTGTTTGTTTGTTAGTTTTGGTCAGTCATAATAAATGGGGGTGTGTGTGAGAGGGTACAATTTGGTTTGGAAGATTAGTCAGTAGAAAAGAGAAAATGGAAGAAAAAAATCTGTTTCTGATTAAGCTAAGTAGATATCTTTCTGTAATCTAAATGAGAATAGAAGGAGAACATTCATTTAGATTAGGGACATTTTAGCATTGCAGCTGGTTGTCATTTTCCAAATTTTGAGTTTTTGACAACATTTTGAAATGAAAATTTGGTTTTGACCAACATCTCCCTCCTTCTCTCTTCATCTCTCTCCAAAATGAACATTTTTACAGAAGTTTTTATCAAAAATGTTTGCATTTTGCAACAAGCTATAAAGTTCAGCAACACCTTTTATAATCTAAATTTTTGACATTTCAAAATATTGACATTTTTCCATTTATTAACATGTTGCCTTTTTCTTGCAGTCAACCTCACTTCTTCATCACTGCAACATTTTACCTATTGGGAAAGAAGGTTAGCAGCTTTCTCCCCTGTGTGGTTCCAAGCACTGCTGCATATGGTGCCATTTGGTTAGCACAGTCCTTCCTGAAGACTAATATTACCACTCTCTGAGATTTGATGCACTCCACTATATTTGTACATCAAGCAAGTCCACAAGTCATTCATGAATTTTATTATGCAAGTTAACACTGTACATTTTAGTGCTGATGTAATGGCCTTGCTACTGACTCAGTTGGAACCTACACAGCCTGTGCTTATCCTCAAGGAAAGCTATAAACTACTGTCTGTTTATAGACGGACACCTTAAAAAGAAATTTGCCTAGAGAAAGCCAGGAATCTTACCCCTCACCATAAGATTGTTCTTTCATACGAGACATCACCTCATCTGTGTGCAGATAAACCTTAGAAAAGCTGTTCTTGAGAGATCACCTATCTCTGCCTCCCGACACCTACCATACTGCCTCACCTTGCCCTTAGCGCGTGACCTCCACTCACCATTGTTGTCCACAGGATCGTCACTCTCTTCCATCCATGCTGGGGGACGGATGGTAAAGGCCTTGACAAAGCAACACATATACTTTCAGATATGATGTCAGCCCGTACTGTCAGCACCTCCAAAGAGGGAGTGTTTGGTGCTTCCATGAATGAGCTGGCAGGAGGTGGAGACCCATAAGTCTGCTTCCAGATGACAGAGAGGGTGAGTCATAGCCTTGAGGTTCAGTGAGGAGGTCTCAGGCCCAAAATTCTCAAGCTGAAATTGGTCTTTTGTATTATATGGATTCAAGACAGATCATGACCTGGCATTCCTGATTCAAATATCGCTGAAGTACAGAAGTATTCAAATCTAGAGTTACGACTCATCTCTACTGGAAACTAACTAGCATTTTAACCTAAAGCTTGAATGTAGCAACCATGAAAATACATCACTTAAGTACCGGTATTATGTTAACATGATTCTATTCTATTTTCAGTCTAATCTCCATCTATTTTACTTTATATAATAAAATAATAATTAGTTACAGCTCTTCATATGTTGAGTCTTTCATCCAAAGATCCTAAAGCAGTTGACAGACTTTGCAAAATATGTGAATATCCTACCATCCTTATTCAGGCATATCTCCACAAGATGCAATGGGAATTTACCTTAGTAAGGACTGAATAACTACTTTCTATGCAGCCCTGTAGATTCAGGAATCAGAGAACCCAACACTGAATTCAGCCATCTTTTGAATAGATGGCAGACACCTTTAAGCAGCTAACAGACATGCCATGCAACAAATGTGTCAAAATGAAGTATATGATGTTTGTTTCAAATTCTGGGGGTTTTATGCAGGCAAAATATATTGCTCAATTTGAATTTAGTAGAACAATCCACTTGCAGGTGTGGCTTGAGATTTTCAGTGACCACAGGTGGTCAGCATTTTAGTTAACATGTAATCTAAAAGAAAGCACCTCCAAAAGTCCAGCGCACCCTCAGGCCATGTTGGGAAATGACTAATTTCTGATTCAAAAGGAAGACTCCTACAAACTGTATCACCAATGCCACTTCCTGTAGCACTTACATTTTGCTTGGTAGCCATCTGCCAAATCCAAAACAGTTTGGAAACCAGGAATAGAAGGTGAGATATACTGTGTCGTATATGTTATTAATCCAGTCTTCTACCTCTTTCTGGCATCTGATAATTACACAAATAGTATAATGAAGAAGCATTACAATCATGATATCTACTCAAACTGCAGGCAATATTGCTTCAGAAATTCTCTTTAATGGCATGTGTTATGCAGGATTTCAGACTAGATGATCATGATGGTCTCTTTTAGTCCTAACAACTGTGAATGTATAAATAATTGGTTGTTATCTTTCACTTAACAATGCCCTCAAACTATTGCTTTCAATTTGATAAAGAGAGATTGCTCCTTGAACTTGGTTTTTAGAGATTCTGTAAAGGAGGTAAAATTAATCTACAGTTTTTATAGACAAAAGTTGCCTCTAATTCTTGAATAGCTGATTTGAGGAATAGTTTAATTACATTATTTACTTGTACTGAGCTAACCTAATACAAATATTCTACTGGATTGCATTAACTTCATATAAACGTGACACTGTAATGTTAGACAGCTACAAATGTTCTAAATCCCAGCTAGAATGGAAATAAATGCAATTATATGAAGTTCCACATGTCATAAAAGGAAAAGTGCTTAAAAGCATATAGTATTATTAGGCTGGATTTCCCAGAAGAAGAAAGACTACTCTGAACACAAAATCCCTTTATTTTTATCCCTTTAAATCCATCTTTGTGTTACAATTTCCTAATTTTCAAAAAAACCCTTTTCCATGTTGGAGCTGTGCAGTCTGTTATAAATATTTCAGTTAGTACAACTGCATATAGTCCCTGGCTGATACAGTCACTACTAACTCAAGTTCAGACCTTTAGACAACGTAAGATATGATGTACCTCTAGTATTTTCATGTGTAGTGGGACTATCATTAAGGGTGTCCCCTTTCTCTGGGGCAGGGTAATTTGCAGGAATATGCAGCAACATTAAAAAATTCATAAAATTGTGGCAGTGTGTCAGAGACCATGGAAATAGCATGAATAAGAATCAGATAATTTCAGTCATATCCCCATATCTCTGGTAGATTTAGGTAGGGTTCAAAATCTCCCCAGACCATTAAAAATCAGATCTCCTAAATATCCAAATTAGACACGAAACCCTCATCTTTACAGTTCTGTGTCTAGGTACAGTCATTTCACAAAGATACCAATAGAGATTTGTTGTCTTCTTCACCTGCGTTCTGTCATGAAGATTCTTCTATTACCATAAACCTGACTGTGTACATTTATCTGAAATAGACAAGGAAGTTCCATGTCATCATTTTCACCTGCAGATTGGTGGTCCCATTATAGATTATATACCCCTACCTGAAGCAAACAAAAATGTACCTTAAACCTCAATAAAACGTTTATTTATATGCTTGGTCAAATTCAATTTGCCTGGCCTTTGAAAATCTACATCTGTTCTGTATACAATTTGTATTGCCATTTGTTACACAGATGTGTAACAAGACAAATACCTGTCCAGGCTTACATGTGATTCAGAAATGCATATGTTGATCATACTGGTGGAAAGAGGTTAAGGAAAAGACAATAAATCAGCCTACAAATAGTTTCGCTTGGAAAGGTCTTGGAGACCAGGGTTATTTTTATCTTAGGATGCTTTTAATTTGAATAAAAAATGCTTTACCACATGTTCAGCCAGAAGTTCAAAAGGATTGGTAACAAACATTTAATCTTTTTTATTCTGGGATTGGCACTAAGCCTTCATCAAAAAACGTATGCAGTCAAACAGCTTATCTCCACTGAGCTGTTTCCCTTAATGTGTTCCTAATTATAATCCTATATATTGCTCACTGTGGCCGATTGAACAATATGGCAGTAATTTCTTTATAGGCCTCGCTGTTCTTTGAACTGTGAGTACAGAGGACTAGAACGGAACCAGATCAATGGGATTTGAGTGCTGGCAAATCAAGCCAGATGCAATCTCTGGAGAATACATTTCCAGCTGTTCTCCAGAAAGGAACTTGAGCAGCCAGCTGGGAACTTTGCTACCCCTTACAAAATATACCTAAGTAGCAGTATGAAAGGTGTAACCATTGTTATCTCTGTTGGATTGTTTCTATGGAAGTTGTCCTACACCACACAGAATGGGGCAAAAGTTCACAGCTGGGCAGCTGGGTAGAAACAAAGCCAAGTTTATAGGTATTTTTCTACTGCTAGAATTTGTTAACTCTACTGAGAAGTTGCTAAAGGATTATTTAAGATCTCTTTCATGCAAATGTTTCCATAAACTGAATACTGTATTTTAAAGTTGAATGGGGAAAAAAACTGAGATATCACTATTTATTTCCTCTTTTTTTACTGTAAAGAAAGTCTGAGGGGTTCATGGTATTTTTGTTTTTAATTCTTTTAAAATTAGGAATTCAGGTGCTCTCTACCTTCTTTTTCCTGAATGAATAAATGATTAAATGGACAGAGACGATTATGACATGACAGATATCAAGCAAGTGACATTGTTTATGGTAATTGACATGATATTTATTCACGGTTTAAAGCACTGTGTTTTTCGTTTGTTTCTTAACACATATTTAACACAAATGCCATATAAATACTCAAGATAACTTTGCTAAAGATCCAGTATCCTGTCCTTTGAATAAAAGTTCCTTTGAAGAGCACTTTCATGACATTTGTACAGTTTGTGTAAGAATAAGATGATGTTTTGCAAACCTTACCACAGATACATGTAAGCTGAAATTACCTCAAGCATGGATGGCCCATGCAAAGCATTATGCATCACTTAAGCATCAAAATAGGGGCACACAGAGCACCAAGATGACTGAAGCATCAATGTGTTACCAGCTTGCTGCATGGTGAGGGGCCCAACACAAGCTTTAAGAAAGCCAAGGAAAGAGATGGGCACTGCGCTAGATGGCTCTAGCAACCCCCAAATCCCATATAGGAATTTCAGAGTGGCAGTGACAACTGTTCTAACCCAGAGGCTGAAATAGCAGCCCTGGAGAGGATGTCCTGCAGACCTGTAAGTTGTCTGCATCTGAGGGGTTGGAAAGAATGACATCTCACAACCCACATGTTCCAATACTAAGGTTGTTTAAAAAAAATAAAATTATTGGGCATTGACAGTTATTTGGGGGTGGGGAGTTGAATCTACAAAGTGTATAGGGGTCAGGCAGAGGTTCTAGTAGTGGAACAGCTGCAGTGGGGTGCCTGCAGAGCCTTGTCCATCATGGAAAGAGCTTTGGTGTTGGTCCCGCATCAACCACCACAGAAGCAGTGTGTTGTATTTAATTTAGATTTCATCAAGGGTTCAAAGGTGTTAACATGACCCTAAAACTGTCCAACATTAAACAGTTTTAAACAAGAATTGGGGTTTGATCTGCAGAGACCTCAGCCTGCTTAGTTCCATGGCAGACACATTAAAAAATTCATGCTAACATTTCGAGATTTATTGATTAGGTGCACAAGAGGAAAGGAGCTAAAAGATATTCTAAAGCACTTTAAAATTGAAGTTGAATGATTATATAGAACAAACAATCAAAATGTATCAATATCCCCTTTTAAAGGGAGGATATCCACTAGTGCCTGTTATTTTGTGCGACAATCTTTTTGGTGGGAAGGAAAAGGTTAGTTTTGTTGCTCAGCTCTGCAGGGCTAAGAATGATCACTTTTCCTGCTTTTGACAAAGAGATAGATATGAGGGAGAAGACAGACAAGGTAGTAAAGGTGGGAAAAATATAACTTTTGATGCTCTAGGTGGCAGGTCAGTTGGACAGATGCTTTGGGTTGGCAGGTTACTCACGACCACTGTTGTCCTGGGCTCTGGCTACTCTGCTGGTCTGGGACATCATGTAGCTGATCTGGTGCAGAGCTGGCTGGGCTGTCTCTTCTCACTATGTTGGTGCCATGTAGTACAGTTGATCTCAGGATCAGATGAAAACCAGAGAGACAGACAGACAGACGGACAGGACAGGACAAGACAAGAGGAAAAACAGTGGTGCAGAAAGAAAAACACAAAGGAAATGGAGACACAGAGCAGGAGCGTACTTGTCTCTGGCTGGAGTCTGTGCTGATGTGGTGGTGATGGCCAGGTGGCCTTGCTGATGGGCTGAGGTCTGGACTTGACAATGATGCAATGACTTTTGGAGTCCAGGGGGAAGGACAAAGTCCCAGTAGTGGAGAAGAGGCTTGACAGCCTTTCGCCCCTTCTAGGAACCACTCCGTCCATGTTTTTCCCCCCCCCCCCCCCGCCTTGCTTTTTTTCTAAGGGCCCCAAAGAGGGGTGATGGGCAGAATAGTCCATCCTCTTGCTATTTGGTTCACCAGTTAGGCCTAACTTCTGAGATGCCAAAGTCTGGCCCATTAACTTCTAGTCCCATACTGTTTTGTTTACCAGGTGTGGTCTCAATATAGTCTTCGAGTGCTATTAATAAAGGCTTTTTTATTTAGACTAAAACAGTCTTTTTGTTTTTCCATTTTTACTGATTTTTACAAACAATTTTATGTAACAGGCGGAGTTGGACTTTTGTTACCCCCCACCCAACCATTACCATTTTTTATTACAGGTGATTGAACCATCTTATAAACTTCCATCTACTTTCCCACTGTTATGCTCACAATCGGAGTAGACCTGCTAAGCCCCAAGTATTACAACACACAACAGGGGTGGAGGAAGGGCATGGGGTGAAGATGCATGTTTAGATAGATCCAGGCCCTCATCCAAAGCCCATTCACTTGTGTGGGCTCTGAATTTGACCCTCGTGGCCCCATATCCCTACATCCAGTGACACATAGTGTAACACCAACAGACCCCGGTCCTTGGCAGGCGGGATTGAACCTGGGATCTCTAGAGCTTAGTGCATGAGCCTTTACTGCATGGAATTGTGTCCTTGAACATCTTGGCTAATAGCCATTCATGGACCTATCCTTCAGGAACTTATCTAATTCCTTTGTGAATCAAGTTATAGTTTTGGCCTTCACAACATCCCCTGGCAATGAGTTCCATAGGTTGACTGTGTGTTGTGTGAAGAAGTACTTCCTTATGTTTGTTTGAAACCTGCTGTCTATTAATTTCATTGGGTGACCCCTAGTTCTTGTGTTGTTTGAAGGGGTAAATTACACTTCCATATTCACTTTCTCTACACCATTCATGATTTGATAGACTTCTATCATATGCCCCATTAGTCATCTCTTTTCCAAGAGGAATAGTCCCAGTCTTTTTAATCTCTCCTTGTATGGAAGCTGTTCCATACCCCTAATTGTTGTTGCCCTTCTGTGTACCTTTTTCAATTCTAATATATCTTTTTTGAGATGGAGGCAACCGGAACATCACACAATATTCAAGGTGTGGGTGTACCAGAGATTTATTAAATGGCATTATATTTTTCTCTTATTATCTAACTCTTTCCCAGTGGTTCCTAACATTCTGTTAACTTTTTTGACTGCTGCTGCACACTGAGCAGATGTTTTCAGAGTCATGCATGATGACTCCAAGATCTTTCTTGAGTGGTAACAGCTAATTTAGACCCCATCATTTTGTATGTATAGTTGGGTTTCTGTTTTCCAATGTGCATTATTTTGCATTTATCAACATTGAATTTCATCTGCCATTTTGTTGCCCAGTCACCCAGTTTTGTGAGATCCCTTCACAGTCAGCTTTGGACTTAACTATCTGGAGTAATTTTATATGATCTTCAAATTATGCCACCTCACTCTGTACCCCTTTTCCAGATCATTCTTGAGTATGTTGAACAACACTGGTCACAGTACAGATCTTTGGGGGAACCCCAGTATTTACCTCTTTGCATTCTGAAAACTAACCGTTTATTCCTATTTTTTGTTTCCTATCTTTTAACCAGTTACTGATCCATGAGATGATCTTACCTCTTATCCCATGACTCCTTACTTTGCTTAAGAGTCTTTGGTGTGGGATCTTGTCAATGGCTTTTGTAAAGTCCAAGTACACTATACTCACTGGATCACCCTTGTACACATGCTTGTTGATGCCCCTGAAGAATTCTCATAGATTGGTGAGAATGATTCTTCTCCACCATATTGTGTTCATCTATGCATCTGATAATTCTGTTCTTTACTATTGTTTCAATCAATTTGCCTGGAACCGAAGTTAGACTTACTGGCCTGTAATTTCCAGGATCACTCTGGTGCCTTTTTAAAAAAATAGGCATTACCAGGCAGGCCTTATGAGTGGGAGACATGGGCAACTGTCCAGGGCACTGTGGAAGAGGGGGAGAGGCGGGAGGTACTTTGGCCCATGCGGTGTTCCAGCTTGGCAGAGGAGGCAGGTGGGTTGAGCCAGCTATCAGCTGGGGGAGGGGCTGAAGTTGCAGGGGTTTCACCCAAGACGCCATTTTCCCTCAGGCCTGCCCTGGGCATTACATTTGTTGTCCTCCAGTCATGTGGTACAGAGACTGATTTAAGTGACAGGTTACATACCACAGTTTCATATTTGAGTTCCTTCAGAACTATCTGGTCCTGGTGACTTATTTCTGTTTAATTAATCAATTTGTTCCAAAACCACCCCTACTGACATCTCAATCTGGGACAGTTCTTTAATTTTGACACCTAAAAAGAATGGCTTTGATGTGAGAATCTCCCTCACATCTCCCTCTGCAGCGAAGACCAATGCAAAGAATTCATTTAGCTTCTCCGCAGTGGCCTTGTTTTCCTTGAATGCTTCTTTAGCACCTCAGTTGTCCTACAGCCCCACTGACTGTTTAGCAGGTTTCCTGCTTCTGATGTACTTAAAAATATATTGCTGTTCATTTTTGTATCTTCTACTAGTTCAGGGTTTCTCAAACAGGGGTCACCGCTTGTGTAGGGAAAGCCCCTGGCGGGCCGGGCCGGTGTGTTTATCTGCCCCATCCGCAGGTCCGGCCGATCGCGGCTCCCACTGGCCGCGGATCGCTGTTCCGGGCCAATGGGAGCTGCTGGAAGCGGCGGCCAATAAGTCTCTCGGCCTGCGCCACTTCCAGCAGCTCCCATTGGCCTGGAGCAGCGATCCGCGGCCAGTGGGAGCCGTGATCGGCCGGACCTGCGGATGGGGCAGGTAAACACACCAGCCCGGCCCACCAGGGGCTTTCCCTACACAAGCGGCGACCCCTGTTTGAGAAACCCTGTACTAGTTGGTCCTCAAATTCTTTTTTGGCCTGCCTATTATACTTTTACACTGGACTTGTCAGAGTTTGTTCCTACTGAGGAAAATAGAAAGGATTTGACTTCCAGTTATTAAAAAATTTATTTTTGTCTCAATCACCTCTTTTACTCTTTTGTTTAGCCATGCTGGTATTTGTTTGGTCTTCTTACTTCTTCTTTTTTTTTTTTTAGTTTGGGGCATACATTTAGTTTTGATATTTTTAAATATCTTCCAAGCAGTTTGCACACACTTTCACTCTTGTCACTGTAACTTTTAAGTAGGGCTGTATAGCAATTAAAAAAAGTAATCATGATTAATTGCACGATTAATCACACTGTTAAACAATAATAGAATACTATTTATAGGAATATTTTTGGATGTTTTCCACATTTTCAAATATATTGATTTCAATTACAACACAGAATACAAAGTATTAATCGTAGTTTTAATCACACTGTTGAACAATAGAATACCTATTGAAATTTATGAAGCACAGCATCCACTGCATTGTACTCCAAAGGAGAAGGTTGGGTGTGATCCCTAGACATACACAAATCTGTAGCCGTCCTGGGACCCCTCCTCCTCTTGAGACCTTTCCTTCCCCACCCTCCCTCCCTGCTGATGTATTTTTTCATTTGGCTCTCTCCTCTAGTTGCTGTCTTTTAATAAAAGAATTGTGTTGGTTTGAATTAATCTTTATTCTATTAAGTGAAAGCAAAAAGAGCACTGCAAAGCAACATACAATTATGTTAAGCCCTCTTCTTGCATCATGTGCACCAATCACCTCCTAGCATTACAAGCACTGCACTCCTGAGCATAGCAACAAATATTAGTGGCTTTCAGCTTCAAATTGCTGCCTCAATGCATCTCTGATCCTGATGGCCCCGCGCTTTGCCCCTCTAATAGCCCTGGTCTCTGGCTGTTCAAACTCAGCCTCCAGACGTTGAGCCTCTATGGTCCAGCCCTGAGTGAAGCTTTCACCCTTCCCTTCACAAATATTATGGAATGTACAGCACCCGGTTATAAGCATCAGAATATTGTCATTGGCCATGTCCAGATTCCCATACAGCCCTCATCTCTTCTATCAAGATGGGAAGGGCAAGGCAATTTGTGACTCCCCCACCTCTAATGTAAGTCAGAATACATCAGCTAGGGCACTTCAAAGTCTCGTCTGCACAAGCATTTCCCCAAGTTTCTCATCATTGCACTAGCACCAGTGCAGCATTAGTGTAGACGGGACACTATTAGCTACTCGTGTTGTACACTGTGTCATCCAGACCTGTTATAGGTACGTCCAGCCAGCACAGTGGCTGCAGCACCAGAGGCCTGCTCTACGCTAGTTCTCCCATGACACTTATGCAACGGTGGGAAAGTTAAGAGAAAAATGCACAGTCCAGGAAATTTTGTTAACATGCTAAGTGTGCCACGAAACTCTCCTCTCTCAGACAGCAGAGAATGTGCATGCATCTCTTACCCTGCCTCCCAAAGGAACAGTTGGCCAGAGTTCGGGAACTGTCCTGGCGTCAGACTACACATCAAATAGTCTATTATGCAGCTGTGATGAGAAGGCATCTATAATGGAAGCCATGCCAATGCTTTCCAGAAGAACAGCAGGTATGGACTATGGCAGCAAGAGAAAGTGAGTGTGTGTGCGTATATTGGAGAGGGGAGAATGACTGAACCAGTGTGTCCTCAATTCAGGTAGGTTGGGTCTAAAACAAACACAAAGTATTCAGTTCAGATAAAAAGAGGAGTTTTGTAGCTTGTGGGGTTTTTTTTAAGGGTTGACTCTGATTCTCCATCTCCCTGTGCCTTGCACACTCATTTTCACCCATGCAAAATGGATGCCAAACACTGCCATTCTGATTTGGTCGTGTTTCACACTCAATTTGCACAGGGATAAACATATGCACAAGGTGCAGGATGACAAAGAATCTGACACTTTGCATTTCATTATGTTGTAATTCCAGTTAAAGTGGTTTGTTTGTTTAAGTGGCTAACTAACCATTTGGGTGCCCTGTTTTGAAAATCAAAGCCCTGGCTTAGATGCACTCTGAACTGAATGCTTAACTAGATGGTGTGATTATTATTCAAACTGCAGTAGCACCCACATTGTGCTAAGTGCTTTTCAAACACAGAGAAAGACAGGATCCCTGTGGTGTGCAATGTACAACCTATAGCCCTGACCTTGAAATTGGATTTGTATAAGTGGACCCTTCAGACATGTGCAGATCCCCATTGACTTCAGAGAGAAACCATGACAGGACTGTCTGTGTGTGAATCCAGTTGCAGGATTGGGGCCATAAAAGCTGAAGGCTCAATTTGGCATTGCACTGGAGATGAAATTTTAGAGATGCACTGAACTTTAAAGCTTATTGGTCTGATGTAAGTCACATAGGACTGGATTGTTTTCCTTAATTAAAAAAAACCTGAGAACTAAATAAAAGTTAGTGTTAATGCAACATTAACACTGAAACCTTTACTGAAAAGTCAGCCTAATTCACCCCTCCATTGCATCGTGTGCCTTCATTTGCACCTCTGCAAAGTGGCTGTAAATTGTTATCCTTTTTATAGCATTTTACACTCTATTTGCACTCTTTGAACAGATCTAAATGATGCAAAGCACTGCTAAATATGGCCCAAGAAATTTTTAAAAAATGGTTGATTTTATAACTTTAACTTGGCTGTGTGGCACATACAGCTATCTAGTCCAGTTTTCCTCTTAGCTATGGAGTATTTAAGTTCTTAGTGCTTGCTATGAATGAATTCCATGTTTTATGCCATAACAAGTATAGGGTGCACAAATTGCCTGAGGACTTGTCTACACTACAGACTTTACACTGGCACAACTACAGGGGCTGCAACTATGCTGCTGTAGGGCCATAGTAGTGGAGAAACTTGCTGCAGAAATGGGGGGTTTCCACTGCTGTTGTTAATCCACCCGCTCAAGAGGTGGTAGCTAGGTTGATGGAAGAATTCTTCTGTTGGCGTAGCGGTATCTATACTGTGGCTTAAGTTGGTTTAATTACTGTGAATTTACAGTTTAACTGAATTTTTCACACCCCTGAGTAACTAAGCTATGTCAACCTAACTTTTAGGTACAGACCAGGCCTTAGTTAATTTTGCGTTTGTTGATTTTCAATGTTTGATTGATCATCTTTGCATTTTTCAGTAACAATAGGGTTTTATGTCTAATTTAGTAAATATTTATCTTGCCTCTGATATGATTAAAATGCTGCAATTTTCCTTTAAACTTGGATATGTGATTAAAAACCATAGAACTAGGAAAATCCCATGTTTGCACTGCATCAATGGCCGGGCCATTGCAGTTGCCATGTCCTGTGCTCTGATGGCAACCTTACTAAATCCGATCAAAAGGAAACAGATGAGGCAGAAGGTTTTATAACCCGGGCCAAGAGAATGTGTGGGAACAGATTTTTCCACCTAGATTGTTTCGGACTAATCAGACTGAAAAGTTTTTCTGCTAGTAAGAGAGAGGCAATTAAATAAGCAGTTTAGTAATTCAGTCATCCCAACTCATTTGATGTCCCCATGAGATTATCAAGTCAAATGAAAATAGCACCTTTAGAAAGCACTGAATACAGAATGCACTTTCACATTTTCCAGACTTTCTTCGCTCGCTGCCGAGTCTTTACTGGATCATTTGTTTATTTTAATTATAAATGAATTAACATTAATTTACAATGTTCACTATCTGCAGAATGCTGATGATTTAATTTTCTGAAAAGGAAACCAGCTAGTAAACTCTTTAGTGCAGCGTATGCTGCTCCCTCCAGGGGATCGTCACTCACGCTTTCTGAATGAACATTACATTATGTCAAGATGTTGAAATAAAAATGCATCCTTTTATCAAATGTTCATAAAATATGGGTCTCATACTGGGAGGTTGTGAGAATTCTCAGCTCCATGATTGTGGCCCATAAGCTGCTTGATTGTGGCCCATAGAAATGGGGCTCATATTTAGATATAGTTTTAATCCACTTTGAAATGATTCATGCTTAGTACTGGCACAAACTGCAATGATCCACTCAGTTTTCATTGTAATTCCAGTTTGCATCTTAACAGCTCATTGACATAACATTAAAAATCGCCCCTTCCCCCACCAAAAAAAAGTCTATTGGATCTAATTAAGAAAAATACAAAAATGTTTTAAGAAAATGTGCGTGATAAATGTGACCTTTCTTGTTGAAATTTTTAAAACTTGAAAACTCTACTTGGTACAGAAACAACATGAATTTTTCATGAAAATTTACATGGAAAATTGGTCCATTTTTATCAAAATATGAAATTTTTCGACCAACTCCGTTAAAAATATTGCTTATATATTATAGCCTCAGGGCTTGAATGTCCATTCCACTAGATCCCATTTCCACTGCTCTGTGGGTACTAAGGGGACACAACTCTTGTGGAACTGGGTATTCCATCTTCCTAAGGAATTCCCTGTGTGGTATACATCTGCCATAGCATTTCTATACCAGCCCCTCAGAGCCCCTTCCAACTGTAGAGGGGGTGGCTGGGAAAAGAGGGGGTCATCCTAATACTTCTGCGTTCTGGCTCTTCTTGGCTACGGCATTGGCTCGTTGGACTTGCAGCCAGCTCATCTTAAGAAAGAGCAGCCCTGAAGCCGACCATAATTAAATCATGTTTAGGGGAGGGCTAATCAACCAGCCTGGTTCCAGTATCAGGGATCTTCAAAGGCAGCATAAAGCCACAGGTCCTGTGCTGTGTGCACCTTGGTTGGGGCCAGAATTTCACACTCAGTATTTGTTTTCCCCAGTGGACAGGTGTTGACTTGGTTGAATTTTAGGCAGGATTGTTGGCTTGGTTTATGAATCAGAGACCAAAAGCTGCAGCCTGGTCCAGGCAGTGGAATATAATCCAGTCCTCTGCAACTTGGGATAGTCCAAGTAAAACCGTTCCTGCAGCTAGCCAGTCAGCCACCAGAGCCCCTGCCCTCAGGGAAGGAGCATGTGGATCCCCTGAGCTAAAGAGGGGAATGAGACTGAAGCTTGTGCTGAAGATCCACTGAACTCTGAAGGGTACTGTGATACTTCCAAGGCCCTCTTCAGTAAGAGAGGCCAATAGCTTCTCTTCTCCCTCAAACTTTTATTTGACCTTATTTGCTAGTTGTGGACTGTTTCTTGAGCTTGAGCTTCCTGAGAGGGGAAGAAACAGCCAGGAGGCCTTGGCTGGAGGATTGTGCACCAACCTGCTAAAGGGACACAGCCCTGCAGTGACTTCTGGGGGTGGGTAATTGGACCCACATGTTTGTGCTCCTCATGTAGTTCCTAAAGGGGGTGCTCTGCCAAGGAGAGATTTGTGACACTGACCCATGGGACAAGAAGGGAGAAGTCTCTCCAAATACTGGTGATAGCAAGGACCAGGGGGACAAAGGGAGGAGGTTAAAGTCACACCTGGTTGCAGAGGGACTACACTAGTATACAGAAGCGAGCAGAGAATCAGTGCTAACGCCCATGGCCCAATTAATTTACTATCCAGATAAATTAATCTAGATTAGCCTCCAAGATGTATAATCGAACATACAGAGTGATCTTGTTCTAAAATTACCTGGGTACTGATCATCCCATATTCTTTGCAGGACATAACAATGGGAAGAGGATCCAAATACATGGAACATCTATAAAAATAGATTAGCTTCACAAAACAATTCAGTGCTGGTATCAAGCCTTTCAGAACTGGGCTGTTATTAATTTTTGTCTTATTAAAACTCAAAGCAATGACAATTCAAATGTAGCAATATAAATATATTGTCTGAATTGTCTTCTTTTCAAAGACTATGTCCTACAATGGCAGAGGGATGGACTTGCTGTTTTAACAGGCTGTGTGGGTCTCTGATTACTATGACCTTTGCTCCACCAAGCTGTGGTGGCAAACATCCATCGCCCTCTAACAAGGGTAGTGCACTGAAAACACATGTACAAGCCAGATATTTACCAAATCTTACTTTTAGCTCAATTAAAAAAGAACAAATCATTCAATTAAGATTCCACTGAAGTAAATTTATGCTAAAACTCCTTTACCCCACTCTGGCAGGATATGTTGGCCTTAAAGTGGGAGTAAGTAACATTTACATCTTCTTTAAGGTCTCTTTACTCTGCCAGAGTGCTGTGAGACTCAGAAGAGAGTCCTTGATTCATGCTGTAGCAGAACTGATGCATCCTGCCTTGGAGTATCTGGAACATGCGACAGCCATCAAGGCCTTAATTACAAAAAAGATTTTAGATTATATTAAAACAATCTGATGGGTCTATTAGAAAAGAATACAAGCAAGGAAACTCAGAGTAAAGGATATGACTTTATCTCACACAGGGGGATACAAGTAGGTGTCTCATAGGGTGTGATCTTATGTTTCATAAGTGATGTAGCACAATGGGGGATGTTAGGGTGGAGTGAATATCGTACAGGCAAAATCCTGTGGTCCTTACTCAGCTTTTATTCAGGCCATGTCCCATGAATTTAAGGGATGTTAACCTGAGTCAGATCTGAGTAAAGGCTGAGTAAAGCCTTCAGGATTTGGCCTAGAGTAACTCAGAATTTCCTTGCTTTTGTTAGTCTAAGGGGGTACTAGGAAGAGTGGGAAATGGAAACACAGAATACTAGAGACTGGATATGAGACATGGAGTATAGTCTGTATCATTTTGAAATAAGAGGCTTATTATGAGTGTTGAAATGCATGTGGTACTAATACATATTGGATTCAAAGTCATCTGACTTTGGCTTCATATTCTTGTACATTTCCAATTACTCATTCATTAAGGATGAACACAATTGGTGCTTAAAAGTGTGGCACTTCTTTTTTTTTTATTCTTATTCTCTCTACCATGGACAATTTGTCCAGCATAACCACACTGAGAAGTGTAGAGGGGAATCTGGGAGTAAAAAGGACATAGCATGGAGTGTGAAAGTTGAACCACAAGGCATGTGTCTTTATGAGCTGTATAGGCTGGGAAATAACACCTCAACTATTAGCCTACAAGATAAATGCAGTAAGAGTTGACAGGCTGTGCTTTATCACAGAGTAGGTAGTGGTTGGTACACTGAGTACAGTACATGGCATTGGGATGGCTGAGGTGTGACTTACACTGTTAGAACAAGGCTGTGGTTGTGGCATTTGGCCAGTGGTTGAAGTGAAAACTGAAAAGTGACAACAGTATCCTGCAAAAATCTGGTATTGTTCCCCAGCCTCTCATTTTGTTCCAAAGGTCATAACATACCATAATCAGCCAACATAATCAGCCAACTCTGCTTCAACAAATTTTCACTGAAGGAAAAACATTTCTTGACAGAATAAGTGCTTTTTTTTTTAACAAATCTTCTTTGTACAGTAATAGACTTCTAAAGTAATGTTTGTGTGCAAAAAGGTGAAATCCAGTGAAAAATGAGGTTCAGTAAATGGATAAATCTTGTAGCTCAGCAATGCAGATCAATGTTTTACACAGGAGGAAATCCTCTATGACATGTATCTGATAATGGAATCATTTCATATAAGGGAACTTACGGTATGAGGGTCTCTACTGTTCAAGCTACTATACAATGGAGTACATTAGCAGCATAGTACTAGTTTAATGCCAGGCATTGAAAGCTGACCCCTGCTTTCAGTTATTGCATCAGCATGAGTTAAAGGAGCCTTGTTCTAGACGTGAAGGCCAGAAAGGCAGGGTGGAGAACTAGCAAATATTGAGGGGTGAGGTTTTTTGCATAGATTGGATCAGATACTCATTCCATTGCCATTTCTTACATATTGACCTATGATTCTTCAGGAAAACATTCTTCCCCCAATCCTCCTCATTGGTAGTTTTGAAAACCTGATCTATCTTTCTCTCTCTCTAGGTCCTTATATGGCTCCCATTACTGTGTTATCTGAGCACCGCCAGCATATCTGAGCACCCAACATCTCACGTTATTTAAGCGGGCTATTCAGAACAACAAACCTGGTGGCTGGCTACTTAGTACTATCATTGTTTGATTAATAAATGTGATGCTATAATTGTTAAGCATGCGTTATGGAGACAGGGCCAGCTCCAAGTTTTTTGCCACCCCAAGCAAAAAAAATTTCCCAGGCCCCCCCGGCCCCGCCCCAACTCCGCCCCTTCCCCGCCCCATTCCAACCCCTTCCCCAAATCCCTGGCCCCACCTCCTCCCCCGGGCACACCACATTTCCCGTCCTATCCCTCCCTCCCAGGCAAGCCTGAGAGGGAGGAGGAAGAAGCGGAGCAGCGGCACGCTTGGGGGAGCAGGTGGCAGTTGAGAGGAGGTGAGCTTGGAGGGGGAGCGGTTCCTCTGCCGACCCCCAGGGTTACTTCGTGCGGCCCTCCCTGTGCCCCCCACTGCCGCAGCTCACCTCCGCTCAGGGCCGGCTCGTGGCTTTTTGTGCCCAAGCAAAAAAAAATTTTAAAAATGGAGCCAGAGTGCCACCCCTTGGAAAGTGCCGCCCCAAGCACGTGCTTGGAGCACTGGTGCCTAGAGCCTGCCCTGTATGGAGGCAGGGAAAGCATTAAAAGTTGTGAGTCCTAGATCACTGTAGAATGTTTCAAAGCTAAACGGCTTTTATAAAAACCAGGACTGGAATAAACAATTACTTTCACAGCTAAATGCTTTGCATTTAATGACATGAACAAAATATTAATATTATTTTAAAACCTCCTACTGATAAATGAATGGAGAAACCTGCCTAATTTTGAGCTGGATTTCCTCCCCAATTCAAAGATACCAGAGTTTTTAAGGGCAAGATTCTGCCTGTGGGCGTTGTGTGGCTTTGTTGTGTCTGGAGTCCCCAGGAGGAATTCAGTCACAGTTCCTCCTGGGGATCCGCAGGGAGTGCACGCTGGAGTGGCAGGTCCACCACCATCAGAGAGGGTGCAGAGTGTGCTGCCTGTTCTCAGCTCTGCAAACGTGGTTGGCCATGTGGGGGTGGGGCAGAGTGAGGGCCCCACTCTCCTGCTCTCCCTTTCAGACAGCTACTGCCCAGCAGTGAGGGTGCTGTTCTCCCCAAGGAATTGTAGCCAGCCCTTGTGCAGGAGCATAAGAGGAAATGCAGCCTGGGCCTGCCACGGCAGCCAGAGTGTGTCCATAAATATTTATTCTCTGTATACCTGTTGTAGTCTTGTCCCTGTTATTTTCTTGGGATCATACTTATCCGCTCACACTAAACTGAGTCTGGATCCACTGATGTCACTGCTTTTTAAAACTGAGGCTATCCTATACCTACCCTGCTGTCGAAGGTGTGATTGTAGCCCCGATATGCCTACCAGTGTCTACTTAGGCGTGGATAACAATAGCAGTGAAGAAAGTTGGGAATGGGCAACAGGGGATGGATCACTTGATCATTACCTGCTCTGTTCATTCCCTCTGGGGCACCTGACGTTGGCCACTGTTAGAAGACAAGATACTGGGCTAGGTGGACCATTGGTCTGACCCAGTATGGCCATTCTTATGTTCTTAAGATGCAGCAGCATGGGCTTCAGCACAAACTAGAAGCCCACTTGAAATTCTGAATAATCCTCACACTGCTAGCCCATGCCAGGGTCCATGTCACTGTATCCTTATTGCTTTTCTTAGCCAGGCTAGCTAGATAAAGGTAGGGCGTGTGTACCGACAGGAGCTGCACTCACACCTCTAACTGCAGTGTAGACACACCTCGAGGTCAGGGTGAGCAAACAGACAATCTTGGCCTTTACTGAGAATACTTTACAAATTTGTATTTGACCCTGTCATGGGGTTCACTTACCATTAGCAGCACCTCCTGCTGGCTGTTACCTCTTCATGGCTTGGCCCTCCGGCAAGGTGACTAAGATTCTCTCCTTCTGGGGAATTCAAAGATTTTCCAGACCCGCTGTCTGGCTGACGTCTCCAATGCCCTTGCCACTTCCTGGTGTCTGGTAGGGGAAAGTAGGCCCACCCTCTACACTGGGTTCCATCCCAGGAACCCTATAACAAGCAACCATGGTCCCTATACAATCCTATCCCTTGCTGCTGTTTTCCTGGGCTTCTTCCTACTTATCTGGGTTCCCACTCTATGGGTTTGCCAGCCTCCTCTTCCCCTCAGGGAATGACTGCAACCTTCTTCCCTGCAACCTTTCCCAACAGCAGCCCCAGTCTGCAGCCAGCTGGCTTTCTACAGGCCAGTCTGTTCCTCTAATCCGGGTTTTCCTCTCAGCATTCACTCTACTAGGTTATTTGCTCCATGGGGCCTCCATTAACCCCTTCCACTCCTGTATGGGGCGGACATCCCTATCATAGGGGGGAATGGGGGCAGGCTGAAGGCCTGCGGCTTTTTGTCCAATTTTCTTCTTGAATGGCCTGCCTCCTGCTGAGAGCTGCAATTAACATGGCAAATCCCTCCCATTGGCCAAAGGAGACACAGAAGAACCAAAGCAACTCCACTGGAGGGAGGTCGGGGGCGCAGGTCATGCATAGTTGCCAAACTGAGCTCCCATTTCCCTTCTGAAAATATACATGCCAGCCCATCAGGCCTGTCTGCTACCTCCCTTGCTCTCCTCCAGGCCAGGCAGGCATGGAGAGAACATTTTAAAAACACTTTAAAATTTGCCCCTGCAACTTCTGTCTATTCAGCACTTCCCTTCCACACAGCAGTGTGTGTCGCCTCTCTGCAGGCAGGGAGGGGGACTTATACACAATAGTGTGACCAGGGACTGCTGCCAGTATGCCTAGTGTATGCCTGAGTTAGCAGGGCTGGGGGCCGTAACACCACGCCAGAGGAATGGCCGGGGCTGGGCGCTGGCTCCTGTGAGCAGCGGTCTGACATGCTTCTGCTTTCGCCGCTGCAGTTCCTGGTAGAGCCCTGCAGCACCGCGGATATCTGCTTTATATCCATGGATATTCACATCCTGCGGATATACATTTTGCATTCGCGCAGGGCTCTAGGCATTCGCACAGGGCTCTTGTAGTTGACATGTTATAGAATTTAAAGTAACCATGTTCACTGATGGCAGAATTATTCAAACTCTTAATTTGAACTCAGAGGGCCAAATTCTCTTCTCAATTATACTTTTACATTGGTGCTGAAGTCCATAGTGTTACAGCTGTGCAAGCGAGAAGAGAATTTGGCTCATAACCTGCTGAGCATAGAATACAGACACCAAAAAATAATAAAAGTAGAGTGATCCCGAAGTGCATGTTACTTTATAAAAACATCTCTGATATCAGATTATTTTTTAAAATATAGGTTAAAATACTGATGTACCTTTTCTTGGGAAATCCCACAGTTTTGTTTATCATCCAGCATCCATCTGAGTTTTTATAATTGAGCCCTTCTCTTTGATGTGAATGCAAACATTCGAAAGGAATAAAGCAGCAAACAGGCTCCCTCTTTCACCAGTGCATGAAATATTCCTTTTGTCACTTAATTTCCCCACTGTATTCATTTGTGGTTATTCACCTTCTCCTCAGAGGTCTCTAGGGAGCCAGAAAGCTGGCTATCTTATGATCTGGAACATGAACCGAAGTATTGCTCCCAATAAATTACATCTGAAGTGTTTACCGGAAAATTAGCTCCTCTTGGGTACTACAGAATGTTGCAGGCCTGAAGTGCCCACATTATAGAAAGTAATTCATACATCAAACATGTGGTAATCCCAATGAGGATGTGATGGGCTACAGTGGCCTGGGAAGAGAGAAGATTTGTCTGTTCACTGTGTCTAACAATGCTGAAATGTTTTTTCCCTGTCCATTCACTTTAACAATGTGCCATTCTGTACCTCATAAGCACTTAATTTATTCCAACTCTTTGGCCTGACCTGTAATCCCCCCTTCTCCTTACCCATCTGACCCATCTGTGTTTCATTTCCCACTCATCAACATCCAAAGAGCTAGGCCCAGGCCCTGTTTGGAACCATTAGACAGAGATTGGCACTGTTCCCTCTTCCTGCACCACATCCTCTGCTGAAAAAAATGACCATCAGATCAGAGAACAGAGCCTGCTTTGTCCCCAGCAACCAAGATCTGGAAGCACTTTCAATCATTTGCACTCTATACCCACTCAAACGCATTAATGTGATCAACATTGGGCCTGTTGTGGGCATTTTTTCCAGCAAATAGCTTGCTAACATTCCAGGCATGTACTTCCCTGAAAACAAGACTGAGACAGGGCCCTGAATATTCAATTGGAAAATCACCAAGAGCAAGAGCTTAGCTTGGCACGGCTGGTGTTGATTCTTAATAAGTGACTTCCTAAAGCTGAGGCATGGGGCTTACAGCTTCAATGACTTGTTTGAAAAATATTTTGTAGGTGTCTCATACCACTTTATTTCCTGTGGTATGCGTCATATTGTGAGCTATTCTGAGCCAAGCTGTTTAAGCACACTAACATTTTTTCCAAGATTGTGGCGTTCAACTAAAAATGTGCTTATACAAGATGAGCTCATAGCTATTAGTGCTGATGTAGTTTTAACTACTTGGGTACCAATAGCCCAAGGCCTAAAACCTGCTGAAAAAACGAAAATACCTGAGCAAAACATCTCTCACAGTAGTTTAAGGCTTTCCAAAGACAAGGTAACAGATATGGTATTTTCTTATGGGGAAAAAAAAGTTTCAAAATTCAGGTCTTGTTGCTATAAGATCTTTTCTACAGTACATACCTTTCATTCTCATTAGAAAGGCTCTCTGTTCTAAGGATCACTGAAATAAAGGTGTCGGAGAGATTTGGAACATCTAATTAAAATAAGTCCCTTTAATGTTTTGGGGTATGCTATGTATACTATGTGTAGGAACAGCAGTTTGCCTAGGGCAGTTGGGCTGACTAGATACGTCCTAATGTTTTATTCATTTAGATGGGCCTTTCATCAATATTGCTACCATGACAAGGCAAGTTTGTCTATGCTGAAGGGGGCCAACTTAAATTTCTGTCAACAAGCACTGATGGAGGGAGGGTGACTGGCTGGCTCTCTGGCCTAATCACACAGCAGCATTGCTTTGTGGTGCCCCACTGAGGGGATCTTTCAGTTATGTTGTGGATCTGGCCTCTCATTCTCCCAGATGAAAGAGAGTGGGTGGGAGAATTGTGTAGGAAACCGTCAGAATCTTAGGTAGTATGGGCTAGCTGCAAATGTGACATCTCAAAACTCTTGCTGATAAAGAGGCGAAAGTATGAGTCTTTGGAGGATATCTTGCTGCTGTCCTTTTGGCCAAAAATGCCACCTTCTTACAAGGTCTGTTTAGAAAAAACTGGGGACGTTACAACTGACAGGATAGTGTTAGGATTTGGCAGGTGTGAGAGAATAATGGCATTAGGGAATATGGGCTAGGAGCCTAAGTGAAGTAAAACTCTCTGCTTCCCTAGGCCCAATATCTGTGTCCCTAGTCCGTACTTCTACCCTGGGGAAGTTCCACTCTGAGTGGTAAGTTGCAGAAAAGCCAGTGGTAATTGTGTAGTGTTCATTATTATTAATTTATTAAAAATTAAATGTATTATTTAATATTTGTTAGTTATATCGCTTCCCAAAACACATCAGATGGGAGTGTGGCTTCCTTCTGGCAAGTGGGATCACTGTTTCCACCCAAAACCAGCTCAGAAAGAGAAGATTTATCCTTGCTATAGCTTGAATGTGTGTGTATGTGATTGTGTGCACATGTACGTAACCTCATCCAAAATGCTGATTGTGTGTTGCTCCATAAAAGTGCAAACTACTGACAAAAGATTTACAATATAATATGCAATTAGGAATTTTTCATAATTTGCATTAAAAAATCCAGCCCAAATGTTTAGGCTAACTGTATTATAATTTCATTGATCTGAATTAAAAAATTCTCTAACAGAGGTCCTGGTAGTTTTCTTAAATTAAATTAACTAAATAAGAGCATCTTATACAGACCAAATAACTCTGGCTTCCAAAGTTTGTAGTCCCTATACTGCATTTTGGGGGGGGATAATTCATGGAACTATATTAAAGAATTAGTAGATTTTTGACACTCATTAGCCATGTATGCATCAATGTGTAGACACACACATGCCTAGAGATTGCCAGAAATTTACATATATATAATTTTTATTTCTGTGATATGAACAAATATCAGATTAGTCATTGTTCTAAACCACTAGGCAATATTTAGTTTTAGATTTCACTTTGCATAAGATCACTGAAAGTCAATTTTTTTAACTTCAGTCCTCTATCTTTCTATACAGTCTGTTTATTACAAATTGCCTTGTTTTGTAATACAAAAATTAAGGCTTCCCCACTTAGTAAAGGAATGGGAAGAGAATGTGTGTAATAAAATGTCAAAATAACAAACTCAGTGATCAATCATGGTATTTCAGGATAAACTGGTTATTACTAACAATGTCTGCTACAGTAGTTCTGAAGTCCTAAACTCCTGATGTTTGGGTTGATTTGAGTTTTTCCCTTGCTCAGCCCCATAACAGAGCTTTAATGTTTAACATGGACATAAATTCACTGTGGCTCTCAAGTGAAGACTGTATTTGAGAACTGAATAGAATGCTTGAATTTACGCTACAGATTACACTTACACCAGCAAGTAAAGTTCCAAGTAACTTTCCTTCGCAGGGCAGCTCATACAAAATCTCAGGAAACAGCAGGGCTTAATTAGGACCCTGGTTTATAGTTTCACCTGAAAAAATACATTTAAAAAATCATGTATGTTTGGCTGTGCAGATTTTCTAGTCAATAAATTCTTGCTAATTAATCACATTAATGGCACGCCTTAAAAGTTGAAACAAAATCACAAAACAAACCAAATTCCCCATAAATATCAGATATAAAGACCTATTCACTGATGCATATTCTGTATTTCTAAAAAGAACTTTACAAGTGTTTTCTTCTCTCTTTTTTTTTCCATGCGCTGTGCAAAAATGACTGCCACTATCAAAGAGCAATGTTGCAGGAGGTGAAGAAGAATGTGATTTCTTTGCAAAGAGATTCAATTCTGCCAAATTATATCATTTTTTTTCTTTAAATGATGAGTTCAATTCTTGCAAGTACGGCTGTTTCAGAATTTCAGCCACAAGTGGCTACACTCACCTCCCCCAGACAAAAAGCAAAATGTATGAGGAGGTCCTGCTCAATCACTGTATTGTTCCAGGGTGCAGAAAGCAGTAATCCTCAATGCAAACTGTGCCACTGGATACCGTGCTACTATCTGCGCCTGTCTGATATAGTGTTGATGACACAAAAGCAGGATTATTTTAGACCAAGCCTACTAAACGATAAATAAACAGAAACTGTTTTACTTTGCAGGACATTCATTTATAACGGGTTTTATTTATTTTTTAAAAAGAAAAACCTAACAACTTGTAAACTGACAAACCACTAAATCCAGTAACATCTCTCACATATGATTGTCTGATTGTGAACAACAGCTAAAAACCTATTTGTCACTCCTTTTCTAAAGGAACAGCAAATAATCCTCATGATAGAATTTCTCCTGCACTTTAGTTCTTTTTGGCCTGAGAAAAAATATCACTTGCCTCTTTTCATAGGCCCAACACGCTTTTATATCAGCATGGAAAACCCTGTGCAGTTTCAAAATGTGAACAGACTTGAGTTAACATCAATTCTTTTGAATGCTCCCTGTTTATATATATCTCCAGGGTTAAGGGTCCGTCAGCATTGCTGTTCTAAAACCTCTCAGAAATGGGCTTTACAACTCCACTATAAACATTTGTTCTTGGCAGAAACTTGACATATAATAAGATTTCTGCACATTTTTTTTTTACTCCATATGTAGAAATCAGTCTTTTTGACAGGTGTCATGTTTGGTGGGCAGCAAAAAAAGCAGGAAAACTCAGTGATGTTAGATGCTTGTGACCTCATCTGTCCCCTGTTACAGGACACCTTTCATCCCAGAGGGAACTCTGAGGGGACCATCTATTTTTAGCTGTTTTAGTCCCTTCCTGCTCCCTTGAAGTCCTGTATTATAGGCACCATCTTTCTGGCTAAGGATTACTCCCCAGAATCCAACATTGCTACCTTTTAATCAACAGCCATTATAAAAATCGTAATAATTATTATCACTCAGTATTACATCATGGGGTTGTTGTAAAAACAAAACAAAAAACAAATAGCCTTTACAATGTAAAGCTCTTTAAGCATAAAAAGAGGAAAGTTACTGTCTAAAATGTACATGATCAGACACCAATAATCCTGACCATGAACTGACTCCATAGGTTTGGGTAGTCAGGAGTTTTGTTAAGCTCTCCTCAGAATTCCTGCATTTTAAGTGCTTAAATGCACTTACTCTCCTTTGACTTTCCATATAGTTCTCTAGGTGTCTAAGAGAGCTGACTCCTGGAGGAGGTCACTGACTGATTTCTTGCACTCCTAGCATGTTCTAGAGCTGCTTGTTCATTCCCTTAAGGATCTCTCCAAAGGCTCCAGTCATCATTGAGATTGTCTTTGTTCTAGTTTTCCATAATCATTCCGCTTTTTGGCAATGTTCTTTATACTTAGCCATCTTCTCCCCCCCCCCCATTTTTTTTAATGTTTCTGCCTGCTGTTATGGCATTATCAATTAACATGGTCTTATTTGTCTTCTTTTCTACAACAACTGTGTCCAACCACAGTTCAGTCTGTGACAGTTGCCAGAGCCCATAAAATCTTACCCTCTTCATTCTCCAAGGTGCTTTCAATTTGGTGATTGTAATACCTCATGGTTCATTTAAATCTATCCTTACCACAGAGGGTCCAATGTAGACACTTGGTGACCACATATATTCTCTCCCAGGCAGGTTCCTCCAGGAGCTCAACACATGCTCCACCATTTCTTCCTTTTTAGAACACATTCTCCAGTTCAGGGAGCCATTCTATTGGTCAGTTTGTCTCAAACATAATTAGGCCTTCAGGACTGGTCTCATGCACTCATGATGACACTCTGTGTATCTCTTTTGAGGTATTCTTCTATAAACCATGAGTCTGTTAATCTTTGATCACTAATGGATTTGATCTCTCTCCACCATTATCTGTGCTTTTATTTCTGTGTAAATTTTTTGAGTCTTTTTTTGGCTATTTGTTTTCTCCTTTCTTTTATGCTTTTTTTGGGTTGGGATGCACACTTGGCCATTGCTTGTTATCACAACCAGATGATCTTTTACTCTGGCTGGCTTCTCATGTATTTTGATGTTTTATTCTTCATTGTCAATTGCTTCCTCCACAGATAGCAAATCTTTTCCTCCATCACATTGTCAGATGTACATCCCGTCAACGTCTTGACTGATATTCACTACTCTATGAATCATCAGAAGCTTTCTTGTTTGGATGTTGTAATAGGAAGAGAGACTGAGACATAAGCCCATAAGCACATGCATAAATCCCAGAGGTCCCGGAAAGTCACGTAATCCATGACCTCCATGACATCCTTAATTATAAAAAATGATCAAATGCTTATCAATGTTTTAAATGTAATTGTTTGTATTTATATAGCTTGTAACACTAACTAAGTATAAAGGTCTCCTCATGTCACCCACAGGTTATCAAAGCACAACTCTACACCCCACGCCTCAGTCATGGTCCCGGCCTAACATTCCCAGGTCCACTATAAGGGACTAAAAACAATTGAAAAATAAAATCTGTCCATCAGTCATACGAAGGAATATGCAGACTAAGGTACAGATGGGGCCTGAATGTGTGGATGGCAAAGTAAGGTGGCCACATAACAGTGTTTAGCCCACTGGGCCATCTTCAGTCCATGCATTATGCTTTTCCAGGATGATGGGTAAACATCCTCCCCATAAAAAAGACAAAAATTAGGGGAATGTGGTAGGAAGAGAGCCTGAGACATAAGCCCTTGTATCAGAGGCCTGGTATAAGGCAGGACCTGCTCATAAAATCTAGCAAAAAGAGGGCTAATATTGCAAAAATACACATTCCTAAGAAGTACTAAGCACAAAGTACTGACGCAAACACATTCTGATATCAAGTGGTACCAGAACATCCTGATGTCAAGGATGGTACAAAAACATTCCCCAAGGATAACAGTAACACACTGACTCCTCCTAAAAGATAAGGTCAGGATGACAATATGTAATAAAAATGTTTAAATCGAACCAAGATGTACAAGGTGATGGATAATAACTAGCTATGTCAGGGGGCAGTAACTAACTACGTCAGAGGCAACACTAACTTGTTTGTATCAGGGTACAAAGATGTGTCTCAGAAGGAGTATCTTTGTCCAGCTAAGGAGGGAATGGAAAGTCCCACCATTCACTGAACTGTGTCCATTGTCACAGGCATACATGTCTTAGTATCCTTGTAGCATCTGCCAGGTGCTATTACTGTGCTTCATCAACAATAAATCTGGCCAGGCATCTTCACACCTTAACAAATCTTGTGGTCATTGGGCAGTTCACTCGAGGTCTGCTGTACCAGTTTTCTGCACAGAGCTGGGATGGCACACAGGGAGAACACACACCCGCACTGAACATCTGATGACATATGTCAATTTTTTTTCACTCTTGATTCCATTTGATCACTCTTGGTTGTGTACTGTACTACTGATATTGCCAACATGTTAATGGCTCAGATCAAATTCTTCGAGTTAAGTTTTGTCCTTAGAGCAGTTCTTATTCTTCTGTAATATTCTTACTTCACTTCTTCTTTGACTTCCTTATGTTGTAACTCCAACAGTTCCCTGATTCCAAGATATTTAAAGGAGCCATGCTGAGAGATATAATGAATAGTACCTGAGTTAACTTGTATGACATCTGATTGCACCTTTTTACAGATGCTGATGCACATTTAACCAACCAAACTACTAGGTTTATAGCTTCACCAAACTTTTCTACACATGTCATCAATCTCTATATCCCTCCTTTTGTGGCAGTCCAGATCATCATGTAGTTTCAGATCATCCCATTAGAGCTGAGTATTCCAGTTAACTATAGATTCCTGCAGGAAGGAGATGATCTTTGGATGAATCTTGTGCATTTTTGGTGTCTTGTTGATCCACAAATGTGAGAAGCTGTCATATGCTTTTTGGTCGTCTATTTACACCATCTCTGCATTCTTCTTTTTGCATTTTCTGTGGTCATCCTGTTCAGCCTGCGGTGGTTTTGTGTCCCTTTTGTGTTTAACATGCAGCCTTTTTTGCTAAGAAGGCAGCATTCCATTGTGAGCTAGCACTTTCCAGAGCTTCTTTGCCAGAATTGCTATTAGAATTCCACATAGTTGGGATGATTGATCTATAATTCCTAGTATCGCTCCAGACTTCTTTCTTTTTTTGTATGAGGACAGTTCTCCCTGTCACCATCCATTGTGGCTACCTGTTCTTCAGACATTTATTAAGCTGTCCATGTAAACAATCATGGCGAGTTGTTACTATCATGTAGTCACAGTCTCGGTGCTCTGGAACTGCTTTGAATAAAGTTCAGCCAGGATTCTGATGCGACATGTCTCACCTCAGTTCATGCCTTCACCAGGGCAAGAAGCTTGTTCGGCTTTGGCACTTCCTGGGTCCGACCTCAGAGCACTCAGCACTCTGTTCACTCTGTGAGCTCCCCTCAGCGTGTCCACCTGGATGGGAAGCCTTACATGCCCGCAAAGGGGCCATGCACCCCAACTTAACAGTCAGAAGTGACTCTCAGGCAGCAGTGTAAAATGGGAAGGGATTATTAGTCACCAAAATACAGCGTAGAACAAATCTTGTTAGCACAGAAATCAGGAACATTCAATAAAGGACATTTTGGTGAGACCCAGAGCCCCAGGGCCTTGGCCCTCCCTCTGAGTCCAAAGCTAGGAGACTGACTCGCTTCCAGCTGCCTGGCCGCAGTCATTCCTGTTGTCCCTCCTCCATCCTTTGTCTCGTTCCCAGGCAAAAGGATCACCGGTTCGCCACCCCTCTCCTTTCTCCAACTTGTTGTAGCCAGATGGCTCCTGGGGTGAGGCCCTCTGCTCATTACTTGCCAGGTTACAGAATGTTTTGGCCACTATCTACGTACAGGCAGCTAGAGGCAGCCATACCTTCCCACTAGGGTCCCTGCAGCAATCACACACCCTTAGCCCACCAACTAGATACTTGAGTAATATACAGGGGAAACTGAGGAACACATAGTATTCAGAGAAAACATTAAGAACATTCCCACTTCGTCACAGTTACACATTTCAGTCAGAACCCATGCACAATCTGGTCCGAGTGCTTTCCAATTTTTCATTCCTCTCAGGACCTCATCTATTTCTTTCTTTGCTATCCCTGTGTATTTCTCTATGGTGGGTTTTTAAAATTTCCCTTACATTTCCTCCCCTCCTTTACAATGTTCATAATAATTATTGATTTGCCTGGAATCGCCACATTGTGTTGGGTTGGCATGCTATACCCTGCTGGGTGCCAGTATCTCAAGGCCTTGGAGGGTTATTATTATTTATTTAACATAAAAACAAGCACCTAAAGGTCACAACCAGGCTGAGTTCCACTGTGCGAGGTGCTCTATTAACATATAATAAATGACAGTCCCTTCTCTAAGGGACTTTTCTAGTGTGATCAATTGTATATGGAAGGCACTGAGATACTATGGTGGTGGGCAGCACTATATAACCAGAAGACACATTTTGGGTCTGTCTTTTTGTTTCTCCTTTATAAAGTATCTCTGTTGGTGGTAGGTACCTCAATACTTCTTCAGCCATCTCAGTGTGTGCCATCATTTTATTTTAGGCAGATGGGTAGGGAGTGGGGATGAGAGGGAAATTTTTAAATAATAAAACTAAGTTCATTTTGTTACATATTTAATCATATCAGAACAGCTGCACCACAGCAGGAAGTAAGGCATGAGTTTCCACTTTTTAATTTGTCCTTTGTCTCATCTACCCAACATTCACTTAAGAGCACTAATGTCATGTTTTCTTGGCTCTTGAATGCATTGGAGGAGGCAAGCTCATGGAAATAACAGAACAGGGGAATGAGGTTCAAAATTAGGCCTGTCGTATGACAGGAGACTTGAGGAGCTCGGTTTGTTTTCCTTAACCAAAAGAAGGATAAGGGGAGATATGATTGCACTCTTTAAATATATCAGAGGGATAAATACCAGGGAAGGAGAGGAATTATTTCAGCTCATTAATTAACGTAACTATCTTTTTAAAATGGGTTGAGTGTTTGATTAGTGATATTTGCTATTGTTTGTTGTTATTATATTATTATTATAACAATCAAGACTTACTAGTTGTTGTGAAGTTAAACAAACAGTATGAAATCCTGTTTGGATTATAGGTCTTCTATGCACTGGTACCCAGATGCTTTTTCCTACTGCCTTTCATGTAAAATGCTGCTATCAAAACTGAATCCCTTGTGGTTTGACTGTAATAACTGAATAGTTAAAGGACTGAGTATCAGGACAGTTTGGGTGTGAAGTGGCTAGGAAATGTGATCTTTTGTGGCTGGAGCATCCTCCAGAATTAAGTTTCTATGACTGTGTAAGACTTTTTTCCCCCAGGGATTAGTGAAACTGAGCCACATCTGCATGGTGCCACAAGATATCAAAAAGCGATTGCAAATGGAATTGTGAAAAATTTTGTAAACCCAATGTTATTTAATATTTTATTTTTGGTCTGGAACATAATCCATAGCGGTTCCACAAAACCTAGTTTAAAATGTTCACCTGGCCTGCTGCTTCCATAGTTTTGTTAATAATTTCAGGCTCGGTTAAACTTTTCTAAAACAACTAAGCACGTTCCTTGTGGTTTTCTTTTCTCTTTAACAGCAAGGAGCTTAGTTTGATTTCTCATAGGCCTCACTGATGTTAATAGGAGTCATGTGGCCTATTAAACCCCAGTTTTCAAGAAGAGAATATAGCATACCTCTTCATTTTGACTGACTAATTTCAATACCCTCCCAACTGTGCACCATAGACCGCCTTTGATCCTCCACAGACTTCAAACTGATACAGATCAAAGGCAACCCTAAATAAATATATAAGACATGATGGGGGGAAAAGTAGTTGACCAAACTGCACACACCTGTCTGATGGCAGAATTTGAACCCCCCCTCTTACTTTTTAAAAACTCATCTGCATTCTTTTATTTTTAAATGAGGTGAAATTAGAAACTGTAGCCTGGGGACAGTCTAAAAGACGACTTAGTGGATGCTAATATCATTCACCTGTTTGAGTTTAGAATCTAAAAGGAAGGCAAAGTGGAAGCTAGCTGTCAGAGTTGAGAAATATCTAGTATACACAGAGTTCTGGGCCTACTGCTCCCAGAGTGGGGAGATTTGTGAATCTCTAAAACCTGCAAAGTGACAGAGCTAATCCTCAATCAAGAGGCAACCTGGAGGAAAGAAGGTCTAAAGGGTAGGTGATAGCAGGAAGATCAGGGTACTTGAGTCACACACACATTCTACTCTGTGTAAATGGAGAAAGAAGGAAATGTATTCTTTCCTGAAAATATTTAAGTCGCATTTGGGAAAATTTGCATTTATGATAGTAATATAACCCACTCTCCATTAATATAGTGCTTTTTATTTTAAATCTTAAAGTACTTTAATAAAAATAATGAATTAAGCCCGCCAACACCATTGTAAGGACAGGCAGTATTATCATAGACATTGTTCTGGGTAAAATGAGACTGGGTAAAATGAGACCTAGGGAGGTAAACTGGCTCAAGACCCCATAAAAAATCAGTGGCGAAACCAGGAATAGAATCTAGGAGACATGAGTGTCAGTATATCACTCTGACCTTTGGGCACATTCCCTCCTGGGCTGTACTATTGGTTTTCAATCTTTCCTATACAAATTTCCTATTCTGTTATACAAAGACTTAATATTCTGTTCCTTGTTGTTGTTGTTGTTTTTTTACGTAACTACTATTGTATATATGTAAATTAAACTATTGGCAGATTGAAATCCCACTAGCGTTGTTTACAGAACCATTTGGATTCCAGTGTTATCAGTGCTGTCCTCTTTATTGTGGCTTGCTGTGCTCTTCACAATGTTTTTGAAGCCAAAAGAGAGCCATTGTCCAGTGTGGACTCATGACAGTAATGGATTGCTGGACATAAAAACGTAAGAACGTAAGAATGGTCCTACTGGGTCAGACCAAAGGTCCATCTAGCCCAGTATCATGTCTTCTGAGAGTGGCCAGTGCTAGGTGCCCCAGAGGGAATGAACAGAACAGGTAATCATCAAGTGATCCATCCCCTGTTGCTCATTCCCAGATTCTGGCAAACAGAGGCTAGGGACACCCTTACTACCCATCCTGGCTAATAGCCATTGATGGACTTATCCTTCATGAATTTATCTAGTTCTTTTTTGAACCCTGTTATGATCTTGGCCTTCACATCATCCTCTGGCAAGGAGTTCCACAGGTTGACTGTGTGTTGTGTGAAGAAATACTTCCTTTTATTTGTTTTAAACCTGCTGCCTATTCATTTCATTTGGTGACCCCTAGTTCTTGTGTTATGAGAAGTAGAAACAATACTTCCTTATCTACTTTCTCTACACCAGTCATGATTTTATAGACCTCAATCATATCTCCCCTTAGCTGTCTCTTTTCCAAGCTGAAAAGTCTCAGTCTTATTAATTTCTCCTCATACGGAAGCCTTTCCATACCCCTAATAATTTTTGTTGCCCTTTTCTGAACCTTTTCCAATTTCAATATATCTTTTTTAAGATCGGGCGACCACATCTGCACACGGTATTCAAGATGTGGGTGTACAATGGATTTATATAGAGACAACATGATATTTTCTGTCCTATTATCTATCCCTTTCTTAATTATTCCCAACATTCTGTTGGCTTTTTTGACTGCTGCTGCACATTGAGTGGATGCTTCAGAGAATTATCCACAATGACTCCAAGATCTCTTTCTTGACTGGTAACAGCTATTTAGACCCCATCATTTTATAATGTATAGTTGAGATTATGCTTTCCAATGCACATTACTTTGCATTTATCAACATTAAATTTCATCAGCCATTTTGTTGCCCAGTCACCCAGTTTTGAGAGATCCTTTTGTAGCTATTTGCGGTCTGCCTGGGTCTTAACTATCTTTAGTAATTTTGTATCACACTCCAGCACACACAGCCAGAAAGTGTCCCTGTCAAAAATGGAGCATGAGGCATACTTTCACTAGAAATCAGGGATTCTTTGTGCACCCACATGGACTTGCATGGCCAGGGGATGAGGGAGAATACTGCATGAATGTAGGTGTACAGTAATATCAACAGTGAATGAAGTACTATTACTGTCTGCTACAAGTAGGGGATGAACCATGATTTTTACTTATGGATCTGAAAAGACATATGACTTCCGCCTCATCATGTTTTTATCTTGATTCTTTGAAATGCACATGTTATGTAGTTCATCTGTGGTGATGGTCATAAACTTTGTTAGTGAAGTCAATGCCTTTATTTTTTCAACATCAAGGTACAAGAAAATGACAATATTAAAAAACTGATAAACAGGCCAGCTGCCATGAAATTCCAAAACAGAGATAAAATAAAGTGAATTACACAGTGAACAGTAAAACCAATGCAAAACAAATAGCAATGCATATAAAACTCTCCTACCTCAAAGTGGCCCCTGCCCCCCTGTTCTCCTTTGCCCTACTAGTATGTTTTGAACACACCTGACACTGCTGCACCAGGGTGGAGGACTGCACAGGGCACCACTTGCACAAATCAGCTAGTATTCACTCCTTGTTGCCTGGACCACTCAACCACAGAATTGTTCAATGAGTTCCTGATCTGCAGGACAGGGTAGCATGGAGGGGACTCAGGACCTGGGGCTGGAGCAGGAGGTGTGGGTGGAACAGGAACTTTCGTGGCCATGAGTGTATGCAGCCTCTCAAACAAGTCCTTCTGCCTCATTCTATCTTCCTTCCTCAAGCAATGTTCCTGCTCAAGGAACTGTGCTGCCCATCTCCCCTTGCACTCTGAAGCCTTTCTCTGCCTTTCACCTTGATATCCATCCTTCTACCTCTGGGACTTTAGCTGCTGGCTGGCCCTGTCCAGGATGTCAATAATAAGGTTGTTGGAGACACACTTCTTCTTGGACTTCTTCTAGGACTGCATCGGGACAATGCAACCCCACCTCCAGGTTGCTGCTGGACTCTGACTGGGCCGTGGAGGTAGAAGAGCCTGACTGCAGGAATGAAACAGTCCATTATTGTCTCACTATTTCAGAAAAGTTTCACTACATCATCAGGAGACGTGTCTTTTGTCCAAGCCCCAAAAATGATACTTTGTATAACTGTGCTTCAATGTATTCTGAGATTGGCATATTAGTTCCTTCGACACCACTGAGAATTAAGCCCAGAGTAAAGTCTTCACATGTAATGGTAAGGTAAAATTTACAACATTCATGTAATGATATATCTTTTAAAATTCCAGACCATTTTAGCCCTTGTGGGGAGGAGGAACTCTCATCTGGAGTTCCTACTATGGGAAATGGTTACAGCTATCAGCCCCCAAGAGTGGTTGAAAATTCATGGGGAAATCTACAGGATGCTGTATTGGCTTCCATATGGACTACTGTCTCCCCGTAAGCTGCTGAAAGCTCGCGGCATTCATGAAGTTACCTGCTGCAGCTATGGCTTATGACACAGCCTGTATGGACTAGAACTATCTGTGGACTACCTACAAAGACCCGCAACAATATGGAATATAAAATGGCATAAATGGACTATATATGTACCACAGGAACTACCTGAACTCACAACAGGGAATTCTCTTTGCTCCTACCCCTCAAGCATGCATCTGTAACAAAGAACTGCAAAGCACCCCCCTCCACCCACTCCGCCACCCATTCCCATCCCCAGCACATTTCTGGACTTCATACAACTCTATGGTGTATTTTGGACAGTTAATTCAGTACCAGTGAACTACATGCCCTCAATGCACCATAGTATAGTTTACAGGTGGTTCAGTACCCTTTGGCATGGCTGATTTGTGTGGTGCAATGTACTGTCATTGCAGCCAATGTAAGACTCTTATTTTGAACACCTCAATGCATCTGTGTACCTGTGGACAGTATATAGTAAAAAGTTCATCACAACTGCTTGTTTAACTGTTATTTGCACTTACCAGTACCCATTTTGAATGCCACATTGGGGATAATTGGGGGTGGGGTTAGGAGACACCAAAGCACTGGTTTGCAATCTGCAGCTTGTAATACAAATTTAATTGGCTCATATGCCAGAAATCCCTCCCCATTTGTACATTAATAACAACAAACATGGATGCAAAAACTTAGCAGGCTCCAGCGTTACTTCAGCTTCTTCTGTTTCTGCTGCCAGTTCCATGGTGGGCTGCTCTCCGTAGGGGTCATGAAACAACTGCTCCAAGTATGGATCCAGGATATGCTGCAGCTGCTCCGGCGCAAAGCCTCCTTGGGGACTGGGTGTGAGCACAAGAGTCACTTTGCGAGCCTGATCCAGTGGCTGTTGGCTCCCCTCTGGTGCTATCTTAGATTTGGAGGTTAGATGGTTACAATCCCTGCTGATCAGACAGTCATAAATGGCTATGGGCTCAGTGCTTGGAACAGTTCTCAGCATCCAATTAAAAATCCTCATAAAAGAGACAGGATGACGGGCAGTTTCCAGAGGTGTGGTTCTCATCTCTGGCTTTCCAATAGTGAGTTTGGAGCCACTTGATCTGCTCTCTGGACTGGTCCCTTGAATCATCAACACCGCCAACTTATCCAAAACGTTTCTTGGTACACATTGTAATGTCTGTAGTCAAATGTCTTGCTCATCTTGCACCAAAGGTTTACCAGAATCTGACTGTGGTCCTTGGACCAGGTAGCTTGAGGTGATCTAAAGGGAAACTGGTTCAGAGCATATAACCACTAGAAAACTTTTAGGACCAGCCTGCTGGATTCTTTAGAGTGTATTATTTATTGCCAATTTTTTGTCCAATGTTTTCTGAAAATATCACAAGCCTTTTTAAATGTTGGAGTGAGTCGAGGGGCCATAAATCACTCTAAAACAGTGGTTCTCAGCCTTTTTGAATCATCCCCCACCTTGGCAATTTTTTTCCAACTTGGAGGCACTGTACACACCAACACCCTAAAATCTGGCCTGGTTGCCCCTCTTTCATGACAGGGGTCAGTCAGGCCAAATTTGAGTGAGTGGGTAAGCCCCCATAGACAATTTAACATGCCTCGCCAATTGAGAACCACTGGTAAAATTATGACTCCAAGATTAGAAAAAGGAAAAGGTATAGAAATCAGAGTTTGTAGCTATCCATGTACTATCCCTGTTTTTGAAGTGAACTTCTCTGCATGGATGCTGCTGTAGGATTACAGTGTACAGCACTCTAAGATGCTCCAAACCAGCATTCCCCTCTCATTTGTGCTCAGTCCTACCTCTACTGAAGTCAATAGCAAAATTGCCTGCAGTGAGAGTAGGATTTAACCCTTATATTGGTCGTACCATTTTATACCCACTTTTCACAAGTGTAAATGACTGTACAAGTTGCAAAGAAGTGGAGAATCCAGCCTGCAAATGTTTTGTTTAAAAAAAAAATCTGGGCTCTTGCAGGCTTTGGTTAAGTTAATAAGAAACTCTGGGCTGCATTCTGATCGGTGTAACTGCTGATTCAGAAGAGTGACTCTGGGTATGTCTACACTGCAATAAAAAACCCGCGGCTGGACCGTGCCAGCTGACATGCGCTCATGGGGCTCAGGTTGCGGGGCTTTTTCATTGCAGTGTAGACTTCCGGGTTTGGGCTGCATCCTGAGCTCTAGGAACCTCCCACTTTGCAGGGGCCTGGCAGCTGGGCTTGCTTGAGCCCGAGCCCAGAAGTCTACACTGCAATGAAACAGTTCCACAGCCTGAGCCCCATGAGCTCATGTCAGCTGGCACGGTCCAGCCGCAGGTTTTTTATTGCAGTGTAGACATACTCCCAGAGGGCAATATCCTGACTCTGTTAAGGTCAATGGGAGTTTTGCCATTGATTTCAGTAGGGTCAGGATTTCACCTTGAATGTACAGTGGTGTAATGGAGATCAGAATCTAGCCCTATAATTTTGAGAGCTAGCTAGTAAACAAATAGGATTAGTGTTAACCCTAAGTGTGCTGCATGTTTCTGGATATCAAGGAAAGGTCTGAAAAAGAACATAAGGCCAAGAAATATGTGCTATGAAATCTTAGAATGCAACAAATTTTAAGGGGATGCTGAGGTGGTATAATCTGGGACAGTTATAAATGACTATAATCAATGTATTGCAACGGAATCAAATTAGCCAATGGAAAACATAGCAACCTACATACCAAGGACCTGATTCTCCTCTCACTGCCACTGTGGTAAATTAGGAGTAGCTCCACTGAAGCCAAAGGAATACACTAGTGTACAACTGGTTGTAGTGGGAGGAGAATCAGGTCCATTAGTGCATCATCAAGGTTCAGGGATACACCAATATTAAAGAAAATCAGTTGCATTACTAAAGACCATTCAGGAAATAGCAGGCTCCATAACGCCTCACTGGGACTTCAGTTCAGAAAAAGGAGACATCAAAGCAGAGCTCAAGTGGGATTTTCTTAAGGATATTTCTAATTCCAACAAGAACTTTCCTTGCTCTCACAGGAATAATTATACTGCACTAAGTTTCATTACCTTCAGTTGCCAAGTATAGGCCAAATTTCTGAGTAATCATGCCCAGGCTCCTCAACAGCAAATTCTGTTTTAATAAAGTAAAGCATGCCACCCTTTCCCCTGCCTAAACCCTAAACACCCCTTTGGAAATATAGCTAGCTCATTTAGTCCTCCTCAGAAAAATATTTAATGCATGTATCATTTACAATCCAACAGAAGAAGAGGGGATGGGTAGTGTTCAAGCCTTTCATACAGAAATCCAATGTAGGAAATGTAATTGTGGTGCACTCTGATAATCACTGAGACTGATCAGGGTTAGCTCTCTGGTGCTCATAGTATCTGTGGAATGGAAAGTAACTATTTAGTGATCAATTACACTAGAGATGGCTTAGGGCAATGGATGGTTTTATGTGGACATATAATTTACATATAACTAAATAAGCTGATGGAGATTTCATTGCAGTAAAATATATGTGGATGTATATAAAGAGTTTTAAAATAACATGTCATTAGATTCAGCTATATAATTAGATATGTATCATACAATTGAAAAAGTGAACATTTTGACTCTTGATCAGAAGGCCTCTTAGGTTTTTCCCAGTTTGAAAATGCACAGTATAGTGTCACGTAAAGCTTTTAAAAAATACCCAAAACTGATCTTCTTAAAGCCAAGCAGAAAAAAAAACAGAAAACATAAACATACAACTTCTTTTTTCTCTCTTCAGATTGAATACTGCTTTTTAAAAAGAAGCACAAGGGAAATATTTTAAGTAAAGATTTGTGGGTGATGGGAAATGTCACTCTCACTTGGCACTCTAGCCACTGTATCTATAATTCATATCTTGGGGCAGTTGTGGCCTAGAACTTTAGTCTGGAGCTTGGTAATTAAGAGACCTGGATTCTTGTCCTGATTTTGCCCTTGTCTTTGACCTTGGGCAATTCATTTAATCTCTTTGTGACTTAGTATTTCCGTCTCTAAAATGGAGATGATGATTTGTATCCAGCTTTGTAAAGTGCAGTGGATAAAAAGTGCTATTGGGATGTATACTATTATGTAGATTTCTCTTTAATTGATTCAATTACACCTGTCCATAATGTATGTGAGTTAACAATTTACATTTATGTGAAATACTACAAGGAATCCAGTTGGCCTGTTGTCAATTCTAACACATTTGCCACTTACAGATCTTCCCATTCAGATTATATCCTCGCACTCCAGCCTTCTCCTGGTAAAGGGAACTATTTAAATAGATAGGTCTTGTGCCCTGACCTGAAAGTTTTAAAAAACAACAAAACAACAACCTGAGGTCCCTCAAACCAAGCAAGTCCCATATCTAAGTCCCCTACCTTGAGAGCACAGTGCCCCCAATCCCTTAAAGGATACATCCAAGGACTGAGAATTAGAACATCCCAGCTAGTCTCATCTGTTGGGACAAGACATTATTGCCTGATCTATTGCTTGTGTATTAACTATATTGATCAGTTAGAAATCTCAGTTAACACTCCATGGTTTGACGGAGTCTCATCCCACTAACAACTCCAGCGTCATTAGAGTTATTATTAGTTTGGGAACCCTGACGTACACAGGAGCAACAATCGCACTTAGGAAAACCCCTTTACATATGCAATAGTTTTATTAACAGTTAGCAAAATCACAAACACTCCAACCCAGCATCTGAGCATCCATAAAATCACACCATCTTTTGCAAAAAGACCCAAAGTGTTAATCATCATCCTTATCAACATCATCCCCATCATCATCATCATCATCACCAGTGGTCATCATCCTGGCATTTCCCAAGGCACACAGGCTGGGATACAGGTTTTATAATATGTTTTGCTGATATCCACTATACCTAATGCATATTCAGTAGGGGTTCCAGCCCCCTTTACTTACCAGTATTTCCTCACTCTACTAATATTAGAGTGCCCTTCTCCCATAGGTTACTAGGTCTTTTACCTCAAACTTATTAACATATACGTCAGTTAGTTACCATGGCATTATTGTGGTTGGACATCTCCTGATGTTCCTTATTTAAAAATATCTAAAGTTGACATCAGCTGGCATCTTGTGGTTAACTGTTAGCAATTTAGTCATACTTATTTATTACAGCAATCTATCTTGTGACATCTTATGATCGAGGGTTACTCCTGGTTAACTGCTTATGCCTTCATTAGTTTTGCTAAACTATTGTCTTACAGGCCTTGAGACTTGTAGGCTCATTGCATTACTGCCTTACCTTATACCTATGTTTTACCTAGCACAGCAGCTCTCAAACTGTGGTTTGGGACCCTGAAGTGGGTTGCGACCTCATTTTAATTGGGTTGCTAGGTCTGGTGATAGACTTGCTGGGGCCCTGGGCCAAAGCTGAAGCCCAAGCCCCACTGCCTGGGGCCGAAACTGAAGCCCAAGCCCCACTGCCCAAGGTGGCGGAGCTCAGGCTTTGGCTTCAGCCCTGGGCAGCAGGCTCAGGTTACAGGCTCTTCTCCCAGGACTGAAGCCATTGGGCTTTGCCCTCACCCCGAACCCAGAGCGGCAGGGCTCGGGTGGGCTCAGGCTTCGCTCCCCCCTCCTGAGGTCATGTAGTAATTTTTATTGTCAGAAGAGGGTCATAGTGCAATGAAGTTTGAGAACCTCTGACCTAGCAAATACCTACACCAATAGGTTTCATCATGAAGAGCTTTTTCAGATACAAAGAACTATATACTGAAGGCTTGCAAAATAGGTGCTAAAATGAACTATTTAAAATAAGATTTAATTAAATATCACATTAAAGTAGTTCCAACCCAACATTTTGATCTTCGGTTCAGTGTAAAGTCCTGGCACCAGAAAATGTTTCCTTGAGGGGGGATAACCTGTAGGCTGTACACTGAAGAAAATGATTGTAGGAGGGATTCAAGCAGAGAGAGGGGGCTAGGTCCTCAGCTGTTGTATATTGCCATAGCTCAGTGGTTTTCAACTTTTTTTCATTTCCAGACCGCTATAAAATTTCAAATGGAGGCACAGGCCCCTTTGGGAATCTAAGACGTAGTTTGCAGTCCCCCAGGGGTCCATGGACCCAGGTTAAAAACCACTGCCATAGCTCAATTGATGAGTATGGCCCAGAGAGAGGATCTGGCCCAGGTTATGTTTAATTGAACATGGAGGCATCATAGCTAATCGATTTAAGTTTGGTTGATGCACCAGAGCCTGCAGCACTTCTAAGGGAAACCATATTCAAACTTTTAATCTAGCCATTAGCTTTCTACTTTGCAATTAGTCCTTCAGGATGTTTGAGTTTTGACTGAGCCTTTTTTAACTGACCAGCAGCCTCTAGCAGTGATCTGTGGGAAGGACATTTAACTAAGGAAGAGAGTACAAACAGATACATAGCACGCCTATATGTTATACTTCTAGACCTAAAATCAATTTAAAAATTACTTTCCAGAAATTCAGGAAAATATTGCAATAAGTCCATGATTTAGAAGTATACTAGAATGGATATAGAAAGACATGATTTAGTCCGGGTGCAGCAGTGACAGCACAACACTGCCTGTTGACACTTTTGTGTTTTACTGAGGATTTTCCCCCTCAGTTTTACAACTTTGTATTTTTAAGATGCAATGAGGAAGCAAGCACAACTCTCAAGTGTTCATCTGCATAGTTCTGGGGCAAATATGCCAAGGACATTAATTGGATACATTGGTGCCAAAGGGGCAGAGAACTTGGTGCTACTTTTAGGCTAATACCAATGATTGTAGCTGATATTTTATTCTGGTGCTTTTGAATAACTTTTGGGGAAAATTGAAATGGCTTTTTTGGTGGTCACTACATCTACAGAGGCAACCATAGTCAATATCTAGTAGAGCACCCAGCATTGCCTGTAGGTTCTAGTCATGATGTCTCTTCTTCACATAGATGTTAATGCTATAGGACTACTGTAAAGGGAGTGTCTCTGGGGCACTTCCCTAGCTGGGTTGGGGCTCCTGGCCACACCCAGTTACCACCAACTGGGCCACCCAGTCCAGGCCCACCCTCTTAGTTCTTGCAGTGGGCCCCGCCCTTGCAGGCCTGATTACTTTATATTGCAGGTGAGGGGGGGAAGCAAAAAGTTCAGACACAGAGAGCAAGCCCCTCCCAGGGCCAACAAGAAAGAAAGAAAGAAAGATCAGTGGAACCAGCTAACTTCAGGAGTGCCTGGGTAGCAGCTTTACTGGCCAGGTAGCTAAGTCAAACTCTCCCTAATGGTCTTGCCCCTAAGGTTTGCTGGACTCCTCACAGATTTGGCCTGGGGTTCTTTGACTACTCCAAGGAGCCACTTCTTTCTCAGAGTTTACCCCCTTGTTGAGTGTAGCTTCCTCCTCTTAAAGCCATGTCTGAGTGGCAGGGCTGGGTGGGGAGGGCTACCTTAGCCCCTTCCCTGTCAGTGCGGGATTTATACACCCTGTCACAAGTACAAAAAGTAATGAGAGCAGAATCCCACATTCTAAACTCACATTCATTCAAAGAAAATAAGAAAAATCATTTTTGGACACTCTTTTGTTTTAAACATTGGCATGTAAAATACAAAAGCAGCTTTCCTCTGTGTGATGTGTTTTTTCTGGCAGAATTTCTCTTTTTTTGCACTAATATAGAAGTGATATTTTGCGGTATTTTAGCTTCTGATCTGGGTTGGGACCAAGAAAGGCAGAGATGAGCAGAATTTAAAACAGAAGTGAAAAAAATCAACTAACTTTTTTTAAAAGTTCAGAGTCATACTGATTTGAAAAGGAAATTTAGGTTCTGTTTTTATTTTATATGAATGAACAGCTTCAAGCATCTTTTATTTATTTTTTATAGATGAGGCTGATGGTTAGAGCTGGTTGATTTTTTTGTCAAAGCTTTTTTTATATATAAAAATGACTTTTCAACTAAAATTTGGATGAATTTTTCTGCTTCTTTGATTAAAAAACAGAAAGTGAATGTATACCATTTTAGTGTTTTTATTTTTCAATTAAAAAAAGAGAGAGAAAAATAATTCCCACCATTTTTTTCTGTTTTCATTGAAAACACAAAACGAAGACATTAAATTTGTTAAAACCGTCCCATGAATAATTGTCATTTTTGACCAGCTCTAATGATGATGATATTTGTAGTTCATATACCACTATTACAGCCATGATCACTGGACAACTGTGCAGCCATAGGCACACTCCCTCAAAAATAACATGGAATTAATGCTGAATCCTGACAGAAAACTAGTGGTACTGTTAAGCAACATAAATAGGCATCTCTCCATTCAGTGAATGAGCTATTCAAAAATATTGTTGGAGAAAGAAAGTAATCTCTTACTAGTCAAATGTATCTCAAATGTTCTGGACATGTTTTCCAGTTTCACAAAGCACATTAGTATTTCTTTTGGCCCCCAGTTAGTGTCTGCACATACAAAACAAGCACGTCTTACTAATATGGTCCTCCTTGCAGCATACACAGTTCTCTCACTGTAGCACTCATAAGGGAATGTGAGGGTTAGATTTACCTGTCCCCTCTCTCCCTTAAAGGATTGAAGGTCTGCTGAGAGGTCAAAGGGGAAATCTCTGCTTGCAGCTGCAGATTTGTGTGCATGCTCTAAGCTCTGAGCAGCAAAGAAGCTCGTGTAAGTTGTATTTGTTTCAGTGTTAAAGTAGTGCTGCAGCCTTCTGAATAAATTATTTTCAAACTCTGTCCCTTTGTAATGACAGATCCTTTTGGGGAAACCAAATTTGAAAACAAAGTCATTCAAGATCTTGTCTGACATAATTTTGCCTGACTTTTTGGTGGTAGGGTAGGCTTGGACAAATCTAATGAAAGGACCCAGTATCACTAAAATGTATTCATATCCTCCTCTACTGCAGTCTAGATGCAAGAATTATATTGATACAAACTCAAATAGTTCTGTTGTAACCATGTTAGTTAGTGGAGCTCTGGTAGGCTGGTGAGGTTTTCTTTTGCTTGATGCATGTACATGCTCTAGCAACATAATGTTCATATCCCTCTTCATCTGTGACCAATAAAACCAATCCCTTGCAAGACTGATTACTCACTATGGTCCTAAATGTCCCATCTATTCATGTAGTTATTGATATACCTTCCTTTTGTATTTTTCAGGTAATACCAGTTGATTTTGCAACTTGCTTTTCCCATGAAGTATTCCACCTGAAGCCATAAGGAGAAACATTTCATTCATGTCAGGGAAATGAAAACATTGTTGATCCTGTAAACCTGGAAACTTGTTGATCAGACTGATGTGGCATTCACACCAGCCGTAGGAAAATAAATGCCAAAATCAGCACGAGAGATCACCAGAACAATCCACTGACAGTCGTCCGACTAGAGAGAGAAGAGCCCCACAGGCATTGACATATTGGGGACTTATCAGTGTCTAAATCCAACTGTTGGACGAGTGAATGCACCAGGGGTTTATCTTAATGTTTGCCACATGCCATACCAAGTGCCTATTCCTGTATCTTATCCTGCATTCTATCCATGACGTATGTAATATTGGTAAATGAAGTGGTAGTGACTTATGGTATGGACATTTCTCTAAATGAAGTGTTTTATAACTCTGGTTAGTTTGTTATTATGTTAATTTAGCACGCTTTCTAGACAGCTTGCCATATGCCCGGTGACATGGTTATACCATTGATCAAAGACTCAGTTGAGAATGACACTTATGAGTTTTACTCATGGACAACTGCTAATAAGCCTAATGGATGTATATTATATTTTGATAAAAAAAACATTGGGACAACATTACATTAATGAGCACTCAGAAAGAAATATCAGGGTTAGATTTGCCTGTGCCCTGTGCTTTTAAGGATTGGAAGTCTGCTGACAGGTCACATGGGGTAGCTCTGCAGCAGCAGAGTTGTGTGTGCTAAAAAGGGACTGAGCAGCAACGGGACTTGTGCAAACTCTATTTGTTTGTGGGGGTCTTTGTACTATGTTCAATAAAACTCCAGTTTTAAAATTGTCCCTGGTCTGGGAGTGCAACAAAGTTCCTGGGCACATTCCACAACTGGACATAATACAGCGTAATATCTGGTCAGAGAAGAACGGATGTACTCAACTCAGTGTATCTCATAGTACTATCTATTCCCATTTAGTACAAGACCTAACAATCTCTAATTAGGAAGGAAGATAAACTGCTTCACTCCTACCCATTTACTGGAATGGACAGATGTCTTTACTATCGGAATTTGATAAAGGAATATTAAAAATGACCAAATTGCTCCAACCCCCTCCACCCAAAATGTATGAAATGAAAAACACTCCATCACTGTAATAATAACGGAGAGATTTTGACACCAGTCAGGAAATTGTGGGTTGAGGTTTCCTGGGAACAGTCATTCTCCCCCCGGTGTGTGTATTATAGAGCCTTTCATTATGGGCTATTTTGTACCTCTGTGGGAGTGCAGAGCACCCTCAGAACACTAACTTCTGCACCCACTAAAAGGGAGCACCATACTCCTCTTATCACTCTTTACCTCACCCCTGCTCCCCCACCACCGGCCAACTAGCAAAGCTGACTGGTATGTGAGGAAGAAAGCAGATCCACAGCACTGCCACCTCCCCGCCCCTCCAAGGCACTATGCACCCTCCCTTCCCCAGCCCACTCCAGGCAGCATCTCAGTAGCAGCCCTTCATTCTACCAAGTGAAGTGGCTATAATTCTGCCCAGCCCTTACATGTACCAGGCAAGGGGACAGTGGGCCTCCCCCCGCCTCCCCGGCTGTCTAAATGCTAGGCAGAATCTAACTCCACATGACCATACGACAGTGAGAAATTTGATATGCTATTCAGCAACTAATGCAATACAATGGAAAGGAAGTCTTTCATTTTTCCTATATTGCTCTTTCAGTACATCTGTGTAAACCATTGGAATGATGTATGGTGGATCTGTGGTTTAACTGAACAGTTTCTATAACCTTAGAGGCACAAGTCATTGTCCAACTACAGGGCATCATTTTTGTAGGTAAAATAGTCTGATTACCAAATATGCAACATGCTGCTGATGAAAAGGACCAATGGACAGCAAGGATACACATCATAGGGCAGAATCTGTCTCTAATTTTCTGTTGGATTGAATACATTTTGGGTAATGGGTATTTTGACATCAATTTCTCTCTAATCAAATGCCTCGCTCATATATTTCTGGAATCTGAAGGCCAGTGAGGAAGAACCAAGGCCCAGACTTTTAAAGGTATTTAGGCATGGCTCTGCTGAGCACTGCAAGGCCTAAGTGATTTAGAGGTGGTCAGTCCCCTTTTCAAAACTGATTTAGGCAGTTAGGAGTCTGTGTCTCATTGAAAGTCAATGGAACTGAGGCTCGCAAGTGCCTAAGTCACTTTTGAAAATGGAACTTCACCATCTAAGTCACTTAGGCCTTGCAGTGCTGAGTGCCGCAATCCTTTAAAAATCTGGGCACAATCCCATAATTTGGGGAGACTGGCAATGTTTCTCTTAGGGAGGGTAGGCTTTCAGCTACTAGTTACTAATAATATATATTCAGAAATGAACAAGAGTTTAGGAAGGTATATAAGCCATCATGCTTGAAAGCAAAACCCAACTTCTAACTATTAGGAACTACGAGGAAATTTACCCTGCAGACAGAGTATCTCAGAAAAGCCTGCTACTGGGTTTCTTGCACTTTCCTCTGAAGCAGCTGTTTCTGGCCACTGTTGTTGACAGGATACAGGTGTAGATGATCCACTGGTTTGATGTCATATGGCAATTCCTATGTTCTATTAAGGAAAACTCTTGTATGGACATTGCACAATAAAAATCACCTGATGCTAACAGTCTAGCCATCTTTATCCAGTGTATAGATAATCTTCCATTCTTCATTCAAGTAGTGACAAAGTTGTGATGAATCAATTCTCAGAGTAACTGATTAGGTCAGACCAGCTCGGCTCTTATTGGTCTAGGTACAGATGTGGATATGGTATAGAGATTGCACTGGCTGATTAAATAATCTCCTCTTGACAGTGGATGAAGATAAAGGATTCATGCTGAAATCATTACATTCATCAGCTGCCTTTGAGACCACTGATCAGGAGGTGTGGCTCATCTGAGACTCCTAAGCAGGCACAGACAGGAGTGTTGCTTCCTTCCTATTTCTCAGAGAAGTCTCAGAGGAATTGGCGGTAACCATGCTTCTGACCCAGTGGCTGTGATTTGTGATTCCACATGGTTCCATCCTGTCCCTCCTCTTGTTCAATGTATATGTGTGGCCATTCAGGATTAGTGGGCAGTCATGGCATAGTATTTTCAATATGCAGATGATACCAGTCTTTGTGTAGCCTGATCCACTCAATGCTGTTGAATTTGTGTCCAAGTGTTTGGTAAAGATTAGGATATACTTGAAGGATAGCTCAATCTGAATAAGACTGAGTTGAGATGGATTGGTTAGGGAAAGCAACCAAAAGGTCAGATGAGGATGACATAACCCATCTTGAAGGTGTGTGGCCACCTCTTGTCACTAGGATCTACAGGCTGGGTATATAGTTACATCCCCAGCTGTTATTCAGAGGTAATAGCCACATGGCTGTTTCATCTGCACCTGGCCAAAAGGTTGTGACCATTTCTTCTGCAAGGCCATAGTTCAGTCCCCTAGATTACACTACTGCCTAGATGCTGGTCTACATGGGGCTGTGATGGTTGGTGCTTGATGGACGTGCCAGCTAGTGGTTGGGGGAAGTCAGTTCCTTCTTAATGCAGAGGTGAGTTGGTAGGGGTACTGAGGCCCTCCCACTCCACTGGGCTGTAACCCAGTCCCTGTGACCAAAGATCTGTCCATAAGAGTACCATAAGGCTGCCCTCAATGGGTCACTTCCTATCATTCACTCTATGGTTCAAGTTTTGAAGTCTGTAGTAAAAGGTAACCAAAAAAAAGCTACTAACTCAGTGTTTCTCAAACTAGGGTCGCTGTTTGTATGGGGAAAGCCCCTGGCAGACTGGGCCAGTTTCTTTACCTGCCCCATCCGCAGGTCCGTCCGATCGTGGTTCCCACTGGCCGCGGTTCACCACTAAAGGTAATAATTGGAGATATACCAATCTCCTAGAACTGGAAGGGACCTCAAAAGGTCATTGAGTCCAGCCCCATGCCTTCACTAGCAGGACCAATTTTTGCCCCAGATCCCTAAGTGGCCCCCTCAAGGATTGAACTCACAATCCTGGTGTTCTCCAAATGGCAGAGATAAGGACCAGATTAATCATTAAATGATCAATGGCAAATGGCAATGCTCACTGACAGATGTGAAAGTAGAAGGGGTGTAGATGTTGGCAGTGATCACCACCTTGTAACAGCCTCCATCCAGCTAAAACCAAGAAGTGTGGGTCCACCAAACAAGGGGCATAGAGGTTATGATATTGACAAGCTAAAGGCCCCTGAAATACAGAAAGCCTTTGCTCTGCAGTTAAAGAACAGGTTTCAGGCACTTGCAGACCTTGATGAAGAGGAGGGGAATGCAGATGACAAGATCAACAAGAAGTGGGACAAAGTAACAACAATTTATAAACGGAGCAGTGAAGCCTGTCTAAGCTACAGGCAGAAGAGAAGGAAGGAGTGGATTACACCCAGCACATGGAATGCCATAGAAAACAGATGAGCCCTGAAGAAAAAAGTTTTAGACACAAAATCCTAGAAGCTAAAGGACAAATACCACAAGCAGTATAACAAGGCACACCGGGAGGTAAACGCCTTGTGAGAGCAGACAAATGACATTATATTAATAATCTAGCAATACAAGCAGAGGATGCGGTTTCTCGTGAGGAACAAGGAACTGTCTACAAAATGACGCAGCTTATCAGTGATAAATGGCAGACACCAACAAACACTCTCACCAGGAACAAACAAGGCCACCTACTAATAACAGAAAAAGAACAAGAAATGCCCTGGACAGAGCATTTCAAAGAATTACTGAGCAGAGAGCCACCTAAAGAGGAAGCAAACATACAGAAGGCAGAAGAAGATCTTGATATCAACACAGACCCCGAAGAGATCATTCAAGTCATCAACCCCTTAAAAAATGGGAAAGATGCTGGCAAGGATAACTTGAATGCAGAATTGTCCAAGGTAAATCCTGAGTTAGCAGCATATATCCTGGTCCCTCTGTTTACATCAGTCTGGGAAAAGGAAAAAGTGCCGGATGAGTGGATCAATGGGGTTATAGTGAAGATACCAAAGAAAGGAACTCTCAGTGATTGTAATAACTGGTGTGGTATCACACTTTTATCTGTGCCAAGCAAACTATTGTATAAGATCATAGTCCAGCGTATATCAGAGGCATTTGATAACATTCTCAGAAAAGAGCAAGCCAGTTTTCAGAAAGGGCATGGATGCACAGACCAGATCTTCACTCTACGAAACATAATAGGACAATGCTTTGAATGGCAACGGCAACTTTACATAAACTTCATAGACTTTGAGAAGCCTCTGGAGCATTCTGCAGGCATATGGAATCCCTCTCTGTATAATCAATATCATCAAAAGCTTTTATTTCAACTTTACATACAGTGTTGATCACAGTGAGCTCAGTTTTGAAGTCAAAACAGGAGTACATCAGGGGTGTGTCATTTCTGCAATCCTCTTCAACATTGCCATTGACTGGGTAATGTGGCATACAACAGAAGACATGCCAAAAGGCATTAAATGGACACCCTTTTCATCCCTTGAAGACCTGTACTTCACAGATGATCTCACTCTCCTATCACATACCTAATACCATATACAAGAAAAAACAACTTGACTCAACGCAGTCAGCCAGCAAATTGGACTGAAAATCAATCACATTAAGACAGATATCATGACCTTTAATATTGCCTCACCATCATAAGTATGGACAGGGGATTATAGTCTAACCAACATAGAAACTTTCACATACTTGGGCAGCACCATCAGCCAGGATGGTGGAACAAGTCAGGAAATCCGGAACAAAATCAATAAAGCCAGGAACACCTTCAGGAGCTTAAATACAGTCTGGAAATTATCAAAACACAACACCAAAACGAAACTTAAGATTTATCAGAGCTGCGTACTTTCAACGTTACTTTATAGTGCAGAATGCTGGGGAATGAGAAAGTATGCCATGTCCAAACTGTCTTCATTCCATACAACCTGCCTCAGAAAAATCCTCTGTATCTTTTGGCCCAGAACAATCTCACACCAAGATCTAGTGACACAATGCAGCCAAGAGGATATGAGCGCCATCATTGCCAGCAGGTGTTGGAGATGGATTGGCCATGTGCTTCGATGGAAACTGATTCCATCACCAGAGTAGCAATAAGATGGACACCTGCAGGCAACCAAAACAAGGCCGCCCAAAACCATCATGGTGAAGAGCTGTAGAATCCGAGCTGAAAAACCTGGGGCACAGCTGGGGAACCATTGAAAGACTTGCCAGAAACAGACAGGAGTGGAGAAGCTTCTTCGCTGCTCTAAATGCCACAGGCATAATGGGAACATGATGATGATGATGATGATGATGGTGATGATGAATCACAACAAAGGGAGGTTTAAGGAGAGATTATGTGCCTGGGCTGCTAAATGTTCATGACAATTTTCCAAGCCAGAAACATCTAGTGATTTTCAGTTTCTGGGAAGTTTGCTATCTGGTCAGCTATTAAATATTAATAGAATATATGTTACTGTTACAGGAATCAGAACAAAAATATCAGAAAGAAGTGTAAACTGAAACATACATATGGTTGTCTTTTGAAACCATGAGAATGTGTACTTGACCCAAATTCCTTGACTAAATAGCAAAGCCATCTTGATTATAGGAAGTAATTTCTTTGTAAAATGTTGGAGTCTTTCCTAGAGGGTAAGTTTTTTCCAGAAGAGGAAATGTCAAGAATAGAATACTATTTGCTTATTTAAATGATGCAGCCTGCATACATTATAATTAGAGTTCATTGCTCACAGAAAATGTCTTTTCTCTGTGCAGCAGTTAAAAATTCAGTCACATAAACTAGAAAATTAGAGGTTCCCTTTTGCTTAGGTACAGATGACCACAATTGCAGACAATGTAAACACTTCCAGTCTGTAACTTTCCTGTGTGAACCAAACTTCTGTTTATTTCCAGCTCTCCCAAGTAATGCCTGTAAGATAGTGTAAAAAAAATCATTGAGGGTGTCATGATGACTTTAATATATTTGTGAAAGATGGAAAGTAGCAGTAGTAAAGTGGTGTGGTATCCTTAGATTCATTGCTAAACAGAAGGATGGATGGAGTGGTGATTTTTAAAAAAGGGGGCTATGAATATATTAGATATGTGTATTCCATAGGTTTCACTGAATTGTGCTTTGTATGGCCTCAATTTAGGAAAGCACCTCTCTTCCGGACAGCACTTAAGCACTTGCTTAACTTACAGTGCATGCTTAAGTCCCATAGAAGTCAATAGGACTTAAGCACATGCTTAGAGACACCTGCATAGGGACAGACTTAAATACACTCCAAGTGTTTTCCTGAATCAGGGCCTGTGTGAGGTTAAAATGAGTCACAAGGCCCAATCCTGAATTCTTTGTGCACCCAAAGCTTCTACTTAATGTGTTACCTATTAAGATGATACTCTGCAAATGCCAGCCTGTTATTTTTCTGTAATCATTCACATTTCAAATGCTATCCAGGTGTTCCTCAGATGGCCCAGAAAGAAAGCATTATGTGATTATTTTGTTATACTCCATTAAGCTTTCTTTCTGAGCCAATCGGACATGATGTGTGTGGGCTTCATATCTGGTGCTCTTAAATCCCACCAATTAATATGCAGACTCAGACTTTCTATTTAGAATATTATACAAAGAACAAAAGAATGCCACTACACAAAAAGCATAAGAACCTGTTTCTACTGTATGCTATTCCATCCTCTCTTATCTAGCCACTTTATCCACATGGATTCCTTCCAGAAGATAAATCTTTCAATCAGGATTTCTTTATGAGCTGCAGACCTTGTCCTGTCAGGTCTACATCAAAATTTCAGGTGAATTTTCTTCTCTTGATTTTGTTAAGCTGTAAAAGGGCTTAAGTAGCAAGAAACCTTATACATCCTATTCATTCTAGTTATATATTTTTTTAATATATTTTTTTCTCTACTCAGCACAAGTTAGCTAGTCTGATACTAAAGGTTTTATCCTAAAAATACAGTAAACCCCAGCTCTGTTTGATATAAAACAGAGGCTAGGTTGGACTTTGTTAAGCTTATTCTGCTAATTTACTTATTTATCGCATTAATGTAAGGTGTAGCACAAATGTAGGTTTCTCAAGTGAGCTGTGCAAAATGATCATAGTGAACTTTGAACCCTCTTGAACTGAGTTTGTGTTAGAGGCTCATTATGTTTTGTGAGCACAGGAAGAGGAAGTTTCCCACTTCCTCTCCTCAGACTCCTTCCTTTCCTTCCTGTGAGCTAGCTTTACTCTGTTGCCTCCAACAATTCCCCCCACCCCCTCGCCACTGCCAAACAAGAACTGTTTACTAGGGCTGAGAAAAAAAAATTGGAATTGGGATGAAAACTCAAATATTGAAGTTTTTCATGGAATGAAACGTTTCAAAAAATTTCAGTTCAGAAATGTAGAAACAGTTTGCTTTGACATTCGTGGATCAACCTGAGTCAGTCCGACATTAAATTGCATGGCCCAGATCCACAAAGGTATTAAAGCACCTAAGCCCCAGGTGGCTAAATCCCAGTTTTGGCTCCCACTGCAATCCACAGAGTTCCCCGCGAACCCTGTAGGTGCCTAAACTCACTGGGCACCTAAGTTTTCAGAGATAAAGTTCCCTCGGCACCTATGTTTCTGCCTCAGGGAATGCACACTACTGCTTCCCTCTAGACATCTGGATACCTATTGCCCACCTAAGCCCTAGAGCAGTGGTTCTCAAACTGTGTGTCAGGACTCCAAAGTGGGTCACAACTGCATTTTAATGGGGTTTCCAGGGCTGGCTTAGACTTGCTGGGACCTGGGGCTTAAGCCAAAGCCCGAGCCCTGCTGTCTGGGGCCGAAACCTGAGGGCTTCAGCCTTGGCCAGTGGGGGGTGAGATTACAGCCCTTTGCCTGGTGCTGAAGCCCTTGGGCTTCGGTTTTGCCCTCTCTCCGGGTCAGTGGGGCTTTGGCTTTGGCCCCTTGACCCGGGGTGGCAGGAATCAGGTGGGCTCCTTCGGTCCCCCCTCTGGGGTTGTGTAGTAATTTTTTTGTCAGAAGGGCATCACGGTGCAATAAAGTTTGAGAACCTGTGCCCTAGAGGGATACAAGAACCAGTAGAAGAGAAGTGTTTGGCTGCCTCAACTGTGGGCAGGGTCTACTGGTAGGCATGCTCGGAGGCCACCTGCTGGATCATGTCCCATTCAAAATCTGGCCAGAGGAAAAATATGTGATGCCATCCACCTTATAACTACATGATGCTGTCAAGAGATTAGAGCACTCAACTTGGATGTGAGAGACCAGGTTCAATTCTCCCTCGCTGTCAGAGAGGGAGAAAAGATCTGGGCAGGGATCTCCCACCTCTCAGGAGATCCTCCCCTAACCACTGAGTTATGGGATAGCTCTCTTCTGTTGAAACTGTTCCAGTGTGGATAAATAATGAAAAAGCGGTCACATCTGGGGGACTGGCACCTGCCTGCAGCTTGGAGTTAGGTGTCTATTTCTGAGAGAAAGGTAGGATTTAGTACACCCCATTGGCATCTTTGGTTTGGCAGCTCCTGTCTAGTGTGCCGACTTTTATGGACCGCATTCTTAAGTTCCTATCTCTCCCCATTCATTGTATATGGAGCCTAGGTGCCAGACTCAGGCTTTGTGGTTCATAGGGTTGTTTCTGTGATTTTCTAGGTGCCTAAAAGTAAGGTGCTGTGATGATCAGTGTTGCTACATTTAAATTCCTTTGTGGCTCACACCCCATCTGCCACATGTTGTTGTCATGCCTCATGGGAGTTATACTTAATGCTGCCTCATGCCCTCATTGTTCCCTATTGGCTGGGCTCCCTGGCTGGACTACATCTCCCATGCTACACCCACGAAAGCTCATGCTCCAAAATGTCTGTTAGTCTATAAGGTGCCACAGGATTCTTTGCTGCTTTTACAGATCCAGACTAACACGGCTACCCCTCTGATACTTGACCCATAGTCATGTGACTCCCACGGTGTACTCTGTGAGAGGGTCTCTGTTCAAGCTATATATTGCACTATGAGCGGTGTGGTTTGGCCAAGGAGTTGCCTTGGATGTCTGAATTTCCCTTTGGATAGTCCCTTGCAGGTCTGAGTTTGTTAAACTGTAACCTGTAACTGTAACACAAAAGTGAAAGATCTGGTTCATGGCCAACCCTTGTGAACCAAACTATGGGTTAAGTTTGTAAGTACCTAATGTGGCTCACGCATCTCTGCTTCCCGGTGCTCTGATTTCATGGTTGGGGCAGGTGGCATGGAGTTCACAACAGTGCTACAACTAGAAAAAAGGTAATGGGAAGAAAAAATTGATGTACTAATTAAGGAGTTATAAAAAGGTAACACTCATTTGATTTGATATACTTGATAATTTTGATTCAGAAACATTTTGTAACCGGGAGGAAATATTTGAAATGAAGGTGAACTGAAGCTGTATCCTACTTTATTATAAGAGCACAACTGAAAATGAGGATGTTTACATATAAATACATCTTTTTGTTACAGCTACAAACTGTAGTTTCATAAGATCCATAGAATTTGGGACTTTGACCAAACTTAGTATATGCCCACAGTTGCCTGTGGCACAGGATTTGAGTGCAAATATACATCATGGTTATCTGAGCTTTTGCTTCATACAAAAATGTCAGCAATAAAATATTCAAATTGCATATCTGTTGATAGTATAAGCATATTTTCTACAATTGAATTAATTATGAAATGTTCATGTTATTCAAAATGGCATGCTTGATATAGTACTTACATTAAGCCACAGCAGAAGGATATTGAATCTTTGAAACATCTTACCAAATTATGTAAACATCACTTTATTTGCAGTGTACAGTCAAATATTTCCTATTAATGAAAGATTCCTTTACCAAATTCCCATAGTAAAGTAGTTTATAGTATTTTCTAAATGAACTGAGCAACATCAGACTTCAATGCAACAGTGTTACCTTGAACCCTTAGGAGATTTTTCATATTCCACCTGGGAGTTCATGTAAGAACTGCCCTTTTAACAATTATGTCTTTCTTAATATTTTAACAAGTTTACAGACCTCTTGGGGTGCTCAGTTACACTGAAGCTACTTCAAGCAAATGCACATGTAAAGTCTTAGCACTATTCAGAACGCTTTGTTAATCCTTGCTGGGGAGAAATGCGGTCAGATGATACCACAAATCATCTCTTTGCTGGTTAACACAAATTGTATCTGTATAAACCAACAACTTCATTTCCCCTGACCTCTCGTGTGTACATTTTCATATCCATATCATCTTTTGAAAATAGAATTTGGAGCCCACTCCTGTTTCCACTGAAGTCAATGTCAAAATTCTCACCACCTTCACTGAAAGCAGGATCATTTTGTATTCATAGCTGATGTATGAAGGGACTCAAAACTACTAAGACACTAATTTTGACAAGACAAATATTCCATCAAAATGTGAACACTGTTCAAATAGATGAATGCATATTGTTTCTTCATTGTTTGCCATACTTCACAAGGAAGATTTTTTACCTTTAAAAATTAACAAAAATCGGATGGTCCTGATGTAGTGTAGCTTCTAATACTAACAAATAGATAGAATGTGTTTTTACTATTTTTTTTTCACCTTAAAAAATATTTTTGACATCTCAAATATGCATCTGTACATGCGCCACCACCAAATTCTGTCCTAGTTAATCATTTTTTTTAAAGATCCTTTAATCTCTCTCTGGCATCAGCATGTTTTCCATGACTGCAGCTTGTGACTTATATAAATGAAGGAGCTGACATCTGCAGGAGTTTCATAGCCTTTTCTTGATGTCTTAATATGTTAGGCAAAGAGCTGCCAATCCCAAGACCACAGAAATCACAAGGTGGACTTCATATTTTAAAAGACTGAGGGGGACTGATTTCAAAGTGATGAGGAAGGAAATAAAGATCTTCAGCCTCTGTCTTAAAGAAAAAAAATCTTAGGTCTAGGAATCACATAGATGAGGCCTGATTCTCTGCTACCTTGCACCTTCTGTAATATATCTGTGCAAAGTAAATGTAAAATACATGTAAACCACCGCCACTCTGATTTTGCAGACAGTTTTACACATACTTTACACTCCCTTGGTACCCGGAGGAAGAGATGGAGAATCAGGCCCATGTTGTTTGAAATGTGTATAAATGTGGCAAATCACACAAAGTATGTGAAAATTATTGTTTAGATTTCTATGACATATTAAAAGTATCTATCCAAACCTTGGTCTACAGTAGCAACTGATGTCGTCATAACTACATTGCTCAGGGGTATGGAAAACACACACCCCTGAGCGACACAGTTATACTGACCTAACTCCTGGTGTAGACAGTGCTAGGCCTCTAAGCATGTGCTATGCTGACAGGAGGGCTTCTCCCATCGGAGCCAAATATGCCTGAAGAGGAAATAAAAATTATCCCTCACATCCAAGAAAATAAAATTGAAACTACCCCACTGCATTGACAAACATCACCTCTCAGTATGCCCCTCCCAGTCCAAAATCCTGGGAAAGGAGACAAGCTTTAGATCAAAGGTATGGAAGCAAATTGCCCCACTTGCTCCCCCCCCCTTTGGGCAGCCCTGGCTGAGGACCTGGTAGGGAACCGGTTATTAGGATTTGGGAAGCTCATCACTGAAAAGCCCCCACCAACACAGACTCTGGGCATCGTTAGAGCACGCAAGCTGTCCCGCCATGACAAGACATGGATACTAGAGGAAAGGTGATGATGATTAACATGAAATAAATGCTCCTGTTTAAGGTAGCATCTATAACGTGTGGAGTGCTTTCCAGACACTCCAGAAGAGATGGTCTCTGCTCCGAGGAGTTCAGTCTGATGCTTGCCAGACAGATAGAGTGAGGCTAGAGGAAGGGAATAGCATATTGGGCCATATTCTCTCTAGCAGTGTGTGTAGTCAATTACACTAGTGCACGGTGAAGGCAAAGAGGATGTAAAATGCCAGGATCAATATTTTACTGCTCACCATCAAAAACATAATACGTGCACACACCTCCCAAGAAAACCAACCATTTTGTCTTGAACTAAAGGGCAAGTGAAATTTTTCAAGGGACTTTTGTATATATAGGGTATGTTTTCTGCTGAATTAATTTCAAATTAATAGACTGTGGGGCCATATTGTGCCCTCCTGATGAAAAACCTGAATACTCAGTCTCTAAAAACTGCAGGAGTAGGGCAGGGTGTGAAGGAAAATTGCCAAGGTTAGGGCATGGAGTTTCCTCTTTCAGGCAAGTGTGGCTTGGAGGGCTGTGGACAGGGCAAGCAGGAAGCCCCAGAATCTGTTCCAACACTGGAGACTCAGGACACTCTGAATCGTAAGGCTACGATTTTCTCATGGTTATTTTTAGTAAAAGTCATGGACAGGTCACGGGCAATAAACAAAAATTCACAGAAGCCGTGACCTGTCCCTGACTTTTGTTAAAAGTAACTGAGACAAAATGGGGAGTCGTGGGATCCATCATCCAAGGCTGCTGTGGCTTCATGGTTTCCCCCGCTACCATTGTGGCTGGGAGCTGCGGGGTTCCCCCTCCACCAGCAGAGAAAATGGGACACCTCCAACCACTTGCCTGAGTCCCCCACCTCCTCAAAGCTGTCGCCCATTGCTTGAACCCTGCAGGGGGCCCCCTCAGGAGGTTGTCGCTGGAACCCTGCCGCGGCCCCCGCTGGCTGCCAGCTCCAATCCTGTGCCCCTGGGGCTGAAGCAGAAAAAGTCACAGAGGTCTCTGGAAGTCACAGATTCCATGACTGCCATGACCTCCGTGACATAAAGGTAGCCTTATTCATAATCACCTCTGGGGCCTCCTTCTCCATCCCAGAGATCTGTACTGTTATTGCCATCTTGTTCCTACCTCTGTACAGCACAAAGTGCAGAGGGAGCAATGAAGGAATTAATTTGGCTTGCAGCAGCTTTCACTTAGTCAGATATACTGGTGTGGTTTGGAGTAGGCCATACCACAGTATATAGCTACTCCCTAGCTCCACCCCTCCGTGCCTGAGCACACCCCTTCCTCACCAGCAAGGCCCCCACCACAGGCGGATTGGCACACTTCCTTCCTCTTCTGATCTCCATCCAGGTCCCCTGGACTGATGTGATTGAAGAGCACTGGGCTACTACAGTTATATGTGTGAAGAAAGGAGGTGGTAGTTTACCCATTTGTTAGCCAACAATGCATTGCAGCAAGACTGAGTTAGCAGTAACAAGCAGAACCAGGCAATGTCTTTCTAGCAGCCCAAAAAATGCTATCCTAGTTCCCCAGTGGGTGCATGTATCTGTGATGTATATAAAATAATGCATCTGGCTGTGCTGGGGGTGGGAGGGAGCAGGGGGTAGATAAACCATGTTAGAACTCAGCCTGCTGGACAAATGACATGAATCCTGCCAGCCCAGCCCAGCCCAGCCCAGCCTTACCTTACAGTAGATAAATACCTATTTGAATTATGGAAACTAAGTGCTATTTACAATGTCATCATTGGAATCCCAGTTTAGATACCTCCAAACACAGGTGTAGTTGTTTCTATGCAAATAGAATGAATGAATTTGGCTACTTATCTTGCTGTATACTCATGTGGAGTCTCAGGCTGTTCATCTAGGGCCTGATCCAAAGCCTAAGTGGCAGTGAAAGGTGCATTTCAGAAGGTTCTGAGCTGTGGTTCATTTTGTATATGGATTCAGAAGTTTGAATGCTTATCTACATTGTATCCAAATCTCTCTTCTTCTGCTTTCTAGAAATCAGTCTAGAACCTTTTAGAAAAGAGTTTGGTTTGAGAATTTGGTCCATTTGGTCATTTTGCTTGAACTGATTCATTGACCCCTACAAAATAATAAGATACTTTCTTTCTCTCTTTCCAGCGCTTGCTACACTAATTTTGTTTTCAGGTATCAAACAATTGATTCAAATTATCCTGGATTCATTGTCAAAATTCTAGTCTGATCTTCTACATGCTGAAAGGCCCTGGCCTTGCAGAATCAACTGAGAAATAACACTTAGGAGCTATTTGGATAGTTAATTAAGTAAACTGCTGCTACCCACTGAGCAGGCAACAAAGGAACTAGGATGACTAAGTGCATTACAAAGGGATAGAAAATAATTCAAAAATTATTATAATGATATATGGAACAATAGTACTCCCTCATCTGGAGAACTTCAGCTAATATTGGTAATTTCACCGTAAAGATACAATAAAGACTAAAATAGCAACAACAACAAAAAAAGATATAGGAACTGCGTGGCAATATTACATGGGATAAGATTTTGGAAAGACTAGAGGATTAATCCTTCAGTACTAATTATTCAGCAAAACACCTGCTGATGGGATTTTTGCCTCTATCCATATTGCTGGATATGGGCATAGGATTATTCAGCTAGAAAGAAGAGTACAATACATAGCTGACCTATGGAATTCACTGCTGCACAAAGTCAAGTCAAATACTGTAGCTAGATTCTAAAAAGGACTGTGTAATTTAACAACCACTTATACAAAAGTCCCAAATCCTAAAGTCCTTATTCTATTTTCACTTGGGTTTTGGTTAGGAAAACTCCCATTGAAATTAATTGGGAGTTTTCCTGAGTGAGGACTACATGAAAACTGATAAGTACTACAAGTCTTGGTCAAACATTTTTAGCAATGATAGCTAAGATTAATGAATAATCCTATCTCATGTGTCAAGTTATAAAATGGCTTCCTGTAGAGATCGGGAAGGAATTGCCTTTCGTAACCTAACATACTATATATAACATACTATATTGCATAATTAATAGGTACTTTGTAGGCATGGTCAACCTCTTGATTCTTCAGGTACTGGCCACTGATGAAAACATGATGGTGGAGCATTGTCTGATCCAGCATGCTTTATTCTAAATTCTAAGGGTTATATGAAAGGAAAATGGAGAATTTTCACACTGTGTACGTACAAATATACAGGTCTGTTCAAGGTAGCAAGAGCTGCATGTTCTTGAAACATGCTGAACTTTTCTAATTTTTGCTGCAGGGTTGGTTGTGATTTTTTTTGTTTGTTTTGCTTTATTTTGTTTTGGGTTTTTTTGTGCTAGGCAGCTGTGATCAACAGAGTGGTAAAACTGGAAGAGAAAGAGAGATGGCCTCCAATATTGAGCATAAAACTGGCATTCTTGAGTATGGCATTGCAACCTATGCCCCCCAGTTTGAGCAAAGTCAAAGCACATTGTTTAAAAACTAATTTCCAGAGGTAAAGGTCTAATTCATTACGTGTATTCATAGGTCCCTTTCATTGACTATAGCTGTGTGTTCATTTATTTATTTAAACTTCTGTTTTTAACATTAAAAGACATTACTGATTTATCCTTCAAGGGTAATTTAAACTAAGAAATTTAAAGAACAAAGTAACCATTACATTTTACAAATGTCACAGAAACATTGGGCACAAACAAAACAGGCCTCATGAAAAGGCACATTCAGTTTTTCTTTAGAAAAGATATAGTACCAAATTCATCACTGGCACAACTCACTGAAATCAGTCGAGTTACATCAAGGACAAGTTTGACCCCTTGTGTAAGTTACAATGCTCTCCATCTCTTAAATTGTGTTTCTGCTGTTGCTAATAACTGCTTTGACTTAAATATCATTTTTCTGCAGTTCCAGGAATTTCTCTAATTTCCTGGATCTGATATAAAATAAGCTGCATTCATAAACACTGGGTACGTGTTGTGGACATTAGTGTCCTGAAAGAAAAAAAAAAGAAATTAGCTGTTACTTTATCTATGAACTTGCCAGGCTGCAACGGGAAGTAGTTAATTCCTCATGGCTAGACACAAACATTCCATCTTTAGTGACATGTGTAAAGGTTGCTGTTTAGAACAGACTCTTTTCAGGACCCATTCCTTCTGGGCACTTACATTTCTAAACCCCTCAAGAGGTCTGCACTTGTGAAAAACAGAGAGAGTGGAGACTCTGGTGTTCTGCCTAAGACAACGCCAGCACTCTTGTGAACAAACACTGGATCAATCCAGAGTTGGAAGTGAACACGAAAAAAGTGTCAGTCGCTCTTTTGTAAGTCTTTTTGTGGTGCATCTGATTGACCCACATTATGGTGTACAATAGCATGAAAGAGTGTTAGTAATCAGTGCTAATGAATACATGTACCTACCTGATTCATATACTGGACATTACCCTGCACGAATGCTTTTCTTTTGCATTCATTAAAATTCTCATCATGACACAAAATGCTGAACATTTACTCTAACAAAAACAAAAGCAAACAAAAAATGAGACACATTTATTGCAAATTTCAGTCCAAAAAGATATAAATAAGGAAGTAGCATAGCACAGGCATGTTGTCCCATTCCTCATCCACTGTAGATCATTAATTAATGTTTTTAGAAAAGATATTTAAACTGAGACTGCTGTGAGAGCTTGCGGCATAATCCTCCCCTTTTCTTCCCTCTCAACCCCCCACCTCCCCGTAAAAAAGACTACTTGTTACTCTATTCTCACCCTATTTAGAGGAGGGGAAAAGACTTTAGTGAAATTCAACACTCACAATTTGGACTTGTCCAAAATATATTGTGAATCTCATTCTCCTATAACATTTTTTGAGGACTAAAGTGGACATTTGGCTTGATGAATTTTGTAAAAAAATATTATTGAAATGATTTTATACCTGGCTTTTCCATAGCACTTTTCATCAGTGGATCTCAAAGTGCTTCACAATCTTTCAAGTATTTATCCTTACAACACCCCAATGAGGTAGAAAAGTGCTATTGTCCCCATTTTACAGATTGTGAACTAAGACACATAGAGGCTAAAGCTATGCCTACACCGCAGTGTAAGCCCAGGGTTTGAGCTCAGGCTGAAACCTAACCCCCTTCCATCTACACACAAATTGCACTAACCCAGGGTCCCAGGATACCATGGGGGTGGCAGAGGAGAGCATGGGATCCAGGGTTCAAGCCCGATTGCTTTGCAGTGTAGATATAGCTCCACTGGATTCATGCTCTGGAATCTGCCAAAATTATCCCACAATTCCACAGACTGACTTTCTTTGTCTTCTGGACAGTCATGTTTAGTAGACAGTCAAGTTTTCCCACAGTGCACCACAAACAAAGGGCTAGAGCAGCCACATTTTGGGAAGGTGCTAGGAAGTCTGGGATATGTAAAGGCTGGAGCCTCAGGTTGAGATCCAGGCTTCAACAATTCCTAACCTGGGGTTGCAAAAGAGTGTAGACACTCAAGCCCTAGGTTAACAAACCCACGGTCTATTAATTTGAATTCTACTAATGCTAGGCTTACATTGCAGTGTAGACACACCCAATGTGACTCACTCAAGATTGCACAGGAAGCTTGTGGCAGAGGTGGGAATTAAAGCTAAGTCTTTGGTTAATGACATAACGACTGCACCATCCTTCGCCTCATTTAGAAAATGATAATGACATAATTTAGATGATAACTTTATAGCTCTCACACACAGAGAAATTTGACACAAAGTTTATTTCTTTATGTATATGAGCTCTGTAATGTTAAGCTTCAAACAGTTCTCTCAGATGTTATGCTTGCCTGGATATAAATATAAAAACCAGTTAAAGGAAATGTCAGTAACAGCAAATGGAATATTTTGTTTATGGATGAAATCTATCTCTTGGCTGTCTGTGGTATTTCTAATGCATAGGTCACCATGGTATTTAGGTGCTATGATTGTTTGGATCCGATGTATAAAAATTAATATCAATTTTACTATAGTGTTTTTAATGTAAAAATATAAGTAGCAGCTAAAACCTACTTTTCATTTTGTGAAAATGAATAGTTAAGGTCACTGCAGAATATTAGAGAAGAAAAGTGCACAGTGTTTCCAACAAATATCTCCTTTTAGGCCTGTTTCCTAAATGTACAAGTTTAGGGGTAGCTAATGTAAACCTTTATTCGTGTAGGGCATTATTTACATAAATATCCTTGCAGATGACTATTGTAGTAGTATTAGAATTTGACAAGCAGCTGGTATGATCTGGACAGGAGAGGAGGGTCAAGTTTCAGGAGGGACCTAGAGTGGTGTAACACCAGGGAGTCAGGAATTCAAACTAGGATCGGACAGTTACCAGATAAACACAAGCCGCTCAGCATGTAACACTAGCATCTCAGCATGCTCAATAATGATCTTTTTTGTGAAATTCTGTCTACTTGCTGCATCATTTATTGCAGTGATTTTTCTCTAAGAAGTGTCAGAGTGCAGCAAGTAGAAGCATGAACTGTGGCACATGGCCTGATGCCCCCAGGAACCATTAGAGTTTGCAGAAAGGAATCTAGCCCAGGCATGGACTTGACGGAAGCAGGAGTCTGAACTGTACAAGGATCTTGTAAAGCAGAGGGGAAGCAGGAAAGTAAAGCTTTTATCTCATGGAGGAGCAGTGCAGAGAAGTATGCTAATCTGATGCTTCCCACTGTCTCAGCATTAGTGGGTATGTGGGGAACTCTAGGCCTAAGCCTAAGGAAATCGTGGCGTGATGCAAGTTTTTCACAAATAAACAATCTGATGTGGACAGGACAGACCCCTTTATGACAGGATTATGGACTTTGGTTGCCAGATGTAATTTTGGAGATCTGCGGTGTTGCCAATTCTCACAGATTTATTGCAAGTCTGATGATATTTGATGGTTTTCTTAAAACCCTGGCTCCCATATGTGATTATGTGAAAATCTCAACTTTCATTTAAAAAACCCAAACATCTAGCCCTCATGGTTGTGGAGAAAAGCTTGAAAATGTATCGTAACTCTACCCAAGTCCATGTACATACCGGGCTCAGACACTTAGGGCAGGAGAGCAGTGAGGCACTATTCTAACTTCAATGTATGCAACAATCTCTGTAGGCAACTGCTTTGTCAGATTTCAACAAGACAGGCCCGGTGCTGCTTGCTTTCCCAGAGTGAACCGGATCCAGAGAGACCATTATACGTGTCAGCTGCTCTCTGGTGATGTACAATAAGAGCACAATGTAGTCAGTAGGAAAATGGAATCTCATATTAACAAACCCAGAAAAACAAACAAACCAAAATACTAAATAAAATCTCTGGTAGTGGATGGAAAGCCAGCAACTCATTTAGGGGAATACAGTTATTGAGGCAATGGATCTGATCAGGGTACAGAACCAGAATTTCATAAGCACTGTACAGGAAGGCAAAGAATTAGTCCCAGGGACTATAGAGACAATCTTAAAAGAGCCTGGAGATGTTTTCAAGGGCGTCCGCTGTCTGGAAGGTGAGCTCTGGCCAGAAGCAGATCTACTAGTTGAGTTGGTGTACTTAACACAGAGGAAAATCCCAGCAGTGCTGGATGAACCAGTCAAAAGGGAATTTGAGAGTCAGCAAAGGAGGGGAATCTTTATAGTGAAAGATTCCAACACTGCCTGGATACGCAGCATGGTGGCTCTAAAGAAACCATAGAGTAAATTATGGATCTGAATAGATCAAAAGTCACTGAATCGGTCGCTAAAAAGATGTCACTACCTACTACCCCAAATCAATCAATTATAAAAGGTCAAGCAGATGATTCTAGGAGGGTAGCCAGCTGACAAAAGTTAGGTACCAGAAGGAGCAGGTGTATACTACAAATATATAAGGAAGAGCTGAATATACATAATAGACTCAGAAATTAAGGTCAGATACTTGTAATTCCTGCCTCTCTGTGCAAGAGAGTTCTAGAAAAATAAGTTGAATTCACTAGAAAAGTATATGCCTCAGACCTGGTTTTGATAATTGTGTGCAACAACCTTGAGAATGTGTTTACAGGCCAGGAATGAGTGCACAATTGCGTTCCTTTATGGAAAGGTATGAGATCCGCCAGACTTGTGATAACCAACAGCAGAAGGAGTTTCTAATACCACACAAGGTTCCTTCTGGCCAGGGAAAATGATTGGAGTAGATATATTTACCTCCAAGGAAAAAATACTACTTCATAACAGTAGATATTCCAGATTCTGAGAAGTAGATACAATGAATGATATGAGAGCCAGTAAGTGGTTCACAAATTAAGGGTGCACTTTGAAAAGTTTGGCATTTTGAACACCGTACTCCGGTTGTGGACAACCTGCAGCCCGCAAGCCGCTTGCAGCCCATCAGGCTAATCCGCTGGCAGGCAGCGAGACAGTTTGTTTACATTGGCTGTTTGCAGGCATGGCCGCCCGCAGCCCCCAGTGACCAGCCCTGCAGAGATGGAAGAGACTCAAGAGAGAGACAGGTTGCCAGATTTGGAAACAGGTGGAAGAGGGGCAGAAGTAGTGCAGTTAAGGTCCAGTACCTGTTGAAGAAACCACATTATCTTAGGGACTATGTATCTGTCTGAAAGATGTGACTCCAACTAGGCTAACTGCTAGTAACCTCTGGCCTACAGGTGTTTTGTGGAACTGGAAGTTAGTTAATGATTTGTTGTTCATTTGTTTACATCACACAGAGTCCTCCGGTTTGACAGTGTTTGCAAGATCTCAGAACAGAGAGACACACACACTCTGTGGTGGGGCCTTATCTAAAGTTATGGGTTACTTTAACCCATTACCCACCCCAGGTAATTTACACCTAAATTAATCTGTGAGAGTTCAGACCCACAGATGACTACAGTAGAGAGGTTATCAATAGAAGGCGGACTCCATGGTGCACACCAGGAACATCACAGTGCTCTTTTTATAATAATTATTTTTAGCCAGCCAAACAACAATATACACACTGTATTGGAGAAGGTGTACTGTATCTAGTGAAGGAGAGAGAAACAAATATCGGAGACTTAGTATTTGCATTACTCAGCCCATGACATGGAAAAACCCAAAGTTTTAGTCATCATCATCATCATCATCATCATCATGACCACCACCAGCAGTCGTCATCCTGACATCTCCCCTCTGGGCATGCAGGCCGGGATATAGCTTTTATAATGTGTTACGCTAATGCCCACTGGGGTTCAGACATATTTACAAATGTTTTAACTCCTTTTCCTTGTTTGAACTTCCACTCCCCACTGCTTTTGGGGGCCCTATTTTCCATAGGCCAACTTGTTAGCTCCCCTTATACTCATTAACATTTATGTTACCTTATCACCATAGTAACAAGTAGTTGCCTTAAGGAAGTCTCTAACATTTCACCCCGGCTACCAATGATTATCTTGTGGTGTCTACTGATCTCTGAGATATTATCATCCAAACTCAGCAGTTATTTTCAAAACATCAGCATATCACAAACATAGACACAAGCTCAGTAAGTTTATTATTAACTTACTTATGCTAACTTACCTTTATAATATAGCTAACTTATCCTAAGACCTAATTTGGCTAAGCTAGATATCTTAGAAGCCTGAGGCCTGTAGGCCCTGTATTACAACATTAATTAATACTTATATTTCACCTCTATTTCCTAAATATACCTGCTATATTTTATCCTTGGCTACGATAGGAGATGCATGAGGCAGTTCACATATCAGAGCTATTATTTCCGGTTGTCTGAAGACTTAGATGTCACTGCATCAGTTGCAGTTGGATCTTAGTATCAAGTTGGTTTTTTTTTCTCAAGAATGAGGGCTAGCACCTTATTTTTGTTGAGATGGAGACGTAAGTGTGAACCTATAGCACCTTTACTTTAATCTGGCCCTCATCCATTTCAAACACTTTGGGGAAAAACAACTTCAAATTTTTTTTGCAAAAATTATTTTTCATTGTTCAACCCCTTCTACCCTGGAGCAGAGCAGGGAGTGAACTGTTACTTTGAGACTTTATCCCTTGCTCCATGGGGACAGCAAGCCACACTAGCCCTTCTCCTGTTCCTACATGTCCCCTCCCTGCCCACCTCTCCTCCCTTTGTTGGGTCTGGCATTGTGAGTAGCTCACACAGGGGGCTCCTTACACCTCCTTACTCCTCAGTGCAGACATGCAGCTGGGTTCACAATTGCATCTATACACTTTTCAAGTTGGTGTCATGATAGGAATGCCTACAGCTCACAATACCCCTTTCACATTAAGTATTTTACGTGTTCTATAGAGGGCTAAAGGAAAGTATAGAGCAGCTACATGACTTGGCTGAGGTCATACAGTAAATCAGGAACAGTAAAGAATAGAACCCAGGAGTCCTGATTCTCAGTATCCTATTCTAACCTTCCCCTCAGAATGATGCTTTTAAAGTTCTAGTAATAATTTAGGAGAGAGGGGCACTTTTCAGAAGAAATTGGGTGGGATTTTCAAAAGCACCTAAGTCTGTTAGGAGCACAAGTTTTTTTGAAAGACTTGTGCTCCTAAGGCAATTAGGTGCTTTTGGAAACCCCATCCACTGCCACATAAGAACCTTAGCAAAAGGTGAATATTTTCTTGTTCTACAGTTCCTTTTCTAGAGATAAAAAAAGACTTGGTTCAGACTGCCCAGTCAAGCAGAAATACATTACTGATGTCTGCTCAAATCTCCTTTTAGGTCTGATAAACATTATATACAATTGGGTGTTATTTGTCATTCAAAAAACGATATTGTGTGTGGGAGGAACAGCAAAAATATACTTCAGCTGATGCTTACTAATTACCCATGTTAAAAGCTTAGCTTTTAAAACGTTACTTAAAAAAACATTGGCTTTGTTGAGGGGAAATTCTACCACATTTTGTGTGATGATGGGGAAGCCCAGATTTAAGCATGCTTAGTTTTGGACCCCACCCAAATGATCTGTTTCTCATCCTTATTTACTTCTTAACATGATATGACTCAACTCTTTAAACATTTCAGATTTAAATTAGGGCCAAGAGAAAATATTTCCCCCTGCCAAGACATCCTGGGATGGAATTCCATTATCCATCATGCTCCTAAACAGGGATTCCCTCCTACTCAATTCTGAGTAATAATTTGGAAGTAAGATCTTGGTATTCCCTCAGAATGACTGGGCTAAGCTCGCAGCTCAGCATGAATCACTTGTATACGTAGGCACATTGATAGAGAGTAAACTGTCCAATTTGTAGTTAGAGTGTATGTTTTCCATTCATTTCATTTGCTTCATCAGCCTCGATTCAGCCTCTCTGCAAACCACACCCTCGTTTAAAATGATTACAGGAAGAAAAGGTTGAGCAAGCATGACCACTCTTTTCCCCCAAGGCAAACTGCCTAATATGTACTTTTAGAAGTTACTCCCAGGGAGAAAATAAGAGCTCTTGTCATTTGCAGTAACATGGTGAGAGACCCTCTGCACCTACTGTGTGGTGGGACTCACAAAGCTACAGAGTGTATGTAAAAGGCGAGGAGTCACCGCTGGATCCCCTCCTCATGGCTGAATGTGGCACAGCGGCTCTCTTCCCATCTGGTGCCCTCAGCTGAGAGCTACTCTGGTCCTCCAGTGGTCTGCCTCTTCTGATGGCTTGGCTCTCTGGTCAGGTCACAGTTTAAGACTACCTCTTCTGGGGTAAAAGAAAGTCCACCAAGTCAAAGTCCAAGACCTTGTATCAAGTCTTTGGCTCCAACTCTGGGTGCCATGGTCCTCACATCCTTCTTCCAGGGCTTTCAGTCATTTCTATCCCATTCTATGGAGCTTCACACCACTGCCTCCGGTGGCTGGGAGGGAACCCAGTCCCTTCAAGCCCAGGGACTCTTTAACCATTGGCATAATTCTAGAACAAGAAAAAAATCAAAAAGTTTGTAAAGGAAATCACTGGGACCCTAATTCACTAATAGGAACAAGGATGGATTTGTGATTATTTTTTTTTGGTGCCCTGAGAGTCAGGATATCTAGGTTCAATTCCCATCTCTGTCACAAACTTCCTGTGTGAGCCTGGAGAAGTCACTGAATCTCTCTGCACCTCAGTCCCTTGTCTGTAAAATGGAGATAATAATGCTCCCTTTGTTTCTCTTGTCTCTTCAGATGGTAAGATCTTCACAGTAAGAACTGATTTAACTACGGGTATGTAACACCACTGGGGCCTGTTGGAGCTACTGTAATACAAATAACCAATCATAAAGAGTGTACAAATTAGCTTTTTCAGTGAAATGCTTGCAAAACAGCCATAGGAATTTCCCCCTTTGAGATCTGATTCTGCAAGGTAATGAACAACTCCTCGAGGTGGGGCTCACTCGTGACTCTCATTTACTTCAATGAGAGTTGAGGGCACTCAGAACTTGCAGGAGTTGCTCAACACCTCACAGGTATGAGCCTTTAATGATCTGTTCTCACCTAAGATGGCCTCTAGCAGCTTTCCAGGCTAACTGCTAGAAATCCTATTAACAATTTTTCTCAGAGTGGAAGTTCTAATGCCAACATAAACCAATTGAATGTTACCAACATTGGTAATTACCATAATTTCGTCAGAACTCCCTCATGTCTAATGTATACAGTAGCTTTAAATACCTCCATGTTGCATATTATATCTATATCATATATACAGTAACAGGTGTCACTAGAGATTTTGTTTCCTATATACGGCAGTTACTTGAAGCTGGGGATTGTTGCACACTAACAAAATGTCAGGCTTTACTAACTCTTACCTGGAAACTTCACTTGACTGCAGTCCCTCATATTCATGGGACTCTATCCAGTGTAAGCAGGGAAACATTTTTCTACTTTATCTGAGTTTGCTCAAGGAACTGAAATCATCCAGTACTGAGTCACATGCCATTTGCAGAGCCCCTGACTAGTGCATAGCAAATTCTAAGAAATCCTTTATTCAGAACGTCCTCCGGTTTTGCAAGCCCATGGAATTCAGGTGACCACAGGAAGCAGTTGAGAGGTTTTCCAGCCTGACCATATCAGCCGTCTCACCACAAGAACTTCCTATTTTGGCTGAGTCCCTTCAATCAATTTGAGGCTGCTCTTTATGATCAATAGGAGTGAGTTTAAGGATAGTTTGTTTGCTTTCTGTTTGTGAAGTAGTTCTTGTTCACAGCTTTCTCTTTCTTACGTGAGAATGGCTACTGTTTGCTTTAATACTTTAAGCCTTTGCTAATTATCCAAATAGGGGTGGAGGGGGAAGCAAAATACACTTCTCATTAAGTTAAATGCAAAGTTGACAGTAAAATTAATCATATGAAATATAGCAGGCAAAGACTAATAAGAGAACAGAACAATTAATTATTATATGAGTAAATGTGCATTTATATTGAAAAGGACTGCAAATAAATAGCAATGTAAACCTTAGCAGTGATATGGGAAAGTGCTATCTGTCCTAAGGTTTAGCGTTACAGACAAAGATCTTGAAAGGAAAAGTTTTGTTGTAGAAACAAAAAAACCCAAACAAACCAAAAATAATCACAACACAAAACCATGAGTATATAATGAAAATAAACCTGAGAAAGTGACCTCACTAACTGAAAGAGATTTGCATGCATAGAGTTATAGAAGTGTAGGTAAATTAATGACCTCAGTTACTGGAAAATAATATTTGCATTGGATAGCTTAACACTGGAATAGGGTAAAAAGAGGGCATCTTACCTGTATCAGATCTCGACATCCTAACTAGAGCATTGCTATGGATTTTTTTCTGTTGGAAACTCTTCTTTTTAAAGCAGAACAATTGTGAATTGTCTTATGTTGCCTATGATCTCTTAATCTCAAAGTCAGCACAGATACATAACACTACTTAATGGAGGAAGAGAGATTTGTTTGATTAAAATAAATGTTTGATCCTTCATGGAACGTGTAGACTATATAGAGAACAGTGAATAGCTTGTGGCATAGATATCTGCATGGGTCCTAGATAATTACACTAATTTGCAAGATCTTTGGGGTAAAAAGATTTTCATCTGTATTTTCATTTTTTGTAATGAAATTGTATTTTCATTGTTCTATAGTATTTTCATCTGTTCCATCACAGTAAACAAAAAAGAGTCATAATGATAATACAAAGGGAATACACCACATTCTGTATCAAATTAGACTGTTAAGTCATCTTGACTGGTATCCTGCCTCAAGCATTAGCCAACAACGATCCTTCCGAGGGCTTATATGCAATACTGCAAATGAAGGGATATATCCTTTACTGGCCTGTATAGTGACTGGATTACAAAGCCTGGAGTAAAACATCATGAGAATCTGAGATAAAGCATCCTTGGGTGGAGATATACCAATCTCCTAGAGCTGGAAGGGACCTTGAAAAGTCATCAAGTCCAGCCCCCTGCCTTTACTAGCAGGACCAATTTTTTGCCCCAATCCCTAAGTGGCCCCCTCAAGGCTTGAACTCAGAACCCTAGGTTTGACAAGTCAATGCTCAAACCACTGAACTATCCTTCCCCAGATAAAGATTGAGCTATTGGAAGAGGTTGGACTGAACCAAAGCCTGACTGGTTTTGTATCACACTGCAAGATCCATCTATTTGCTCGCATTTTCCTGCTATAGCCAAAGTCTAAGATTAACTAAATATTAATATGATCCTCCCTGCACCCTAAAAACTGAACTTCCTAAAACCTAGGAAGGGCAAAGAGTAAAACCACTATGGACATCTTCCATGCAGCTCTAATGTCCTGTTTTCTACACTTACTATCAGTACTGCTGTGGCAGATGCTAAAGCAATGCCAATAATAGATTATTAGTTTTCTCAAAACTCACAAATATTAATCCAGAAGTTCACATTTTAACTTAAAAAGAGTAACAACAAATATTAGAAATTACAGGAATGTACCATTAAGGTCACCGAGATGATCTTAACCCTGCCCTGACTCTTACTGATCTTTCACTGTCTGCATACATTAAATGTTGCATTTAAGATTGAGATGTTTTGATGAATGAGCGTTTGATAAGGACATGAAGGAGTTTCAGCCTAAGGTACTTTATTTGCATATTTTTCCTGTGGCATCAAGGAACCCTGAAGTACAATGCCTTTGGTTTTGTGCATATGCCCCTGATTCTCAGTTACACTATGGCCCCATTACACCACTTTGATGGCATAAACGAGCCTTAAAGGGTGTTGAGTTGCCTTCATACCTTTGTGCAGAGAGTTTCTCTGGCCAGCACACAACTTTCATAAGAGCTCTGCACCAGCCCCCTGCAGAGATACCATGTTGAGGAAGGGCCAGTGGAGGGAGTGGACTCAGGGAATGGGCACTGTGCTCTGGTTATTCTCTGCTTCCCAGGGCATTCATTGCCAGACTCCCTCCAGATGTCCCATGTAGCGTTTGCCTTCCTACTCCCACTCCAGACCGGCCCTAGAATGTGGTTCTCTCTCTCTCTGTTACTAGACACATTCATAGACTTAATGTGTTTCTGTGCCTGCCATTCTCCACATTGCAGCTGTATGATTCAGAGCCATACAGACTTTTTAAAGTCTGTATTGGAGCAACACAGAGTTAGGAAATGAATGGGGATTCAAATACCCATGGTAACTGTTTGTAATGACTAAATAAGCTCTCCACAAATAACCCAATACTAGTCAAGGGCACCCATACTCACAACACCCACAGAATAAAAACTATTTGAAGTATCTATTCTAGGCTAAGCCATTTTGAGCTATGACAAGCCAAAACAGAGAGAGGAAATAGAAAAATGTTCACATGAGAACACCTCAATTTTTGAACCCTCACATCTCAAAAATGCCTTTTCTGATTTGCCGCCAACCACCCAGAAAAATTCTACTCTGTCACAGGTTCACACCTGTGAAATTTCAGATGGATTTAGTTAGTCTTGGCAAAGTTCCTGAAGGTCATAATCAGCCTTATAAAGGAAGGCAGGCATCAAATTAAAACTGTGGAGAGTCTGTTCTGTTTGTCATACATAACTATGGAGACAAACTATTCTCCAAAATGCAGCTTTTTGATCTGGAGGCAAGTTTGTCATCAAGAAAATAACTGATGAGAAATGCAGTGTTTCTGTCTGAGTCACTGGCATTTGGTATATTTCCTCAGTGCAGTTGTTCATTATAAAAAAAAACACTGTGTCAGAGTCACAGCTAAAGATACAAAAAAATAGCCACAGATAAACCCCCTAGACTTTCTACAGCACTTGGGGAGGGAGTGGAAAAATCTGAGGAGGCCCCTCTACTATAACATTCATTGTTTATTTCCTAACCTTTAACACATGCAAAGATTTGGAAACATAATAAGGAACGTTGCACTGGTATTGAGTTTTTGTTAAAAAAATCAGTTAGACTTGACCTTTTAAATATATTGACAAAAAATTATTGAGCCACAGGAATGGGCCTTGGATCAGTGTTTTGTCCATAGCAGAGTAACAAAGTTTAGTCTGCAAACATTGACGTGAATCTACTGAGTAAAACAAATAAAAATTTACAATTACCTTGCACACCTACATATTGTGGCTTATGTTATGACTGTCTGAAATAAGGTCTTTATATCCTAGTCCTTTAACATTCCCTCCCACTTTTTTTTTCTTTTCTTTTTTTTTTAACAACAACAAGCACACACTATTACATGCAGAATACTTTGCTCTCTCAGTTATGCATAGCTATAAGGAAGAAGGGTTTTCCTTAAAGTTTAATCACACCTTTCTTTTCTGACTTATACTTCTGGACTTCCGTATGCTACCAATTGAGTTTCTGGCTAACCTCAGACATATAGAATCCTCTTTCCCTCTGGACAGACCAAAAACCTTTTTCATGGTGTTTCTAGTATTATGGCTGCATTCCTTTCTTTGAATGTCAAGGCTAAATGGACCAGAGCCAAGAAATAAAATTATACCAATGTCTTTACACTCCCAGCTGATCAACCAAACCAATGAATAAAATACAATTAAAACTAATTTTCCTCCCTTCTGTGGAACTGTAAGGGATGTGGAGTGCAGCTGTTGTGATTTGGTTTACAGGCTATGGTTTCAACCTCAGTATATTCTTACTGGTACATTTTCAAGGCAGAATATTAGACTTGCTTCTCCCATAGTTAAAGCTTCAGTTAATAATTATTGTTCTTTCTGGAGTGCCATGAATGTACATTTTACTTTCAAAATAAACAAAAATGAAGTGGACAGATTCTGTTCTCTGTCACATTGGTGCAAATGTGGAGGAACTCCACTGATTTTAATGAGATGACTCCAAATTTATACTGGAGTAACTGAGAGCAGAATGTGGCCTAAGGTCCATGCCCATAACATGTGGCACACTGACAGTTTACCCTTGAAATAATATATCTTAGCACAGGAAGAGAGCTAATTCTTTGGACATCGTGTTTCAGTTGTATTGTGCAAATTTAATCTATTACTACTTTTCTGGTTCAAGTGCAAGTATGCACCTGCTATAACTAGTAACAGGCCAAATTCTGCTTTCAGGTACATTGACTTCACTGCAGATGTGCTACCAGAAATGAGAGGAGAATTTGTCCCAAGGTTTTCAAATCAGTGGTGCGTGATGTTATTTTCCCTTGAACTGAAGCGAGAAGCAGTAGAGGATGTAATATACTTTTGCCCACAAATGTTCCCTCGTAGTGGTGCATTCAGGCTTCTAGATGCAGTATTTTCTTACAAGCTGTTAATTACAACACCCAAGCTCTTAATCATTCCAAGCATTTTGGCTTAAATCCAGTAATAGATATAAGCAGCCAAGTCAAAAACATCGTTTCACTTCTTCTACAACGGTCTCTCTTATTTACAATCTCATATATACAGGTTTCAGGACTGGATACTTTTATTATATGAAATAATAATAATATAATTGAGATGTCTCAAATAAACCTTAATTAGGATTTAGTAAGCATTCTCGTTAGCCTCATGTCCAGTAGTCAGGTCTGCCTGCATCAGCATGTGCACTGTTACATGCTTGTTTTGAGTGTTTTTTGCAGCAAGTTAATGTGCAGATTGGACACCATGACAGTGTGGGTGCCCAGGCAGCATAGGGTTTGTAAGTTAGAAGCAGTTGCACTTGCACAAATGAATGGCTCCAGTGGCAGAAAATCTGGTGTCTTATATTAAATAGATTAAACTATATTATTTAATGCATATTTCTTTAGCATATATCCATTTTAGTGCATAATTGTATCTTGAGTAATACTTTTAATAAGAGACTGGTATTTAATAAAGTGACTTACATCTTGTACAAACCAATTTGCATCATTAGGTTGCATAGTGTATAAATGGGACAGAATTTCATCCATAATATAATGATTATCACAGAATCATAAAAATATAGGACTGGAAGGGAGCTCGAGAGGTCATCTCATCCAGCCCCCTGTGCTGAGGCAGAACCAAGTAAAATTAGACAATAACTGACAGCTGTTTGTCCAATCTGTTCTTAAAAACCTCCAATGATGGGGAAGCCACAATCTCCCTTGGAAGCCTAGTCCAGTAGGTTAACTATCATAGAATATCAGGGACCTCAGGAGATCATCTAGTCCAACCCCCTGCTCACAGCAGGACAAATCCCCAAATAGTCCTCTCAAGGATTGAACTCACAACCCTGGGCTTAGCAGGCCAATGCTCAAACCATTGAGCTATCCCTCCATATCCTTACAGTTAGAAAAGTTTTCCTAATATCTAACCTAAATCTCCCTTGCTGCAGATCAAGCCCATTACTTCTTGCCCTACCTTCAGTGGACACGGAGAGCAATTGATAATCATTCACTTTACAACAGCCCTTAATGCATTTGAAGACTGTTATCAGCTCCCCCTTCAGTCTTCTTTACTTAAGGCTAAAATTGACCAGTTTTTTTAACTTGTCTTCGTAGATCAAGTTTTCTGAACCTTTTATCATTTTGTTGCTCTCCTCTGGACTCTCTCTAATTTGTCCACATTTTTCTTAAAGCATGGTGCCCAGAACTGGACACAATACTCCATCTGAGGCCTCACCGGAGTGGGACAATGACCTCCCTTATATTACATACGGCACTTCTATTAATTATATTAGCCTTTTTTGCAACTGCATCACATTGTTGACGCATATTCAATTTGTGATCCACTATATGCCACATTATGGGCCAGATTCTGCCTCTCTTAGTCACATGAATAGCACATTGCTTGCAGGGGAAGAGACCCGTATGACCTGTGGGAGAGGGATAGAAACTAGCCCTACCCTAATTACATATATAACATTGGTTGAGAACATTCAGAACATTCATGGGCAGATGTTTCAAGTGGTTCTAGGGGTGATCCTGGCAATTACAGACGGGTAAGTCTAACGTCGGTACCGGGCAAATTAGTTGAAACAATAGTAAAGAATAAAATTGTCAGACACATAGAAAAACATAAACTCTTGAGCAATAGTCAACATGGTTTCTGTAAAGGGAAATCGTGTCTTACTAATCTATTAGAGTTCTTTGAAGGGGTCAACAAACATGTGGACAAGGGGGATCCGGTGGACATAGTGTACTTAGATTTCCAGAAAGCCTTTGACAAGGTCCCTCACCAAAGGCTCTTACATAAAGGCTCTTACGTAAATTAAGCTGTCATGGGATAAAAGGAAAGGTCCTTTCATGGATTGAGAACTGGTTAAAGGACAGGGAACAAAGGGTAGGAATTAATGGTAAATTCTCAGAATGGAGAGGGGTAACTAGTGGTGTTCCCCAAGGGTCAGTCCTAGGACCAATCCTATTCAATTTATTCATAAATGATCTGGAGAAAGGGGTAAACAGTGAGGTGACAAAGTTTGCAGATGATACTAAACTACTCAACATAGTTAAGACCAAAGCAGATTGTGAAGAACTTCAAAAAGATCTCACAAAACTAAGTGATTGGGCAACAAAATGGCAAATGAAATTTAATGTGGATAAATGTAAAGTAATGCACATTGGAAAAAATAACCCCAACTATACATACAACATGATGGGGGCTAATTTAGCTACAACGAGTAAGGAAAAAGATCTTGGAGTCATCGTGGATAGTTCTCTGAAGATGTCCACGCAGTGTGCAGAGGCGGTCAAAAAAGCAAACAGGATGTTAGGAATCATTAAAAAGGGGATAGAGAATAAGACTGAGAATATATTATTGCCCTTATATAAATCCATGGTACGCCCACATCTCGAATACTGTGTACAGATGTGGTCTCCTCACCTCAAAAAAGATATTCTAGCACTAGAAAAGGTTCAGAAAAGAGCAACTAAAATGATTAGGGGTTTAGAGAGGGTCCCATATGAGGAAAGATTAAAGAGGCTAGGACTCTTCAGTTTGGAAAAGAGGAGACTAAGGGGGGACATGATAGAGGTATATAAAATCATGAGTGATGTTGAGAAAGTGGATAAGGAAAAGTTATTTACTTATTCCCATAATACAAGAACTAGGGGTCACCAAATGAAATTAATAGGCAGCAGGTTTAAAACAAATAAAAGGAAGTTCTTCTTCACGCAGCGCACAGTCAACTTGTGGAACTCCTTACCTGAGGAGGTTGTGAAGGCTAGGACTATAACAATGTTTAAAAGGGGACTGGATAAATTCATGGTGGCTAAGTCCATAAATGGCTATTAGCCAGGATGGGTAAGAATGGTGTCCCTAGCCTCTGTTCGTCAGAGGATGGAGATGGATGGCAGGAGAGAGATCACTTGATCATTGCCTGTTAGGTTCACTCCCTCAGGGGCACCTGGCATTGGCCACTGTCGGTAGACAGATACTGGGCTAGATGGACCTTTGGTCTGACCCAGTACGGCCTTTCTTATGTTCTTATGTTCTCTTTTGGAATGTGCTTAACTATATAAGGAAAAGGATGGATAAACAGAGAGTGAAATTATGGTCCCATTAAAGTTTCCAGTTGTACATTTTCTAGTGTTTTGTCCAGTCAAATTTCAATTAAGTTGGCAGAATAGTGAAAAAAATTACTTGTGAACATCTTCACTAATTCTGATTCTCATGCTTTTTCTGTTTTCTTGTCTGTGAATATTAATGGGAACAGATTTCTGTCAACAGGAATGTTAGGGGAGAGAGTCTGTCCTTCATGCAAAGTGCATGTGAACAAAAAATATTTGCGTCAAAATACAGATTCACTATTCATGCTGGAAGTATTTGTCTGATTTCTGAAGTTTCATTCATCCAGTCAGGGAGCAGAGAGAGAACCCACATGATTTAGTTGACTAATTACAGCCCTGGAAAAATATATAATGAATAATCAATGCAAATAAACTGTGAACAACGCATAGCCTGAAATACCTCTTCAAGGTGCTGATCAACCAATTGCAAATAATGGGTACATTTATAAAAATCCACATATTTGCAAATAATTAATGCACAGAAAAAAATCTAGACAAATTATCTGATAAATAGATCAACTAGCCCTCATTTTAAATGTCCAAATCAATGAAGCTTCCACAATTTCCCCTGAGGCACTTTTCCACAACCTAATACCATGTATCTAACAACCAGGAAGAATTTCCTTGTAGTCAGCCTAAATTTTATTTTTCTTAATGTCATTCTTTTCCTCCTAATTATACCCTGTGTGCTACCTTAAAAACTTCTTTTCCATCCTTATTGTTTACACTCTCCCAATATTTGTAGACTGTTTCCATGCTGCTCCTCTTTTCATCTATGAACTAAAGTATGCATATTTAGCCCTTTTAATCATTCCTCATGTGTCAATTTCTCTCATATTTAAAAATTATTTTCTCTGAACTCCCTCCTATTTGATAATATTTTTGTGATAATCTGGTGACCAGAAATGAATGCAATATTCCAGATGTGGTAATAACCAGGACAAATAAGGAGGGTCTCTTATCTCCCTGCTCTGTTAGCTGATGCCTTTGTGAATGCAACTCAAAGCTTCATGGCCTTTTTTCTGCCACAACATGTTGAAAACTCATTACTAATTTTTTGTCCACTGCTGCCCCTTTGATCTATTTCACCATTATTGTTTTTCCAGTTTATTCCTCCCACTGAGCATCTATATTTCAAAACAATTTTCTCAAATGTATTACCTTGCATTTCTTCAACTCAAGTGTTCTTTTATCTCTGTCCATGTTTTTCAGCTCTCTGACTTCACGGTTACAGACCTTCCCACTTCAATATCATCTCCAAATTTCATTTAAAAACTGTTTGCTTCCTCTGCATGATAATCAATGGAGAAGTTAAATAAATCTCGACCAAACACAGACATCTATGGGTCCCACTATGCATCTCTCTCAAATATGCTATAGAACATTGCCACTTATAACTCTTTGTTATAGCCCTACAGCCAGTTTTCTATCTTTATGCCTGTGTTCCTATCCAAACCAATTTGAGTTAATTTTTCAAGATTCAAGAGAGCAACAGCAAATGCTTTATTTAAAATCCCAATAAAGTACACTGACTATTGGGCAACAGGCGGAATGAAGAGGGTAAGGGGAAATGCAAGAGCTTTTCTGAAGATCTCCACTACAGAGTAGAACACCTGTAAAAATATAATGGTCTGCTGCTGTTTCATTCCATCCTATCACACCATCTCAGCTTTCTAAATGCCTAGCCAAAATCAGCAGCTGGATGAAAAAGCTGCTGCCCAAAACTGAGCCCAAGGATAACAGAGATGATGCTGGTAAGAAGAACTACGAACTTCATTGAACTTATACTTCATTAGAGGAATAGGCACAGAGGGTAAATTTTCAAAACACCTAAGTGACTTAGGAGCTAATATTCCATTTTCAAAAGTGATTCAAACACTTAGGAGCCTATCATTGGAAGTCAATGAGACTTTGGCTCCTAAGTACCTACAATACTTTTGAAAATGGGATTTTGGTTCCTAAGCCACTCAGGCACTTTTGAAAATTTTACCCATAGCCTTTTTGGAAACAAATGAGGCAGTTTCAGGTAGAGTGGAATGGAACAGGACTAGGACAGATCTGTGTGTAGACTGGCTGAGAACCACAGAAAGTTGTTCCTGAGGAGCCCTTGCTGCAATTTATGAGCTTATGGTCTTAAATTTTGCTCTTTTTTTTCTGTTTAACAGCTATCATTTGCTGTACATCATCGGCCACAGAACCTCACCCATCCACTTCTGTAATTGATATTTGCTACTAGCAGTCGCAGATCGGCTACATGCTATTGAAGGCAGTATCATCATACCATACCCTCCATAAACTTATCAAGCTCAGTCTTAAAACAAGTCAGGTTTTTTGCCCCCAGTATTCCCCTTGGATGGCTGCTCCAGAACTTCATTCCTCTGATGGTTAGAAACCTTCACCTATTTTCAAGCGTAGGCTTATTGATGGTCAGTTTATATCCATTTATTCTTGTGTGAATATTGATGTTTGTTTAACTTAAATAACACCTCCTCTTCCCTAGTATTTATCCCTCTGATGTATTTATAGAGAGCAATCATATCTTCCCTCAGCCTTCTTTTGATAGGCTTAATAAGCCAAGCTCTTTGAGTCTCCTCTTCCTATTCCCCCTCATTTGTGCCCCCAAAAGTAAATAACTCACCACCATTCTTGTCACATGCTTTTTGCGGCTTCCTTCTCACTGCTGAACATATTTCTTTAGCTTACATTCTGTGATAAAGCCATATCCTAGAACCAATACTGTAGTTCAGGTAACCATTGGTACTAGGATTTTTCTAACAATATCAGATATTGAATTGTTGAGAACTGTTAGCTGGACCAAAATGTCTCAGACACTATAGTGTTAAGTACAGTCTTGATTTGGTCACAACAGACAGTATATTTGTGGTTGGTATTTCAATGATTGGAAAGATATGCTGGCTTGTATGAAATATATGGCTTTTTATTCTAGATACCAGAGTACAAAAGGTTAAGGCTGTGCAGTAGCAGACACAGAAAGCAATTTAATAACATACACACACACACACACATGAAAAAGCTGAGCAGGCTAATAAACCCATATGGAACATATAGAAAAGCTATTTTAAGTTCTGTAGGAAGTTAATCCTGTTCCAACAATTTAACTAAGAACTGTAAAAATATCTTTGCCAAAGAAGGGTATCAACATTTTAATCTACCTTGCATTGATAAAGAGAGGAGGATAGTTCATTTTCATGGAATAAAATGAAGGCAAAACAAAACACTCTTTGTTTGAAGAAATATTGCACCTGCAGTAAGTTCATTGCTGACATCCTTAGGTGAAATTTGATTTTTTCCTCCTTCCCCCTCCCGTCATTATTTTCAGTGCTGACTTGGAATGTGAGGCACGCAAGCCATCCTTCTTGTCACTGACAAATTTCTTTCTTCAACTGTGAAAAAGAATAGGCCTTCCTCACCTAAGTTACCATCAGCAAGTCCTCTCAGCAATGCACCTGCACCTTGTAACATTATACTAAAGTTTGCAGGGCTTCATACTTGTGTGACAGACTGGAGAGATCAATTTCCTGCCCATCTAAAGCTCAGAGCTAGAAGTCCTGTTCTGACAAGGAAGGCCTTTTTAAAATAGACCCAGTTTTCAAGGCTGTGAATCAGATTGAGAGGTAAATAAATCCTACCCATTTGATATAGGAATCCTGATTTCACTGAAGGAGAAAATTGCATTAAAGCAGTAGCTATTACTCTAAAGCTGTAGTTAAGAAGGAGATGCAACTGTAATCCATCTTTTTTACGTGGCCCATAATTTTCTCAAACATATTCCTTTGGCGATGAAATTCTCCATATTTACATATATGTAGATATACATATACATATGTTGCTATTGGGGCCCAGATCATCCCTCCAGGAGGAAAGTCTATGGAAGGAGCCGTTGGTGTAGGAAATCTTGCAAAGGATCCTCTTGTAGAGATTCTCCCCACACCCACATCCACACATACATCATCCTATTGTGTGCATGGGCGCCAACTTATATGGGCTCTTGGAGCTAAAGCCCCAGGAATATTCATAATCAGGGGCTCTGCTCCACCAATATTTGGAGCTAGATTTTCCCCCCTCCCCGGAGCTTCCCTGCCTGAATGTAAAGAGAGCGCACAGCGCATCTCTCTCTCTCTCCTTTGCTGCTGCTGCCGTAGCCTAAGGGCTGCAGCATTAGCATAAGAGGAATGCTAACTGCTGCTGAAGCACTCAGGAGGGGGAGGGGAGTGGAGGGGGCCTCCCCTCCCCTCCCCTCTCCTGCCCCTACCTGGAGGAGACACAAACGGGCCAGGAGACAGACATCACTCACCTTAGAAGCTGTTGGGGCTTCCGTGAGTGTTTGACCCTATGATTTTTTATTATGTTTGAGTGTTTGACCCTATGATTCCCCCCCTGCCCCAGCCCCAGTCCCAGCCCCTACTCCTACCCCCAGTGAGGCACAGCAGGCTGCACAGGGGAGGCAGGAAGCCACATGTGAAGGCAATGCCCCCTCCCCCAGCACCCACCAACCCACCCGCCACAGGAGGGATGGGAGAGGGAGGCTTCCTAGACCTGAGCAGCTGGGGCTTGGGTGAATTTTATGACACCCTGCTCCCCCGTCCCATAGCCAGCCACCACCCTGCCTACCCCACTTCTGCCCCATGCTGGGCAAGGGGCAGCCCCATCCCCCATCCACAGTGAAGTTATGGTGAGGGGCAGCAACATGGAAGGCCACCTGTGCCCCCCCCCAGTACCCATCATAGGGGAGGGGAGTGAGCTTTCTGGACCTGAGAGGGGCTCTAGGAGCATATGCAGAGTGTGTGTGCTGTGGGGGGCAGGAGGGGTCCCTCCCCTGGAGCTTGCTGCTGCCAGTGGTGGTGATGGGGAGTCCTCTCTGGCCCTAGCCCTGGGGCAGCCTGTCTGCACCCCAAGTTCCTCATCCTCAGCCCTGCCTCACCCCAAAGCCTGCACCCCCAGCACCGAGCACGCTCCTGCACTGTGAACCCCTCATCCCCAGCCCCACCCCAGAACCCTCACCTGAGGGGAAAAACATGCAACTTAAATTTGGTGGTCAGTTTGGAGTATCATTGTATTTAGCACAATATTTGATTATTTTACACCCTTCAAAGTATGTAACTGGTCGTATACAGGTGTTTTCTCTGAATACTGTCTGTGTGCCTCAATTTCCCCAATGCATTTCTTAAGGCTCTAGATGGTGGGATAAGGGGGTGTGATTGTTGTAAAGCCCTAGAGGGCCAGTGTGATGCCGTCTGCACAGAGAATGGCTGCAACCCTGCCTCCAGGCAACTGATGGCCTGGGCCACTCTCCTGCAAGGTGCCAACTGAAGGTGTTGGAGAACAAAGAGATCAGGTGGCCTCCTAATGCCTGGAAAAGAGACAAAGGCCAGAGGAGGGAGTGTCAGTGCCTGTGCAGACTTCCGGGAAGCGCATGGTGTGGAAGGGGATGCTGGGATGCTTTGGAACAACTCCATACAAAGCCAGTCAGGACTCTGGGGGAGCCTCCTCTCTGAGCATACTGTCTCCAGGGCAAGAAGCTTACACCTTCCTGGGTCTGACCTCGGAGCATTCAGCATGCCCTTCCACACCATGCACTTTCCGCAGCGAGTCTGCCCAGGCAGGTCCTGGGGCAACCAGAGGTCCCTGCACCCCAACTCCGCAGTCAGATGTGACTCTCAGCCAGACAGTAAAACAGAAGGTTTATTAGATGACAGGGATACAGTCTAAAACAGAGCTTGTAGGTACAGAAAACAGGACCCCTCAGTCAGGTCCATCTTGGGGGGTGGGGAGCCCAGACCCAAGTTCTGGGCCTCTCCTGATTTCCCCAGCCAGCTCCAAACTGACACTCCCTCATCTGACCTTTGTGTCTCTTCCGGACAAGGAGGCCACCTGATCTCTTTGTCCCCAACACCGTCAGTTGGCACTTTGCAGGGGAAACTGAGGCACCCACACAGTATTCAGAGAAAACATTAAGAACATTCCCACTTTGTCACAACAGGTGCAACAAAATTTAATACCGTATATTGAAGCAGGCAAGTGCTGCTTCTGACTTTCCACTTTTAATTGACCCTTGTAATCTTGTGGTGCTGACGCATTGTAGCTTCATTTTATATTAGCTTACAGGGTGACAGCGGGGAGGGGGAACCACCATTTTGGGCCCCACTAAAAAATACGAACCTGCCGCCTATGATTGTGTGGACTGGAAGGCGCTTGCCCCCACCATAGAAAAAACTACAGGTCCTGCCCTGACACATGGCATATTACCCAGAATCTATGCAAGGCAAAACCCACCATGTAAGGGGTCTTGGAGCTCCCTAACTGCTCTGGCCCCCAGCGAAAATGGAGGCCTTTTGAAGTCTGAACTGAAAACTTGACTGTAAGAAGCTTTATAAATAAATGTAGGCAGGCTGGGCTATTGTAAAGCTGAAGGGAGAGTGAAAGAAAGAAAGAGGCCTCGTAGACACAAATTATTAGGTTCTACACCCTTACAGTAAGAGATTCTACAGTATGTTCAGACCTCGGATTTGCCTTGCAAAACTCATTGAGAACTATGTAACAAACCAAGTTTTCAAAAGATTAGTTTAGTAGGCATGAATTGTTAAAGTGGTGATGGGTGCAAGCTGATTCCCCAAAACTGACACCCACAAATGATGGGGTTGTTCAGACTTTGGGAATCAAATCTGGACTAGTTCCTTTTGTTTTGAATTCAAACCGGGTATAAACTTGGGGGTGGGGGACACTCTCTGTTTTCATATTCATTGGTCCTGCCACCAGGGACAGAGTTAAGAGGCAGCAGGTATAGGAAGCATTCTTGAAAAGTGACGCGGATGAGAAAAGAGGGGTTCTTATGGGAGGACATGCAGGGGAAAGATGAGAGAACCCAGTGGGGAACCAATAGGAGGAAGAAGAAAGAGGAAGGGATAAGGAGAAATTAGACTGAAGGGAAATAGATGCTGTAAAAGATAGAAAGGCAGAAAAGATACACGTGGCCGTAGAAAGAAAAAAATTCACCAGGGCAACCAATAACAGAAAGTCTGGGCATCATTAATAGATTCATATATTATGAAGCCAGAAGAAACCACTGTGATCATTTAGTCTGCTCTCCCATACAACACAGGCCAGAGGACTTGCCTGAATAAATTCCTGTTTGAACTAGAGCAGAGCTTTTAGGAAAACATCAAATCTTGATTTTAAAATTGCCAGTGATGGAGAATACACCGCAACCCTTGTTCAATTGTTCCAATGATTAATTACCCTATTAAAAATTTGTGCCTTATTTCTAGTCTGGATTTATCCCTCTTCTACTTCTACCCACTGGATCGTATTATTTCATTGTCTGCTAGATTGAAGAGCCCAAATTTATTTTCCCAGTGTAGATACTTATAGGTTCTGATGAAATCTTCTCTTTAACAAATTAAACTGGTTGAGCTTCTTGAATCTTTCACTATAAGAAAGATATAACTATATGTTTTCCAGTCATTTAATCATTCTCATGGCTCTTCCTGAACCTTCTCCAATTTATCAACATCCTTCTTGAATTGTGGACATCAGAACTGGACACAGTATTGCAGTAGAAGTCACACCAGTACTAAATAAAGAGGTAATATAACCTCCCTACTCCTATTCAACATTCCACTGTTTATACAACTAAGGATCACATTACCCCTTTTAGTCACAGCATCACAATAGGATATCATGTTTAGCTGATTATCCACCATGATCCCAAAAGAGTCTCTGCTTCCCATGATGCAATCCCCCACCCTATAAGTATGGCCTACGTTCTTTGTTTCTGGATGCATTACTTTACATTTGGTCAGATTAACGTGCATATTGTTTGTTTAGGTCCATCTTATCAAGTGTTCCGGACCACTCTGTATTAGTGACCTGTTCTCTTAATTATTCACCAGTTCCCCAATCTCGATGTCACCTGCAAACTTTATCACTGTTGATTATATGGTTTCTTCTAGATTACTAGTAAAAATATTAAATAACATTAGGCTAAGAACCCTATTAGAAACATGCCTTCTATTTTCAGCTCTGTCAGTTAACCAGTTTCTAATCCAGTTAATGTTTGCCATGTTGATTTTATATTGTTCTTAATCAAAATGTTGTGTGATACCAAATAAAATGCCTTACAGAAGTCTATTGCATCAACACTATTGTCTCTATCAATCAAACTTGTAATCTCAACAAAAAAAGATAGCAAGTTAGTTTGACAAGATGTTTTCCATAAATCTGTGTTGATTTACTTTAATTATATTATCCTTCCTTAATTTCTTATTAATCAAGTCCTGTATCAGCCATTCCATTATTTTACCCAGACTGATGTCAGACTGACAGACTATAAGTATACAGGGCGTCCTATTTACCTTTTTTAAATATTGCCACAACATTCACTTTCTTCTAATCCTCTGGAACTTCCCCTCTGCCTTTAGACTTACTGAAAATCATCATTAATGTTCCAGAGAACTCCTTACCCTGCTCTTGGGTGCAAGTTATCAGGACCTGCTGATTTTTTAAATGTCTAGCTTTAATAGCTTCTGTTTAAAATACTCCTTAGTTACTATTAGAATGGAAAGTATTTCATTATCATCAAATGATACATCACTGGGCTTTTCTCCAAATATAGAACAGAAATATGTATTGGGCTCTTCTGTCTTTTCTACATTATTACTGACAAATCTACTATTTCCATTTAGTAATGGATCAATATCATTGTTGGGATATCTTTTGTTCCTAATATACTTTAAAAATCCTTCTTATTGTCCCTATCTCTCTGTTGGCCAGATTTCTTCTTGTGTCCTTTTCCTTCTCTTGTCAATTTTCTACAATCCCTTTCTTCTGATTTATATTAATTACTGTCAGCTTTCCTTTTTTTCCATTTGTTATATATTTTTGTAAATGTTTTATAGCTGCCTTCACTTCCCACCTTTTAACTATTGTAGCCTTTTTTCTCAATTGTGGGATAGTGGCTTTTTGAGACCTAGTAAAACAATTTCCAATTATTGTTCACACTTTTCTGTTTAAATTCTTTCTTCCAACTGATCAGGCTCATAATTGCTTTCAGTTTTGTGAAGTGGGCACTTCTAAAGCACCAAATGTATATATTACTGATTTGCACAAAACAAATGTAATGTACCTAAGCTACCATTAATTTTCCCATTTTTGCTTCCCTTATCAATTTTCTACAAGTCCTAGGTCTGTGATCAATTCGTCTTTATATGTCAGGACAAGGACTAATATAGAATTCCCCTGTGTTGGATGCAACACTTTTTTAGTTAGGAAATTCCCATCTATATTTTTTAGAAATTTTGGTGGTATTTTAGTATTGACAGCATGACACCTCCAGCATATGTTATTCTGATTGAAGCCCCACATGACATTGTATATTATTTCCTTCACATTATAGATAGGTGCTTAAGGAGTCAGTTATCTTGTTCTCAAGGTACCTGCAATCTCCCCTCCATTGGGGGACAGGGTCCTGTGATCAGTTTCCAGAAAAAAAAAGACAAGCCTGGCAAGGAATGTGGTGAGGGCTGTTGGGGCCAGGGTGAAGCAGATGATGTGTGCTGCTGGAGCTCCAACAGAGCTATGGGTGGAAATTACATCTGCCTTCCCTTGGGTGAATGGGAGTTTTGCATGAATAAAATGAGCAAGATTTGGCCCACAGTACTCAACCTTTCATTTTGGGGGCTAAATCTGGTCCTGCATTTCTAACAGAGGCAGAAACCCTATTAAAATCAAAGAGGAAACTTACCTGAGTAACAGCCTGATCCTGAGAGACACTCATCACCTGCAAGGATTGAGTACCAAGGTAGCAGGGTAACAGACAGAAATTGGTACCATCTGATGGTTCTTCAGTGGCCTGTGTGAAATCAGTTGATAGTTCAGTCTCTAGTAGTGGACACACATCTACATCACAAAGGCACTCTTGTCAGCAGCTTCAGATAAAGACTTTATGGTCATGGAGACTATGGCCTGTCTCCATGAGGAAGGTTTTGCCAGTATAGCTGTATACCGGTGAACTCGCCTAGTGGAGACACAGTTTATAAAAACAAGAGTCCTTTTGCTGGAATAGTTTAATCCAGTTCCCTGAATGAAATAAGTTATATGAGCCAAAAAACCCTTTTGGCTGGTATAACTGTTTCTATACTAGGGCTTTTGGGACCATAGCTCTGTCAGTTAGGGTATGATTTTTTTAATACCCCTAACTGACATAGCTATGCTGGCAAAACTTTAAAGTGTAGACCAGGCCTGACCTATCTTCTTGGCTCTAGACTTGGGTCTCCACAGTGCAAATAGGGTGTGGATGTAGTGTAGTGTGGGAAGCTGGCTGCCTTTGCTGTACCTCTTCTATGAATAAAGCAAGGAATTTAGTCTACAGAGTTGTGAGTACATCACTTTCCCACAGCGCTAAATTCATAAACACAAAATCAATGCATGAAATAATTCTTCTGTATGTAGCTGGGAAACCAATGCCTAAAGTACTGATATGTCTCAGGCTTCACCTCTTGACAGCTATTCATTAATCTCTAGGGAATGCCCACTCCCTTAAACAGATGTCCTAATAAACAACCACCATTTCTTTTTTCTGCAGCAGCAATACTATAACAAACAGAGAAGGACAGAATGTATATACATTTAATATAAAAGATTTCCCTGTAAAATATTGTGTGATATACTGTATCAAATACAATCTGTTAAATGTTAAGATTACTATTTTGTCACCAGAAGCCCTGGACATTTTACTATACATAATTTCCTTCCACTATATCTGGTTTGGTCACTCTGATACTGGCAGACCAGGTGCCAGTTCATGTCAAAAGCCCAGGGCCTCACTGAACACTGACAAATGCATAGCTAGAAACCAATCTGGATCATCTGTGGTATCATTAAAATAGATATTAGTGTTCATAACAACATAAGAATGGCCATACTGGGTCAGACCAAAGGTCCAGCTATCCTAGTATCCTGTCTTCCGACAGTGGTCAATGCCAGATGCTTCAGAGGGAATGAACAGAACAAGTAATCATCAAGTGATCCATCCTATGCCGCCCATTCCCAGTTTCTGGCAAACAGAGGCTAGGGACAGCATACTTGCCCACGCTGGCTAATAGCCATTGATGGACCTATCCTCCATGAATTTATCTAGCTCTTTTTTTAACCCTGTTATAGTCTTGGCCTTCAAAACATCCTCTTGCAACGAGTTCCACAGGTTTACTGTGTGTTTATAAGAATACATTTAGTGTTTAGACTTTATGGAATGCTTGTAGAATGCTGTATGTATTAATCCTACTTATAATATCTGTATCCCATGGTATAAAATTATATTGAGTGTTTGCACTGTAAGCTCTGTCACTGTGTAACTCATCAGACAGGAAAAGAAGCATTAATTAAAGTGAAGTGCTCGTTCTGCACACAAGATGACCTGTTGAAGGCAAATGAGGCATTGTGTAGCATCAAAGGACAGAGACCTTGTTGATTGCATTCCACACTTCCCTCCAGGAAGGGGAGGCCTGTGCAGGAACTCCTCCCATCAGCTTGGAATCTGGGGTGAGAGAGTGGGGATAAAAATTCTTGACTGGATCTTTTATGCTTTCTGGACTCTGATGGGCAAAGATTCCAAAACATTAGCAAGAGATCCACATGCTGCTTGGCATGGGTCAACCTTAAAGGAGTTGCTTATTACAGAAGCTTATATTACCTTTTTAAATCTAAGACTCTAACTCAATTGTGTGTGTATGTTTCCTGATTTAACCTTGTACATAACTCTCATTTCTTTTTCCTAGTGAATAAATCCTTAGTTAGTTTATTACAGGATTGACTACAAGTGTTGCTTTTGGTTTGAGATCTGAGTACAATTGACCTGAGGTAAGTGACTAGACCTTTGGGACTGGAAGTAACTTGAATATTGTTGTGTTTTTTGGTGTAAAGAGACCATCAATCACCTAGTCCATCTTAGCTGGGTGGCAAGATAGACTGGAATGCACAAGAGGACTGTCTGTGACTCCCTGGTAAAACTGTTATAGTGCTTTAGGAGTTCACAGTTGTTACTGGGCTGGTGAAATCTAATCATAGAACATACAACCAGTTTGGGGTCTCTGCCCTGCTTTTTGATAGTCTGCCCTGAGGCTGGCATATATAGTTGTGAGCCATTCCAGACAGTGTGACAGTCACTGCTGTACATGTCCCACTATCCAGAATTTCACTTCTCTGCTTTATAAGGTAAAGGACAAGGTATTCTCCCTTCCCTTAAAGTTAGGCTAAAATAGAGTTAAAATTCAGAGTCCATGAGAATATTTCCTTATTGTAACTCTTCAGCTAACTTCTAATAGAATGCTGCACCGTAACTAGTAGTAGAACCCTGTTTTCAGCACACAGCCACACAGTAATTATTCCTTTAATCCTAGGAAATTAATAAAGCTTGATGGACTATAAGATTCTGTCCAACAGATGTAGACCAATTGACGACATTGTTGACACTTAAAAGACCTCTATTAATGGCAGGGTCACCGAACTTGCATCATTTGCTGGTGCAGTATGGCTCTGAGTATTTGTCCTGATACGCACAAACATGTTGCAATTTCCTCATCCACAGTTTTTTAATATCTAAGATTAAACATATATTTTTTCTTATTCCCCCCTCCACATCATTTCTTCCTCTCTTCTCCCTGAACTTTAAAACTAAGCTGAAAGATTTATGTAAATGCATTTAAGAAAAACTGATTATGAGGTGTAAAATCAGCAATGGTATAATCCTGCAAAATGCTGAGGACCTTCAACGTTTGGTGACTCCATTGGGAGTTGAGAATCTTCAGCACCTTGTAGGATCGAGCCCTAGCAGAAAAAATAATGTTAAAAATTACATATATATTATTGTTTGCCCATAAATGTGTACATGGGTCTGTTTTTTTCTTTAAAAAACTTGCTAGATCAAGCATATAAAGCAATAGGAAGTACAGGACTGGCAAATAAGTAGAGGAAAATATTGTAAAACATGTTTTTTTACATTTTTAGTCATCAAATATTATATTATTATTAACTATTTACAACCTTAACTTTGGCATATCTTGATTCTGTGTGTACTTAACCTTTGTGTTTTCTTAGGGCCACTTTTTACATGGAATTTCCTAGATTTTTTTTAAAAGAAAAAGTGGAGGAAGGGGAGAGGGCGAAGAGTCCAGTCTTCTGGTGAAAAAACAGTGTGTGTGTAAAATTCCATAATCTGAAACTAATTGCCTACACACCGCTGGGATCCTGCCATCCTTCACAGAGGCCATCAGAACCCAGCTTCCTTTGACTCAGTACTTCTGGGTTCCGAGGAAAATGTACCCTTTCGTTTTTAGTGGTGCTACTCCACTACTACAAATATCTAATAATAATAATGGTTTTACCCTGTACTTCTAGAGAGAGAGAAAATATTTCACACATATTGCTTGGACCACTAATCTGTCCACCAACAGCAGTTGAAAGCCCAGTGAATAATATGGGTACTTTCCATCTCCTTTTGTTTCTAAATTCCCTTTTATTCTCTCATTACAAAATCTATTTATGCCAAATAGTCTCAACCTTTTTGCTTCTATTCTGTTTGTACACTATGGAAGGCAGCAGACATATAATATGTTGTTTCTCCCCTATATGGTTCTCGCTGCTCCTCCATGGGCACATAATAATACACCTCTACCCCGATATAACACTGTCCTCGGGAGCCAAAAAATCTTACCGTGTTATAGGTGAAACTGCATTATATTGAACTTGATTTGATCCGCCGGAGTACGCAGCCCCCCACCCCCCCCGGAGTGCTGCTTTACCTCGTTATATCCGAATTCGTGTTATATCGGGTCGCATTATATCGGGGTAGAGGTGTAATAGTAAATACTAATACCAACTAGCTATACTTATTGTGGATACTGCTACTCACTGTAGATACATCCCTAATGAGACAACATAGTCTTCCTCCCCTCCTCGAAAAGGGGAATTCCAGGTAACATAAAGCTGGCATAGCTGAGTCAATGTCACTCGCTTCTGCCCCTGGCATAGTGGGTGTTCCAAGGAGGTGCTAGGGATAGGGGCTGCTCTGATGTGGACTGAGACTGAACAATTAGAAGAGGCAGAGGGAGAAAAAAGTCTCTTCCCCAGGCACACTGAGCAGAACTCAGGCACACCTGAGCCTCTGACTTGAAGTACTTTTTTCTGAGATGCAGTTTTGTCTAGTGGATAAGTTTGGGCTCTGTCATAATAGGGGCCTGGGTTTTGTTACTAGAGCTGCCACAATATCTCATGGTACTTTGAGCCTTAGCATGCTCTCTGTGTCTTCATTACCCCATCTGTAAAATTGGAGTAATTATATTTTCCTCCTTCCTAGAATGCTGTGAGGCTTTGTCAAATATGAATTTTAAAGGATGGAGTTTCGGGAAGACTAATCAGTACAAGAGGTAGAAACACAACGCAGGACCTCTTGGTTCCCAGCCCTGTGCACATCCCTCTAGAATAAGCAAACATTCTTATACTACTTTTTGCAGGAAGATCTCTTTTCCAGGCCCTTCATTTCCCTGAAACATTTGGAAATGGCTCCTTTAACCAGATGAGAATAACGCAGCAGTATTGCGTGTTAACCAACCCATGTGTGTGTTAGTTGCACATTTCACAGGCATAGCAAAACACTCATGCAAAATACACTGAGCATGTGCAAAGTGTGGCTTTCACGGGCTCACCACCTAATTAAATCAAAACCAATATCCTCTAGAATGTTCTTCATGCCAAATTTCAACTTTCTACCCTCAGCCATTTTTAATGTACAGCTGTTCAAGCTTACTGCAATGTTTTAAATATAATAGGGAGTGTATTTTTTTCACTCTCCTCATACTCCCAGGTAGTTTAACCAGTTTTGGTTAGCATTTCTGACATTTAGGTAGAGACCAACCTTGAAACATTTTAACTAAAGGTGGGGGGAAAGTTTCAGATAGCGACGTTCTATTGCAGAAGAGCAGATTAGAAGGGAAATTGTTTCACAAACTTCTCTTAGTGGGTCTTCATCAAAACCCCTAAATAATTTTCAGAAAATACCCATAAAATGGATTCTTTAGGATTGTTTTCCTTGCAAATTGCTTTGATACTACTATAGTATCATACTTTATGTCCCCTGAGGTTTCATCAGTTTCTATGAGTTTCTTTTCTGTGGGGCGAGTATTGGAAGGTATAACGCAGTTTTACTATGATGATGTCTAGTAAGATATCAGGGAATCAGCAGAGATTACTATTTTTTATTGTATTGTGTTTTGTTTTGTTTTTTGTAGTGATTTCCACTGGAGCTGGGGCTTTAGATTTGCTTTGGCTGGGAACAGAAAGATTCCGTTCACTCTTGGTAAGTGAAAGAGCACTATAACCAATGAAGCACCAGAGACTGGCTACAGCTAGAGACAGGACACTGAATGGGGTGGACCAGTGCTCTGAGGTGGTACAGAGAAGCCTCACGTAAGAACATAAGAACGGCCATATTGGGTCAGACCAAAGGTCCATCTAGCCCAGTATCTTGTCTTTCGACAGTGGCCAATGCCAGGTGCTTCAGATGGAATGAGCAGAACAGGTAATCATCAAGTAATTCATCTGCTGTCACCCATTCCCAGCTTCTGGCAAATAGGCATAGTTTGACTTCTCTATTTGGGGCGAGAGAGGGCAAGGGGCTTAATACGATTAATAATAGGTACAGGTCTAATTTCTTGATTTACCGATTGTTAGTGGTTACTTACATTACAGTGTACTTGAAATCACAAATACAGTTTATGTTCATTATTTTATAAACCTTAATTTTGTTTTAACTTAAGTATTTCCTGTGCTTACCAGCTACCACATAAAAATCAGCATTAGCAAAAAAACAAATTCTTGAAGAAGCAGAACTGAGATCTTTCATGTAACTATGAATCATGTCTCCCGGGTTTTAAAGATATATAAACATGCAATGCACACATCAAACAAATCCATTGCTAAAGCCTGTCCCCTTTGCCCATCTGCCTAAGCACATTCCACTCACATTTAACCTTCCCTATTCACTGTGTCACTCACCTGGGCTTGACAAAGTCAATGCTATACACTGCACAGATGCTTGGGAAGCAGCTCAGTTCTTATGTTCACTTGCTAGAATGTTACCGGTGCTGATTAGAATGTGGCCCCTATGTCTAGCTCACTGTGTTTCTGGGGCAAGTTTCTTATTTTATAGGCTAGTAAAATGGAAACGGCCCCAAGCTAGAGCCTGCTGTGAGGGTCAAGAGCTGCTCTCCTGCCCTCCCTTCAGACAGCCCATGTGGGGAAACTGACCTGGGTGCACAGAGCACTTGGTGTTACCAATTACCCACCCCCCACCTCTGAACATTCCTTCGCAGGGAGGAAGCAGGGCCAAATACAAGGGAGAAATCTGGGCATCCCCCATGTTTTGCCTCTGTGATGTATCCAGTTTGGGGGGACAACACCCTCCTATGCCCCTCCCAGTTGCTGCACTTGCCCTCACATTCTCAGGGTTAAACTGATTGCCAGATCTGAGGTCAGGAAGGAATTTTCCCCCAGGCCAAAGACCTTGCTGGGTTTTCACCTATGTCTGCAGCATGGAGTGTGGATCACCTGTTAGGATCATCTGGACACATCCCACCTAATCAATTCCCTCCCATTGCAGGCACCTCAATCTCTCCCATTCTCTGTCAATGGAACAGCAGTTTAGCCTTGTGAGGACTGAGGGGCTTTGGTCTAACTAAATCATTGGGCTCAACACAGAGCAGTGGTTCTCAACCTATTTATCATTGTGGGCTGCATATGCGGTCCACAAAGTGTTAGCTGGGCCGCAGGTTGAGAACCACTGTGCCCCCAACAAACTCCTATGTTCTGAGCCCTCTGCCCAGAGACCCTTCCTCAGAGTGGGTCAGGAGTGGAGAACTGGGCGTGGGGTGTGGGGCAGGGATCCCGACCCCCACTGGGGAGTGGGGGCACTAGGATCCCGAACCCTAGACCCCACTGCAGGGGGCCAGGTGGAAGCCGACTGCCTGGACCCTGAGCCCTTCCACGCGGGGCCAGTAGTATCCAGCAGCCCAGAGCCCGCTGTGTGGCAGGGCAGCTGGGAACCCGCACCCCTGAGCCTTCCGTGCAGCAGGGTAGCCCAGCTGGGAGCTGGCAGCCCGGAGCTTGCCACACGGCAGGGCAGCCAGGAGCCTGCGGCCTTTAGCACACAGCTGAACTGGGCCGCAGCTGTGGGCTAACTGGGCCGCATGCAGCATCTTCAGTATCTGAACCGCTAACATAGAGGGATTTAGGTGAAATGTAATGGGTTGTGATACCCAGGTGGTCAGACTAGATGATCTAATGGTCCCTTTGGGCCTTGAACTCTATGAAATGCCAAGTCATCAAAGGAGTAGCAGCTCCACTACATCTATGGTGAGATGGCAGTTCCCTTATGTAGCCCTATTTTCAGCAGTTTGTTGAGCCAATCAAAGAAAAAAAATAATTTCCCACATCTGACCACAGATGGTGCTATCCTGGGAATCACTTGGTTTGGTGGTTTCGTTGGTAAATGTGAAGACAAAATAAAAATGTGAAAGAAAATAAATAATTTTATTTTCCTCTTTTCAATTTCTTTTATTTTTTTTTGTGTGGGGAGCACTTCAGACTTATGTGCAGGTGAGTGTGTGGAAGGGTGATGAATAAAGGACGTCTAGGATGTCTGTGTGTAAGGACGTCTAGGATGTCTGTGTGTTAGAGGGTATGTGTACCCTGCAGTTAGACACCTGCGGCCAGCCTGTTCCAGCTGACTTGCGCTTGGGGGCCGTGGGCAAAGAAGCTGTTTAATTGTAGTATAGACCTTTGGGCTCAAGCTGCAACCCATGCTCTGGGACCCTCCCAGCTAACAGGGTCCTACAGCCTGGGCTCCAGCCTGAGCCCAAATGTCTACACTGCAATTAAATATGCCCTTAGCCCAAGTCAACTGGCACAAGCCAGCTGCGGGTTTGTAATTGAAGGGTAGATATACCCACAGTGACTGAATGGGAGCCATACATCAGTTAGGAGAGAAGTACTTTGAATGGAGGGAGGCCTTTGTGTAGGGAGAGCCAGGCAGGAGCCAGCAGAAGGCAGATGGACGAAGAGGATCAGAACTTGGTGGGGTGGCAGTGCCAAGTGCAGAGAGGGTTTGAAACTCAGGAATCTATGCAGTAAGGATTTGGGGAAGGGGTTAGGTTAGCTTAGAAATATACAAGAAATGGAGGAAGGCCAAGTTTAGATATCTGAAGAGAGCCAAGAGAAGTGTGTGAGGAGAATGACCACCCTATCTCTTCCTTCTGTGTTATAGGAACAATTATTTCCAAGTGCAACCCTACTAAATCATTTTAGTAATATAAATAAATCAGCAAAGGCAGATAGACAGGAAAAGCATGCTACTCTTTTTTTTCCCAAGGTACCCTGTTTCAGCTTCTCTCCAAATATAACATAGGCCTCATGTAATCGTACGAGTGAGTCTCCATGATCATGTGTATATGAATGTAATTATTGCAAATTCTAAACATTATACCAAAAGGAAAGAGGGGGGAGATGGGGGAAAGAGCAAATGAACCACAGTTAAAACAGTAAGGATTAAAATATATGCAGAGATCCCATTAAAAACACAAGTAGCACATAGGTGAAGGAATAGGAATAGTTCCCAATAGGTTCATATAAAAGAAATAGCACACAGGTAGGTCACAGAGTCTGGTAGGTAGATGTCAGCTCGCAAAGCTCTAAAATAGCACATGACAGGTTATACTAACCCATTATGGTTTTAGAGCTTAGTTTCATAAATCCTCAGGACTCATAGATACTCAGCCTCAAGTCAGTACTGCATTGCATGCTGCCCTGGCTCTGAGGCCTGGAATATAATATTATCGCCTCTGGCATTAGATTTCCAATTTGATCTTATTGAGAATGTGCAATTTGATTGATGCCAAACCACAATCAAATCACAGATTCTTCCTAAGCTACCACCATCTTGGAGTCATCATGATTTGTTGGAGATAATGAAAGACAAGTGAAATACATGCTGTAGGGATAAAGTACATTATTATACATATATAGAATCCTACTTGGCATCCTGTCTTCATTTGTGGCATGTATGCTTTGGTTTCAACTTGTTCCTCCTGTTGGTGTGGTTTTACCTTTTCAATTAAAATTTCATTGGCAAGAATTAAATTTTTGAGAAAACAATCTGTAGATTTCCCATGCAACACAACATGTTAAAATACCAGAAAATCCTTTCTGTTCTAACGTGCTAACTGCCGAGCAGTGCAGCCACTCAGAAAGTCTCTAAAATCTGCTTGAGATTAGGCCTAAAAATAAATCCGAGTAAATGGAATGTTTTTATGTGCTCAGATATTAGGACCAGCTTGAGCTGCAGACCATCTTGGCAGCCATTGTTGGACCTCCCTGGTGTCTAAGGAATTGCAAGCTCCATTCCAAATCCTTTCGGAAATTGCCAGTTTGATAGAATAACATTGCAGGAAACCACTCAAATTTAACATATTTGTTGTTTCATGTTCTGCCAGTCAACTGCCAGAACAATGACAGGACACCAGATTAGGTCATAGTTCTGAAAAAAGCACAGACAATAGATTCAGATACTGAAGATGCTTTTTGCTGTCATGGAACTGTAAAAGGTATCTTTCTCTTTTGAAAATGGGGCGTGGGAAGGATTGGATACTATTCCCTATTAAATTCCCCTGTGGCCAACATCATGATGTACATTGCGGACATTTTGTTCTAGGATATGAAGTGTACTGAAACTTAACTGACAACATGCTATGCCTGTTGTCCAGCTGGTTGTGGTCTTATTTATTATTTATATGGTGGTAGCAGCTAGAGGCCCCAAGCAGGGACTGAAGCAGCATTTTGCAAGGTGCTGAATACACACATAATAAAAAAATGGTTTCTGCCCCAAGAGACTATTATATAAGTAAGTAAAGGTACAGTGCTGCAGTTTTAGATTTAAAATGGATGGCTTTGGTTTACAATACTATTATTTATTATTTTACTATTTCATTTTTATTACAATTAGTTTCGTTACTTTAACTATTTACAAAGAGAATATTTTATTTAATAATAAACAAACAGCTGCTCTCACCGGTGTAAGTGTAAAATCAGAATGAGATCACAATCAGAGTCCATAAATGATAACTTCCCATGTGTCAAGGAGATTTAGCATATTCCAGAGAGCTCCCAATGAAGAAAGGTTCCATACATAACCTCTACTCTACCATGACAGTCTCCTTTGTGGGCTGACTAGTAAGGCTGAAATCCTTACTTTCTGAAGAAATGCAGAGGCTGCAGGGAATGGAATGGGTTGTTTTCAGAGCTATCCTGCTGGTGCAAAGCAGGATGGCTCAACACAAACAATGGGGGAACACGTGCTAGGGCACTGTTTACTGCTCCTCCAGAGACGAGCAGCATGTGGCCCCCATCTACACCATACGTACTGGGGGCCTGGTAAAGCCCTCAAACCAGCGACCATATTCCCTTGGAATTGGCAGCACTGGCAGCAGGAGTAACTCTCCCCAAGCCTAACACTAGGTTGATGATTAGGTAACCATCCTGCTCTCCGGCTCCATGGGTGTACTGTAGCAAAAAGGCTCCTTGTGTGTTCTTCCCTTCCTAGCAAACCCAAGCAGCAGAGGGTATGGGTTTATCCTAAAGGTCTTATCCTGCATCCTTTGGATAAGTGTCCCCCTGAACTACCACTGTCAGCTGAAAACTGCACTACAGCTAGTCATAAATTATCTGACGGAAAGTTTTTCCATCTGAAAATATTGATTCAACTAAATCAAAATGTTTCACAAGAATCGATTGATTTTGTCAATTTTTGATGAAAAATTATCAAAACATTTCGTTTCAATAAGGTTAAAATATTTTGTTTTGACTAGAATTTTGACTATAAATTATATTATATATAAGTCCAAATGAAGCACTTCAACCTTACAGAACAGTTTCATTTCAGTAGCGTCATTCTGAAATTTCGGAAACAAAGTTTTTCAGAAATTTCATTTTGTGGGACAAAAGGAAATTTCGAAATGTTGGCATTTCCCACAGAACAGAAATTCCATGTTTTGACAAGCTCTGCTCAGCCCCTTGCAAGAAGTGTTCACAGCATTCAACAGGATTGGAACATCTTGGTTCCTTCCCACCTGTTTATGATAGCTGCAGAACAGAAAGGATGCAGTTCTTTTTTTATTCATGTTTTTTGGAAGGACTCCAGGTCTATATAGTCCTACATTCCTCAGCATCTTGATATACAAAAATGTTAGAACACAGGAAAATAAATTAGCTATTTAAAAAGTTGTTCCGCTTCATCTCCTAAACACATGGGATTATATCTATTTTAGCTAAAATATTGCTGCATCTTTGTCACCGAACACATTAAAAGTGAATGTAAGGAGAGGTTTATTTTTCTACCATGTTAGATAAGAGGCCCTTGTTTCCTTTTCAAAAATTGAAATGGCAGCTGTTTTGGCAGCTGCATAGCAGTGCAAACAAGATACCATTTTCAAGTTTCCACATATTTGTCATGTTACAGGCACTGGGAGACTGAATCAATAAAACCAAAAATCTCTAAGTGAGGATTGTCTGGTTTGCTTTTGGATCCCTTACTCCCAACAAGATATATGTTGTAATCCCAGCTCAAAAATGTTAAGAGAATGAGGAGTTACATTGATGAAATTACAGCACAACTCCCAGCACAGAGAGTAGGCTGATATTTAACAACATACAGGCAAAGTGTGTAATTGATGTAACTATATTCAACTAGATTAATGCAGACTAAACACTTGTTTTTATTGTTTTGTTCTAATTAAAAAAGCAACAATATAAAATATCCATTAGCAGCATTTAACATTTTTTCTACAAGGATTAAAATTTAAAATATTGGCTTAATACACAGATTGTTCAAGTTCCTTTATTAAAAACTCAGTTATGGAATCCTTGACTTCCTGCATCTTCATGGAAAACTGATCCAAAGAGAAAAAATGAGTATACATAGATATGTTCCAAACATATACATTTTGGAAAGTGCAGCAGGTTGTTAGAGGGGAAAAAGGACGGAAAGACAAAAGGAGGAGTGTGTGTGTGTGTGTGTGTGTGTAAAGACAAGAGACCCTTATGCTTTCTGTCTCCCTAGGTTGGGCCTCCCTGTCCAGCATCTGTCATCTGGTAGGATCCCTTCTCCTGCAAAGAGGACCCCTCCCACCCTGAATAATGGGAGTCAATTAATAAAGGTAAAATCAAATAAAGTGTATTGAAGGGTTTATAACAAAAAGTGGGGCAAATAAAAGGACAATAAACAGCAAAATGGTGCAATATAGCGATTACCCCCTCAAACTCAACCCTATAAAACAAATATATAAAAAAAACCTTCTTCAGAGATTAAAGCGACGACAGGTGCTTGGGACCTCAATCCTCTGGCTAATGGCAAGCCTTTGGAGAGGAGCTCCAAGGAATCCCTTGATGTTCCTTCAGGATCACGGGAGAGCAGAACAGATGGGACACTCAGGAGATGTTGTTTTTTCTCCTTCTCTCTTCTTTTTACAGGTGAGGAAGCTGTTGGAGGAAAATCCCTCACCTTTCTATCACTAGGATGGATAGATGCCTGCAGGTAAAACCCGTGATGGTCCCTGACTGCCACTCAGATAGACAGTGCTGAGGCCTTGTACGGGGCAGCCTTTCATACACTTGCGCTGGAAACACCTTAGAAAAGGCAGGAAGCCCCTTCTGGGAAACCCCTTAGGAAAAACATTCTGTTTACAACTCCAGGAGAAATAAAAGAGAGTGAATTGGTCAGGCTAATATAGCTGATGTTTTCCTGTGGTGTTTTATTTTGATTTTTTTTCTTTTCTTTTTTTGATATGTCTGTGATGGAAAAGAGAGAAGTCTGTGGGCAAAATCCTGGCCCAGTAGAAGTCAATGGGAGTTTCCCCATTGGTTTGGGCCAGGATTTCACCCATAGAATTCTAAAGTAAGTTATGCAGGTAAATCTAAAATGAAGCACTGATCCAGCACAACAGTTAAGCATGTGTGTTAGTAAAAACATGTGAGCATTCCCATTGACTTCAGTTCACTTCACTGTGGCATTCATGCTGGTTTCAGTGACACCACTCATGTACTTAAAGTTACATATGTGCTTAAGTGCTTAGCTGGATTGGGACTTAAGCGCTGTCTTTATACCATATCACATAATCAGGTATTCTGCACATACCACATGTGTTCATATGTTGCAGAAAAAATATTTTAGGAATTTTAGATACATTTAAAATATTCTGGTGGGACTATTTTTTTTGTATGCCTTCATCTTCAAAGAGAGGTGCTTTTCTATACAGCAGTGGTTCCCAAACTTGTTCTGCCGTTTGTGCAGGGAAAGCCCCTGGCAGGCCGAGCCAGTTTGTTTACCTGCCATGTCCGCAGGTTCGGCCGATTGTGGCTCCCACGGGCCACGATTTGCTGCTCCAGGCCAATGGGGGCTGCGGAAAGCAGCACAGGCCGAGGGACGTACTGGCCGCTGCTTCCAGCAGCTCCCATTGGCCTGGAGCAGTGAACCACGGCCAGTGGGAGCCGCGATCAGCCAAACCTGCAGATGCGGTAGGTAAACAAACTGGCCTAGCCTGCCAGGAGCTTTCCCTGCACAAGCGTCGGAACAGTTTGGGAACCACTGCTATACAGGAGTCCAATTATACAGGGCTCTGAGGGAGCCATAACACCACTAAAACTGCACCTAAAATAGATTGTCCATACCTTAAAAAATGCCATGCTTCTACAATCCATTATTTTTTTTCCTTCCAGGGCTAGGGACTTTGTCTCCCATTGGAAAGCTCTTTCCAGTCATATAAAGCTCCCATTTCTAAACTTTCAGGGCTTCATATTAACAGGCTGAAAAGTCATGAATATTTTGTATATCTAAAACTAATTTGTGGCTAAATATTACCCAACCTGGTTCTTGGGCAGAGCCTTCCACATTGGTGGAGGAATATAGAAAACGTTTCTCAGTCAGGTGGATGAAAAAAGATGGCAGCTGTTTGAAGCTCCTTAGTAGTCCTACATGTTTAGAGTAAGCTCCAAGAGAGATGAATGAGCAAACAAAGATTAGGTGAGTTGGTCAAACTTGCCTAATCTCATTGATATTACTGCCATATATCATATGTAGCATAAATTCTATCCATGTGTGTGTGTACATTCACTCACAAATACACACATACATAACAATACTGTTGACGCTTCTTTTTTCTTTTCAGTGTTTGGGGGTGGGGGGTGGGGGGGTCATCTTTTCTTGCCTAGGGCACCAAAACATGTAAGGCCAGGCATCACTGGCAATTTAGTTAATATCGAGTGATGGTTTCTTGAGTAAGGGCTGGACCACAACATGTTTAATAGTCATTGGCAGTTTGCCCTCCCTTTGGGCAATAATAAAATTCCTTCATTAAAATTCAGACAAATAAAACTAATCAAGGGGATCAGTGCTAAAGGGATGTGGATTGGGAGAAAGGAAAAAAATATAGGGAGCTTTTAGTGGGGAGTTAAAAGAAATCAATATCGAGGTGTAATTTTAAAAGGCAGGCCTGGGAAACTGAGACAGGTGTCATGTGTGAACAAGTTCCACATTCTAAGGCCAACCATTGTAAAGGTCCTAGTGCCAGTGCTGATCAAAGTCATGATGATGGATCCCCACATGGTCCCAAGGGGCATATATCCATCAGCATGATGCTGAAATGTAGCCAGAAACTTCACTATTTAAGGATTTAAATACCAACTGGACCAACTTAAGGTCCACCTGCCATTTTTAGACAGAGATCACAAAGACAACAGGGCGGGCTTAATATGCCCATGGTTGATCAAGCCAGCTAACAAATGTGCTGCTGTCTTCTGACTGATGGAGAAGCCATGCGGTACATGCTGTTAGAAGGGAATTACAATAATCAGGCCTCATGTTCATGAGTATGCATTGGCATTACAATATCATTGCAAATATATAAGGAACCTGCCTGTGCAAACTACATCACTTTAAATAAAAAATTATACACATTGTCAAAGTTGCCATGGGAAAAGGACTCAGACTTGACTACTGTATCACTGAGGTGGCTTTGTTCTGAATATGACTACAGAGATAGGTTACTAGTGGACTGGAGGGGGGAAGAAGATACTATACCTATCCTATTTGACTTATGAAATTTGTCCTTTAGACTGGAACAAGTCGAAAGTGCTGTAGTGATTTCTCATGGGTTTCTCCTAACATGGAACTAAATATTCTAGTCAAGCTAGAATCTGAGTGATCATGTGGAGAAAATAAAAATATCGGAAAATGTTCTATTTCAACTTTACAATTCATTGTTGTGTAAAAGTCCATTGGTGCAGCATAACCTTCTTTCCTACTAGCGTGACTGGTCACACTGCTAAGCTGAGCTGTGTGGAATTTCTGGTTTTATTTAGTTCCTTTGGGTCTTGGGCAAAACCTGGGACAGAGGTTCAAGATTACGTGGAAGAGATCTCAGGTTTTTGACTACAGGATTTTCACAGTTTAAGATTAAAATATGAATCTGGAGCATTGGTTTTCATAGCTTTAAGGTAATTCTGACTTAGGTCTGTGTCTGCTCTTCTCTTCCATTTTGTTATCTATCTGGCTGTCAATCAAGCCAGCCTGCACAAGCTTTCTGAGGACAGAGAGAAGCAGCTGCAGACTCAATAGGAGCTCTGAGCAGATCAGCAGCACAGCTGTTCTCCTACATTGGTTTCTGTAGCAAAAGTCTTTTGTGTTTACATTAGGTAAGGAAATGTACAATTTGTGCCGTTCAGATTTTTTTATTAAAAGGCAAAGAAAGCAAAAATGTATATATGGGTGGGAATTGTACTAGAAAAGGGTTCTGTGTCAGCAACTAAAACATGTGGATTAGATTCACTTTAATAACAGCTATTAATGGAAACTTAAAGTTAATTTAGTTGGTAGTAAAATGCATGTTAATATTGTTGAAGTTTTTAGTATTGTATTGCTTGTAAATGTGAATTGTGAACTGTATGGCAACTAGCTGGCTGTCAGTCAAACAGACCTACATTTTTTTTCTCGAGAAAAGCAGAATGGAGCAGCTGCATACTAAAGAGGAACTAATCATCATTATAAACTGACTTGTATTTAGTGGGTGCACATGGCAGGGTCCTCTTCTAGGCACCTTCCAAAAATCTTTTTTTTTTTTATCCAAATAGAAGTGGATTTTTAAAAAAGAAAACAAGGCCAATTATTGATGATTTCTGAACTGATGATGGAGGGAAAAACTCCCAGTTACCTCCCTTTCATCAGAATTGAATAAAGGGATCACCTACAAAGCAAACCCCATATTATATCTCTACCCCCATATAACGCTCTCCTCGGGAGCCAAAAAATCTTACCGCGTTGTAGGTGAAACCGTGTTATATCGAACTTGCTTTGATCCGTCGGAGCACGCAGCCCCGCCCCCCAGGAGCGCTGCTTTACCACTTTATATCCGAATTCATGTTATATCAGGTCACGTTATATCGGGGTAGAGGTATACTTGTATAAGAGACCACGTCTGTTAGGCCACAGCCTGTCTTAAGAGATTGTCCAAAAGTGGCCCTTAACCTTTATTAGAACACTGCCTCTTTCAGCACTAACTTTTGCCAGTCCTTTAAAAGTTAGCCTAGATGTTTCAATGTATCCGAAAAAGAAGATAAAAATGTCTTCTGTCATGTCTGTGTTTCAGCAGGAGAGCTATTCCTCCAACACTTGAGGGGCGAGAGCTAAATTATTAATTGTAGTATCTGACTGTTTGAAAAAGATAACCTCTCAGTAGATTTTGTATCAGTTTTATTCATGAAGACAAAACCTGTATTGTGTTTCTAATGAACCTAACTTGAGTCAGCTGTGATTTGTACCATTTTACAGCAAAAAACATACAGCTTTTTTTACAAGTTGCAAAAGTAGGCATCTATACTCCACCCACAGACTGCACACATACATGAGCAAATAGGTAATTTAATGCTTAAAATATGTCTTCAAATTCAGAAGGGATATTTTAAAGCTAAAATACCCAGAAATGTGAGCAGCTATTTGTTTTGCACCTGTAAATGCACATGCACTTACCTATTTGTTTATGATGGGCTTGCTCCAAAGTCTGTTGACATCACGTCAGTGGGCTTTGGCTCAAGCACAATAGGCACATCTTGTGGCTGCAAATTAAGAGCTGAATTTTTAAATGTATCCCTTGCTGTCCTTGTGTTTTCATTATAACAATTGTAACAGAAGATGTTGGTGCCAGATGCTGGGTCACCTCAGAGAAACATATATTACCAGCATGCAAGAGCTGACTGAATTAGGGCTATTAGGAAGAACAAAGAAAGGGTCTCTCTCTTTCTTCTGCAAGAATTTTCAGAATTCTTCCAAGAACAGGATATTTTCCACCAGGAATAAGGTTTTGTTGCTCTTAGGTGAGAGCAAGCAAGTTGTGCCATCTGAAGCCTGCAAACATTAGATTTTAGTATCAATGGGTCTATTTCTATTCCTGGAAAGTGCTCAGTATCACCTGGATCTGTCCTGCTTCTAGCCAAAACCCAGCAACCAACTTCCCTATGCTGGAGGCAAATGGGGTCTTTTTTTCTTTTGTCTGAGATAAGAGACTATCTTGAGTTTATGTTCTGCTGAGAACAAAGGGCTACACAATTTACATACAACACAGGCGCGTGGCTTCCAGGTATGGAGAAAAGAGACTGATGTCTGTCCATTATTTGGCTGCAATTTTAACAGCTGCTTAGATGTCTTAATAGCTAGACAGGTGTTTGATCATATACAGAGGTGAAAGCAATTTCTCTAAAGAATTTTCAAGAGGTGGGACTAACTTCATGCAAAGTGGATATGCACACTTGAGAGGCAATCCAAATCCTTCTGTAATCAAAGGAGAGACTCCATTAGAAGTCTCTCTTGATTGTGGGCACTTATATTTTTGGGCATTGTGGCCGTGACTTAAGGATATGGGCACCCAGCAGAGATTTTGTAACTAGGTGAGGGTTACATAGCTGGATGTATGTACTGAAAAGGTAGAACAATCCGTGACACTTCTACGTGGTTGGGCTCAGGAGTGCTTTTCTTATGGGTGCCTATAAGTGTGCAGAAGTTCTCTGTAAGGAACTCCCAAAGAGACCTGCCAATGGAGGGAAAAAGCTAGTGCAGCAATGTGTAGATACTGTGCTACACAATGTTCTATGCTGCAAAAAAGTACTTTGTCCAAGAAAGTGAAGAGGGGCAGAGGACTCAACAAGAATGGTGGTGGGGTGGAGAATACAACCTCATCAACAAGTATATGGCCCGATCCAAAGCCCACTGAAGTCATTGAGGGTAGAGCAAGCTTTCCATTGACTTCAGTGGGGTTTGGATTAGACCCTTAGAAGGGACCACGGGAATGAGAGGGGCTCGTTTCTGTAGCTGAAGCTGTCTGCCCTAGATCTTGGTGATCTCATGGACAGTTCCACTTGCCAGCCAGGTGCCCAGATATGTGCATTCACCTCTTGCAGGCTGGAGTGGGGAAGCTGGCTTGCCCACTGCTGCTGAAGTTTAGGGTTCATTTTACGATGAGGATGCAAAGAAAGGAGTTTGTAAATCAGCACTGAGATCATCTGTCTGAGTCAGCAGATGACTGACTTTGCTAAGGGAAGTCTGGGTTTTTTTGCAAAATCCATCAGGAAATCAGCTGCACTAGCCAGGGGCTCTGCTGCAGTGTGTAGGAAGCTGGCCACCTCATTCTGATGCTCTGCATTGTCAAGGGTCCCATTCGCCATTTCCCTAATGAGTGCCAGCTGCTTTTGGGGCCAGTCTTTTGCCTTACTGCTTTCATTTCCTGTGGGAGCTCACAGTTGCTAAACAGTAGCATCTCCTCTGAGTTCATTAAACCTTTTGGAGAAGGTTCTAGGCCCTGCTGGGCTGTTCCTGCTGGCCTAGGTGCTCCCGGTATTGGTCCTGCACAGACAGATGGAGGGTTGTAGGTGTCAGGAGAGGGCTCCAATGACTCATCCCCATGTCATCTTCCACAGATGCCTCCAGGGCTAGATGCTGAGTCCCTTTGGAGGACCTCACTTTTGCTGGCTGATACTGGCTTGGTAGGATGCTCCAGCCTGGATGTTTCTGGCAAAATAAGGATAAAAGGAAGCTGCCACAAAACCCATCCTCACAGGATGAGGCAAACAGTTATGTGTCCAAGGACACCAGTAACTGGGCTGAACATCTGCTTACACCTATACAAAGCAGGAGTCTTGGCTGATGCTCAAATGTGGGTGGCAGTAGCAGGGAGGGAAAAAGCAGTTGAGGATGAGCTGTCTGTGTCTGAGGTGGTAATTTTTCATGAAAAATCAGAACTCAAGCTAAGCTGTCTCCAATGGTGTAGCAGTGGAGCAATAAGGCATAAGGGGAGGGACTACTGGAATATAGCAGAGCCAGATGCTCAAGTGGTGTATATCGGCGTAAGTCTCTGGAATGATGTTCATTTACACCAGCTCAAGACAGGGCCATAGCATGCAGTGCAAAATTGCTCTGGAACCAGGGGCAGCTCTAGGCACCAGCAAAGCAAGCACCTGCTTGGGGAAGCCCATTTGCAGGGGCGGCATGGGAGCTGAGAACCAACAGGGGGCTCTGGGAGCTGTAGTTCCTTGGTTAGCTCCCTGCCTATAGATCCAGCCCTGGAGCAGGGAAAGAACTACATTTCCCAGCATTCCCTTGGCCACTACCAACTGGAAAGGAAGGAGGGGGACCTCATGCGGCAACGTGCTGTGAGTGGAGAGTGGTAGGGAGACCCTATTTTAACATTCAAAAAACAGGACACTCCAGCGGGAGGGAAGCCCCACCCTGCCACCATCCACTCCCTCCGACTGCCCCCCACAGAAACCCCAACCCATCCAACCCCCCACCCCGCTCCCTGTCCCCTGATCACCTCCTCCCAGGACCCCTGCCCCAAACTTTCCCCCAGGACCCCACCCCCTACCTGTCCCCTGACAAACCCCTGGGACTCCCATGCCTATCCAACCGCTGCCTGTCCCCTGACTGCCCCTCTGAATCTCTGACCCATCTACCCCCCCTTCTCCCTGCCCCTTACTGCCCCCCCGAACCTCCACCCCATGCAAACCCCCAGCCTCCTTACTGTGCCACTCAGACCAGTGTGTCTGGCTCCGCACAGCTCCAGACACGCTGTTGCATACATGCTGCCGTGCTCCCCTGTGGAGCCCACAGCCCCCCACCACCACACACCCCCCCAGCACCTGCCTTCCAGATTTGAACACCTCAAAATTCAGGAGTGCTCAAGCTCAGTTTGGGCAGCTGTTACTTCATTTCTCCCAAATCAAATATACTGATCCACTGTAACTTGCTGTAGAAAAAGTAGGATAAAATTGAGCAAGAAATGCTTCCCAGTGGTTTTTAGGACTGGAATTGCTATTTTCAACAGACGTTGCCTTTGTTTGTTTGTTTGTTTGTTTGTTTGTTTAAAAGGAAGACAGTGATATTGCATTGGCAAATTCCCCATAGAAAGAAAGAGTGGAACAAAAAAATAATAAAAGCACCTCAACTTTTCCTCATTTATGGAGGACAGTCTTATAATATGCATCCAGATATCCTCCAATCACACAAGCTGAAAATTGTTCCACTTTACTGCAGCTCTGTAACCATATGGGAACCAATCCTGTCTGTGTTTTGTGCACATCCAAAATTCCTGCTGAATGACCCGCCCTGGGAGCGAGTTACCAGTGACCCAGGACTGCGGCGGAAGGAGGGTGCAGGTGGGGGGGGGGAGCCCAGGGCTGGAACGGGGGGCAGCCAAAAATATTTTTGCTTGGGGCGGCAAAAAACCTAGAGCTGGCCCTGTCTGGAACCCTAAAATAGTTCCTGTGCACGCACATGCTGCCCACTGACTCATGAAAGCAGTGTCCGGTGCAGTGCCCTGTCCCATACATTGCTTCCATGGGGATGGCTTGGAGTGTCACTATCTTCTTTCAGAGTGAATGTGACTCTCTCAGTCTGGTCTGAACTCCTTTCTCCAGCCTCTGCTCAGTCAGCTGCTGCCTTCTGAACATCTCCATAGTGTTCTTCTTCTTCATATCACCCACAACCCTCCAGTGCCCTCCGACAACATTCATCCCACCCTTTGTAGGCAGCTTCCACATCACCAAATGTATCCCTTAAAAGGAAGGCATATCTTCCATTAGCCATATCTGACCTCTGCATGACTAAAACTGGCCTTCCTCTTTTGAATTTGGGCTGACAAAGCTGTTGCAGAACCCCCTCAGCAGAAGATGCACATGATCTGACAGCAAATGACACCCACATTGGTTGAGTGCAAACTGGAAGAATGTAATAATCCCAGTTGGGATGCAGGATTCTTATTTGCATGTGCTAAATAATCATTATAATATTTCAATTATGCAAATGTATGGAGATTTGCCCAAGTGCCAGGGGCTCTGTGAATTGAGTGTTCTGTTTTTGAAAATATTGCCTGCAATTTGCCATGTAAGCTTTTAGGTCCCACCCTATGCTCTCTGCTGAACAGTAGCAACCAGCACTGGAAAATGCCTAACAGTGAGTGTCTTTAAAGATTACGAGTATCATCCATAATGGCTGATTATATCCCTACCATGTAAGCACTAGTCCTGACACAAAGTAACTTCCTGCTCACAGTGTTTGTGATTATAAACCCCTGCACCTGACAGATTAAGTCAGGGAGCTACAGCCCAGTTTGTCTTCCCAATTCCCTCAATCTCTGATCAGGTCTGCCTCCCTATTCTTTTCCTCTCTTCTGAACATTAACTGCTCCTAAGACAACTGTTGCAAAAACTGCTCCATTTTCTCCATTATGTGAGAACTGTTATGTTGTTAGCTATTGCACAGAGTTCCCAAGATGGCACTGTGCCCAGAAGTCATTGGCAGGCTGTATTTAACTCTTTCTAGTGCAGATGCAATCCATTGAGAAGAAATGAAGGCATTTTTTTCCCCTACCCCATAAATCTTGTCTTTTTTGGGACAATACACAATCCAGAATGTTTATGATGTAGCCTTCTGTCATGTGCACTCCAGATGAAATCAACAGGAGACCATTCTAGTAGGACTTTGGACCTGCCTTTAAAATGGGCATGGCTACAGTCCAAAATGTTCAAAGATAATACAAAACTTGAAAGCACAGTTCACCATGAATAACTCTGGGTAGACACAGATCTTAGTGCTTTATACTGGCCATGTAGCACTCATAAAACACCCATTTATCACTGTACAGCCCTCTCACTAATGTCAACGGAGTTTGCAGATGTCCTGGGGTGTAACAAGGGTGGAGACTGAAAGATGGAGAAGAGACAAAGGAAAGTGAGTCAGCATCAGGGTGGACCAGGGCATTGGCAGCTAAATTCAGATATACATTGATCTTTCCTTTCATTTGTCATCCACACAAGGTAGGATGCTGCCACTCTCCCTCTAACAAGAATACTATCACTGATCATTCTACTGAAGATCTTCAGTGCATATCTTCCTGGACAGCCTTTAACCATATTGTATAGTGTCTTTCATAAAGCAGGGGGATCACTGCAGGTAGCTGATGTGTTGTAATAGCTGTGGGTTTCTTTTTCTTCCAGCTTGCTTGGATTGTGGGGAAACATACATTGTATGGATTTTGGAACATCAGCCTATTGCCTCCTGGCCTCCTTCCTCCATCTGGCCCGTGGTTTCTTATAGTTAAGGCAGCCTTATGAGGAAAAATTGAGGCTTACTATTTAATGGATGTGCTCAACTTGAGACCAGAGGAATGGGGTTTTTCTGAACAGCCTCCATAAGAATAGTGGGGAAAATAGCAGAAGAAAATATCTCAGGAATTTCCGATTAGAAGCATCAGTCTTACACAGCAAATGAGAACTGAAGAAAAATGAACAGCAACAACATTCCTTTACGTCCAACAAATCAGGGGAGAGTTCAAGAAGAAGCAGTATTGCTCAATTGTTGCTTTAATAGTAGTCATCAGACCTTCAGAATTCATAGCTGCATAATTCTAGAAACACAGGGACAAAAAACCAAAACCTTCAGAAAGCATTTATGTATCCAGCTTCCACCAGCCCTACTGAAAATCCCACATAGAAGTTCCGTCATTGGTGTCCTTGGCCACTGAGAGTCAGAGATGCAGAACTTGGTCTGCATGCATTTTGGTATTTGAGCTAATTAAAAAAAATAAACAGGCAGCCAACAAAACACTGGGACAACACCTATGCTAAAATGCACTCTAATATCTATGATTAGATCTATAAGAACAGGCAAAAAGGACAGTTTAAAAAATCTCAACCTAAGCAAAAGAAGGAAGTAAATGCAGTCATATAAAGAAAGATTTGTGTTGAATTCCATTTCATTCCAAGTAGTGAGAGATAATCTCCAGAATCTAGATACCCAGTTTTAGCTCCTGAAGGCTGGCTGGAGGCATATATCAATTGTGTTACAATAATGTATTGATAGAAAGCAGAGATGACCCACGTCTGCCAATAATGAGGGACACAGTGAAGGCATCGGTTTCAGCAGATGTTACTGAACATGTTCAGTCCATGTGAGCATGTGACACTGCATGCCCTGTAGCAGGGCAGTTGCCCCGCTCCTGAAAAAGGTACGCTGATTGGGTGTGGCTGCAGCTGTGACTGCTTTGCCAATCAGGCCACAGCTGGCCCTGATAAAAGGGCTGAGGGCGGAGCTGGGTCAGAGTCTCTCTCTCTGGAGAAAGAAGGACCTGGCTGCCTGAAGGAGCAAGGGTACCTGAGGCTGAGCAGTGCTGGGGAAGGGAAAAGGAGCTGGGGAGCCATAGCAAAATTTCCCAACTAAACAAAAACACGGCAGGATAATAGTTTAATTAGTGCTCAAGATTCTGTTATGCAGATCAAAAGCTCACTAAATTCTCTTCCTGAATGTATTTATTTTCAAAATAAAAGCAAGATGATGTTGTGATGGGCCACCCCGGGGTTCAGCCTGAAACTGGGTACCACTGAGCCCTCCATCTCATCAGCCTGGGTTCCCTCTCACACTGGGCTGCTGTGACAAGCTACAATACCCTCCAGGACGTGTACTCACACAGACACTCACGCAGGCCAGGACACATCCAACTGCAATTACCTGAATGCTTCTCCTCAGCCACTCATGAACGAACAATAGAGAGGCTCTAGCCAATTCCCCACAGCTCCCTACCCTTGCATTCCTAAACTATACCATCCTGCCCTGGTCAAAAGCCTGACCAGTAAAGATTATTACCCAGCCCGCCCACCTCCCCCTCGATGTGAAGAGGAAAATGCACTGGCCCCTATTGCCAATGATTTTAGTTTATTAGACACGAGTAAGACAAGCTGAAATGCAAGAACCTGTGGATTGAGGCCTGCAAGACTTTAGCTTACCTATTTTAGGCCTTGGATCCAAGAAATGATGACATAAGTGACCAGAAAATAACCCGATGGCCTAAGATTTTGGGAAAAGAGGTACCAACCGGTAAGATTGCAAAATATTATCCAGAAGAATAATATTAGATCATAAAAATACTGTAAAGGTGCAACTGTCTCCGACATGTGTCTTAGCCATGGGATACAGGTTGTGCGTCAATGTTATTGAGAATAAATGGAACTTACACAACCTACAGAAAGTTGGGGTCCCTTACATTTCCAGGGGACAAAGACCAATAAGAGAAAAGAGGCTTGACACTTTTATGGACATGCTCAGAATGTAGGTATAGACAGAATCACATTATAAATAGGTGATGCCCAGAATGGGAAAATTGATCTCTCTATGGGAGACTCCAGCAGGAACCATCCCTCTACTCATGATCAAGCCATGATACCCATCAGACCCTAACGTTGTTAAGGGTGTGAGTATAACTATATTTGCAACTTGTGCATAAATCTGTATAGAATTTCTGTATGCTTGGGTAATCATAACTTTAATTGTAACTTTAATAAAACTTGCAAAGCAGTCCAGACCTTGTACTTGTGAATGTCTGTGTGGTCACTTCCTTTGGTCTGTATGTGTTCCTAGAGAGACTAACTCTGAAGCAGGTAGCAGAGGTGACTTTCACTCAGCTAAGCTTGAAACTGTAGCCTCCAGAGCTGAACCCACGGTGGTGTAATACCACAATACCAAATTCACTTTAAATAAAATAAAAGGCTACACCCCTGTTCCTGAGCAGATTCCCCATGCACTTCAAGCAAACCACACTGTTTTAGGTAAAAATATAAAACAGATTTATTAACTACAGAAAGATGGATTTTAAGTGATTATAAGTAGCGAGCATACAGATCAAAGCAGATTACCTAAGAAATTAAACAAAAACACAATCTAAGTCAGGGATCAGCAACCTTTGGCACGTAGTCTGCCAGGGTAAGCACCCTGGTGGACCGGGCCAGTTTGTTTACCTGCCGCATCCGCAGGTTCAGCTGATCGCAGCTCCCACTGGCCGCGGTTCGCCGTCCCAGGCCAATGGGGGCGGCAGGAAGCGCCGTGGGCTGAGGGATGTGCTGGCCACGGCTTCCTGCCATCCCCATTGGCCTAGAGCGGCGAACTGCAGCCAGTGGGAGCCATGATCCGCCGAACCTGCGGACGCGTCAGGTAAACAAACTGGCCCGGTGCGCCAGGGCGCTTACCCTGGTGGGCCGCGTGCCAAAGGTTGCCGATCCCTGATCTAAGTCTTATACACTAGTTAGGAATTGAATCAAGCAGTGTCTCACCCAGTTAGATAGTATAAGCAGGTCAGCATTTGCATACACAAGCAGGAATCCTCTCTTCCAGCCTGGGACCGGCACTTCCCCAGTTCAGTCTTTGTTCCTTAGGTGTTTTCAGATGCTGTGTTGTAGAGGAGTGAGGCCCAGTGATGATGTCACTTCCCCCTTTTATAGTTTCTTCCGTGTGGTGGGAACTTCTTTGTTTCAAGCCAAGCCCCCCGACACAGTTTGTGAAAAATACAGGCATTAAAATGGAGTCCAGGATCACATGATGTAGTCACATGCCTTTGCATGCGTCGATGAATCATGGCAGTCATTATTCATATGCTGACTGAAGCATCCACAGGTGAAGATAAGCTTTTCCCATGGCCCACTGTCTTTGTTGATGGGCCATTCAATTTGAATAGGCCATTCACAATGTGCTGGCTAGGCTGGATGTAAAGCTTTGTGGGTGTTACCCAGGCGCAAGCACCTTTGAAATACAGATGCATAGTCAATATTTATAACTCCAGATACAAAAATGATACATGCATACAAATAGGATAATCATATTCAGCAAATCATAACTTTTCCAATGACACCTCACATGAAATATTTTGTACAAGATGCATCATAATTATGTCACAATCATATCACTATGGTGAATATGGCGTGCACAGTGTCACAGGTGTGTTTGGATTTTATTTCTCATTTGATTGTGATTTAAGGTATCCTTTTACTTGGGCCCTGTTATGATAATTGGGCCTACAAATTTACTCTAATTGGGCTCTCAACTGTGACAAGTAAGAGAAACTTCATAAAATGTCACAATAACCTGCTAGGACTGTGTTGAAATTATACATGTTAAAAACAGCAGATGTGCAGCCAGATGTTAATGAATGCACCTTGGTGTGTCAGTGTTGTGTATTTGGTTGTCATGGGTTTTGTTACTATGGCAACTGAGTTAGACTATTAAGGGATAGCTCAGCCGGTTTCAACCGGCTGAGTGAGCTCTCTGTTTCTGTAAATAAAATGGAGGTTTTGGTTAGCTGTCTGCTCTCTGGCCTCAAGCGATTGCTTCCTACACCGGCTGCCCCTAGGACATAACAGTCAGATATTAGGCCTAATTGGTGGACAAGATAATGATGGGATGGGCTATTCCAACCATCACCTCTCTTTTTGGGTCCCTAAAAGAAAGAGACTTTGGGAGAAAAAAAATAGATAGAAAAACAGACTGAAGTAAGCTTTACCATCATGGCTGCCTCCCTCACCCTCTCCTGGGAACCTGGACATTCTTTGTCTTAATCCTGAGGGATGGTCTGACTAGCTTGGACCAGTGAGAGGGATCCAGATGACATTGCCAACCCTCCCAGCTCCAGCAGAATCCCAACCACCATCTGAGATGACATGGGATCAGACTTTAACAGCAGCAATGACAACAGCTCCTGCTCAGCTCAATTCCCTTCTTCTCTTTTCCTCCAAAGGACAGTTATTACCATCTAAGAGACTGCCAAAAAACAGGGTGGTTTTGCTCCAAAAAAATAACTACAGCTAATGGGAAATGGAAAAAGGGATGTTGTTAAAATCAAAGCTTCATTTAATACTTTACATTTCAAATGCTTCAGCTGCTTTTCCTTCTTTTCTGTATCTTTAATAAAAGGTTAAAAGGATTTTTAATGGTATGTTTGCCATGGTGCTAAGCAGGCTTGAGGTCTCTGTATACCAAGCCCCGGACTTCATTTAACACTGTTTAATGTTGGACAGTGACAGGGTCATGTTAACACCTTTAGCCCTATATTCCATCTAAATTACTACAACAAACCCCAACTGTGGCCATTTGGAACTACATAGTGCTTTTTCTGAGGAATTCATCTTTAGCTCAAACTGTTTTTATGTAACAGACCAACATACTTTGCAACTTACCCCAGCATCCAAAGCAGAGGCACCTGTAATTTTCTGTGAGCCTGAACGCTGATATAAGTGTTCAAAGATTCTCAATCATGAAAAATGGCCTCTTTTTTTTTTAATAATTTTTCACTGAACATTTTAATTTCTTTAGAATTTTAGTTCTTTGATGACAGAACAAAAATTGTTAATTCATATTTTTATTCCTTTTAGTTTTCAAAACCCACAAACAACTAAAAATGGAGGCGGGAGGGAGGGACTTTCTGGTTAGGGTGTTTTTTGTTGTTGTTGTTGTTGTTTTTAGTTGTAAAAAATGCAAAATTTTCACAAAAATCAGAAAAAAGAACATTTTTGTTTCTCTACGTGTATGGATGTACACACACTGCTTGGGGGGAACTGGTTCATTTGCCTGTATAGTTAAATAATTAATACAAAATCTGAAAAACTGGGCTTCTGATTTCCCCAGCTAGAAAGATTTTCTATAGAAATACTGATGAAGTACAAATTACTGTCTCCTTTGCGATTTGATGTTCTTATTCCTGTTCCAGGTGACAGAGTCTACCCAGCAGACCCATCTTGCACTTTACTGTTCAATATACTTGTCATAAGCACCAGATTCCAAGTACTGCAACTCAGTGACCTCTCTGACTGTAAAATTATAATCTGATTTTGATCTAGGAAATGAAGAAGGCACATGATCATAGTTATGCCATATTGTTCCCTACAAAAGTAAATGGTTGATGGTTTTATCTTTTATTCCCCCTTCCATCATTTGTCTTCACTCCCAGAATGTTCTCAGTGTGTGCAACACTTTGAAATTAAGACTAAACAGTGATGAGAAGGTGTGATTTAGCCTATAATAACCCAAGAGATATTTAAATGATTTTGAGTTGTGAATTAAATAAAAGCTATACCTATGTAACAGCCACATCTGCTTGTTAGCAAACTGCTGTCAATGTCTCTACCTGCAGTTTATTTGCTCACCAGTTTTACTGAACTCAGATCACCTTCATTTCTTAAAACTGGAGGTCTCTTACACCCTAATTAACGTGTGTGTCAGGGCACTTGAATGGTTGAAATCTGATTGACCATTTGGTGAACTCTGACAGAAATGTCAGAGTTCAAATTTAAGACATTTTCTGTATTCATCAGGCCAGAATAAATAAATGTACCACTTTTCAAGATTCCAGTTCAGCAAGCACATGGAAATTATGTGTCTATCAGTCAGGTGTTAGAGGTTTCTGTATTATAATTCTAGTGGTGGGTAAAAGACAATATCTTCCCCTCCTTTTCTTCACTGAAGAATTATACCTTCCACCCTCACCACAAGCTCCTTGGGACACTGTTAATGTACTGTTTAAGAGCTGTCTCATGAGAAAAGGTGTTATTTCTACAAATCAAAGGTTTGTTCACTTCATATCTGATTCAAGATTCATTTAAGTCAATGGAGAAGTTTGCTGATTTCAGCGATCTTTGGAGCAGGCCTTTTATCAATAAAAACAGGAAGGTTTTCTAGGTTTGGGGGTTACACAGTGTAATTATTGCAATATGTTGCTGCTACCGTGTGTTAAGGCTAACAAAGAAAAATTGATTTAAATGCACAAGATTTTCACTGGTCACTCATTAAGCGCTATAAATATGTTTAGGCTTACCAACTGACAGAAACACTGCCACAAGGTTGGCGAAGTATCATTTTTTGGCAATGCTGATCAGATTCATATTTTACTTAAAACTATAACAGGTTTATTAGCAGCAAAACAATGGAAAGAACTGTAAGTTTAATTGGGGTATTAAAATACTGCTGAGATGATGACTCATTACACCCTTTCTGGCAAATAATATGTATCAGAACAACATATGCTCCTTTTTTGAAAGCCCTGCAGATGGCTGGCTGGAATGTCAATCCACTTTTGATTAGATCATTTTTACATAAGAAATATATGGGAACTGAATGGAGCAGATGCCATTCCTACAGTGGGGTTTAGCCTGTGCATAATGGGCAAAAACAACCAACAGTTTTGTATAATCCCATTAATCTTTGGGTGTAATTTCTGTATAAGAAGTCCAGAAATACTCTCCTAAAACATCACTGAAGAAAACTGTATGGAGTGCAGAGTTGCTGAGCAGCACAAACATTCTGGCTTACAACGAAAGTTGTTTATTATTTAGGATTTGTATTACAGTCACAGCCACTGACCCCAGGTAGGATTGTTGCCCCATTGTGTTAGAGGTGGTACAAAAAAGAGAATGAGAGAGTCCCAGACTTGAAAAGTTTAATTCATGAAGCTGTTTTGTAAATATCAGTAACAGTACACTTTCACTTTAGAGAGCCAACTTTTAGGGGAAACATTTTATTTAAATCATTAGAATGTTGGCGTTAGTAATATATCCCTACATCATTTTTTTTAAATGGACATTCAGGTAGTGAAGTCTTCCCCTGTCCCCCTAAATGACTTCACAGTAAATGAAGCTTCAGGAGCTGCAATCTGCAGAGTATGATGCATGCAATCTAATTGGTCTATATAAGTATAGGCAAAGTTCATTTTTTATCAGAGCTTTCAAGAAGCCCTTTATATTGTATTCACTATCTCTAGCACTGGTGATCCCGAACTAGTCTGCTACACATTAAAACAGCTTCTGTGGTTAAAAGATTTTTTAATTGTCTGCTAAGCATTGCTCAAAGCTTCATACAAATGGAAGAATATCAGCTCTGATAAATAGTTTATTAAAGTGGCTGCTAAAAAGAGCAGTACCATGGTTTCCTTATGAATATGAACTAGCTGAATGACTAACTCTTTGGTAAGCTTACATCTGGCAAGCTCTGTTGATTAGTCCACAAGCAACTTCCCTTCTGCTTTCAAATGCAGAAAGCCTGACTGCTTAATAAAATGTTGAGAAATAAAAGTTCCACAGAGCAGTTAATGCAGTGAAAGCTAAATTATGCTCTTGGATCTTTTGAGGCCAAATCCTGTCCTTGGTTGCTTGGACCTAACTCCACTTGACTTCAGAGGGATTGCCAATGTGCATATAAAGGCAGGATTTGCCTGGAAGTTGTTTTAGAATCATAGGACTGGAAGGGACCTAGAGAGGTCATCTAGTCCAGTCACCTGCACTCATGACATGACTAAATATTATCTAGACCATCCCCAACAGGTGTTTGTCTAACCTGCTCTTAAAAATCTCCAATGATGGAGATTCTATAACATCCCTAGGCAATTTATTCCAATGCTTAACCCTGACAGTTAGGAAGTTTTTTCTAATGTCCCTTGCTGCAATTTAAGCCCATTGCTTCTTGTCCTATCCTCAGAGGTTTAAGAAGAACAATTTTTCTCCCTTCTCCTCGTAACAACCTTTCATGTACTTGAAAACTATCATCTCTCCTCTCAGTCTTCTCTTTTCCAAACTAAACAAACCCATTTTTTTCAGTCTTCCCTCATAAGACCAGTCTTCCCTCATAAGACCTTTTATCATTTTTGTTGCTCTTCTCTGGACTTTTTCCAATTTGTCTACATCTTTCCTGAAATGAAACACAATACTCCAGTTGAGGCATAATCAGCGCAGAGTAGAGCGGAAGAATTACTTCTCGTGTCTTGCTTACAACACTCCTACTAATACATCCCAGAATGATGTTCACTTTTTTTGCAACAGTGTTACACTGTTGACTCATATTTAGCTTGTGGTCCACTATGACCACCAGGTTCCTTTCCATAGTACTCCTTCCTAGGCAGTCATTTCCCATTTTGTATGTGTGCAGCTGATTGTTCCTTCCTAAGTGGAGTACTTTGCATTTGTCCTTATTGAATTTCACCCTATTTACTTCAGATCATTTCTCCAGTTTGTCCAGATCATTCTGAATTATAATCCTACCCTCCAAAACACTTGCAACTCATCCCAGCTTGGTATCATCCACAAACTTTAACTTTATTCTCTATGACATTATCTAAATCATTTATGAAGATATTGAACAGAACTGGACCCAGAACTGACCTCTGCATGACCTCATTCGTTATGCCCTTCCAACATGACTGCGAACCACTGATAACTATTTTCTGGAAATGGTTTCCAAACAGTTATGCACCCACCCTATAGTAGCTCCATCTAGGTTGTATTTCCCTAGTTTGTTTATGGTACTCTGTAATGATGCCACAAAGCAATGGATAAAATGTTACAAAAATATACACTAAAACATTTTTCTTTAAATGTTTAGGCTGTTGCAGTACAGAGGCTAGGTTAACCCTAATTTGTAACCACACTCTGCTTTGACCTTTAAAGCACTCCCTTGGCTTGACTCAGCTTTGGGACAGAATTGACATAGCTTACCTTATTCTGAAAATAGGGGGCAAACTCCTGGCCTCACTGAAATCAAAGGTAGTTTTTCCATTGACTTCAACAAAGCCAGGTTTTCACCCATGGGTTAGAGAGCTCCAAGTGGTGTGTGATGTAGTTCCTCCAAGATGTACATAAAGAACACCCTATAGAGAGGGATACAGCCTGAAACAATAGCTCTGAGATGTGTAAACTGCTCATTCATCTCAGTAGATACTCCCTGGCTTATTTCAGGCATGCCTCTATACACAGGGGTGAAGCATGTATCTGTTTCATGATGTCTGATCTTGAATCTACTGGGATTACTATTTGGCCTCCTTTAAATAAAATCCCATATTGCACACAATTTATCAATTTATCCCTCACCTGGCAGCAGAGGGTAACCCTCCTGTGGCATTTTTTCCCTGCAATCTGGACAACCCTGGAGTATGAAATGGTTTTGTCCGTAGCACCCTATCCTGTTCAGTCCTTTGTTGGATTGTCTGGAGCCTCTCATCACAGACGTGAATGTATTGTAGCATATTGACAGAGTCTATCTCCTGTCCTGTTCAGTGTATTTGCCACCAGAAGTGACTGTCCTCACGTTGTAGCACTGGAGTCTCAATAACATGCATTTTAGTCACTTGGATGCACTCAGCAGTGGCTTCTTTGTGATGCTTTCAAATGTCTTGGGGTTAGATTGCATGTCCGCCGTCTTCCCAGATGTAAATTGATCAGGGCCGGTGTAACCACTAGGCGAAGTAGGTGGCCGCCTAGGGCACCAAGATTTGGGGGCACCAAAAAGCAGTGCCTCCCAATTTTTTTTTACACTATTGCTCCTGGCAGGGGAACAGGCCACTCGCAGCCACGTTAGCAACTACCTCTGTGGGTGTCCTCTGCAACCACAGACCCTGCTGCCTCCCTCCACTGTGCCCCACATCACTGCCCACCCGTGGCCCCCTGCCAGCCTGGAGCCTCCTCCTCCCTGAGCCCCCGAGCTGCCACATTGCTCCCTAGTCCGCTCTCTCCGGCTCTGGCAGTCCCAAACCCCCTGCCACAGCAGCGGCTGCTGTCCAGGGCTGCCGGCTGCAGATCGGAGCAGGTGACATCAGTCCACCTGCAACTGGCCCTATTGACAGCAATGCAGTGGCAGGAAGGAGGGCGGGGCGGGGGGAAGGAAGAGGAGACCGTGGCCACTGGTCCACCTGTGGGGGTGAATCATGGCCCTGCCAGAGGATACAGGGTTAAAGAGCTGCAGAAGTGTAACCATCCTCAGCACATGCCACCTTCCAAGGCTTCATCCCCATCCATCCCTGCAGCTCTGTGGAGCAGGTAAATAGAGCCCCATTTTGGGGGAAACTGAGGCAGAGAACAGGGACGTGACTTGCCCAAGGTCACCTGGGAAGTCATTTTCGGAGTCGTGCTTTGAACACAGGAGATCGGGGCTCCTAGTTCTGCGCTGGCTCAGACCATTAGACCAGAGGCCTTCAAGCCCTGAGCTCTGCACCTGCCCACTCAAGGTATTAATCTGGGATTCAGGGGCAGCACACTGCAAGTTTTCAGTGAAGAAACACAGCTGTCTCGAGCCCTCATGGCTACAAGGAAAATCTTCCAAAGGTGATGGGCGTCTAGCCGACACAGTTCTGTCTGCCTGAGTCTGCAGCCAGCCTGGGACAACAACTCTAGGAAATGCGGCAGTAACTGTTAAGTCCAATTATGACACTGTCAGAGCCATGGATGACCAGTTGCATGGTGCACAGCTACTGCAAGTGTGTGAGCAACTCAGGTTAAGTGCAGCTGAACCCTGGGTAGGCTGCAGCACCCAAGAGATTTTTGTTCTCCCACTGAATGACAGCAGATGCACCAGTAACTTTACTAGGTAGAAGTTTAGTGACCACATTAGGGCCATCTCCTCCCCACTCCCAGTACTGGGCCAACTGCCCCTGATCATTCTCCTGATTGCTTGTATTGTTATTGATGGGAGATCTGCTGTGGATTGAGGGGTGTATATGGATCTGCCTTTGCAGGCTCAGTCCTTGCCCAGCATTTGAAATAAATTGCCCTGAGTTTCAGAAATACTGAGAACCCTGGAGTTCCCACAGACATCGGGGGAACCGCAGGTGCTCAGCATCTCTGAAAATTAGGCCCAGAATGACACTGACGCCTCTGCCCTGGGTCAGAGCTCTCTGAGTAAGGGGCTTCAGCAGCGATCGGCGTGGGGCAGAGTAAAGCAACCAGGACGGAGGCTGGAACTCTGTCCTCGCCTCACACCCGTGGGGAAGACAGGTCTTCAGACACTCCCTCCTGCCTGCATTGCACTTTACAGCCTAGGAGCAAGGAACCATTTCACACCTCAGCGCTGGGGGGAGCTGATGCCCAGGACGGGTGAAGAATAGAAGCCAGATCCCGACTCCAGCTCTGTGCTCTGATCCCCAAAACAGCCCTTTCCAGATCCATGGGGAGCGGGGAGTGGGAGGGGGCAGGAGGGACTCTAGCTACATGCAGGAGAGCCAAGGCCATTTATTTTCATTAAATATGTAGACTAAATAATGAAATTAATAAATTTTCAAACTGAATGTGTATTAATTCTAATGAACAATGCCACATTATGCAATATTCATTTTTGAAAGTGTATAATAAGCGATGCTCCGGTGGGAGGGGAGCAGGAGTCAGGGCGCAAGGTGAAAGTTTTGCCTAGGGCACAAAATATCCTTGCACCGGCCCTGTTGATGCAATTGTTCCATTCCAAAGAGCACAGGCTGTAGCTCCTCTTCTCTCTGAGAATATCCCCTTTCTGCATCTGACAGAGCTCTACTGGCAAATGCATCAGTACTGCTCCGGAGCCTCCTGAGGCACCATACTATAGCTCTGTCTACTCTGCAGGGTTGTAGTGCTTTAGGACTGATGCCTCACCAGTTTCTTTACTCCTTCAAATGCCTATTCTTGAGCGTCTGAGTTAACCTTTTCCATGCATTCCGTTTGATATTCCACTCCGGGCACCCATATGTCATCAGCTACAATGCTGGATACTACATCAGAATAAACAGGTAAACAATGTTGATATTTTTCAGGGGAGCAGGTGGAGAAGCAGAGAAATACATGAGTCTTTTATCATGTAATTAAAGCTTCTATAACCAACATGTTAATGCAAAATTGGGGTTTTCTGGTGACATTTCATGCCCTTCCAAAGCATCTAGGTCAGCAAAACTCAGACTTCTGAAAACCAGGAAATACAGAGTCAAGGTACATGCCAATGCAATCTTAACTCTGCTTCTTTGAGTGATGACCTAATCACTCAAATGCTCATAACGAACATACTTGCACTCTGCCTTTGCAGATAGTGCAGAACACTCAAGGAGCAAGGCATATGACCATTGTAGCATAGAATCAAACACATTCTCCTTCCTAAGGCAACTTTTGTGTTTAGGTAAGTTAAACGGAACAGGAGCTACCTATACAGCCAAACACAGTCTGTTCCACAGAAACAAAACTACACCTGATAAACATTATGACCTCTTCACCCCCTTTTCCAACTCCCTCGCCCTTATGCGCAGGATGCCACTGAACACTGTTCTTTCACTTATGCATCATTAAACCCACAGCCCACTCTCACTCATATCCCACGGCTAACTGTCTTCTCTGCTAACAGTCCCCATGGCGAGAAGACCCCTGTGGCCCGCTACTGACATAACCTACAGAATTCAGCACTGACATGAAGTATACTGGCTCTATTAAGGTACACATGCAACTCTTTCCTTAATTATACATTGCAGGGGCAGGCAGGGAAAGGAAGAGGGGCTCACACCCTCCCCAAAAGGGCACTGTAGTGGATCAACCCTTAGCCTGGGCTGGGCCATAGTCTCTTCCTGATACCCTAAATCAGTCACTTCTGTATGGCCAACTTACGTTTGGCAGAGTTAGCTGTGAGGCTGATCTCCTGTAGGGGCATTAGCACCACACTTTGGTGACATAAGTGATCTTCCTACACATGGTTATAGATTATAATGTCATCAAGGTAAGCTGCAGTGTAGTGTTGTTGGAGTCCAAGGACTCAATTCATAAGGTGCTGGAAAGTTTCTTCTGATTCTTGCAAGCCAAATGGCATAGTTTTAAATTGCAAATGGCCAGTTGGGAGTCAAGAACACAGTCTTCTCCTGGGAGGATGGAGATAGGGGGATCTGCCAATAGCCTTTGTAAGGTTAATTGTGCTGAGGTATCGCACCAGGCCCAGTCACTCTAACAGCTCATCCACCCTCAGCACTAGGTAGGCATGAAACTTTGAGATGGAATTGACCTTACAAAAGTCAATACAAAAATTGGACTGTGCTGTCTTTTTTGGGGACCACGACTATAGGACTCCTTCAGTCACTTCTGTACTCCTCGATAACCCCCTGTTCTCAGCATCACCTACACCTCTTCTTATACTGTGTCCCACATCCTCTTTGGTAAGGGGATTATCCCTAACTAGTTGCCCTGGTGCTGTCTCCAGATGAGTGTTGTATTACATGTCTTCTTCCCAGATTTGTGGAGAAAATTGTAGCGAAGTCTTGGATCATTTTCCCCAATTGCATTTTCTGATCTAGTTAAAGGTCCTCACTTGATGGTAGGAGCCCAGGTTCTGGGCAAACCGCCTGCTCAAGTCCTAGCTCAGGGTTCACCACTGGGGATCTATCAGGAAGGCTTCCGAGGTCTTCCATGCCTTGAGAAAATTAACATGATAAACCTTCATCTCATTCCTCTTGCTGGGTAGCTTACATCCAGGAAATCTAGAATAGCCACCTTCACCATTCTATAGTCTCTAGCCTGCTCTGGATCAAGGTTATGGTAGCTGCCTGCCCCATCATGTATAGAACTAAAACCGACACCCAATGCTCTGGAGGCCATTGAGAGGCAAGTGCCATGGATTTGTCAAAAACAAATTGTGTCAAACCAACCTGATAGCTTTCTTTGACAGGGTAACAAGCCTTGTGGATAGGGGGGAAGCGGTAGACTTGGTATATCTTGACTTTAGTAAAGCTTTTGATACTGTCTTGCATGACCTTCTCATAAATAAACAAGGGAAATGCAACCTAGATGGAGCTACTATAAGGTGGGTGCAAAACTGGTATCAAGCTCATAGTGTCAGGAAAAGGTGACAGGAAAAGGAAAAGCTAGCTGCTGACTCAGGCTGGGCTACTAGCGCTCACTAGCAGTTCCTCCTCCTGGGCCAACTTCCCCCCTTCTTTGTGGCAAGTTTCACCTTTTTAACCTCCCCTTTTCCAGGTGGAGCATGATCAATTAGGTGTACCAAATTGGAAGTGGCTGAGTGAAGGAATACTTGTTAGCCTTTCTATCAGTGGGATGGGGGGAGGGGTGTCTCATCACAGGCAAGACCACTCAGATTGCCTTATATCACAATCGGAGATCTATCAAGCTTCTCCCAGTAATCCTGCCATCAGTGTTCAGTCCAACAGTGTTCAGTGTGTTGTGTAGCTGCAAAACACTGAATACTGCTGCATGCATGCAGATAATTCCCAGTGACCATTGCTAGCTTCCCAGGATGAAGAATTAAGGTTGCGTGAACATGTACCTTAACTCTGATTTTCCTGGTTTTCAGAAGTTTGAATCTGAATAACCTTAAATCTTTACTTCCTGGTTTTCAGATAATTAAAGTTTTGCTGAACTTGCCATTCTGGAAGGGCACAAGATACCACCAGATAACCTTAACTCTGCATTAACCAAGTTTCGTGTCAGTAAATTGTACTAGTGTTGGGAATGTATATCAGTACTATCTAGTGAGCTTAGAAAGCCAGTCTAGTGGGCCAAATTCAGCTCTCAGTTACACTGTTGCAATCTTTCTAAAGTCAGTGTGGGTACACTGATATAACAGCGTAGAAATTGGATCACTGTGTCTTTAAAGGAATGGTCTAACTTGAGAGTGACTTTCCAGAATACTAACTAGCATCCATTGTCATCAATTTCTCATTTTTTCACACAACCACTGAGAGAACTGCCCAAGTAAGAAGTTATATAATGAGTCATTCTTTTACAATATACCATCAAAAATGGTTTTAAGTGTTCATTCCCTTTAAGTGTGAGTATTCCATTGGGTAGAAGAGGAGTGAACAGGGGAATTATTAACTGTTAATAGCACATCTTTTGTGGAGTCTCTGTGCATCTCTTAAACAATTTCTGAATCAGTCTGAATGCAGTATTCCTGCCTACATAATATGTACACATAATCTACCAGCCTCAGATGAAGGCCATTATGAGCCGTAATGCTGAATGGCTTCTGCAAATCTGATTAAAGACATTCTCTGACTCAATTTCTTCCCTATCAGCAATGCCTGTTCAGCAGGTCATGTTTTATTCCTCTCTGTCTCCAGGGTCCATTTACTGTCTTTCATCTTCACTTGGGAGAGGTATTTAAAAAACAAAAACCCTTTTTCCTTTTTTCATGCAACAAGATTCAGTAAATCATTGTTGATGGACTTCATTAGCTGAGATTAATTATCTGAATAATTATCTGATTCTGAACCAAATGCATCCACTGGAAAACAAGAAGTTCTACCGCAACTTCTTGTACCATTCTCCCAGCTCACTACAAAGTCTAAGGAAAGTTAGAATCCTGCTTTTTCTTTCCTTGCTCATTGCCTCACATCTTTTTCCTCCTCACTCCTTCCCTTCACACTAAGCAGTGTACTTTTATGTTGTCTCTGTTTCTTCTTTAGCTGCATCATCCTTCTGAAGTTTCTGTCCGTGTTCTAAAATTACATAGTTTGTGCCTGAGTGGAACACCGTTCAGTGTAGCAGATCTGCTGTGTGAGTGGTCAGCCTGCTCATACTTTCCTGTGAGTTGTACTGTTTCTTGGTCATCACAAGTCCTGCCAATGAAAACATCTCATCTTTTAAAGACAACTTGTAGAAGTTTACTGCGCTGGGGGTGGCAGTGGTGATGATTAGTGCTTTTCAGTTTCACTGCTGGCCACAACTACTTTTCCTAAGTCCTTAATAAGTGAATCATGGGGGTGTTCTAGTAGTGACTCAGAAATCATCCCACTTCATTATGCCATTCACTGCCGTTTGAGGTTTGAGCTACTAGTCTGAAGTGTTCCACTACAAACAAATCAGCTTCCATCACCTACCAGAAATCCTTTGCAGCTGGCCTCAGATATTATTGTTCTTTCAAAGTTGCTGTACAATTTTTTTTTTACAGTTTTCAAAAGCAGAAGCTGTATTAACGTTGTCTGTGCCTGGAAGTCATAAATGTAGTTTGTTGAAGAGAATACTATAAAGAGAATCAGATGTTTGAGGGCTCTGTGATTTATGAGTAAACAAGTAGCTTCTACTTATAAAATTAATCCTTTCGGTGGTCTGCTTGATAAGTCATTTAAGCAAATAATATTCATGTGCCAGTTTGGGGTCTCTGACTGATACATTTGGCTTGGAGAGCTAAACAAAATTCTGTACAGTCGCTTTGGATCTTGAAATTTTAGAAGGAGTCTAACATTTTTATAACAAGCAAAGCTTTTATTGTTTAAAAAATGTGTGATGTTTTCTATTTGCTAAAAATATTCCACTGCAGTGTACATATAGCCCTAGGGCCTACCATGAAATTTGTGATACTTAAATACAGAATATTAATTCAAAGTACAAAGTACATGGGAGTCCCTTCCCATACTCCGAAACCCTCTCCTCCACCCCCATTCCCCTCCTTCACCCCAACCCCCTCATCCCCGCTCCCACTCCAGAGCCCCCTCCCGTACCATGAATGCCTCATTTCTGTCCTGCACCCCCAGCCAGAGCCCTCACTCCCTCCTGCACCCCAACCTCCAATTTTGTGAGCATTCATGGCCTGCCATACAATTTCCATACTCAGATGTGGCCCTCAGGCCAAAAAGTTTGCCCACCCCTAACTTAAAGAGAGCTTTTGGGTCCAGCTAGCCCCACCCCACTATACCTGTAGCCAATGCCAGGCCTGGAGGGGGAGATAAAAGGAGAGGGCCTGGCCCAGTTTGGGACTGACAGATGAAGAGGCAGGAGCTAGCTATCTCCCTACCTGAAAGGACCAAGCACTAGCCTGGCAGCCATCTGGGAGTAGCCATTGCCTCCCCAACCAATGGGAGACTGCAAAGGGGCCTCCAGCACCTGAGGTAACTGAATGAGTGAACTCCAGGGACATTGTGGGGCTTGCCCTGGCCAACTTACTGCTGCCCCACTCAAAGGCGCCTGGGACTGCAGCAAGGCACTGCCCAAGAGGGGACCCTACTGGAAGCAGGCTGCGCAGCAAATTGGACTAGAGGGGCCAGACCCCAAAGTGAACAGACTGGTAGGAAGTAGCCCAGACCAGCATATTTGGACTCTCTTACAGAATCTCAGACTCAACTCTTCTTGTGCTAAACCCTTGTCTGGAGGTGGAAAGCAACCATACTAAGGAATGTCTCCCTCCTGAGGTTTGTTAGCAAGGAGGTTTGTGAGCTATACGGGAGAGCCAACACCACAAGGAGAAGGCCACAAAGCTGCACACGGTTCTCACATCTTTATTGTAAATGTTTTGTGTTTGGTAGTACCCTGGAGTTGTTGGTCAGAATCTAGGTCTCTTTGCAGTAGGTGCTATACAAACACTTAAATACACAGTTTTTGCTGTAAACAGCTAAGAATCTAAGACGGCAAGCAGTGTACAAAGGGTCAGGGAAAGGCGTACGACCTGAATGTGTACAATAATACACATAAAATAAATAAATATAGAGCCGATATATAATTACACACACACACACACACATATATATAAAATCTCCAGCTTCTAAAGAATAAGATTTTTGTAGGTTCCAGGGTAGACTGTTGGTCTGGAGAAAGAATTTAAGAGAAGAGTTCAAGAAAGACTGTCCATGCACAGGAGCAGGATAGAAGTAAGTGCAAGGATATGGGAGAAACAAAAAGTTAGTGTCACTGACAGAGTGGAGAGGGTGAACAATTAGGGGGGAGCCAAAGATCAGTTCCAAATTATTCTATTACATACAGGAAGCTATGTTAAAAGAACACAAGTCTGTAAAGTCAAGCACTGAAAAGTTAGGAAATGCCAGAATTAAGGTTGCCTGTGCAACCTTAATTTGGCCTCTCTTGTGCCTATGCATTATGGTACAGGCATGATCAAATACTGTACTATTTTTTCCACAGGATCCCTGCCTCATTCAGTGCCCAGAATGGATAGTGGACAGAATTGAATTTATCAGCAGCAATTCAATATTTTGTTTTCTCCTTACTATTGAATGTGTGGCCCATGCCTTATTACAGCACACTATTCAAAACCTGCTCTGAAAACAGAATTATTAATTGCCTCCTGGGCTCATTGCTATAGTATCCGAGTGTTTCACAAACATTAATGAATGTCACCCCTGTGAGAGGTGGGGGTGGTATTATCTCCATTTTACAGATGAGAAACTGAAGCACAGAGAAATGAAGGTCAAAGTGTTCATGAATTTTGGATGCCCAATTTGAGATACCTAGGACCTGATTTTTCAGAGTACTTAGCATTATATAACACTTGCTATGTTCAAAGCACAGTCCCATTGACTTCAACTGCATCTGTGAGTGCTCAGCATTTCTGCAAATCAGATTTCAGGGTCTCAAGTCAGGCACCCAGAAAATGATGAACACACAATTAGTGACCACCTGCGAAAAGTTTGGTTTTAATGACTTACCAAGCATCATACAGGATCTCTGCAGCAGAGGCAGGGATAGAATGCAATTCTCCATGGCAGCATTCAGCTGCCTTAACCATGAGATCCTCCCTTCTCTTCCTGCAATCCCCTACCTCATTCACTATACACCTTCCACCTCTGAAACAAACGAGGCAGGGTGCTACGGACAACTGTCTCCTTTTTTTTTATTCATCCCCAGAGCAGAGCCATCATGTGTACTGAATGAGGCAGGGGTCCTGTGGAAAAAAATAAATAAGTGGTCATGTAATTCAAGACTATCATAAAGTATACATACCTAAGGTTTGAATTAAGGTCACACAGGCAACCTTAACTTTGGCATTGCCTAACTTATGAGTGCTTGAAACCTTAATAGTATTCTTTTAACATAGCTTGTGTGTAATTTTCTAGGTTTTAAAAAAGCCCACTGAAAAAACAAATTCCATTATGTGGCACCATATTGACAGCCACATGGTCAATCAGCTGGGTTGGAACCTTTAGATCCACCACACAGACCTCTGCCACATGAACTAACGCAGTAGCTGATAGCAGCAATAGTAGGTTTTCATATACTGCGTGGACCAGCACTAGACAGGGATGAGATGCTTTGTCAGTGAGTTTCATAGATATAGGATGGCAGAGGAATAGTGGCTCTCAGGAATCTTGGGTTCCATTCCAAACTCTGAAGGGGAGTCTCCTGTTGTGTATGGCTTCCCAAATTGTGGGCTGCAGCACAAAGGTGCAACATGGTCCCAAATGGTCTGCTGGCATAACTGCATTCTCCAGTCAAGCTCTTTGTAAATCTTTAACTCCATGTGACTCATGGCATCTAAGTAAAAGCTACATAAATGTAATGTTTTGCGCTGTATATGTGGGAGTAAATTATTTATTTATTTAAAAAAACAAGCTGCACTATGTCAAATTTCATTCTTGTGAGTACAACGGTGCATTTCACTGTGAGGTAACCTAGCAATGTACACACAATCCTCCATTTACAACTGTAAAAAATGGCAAGCAGTATTTCAGCATCACATGGATTGATTTATTTTTCAAAAACATGTAAGAGGAACTCTCTTTAAAGGGTTCTCCTTCACACCCTAATCAGAGCCATGTCAAATATGTGCTTTTTCAATTTCTCTCAGATTAAAGGCCAATGGGCCAAATTCGGCTCTTGGTTATATCCCTCACTGGCAAATGAGAGCAGAGCTTGGCCCAATGAATTTCATTGAGTGAATTCTTTTTCATCTACATAAGGCAGCTTCACCCACAAATTATTGTAGATACAGGACTGAAAAATCAGCAATTATAAACATCACATTCAAGCTAGTTATCATAACAACCTAAACCCTATCAATGCATCCAAACTCAAATGCTCCAATCAGAATATAAACTTTTTTGCCTGCATTGGCTACTAGTTTACATGGGCCTAATTCTCTATTTCACAAAGATCCTTCATGCTGCAGAACCCCTCTTCATGAGTAATAAGGGTCCTGGCTGGTGCAGTGCTATTGGAACAGCTCTATGCTGGTCCCCATTGCTGTGGCCATTTTAGGAGATAGGGATGGATGGAAGGGAATGAATGTGGCCAAAGTGCACTGTATTTAAACCAGGGTCTGGTTTAGACCCCCAAAGGCCTTATTACGTGAGATACACAGAGGTGGCTAAAGCCACCTTTGACCACCCTTTTCTATCCTTCCTTAGTGCTGTACTGAGCACAAGGATGGAAGAATTGGGAATTGGAGCCCATATAAATCACCTTATTTTGCTAGTGTTAAGTTGCAAACTCATCTTGTTTGCTTACATTTTGGACAGGCAGACAATGTCACACTGCATAGAAAAGTCAATAAGATTGTACAAAAGACAGTACATAACTAGGGTGTGAGTAATGAATGTGGTTATGTCACATACAGGAAAAGTCACCTTAGGTAATTAGTGCAGGTGTAAGTTGGAGCCAGAAGACTGCATACAAGTATATTGTTGCAACAGTGTTTGATTAGTAATATTCCTTTTAGAGATACTCACTATTACCCAACCACAGATTTAGCAAGATGGAGTGAACGGATATTATCTCACTGGAAATGAGAATCTGTAGTTAGGTAACCTGAAAGGAACTGGGAAAGGCTGCTGTTCTAGATTTTTTGTGACTTCTTCTCTCTCAGGTTTGGTGTGACTCTAATGTAACTCCAATGGAGTTATTCTGAGCTTACACCAGCGTAATTTAAAAAAGAACCTGACCTGTTGCATAACTTCCTGCATTTCAAGTGGCTAAAGCAGTATGCAGTGCCATTCAGGTTTGGCCCATCTGCCCCTCCGTAGATGGAGACAGAGGAGTGGACAGGCCAAATTAGACTGGCATTGCGACCAAGTGCATGGAGTCACAATGCCACTCATATTTGGTCCCGCTGCGCTGCCCTGTGTAGATGGAGTCAGAGGGGTGGCCAGGCCAAACCTGTATGGTACTTGATTCTATGCAGCAGGTCACAACTTCAATCACTATGGGGCCTAGGGTTACCAGGCATCCAGTTTTTGACTGAAACACTTGGTTGAAAAGGGACCCTGATGCTGACCAGGTCGTTAAAAGTCCAGTCAATGGCGCAGCAGTGGCCCAGGGCTAAGGCAGGCTCTCTGCCTGCCCTAGCTCGACGTGTCTCCCGGAAGCGACCACCATGGGCAGCCAAGGAGGCTCCGCACACTGCTGTCACCCCAAGTGCCAGCTCCGCAGCTCCCATTGGCCAGGAGGAGCGACCAATGGGAATTGTGGGCGCGGTGCCTGCAGGCAGAAGGGCAGCGCACAGAGCCTCTCTGGTTGCCCATGAGCCTAGGGGTCCAGGAACCTGGCAGACGCTTCCTGGGATCCGTGGTAAGCGCTGCCAGAACCCAGCACCCCAAACACCCTCATGCACCCCTACCCCAGCCCAGTGAAAGTGAGTGAGGGTGGGGGAGAGTCAGCAATGGAGGGAGGGGGATGGAGCGAGTGGGTGCAGGGCCTCAGGGAAGGAGCAGGGCTTCAGGGAAGGGGTGGGGCAGGGGGCAGGACATGGTGTTCTGTTTTGTGCCATTAGAAAGCTGGCAACCCTAAAGGGGCCCCTCTTATATGGGGTTCCTGGGGCAAACTACCCTTCAACAGAAACTTGGAGTTCTGGGGACCAATATAGGACAGTCTTGTGAAATCCAGGACCGTTAACAAGTATGCCAGTGCGGTGACAATATGCAGTCTCCCTTCTGTGTATTGAGAATTGTGTTGGCGTTGCAAGCTATGACTTTAAGAGTGTGAGGGGTAGGGGCTTTTCATGCTCGCAGGCTATAAGGAACTCTGTAGGGAAATGTGTGATCTGGGCCTCCCAGCAGTTAATATGGAAACAGCCAATTTAACACAAGGTGGGATGAATTGTGCACCTCCGCCTTAGGGAGCAGCCTGATTTTTCTTTCATTTTGGGTTCTTGTGTGTAATCATTCTGAATTCTAAGAAATAAAGTAGTGTTATGCTGCAACCTTCCAACAAGACTACTTATAGTTTTATCTAACTTTTCTGTGTGTATGCTATGAACATAATACCTTCATTACTCTTCACTTTGTTTTTCTTTTTGTTCTTGCTGGCATCATTTCTCGTACAAACTGGTTGTCTATTTAAGACACTTTAATACAGCTGAATGAAACTGGTCTAATTCAGTTTGCAGGAGCTCCAATAAACGTGTTGGTTGTTTGCTTTCATCCATGTCCCCCTTGATTTTCAGTCTATGACATTTTCTGCAAAATTTCCAATAAAAAATCAGATGAAATTGTAATGAAACCATAAATTGTTCCCAGTGGCAGATTATCCAATAGGCCAACGGGGCCTGGGCCCAGGGACCACAGCCAACTGGAGGACCTGAGAAAAACTGGTGCCCCTGTGCACCCCGACCCACTCCATCCACCTGGCGCTCCTGCCAGGGAACAGGGTTGGAGTGCGGGAGCTTGCCCCACTCTGCTCGCCTGGCGCGACTGTGGGCAGAAGGGGAGGAGAGGGCCCCCTACTTACTCTGACCCAGGGCCCCAGAGAACCATAATCCACCTCTGACTAGCCCAAGTCCACTAGCTTTACCAGAAGTTTTTCAAATTATAGTGAGCCTTTCAGCTCACACTGACTGAGTTTTGAGCTCCAGTTAAACTCCAATCTGGCTAATTGTGTTGCTCTTTGGATTTCATTTTGATCATTTTCCACAGCTCCATGTGGTGGGCCAAAGTCATCCCTGGTATAACTCTGCTGAAGTTAACGGTGTTCCACCAAAGATGAAGTTGGTCTGTTAATCTTTTACAGAATGCTAAGGGAAACGCCGATTGCTTTATGAAGCTTTGGCACCTTTCTTTCCAAAAGACTTGAAATATTTATGTATAAAGAATAATTGAAGCATCACCTAGTTAGTAAACTGAATACTGGTGTGACAGTGAAAGTATATTCACGAGTGCATTTTTATGCTTATATATGACTGAAAGTTTTTTTTGGCACTGTCACTTGATATCTGGATTGTAACAAGCACTTCTTTTATTACTGACAAATAGCATGCGTTGGGGTTATTTATTGTTTTTTATGGAGCGTGTTTTGTTTAGTGTTGAGATTTTAATCTGAGTATTTCACAAGTATGAACTTTAGCTGTGGTAATTAAGTAGCTAATATCTAACATGGTAACTAATCAGCAAGGAGATTGAGGTGACATTTTTGCAAGGGTGTAGTGAGACACTAGCCAGCTAGTTGGGGTAGATTCCACCGCTCTGTTAATGACTGAGGCCTATATTTTCCAAAATATCCACTAATTCTAGGTGCTTCCACTTCTGGGTATACAAACTAAATCTATTCCCCTCACATTTCCAGTTGACCTCAGTGGTATCTCAAGATGGGTATACAAAAAATGGGGCATTAAAAATGAAGGGACATTTTGGAAAATGTAAGTTTATTTACTTTTGTTTTATTAAGGGATCACAAGGATCTGGAAGCTTTCAAAATGGTGCGGTGGGTAAGAAACTCAACTTATAATTCACTCCCAAAACAATTATTTCATCTATTTTTTTTCTGACTGAATTTTCCTCTAGAGCTGGTCAACTCTTGGAATTTCTATGGGAAATTCAGACATTTCAAAATTTCTTTTTGTTCCAAATTAGAATGAAAACAACAACATTCAAAGTTTCCCATGAAACAGGATTCCAAATTTTATAGATTTGGACTCTTGTTTCATGGGAACTACATACATTGTTTCTGGTCAGAATTTTTCATCCTGAGTTTAACTTTTAAAATATTATATTAAAAAATTAAATGAAAGGTTATTTAGAAATGAAAAAATCGAAATTCCAAAAAGGAATATTTCAATCGTATCAAAATACTTTTTTCCTAAATGAAATTTCATTGAAATCAACACATTTCCACAACGTTACGATTTTGACAAAACTGCTTTTTACAATGGCAAAATGTTGTCAGAAAATTTCCAGCCAGCTTTAATTTCTCTCAACCTCTGCAAAATGAAAACTGCTGTAGTTTTAAGTAGCAATTGTCCACTGATGAACTATTAACAACAAACACAGTGTACCAGGATTGTTTGGGATCATGACAGCATGTAAAATTGTCCCTGCTCACATTGGTGGCCAGAAGTTTAATCTTATAAGCCTGAAGGGCCAATTTTTCAAATACATTACCTCTATTTCTGCACAAATAATTATGCAATTCTGCAGCACTTAACATTTGTGTCTACAAGTTGTAGAATATGCCTATAAAGAGCAATAATTTGCACTCACATGTTGGTGTGCACAACTTATTGTATCTATTTTTAGCCCTGATAATGTTCCTTTACATGGATGCAGTCAGGTCTGAAAGGGGTAGGTATTGAAATACTATGATGATAAGCATGGTATAAAAAACACAGTAGAGTTACATTCTAAATTGTGGGCTACACTATGTTTACAATTCATGATCAAGATCAGGAGAATTCAAAGTAGCTGTAGGTATCTGGTTAGAGAAACAAAATGGAAATGTTCATTTGCCTGAAACTGTAGTCCTAGATAAGGCTGCAAGTCTGTCACAGAAGTCATGGATTCTGTGACTTTCCAGGCAGCCCTTGGGCCAGCAGTAGCAGTTTGGGTGTGTGGGAGGGAGTTCAGGGCTAGGGGTAGGGGGTTGGGGAGTGCAGGGGGAGCTTACCTCAGGGTGGGGAGCTCCCCGGCTCCCACTGGCATGGCCCCCCCTGCAGATCCTAGGCAGCGGAGAGGCCGGGGGGGGGGTCTCTGCGCAGCCCACATGCCCCGCCCCCAAAGCTCCCATTGGCCGTGGTTCCCAGCCAGTGGGAGCTGTGGCAGCCGACACTTGTGATAGGAGCAGTGGAACCCCTTCCCTGGCCCCTCCACCAGCTAGGAGCTGAAGGGATGCGGAGCTGGGTAGAAAGCCCCTACCAGCCCCGCCAACCCGCCAGCACCAGCGGGGTTCTCCAGCACCCATGGCACCCCTGGACCCCCCAACATCTTCGCCCCTCCCCAAGTTTTAGTCACGGCAGTTATTTTTAGCAAAAGTCATGGCCAGGTCACAGGCCTGTTTATGGCCTGTCCATGACTTTTACTAAAAATATCTGTGACTAAAATGTAGCCTTAGAGCATCCTATTATCAAAGAGAGCCCCAATTCACCTCCTGTTTTTGCACGTGCAAATGCTAGTGTGCATAAAATGACTGTGTATACAACATGAAGAATACGACATTTTGAAAATTTGGCCCATATGGAAAGCAGGTCCAGATTAAAAAATTTGGGAGCTCTCTGCACTATGGAAATTGGGGGCACCCCCTCATTCCTTAAAGTGCCCCCGTACCACAGACCCCACATTGTCCCTCCTACACCACCCAACACATACTCCACCCTACACAGACCCCTGACTGCTTCTCCCATCCCACTTATACCCCAACAACCCTCTACTAGACACTACACACATCCCAGCAGCCCTGACATATATCCCACTCACCGCAGACCACCAAAACCTCAGCCCCTCTGGCCACTGCCCCCCAACATACCTCACTCATTCCCAGCCCTGAACTCCACACCCAACACTCCCCACTCATCCCATAGCCCAACAACTACTCACTCTCAGCTTCTCCCCCACCATTCCTGGACCCTTCCCGGCCACTCACCAGCTCCCTCCCCACCCATCACTCCACTCCCATCCCAGGGTAGGGTGGCTTTTCCTGATCCTGGATGCCCAGCTCTGCTTTCTCCCATCACCTGCCCCACACTGCTCAGGTTTGGCCCAGCTGGCCCTCCATCATAACAGAGGGGAAACCAGGCCAAATTTGAGTGAGTGGCACTGCAACCTGGCACATGGGGTTGCAGCACCACTCTGGCTTGTTTTTTATTATTTTTCCAGTGATCAGGGGACCCCCACCAAAATGGCCCTATGCAAGTGCACCTTGCTTAGTCCAGGCCTGATGGGAAGCAATATAGACAACTATAGACTATTTTACAGGTTTATATAAAGAAGCCAAAATCTTAGTAGGGCCAAAATCACATTAGCTAACAAGTTCCAGTACCTAAGAGCAGAACAAATTAAATAAGTAAACTAAAAGAGGAAAAGCCCTGTTTTACAGTACTTAATTTTTTTGAATTGAAGAACCTGCTTTGGATCTTACTAAACTAGAATGTTGTGTAATGATCCTCATCTTCCAAAATATTTTAAGAATAAGTCTGTGTGGCCAATGCTTCACCAGAAAATATGAATTGGGGGTGGGGAGTCTTTTGCAATAGTAAAAGCCTTTGCATTTTGCTTGCAATTAGTAAGCTTGAGGCAGTTGTTTTTCAGACTGGAATCAGACTCAACATCTCCTATTTACTGTAAACCATCCCAATGTGTTTCATGGGGGTGGAGCTGCAAGCCGCTCTCATTGTCTTCCCCAAGCTAGATTTGCACATGGAAAATACTAAGTTTTGCAAGTGGGTAACTGGCTGGCTAAGAGGAATGGCAGTGTGGTTCTAACACTTTCACACTTATCTCCCTGTTTTCAGAGTTAATTGTGAAACACTGACGAATTTAGCCCATTAATGGCGATTTAGTGCAATCATGTTTTTATTTCAAAAACTTTTGTTTTGCTTTTTGAAAACGAAATGGATTATATTTAGTTAGAATCTGAGAATGAATAGGTGACTCTTTAGTTAATTGCCCCAGAGCAAAAAGATTGCTGCATGATTCATCTGAGCTTTGTGGACTCAAGTGGCATTAATGGATTTCAGCAACACCTGCACAAGAAAGCAAGTCTATTATGAAGAGAGATGTTCCTCCTCCCAACTAAGCTATTCAGAATGGAGACCCTTCAATATACAGACTCAGAACATAGGGAAATCCTAGTCTTACTCCAAGACAAGCCAGGGAAATTAGACCATGGAGGTGCAAGCTTGGGAGTCCCATACATAGTGTTTCATATCTGTGAGTTCTCAGTGGTGATGGGATCAAACGATCTGGCACAATTGCTATGGATGCTCTTGCTAGCATCCTGAATGGGTATGGAGAGTGACCCAACATCTTATCCAGAGACAGGGTCTCTTCAGCTCAGGACTGAGGTACTTTGGTGGAGGGAACTCTGTGCTGTCACTATTTGTGCTACACAGTAATTGTGCTCTGCAGGTAAATGCTGTTGTCAGGTAATGGTTTCAATGCATTACCTTAATTTTTGTTAAGTTTTATAACAGTGAGCACCTGCTATGATGTGCCAAAAACTATGAGAAAAAGCTAGCCAGACTCAAATATGTCAGACAGGAGAATTTTCCCCTCAGTGTTTATTGTTATCAGTTAGGCTAACTTTTTCCAGTTTCCTCATTTTGGGTGCCCCTGTTTTTGGGTGCTAAATAATCACAATGCACTGGTTTGTACAGTTGTGACCAAAGGCAGTAATTAGCCCATTCATTCTAAGATCTGTGCTTTGAGGATCCCCAGGGAATGTATTCCTGCTAACAGGTACTTGTAGCACTTACTAGTTGCATGTACAAAGTGAATACAATATCTTACTGTGTAAATTTCCTAGGATTAGCACTGTGATTAAATCTGAGACTGGACATTCTCAGGAGGAATGGGGAAGAGTTTGCTTTGTGTCTGCCTGCACCTTATAATGCCTGAGGAAGGAAAATGGTTTTCCTAGGCTGCCAGTTGATCTGACAGGCACAAACTATTACCTCTTTCCCAGCAATATGAGGTTTGTATTTTTTAAATGAAACACAAGTACAAGGTTTGTAAAGCAAAATGGACCAAATTCTGTGGTTCTTACTGCCTATTCATGCAAAACTCGCAACAGTCAATGGGAGTTTCCCACACTGTAAAGAAGCAAATGGTGAAGGATTTGGGCCAAAAGTGTTCTGGCTATAAGTCCAGTCATCTTTATAGTAGAGCAATACACAGTGACTGCTAAACACCAGGTTATGATTGACTAGTTAGACATTCTGGAGATGTCATGCGAGCATTTAAAATTTCCTTTCAAACATGGTCTCATTTGATGAGCTCATTCACATTCAGCAACAGGCCTCCTTACTCCTACTATGTCAATGAGATGGGTAGAAAATCCTATAGCAGGGGTGGTCAAAACAGCTCATGAGTCGCATGCGGTTCTTTTACAGTTAAAGTGTGGCTCATGGACCCACTCCCATTCTCTGCCTACAGTCTGTTTGTGGGTGCTAGGGGCTTCTGCCCTGCAGCAGGGTGGTGAGGCTAGGGACTTTTGCCCAGCAGGGATGGGGGTCTTGGGACTTCAGCCCTGTGGGAGGTGCCTGTTGGGGTGCAGGCTTCAGCCCCACTCCTGCTGAAGCCCCAAGAACCCCCCTGTAAGCTGCGCAGCTGCAGCCAGGACCTGCCACGGGCGGAGTAGAGGTGTCCAGCCCCGGCCCAGCCCTGCCGTGAGTGGGGTGCCCCCCCTTGGCCCCAACTCAGCCATGAACATGCTGTGGCCAGGGGAGGGGCAGCCTGAACCCAACTCCACCCCGGACCTGCCACAGCTGGGAGAAGGATGCCCCTCCCCCAGCCCGAACCCAGCCCTGGCCCAGACCTGCTGTGGCTGGGGCTCCCCTCCCCTGGCCCAAACACAGCCCCCGCCTGGACCAGCCACAGCCGAGCGAGAGTTGCCTATCCCACAGCCCCAGCTCTGGACCTGTCGTGGTGGGGAGAGGTGCTGCTGTGGGGAGAGAGAGCTGAGGAGAGTCCTCTCTCTCCCCACCATAGCCCCAGAGCACCCTTCTGCACCCCAAACCCCCATCCCTGCCCCCACCCCAGAGCTCACACCCCAACCCTCTGCTCCAGCTCTGAGCCCCTCATTCCTGGCCCCACCCCAGAGGCCGCACCCCCAGCCGGAGCCCTCACACTCCTGTACCCCAACCCTCTGCCCCAGCCCTGAGCCCCCTCCCACACTCCAAACATCTTGGCCCCACCCCCACCACATGAATTATTTGATGTGCACCAATATGGAGGTGAGGTATCACACATCACCTCCATATTGGTGCACATGACAGAATTCATTCCACACATGTGTGGGAAAAATTAGAGGGAACACTGCCCATGACCCTGCAGGGCAAAGCCCCTAGCCCCACTACCCCTCCACAGGGCTGAAGTCCTGAGTCCGGGCAGGCATGCCCAAGATCTCAAACTTCTGAAGATTGCTGTATACGGCTTGGAGGATCAGTAAGTTTGGCCAACCCTGCCCTATAGGAATGAACATTTTTCATTGGTTTTTAAGAAACACTGTGGACAAGCTTCAGCAGGAAAAGCAGTTAAGGGTGGGGTTTCAAAGACTCTCTCAGCACTGTCCTAACTGCTCCCATTACAGTTGATAGGAGTTTCACAATGCTAACTTAAGAGCTTTGGAAATCCCAACCTCAGCCTTTTAAAAAATTCAACAGTTAAATTTATCATTCTCGCTCTTCACACCTCCATCCCCAACCATGTTCAGAAACATTGTAGAGGAAGCTGGTATCTGTTCTGTAACATACTGCATGCTCCTCAGTTTTTGAGCATCAGGCCTCTTATTAGGCCCCTAAATATAGATTTAGAAGCCTAATCATAGGCACCTACTATTTTTGAAAAGTCTTGACTTACCAATTTTTCTTCTGTTAAAAAATCACCTCTGGGGTAAGAGGA